>NC_045788.1:102665149-104127359 GCF_009873245.2 Balaenoptera musculus | reverse complement strand
ATATTTTGAAATGTAATTTAAAACACAACCCACACAACAAATATTTTGAACTGAATAAATTTAAAACACAACACAACAAATTTAAATTTAAAGCACAAATAAATTTGTGGGATACAGCTAAAGTGGTATTAGAGGAAAATGTTACAATAAATTCTCACAGAAAGGAAAGGATGTCAATTACCTAAGTTTCCACTTTAAGAGGCTCAAAAAAGAAGAGCATATTAAATCTAATGTAAGTAAAATAATGAATATGAGTGGAAATTATTGAAATAAAAATAGAAAAAAATGAGCAAAGCAGAGAAACTTAAGGAAACCAAAAGTTAATTCTTTGAAAAGAAAAAAAAGAAGATAAATATCTAGCTCAACTAATGAAGCAAAAATTAGAAAACACAGATTACCCATCTCAAGAATGAAAGATGAGACTTCAGTACAGATACTGTATTTTAAAAGGATACAATTATAAACAACTTTGTGCCAATAAATTTCACAAATTTAATGAATGAATAAATTTTTTGAAGACAAAAATTACAAAAATGATTCAAGATAAAATAGAAAACCTGAATAGCCCTATATCAATAAAAATAGTTGATTGAAATCTGTAACTTAAAATTTTTCCACCAAGGAAGTCTAGGCCCATATGGCTTCTCTGGCAAATTCTATCAAATATTTAAGAAATAATTAATACCAATTCTATGTGGATTCTTTTAGGAAAGGATTACTTAGGCTGCTTTATGGAGAATGGATTGTAGAAGAACAAGAGTTGAAACAGGGGGACTGGTTAGGAGTTCATTAGAATAGTGCAAATTAAATGAAAAAATAGAGTATGTAACAGTAGACTTGGTGAGAGTGTTTTATTTGGAGATGTATTTTGTAGGTAAAGATGACAGGACTTACTGAGTTTTGACAGATGTGGGACATGAAAGAAGAACAATTAATATGCCTGCTTAGTCTTTGCCCTAAGCAATTAAGCGGATGAGAGCTATTAGCTACAAGATAGGTGATAAGAGCAATGTATTTGAGGGTGAGGGAGTAGTGAAGAATCTAGTTCGTATGTGCTTGAGTTAGAGATGCTTCTGAGATATCCAAGTAGAGTTGCCAAGTGGGCAACTGATGGAATGGTACTGTGTTCAGCAGAGAGGGTCCTGGATGAAGACCATGGATTTGGAGTTACTGGCATATAGAAAAATGTTACTAAGGAACTGGATAAATCATGTTAGGCTGTGAGTGTAGATGATGGAGTAAAGATGTTATGGACAGATTGCTGAGGTCCACTAGCCTTTTAGAAGCATATGTGAGCAAGAGAAGACAGAAAATTATGTGACTCTGTATCTATTCAATACTTTTCATTTCTCTATGTCTCTTCCAAAATTCTGTTTTCACAAGCACTCAAAACTCACTTCTGACACCAATATTACTCAAGACACCAGACCTTCTTCTTCATTTTGACTATACAATGGCCACTCTTTCCTTTTTCTATCCCTCCAGGCTAAAATCATTCCCATTTTGGATTTTTAAACTTGCTATCTCCTTTTTCTGGAACATTCCTCTTACTGGTCTCCCCATAATAGACCTCACCACATTCAGATTTCAGCTCATATTAGCCAAACTCAGAGAGGCCTCCCTGCTTTCCTTTGCTGACCAAGAGCTATCCACTCAGTCTCTATCTCATTGTCTGATTTAATTTTCTCCAAAACCATGTCATGATTTATAATTATTTTGATTATTATTTGCCATTTCCTCTTTCTTTTCTCTTTTACCCTATTTCTAAATATTGGTGTTCTCCACCATCTACTGCAGCTTTTGTTTATTTGCAGCTATATTTCTCCTCACTCTAGAATATATTAACTGGGTAAGTTCGGGTTTCTCCCTTTCTTGTTCATTTCTGTATCACCAGTTTATAGAACAGAATCTCTCTTGCACATTGTGGATGCTCAGCAAATATTTTTTGAATAAGTGAATGAATATTGAGGACTTTTGATCTTAGTTACTGAAAATGACAAATTTCAGTCTAACTTTCTATAGATCTTCACCTATCTCCTTCATCTTTTCTTCCCAAAGAGAAATTTTTCCTCCCTGTCCAAGATTGAACTCTCTTGGTGTTTTCTAGATTCACTCTTATTTCACTAGCTTCAGAATCTAGCTCTTTGAATTATAATCTCTGTTTCAGTTTTCAGTCACCCTTTATGTTCACTACATTTTCAGCCTACAGATATACTCAAAGCAAAAAAAGCAAAAACTTTCCCTTACTCCTGTCATTTCCTCAAACAAACATACTTTCCCTCTTTCCTTTTGTGGCTAAACTTATAGAAAGACTACCAACATCTGACCTTCAAGTCAAGCTTGAACTGGTTTTGGCCTATCCCAAGCTTTTTATTCTAAAGTTACCAATAATTCCTAGTTATTAAACCAATGACTTCTCTCAATTCCCATCCTCCTCAACCACTCTGTAGCACTTAATACCACTGCTTATCTTTTCCTTTTTTGTAACTCTTTTGTACTTTGGTTTTCATCCACATCTCTGAATTCTCTATTTCAATCTCAGTTGTTGTCTCAGGTTACCTAAAAGAGAAGATATTCTTTAGGAATTCTTTTTTCTACTCTCTTTCCAATGGCAACCTCATTTGGTGTCATACTTTTAATAGTTAACAATGTGCTGATGATCTCAATCCTGTACTTTGACTTTTTTTTTTTTTGTGCAGAACTCCAGATCCTTATATCCACTGTTTTTTTGGATACCTCAACCTGAAGTTCTTACCAAAACCTCAAAGTCAATATTTCTAACATGAAACCCATCATCATTCCTCCCAAACATCTGCTTCTCTAAGTAGACTTGGAAACTTTGGTATTTCCTTTTACTTGATGCCCCTCTAGCTAGACTTGGGAGCCTTGGTATTTCCTTTGACTTCTCTCTTTCTTTCATCTTTCTATTATATTATTTATCAAGTCCTGTTTATTCTACCTGTATTATATCTATATGTTTGTCCCCTTCTCAACATTCCTATTGCTATTACTCTTTTCAGACGCAGGTACTACCTTTGACTTTGAATGACCTGAATGTGTATTCCACCTGCTTTTCCAGATTGCGTAATCTCCTTCTCTCATCCATGTCACATTCTGCTGCTGAATTAACTTTCTAAAGCACATCTCTAATAATGTTGCAGATTTCAATATTAATAGTAATAATAGCAAAACTTAAGGGCTTATACATGCTAGGCCACTCCTTTCAGTGCTTTACCATAGCCCTTCACACAAACACTGTAACATAGGTACTCTTAATATCTCTACTCTTAAGATCTTTCTCCAGAAGAGGAAACTGAAGCACAGAAAAGGTAATATGCCTGTGATCACGTAGTTGGAAAGTGTTTAAAGCTGGTATTTGATGATTTTAGCCAACACACTGTGTACTGCCTTAGCTATAAAACCTTGGGACTTATCTACACAGTGATCATCTGTGAATTTGATTCAATTGACTATTTTAATGGAAAAAAATTTAATCTTGTCTCTAACAATGATATCAGTGATATAAAAGATTTTGCGTACTAATATATTTTTTTACGCATCCATAAAATACATATAAAGCTGTTAAAATTAAAAATGCCATCAAAGTACCACTTAAAATCCTACTGCACACCGTACTTCAGGACATGTCTGCAAAACAAACTTAAAGTCGTTATGGTGTAATGCAAATTTTTTTTTGCCATTCAGATTTATTAATGATGCAAGTCCATCTTAAATATGTAACTTTATTTCCCACATCTATCCTTTATTCTTCCATCAGTAAAAATAAATAAATTAATAAGTGTGGCCACTCCTCCTTGTATATACCCTGTATGCTGGTTTCCTTTTGGTTTCTTGACTTTTGTTCATGCTGTTTCCTTATATTTAATACTCTATTAAATGAACTTTTGAATATGTCAAAATTTTATCCATTTTTTCCATTCATGAAGACTCAACTAAGTGGGTTTAATAAATTCCTGCAACTTGATAGGATATTTCTATGTTCTAAGCCAGTGCTTTCCAATAAGCCTCTTCACAGTGATGGAAATGCACCACTGTCCAACACAGTAAGCATTAACCAGTAGTGAGCACTTGAGATCTGGGTAGTGAGACTGAGGAATTAGATATTTAGTTTTATTTAATTTAAATTTAAATAGCTGCATGTGGCTAATGGCTCCTGTACTGGACAGTACAGCTCTAAACTCAATTCATTACATTAATATTGCTGATTGACCAATATATTTTAAAAATTTATATTATAGCAGCATACAACTATATTGTCTTATTGTTTATAGTGTCCTGAAAGGAAGGATTTGCATTTTATAATTTTTGTGTGTATTTTAATGCACCTAGCACATTTCTTTGTGTGCAAAAGTACACAGTAATATTGCTGATTGACCAATATATTTTAAAAATTTATATTATAGCAGCATACAACTATATTGTCTTATTGTTTATAGTGCCCTGAAAGGAAGGATTTGCATTTTATAATTTTTGTGTGTATTTTAATGCACCTAGCACATTTCTTTGTGTGCAAAAGTACACAGTAAATATTTATTATGTGACTAAATGGATGACTATCTGTTAACTTTGTTTAATTGTGTCAGTATTAGTGATATAAAAAGCTGCTCTATAATTTAATTTTTTCAAGATAACAAAGGTAAAATAAATGCTTATTATAAAAAACTTACCTTCATCTTTGCAATTGCCTATGTGATTCTTTAAAGTAAAGTGCTTTCATCAGTTCATCTTTATTTGCGTGGCATTGCTAGAAATGAAAACATCTATTTTGTTAGCAATCTCAATTCCAAGGTCAACCAAACTGAAAAGCCCCAGATTTACAATAACTAAGTCAACAAACCTGGAACATGTTGGCCTAGATTCACCATGGTTCTAATCAGCATTTTGCACATGGGAAGCTCCCCATGTGCTCAGACCCCTGTGACATTCATTTCTTTCTAATGCAACTGCCTGCTTCTCCCTCTGCTTGTTTCAGAATAAACGTCTTGTCAAAAAAGAATTAGATTTTGACAGTTTTTTTCCTATGGTTAATTGAGGTGATAGATATACTTGACATTTATCTAAGAATAGAAGATTAAGATATATTTTTTCCTGACCTCCTCCTGAGCTCCTCTAAGAGCTCTGCAAAAAAAAAAAAAAAGTCAAGCTACAGCATTGAGATCATCAGCACATTAATTATTAAAAGTATGACACCAAATGAGGTTGCCATTGGAAAGAGAGTAGAGAAAAGAATTCCTAAAAATATTCCTGACCTCTTCTAAAACTTTCTCTGTTTTAGAGGAGGCACTTTCTTTCTGCGGGTCCTTTTAATATGCCTGTGCAATTAATAGTAGTGATAATTCTGCTTCATATCACAACATCTTTAAAGTTCTTCCTTCAAATTGACAGATAAACTTTTCTTTTTGTAGGGTTTGAATTACTCGAGTCTTAATTCACCCTCTAGTTCTTCCCCAGTTCAATCCTGTAAATTAATAGTAGTTGAAAAATACAAAAGCTAGTGTGCAAACCCACTTAGTTCAAAGAAAATAGGGAAAGAGGGAAGTAGTTGAGAATACCTTCATTATTGTCCCTCAATTTGTAAGGGCAGTCCCTGGCATTGTTAGGCCAACAGAAATAACATTTGAAAGTTTTTTTGTGCATATTAAAATTTCCTTAGGATTCAGTTGTGTTTGTTGTTGCTGATAGAAGTGCAGACTATCATTTTAAAATTTTTTCTACATTTGTTTTATTTAAAAGTTTTTTTAATCATGCTTGGGTTATCTCATGTAGATATCTAATAATGTCTTCAGTCTTGAGTCTCATTATGCAATTTAATGTTAGGTATTCATTTATTATAGCTACTATATTAAACATTGTATTGTGTTTGCAGTATTTCATTTCAGCCTGTAGAACATTAAAAAAACCCCAAAATATATAAGTACATTTTTGCATTTGTGAAAGGGATTATGAAAACATAAATGCTTTTGAAACTGTTAATGAAGTACTTCATTGTTATAAATATGATAGGTGATGTTAATATTTATTGAGAGAGTTAATACAAAAAAATGGAAGATTAGAAAATGTATTTAAAAAGGAAAGCAAAAATAATTTTCAACTTAGAAAAGTAAACCATTCTTTTTAGGCTAAACTTTGAGCACAGGGAGTAGGTGAAGGAAACTAAAATAGTAATGTTAAAAAAAACACAAATGTTTGCAATGTAAGAGACAAAAGAATTAGCCAAAAAGAATATTAGATTATGTGAATAAATACTAGTGGCTTACAAAAGGAATCTGGTAGCAAGGGCTTCAAACTGAATGTTAACTCTTTCTTAAGTATTACATTTGACTTTTATATCACTTATTAAATTCATTAAAGACAATAACACTATTTAGAAAACTATTTAAATAGCACTATTAAAATCCATAAAACTTTTAGAAAACTATTATTTCTAAATAGCACTACTTAAAAAATAAGGCTATCAAGTTATATTTTTATTGACTGGCAATGCCCATGTAAAGAGTAGAGTAGGTTAATACTTCTAAAATATATTCAGAATTAAGGCAAGAAAATAACATAATAACTATAAGAAATAGAAGAAAAATAAATAAGAGCATTTTGCCAGGAAAAGAAAATGAATGGGATAGATTCACTATTTAAGTTTTTGGGAGGCAAAGGATTCATAGATTTATTTTTATTCCCTGCACATGTCGAGCTATAAAGAATTAATGACTTCCTGCCAGTGTTTAATTTATTCCTGCCAAGGAACTTAGATAGTAGAAAGTTTGAGCTTAAACTATCTTCTTTATAGATGTGAAAACAGGGTATCAGTCAAAGTAGAGATTAAATAAGTTCCCCATGGAAGAAGTTACTTAAAATGTCAGGATTTTGCTTGTCTCAGGTGGAGACAAAAAGCCCCTAAAACAAGGAAAAGACAACTCAATGGCCTTGCACATGTGCTAAGATAGGGTAGGATCCAGCCATTGTCCTGAGATGAGAGTGTGACAGAAGCTTTGTTTATTACAGTTATCACTCTTAAATGTCACTGGTCAGGAGATGTGTTCCTTGAGAGAAAATGTATCTGTAAATGAAAATCTGGGGCTTTCTCGAAGGGAAGAGGTCAATAAATAGCCTAAATATACCTCCTTGGAACACCTAGTACAGGAGACCAAGTAGAATGACTCTGAATGGCCCAGGTGAAGAACTAGTGGCAGACAGAGGCAATGAAATAAAATTTCTTATATGAAAGGAGTAGTATGGGGTAGTTCTTTAGGTGGTACACAAGGGACCAACTTTTTATTGTTGTTATCGGGGGGTGAGGTCTTGGTGGTTATGATATGGCATGGGGCTGGGGCATGAAGACCCTCACACACATAGCTTTGTGGCTGTCACATGGGGAACAGTCAATATGTGAGCGGTTTTTAAAAGAGGTACTGTGTACCTTCAGACTCCAGCATGGAGAACCACTAAGGCTATCTTGGCAGATAAAATAAACACCTACAAGATTGGGCAAAAGTAAGCGTCAGCAGTAACACAATTTTAAAAGTGAGAAACAATGGGAGTAATGGAAGGACCAACTATGAGATCCTTATAAGCCTGATTTCAGAAGAGGGTTAACTTTCATTCCTAGGGTTAAGCCTTTAGCGTCTTTTGGGAGCAATTGAGGAAAAAGTGGGTTGTAGTTGGAAGAAACAGGCTTCCTTCTGATAAAGCATGCAGGGGCTCAAATAATGAGTTAGAAAAGTAAAAAGAGATATAATTATACATGATACTTCACAGCAGTTCAGATCTAATGATAGAAGTAACTATTATTCAATAAATTAAGCTTAAAAGATAGCCTGTACTGGCCAAGGATCAGCTGTGAATGCTGGCTTCACCCATTCTGAGAAAAGTGGTCACAGGCAGTTCTTTTACTCTGGTCCTCCTCTTTATTTCTCTCCTCACCTGCTTCTTTACCCAATTTTTCTACCAAACGAGGACTTTCTCTGTAGTCCTCTCATTCAAACACCTCATGAGAAAGGATCTAACTTGTTCAGTCAGTCACTATTCAGCATAGAACTTTTCTATTGAAAATGGTTCTTGGGCTAAGCCATCTCAGAGCTAGCTTCTTACACAGAAGACGGCTGCCTTTGAGAGAGGAACTGATCCTTGGTACGATCCTCTGTACTCAGGGTGTCAGCATTGAGAAATTGAAGGGTAAATTGGTCCCCATAATTTTGTGATCAAGAGATTCAGAAGGGTGATGACATGATAGCCCTACCAGCCTGGGCAGAAGCTGCCAACTGATGGGGCTTTATTGAGACTTCTAGAGACCCTGAGCATTGAGAATATTATGATACTTCTGGATGTGTATTCAAAATGTATTAATCTGTACAATACATATACAGAAATCCAAAACAGTTCTGATTTTCTCCACCAAGCATTTTCCTCCCTAAGTTTTTGCTGCTGCTGTTTCTGCCTCTGTGACTTCTACCTTGCAGGAACCCTTGGCAGCTTCTTTGTTCATTGACAAAATACTTCTGAACAAATCTGAGTCTGTAGTTGGGTAGGAAGGGGCACTGGGCCCAACTGTGGAGACGTGAAGATGGAAAATTCAGAAGAAGCAAATCATGGACTCATCAACTCTCTGAACAACTTTGTCCTTGTGGTTAAAGCAGCTCTGGCCTTTGAAAATTCATATCCTAGAGGCCTGATATCAATCTTATTTTTTAAAAAACGAATGGCTTCTGTTAGTGAACAGAATTGTTGGTTCACTAATGGCTCACTAGTAGTTCACTTGTGCCCATGCAAACCTAAACTTTCATTTTTACATTATTAATTAGCTATATGCTTCTAGTTTACTTTAGCGAGTTATTTGGATGAGTGGATTAGTTTAGTTCTAATTTAGAACTAAAGTTAGAACTAAACTAATTTAGTTTAGAAACCATTTTCTACTCTCACACTTATTAAACTAACCCAGTGACATTGCAAGACAGCTTACCTTTGCAGACCTAAAATTAGTCTTAAGTGTTTCCTCCTTCTCTTCCTTCTTTTTGGGAGGTCCCTTAGAAGATGCAAATTAGGGCTCCTATAGGTCTCTCCTGGGTCTACACTTTAATTCTCAGATTCAAAGGGTACTAACTTAAACTTACTGAAATAGAAAACAAAAGATGAGAGGATATGTAATCTTGTAGAAAGAATATATACTTTGGAGCTGGGCGGATATGATCTCTAATGTAAGATCCATCATTCACTATTTATGAAATCTTAGGCAAGTTCTTATCATCCTGAGGTCAGAAGTTTTATGTGTAAAGCGATGACGACAATGCATACTTCAGAGTGTTGTACTAAAGGAGATAATTTAGATAAAATACCCAGCACAATGTTTGATGCACAGTCAATTCTCCATTATTTTTAGCTCCCTTTCCAGATGGACATTCAGGGAGCCATTTTACTGTTTACTCATCAGCATATGGCTTAAGTGGTATTTCTTGTGCTTGGTTAGTCATAGGCTAGATCCTGGGAGTTATTCATCATTTTGAACAGCTCATGGAAGTCTGTTTCTTCTCATGCTGTAGCTTTGCTTTGACACTGCAGATATTTGTGCAGAAATAGAAAATAATAACTTTCCCAAATTAACCTTTATGTGATAGTTCATATTCATTTATTACTTCATTCTGCTCAGAAATATTTATCGGAGTGGTTATTTTGTGTCAGGTTACCTTGGTGACTAAGGTAAAGTCCCTGCCCTTACGAAAATTGCATTCTAGTAGCCTGGGATGGACAACAAACCAGGAAGCAAATACATAAAACAAGTAATTACAGACTGTGAAAAATGATAAGAAGGAAATAGTATATTCAAATAAAGTAACTGGAAGCAGAAAGGGTCGAGTTTTGATTGGGTGGTCAGGAAATTTTCTTCCTTCCTCCCTCCCTCCCTCTCTCTCTTTTTCTTTCTCTTTCTTTCCTTCTTTCTTTCTTTCTTTCTTTCTTTCTTTCTTTCTTTCTTTCTTTCTTTCTTTCTTTCTTTCTTTCTTTCTTTCTTTCTTTCTCTTTCCTTCCTTCTTTTCTTCCTTTCATTCACTGAGACTTAAAGTTTTCTGTTTTTTTTTAAGCTAGCCATGTTAAGAGCCAGGGAAAGAGAAATGCTAGACATGGGAATAGCAAGTGAAAAGCTCTGAAGCTGGAAAGAACTTGGCAGGAATGAGGAGAGTAAAGGAAGCCAGTGCAGCTGTTGCATGGTGAGATGTGACAGAGGGATAGAATGATATATTATGAGATAAAAATAATTTGACAGGAGCCATTTTTTCCCCCAAAGAACAATAGGAACTCCTGGAACCATATCATACAAAAATGACATGACTCAACTTACGGTTTAAAGAGAACCATTTTTGTAGCTATGGAAAGTGGCCAATAGTGAGATAAAAATGGAATCAGGGAGACCAGAGCGAGACTTGCAGTTGTCCAGGTAGGAGATGCTGATGGCTTAACTAGGATGGAGAAAAGTAGAAATGAGAAGATTGAGATATAATTAGGAGGTAAAATTGAAATGATATGGTGATAAATGGGATGAAAAGAGTGAGGACACTGGAATAATAAAGCCAGGCTTATAAGTAAATAAAAAGATGGTATGTCAGTCTGAGATGCTAAAGATTGAAGGAGAACAGTATTGGGGGAAGAGGGAGCAAAATTTCTTTTTGAGATGAGATATATTGGAGGAACTTAGCTTAAACCATCTAAGTTGGAGATCTAAAATGGGTAGTTTGTTATAGGAATTTAGAATTTAGGCAGTTGGGAATAGGAATTTGGAACTGGGGAAAGGTATTAGATGAAGATGCAGATTTAGAACTAATCAGCATAAAGATATTTCATACTGTAAGATCATCTTGGCAGAAAGTATAAGACAAAGATAAAAGGTGATTCCAGATAGTTTCCTGATGCCAGCCAATAATTTCATGTGGTCACAGGAAGAAGAGCCAGCCAAAAAGACTGAAAAAGCAGGACTGGTGAGGCAGGAGGAAACCTTGGAGTGTGTAGTGATATAGAAGCCAAGAGAAGAGAGGTATTCAAGAAGGAGGGGTGAGATCTTTAATGCCACTGAGCCATCATGTAAGAATAGAATGGAGAGATTCAATTGAATTTTGGGAATGTATAGCTCTTTGGTGACCTTGCAAGGCAAAATCCCCATCATTTTGGGTAGCTAGAAACCACAGTGAAGGAAGTTGAATTGGAATTGGAATATGAGGATCTGGAGATGGCAGCTGTAAACAACTCATTAAATAAGCTTTAAAAATTTTACTTACTATTTATTTAAATGAGCTGAAAAATAGATGGTACCTGGAAGAGAATGTGGGGTCAAGAAAGTTTGCTTTTTTTTTTTTAATTTATTTTTTTTTAATTTTTATTTTTACAAGAGATAAACTGACACCAAGCATTGTAAATGGATGAACACAACAAAAGCAACAATGATTGCAATTACCAAACATGAAACACACTCATACTATGTCATAATATTGACATTCAGTCCAGTAATCCTCCACTGTAACAGCTCCTTTACTTTGCAGTGAAAATTGATTTGTATATTCTTTGCCTCTGAGTCCTTGTGGGATATTTTTTTTTTTATTCAAACAGAAAGTCACAAAAGTTACAATCATCCTCATCAGTTCACTCAGTCCCATGTAATTAATTTTTTTATCTTGATTTTTTGTTAACACTTTTATGAATTCGTCAGTTTTCCATTAGAGTTCTGAAAATGTTTATTCATTCAGTTCAGCACTATAGTCAGTTACCAGAAACCTGTACTTGTCAGAGTCTTTTCCATGAATTCCTTGAAGATGAAACCCTTTTATAGGAACATTTTTGCGAAAGCATCAGAGTACACCCAGAAATGTCTGTAAATGACAAAAGACTTAAAAATGACCACGGTTAAAGATTTGATGAAAGTTCATAATAATGCAATTGACAAGGAAATTAAGTTATTTCTGAGATATACATTTTAAAGTAACAACTAGAATTATGACTTATAACGTTATACCAGAAAATATAAGATTTTTAGAAATTTCATGTGATGTCTGAAACATTTATATTAACATATTTCCATACAAATAACCCAAAGAAAGTTTAGTATTAGTTGTTTTTTTTTGTTTGCTTGTTTGTTTTTTTATACTGCAGTTTCTTATTAGTCATCAATTTTATACACATCAGTGTATACATGTCAATCTCAATCGCCCAATTCAGCACACCACCAAGAAAGTTTGCTTTTTAAATATGAGTGCTACTGGAACATATTTTTAGGCTAATATGCTGTCCATTTGTGAAATATTTTTGTAGCAATATTCAATTTCTTATACAGAAAGTGGAGAGAAAGCAAATAATTTGATTAAACCTGGTCTGAGGTTTGGCAAGGCATGGATGACAGAGAGAGGACAAAAGATTTGAGGCTATTTTCAGGGAGTGATTATAATGACCAAACATGTATTCTAAACTGGATTGAGAAGGTGTAAGATGTGAAGTGGGGAAGAATAAAATACCAGAATCAAGAAAAATTGGTGGGGTTATTAATCATACAGAGGTTAGATGTTGCAGTGTGGGTAAAATTGTAAGTGAAATGGAAGAAAAGCATATGGTGGTCAGCAAATGGAATGCTAAAATGGAGATTTCTAATGTAGAGTAGTTATTGATGTTGAAAAGTCCAGAGTGTGACAATATGAGTGGGTGGCTGAGGTTGGGGAAAAGAAAATGATGGTTAAAGATGAGGAAGTCAAGGAACTGAGACTAGAGTTGTTAGGTGGATCATTCACATACATAATGACGTCACTCAGAATAAAACCAGGCGAGACTGAAGGAAGATATGGGATGGAAATGCAGTGAAACAAAAGCTAAAATCTTCCACCAGTAAATAGAAGGTTAGAAGGTACCTGGAGATGAAAGTGAGCAAGAAACCCTATTCTCTATCTAGTCATTTTATAATTCTGTTTTTGATTTCAGCTTTACAATAGCCACAATCCTTGAAATGTAATTGGCTGCAAACACAGGCATTTACTAAACTATACCATTACATTTATGTGCTTACATATTTGTATCCCACTGTAGAGACTAGATATAGCCACCATAATTCCCATATATATATATATATATATATATTTTAACATCTTTATTGGAGTATAATTGCTTTACATTGGTATGTTAGTTTCTGCTTTATAGCAAAGTGTATCAGCTATACATACACATATATCCCCATATCCCCTCCCTTTTGCCTCTCCCTCCCACACTCCATATCCCACCCCTCTAGGTGGTCACAAAGCACCAAGCTGATCTCCCTGTGCTATGTGGCTGCTTTCCACTAGCTATCTATTTTACATTTGATAGTGTATATATGTCCATGCCACTCTCTCACTTCATCCCAGCTTACCCTTCCCCCTACCCGCGTCCTCAAGCCCATTCTATATGTCTGCATCTTTATTCCTGTCCTGCCACTAGGCTCTTCATAACAATTTTTTTTTTTTTTAGATTCCATATATATGTGTTAGCATACGGTATTTGTTTTTCTCTTTCTGACTTACTTCATTCTGTATGACAGACTTTAGGTCCAACCACCTCACTACAAATAACTCAATTTCATTTCTTTTTATGGCTGAGTAATACTCCATTGTATATATGTGCCACATCTTCTTTATCCACTCATCTGTTGATGGACACTTGGGTTGCTTCCATGTCCTGGCTATTGTAAATAGACCTGCAATGAACATTGTGGTACCTGTCTCATTTTGAATTATGGTTTTCTCAGGGTATATGCCCAGTAGTGGGATTGCTGGGTCACATGGTAGTTCTTTTTTAGTTTTTTAAGGAACCTCCATACTCTTCTCCATAGTGGCTGTATCAATTTACATTCCCAGCAACAGTGCAAGAGGGTTCCCTTTTCTCCACACCCTCACCAGCATTTATTGCTTGTAGATTTTGTGATGATGGCCATTCTGACTGGTGTGAGGTGATACCTCACTGTAGTTTTGGTTTACACTTCTCTAATGATTAGTGATGTTGAGCATCCTTTCATGTGTTTGTTGGCAATCTGAATATCTTCTTTGGAGAAATGTCTATTTAGGTCTTCTGACCGTTTTGGATTGGGTTGTTTCTTTTTTAGATATTGAGCTGCATGAGCTGCTTGTAAATTTTGGAGATTAGTCCTTTGTCAGTTGCTTCAATTACAAATATTTTCATCCATTCTGAGAGTTGTCTTTTTGTCGTGTTTATGGTTTCCTTTGCTGTGCAGAAGCTTTTAAGTTTCATTAGGTCCCATTTGTTTATTTTTGTTTTTATTTCCATTTCTCTAGGAGGTGGGTCAAAAAGGATCTTGCTGTGATTTATGTCATAGAATGTTCTGCCTGTTTTCCTCTAAGAGTTTTATAGTATCTGGCCTTACATTTAGGTCTTTAACCCATTTTGGGTTTATTTTTGTGTATGGTGTTAGGGAGTGTTCTAATTTCATTCTTTTACATGTAACTGTCCAGTTTTCCCAGCACCATTTATTGAAGAGGCTGCCTTTCCTCCATTGTATGTTCTTGCCTCCTTTGTCATAAATTAGGTGATTATATGTGCTTGGGTTTATCTCTGGGCTTTCTATCCTGTTCCATTGATCTATATTTCTGTTTTTGTGCCAGTACCATACTGTCTTGATTACTGTAGCTTTGTAGTATAGTCTGAAGTCAGGGAGCCTGATTCCTCCAGCTCCGTTTTTCTTTCTCAAGATTGCTTTGGCTATTTGGGGTCTTTTGTGTTTCCATACAAATTGTGAAATTTTTTGTTCTAGTTCTGTGAAAAATGCCATTGGTAGTTTGATAGGGATTGCACTGAATCAGTAGATTGCTTTGGGTAGTATAGTCATTTTCACAATGTTGATTCTTCTAATCCAAGAACATGGTATACCTCTCCATCTGTTTGCATCATCTTTAATTTCTTTCATCAGTGTCTTATAGTTTTCTACATACAGGTCTTTTGTCTCCTTAGGTAGGTATCAGTGGGGTTTATGCCAGGAACACAAGGATTCTTCAATATATGCAAATCAATCAATGTGATAACCCATATTAACAAATTGAAGGAGAAAAACCATACGATCATCTCAATAGATGCAGCAAAAGCTTTCAACAAAATTCAACACCCATTTATGATAAAAACCCTCCAGAAAGTAGGCATAGAGGGAACTTACCTCAACATAATAAAGGCCATATATGACAAACCCACAGCCAATGGTGAAAAACTGAAACCATTTCCTGTAAGATCAGGAACAAGACAAGGTTGTCCACTCTCACCACTATTATTCAACACAGTTTTGGAAGTTTTAGCCACAGCAATCAGAGAAGAAAAAGAAATAAAAAGAATCTAAATTGGAAAAGAAGAAATAAAGCTGTCACTGTTTGCAGATGACATGATACTGTATGTAGAGAATCCTAAAGATGCTACCAGAAAACTACTAGAGCTAATCAATGCATTTGGTGAAGTAGCAGGATACAAAATTAGTGCACAGAAATCTCTTGCATTCCTATACACTAATGATGAAAAATCTGAAAGAGAAATTAAGGAAACACTCTCATTTACCACTGCAACAAAAAGAATAAAATACGCATAATATTTTAAATTATTTTTTCATGGGAGTGCATTGTAATTTTGTGTGTAGGCCGTCACTTAGTCTATAGGATGATATTGGTATGTGAGTTTTATTTCTTTTTATTTCTCCCACTTGTAGTACTGCCTTGAGATAAACCTTATCATAATCCTCATTTCCCATAGTGTTCTTCAAAGTTTGGCTTCTTAATTAACTCTTTCCTACTTATTTTAGCATAATACTTATCCTTTTTTTTTTTTTTTTCCTGAAAGCAGTTATATTATTAGACGTCCTCTTTTACCAATCCCATTTTAGGCACCAACAATTCCCATTACTTCTTTACTGATTAGTTTTTCCCATATAAATTCATGATTGAATCACATACACAGAAAAACATATAAACTATTAGTGATTGAGATGAAAGAGTGGTCTGTTTAATACCTATGTGTTTTAAAATGTAACTCTTCTCATCATTTTTGGTGCTAGGCCAGTTATGTTAATAACAGTATACTGAGCAAAGTACATATTTCCAGTCTCTGCACATATATTATTCAATTTGATGAAGGTTCGATATATAAAAGCTTTTTGCCAAATGTAATGTCAAAATGTTACAGGCTTTTGTCAGAATCTTGGCAGATTAAGTCAAACAGGTCAAGATAATGGTCCCTTATTTTACAGGAAGTGTAAATGTATAGAATTTATTATCTAATTAAATGCAAGTCTGTAATTCAGTATTAGGATACAGAATATAAAGGCTCCCAAATCAGGAAGTGGAAAAAGTTGTTTTTTTAATAGTAATCAGGTATAAGACTAGCTGTCCAGTTCATTGGCATCTTATTTATTTTCCTTTGTTGTTCTGGAAAAGCTTCTTGTTCCTGCATACACATAAACATTTTCTCATTAACCAAATTGTCTTCATCACTAATATTTGGTTGGTTAAAAATCTGCTGAAGTTACTATCTTGTTTAGCTATGGAAGGAGTCTTCCATGGAGGATATATATATATATACATATACTCTCTTTATAGGATTATTTCCCCCCTCTGCTCAGTTTAAGACCAAATAGTAACGTTTGTTGTTTCATCCATTTAACAAATGTATAGTCTCTTTTGCACTGTTCTAGGAAATGAGCAGATATCAGTGAACCAAATAAATAAAAACAAAGTAAAAAACCCTGCCCTCATCAGCTTACATTCTAGTTGGGGGAGATAGATAATAAAATAAATAAGTTATATGGGTATATTAGATGGCAATTAGTGTTTCACAGAAAGAAAACACCAAATAGGATTGGGAATATTAGGGTAAGGTAAAATTTAAAATAGGGTGCTCAGGAAGGCCTCACTGAGAAAGGAACATTTGATTAAAAACTATTAATACATGGACATGAGAATATGAGGACTATGTATATCAGGAGGAAGATTGTTCCAGGAAGTGGGAATAGCAAGTGTAAAGGTCTTGAGTTGGAACTTGTCTGGCTGCAGAACAGCTCAAAAGCCAGTGTGGCTGGAGGGGTGTAGGGGAGGATGAGAGTGGAAGGAAATGTTAGATCATGGAGGGACTCCCAAAGCAGTGTAAGAACTTTGACTTTTCCTCTGATTGAGATTGGAAATTAGTGAGCAGAG
Source organism: Balaenoptera musculus (assembly GCF_009873245.2). Lineage (NCBI taxonomy): Eukaryota > Metazoa > Chordata > Mammalia > Artiodactyla > Balaenopteridae > Balaenoptera > Balaenoptera musculus. The sequence goes on along the minus strand of NC_045788.1, from coordinate 104,110,167 downwards.
AAATGAGATCATCTGACATCAGTTTTAAAACAGTCACTCTGTGTTGAGAATAGACAGTACGGAGAACATGGGTAAAAGCAGGGAGAATAGTTACCATATATTGAAATAATCTAGGTGGGAGATTATACTGGTTTATAACAGGTTGCTGGGGGCAAAGATGGTGAGGAGTAGTTGCATTTTAGATGCATTTTAAAGACAGAATGGGGACTTCCCTGGTGGTCCAGTGGTTAAGACTCTGAGCTTCCACTGCAGGGGGCACTGGTTCGAGCCCTGTTCTGGGAGCTAAGATCCTGCATGCTGTGAGGCCAAAAAAAAAAAAGACAAAACCAACAGTAGAAATCTACTACAAAAGTATGCACTGGGGTGCATGACAGTGAAAGGAGACAGAAAACCCTGTATTTTTTCCTTTATTAAGCTGAAGAAGCGCTGGTTTTTCTAAACTGGCGAAGTGTTCTATAACAGTGCTAACGGGTTTCTGTCCATTGGAAAGAATCTATGCTTGTATAATTCCTTTCGTCTGAGAAAATCACCAGAATAGCTTGTGTCAATATGCAAATATAAAATAAGTACCCCCTCAGTGTTCTGGAGAAAGAGTGTAAAACAATCTGTCTGAATCAGAGAACAGGCTCATCTCTGAATATGGATGGAATTTTAAAGTCTTTCCCTCTCCTGCATGGATATAAGAAGAATAAATAGCTTAAATTTGGGGGGGGGGGGAGGAAATTTATGTGCATGTGGAGGATGGGGCGGTACATTTGGATAAGTATAAGTTCAAAATTATTACAGCACATCTGATGTATTTGGCTGAAGCCAAATGAGGCTGGCAAACAGGAATGAAGAAAAAAAGGACATGAGATTTTGAAGGTAAAAGTTTTATCCAAGCCCAGGAAGTGACTAGTGTTAGAACATTCCATGGTGCAGTGACACTAACCTGGCACTGTGGCATGTACTGGAAAAAAATGATTACCCCCCTCCCCCATGAATAAGGAATAAAAGAGCTGGTCACGGAGCACTGCAACACTTCATTAGGCTGTGGACCAAATGTCACACCAATTGAGTGGTCTTCTCAGAGGGACATACCAGCTACGAATATTTGTTGAAATAAAAATATAACAAAAGAATTAATAACTAAATTAAGCAGACATTTCTTAATGTCACTTCACTTCTCTGGTTAAAAGTTGAATATTTTAAAGGTACATTAATTCTATTAAGATGTGGAAGTACTGCTTATTTCATGAAGTATTAATTAAGGAGTTCTTGAAAAACCTAAAATAATTAGTACAGCAATATAAGTGTCTTTTTTTTTAAACCATGGATTATTTTAAGGTCTAGGAAAATCTAGGTTTCTGCATCTATATTTTAATAGATTTACATATGATAGTATACTGAGAAAATCTATTAATGCTCTAACAACAGCATTAATAACATTCTTTTGTTATTTTATAGCCTCTTCCTAAAATGTAAGAGTTAAAGAAAACTTTATCAGTGCTTATTTAAGAGAAAGTCTTGCATGATGATTAAGAATTTGGGTTCTGGAATCAGACTGCTCTGTGTTCATTTCCAGCTATCATTTTCCAGCTTTGTGATTGGGCCAAATTATTTAAACTTTGTATGCCTAGTTGTCTCATAAGCAAAATGAGGATGATAATACTCAGTAGGCATCTGTAAGGACCAATCTATATTTCTATCTATCTATGTATCTAGATCTATCTATAGATATAGAGATAAGATAAAAATATATAACCATCCTAATATTAGTGCCTACTGCATAATAAGACCTAAAAAACTTAGTTATTATTATTCTTGGGAATAATTTTTCCAATTATGATTTTTAGATTTTGGCACTGTTGAATTATACTGTTCACTCACTTATGTATACAACAAATATTGAGAACCTACTATGTGCCATACAATGTGCTAGGCACTAGGGATATATCTGTGATCCAAAAGGATATAATACTTGCACTCATAGATGTTACAGTTGAAGGGGAGCAGAATAGGCCACACCAAAATGTGCCACTTTGGCATGTGAATTATTTTGAGCTGAAGACAATCAAGGTCCAGAAAACCCAGGAAGAGATTTTTACTTCCCCCTTAACTGCCATAAAGAATTTAGAAAAAGGGTCTGGTTGAGGAAGAGAGCTATCACCAGAGATAGCTACAAAGAGTGTAGGCTAGGTGTGGTAAGCTGTGGGGAGCTCAGCAGGGCTTGTTTATTCAAATTCCTCTCTGTGTCCCATTGTCTCTGCACGGCATGACAAACATTTGCTTAGCAAACATTTGTTCTTCCCATCTTCCTGCGAATTGTATTCTTTCCCTTTGAAGCCACAGAGCTCTACCCCTTCTCAGCTCAGGGTGGCATTTAAGCCTCAATGTTCTGACTCACTTGAAGCCTTTCATGTATATGTAAGGTTCCTGTATGTATGAAATTAAATTTTTCTACTGTTAATCTGTCTTATGTCAATTAAATTATTAGGCCAGCCAAAAGAACCCAGAAGGGTAGAGGAAAAAATTCCTCCCTTAAACAGTACAGGGCATAACATATTTAAAATATTGAAAAAGCAAATGCAAACTTGAAAAGAAAAATAAACTGGTTTTAAAGGTTCAAATAACAGGTCAAATCTAAGCTAGAGTAATTTGTTTTGTTCTTAAAATTATATTTAAGATAAAAAAGATAAGGCAATCTACAGATTCAATGCAATCCTTATCAAAATACCCATGTTATTTTTCACAGAACTAGAACAAATAATTCTAAAATTTATATGGAAACACAAAAGACCCTGAATAGCCAAAACAACCTTAAGAAAAAAGGACAAAGCTGGAGATATCACACTCCCTGATTTCAAACTATAATACAAAGCTAATGTAATCAAAACAGTATGGTACTGGCACAAAAACAGACACATAGATCAGTGGAATAGAATAGACAGCCCGGGAATGAACCCACACTTACATGAGCAATTAATCTACAACAAACAAGGCAAGAATATGCAATGGGGAAAAGACAGCCTCTTCAATAAGTGGTGTTGGAAAAACTGGACAGCTAGATGTAAAAGAATAAAACTGAACTACTTTCTCACACCATACATGAAAATAAATTTAAAACAGATTAAAGCCTTAAATGTAAGACCTGAAACCATAAAACTTCTAGAAGAAAACAAACAGTACGCCCTTTGACATCGGTCTTAGTAATATTTTTAGGGGTATATGTCTCTTCAGGCAAGGGAAACAAAAGCAAAAATAAACAAATGGGACTACATCAAACTAAAAAGCTTTTGCACAGTGAAGGAAGCCATCAACAAAACAAAAAGGCTGTCTACTGAATGGGAGAAGATATTTGCAATCTATGTATCCAATAAGGGGTTAATATCCCAAATATACAAAGAAGTCATACAACTCAGCAGCAAAAAAACCAAACAGCCTGATTAAAAAATGGGCAGAGGATCTGAATAGGGATTTTCCCAAAGAAGACATATGGATGACCAAGAGACACATGAAAAGATGCTCAACATTACTAATAATCAGGGAAATGCAAATCAAAACCACAGTGAAATATCACCTCACACACGTCAGAATGGTTATCATAAAAAAAAAACCCAAAACAAAAACAACAACAAAAACAAATAACAAGTGTTGGCAAGGGAGTGGAGAAAAGGGAACACTTGTGCACTGTTGGCAGGAATGTAAATTTGTGCAGCCGCTATGGAAAATAATATGGAGATTCCTCAAACAATTAAAAATAGAATTACCATACAATCCAGCAATTCTACTCCTGGGTATTTATCCAAAGAAAACACTAATTCAAAAAGATGTATGCACCCCTTTATTCATTGCAGCATTATTTACAGTAGCCAAGATATGGAAGTAACCTAAGTGCCCATCAATAAATGAATGGATAAAGAAGATGTTTTATATATATATATATATATATATATATATATATATATATATATATATATATATATATATATATATATATACACACACACATACATACACACACACACACAATGGAATATTTCTCAGTCATAATAAAAGAATGAAATCTTGCCATTTTGTGACAACATGGATGGACCTATAGGGTATTATGCTAATTGAAGTAAGTCAGGTAGAAAAAGACAAGTAATGTATGATTTCACTTATATGTGGAATCTAAAAAACAAGACAAATGAACAAACATAACAAAACAGCAACAGAGTCATAGATACAGAGAACAAACAGGTGGTTGCCAGAGGGGAGGAATGTGGTGGGGGGAGGAGAGAAATAGGTGAGGATATTAAAAGGTGCAAACTTCCAGTTGCAAAATAAGGGAGTCAAAGGTACGAACTGTACAGTGTGGGGAATATAGTAATTATGTAATATCCTTGTATGGTAACAGGTTGTAACTAGACTTATCATGGTGATCATTTTGAAATATATAGAAATATCAAGTCACTATGTTGTGTAAAAGGAACTAACATAGTGTTGTAGATCAATTATACTTTAAAAAAAAAAACAAGCAAAGAAAATCATAGAAAAAGAGATCAGATTTGTGGTTACCAGAGGCAGGGGTTGGCGGGAGGGAAAATTAGATGAAGACAGTCAAAAAGTACAAACTTCCACTTATAAGATAAATAAGTACTAGGGATGTAATGTACAACATGATAAGTATAATTAACATTGCAGTATGTTATATATGAAAATTGTCAAGACAATAAATCCTAAGAATTCTCATCACAGGAAAAAAATTTCTTTTTCTATTTCTTTAATTTTGTATCTATATGGATGATAAATTTTCACTAAACTCATTGTGACAATTATTTCATGACATTGGTGAGTCAAATCATTATGCTGTATATCTTAAAGTTATACAGTGTTGTACGTCAATTATATCTCAATAAAACTGAAAGAAAAAAAAGATAAGGTTGTGTAGTTTTGTGGAAATATCCAGGTGAAGAATAGGGAAAGAGTATTCTAGGCTGAGGGAATAGCAGGGGCCAAGAACCAGAGCCAAGATTTGTTCAAGAAACTAATAAATCCATCATCACTGGAAGTAAAGGGGGAATTCTATTGATGAGGTTGTAGTAAAAAAGAATGAGATTGTGTAAAGTCTGGTAAGCCATGCTAGAGAGCTACAGCTTCACCCTAAGAGCTGTGGGAAGTCATTTTATATGATTAATGGCAAGAGTAATACGATCATATATGCATTTTTAAAAAGATTACTCTGGAATTAGATAATGAGGCTAAAGGAGGCAACTGAGAGTGATTGCGTTGGGAACAGTGAGGAGACTTGCAGCAGTTCATTCAAGAGTGATGGTGGCTTGATGATAGTTTGAATGAGGAAAATGGATGGAAGAAAAAATCTTTTAGGATATAAAACCAAAAAAAAAAATTGTAATTATTTGGATATTAGAAAGAGTAACAGAGAAGGAATAGCCAAGAACAACCCCCAGATTGCTGGGTGGATCACCTGAAAAGATTGAGGTGCCGTTTATAGAAATAGGAAATATAGAAATGGTTGGGGGTAGCAGGGCAGGCCAGAGCAATAGAAGATAATACTTATTGCTTCAAACTGTGAATGTATTAATGCCAAGTAGGCAGTTGGATAAGTGGTTAAGAATTCAGGAGAAAATTTGAGACTGAAGATAGCTGTTTTTGTTACACTTCAAAATAGTAACTAAAGCCCAGTGGGAGGAATGAGTTATCTCCAGAGATAGAGTGGGAAGAGAAAGAGGCTTAGGATAAATCTTGAGGAATTCATTGGCAGAAAAGAAAGAAGAAACAAAAATAAGGAGGAATAGTCAGAGAAATAGTGAAAAAAATAGGAGAATGTGGGGACATGAAAGGTTAGGAAAAAGAGAGTTCTACAAAGGAGGAAGCAACCAGCAGTTCAAATTCTTCCAAAAAGTTAGGCAAGGTTAGAACAAACATATCAGTTGAATTTTGGAGAAGGTAAGATATTATGACTTTTCTAAAAGTAGTATCAGTGGATCTGTGGAAATTGAAACGAGATTGGGATGGGCTGGAAACTGAAAATGGTGTGACAAAATGGAGGAAAGTGCAGTCAACAAATTGCATCTGTTCGGATGGAGAGATAAGAGATAAAATACTAGCTGGATTAGTGGGTCAAAGAAATATGCTTTTGTTTTAGTTTTATTTATTTTTTAAAGATAGGGCACTATAAGCATTCTTTTTTTTTTTTTTTTTTTTGCCGTGCCTCAGGGCATGTGGGATTTTAGTTCCCCTACCAGGGATTGAATCTGCGCACCTCCAGCAGTGGAAGTGCGGAGTCTCAAGCCCTGGACCGCCAGGCAAGTCCTTATAAGCACTCTTTTTTTTTTTTTTAACCATCTTTATTGGAGTATAATTGCTTTACAATGGTGTGTTAGTTTCTGCTTTATAACAAAGTGAATCAGTTATACATATACATATGTTTCCATATCTCTTCCCTCTTGCATCTCCCTCCCTATCCCACCTCTCTAGGTGGTCACAAAGCACCGAGCTGATCTCCCTGTGCTATGCGGTTGCTTCCCACAAGCACTCTTAAAAGCAGATAAGATGGAGGTTAAAAACACAGTTGAGATACCGTTGAGAGGTAGATAATTAACAGTACAAGGTCAGAGATGAGAAAAAGACTGCAGTCTACAGAATAATGAGAGGACTAGCCTTGGAAAGGATAAAAGGCATTCTTTCCTTTGTATTAGAGAAAAGGAGAAATGAATTTAGTTGTACATTGGATTATGTCTTTGGTGGTAAGAGTTGGAAGAAAACTCTCACATATCTGCAGAAGATATGAGGGAAGATGGAGGGTTTTAGTTTCAAGCAGACTGGAGAAGGTTCAAAGTAGTTATGGGAAATGGAGAAGAAAGCAGCTTAGGTAAACTTAATAAGTTAGAGAAAAATTTCAAAGCCCAATTGAAGAATATTAATTTTTTTTATTAATCTGTGTAAAAGATATTCCTCCACCTGGATTATAAGCATGGAGAATGTTCATAGTAGATTCACCTGGCATTAGGGATTTGGCATTTATATGTGGACAAAGGAATTTTAGAAATGGAATGAATGTAGTGCATAACATGGATCATAATCAAAAGAGATGGGAGGGATACAAGTAGAGATATTGATAGACAAATGGATATAGACAGGAGAGATAGATACAATGATAGAAAAGGAAATGGTTTGATGGACTCAGCAATATTTTTAAAAAGCATAATTGCAGTAGCAGATGATATGTCCAGAATTTTGGGAGATTGTGGTCAGACAGTGAGATTTCTGAAGTAGTTTAATGTGATTGTCTGATTTATTCTGTGGTTATAAAAATGTGTGGTTAAAATGGAATGGAGAAAAATACCATTGAAGATGCAGAATTTGAGATGCAATATTTAAAATGTAGAGTTTAAAAATAATAGTACAGTTTGGCCAGAGAAGAGCAATGTGAGCTGGGTGCCAAGGTTATTAATGAATAAGGGAAAATGACCAAGAGATTGGTAGATGGTATGGAGGGTTAGGGGGGTTGGAGAAATGAAATGACATAAGCCACAAATGAGCAAGGGTAATTGTCTGAAAGTAGTATTAGGGAACAAAGAAAACACTGAGACAACTCTGTATCATTATACATGGTGTGTGGCACAATATATGGCCCTGAAGTAGAGAAGAAAACCAGGGATATGGTGTTCTCAGAGAATAACAAGTTTCTCAGAGAATAATGTATCAGGTCAGTAGATGTAGGGAGTGCTCAGTGAAAAATTTTAACAGTGTACAGGAGATTGTTAAGAAATATATGAGCTGAACTACTCTTGAAGTTTTGAATGGGATAGTGGTCAAAATAGTTTTAGGTGGGGAAGAAGTATACAGGTGCAACAAGGAAAGAGTATGAGAGATAATGGAACACCGTGGGCACTTAATTTTTGGCATTTCCCAAAGAAAATAGGGACATAAAATGATTACTGCAAATTCTCTCAGTTCCTTGAGTAAGGTGGGTCTATTACTTCCTCACTTTGAAATAAGGTATGGTCTCAGTTGTGTTGGCTAAGGCTTTTTATTGTCTTGTAGTCTTTACTTATTTTTCAACCCATAGTATTTAAAAATTAAATTAGTTTTTTCATTTACTTAATTTTGTTGAAGTATAATTTACGTGCAATAAAATTCACCCACTTTTATGTATAGTTTGATGAGTTTGACAAATGTGTCCATCCATGAAACCACCACTACAATTAAGTTATTGAACTTGTTCATCACCCAGAAAAGTTCCCTGTGTCCATATGCCATCAATGTGACCACTCACTTCCCTAGTCCTAATCAACTACTAATCTGGTTTTGTTACTATAGATAACTTTTGCCTTTTCATATAAATGGAATCCTAGAATATGTACTCTGTATCTGGATTCTTTTCCTCTGTATAACATTTTTGAAATTTATCCTTGTGTTTTCATGTCTTAGTTCATTCCTTTTTATGGATGAGTAGTATGGATATACCAAAATTTGTTTACCTATTCACCCATTGATGCAAATTTTGGTGGTGTTTGGTTTGAAACTATTATGAATAAAGGTGTTTTCTTATTGAGTTGTAATTGTCCTTCATATATTCTAGATACAAGTCCTTTGTTATGTACATACATATATTCACACACATACATACACATACACACACACATAAAATCTTCAAGTTGTCTTTTCATTTTCTTAATCGTGTCTTCTGAAGAATAGAAGTTTTACATTTTGTGAATTCCACTTTATCAATTATTTATGGTTTATCCTTTTTGTTTCTTTTCTACTCTGTCTCAGAAATTTTTTTCTAGTTTTTAGTATAGAAGTCCTTTACTGATTTTGCTAAATATATCTTTAAGTGTTTCATATTCTTATGTAATTTAAATTGCATTATTTAAAATATTTATTTTATAATTGTTTATTGCAGTTAATTACTTTTAACTGGTGTTCATATTAAACTAAAATTTTTGAGCATCTACCATGTGTACTCACTTGCTCTATCTTGGAGTTACCATGATGAGTAAAGTCATAAGCCCTCTCTGCTTTTTTAGAGTTTATAGTCTAGTGGAGGAGACAGACATTGATAAACAGGTCACATAATAAGTGCAATAAAAGAGGAGGGCCTTGTTCTGTAGGGTATAGAATCAGGCAATTTGACCTTGCCAAGAGGGTCTTTCCTGTGAAAGCACTAGGGAGTTGAAGTCTAAAGGATGAATAAGAATTGACTAGGAGAAGGAGGGAGAGGAGAACTGTTTACCCAAAAGAAAGAACATGAACAAAGACCCTGTGGTGGGAGGAAGCACGGTGAGGAGGTGGCACTGAGGGATGATCATGGTAGTTAGGAGAGGGCAAGGAGAAGTTAGATTTGGCTCGAGAGATGTCTTAAGTGACCAGATCATGGTCTTGAAGCCATGGTTGTCTTTATCCAGAAAGGTTATAGGCAGGAGTATAACATTATTGTGGTTACATTTTTAAAAGGTCAGTGTGGCTTCCATGTGGTGATGGTTCGGAGGAAAGCAATAGTAGAATTAGAATAGTTAAGTGGATATTACAATAGTCCAAGATGGTGGCTTGGAACAGGCTGGTGAATTGGAAATGGAGAGAAGTAAACATGTTCAGGAGATAATTCAGAGAAAACAACGAATATGAGTTAGTGGTGTATTGGCTCGAATATGGCAGGTAAGGAAGAGGGAAGGGTCAAGGATGGTATCAATGTACCAAATATATGGCACATATATGGTAACATATTTAAGAAAAGCTAGAGGAGATGAGACTGATAAGTGTGTTTGGAGCTCAGAAAAGAGGTCTAGGTAGTAATAGAGAAAGATTTATTGCCCAAAGGATTATAGCTGTCAATTGAAGTCTTAGGTGAAGATAAATTTATCTAGGTAAGGATTATAGAATGAAAAGAGAAGAGGTCCACATTCAATTTCTGTTCTCCCTCTTTCTAATTCAAATACATTTTAGCTATGTGTGTCAAGATTATCCTATTATCTTGTTCTTTTTTCCCTTGAAATTTCCAAGTTGTCAGTTTTTCTTCTTTGATTTCTTACCTTTTGTCTTATATTTGTGATGGTTTACTTATGATGTTACACTTGTACTGTTATTAATCTTTTGTTAGTTTTATCAAATTCTATAGAATAATAATAAGAAGAATGACAAAGGATAACTTGTCAAAACATAAATTCCTCATGTGAGACTACAAAACTGACAAATAATGAGGGTTTGCTGAACAAACCTTTGGGTGGGCATATTTACTTTGTAGGTGATCACTAGAAAGATAAAATGTGAATAGGCTGAGGAAGAAAATGAAGTAGAAGAGATGTGTTATAGTATCTACATTCATAAAATGTTAAAATTATCAGTGAATGTGAGTATTGTGGAAAATCAGCTTTATTATTATTATTATTATTGGAATATCTAGTTATTTTTTGCCTGTTTCTTTCTTGCAAAATACCAGCACAATATGAGGCATCTCAATTCCAAATAGTAACTATTTTACTACTAAATGTGAAATGTAAGAAGTAGACTGAAAATATAAAATTGTCCATTCCCCTTTTAGATACCATCTATTATTTTATTTATTCATAAAGCAATTCTTAATCTGGGAACTAAGCCAGTAAATTGATTTCATTTTCATGATTTATAACAGCTTTTGGATAAGAACCATTGTTATAATTTAGTAAAATTGGGTAACTGTTTCCTGATAACCTATAGAAAAAAATATGATTTCCTATAATAAAACATTGAACTACATCCAATTCAGAGAAATATGCTGAATTCATAAACAGAAAAATAAATCCTCTAATGTAAAATGAATATAGATATTATAGCCACTGGAATTGTTCTTAGATGTGAGCAGCTATTACTTATGCAAAGTGTCCAAGGAAGATGAATAGCCCATTGTTGAAGCCACTGAACAAAAAGCTTTGATTTCCAACAGTGATTTTAATCAGGACTCATTATATGACTTAGAATAAGATACTTAAAAATTTTATGCTCCTATTTCATCATCAGTGAACTAGGAAGAAAAATATACTTTCTGTCCTTGAACTCTTAAAGTTGTAAAAAGTATAATGCTAGAGTATCCTACTAATATAAATGCAAAAATTTCATTATTTAAAAATTATTTAAATCCAAGCACCACTTAGATAACTTAATCTTAAAATAAATTAGGAGTATATAGGACTTAAATATTTTAAAACGCTGTATATATACCAAAATATATGTTCCATCTTTCCCAATGCAACATTTTCCACTCAGGTAGTCTTTTAGAGAACAGCATTTCGAATGTGAAGAGAAATCATAGACATCACATCCAGACACCAGGAGGCTTTATTTAATGATTACAAGTTGAAAGCTAATCTGGCCATGAAGTCTTGAGATACTAGAGAGGACATCTTGATTTATCTATAACTAGGAGCCTTGTATATGGAGACATAAAATTTCTCTATTTGGAATTGTTTTTTATTCTTATTCCATGATGGCAGGTTATGTGTGCGGCTGTCAGAGTCCCTTGTACATGTTAATGCTCAATAAATATCTGAGGAAGGCATGATACCAAGTGAGATATGCATTTATTCATTTAATTAATATTTTTAAAAAGAAATAGAAACTGTCCTAGGTTCTAAGGATACAAATACACACCAAGGAGTTTAAGATCTGTCAAAGAAGGACATACAAAAAAGTATAATAAAATACTAACTTGATAGGACATTAATGTTGATATATGTAGCATTTTTGAATAAAGTCATTTTAGGGTGCTGCATAAGAGGGATCCAAAAATAGTGTAAGACTGAAAATATTTTGAAATACTTTTAGAATAATTTTGTTACTATGAATTCTGTTACAGAAGGTTTTGCTTCACTCTTGGGTCAAAATAGCTGTCTTGGGCTTTTTCATTAATGTTTTTAGAAGACAATTTATTGACTTTCAACACTTGAAAACAATCACATTTACATCCGAAAAAATATATTATCACCAATGCAAGGGACTTTCAGGAATGAGTATCCAGGGTGGGTTGAGAAAAGTAAAGTAGACCTACCCACTCTGCTCCTGCATCTAAAGCTTGGGCACACTAACATAGACCAATAAGAGTCTAATTTTTTATGTCAATATTTCATTCATCCTTTCATTCATTCATTTGACAAATGTTTATTTAAAGTGCCTACTATGTGCAGGCAACGCACTGAACATTGAGCTTGGCTGTGATAAATAAAACTGATTCTCCCTGGTAGAGAGAATAATATGACAGGAACATAGGCCTGAGACTGAAGTGGGACTTTCTACTTCCTAAATTAAAGACAGCTGGGCCCAGGGTGCTAATTAAACCTGCGTTGCCACCCCAATTGCAGTCAGAAATGCTGGAAAAGAAGACAGAGAACGGAAAAATCTACTCTGTGCAAGGTCTCCTGCTCCAATGTGCTTTCTGGTGAGGGGAATTTACAAAGGTGAGCTCAGAAAGAAAAATGGACTGGGAGAGCAGGTCTTGCCTTTAGGCTTAGAACCAACCCAGACTAATAAAATATAACAGGGGTCCCCACCTCCCGGGCCGTGGACCGCTACTGGCCTGTTAGGAAGCGGACCGCACAGCAGGAGGTGAGTGGCAGGCGAGCGAGTGAAGCTTCATCTGCCTCTCCCCATCTCTCCCCATCGCTTGCATTACCGCCTGAACCATCCCCACCCGCCACCCCCCAACCACCTGTCCGTGGAAAAATTGTCTTCCATGAAACTGGTCCCTGGTGCCAAAAAGTTGGGGACCGCTGAAATATAGCACATGAAATATGGAGAATGCATAATGAAATGAATGATGGAAAAGTGAAATAAAGGGAAAAGTATAAACTATTATCATGTACTAGACACATCATAAAATGAAACATATAATAAATATAATATCTGAGAGTAGAAAAGTAATATTTGTCCTCATATAAAATAAGTGATAGATTATAATTTAGTGGTCAGATGATAAATGATAGAGAAATTTGGGGTGAGAAATCTACTTAAACTAGAATAATTGAGGCATCAAAGAAATGTTATTATCTGAGCTGGGCCTAGAAAAACAAGTTATTTCATTCAGGATTTAACAAATATTTACTAAAAATCTACTATCTGGCAGCAATGAGACTCTTGGACTCACTTGTAGATGGGAGGTTGAATTGAATGACATTTGTGCATCTGAACCACTCATTACATGCTCTAATTCTATGAGTAAAGAAGTAAACTTTGTTAGGTGGCAGGAATAGAAGAAAGCTGTGGGGGGCAGAATAATGTGTCCTCCAAGAGGTCCACGTGCTAATCTCTGGAACCTGAGAATATATTATCATACGTGGCAAAATGGATTTTGCAGATGTGTTTAAGTTAAGGACCTTGCCATGAGGAGATGAGCTGGATTATTCAGGTGAACGCAATCTGATTACACGGTCCTTAAAACTGAAGAAGCTACCTTAATGCTGTAAGAGAGAGGGAGCTATGACTATAGAAGAATAGTTAGAAAATTGTAACATTGCTGGCTTTGGAGATGGTAGAAGGCCACAGCCAAGGAATATGGGTGGCCTCTAGAAGCGGCAAGAGGAACGCAGCCCTGATGACACCTTGATTTTAGCCCAGTGAGACTACAGAACTGTAAGATGAGAGATTTGTGTTTTCTAAGCCACTACATTTGTGGTAATTTTTTGTATCAGACATAGGAAACTAATGTAAAAGTGTTCATGTAAAGGTTACAGTAGGTCTATGATGCAGATGGAGAAAAATATGAAGTGCTGTTAATGAACAGAGGTAAGAAATTGGTAAGAAATTTGGCTGAAGTGTAGAGTATGTGTAGAGAAATAATAGATGACTCAGTACACATGGCTTGGTTTAGGTTATTGAGGGCCTTGAAATTTAGGCAAAAAAGTTTTATTTATTTTATTATTTTTTATATGATGAAAAATAATGTTATCAAAAGTTGTTGAGCAGTATGTGAGTTGATTCAGGAGAAAAAAGCCAAAGTAGTTAATACTATTGCTCTTTGCTTTTCAAGAAATCAATAAAACATAAATCATAAAAGTCAAATATAAAGTCATAAAACTAATAATATAGTATGCATATTTAAAGAACTATATTCTGATTGTTTCACAAGAGCTTAAATCCTCTTTATAATTTTTAAAATATGATTGGCATTAGCAAACTGTCACTATTTAAATAAATATGACTGTATGCATACATAACCTACATGATTCCTTGAATTTCAACAATACAATGAAACAGAAACCCATTAGTTAATAGTCCTTAGTTTATAGGACTTAGTTTATAGTTTATAGTTTATAAGTATGGCAACTTATAGATATTTTCATTTAATTAAAAAAAACTATCTTTTAGGGACTAACTTGAGAAACAATGATACTTTTTGCAGAAAATTTTATTCAGAACAAGTTTTGACATTGCTATAATGGAAATATAAATGACTGGATAAAGTCAGCCTTTTAGGAGAAAGATGGGTTTATTAGGATTGTCAAACTCTAAATGAAGAGTTAATGAAATGCTTAAATCCTGCTGCTGTATTAATGAAAAGACTCAAATGCAAAGTCTCTGTGGGAAGTTGTAGGCTCTGTCACTTTTAAGAAGGGGCTAACCAGTCCAACTTCACAACTGAGTAGTATATTTAAATGGGCTTTTATTATGAAAAAAAAAAGTCAACAAGGGGAAAAGGAAAAGGAGACGCTGGGGGACAGGGAAGAGAGGAATGGGAAGAAAACAGAGGGTTTCTAAGGATGCTACTATTTACAAAAGCTAAAAAAGCTAAAAAAGTTCTGATTCATAGGTAAGTGATCTCTTGCTAAGGATCGAGGTAATTTTGGGCTTGAGAAAAATGGTTGAGAGCAGCTGTCTTCCTCTGTTTTGGAAAGAAAGGGAATCTGCTATGTTTCACTCGTCATTCTTTGGGCAACTCACCGTAATATCACACACAGTAACATTACAAATTGGTACAAAATGGGTTAAATGGAAATTTAGTAAACTGCTTCAAGTCCATAATCCAGTAATTTACTGCTTAAAAGACATGCATTTGAAAATTTGTTTTAATTTCACTTAAAAAAAAATCTAAACAATGTTATTCAATCTCATATTCACCAGAAAAATAAACATTAAAAACATTCTGATACTATCATGTGCAGGTTAGGATATGGAATAAAGGAAACTCTCATATGTTGGTAGTGGTTGCATAAACTGATACAGCAAGTTTTGAGAACAATTTGGCAATATCTTTAGGTTGTTCAGGATCCAACATTCCACTCCTAAGTGCTGTATTTACTTCAGAAAAACTCTTGCATATGTGCACAAGAAAATATGCACAAGGGTATTCAATGTGACATTGCTGTTTATAGGAAAAAAGCCCTAAAAATAACCTAAATATCCATTATTATAAGGGAATAAAATTATATACAGCAGGCACAATGAATAACAAAAATAAACAGAAAAATGTTGAAAGAAAAAGCAAACTCTTAAGAATTCCTACAACATTATATCTGTTATTTAAAACTTTGAAACTTAAAAATAATATATGTTATATGTAGACATTCACATATATATTATACATTTGTATGTAAAAATATGAAAACATGAATGGAAAGGATACATTTCAATTTCAGAATGGTGATTATTTCCAGGATGCAAGGGGGATGGATGGCATGGAAGAGAATCAATTAGGCTGCACAAAAAGGACTTTGATCAAAATTTTACTGTTTTATGTCTTTTCACAAGTATCCAAAGAAAATGTGATAGTATGTTTATTAAGTCTGAGAGGTGGGTACAATGTGTTTGCTAGATTACTGTTTTGTACTTTTCTGTATTTTCAAATATAACCCAATTCAAAAAAGACCACATTTAATTATTTTATCATATGTACTAATTATCTCATACATAATCTGGTATGGTTTTAATTTGGGTTGTTTTGTGTGGCTCTGTTAATCCTGTTGCAGCCTCAGACCATAGTTTTCACTCCAGTCAGCTGGCCTATATTCTTCCCTAGATTGTGTGTTTATAGCACAGAGGTTTTTTCCAATACTATCATGCATTTGATAATCCATTTGCAAAGTTATTTCTTGAAGATATTCAGAGTATCTATGGAGCTGTACTCTGCAATATATCTATTAGTTGTTTTTTTTTTTTTAAGATTCAGTTGAGTGCCCCAAGTATGTTTCATTAAGCACAACCTCTGGAAAAATAAGGTCAGCATTAAAAAAGTTAACTTTACTCTGCACTGGCTAATCTGATTGATGGAGATAAATATGTGTTATTTCTGAGAAAAAGACTAGCTTGTCATTAACAATATCTTGCTCATTGATACCAAGGGATAATAATGGAGGTGTCATTGTTCTTTCATCTTCATCCTTTGGAGAACAGCCTTGACCCTTAGTTGCTTCATTACCGTCTTTCGCAGTAAATCATCAGCCCATCCTGGACAGCCATTTAGAGAGCAATAATAATAGTAGTTAACATTTAAAAAGCTTTTATTATTTGCAGCGCTGTGATCAGCACTTTACATGGATTATCTCACATCATTTTAACAACCTGTGAGGAAGAAGCTATTATTATTTACCTTTTATAGATGCAGGAACTGAGGCTTAGAGGGGCCAATGAAATCTCAAAGAAAAAAACTCTAGGCAAATGACAGCACAGTCCTAAATTAAACTGTAAACAAAAACATTTCAGTCTGAGTTTGGTAAATGTCTTAGCAAAGGAAGTCTACATTTTGATTGGCAAAAAAAAGAAAAAAAATCTGGAAAGAAGTTGGAAATGCTTTGCTGGTAGCAGAAAAAGGATATGTGGGAGAGGCAGAGAAACACATGGAGACTTCCAGCAAAAAGAAGCAGGTTCTATTTCTTTCCTGATAATATTGGGAGAGAAGCCCCACAAACATGATTTATTTCTCTTCTTTGTTTTCTATATAGCTTGAGGGTTCCTGTGGAAGAAACCAAATCCTAAATAACCAGAAGCAAGACCAAGCAATAACAGAAGGCAAATGGTGGACCAGGGAGAGGTTTAGGAAGTGAACGACCTCCATAAGGGGTAGTCTTGAGGAAGATGCACTTGGATGGCTGTTCAGGAAGAGGGTGGGGTTGGTAGTGGATGTAAGCAGCACAGGCGTACAGCGGAATCCTAGGAAAGTTAGGTAACTGAACACCATGGAAAGTGCTGCAAAAGTCTCCTGTACCAAGCAAGGAAAGGGAAAGGATTTGGGATGAAGTGAACATATTTCATAGACTGAAGTAATTTGGAAAGTCTCAATAGTCACACGACGCTTATGTATTTAATGCTGCAGAAGTATTAGAGCGGTGTGGTCCAGTAGAATTTTATCTCTAGCACAGGCCCAATTGGAACAGGTTTACATGAAACGGGGATATTTTTTTCTGTAAACTTTGATCTGTTTATACCCATTGCACTCTCAACCTTCCCTTTCTTTGTCACAACTTTCCCTCCTTTCCATTTATTCTTCCTTTTCTCTCTTTCCAGAAATTTGACTTTGCAATCTATAATCCAACACAACTTCCTCATTCTATCTGGTCTGCCCCTTGTACTGAGTTCGTACTTTTTTGCTCCTAATTTTAAAATTGATGTCTTTTCCTCGTTTAGCTCTTTCCCTGTTTTTCCTTTGTTCACACTTCACCTGCATGCTTTCATCTACTCTTTTCCACCTGCACTTTGCCCTTCCCACTCTGCTCCCTGTCTTGTGAGACTGACCTATGTGGACAATATATCAAGAGGTCCCCTTTCCCTCTAGCGATCACCTCTTTTTGGCTCTGCCTCTTGACCACAGGTTAGAGCTCCTGTTGAAGTAGCTCTTCCTCCAGGATCCTCTCTTTTCTTCCAGGAACCACATACTCTTTCTCAGGTTAGCCTTAGGAATATTAATAGCTCAAGCTTTTTCTAGCCTTGGACTCTGGTGATATCTCCTGTGATTTCTTTATTCTCTGCCCACACCTTGGTAAATGGTTCATTAATTAGACCCTCTTCTGATCATCTGAATTTGAGTGTGTCATCTGTTCCTTATTGGGATTTTTCTTTATTTTACACTATCCTGATTTAGTTGATCCTAGGCACTCCTTTATCTATCTTGTATTTATTAACCCTGTTTTAATCTATATTCCATTTGATCATAAGCAGATCATTTATTTCCTCTGAACCTCAGTTTTTCTTTTTCATCTAGAAAATGAGGAGAGTTATATTAGATGATTTCTAAGATTATCTTCTGGCTTTAAGATTCTGCAATTTCATGAAATAAGCAATATATAATATTTATAAAATATATAATATTTTAATCTCAGTGATTGCTCAGAATTATTCTCTGCTTTATTCTGACTTTGTATGAGGACTATTTCTTTATGAAAAAATCAGTACCTTTTATATGTAAAAAATTTAAATATAAGAAAATAAACCTGAATGAGTTTAAGATACAAAAATGCTAATATACATATGAAAACACAAAATAAATGGCTATCATGATTAAGTAGCTTTGAATTTGAAAACTAAACAGTAAAATTCTATTCAAAACTAGAAGCAGAAGAAGAAAGTTAAGTGCAGGTAGTTATTTAATGCACATTGATTGTATGTACTTTGAACATTTAGATTCAATGAATACAATTTACTTATATTTTTAGGCATGGGATATGGAAAGAGCAGTTGCTTTAAATGTTATCTATAAAAGGTTTAGCTGTCAGTTGAACTTTTCCATTTCATTTTCCTCTTATCTCTTTAGAAGTGAAGAGGTAATTGTTTGAAATATATAACGTTCTAAATGGGGGGAAAGAGACACTCTACATTGAATGGTCAAATCTCAGGGAATATTCTGTCTATATTTTAGCTGAAGGATATAAGATTGAATAATTTTAAGACGGGCTTTTTTGGCCATTGTTTCATTGGACTTGATATTAAAATACCAAACCATAATGTGATACTAATATTTCCAAATAACATTGTGCATTTTTCTTTAGCCGGAAGGTGTTTTCTTTCAAAGAAGTCAAGCAAATACACCTGTGCTATTAAAATTCTTTATTTTTGAGAGCCCCTGAAAAGAAAAAAAAGTACGTAGCGTTTAATATTTAAATTCTGTACTTGAGGCAGACCCATGCCGCCAGGCAACTGGCCACAGAATTCAGTTCCATCACGGAATTTGCCCCGTGGAGATCACCAAACAGCTCCACTCTCAAGTGGCTGACAGAGAGGCGAAGGAGAGTATTGCATTTGCTTTGCTTTGGCTCTGGCTTAGGAAAATTGCTCAAGCAATTGCTCTTTGTAGCATGTAATGCTGTTAGCTCCTATCCCACTGTTAACAGCCTTCCACCTCCAAATAGACCACAGAGCTGATGGAAGGAAGAAAAACTACTACTTCTACTAACCCTATTGGGCCATGTATCAATAGAGAGCAGTAGCTTTCCAATCCTACCTCCTCAGACTCTGTATGGGTTTGAGGACGCCAGCATGGAATCATTTATTCAACGTTGAGCCAGGTATCACCCAGCAATGTGCCAACATACTTTTTCTAATTCAAATAGATTATAAGTTTCAGAAAGAAAGTGAAAATGTCAGAAAAGGTAGGAAAAGAATGGGAGATTCTGAATGCATATTTACACATTTCTTGTAACATTTATTATGTTAAGTGTGTGAATATGCATATTTTACATTTTTAAGGACTGATACCAAACAAGATTTTGCTTCTAGATTCAAGCCAGCAATACGAGGAGCTGATGCTGAAATCTGATCAGCTGCTTGGTAGCATATATAATGTTGACAATAATCTCTTTCTATTTTTGGCATCCTAGTCACTGCATCTGATAGAGGCCAGTGTGTCACATCCACCCATAGTGCAGGTGGTGACACAGGTGTCCATGCAGGCTGAGAACTTACACTTTAGGCTTAGGGCTACTTTCATAAGCAAAGCTTTATTTACTGTAAAGGTGATATCCTTTGGAAGAGATTCAGGGAAATACCATGGAATGGATTTATTTTTATATGTAATGGATTAATTTTCACATATACATTAATTTTCACATATACATTAAAGCAGTACCTTCAGTAGAGCAGAAAGAGAAAGCAAGTCATTCCCAGTACTAAATTCACTCCTCAATGGGCAAATCGCTAACAGATAAATAGAAAAAAGAAAGGGAACACTCAGTCTTCAGATGTCATGCCTTCTTTTATAGTTTTCACATGGGCAATAGTGTGAGAGAGATATGAGTTTTTCCTTAAGGAAATGTAGACAATAAGTGGAGGTTTGCTTATTTCTATTGTTCACCACAAGTCTGACAACGTTCATTTAGCTTCTAATGGTTTGTTTTCTTGAACTCAATAATGAAGTTCAGTTTTCTTGTCTGTCAGACCAGACTTGACCTTATGGAAATACAAATCCCTCATGACTTTGTGAGGATGGAACAAAAAAGAAGAGTAAACACTTCCCCACTAAATCAGCTGAATAATCTTAGGTGAATAGTATAACAAATAAAATTTAAATTTGCCTTGATAATTTAGAACCAAGCCTCAAAAGTGTTATTAACATAAAGAAAAGCACCCTATTACTTTATTTTACATGGAGTAAAGCATTCACAGGGGAGACCGTTAAAATTCTCATCTTCCAAAATGTATATGTTCAAGGTTGGCCATTGTAAGAGGGGTTACTGTGATCTGAGAGCCGCTTCTATCCTACACCAGATATCTGTATTCCATTTTGAAACTGTGCCAAACTATTTATCTCAAAGATCAGAGCACCTAACAAGTTAACTGGAGGGACTCCCTTTTGTTTTAATGTTTTGGTGGATTCATTATCAGAACCAGTTTTCTTTAGCAAACATATAAATTTATCATAACTTCAGATCCCTGAAAGTGATTCAAAGTCAATCAGCCATGACCATTACTGCCAACTGAGACCATTGGAAAGGGGCCCTGGAATAGTGTAATTAGTTGCCATTACGTGGCTGCAAGCCCACAATTTTCCTGCTGACTCTGACCCACTGCCTTGCTTAAGTAAGTATTTGCACTCAGACTCATGATAATTGATCCCCTTCTGTGTCAAGTGTCTTCATAACTTTAAAAATTAAAGATGCAGAGTGTCTCAAGTGGTTTGGGTAGGCAATTTTATTCCAATTTTATTATCACAATGGGTCCATAATATGCATGGAGTGTCCTTTCTGATTAGCCATGCCTCAGCAGTCATCCACTCTATTTCCATATTTGCCTGTCTTTCCCTCCTCTGTTCCTCCTTTGCATCCAATCTAGGCTTCCCCTCATTTTCTGAGAAAATGGAAGAGGCTGCTTGCAGCAATTAGCTAGCTGTTCCAATTAGCTGTCCAGAATCAAGATTGGCTAAGGCAAGATGATGTTCCCTGGTAAACAGCTGCCTCTAATACACATGAAAATGATTTCTTTTTATCACTTCTGAGACTGGGGCAGTGGGGCTGGGGGAGAAATGCCTCAGTGGCCAGGTACAAATGAAAATTTTGCTCTAATCATTGGAATGTATTTTAAAATTTTCTCAGTACCAAATTATGGGAAACGAGTGTTTTATGTTCATCTCAGCCTATCGATGGTGCTGCTATCAGCTAGGAATGCCTGGGGCGCTCACCAGGGCTTGCACTATTTGTGGTGAGTTCCCCCATAGACAGTTCTCTGTCCAAAGCCAGTGCTGTGGCTGGACTGGACCTTGTAATTCTTAGTATGATTGCCAGACACGCCTCAGCAACAACCAGCAAGGAACTTTGAAAAAACAAGCTTATTAATTCACACACGTGTCCTGGTGGGTACATGGCCACCCAGAGATAGAGCTTGCAGATCTGGGGCTCTGCCTTTATTGGAGCCAAGGGTAGGGTTCCTGAGATTTCTTCGGTTCACTCTTCTTTGATGAATTTAAAACAGAAGGAGTTAAAGTGCTGGAAGAGAAAAGCAGGGTCCTCAAGTGGTCAGTTGTCTGGGTCACCTGAGGTTTTGTAAAAGGGGAACTTCATGGGTGGGGCAACCTGGCCCTTTATCTCCTTATGTAGCTGGCAATATGTCTGAGGTGGAGTTCTTTGAGGTAGACGCCTTGGCAATCAAAAGCTTAATGTCAGGCACTTACATTACAATCAAAAAAGCTAATTGTCAGGCACTTACACTACAGTGAGGCAAACAGAAAAAAAATTAGCTTATTTAGCAGACTGTGAAGTGACAAAAATTATTTTAAAACAAATTGTAGCACACATAAATAATATTATAAACAAGTTGAATGTAAATAATTAGGGAGCAAGTTAGTTAATGACAAGATCAATTTGGTTTTTTTTTCTTCAGATTCTTTTATCATATTTCTATTTCTGTTTCATTTCCTAGTAAAGTTGGCAATCGTGTCTTTAACTGTATATTAGGAAGTATATTATTCATTTTATTGGTCACTTATAAGATGAAACAATAAAAACTCAAATCATCCTTTACTACAGGAGCAGTTATAAAAGCAATGATAATATCCAACTTCCGTAACAAATGCATCAGGGCAAAGTATTTTTAGCTGCCCTAGGGCCATTGTCTGAACCTGAATTAGGACACTTGTGTGTCACAAGAGGCCTTTTATCCGACAGTAATTGAGAAATACTATCTGGGCTAAGTCAATAAATCAAACTCCAAAGTCTTCAATAGAAAGAATCCAAATTTTGTCACAAAATGACTAAAAACATTTGGGCATTCATTTTATTTCACCGGCACATGTGGTTCCCTGATATAAATAAAATCATGAAAACTGCACTGGGGCAGTAACTTTAATCAAATTCCAAAGTTTAGAATATCCTGAAGATGACCCACCCCCACGTATTTCCAAAATTGGGAGGGTTTTCTTTTATATAGAGATTTATTCGTATAACTATAAATGGAAAGGGTCTGTTCCTTTGTAGCACACGCAGAAATCAATGGAGGCAGGTGAAAATCAGACCCATTCTTGAGATCATTTGGAGTCCAACATTTACAAAGATCTCTAGTTACAGAAGCTCATGCTTTCCGTGATTTGTTGCAGTGTGAACCACTGGTCCATTCTGGAAGCTCTCTTGCCATTAAAGTCCTTTACAGGAACTTCTCTTTTGTGACTATCTGATTGACAACTTTTCAATAAATTTTCAAAATGAGTTGTTCATGAGATTACAGACATTGGTTATTACCTCTAAAACTTAATTTTCAAGTCAAATATAAATTATTTCCAAGTTTAGTCATTATATTCTTATTTCTAGTACCCCATACCCATTATTGTAAGATGTTAAATCTAAATATGAATTTAATTATTGTAAAATGCTGCCATTTGATTACTTCCTGGCTCTAAGGACAAGAAGTCAACTTCACAATGAGTTCTTAGCATAGTGGTGGCTTATTGTATGAATTTTGGTGATAAATACTTGACTTCAGTGCCCACAATTACTCATCTATAAAATACTTTTGTTATGCTCACAGAGATGGAACAAAACAAATAGCAATAGAATAAAATGCTCTGTTGTCTTCAAAAATAAATCTATTTCCCTTTTAACTGGTGATTGGGCAAGATATATTTAATGTTTAAAATTGCAAATGTTTGTGGTATAGTATTGGAAAATAAGTTTTTATTACCTTAAATTATTTACTGTAAATTTCCTTATACAGACAATTGAATCTTATATTTATTACTCATTTTTAAATAAATGAGAAAGATAACTTTTTATTATAATTAAGATGAAAGTTTTCTCTTTACAAACACTAATGAGGAAAACATCAAAGGATGAGGTACGATTAAAAATGTGTTTTAGGGGCTTCCCTGGTGGTCCAGTGGCTAAAATTCTGTGCTCCCAATGCAGGGGGCCTAGGTTTCATCCCTGGTCAGAGAACTAGATCCCACATCCCGCAGCTAAGAATTCGTGTGCTGCAGCTAAAGATCCCGCGAGCCGCAACTGAGACCCGGTGCAGCCAAATAAATAAATAAATAAATAAATTTTAAAAGTGCGTTTTAAAGGTATAGATTTTTGTGGGGCTCAGAACAAATCTCAATTTTCTCCTAGTTTGGAAGCAAACTTAAGCATGTTGCTTTTTTTAAATTTCAGATATTCTATAAGGTCTACCAGTGACATGAAATTTACCACACATTTTAGTCTCTATCTATCTATCTACCTATCATCTATAATCATCATTTCTGCCTTGTCTTCTCTAAATGATTAAGTTCTTATAAAGACTGGACTACGAGTTTCATTAAGTATATACTAAAGTACTATATAATAATGAGATTCCCTAAATTGAATCTTTGATTAGCTGTTAAGCAGATATGGATTCTCTAGACTGCCCTGTCTGATACTGTAGCAGCTAATCGTATGTAACGACTGAGAACTTGAAATGTGGCTTGTGTGACTGAAAAACTGAATTTTAAATTTAATTTTAATTAATTTAATTTTAAAACTGATACTTTATTGGAAACTTTTTTTTTTTTTTTTTTTTTTTTTTTTATAAATTTATTTATTTATTTATGGCTGTGTTGGGTCTTCATTTCTGTGCGAGGGCTTTCTCCAGCTGTGGCGAGTGGGGGCCACTCTTCATCGCGGTGCGCGGGCCTCTCACTGTCGCGGCCTCTCCCATTGCGGAGCACAGGCTCCAGACACGCAGGCTCAGTAGTTGTGGCACACGGGCTTAGTTGCTCCGCGGCATGTGGGATCTTCCCAGACCAGGGCTCGAACCCGTGTCCCCTGCATTGGCAGGCAGATTCTTAACCACTGCGCCACCAGGGAAGCCCCTGGAAACTTTTTAAGTTTGGAAAACTTGGGTATGTGAATGTATTTTTTCAATTATAGACTTATTAAATCTCAATACATACTAAGTATTGCTGATGAGTATTTAGTGTCTGAAATGAGATGTTTTGTAAATGTAACGTACGCTCCAGATTTCAAAGACTTAGAGCTGTTAAGAGAAAATTTCAGATCTAGTTGGCTTGTATTCAGCAATTTATGGATCGGGAATCATCCCAGAGAGGAGTTTCAAAAAGTTGCACAAAGTGAGAGGGTTTTATAGACCAAGGTGAGCAGGAACCAGAAAGTTACACTAGGGGTTTGCTGATTGGTTAAAGAAGGGTTACTTTCCTTGTATGGAGCTAAAGGAAGACTTGGAGCTGGTCGTGTAACTTGTGCTGAGCAGACAAGTGCTGGTTGGTTGACATAGACCTTTTTCTGGGAGAGCTGAGCATAGAAACAGTTAAGTTCTGGTTTGCTGAACTGGTGGGGCTAGGCATGAGGGACTCCATGTTGATCCTAATCTGGACACTTTAACAGTATGAAAAACAAATGGAAAATATTTCATTAATAATTTATCTAATATTATCTAATTTATCTAATTATCTAATATTTATCTAATATTGGGTAAACGTTGGAATGACAATATTTGGAAAGATTGCATTAAGTAAAAATATATTATTAAAATCAGTTTCACATGTTTTTCTTTAATTTATTTAATGCGGTGACTAGAAAATTTGAACTTACATATTTGGTTTGCATGTACTTTTATCAAGCAGCACTGCTAGAAGAATACCCTAAGAGAAAGGCTACTATTAAATGCTCTGTATATAAAAATAAATTTCAAATGAATTAGAGCAGTGTGAAAATAAGTCATAAACAACTGTATGATATTCTTTTTATTTTTGTATGAGTAATGGTTTTATCAGAATAAAGAAAAAAGAAGAAATCATAAATAATATATTGATTGCTTTGACTATATAAAATTAATGACCTGTGTGTTTCTGTGTGTGTGTATTTTAAGAATCCATCATGAATAAAACTAAGAAGCAACAGTTTACTATCTTGTGGAGGCAGTTCTTCCTATCTTCTACAGTGGGGGAAGGTCTCCTGCTCATTCCCCAGAAGTGGATAGCACTGGATCATCCTTTTGGACCCTTCCCCTAGAGAAGGAATGACTCACCTCATTCTTATAACTGTATTAAAGATCATTGTTCTTCTTATGAATTGACCTTTTTCTTTCCTCAGAAGAACACATTGTCTTTCTTCATTTCTGTTTTGTGAAAAGTTTCAGTTATTAGAAAATATTTAAGTATGCTTGGAACAACTTGTGCACACAGATCTGCTCTTTCAACTGTAAATTTATGAAATTGTAAATTTCAATTGTAAACCTATATGGCTGTGAGTGGGGATAGGGGTACATGGTTAGTCAATTTTTCAGCCACTGATGGCAGGATGGATGGATTAAATTGATACATTTCAATGGGTAGAAGTAGGTGTCCCTGTTCTGGCTTTTGGGCCAAGTTATATTCTTTTTTAAAAATTAATTAATTAAGGTATAATTAACACATAACATTGTATAAGTTTAAAATGTACAATATGTTGATTTGATGTACTTATATATTGCAGTATGATTATCATCATACTGTTAGCTAACACCTCCATCACATCATATAATTATCGGTTCTTTTTTGTGATGAGAACATTTAAGATCTAGTCTCTTAGCAACTTTCAAGTATATATTCTTTAATCTAGTATTCCTGGGGAATGTTTTGGTTAATGAAGTTGATAGTATTTTAACTCCAATTTGCCTTGTGTGACTCTAATTTACTTTAATTTAACAAGCACTAACTCATGATGTAATGCATTGGGAAGTATGTCTAATCTTCTATGTAGACTCTTGTCAGCTATGTTTGACATAAATCTAATGATGAGAAAACAGTCAGATACATCTAGAAAGTGAGATGTTCTACAGGTTGATTGACCTGGATCCTTTGAGGAGTCAGTATCATGAATGACCAAGAAAGGGAGGTATAGCTTGTCTAGACTGAGGGAACTAAAGACATATAATATTCAAATGATATAAACCACAGATTCTGAAAAGATATTTTGAGGGTAATTGAGAAAATTTGTGTAAGGATGTTGGATAATACTGTTGTTGATTTTCTTAGGTGTGGTAATGATGTTGAGGTTTCATAGGAAATAATGTTCCACTTCTTGGGAGATGCAGGCTGAAGTAGTTAGGGGTGAAATGTTATAATATCTGCAGCCTACCTTGGAAGGTTTGACAAAAGGCATATGTGTGTGTGTGTGTGTGTGTGTGTGTGTGTGTGTGTGTATGGATAGATAGCAGGTATGGATAGATAACAGGTATGGAAGAATGTTAACAGTTGATGAATCATGATGGTTTCTCTGTGCTGCTTTTTCAAACTTTCAGTGGATTTAACAATTTTCAAAATAAAGATGTGTACATAGGCATTTTTTTATATGTGGCATAGGGAATAAGAAATGTGATTAATTAATAATTCCATAACCTCAACATAGATGTGAGAAATATATGAACATATATAACAAATGATTAATAAAACTAGTATGAAAGAAAATTTTAAGATCAATAAGAAAAAGAAAATTGGTCAAATAACATGAATAGGTTATCAACAGAGGAATAAAGACAAATGGCCAATAGACATACCAAAATGTTTATCATTGATAATCAAAGGCAGGAACTTAGATACAATACGAGTTGTAAAAACTCAGTTTTCCACCTGTGTTTCTCTCTTATTCTCACACAGAACACTTCACTTTTGTCACCAAATGTTGGAGACTTTCCCACACCAAGCAATTCTCTGCGACACGATCTGGATGTCCTACAATTTAACTCAATTCTAACAGTGAAGATAGTGTCAGATCCCACAGGCTAAGGGCTCTGTCCCACAAGACAGCTCTCACCTTATTTCATGTGCCAATTGCAGGAAGTAGGTCCCCAGATTACCCACAACTTCTGTCTGATTTGGCTACAAATCAGAGGTTCCCATGAACCCCTCCTCATTTTTGATTAATTTGCTAGAGTGGCTCACAGAACTCAGGGAAACACTGACTAGTGTTTGCCAGTTTATTAAAAGATATGATAAAGGATACAAACAAACAACCAGATGAAGAGATCCATAGCGCGAGAGTTGAGAGGATCCTGAATGCAGGAGCGTTCTGTCCCTGTGGAGTCGGGGTGCATCAGCCTCTCAGCACATGGACGTGTTCCCAGCCTGGAAGTTCTCTGAACCCTCTACTCTTGGGATTTTACCGAGGCTTCATCATGTAGGCATGACCAATTATTAACTCCATTTCCAACCCCTCTTCTCTGTCTGAAGGATGAGGGGTAGGGCTGAAAATTCCAAGCTTTTAATCATGGCTTGGTCTTTCTGGTGACCAGCCGCCATCCAGGAGCCATCCAGAAGGCCACTCAGAGTCACCTCAATAGAACAAAAGATCTAGCCCCTGGTGTGCTAGTGGCTAGGATTCCTGGTTTTCATCCAGGTTACCCAGGTTCAATTCCTAGGCAGGGAACTAAGATCTCTGGTCAGGGCTGCTCATTGCTGTCTCTCCGAGATCAGTACCAACTGTCTTCATGTTGTTAACTCCACATCTTCTTCTCCAATAAAACAAGCCAGTCAGGCATGGTTATAAAAAAAAGAGAGAGAAAAAAAAAAAAGAAACACCCCCAGTGATTCAGATATTGGAATCATCAGACACAGACTAAAAAATAACCATGCTTACTATGTTCAAGGAGATAAAAGACTGAGAAAAATTAAAAGAAAAAATAGAACAAAAGATGTTCCTAGTGTTCTCATCATTTAGGCAATTACAAAGGCTTTAGGAACTCTGTGTCAGGAACCAGGAACAGACACCTGTACATGTATTTTCTATCATCTCACAAATACCAAGGTAGAAATTTTGCCTCTCATTTAATAAAACATTTTAAAACTATAAATAATATGACAGTCCAAGGAAAAAGATCCTCTCAAACTGCTGGTAAAAGTATAATATCTTGAGAAAACTATTTGTAAATTTGTATTGCGTAAATTTGTATCCTAAGAGAATCAGAAATATCAGCAAAAATGTACTTATGAAGATTTTTTTAAAAGGAAATTTTTTTTTAAAGGCAGAGTATTACAGATTCTGGCTTCTGTTTCCTCACATTCAGGATAGAAAACATTTAAAATGCCTGCCTCTTAGTGGAGTTGCAAAGTTCACCTGGCTTCAAGAGCCACATTAATGTCCAGAGCCTGCTTTACAAGTCCTAAATGTCGACCCTGGAGGTATAATATTTCCTTTGTCCCTACAGCATGAAGTGAAGCGCTTCAGCAGGTGTGACAAGCTGAGGATGTAACATTTTCCCATTAGACTTTAAGTTCCATTGAGATGTCCTCCCATGAATCTATGCCAGAATTCAGAAACACAGAAGCCAAGGTTAGCCTCGCCCTCTAGAAGGCTTAGATGAAATAGGGTGATAGAGGCTTCAGCCAGCCGCAGAGGAATGGAAATCAGAGGGATTCAGGAAAATAGCATTTTCATTTGCACTGTGTTTATAGCTTCCACATCTTCCTGGTGAATCAAATTGCTCCCTAAAGATGCACAGGCCTGAGTGCAGCACATAGCGGAGATAAGGAGACCCAGTAGCGTTTTCAAACCTCGGATAAGCAGATCAAGATAGCATTAAAATTAAGAGACAGAGAGATCAGTAATACATTGTTATAGCTTTGAGATTGGGTGGAAATTATTATACTTCTACAGCGTCTTTGCTTCTGAGACACTTGCTATACCATATCACTGAATCATAGAAATCTGTCACCCTTAATACATTTACTCCTTGTCAGCAGCTTCTGGGCATAGGGAAAACGGTGCTCAGTTTACGACAACATAACTATAAATCCTAATCCATTAATTTACTTTTTCTCAAGATAAGTTCTTGCAATTCAAATTACGTGATTAAAAAGCTGCTATTTTATCAGTCAAAATAAAAGCAGCTTTTCTTGTTTGCTTAATTTCCAAATTGTAGTATTTCTCCTTTTTAATTGCCCATGCTGATAGATTTAAGTGTATGGGCACATATGCAATAGTACGACATGAAAATAATTTAGATCACCATGAGTGTCATTCTGAATTCTTCCCAGTTTACTGCATTATTAAATATTACATAAATTATTCAATGTCCTTTATATCAAACATATATTTTTTCCTGCAAAAAGGATCAAAACTAAGTGACATTACTTAGGATTACTAGACACAGATTATATAATATCTTTTCTTCTTTTCCAAGTAAGAAAAGACCTGCCTTTAATTTATATATTTCACTGATTGATACACAGGGGAAATTTTAATGACAGAAAAATGGGGAGGCAATTTAGTCTATTTACACAATAAATAGCCACATTTGTTGGTATTTAACGTTTGGTTTTTTACCTGCCTCTGTGCCCTGAGATAAAGATTTGAGCATGCACTTTCTTCTCGGTTATCTGGTCCCAACAGAATGTTGCCTGGGAGCTGGAAGGGTAGGCATTTAAAAACCCAAATATTTAATTATGTCTCCTGGCCTGGTTAAGAAGGCAGAGAATGTCCTTTAGAGAAACAAGAGTGCTTCTGCTTGGGCTGGTTCTTGGTTGTGTCTGAGAATGAATGTTTGGCACTCCTTCCATGGGATGCGGGTAGGCTGAGAGTGTATCAGCTTTATATTACTTCCTATTTGTAGCTCTAATATTTTCCAAGTTGGTGAATTCCCAAATTGGACATACTGAGAACCAACTACAAATAATAGGCATGCTAAACAAGGCGGCCCCTTTTTAAGTCAGATCTGATTGTTCATTTTATTTATATTGATCTCAAATTTGCTTCCATGTAACTGCCACCCATTGGTCCTGATTCTTCTTCCTGAAGCAACATAAAAGAACCCTTTTTCTGGGCTTCCCTGGTGGCGCAGTGGTTGAGAATCCGCCTGCCAATGCAGGGGACACGGGTTCGAGCCCTGGTCTGGGAAGATCCCACATGCCGCGGAGCAGCTGGGCCCGTGAGCCACAATTGCTGAGCCTGCGCGTCTGGAGCCTGTGCTCCGCAACAAGAGAGGCCGCGATAGCGAGAGGCCCGCGCATCGCGATGAAGAGTGGCCCCCGCTTGCCACAACTGGAGAAAGCCCTCGCACAGAAACGAAGACCCAACACAGCCATAAATAAAAATAAATTAAAAAAAAAAAAAAAAAAAAAAAAAAAAAAAAAAGAACCCTTTTTCTTTTCTACGCCATAGCTCTGGTCTATTTGACATTTTCTATGATCCATGGAGGCCCATGTTAGACTCTGCAATATTTTAAAGTGTTTTTCCTGAAATAATTATGTATCAGTATTTACACATCTATATTATAATAGAATATATAAAATTATTTCTTAAAGATCAAAGACTAGCCTTTCTTGAGACCTAAAAGAAAACATGTAAAATATTTTCAAATTAATAATATTTAAATCACAGCATCTTTGTGTCACCATGAAAAATTTGGGAATTAATGAATATGTGATTACATATTAAAGAAATATGAGAAATTGAGACTGTAATAGATTGTGTAGTTGTAGTTATAAAGAAATCGCTTGACCTAAATGAATAATAAAATATATCTTCAGGGTATTGTACTTCTTATGAAATCAGAATTTATTGGTAATTCCTTTGGACTGTGTGAGAGGGTGCATGTCACTGGGGTGGTGAGAGGTGTTTTGATGAAAGCCAGTGGAATATTTCCTAAGAATTTAATTTTAAAAGAAAAGAAAATGACCATAGTGCAGTTAACATATTGCATGCCCATTGACATCTTATTCTAAAAGTTCTCTCCACACAAGAGTAATTTTAATAATTAAGACTATCATTATGCTACTGCTGACAACTTTCTAATGTCTATAGGGAACTAAAGATCAGTGTGTGTGTGTGTGTGTGCGTGTGTGTGTGTGTGTGTGTGTGCATCCATTTGGGTACATTTATCGTCTATTCTTCAGCAGCATTTAGTCTGGCATAAAATCAGATTTCACTAGTTAAGAATAGCCTTAGTCAATGAGGGCAGGTGAGGGGAAAAGGAAGTAAAATTCTAAGACTAATGTTATTTGAAATTAGGCATTTAGTTCATTATTATTGTTTCTTTGTGCTTTAAATCTTTTTCTCTTGAATATGGAGAAAACAATGACAAAGATAACTTTTATAAATCCCTGTAATAAAATAAACACCAACAAAAAATCTCTGGCTTTAAGTGCCAATTCAGACCCTTTAAAGTCTTATTTGAGATTCCTTTTAGAGGGGTTGGAAGGCCGTTCTGAGGTCCAGAAGGCTCTACAGTGGTTATGCATGATCAAGGCAGAGGGAAAAACCGAGACATTCTCACTCCCATTCCCTCTGCATCAGAATCACCTGGAAGATATTTTAAAAATACTGATCATGCCCAGAGAAGCTCTGATGTTATTCGTCCGAGATGGGGCTTGGGCATTGTTATTTTTTAATATCTCCTTAGGTGATGTTAACCTTGTAGCCAGGGACTGGAACAGCTAGTCTACTTTAGATGATCACAGACGCAAAACTTTTTCTTGGCAGATTCCACACTTGTATCAGGCACTTCATGGAGATACATCTCACTGTCTTTAACTAGTTGTGATGCTTTATTCAGTTCCCAAAATATGGTTGTTGGTTAATAAATGGTTAGCTTAATACTATAGCCATTTATCTTATGCCTGGCTCCCACTTATCAATAAGACTAAGTGGCTAATCTGCCTTGCCTCAACTGCCATTCTGCCCTTCCCACACCCAAGGCAGGCATTTCTAATAGTCATCTATCGTCAATTAGCCTAAATAAAGCATCGTGATCTTTCCAAATACAACATTTAAGGCAGCCATGACTAAAGGGTCAGAGTTTTCATGTGATATGTAATCTTTATATTCTGCTCAAAAGTTAAAGCTCTGGGCATTTCCTCAGACATTTGAAATGAGATTTATATAAGTTATGTGTTCACTGACTACAGTATATATAATAATAAGCTAGTTATTTTCATTATTTATTATAAAATGAATGGGAATACACATTCATAAAATTGTACAGCAAAAATGTTTAATCAGGACCCACTTATGCGGGTTACATAAGATAATTTAGAGGGAGAGTGAAATGCAGAATTGTGGAAAAGCAAGAGCAATATTTAAGTTATATTCAGTGTTCAGACTAAGGGCTATGCTCTTGGGAATGTATGTTACCTAAGTTATGATACATGAGTATATATGACAGATAGGAAAGGATGAATTAAGAATATAACATGAGTTTGTAGGGGCCAGTGAAACAAATGTTTGTTTGGTCCAATCTGAAGTGACCTCTTGTTGACTTATATAGGGTCCAACTTATGTAATAGGAGTTGAGGAAAGCACAAAAGTTGTACGCAAAACATCTGACGTAAAGATTAAAATACTTTAAATAAAAATCATTATTAAAACTCCTACATTTAAACACTAGGAAATATATTTAAAGACAACACAAGTAGAGGGAATTTGTGCAGAGTACATTTAGAACTTATCATGCTCTTTTTCCTTCCCTTGTCTCAGAAAAAAGATGTCTTAGATTTTTTTTTTTCACTTTCTTCCTTAGTATATATTAGATCCACTTTGTTTGCGTACTATTCTTTATATCTCCAAAATTTATATCCTTAATCAGCAAGAAAAAGCTCTTCTTATAATTGTACCCAAAGTCATTGTGTCCATGTCCCGGTTCCTTCTTCCAACACTGAAGTTACCTGTGTATGTAGGGAGCCTCTCTATTAAGTCCCTCTAATAGTGCCAGAATTTCACAAGGCAGCACTGGCTCCCAATACAGCAGTGGTCCCCAACCTTTTTGGCACCAGGGACCGGTTTCGTGGAAGACAATTTTTCCACGGACGGTGTTGTGGACGGTGAGTGGTTCAGGCGGTAATGCGAGCGGTGGGGAGCGATGGGGAGGGGCAGATGAAGCTTCGCCCCCTCGCCTGCCAATCAGCCACTCACCTCCTGCTGTGTGGCCTGGTCAGGCTTCGGACAGCTACCGGGAGGCGGCCGGGGGCTTGGAGACCCTTGCAATACAGCAACAGTTTTCTTGCTACAATCAGTTTCTCTTTAGTTTTTCTGACTTTATTTCACATTTTCAGTACTTTAATGTTATTTTTATTTTACAGAAAGATAACACTTCCCTCCTTCTATCAAGAAATTGAATTCCACCAACATATCAGGACTCCCCCAAACCATCCAGATTTGCCCTTAGCAGTGTCGTAAGCGTGCTTACGAGGACAGCTTTTAACAGAAACCATCTTAGAAACAATTTTATTCAAAGGGTCTGTATATTTTTCTTGGAAAAAATGTAAATATTATTTCAACAGTATTTAAAGCATAGATGTAATAGCATAACAGTGCTAAGAATCCATCTGCTATTTAATTCCAATTAGCAAAATGTTATCTGAGAGCATATGTGTCTCTGTATTAGTTTTTAGAGCTTCTTCTTAATATTTCTTTCTGTATTTGAGCATATGTCTTTGTATATATGTTTCTTTTCTCTGCATGGCTCTCTATGGGTTAATTTTTGAAATATTTATAAGGATCTTTATGTCCATCAATTTGTATCTGTATCTTCGGCCTTCTGGGTTCTGCAATGGGCAGAGCACTCATTTCTCTCTTTATCTTTCTATATAGTCATCTGTTTGACATTCTTTCATTCCCCTTTTTTCATTATCATTTTTCTTTCTTCCGGTGTATCTTTTTTTGTCTAACTGAAAAATATTTTAATTTCTGTTCTTAAACCTGAGCAAGGATATTTTGGTTAGTTATCTTTCTCTTAAAAACAAACAAACAAACAAACAAGCAACAAACACCAGCCAATTCTCTACTCCTCTCCTACAAGACAATGTCAATTTAGTGACCCTTTTCTTTTGTGGCTTTAGTGAGATTTTCCTCACCGAGAGAGAAAATAAAGATTTTCTCACATCTGTGACCTAGAAACAGTCCTACAAAAACAAAACCAAACAAGCCAAAACAAAAACAAAACAAAAACACAAATATAGCCGTGGAATTAACATTTAAAAATATTAGCTTAACTGCTATGTCAGAAAGAACAAAGTATATATCTTTCCAGAAAAAGCAATTGTTAATCTGATATAGGTGAATTTTAGATTAAATTTTTATTTACATATCTAAGAAACAACGAATATTTGGTCCGTTGTTCCTCCCTTATTTTCATCTTCTGTTACTGAATGAATGGAGGCACGAAAGTTGCCCTACAGGCTAACAGCCCCTGGAGAGTCTTCCAGGTCACACGTCTGAAAAGTTAGCATTTCTGACCTATGTTCCTTTTGAAGTACAGGCTTTGACAAACAACTTTTATTAGGCATATTTTCCACAAATAACATTTATAATGACTTGTATCCATTTGAAGGTAAATTTAAAAACAAAAACAAAACAATAAAGAAAAAAACAATGCAACTGAAGTTCCATTTATCTTTGAACCTCTAGGACAGAAATGCAGATTTTGGGGTTTAGCTTTAAATAGTAGAAGTGGATGATTGTTTAGGCAGTAAACACCATGAGAGCAGGGGATTGTGTATGCCTGGTTTACTGCTTATTTTCTAATATGTAGCACTTATTGTCTTGAACTCAATTGAGCAGGTGCTCAATAATTATTTGTTGAACAAATTCAAATATTTAAAAAGCAATTTTCTCGTTGATCTTCAAGATATCAACCATAGAAGAATCTTGAAATGGAGTAATTACCTCAAGTCTAATACTTGTGGTTCAAGATAATTGTGGGTAGTATTTAGTTTTCTATTTGGGGGCCTTATATATTTTAATTACAAAAATGATAATGGATAAGAGGAGGCACATGTAACTATCCATAGGCTCACCTTTTCTCACAGAATAGTCTCATCGTTAATTTGAAAAATTCTCAAATATATTTATTTTCATTCTCCTAACAGGAAAGCAAAGTGCTTTAACAAATTTCAAGATACCCTGGTGAGCAATGGTTCTTTAGCTCACCTCCATATGTTTCTCTTTTACAGAGACAAATTCTATTGCTTTCAAAAACATTTACTTTTTTCTTATAATATTTTCATTTTATGATCATATTTTCTCCCTTGATTTCTTTTGCACTAGAAATAAGAATGAGATTTCACACTAATGTTTTTTGTTTTACTTTTCTGGAGAAAAAAAAGAATATTAAATGAGAGAATATTTATTTTGAGGTAATCCACTTAACTTCTCATCCTTCCAACACGTGAAGAGGTTTGATGAGTATCTGTGAAATTCTCTAGCATTGGATACATGAGGTGTACAACTCACAGTGCTCCAGTTTTTAGGGTTTTCTTGTTGTGTATGTCTAGATTTCTGGATTCCTGTCCCAAGCTGAGCAATCCTAAGAAAACTGTTGATATATCGGTTGATAGATGTACACATTTATTCATGTATTTTTTTTCATTCTTTGTCCCTAGGTAGTAGATATTGTAATATTCACAGAAAATATAAACATGATTTATGTTTTTACAGGCAGAATATAGAAAGCGTTTCTCTACATTAAGGATCAGGAAGATCAGAGATTGATGGGTACCCTTTTTTCTCCTCCCTGTTGTTTTGGCCTCTTTCTTACAAGTTGTAGTAACATTACAAGACATCAGAGGTTTCCTTTGCCTCACTGCACAGACTTGGGAGGCTATGTGGCAGATCAGGAGACTGTGTTCAGCAGCAAGGAGTAGATGCAAAGGCCTCCAGCAGCAGAACAGTTTCTTATAGCAGAGGAGAATCCCGTTTTATAGATAAGAACCTGAGGCCCCTATGATATGAAGAAAATCTGACCAGGTCTCCATGCACTTTTGTACCTTGCACTCTTTGTTTTCTCTCCCCCAGATATGGTATGTTTTTCATGCCACCCTTTGAAAGAGGAAAATGTTTACATTTTTTCCCCCCAGAATGTAGAACGATACTGTCACATTTAACTTCTCACTGGGATATTTCTCTCAAGTGAGTTTTAACCTTACCAGCATTTTGGTGAAGCTCTAATCGAGATTGTTTTTAATTTTTCTGTCATTTTTTCCCCCCTCCTTATTCCTGTCCCTTCCTCTTTCTCCTGGAAAACTTTAAACTGCTCTTACTATTGTCTGACTGGTCATGGTGCTATACTTATGGATTTTGATGGATAACCAGTACTGGAAATACCGTCTTGTCTTGGGAAATCATAGTGTGTAAGGGATGTATGAGCTGGTATAGTAAAAATGTATTATTATTCTAGAGTATTTATGTTGTCTCAGTTTTGCATTCTTGAAGCTATGACTAAAATAATTTTACATGTCCATCTGACCCCTTATACTCTGGACATGTCAAATGAGAAAAATTTTCATTAGAATAATCCATCTTTGAGGTGACAGCACAGCTGTGTCAGCTGTAGCTGCTGAAAGAGGAGCCAAGACATCACCAGGCAGTGAGAGAGCCCTCTCACCAGAACTGAGAAGAAAAAAACATGGAGGCAAAAAGCTCTTTTTACAAATTTTGGCTTTAGTTTTTCAATAGGAAATAAAGAAGAGGTAATAGGAACTGCATTGGACTTGTAGATCAATTGGAGGGAATTGTCATCATGAAAGTAAATATTGAGTCTTTCAATCTGTGAACATGAAATGGGTCTCTATTTATTTTGATCTTTAACTTTCCTATTAATGTTTGGTACTTCTCAGTATACAATTCTTACCCATTTCCTGTCAGATTGATTTCTACACATTTTATTCTTTTTGATGCTATTGCTAATGAAATTGTTTCTTATTTTCATTTTCTGATTGTTCATCGCTAGAATATAGAAATAAAATTGATTTTATGATGATCTTGCATCCTACGTTCTTTCTAAACTTGTCTATTAGTTCTAGTAGTTTATTGTGGATTTCTTGGGATTTTCTGTATAAAGAATTATGTGTCTGGTGAACAGAGACAGTTTTCCTTCTTCCCTTGCAATCTGGATTTCTTTGTTTATTTACAACGTTGGCTTGAGCCTCCAGATAATATTGAAGATTTATTTTTGTCTATTCTTATTTCTCTGTCACAATAAAGAATCAAATTAATTCTGGAAGGTATTTCATATTCTCAAAATTTGAGGTTGGGTTGGGACGCAAAATCAGTTGAGTAATCACACCACTTATGATCCATATATACATACCATAAATTCTCGTTTCCCTGTGGAACATCCCGTGAACTTTTAAAGGGTTCTCTTTGTCATAGTCACCTCTGGCTTTTATTTCCCACCTCCACTAAATGCTTGTTCTTTGCTACTATCTTGGAAATTTTACTTTATGGCTTATATTCTACCTATCCACTGTTCCTTTGACCAAATCACTACAAAAATGAATCTTGGCATGTACTAGAACTTTATGCATTATATAGAACTTGTATTTCTTTTCAGGGAAAGGGATTATACACATAGCTCTCCAGCAAAAAACAAACAAACTTAAAATTACATGCTAGAATCTTTGTTGTTAACATCATTTTGGCTCCTTGATATAGGTGACTTCTCATTGGCTTTATTAATATATACAGGCCTGGCTACTCTTACCATGATGATGGCCCTTCTCTCCCCATTTCAACTCTGCTATATTCGTCTAACTCCTTTAAATTCTTAACTCCTCTGCTATGCAGAGAATTTCAGCCCTTACTTGTCCTTACTTCCAAACTTAGTTCCAGTCCTAACTTTTCTTATTGAATGAACTTAACATTGTTTAATTGAATGAATGTCTGTTTGCTGAGTTCATAATCCTTGAAAAAGATTATGCTCTGGAATATTTTTCTCTGTGTTAAATTGTCATCGCATTAGTTGGACTACATGTTCATGTGGCGCATACCATAGAAATAACCCTGATGAGCTTTTTGTACAGTGTTGATGAGCCTGAGTCACATCTGTTGTAAAATGGAGGTGACTTCACTGTCTAGTATAATAAGAACTTGTACTCAATTAATATTTTACTTCTCCTCAAGGGATCTGAGGGCAACTCAAAAGGGAAGTTATACTTCGGGGAGACAGTTCTTAAAAAGTACTAAAAATTATAATGTTAACTGGTGACACGTGCTTTAGAGAATAAAAATATAACAGTGCATCACAACATCAGTGGGAGAACTTCCATCATTTCCTTAATGTCATTTTCCAAAAGTATGCAAAGTTCTGTCATTGGCTTTTTCATGGACAGATCACTACATAGATATTAAGTGTTGATATCTATATTTTAATGCTTATCAATGAAAGAAGGTAAATTCAGGAACATATAATTATTGGAACATGGCTTCCCTGATTTGATGTATGAAAAAGTAATATTTAGTGTTTATTAGTTATGCCTTTATGAATTATTCACTTCCAAACACAACCTTTAACAAAACTTTTTTCTGCATGTGAAAATCCTGTAACATAAACTTAGGGAAGTATAGTGATGTAATATTTTAAAGAAAAGATTATATAAGAAATTGAAAAATGTTTCCAGCTTAAGGAATGACCCTAAAGAGGTAGACAATGCAGATTTGGGAGTGTATGCGTGTTGTATTTTTAATTTTCTCTTAGAATAAATCCAAAGATAAAAACAGAAACTTATGAAAATTTGTATACACAGAGGCACATCACTAATATTTCATTTCAGTGAAGCTACTCTAGTTAGTTCCAAAATGATTCTCCTCAATAGTTTTACATATTATGTAATTCATTAAGAAAACTATATACCATACAATCATATTCAGAAAATTCATATTTTCTGGAGATTAAAACATACATGAGAGAGTTGATTTACATTTGAGAATACTTATAAATGCTGTTTAAATCAGATGTAATTAGCTCTCCATGACATTTAATATTCTGAATAATCCAGTCTTCTTTCTCTTTTTGGCATCAAGGTGGACTAAAAGCAAAGTAAGATACCATCTTCTTTCTTTCCAAATGTTAAGACTGCCAAACTGAAATAAGTAATAAAAATAAATAGTGGTAGTTAAAACATTATACTTTGATTCTTTAAATTCTAATTCTAGATATTTATATCACCCATATTATATCCTAAATATAAATTGAGATTAATTTTATTCAGACAACTGTTTTCTTATTCATTCTATTATAATATACAAACTTGACTGTAGAAAATATCTTTTCTCTACAATAATGCTACCTGTGTTAAGTGGTCTAAGTCAGGGGTCCCCAACCCCCGGGGACCCCTGACTTAGACCACTAACCCCCTGTTAGGAACTGGGCCGCACAGCAGGAGGTGAGTGATGGGCAAACCAGCGAAGCTTCATCTTCCCCATTGCTCTCATTACTGCCCGAACCATCCCCCCACCCCCATCCGTGGAAAAACTGTCTTCCATGAAACCGGTCCCTGGTGCCAAAAAGGTTGGGGACCGCTGGTCTAAGTGACCAAACATAATTAAAGTCGTTTTATTGCTACAAAATGTCACTAATACTAGTACCAGTAGTGGTACTACTACTGGGAGTAGTGGTAGTAGTAATGTAATGAACATTTGAATAACACTTTTAGTTTTACAACATATTGACATATTCCTTATCTAATTTAATATTCAAAACATTATTATCTGTATTTTACAGATGCCTGTTTGGAGACAGAATTTGCTTTTCCACCAAGATTAATTGGTAGAATTCCAAGCTAAGCTCCTGTCCTCCAGACTTGCATTCCTTTTGTTATGCTACATGTTGTTATAGGGTGGTAGCAAGATTTAAGAACCTTGATTTTACCCAATGAAGAAGCTGAAATCTTGTGAAGTTAAGCAATGCATTCACTGAGCATTCATTTATTCTGTACACACGCTATGCGGGAAATTTGCTAGTTGTTGTAAAGGAACCAAGAATATATGAGCCAAAGTTTTGTAATAAATGTTCTAAATATTTTCGCATAACAGACACTTACTTTTAAGTGAAAATTGTCATTTCCTCAAGAAAAAAAAAGAAAAGAAAACACAAAGGAATTTCTAAAATGTGGTTTCTTTTTTTTTTTTTTAATTTTGTTTTTTAAATTTCTATTTATTTATTTATTTATGGCTGTGCTGGGTCTTCGTTTCTGTGCGAGGGCTTTCTCTAGTTGTGGCAAGTGGGGGCCACTCTTCATCGCGGTGCGCGGGCCTCTCTTGTTGCGGAGCACAGTCTCCAGACGCGCAGGCTCAGTAATTGTGGCTCACGGGCCTAGTTGCTCCACGGCATGTGGGATCTTCCCAGACCAGGGCTCGAACCCGTGTCCCCCGCATTGGCAGGCAGATTCTCAACCACTGCGCCACCAGGGAAGCCCTTAAAATGTGGTTTCTTGAAATTTATGCAAAACTTTGAAAACCAGGAATATTTGAAAACTTGCTTATGCTTTTTTGAATTAAGATCACTGTATATTTGTTAGACATTATAAATGTAGTAAAAGTTACCCTAGTGGCCAGAGTTAAAAGAACTTTTTAAGTGTCTATATCAAGTGTCTAAGCATTGATCCTAGGAAGACTGAATACTCTATAGTTTCCTACTTAACATGTGAGCCAGGGACCAACATCATCAACAGCAACTGAGAGCTAGAAAAAAATGCAGATGCTGTGGTCCTGCTCCAGATTTACCGAATCAGAATCTGTGTTGGGACAATATCACAAAGTTATTCCTATGCTTCATTTTTCAGTGAAGGATAGAGGGACTCGTAACTGCTCA
Organism: Balaenoptera musculus; assembly: GCF_009873245.2. NCBI lineage: Eukaryota > Metazoa > Chordata > Mammalia > Artiodactyla > Balaenopteridae > Balaenoptera > Balaenoptera musculus. Next base: position 104,068,767 of record NC_045788.1, on the reverse strand, counting down.
GCACTGCACCTTCTAACTAGTATTAACTATTCCCATGAGAAGTTTGAGAAGATATTATATCTACAGAACAAGAAAAAGCTGCCATATATATGTATATACGCATATATATGTATTTGCCTCTCATATAACGAGACAATGCTCCCAAAAATTATAATGGCAATTCCTGGAATTATTGGAAGACTAAATCCCTGCTAAGGTTTTCTGTGTTGCCAAAGAAATCTCAATTCTGATGGATGATAGCCTCAGAAGTTCAATCCCTAAGGCAAATTCTGTCACCAACTCCACCTACAAGGAAAAGCGCTCTTGGAATTCTTGTGTCCCATCTCAGATGTAGTCTTAGAGGAATCAGGGCCCATGGAAGTTAATGAGTAGGGGGTTTCACCTCAGAAATCAGAATTCCAAGCACGTTCTACTTTTTGCCTACAGTATCCATTCCATCCTACTTCCCACTTCCTAAATGATTATTGTTGAATACTGTTGAATATTCCCAATATCATTGAAATATCCATCCTTCCTCTGTCCAGCCAAGTGCTGCAATTGATTTTATCCTCAGCATCAGGGGCTGGAAGTTAAATAGATAATCCTGTTTTGGTAATCCCAGCTCTCCGGACAAAAATTTATATGTAGGAGTGGGCAAGCAATCTAACTCTGGCCAGTAGGATGTGAGATGAAGTTCATTGGTGGGCGTCTGGGAAGAATTTATTGATTTTTAAGAAAGAGACACAAGAGGAAAATAGTCTCTTAACTGTCTCTGAATGTTTCCAAGTGTGTCTGGATGAGATGCTAAAAATATATAACATAAAATCATCTGACTACCAAACTGAGGGTAAACCAATACTGGGAGGAAGGCAAAGCCAAATCAGAGGTTTACGTAGAAGTGGATTCAGAGGTTACCTTCACTTGGAATCCACTACCCTCTGTATTTAATGCTATACGAAATATTTCCTCATTGTTAACCAGGCAAGTAGGGTTTTCCATTACTTGCAATCCCTAAAAATATCCTAACTGAACATTCTCAAGGCATATACAGTACTATATAGACAGTCCAAATTTCATCATCACATGGTAGGGATTTGTAGTAACTTAATGTGGATATTCTCTTCACCAAATGGCTAAATGAGAAAATCTGGTTCTTATAAATTGTAGGTCCAAATCAGCAGAACATCTTGAAATTTATATACATAACTTATATACTTAGTGTGCAATTATGTATATATCAGGGAAAGTGTGAAAGAGAAAAAATAAATGGAGACGTGAATATAAGACAAGAGAAAGGAAGGAAATACAAAAGAAAAGAAGGCAGTCATATTTACTGCAAAATATTCCTTAAAATCTGAATTACTTTATCCAAGTTAGCAAGGTAGAACATATTATATTTAAACCTTGTAAACACTTCATTTAATATGCATTACCAGATGCAAGATATTTTGTGAATTTTAAGCAGTAACATTTGTTGTTGTTGTTGTTTTCTTTTTTTTTGAATTTTTGAATTTTATTTTATTTATTTTTTATACAGCAGGTTCTTATTAGTCATCAATTTTATCCACATCAGTGTATACATGTCAATCCCAATTGCCCAATTCATCACACCACCACCACCACCCCCCGCTTAAGCGGTAACATTTGAAAGAATTAAAGGTTAACCAGGTTTTCTGCACTGAAACACTGGATTAAATTTAAAACATCAAGACCATTAAGGGAGATTCCCAAATAGAGAGGTCTAGTGATATACTACCCAGATAATTTTAGGATTCAGCTAAGCTGATACGAATTGAAAAAGGGTATAAATGAGCTTTTTTTTCTTTTTTTCTTAAAAAACATCTTTGATCCTAAAAGGCACTTCTGGCCACAGTTCATAGTCAAACTGATGGTTGAGTTATATCATGCTAACAGGATGGCTTTCTCATTAAACATAATCCTTTCATGAAATTTAAACAAAATCTAAATTTAATTATAAAATACAAAAGTGTACAAACTTTTAAAAGAAAAGAAATACTACATAAGTTCAGAATTAAAATAATTAAAACAACATTGGGTGTTTGAAGCTGATGAGCTAGTTCCCCTGAAAATGCTATCTGATTATTCAGGAAGAAGGAAAACCCTCATATGGTCCTGATAGCACATGGAATTTTGGTGGGTCAATTAGTTTTCTGGATAGTTACCAATTACATTACAACAAGAAAAAGAAAAACAACTAGAATTCATGGTATACTATTGTTATACTGCAAAACTTAATTTCATAAAGTGGTCAGTACTTAAAATTTTGGGACAAATCTGTTTGTATGTGTGTTTATACAAAACTGTTTGTATGTGTGTTTATATGTGTGTGTGTTTACAGCATTTTTAACAGAAAAGTGTGAGTAACACTGTCTTCCAGTCAAAATTCTTAGTGTTCATGATCAGGAAAAATTTACCTTGGGTTGGAATGAAGTCCCATATGCTTGAAAGTAAAATTTGAACTGGTCTTTATTTATTTGAAATCTCTTTCTTAATTCAATAAATGTACTATTAATTAGAGCAAAAAATGATCAGTGCCTTTTTGTTATCAGGCCATAACTCTTTCAAAATTTTAAGTAAATGCCAAGTTTAGTTTTTTCACACTCATTTAATTTTCCATTTTTCTGTTTGATGTCTAACGAATATAACGCTAATGCTATCTATCTCTTCCAAGATCACAGCCTACTTTGAGGAAAACTAAGAATTTATCTTATTGGAGGGCCATTAACAGAGAACAAATTCAAATCTCATTGAAGGTCCTGCTCAATTAGTGGCATATGTTTCAGAATTCATGGCATACTGCCCTCAGTTAAATGGAAGCAACTACATTTCAAGTCTGACTGGACTTTAGCAGGAACTAGAAAATTGTGCAATGCCTTCATGATTATGGGCCAAAAAGGGACTCTTTAATTATAAAATCATAATATTATTACAAAACTATTCTTAAACACCTTCAATCTGATCTCATACTGTATACATGCTGTATATTACATTAGAAAAAAGTATAAGTTAACAATTTTTTTAAACATATTTATTGGAGTATAATTGCATTACAGTGTTGTGTTAGTTTCTGTTATATAACAAAGTGAATCAGCTATATGTATACATATATACCCATATCCCCCCTTCTTGCATCTCCCTCACACCCTCCCTATCCCACCTCTCTAGGTGGTCACGAAGCACCTAGCTGATCTCCCTGTGCTATGCAGTTGCTTCCCACTAGTTATCTTTTTATATTTGGTAGTGTATATATGTCAATGCTACTCTCTCTCTTCATCCCAGCTTACTATTCCCCCACCCCGTGTCCTCAAGTCCATTCTCTACATCTGCATCTTTATTCCTGTCCTGCCCCTAGTTTCATCAGAACCTTTTTTTTTTTTTAGATTCCATATATATGTGTTAGCATACGGTATTTGTTTTTCTCTTTCTAACTTACTTCACTCTGTATGACAGACTCTAGGTCCATCCACCTCACTACAAATAACTCAATTTCATTTCTTGTTATGGCTGAGTAATATTCCATTGTATATATGTGCCACATCTTCTTTATCCATTCATCTGTCGATAGACACCTAGGTTGCTTCCATGTTCTGGTTAATGTAAATAGTGCAATGAACACTGTGGTACATGCCTCTTTTTGAATTATGGTTTTCTCAGGGTATATGCCCAGTAGTGGGATTGCTGGGTCATATGGCAGTTCTATTTTTAGTTTTTTAAGGCACCTCCATACTGTTCTCCATAGTGGCTGTATCAATTTACATTCCCACCAACAGTGCAAGAGGGTTCCCTTTTCTCCACACCCTCTCCAGCATTTATTGTTTGTACATTTTTTGATGATGGCCATTCTGACAGGTGTGAGGTGATACCTCATAGTAGTTTTGATTTGCATTTCTCTAATGATTAGCGATGTTGAGCATTCTTTCATGTGTTGTCTTGCTAGTTGTCTTGCTAGTCGATTGGCATGGGGTGTCCAGCACTGGAGCTTGCTGGCCGTTGAGTGGAGCTGGGTCCTAGGGTTGAGACAGAGATCTCTGGGAGAGCTCTTGCTGACTGATATTACGTGGGGCCAGGAGGTCTCTGGTGGTCCAATGCCCTGAACTCGGCTCTCCCACCTCAGAGGCTCAGGCCTGACATGAGGCTGGAGCACAAAGACCCTGTCAGCCACATGGCTCAGAAGAAAAGGGAGAAAAAAAGAAAGAAAAAAAAATTATTAAAATTAAAAAAATAATAATAATTTTAAAAAAAGAAGAGAGCAACCAAACCAATAAACAAATCCACTAATGATAACAAACGCTAAAAACTAAATTAAAATAAACCTAAAAATTAGAAACAAATCAGTCACAGGCAGCAAACCCCAAGTCTACAGTTGCTCCCAAAGTCTACCACCTCAATTTTGGGATGATTCATTGTCTATTCAGGTATTCCAGAGATGCAGGGTACATCAAGTTGATCGTGGGGATTTAATCTGCTGCTCCTGAGGCTGCTGGGAGAGATTTCCCTTTCTCTTCTTTGTTTGCACAGCTCCTGGGGTTCAGCTTTGGATTTGGACCTGCCTCTGCATGTACCTTGCCCTCAGGCATCTGTTCCCACCCAAACAGGACGGGGTTAAAGCAGCGGCTAATTAGGGGGCTCTGCCTCACTCAGGTGGTGTGGGAGGGAGGGGTATGGTCGTTATAATTGGAATGTGGGGCAAGCCTGCTGCATCAGAGGCCAACGTGATGTTGCCACAGCCTGAGGCACATCTGTGTGTTCTCCCAGGGAACTTGTCCCTGGATCACGGGACTCTGGCAGTGGCGCACTGCACAGGCTTCCAGGGGGGTGTGGGTAGTGATCTGTGCTTGCACACAGGCTTCTTGGTGGCTGCAGCAGCAGCGTTAGCGTTTCATGCCTGTCTCTGGTGTCCTAGCTGATAGCCGGGGCTTGCGCCCATCTCTGGAGCTGGTTTAGGCGGTGCTCTGCCTTCTGTGGGCAGACAGGGAAGGAATCCCCTCTCGTCGTGCACCCTGAAACAATGGTCCCTTGCCTCTTAGGCAAGTCCAGTCTTTTTCCCGGACTCCCTCCCGGCTAGCTGTGGTGCACTAGTCCCCTTCAGGCTGTGTTCACGCCGCCAGCCCCAGTCCTCTCACTGGGATCCGACCTTCGAAGCCCGAGCCTCAGCCCCCAGCCCCCGCCCGCCCCGGCGGGTGAGCAGACAAGCCTCTCGGGCTGGTGAGTGCTGGTCGGCACTGATCCTCCGTGTGGGAGTCTCTCCGCTTTACCCTCCACACCCCTGTGGCTGCACTCTCCTCCATGGCTCCGAAGCTTCCCCCCTCTGCCACCCGCAGTCTCCGCCCGCGAAGGGGCTCCTAGTGCGTGGAAATCTTTCCTCCTTCACAGCTCCCTCCCACTGGTGCAGGTGCCGTCCCTATTCTTTTGTCTCTGTTTTTTCTTTTCCCCTACCCAGGTACGTGGGGATTTTCTTGCCTTTTGGGAAGTCTGAGGTCTTCTGCCAGCATTCAGTAGGTGTTCTGTAGGAGTTGTTCCACATGTAGATGTATTTTTGAAGTACTTGTGAGGAGGAAGGTGATATCCACGTCTGCCATCTTGAAGGTGCCACAAGTTAACAATTTTTGGTAAGTCAAAATAATTTCCCAACATCAGAAATACTAAAATGTTTTAAGAATCCTGGCATAAAAATAAAATCAAGTTCAATTACTGTTATCAAGGACTGCATTATTATACATCTATCTCAGATTAGTCTTAAAAATGGGCTACCACTATTACTTCTTTAACAATACCAATTTCAGTAACGTTTAACACTTACTGAATCCTTACTATTTTCTTTTTTTTGAATTTTATTTATTTTTTTATTGGAGTATAGCTGCTTTACAATATTGTGTTAGTTTATACTGTACAGCAAAATGAATTAGCTATACATATACATATATCCCCTTTTTTGGATTTCCTTCTCATTTAGGTCACCACAGAGCATTGAGTATAGTTCCCTGTGCTATACATTAGGTTCTCATTAGTTATCTATTTTATACATAGTATCAATAGTGTATATATGTCAATTCCAGTCTCCTAGTTCATCCCATCCCCCCTTCCCCCTTGGTATCCATACGTTTGTTCTCTACGTCTGTGTTTCTATTTCTGCTTTGTAAATAAGATCGTCTATACCTATTTTTCAGATTCCACATATACATGTTAATATACCATATTTGTTTTTCTCTTTCTGACTTATTTCACTCTGTATGACAGTCTCTAGGTCCATCCATGTCTCTACAAATGGGTACATATATACAATGGAATATTAGCCATAAAAAGGAACGAAATTGAATCCTTAGTATTTTCTATGTCCTGAGAAAAATATGTTTTTCCATTTCACTTATCCTCCAAACAACATCGAGTTTCCTATTAATCCTTCCTAGATTACAAAGGTAGAATCTGGAAAAAAATTTACAAAAGCTAAGAAAATTGTTCAAAACACTCAATAAATGGCAGAGACTACTTCAAACCCAGATGTGACTAATTTCCTGATCCATGTTCTTATTGATTCTGGCTTAGTATTTTCCTCTGTACTTCACAGCTAGATGTTTGCAACAACTTTCTAAAATAAATTCTACTGAAAATCTACAAACTGCTATCAGATTATCCCAAAAGTGTGTTTGTTGTCACCTTCTCTGGAATTTTTTACTAGCTTCCCACTGGCTACTGGATTACATAAAATGATCGTCTGTACGTTCACATTCCTCTCTCTATTGTCCCCACACTCCCATCTCACCACTCCCACAGCCTCATCTCTTCTTCAACCTGCCTCAACTACTTCAAATTCCCTGAGCATGGTCATGATTTTCTCTCATCTCTTATTCACTCTCCAGCATTCTGACTTTTGAAATTGGGTGTGTTAAAGGCCTTTCCCAAATATGGCATCTTTCCCATGAAATCTTTTCTAACAACTTTCTACCCTCTATCTTTCAACCTCCCCCAGTTTCTGTAACCTTACATGTCACATGCTTCTTTGCCATTCACTGCCTTGTTGATTGCAGTATTACTGCATATGTGTTATTCGAATAATGTGAGGTCTTGTCCATACATTGAATACAGACACCTCAGAACTGTGCCTGTATGTTTTGTTGACTGAGAAAAGAAAAAAGCACAACGTGAGAGTTGTAAGTTAAGTTTTACTTGGGGCAAAATGAAGACTATAGCTTGAGAGGTAGCATCTCAGATAGCTCTGAGGAACTGCTCTGAAGAGCTGGGGATGGGGGGAGAGGAGTCAATATACTGTGATTTGGGTGAAGGGGGAGATGTGCAGTCAAGCACACATTTTGGCAGAGGTTTGCTGCTAGTCATAGGAACAGATGTCTCCATTAAAGATTTTAGTGCTTCCCTAGATATGAGAAGATGCAAGAAATTGGGCTCATAAAACCTTCTCCTGAAAATATCTAACTCTCTGAAGGCCTGTTCTGCCAGGTTTTCCCAGAGCACAGAGTGTCTCATTCCTGATCTCCACCCTGAACTACTTTCAGGTGTTGTAGGTCTGCAATTGCAGTAGCTAGTGACTCAATCCTTGTAGAGACAGATGGCAAGTGACAATTTTTATTTGGCAGTTTCTAGGCTAATTTCTCTCTTATAGAGCTTACTTTGAGGTCTGTGTTTATAAAGAAATGCAGAGTCTAATAGAATGAAAAAAGATAATTTGATAAGACACATTCCTCTGTGATAGTTATTACATTTTTTGTAGGTTGGTTTGATTTTAGTTTAGTTACTTTGAAAAATCAGGGAAAAGTTGGCACTACCAGTTTGCCTAGGGACTAGGATTCAGTGCTTTAAAAAATTTGTTTTGAGGGAGATGCCCAGCTTCCAGTTTAGACTTGAGTAGTTACATTAACTAGAGGGACCTTATGATTTATTTTTTAAACTGGGACAGCTTTAAGAGATAACAGGGTATAATTCAACCAGGAAAGTCTTGGGAAATTCTGGTTCCATTAACTAGCTGGATGATCGTAGGCAAGTTGTTTAATCTCTTTGGGACTCAGTTTCCTCATCCATAGATGATAACTTTGAATTAAATGTTTGAGATTTCTTGTGGCTCTAAAATTTCTGAAATTACAATGGTATTGCAAATTTGTTATAGTTCCTTGTTAATACTTTGTATTTTTCATTTTGGATTCTGAATTCAGGGATATGTGAATGTGGGAAATGGTAGTAGCAAAGGACTCTTTCAAAAAACGATAAAATTTAGAAAACTCTTAGTTGGAGTTAAGGATTAACTTTTTAGACTAACTGGGAAAGAGTTCAGTAGCAATTAAAATTGACTAGTTAGTAACACACAATAGCCTATTAGAGATGAATACAGATAGTGAGTGTAATACAGATATTGAATATAATCTTCAGGTTTTAAAAAAGAGTTGTGTGGGAGAGGCTTTGGAAATGTCTAGAACTCTGGTAGATAAGAAATGAAAACTGCTCCAGAGAATATGCTTATGCAAGTGGGTATGAGAAAAGTTTATATGACTGTTTGGGGAAGGGTAAATTGTATTAAATGTTTTAGATCTTTCTGGATAATGAGTTCTAAGGCTGCTAGAAATATATATTTTTAAATATGTTTCATCCAAAGTAAATATTAGTGTTAATTTTGATTTTCTTTTGTTTTCATGTAGAAACAAAAGGTTGTCATTTCCTCCCCCTTCCCCTGCCTTTCACGCCCTGCCCCTTAAAGTGGCTTTAGAGGTGTGTGGTCTGTTTTCATACTGTATATTGTAATGTCTAGTAGTTGCCTGCGTTTCCGAAGTCACCTAGAGATTACCTCAGCATCTTCATGTAGCATTTTTATGCAGTCATCCTGTTACCTCATCCCAAATGCCAGGAAATAGCCTGACCAGATGCAGATAAAAATATTACACTCTGTTTTAATGCCATTATTTGAATTTCAAAAAAGAGGAAATGATCCTTAATTGTAGATTCAATTGTTATTTGCAGGTGCAAAAGGGAACTTTGGCTGCCTCATTTAATAACCTGTTCCAAGAGTTCAAAGGTGAATTAAAAGGATAGTGAAATTTAATAAATGCCTGATTTAACTAGGTGTTGCCTAGACAAGTTTATGAGTCCTTCAGGGAAGGAACAGTACATTATACAGCAAAAGGAACTTCTATTAGCTAATCACACGACATCAGAAAGGTATAAACCTGTTTTTCTCTTTTAAAACATCCATGCTTAATTTTTTATCTCTTGCCAAGAAACTGATTAAAGTTTGTTGTTATTCATGGTCTAGGTTTGGAAGACATAAGTGTGTCTGAAACTTGCCTACTCCACATTTCTACTCAAATAATTCAGCTTCTGCAGAGAGGGATATTTTATTACTGTGGGAAGAAAAACAAAGAAACATAGGGATTAAATGGAATATGTTTCTTGGTTTCCTACATTAACTGATTTTGAGGTTATTATCTTCCTTCAGCTGTTGTATGAGCAAAAAAGCAATAAAAAATGCATTTCCATGATCGATTATATGCTGGGATATAAACAGTAGAGTTTTGGGGTTATTTTTTATCAGACTCTTCAGTTTCAATAGCCTGATATTTTGCTGAACATTCCTATACATTTAAAAAAATCTGACATGTATTGGAATATAATCTTTTACATGGAGAACACAATTTTTCTCTTTAGTTAATAGGATTTTCTTAAACTTATTGTGAAATTATCTTGCTGCATCTAGATGCAATAGTTCTGATTTCAATGTAAGGTCCTCCTTTTTCATTCATTGTGAACTGATTCTCCATACATGGACTTTATATTTTTATCCAAATGCATGCTTCAAGTACAACAATCAGAATGAAATACCAGTGTGTGGCTATGTTTTTACAGGAGTTTTCTACATCCAAAGTTTAGCTTCTTGTTATCATCTTTATAAAATTTAGTAGAAATCTCAGTAAAACAAAACAAACAAACAAAAAGACTGTCTTAAAACAGAAACAAGGCTTAGGCAAGTTAAAAAAATAGTTATTTGTGAGATTTTAAATAATTACATAATTATTGGGAAAATCTGAAAATTAAATAGCTAGGCAGTAAAGTCAACAACAGATTGGGAAGACCAAGATCCACTTATCTCTTGTATACATGTCATGCTAAGTTAGGATATACGTATCTCCTATATATAGCATACATACATGCGTGCACACACACACACACACACACACACACACACACACACATCAGTTAGGTCCTGTTAACTTCTATTTGGTCTCTGAAATCTTTACTGAGTATTCACATATATATCTCAATATTTCATTCCTTATAATTACATAACTAAGGGAAACCATTATAGGTTCCCATAGACACGAACATACAAATCGACTGTAAAGATTTATGAGAGGTATTACATAATTTGAGTTTCTACTGTATAATGGGTAATTATTTTATAATAATAAAAATAATTTATTGATTATATATGCTTTATTAGGCATCATACCAAGTACTTTAACTACATTTCACATTTATTCTTCATAGCAAAGATATGAGATATGCACTGCTATTGTCTTTATTTTACAGATGAAGAAACAGGTTTACAGAATTTAAATAATTAGTCTAAGATCATAGGGCTAGAAAACAGAAGAATTGGGGCTGTTCTATTGGTTTACCTAACCTAAATTTTTTCAACATACCATATTAAAAATATAAAAAATTTTAAACCTCTTGCATAATTTTCTTCCTGATCATAACGAGTTCTTTTAGAGTCCTGTTATGTTTCTTAATATAAAGAAACCTGGGTACAATCAATGATCATATATTATGATTAATTAATTAGAAAATTGAGATATTTTCAGTGTAATTTTTCACAACACAAATAAACTATATTATAGTTTAATTGCTTTCATAACTGATCTTTCAATTGGTTTAAAAAATAGAAATAATATATGTTTGCTTCTTAACAATAAAACTAAAATACAAATTCCACACTCAGGTATATCCAGCTGAAGTTGTGAAAAATGATTTTTCAAACTTAATGATTTTAATGCTTTTTATTTCTTACACATGTTCAATACTCCGTCTAGTTACATGAGTTAAAAAATATTCTACCTAGTACATGAGGGTTTGTAAACATATTGTTTATATTAAATGGCTGGTGTTTGGCACTGCTGTTCAATACAAACATCTGGATTTTACCTCAAATACTTAAAATTGTTGACATAGCAATCTTCGATAGTTTTGTAAGTGAGGGGCATATAAAAACAATGAGCTTGATATAAACTAGAAGAAGGGTTTAGGAATAGGAGTTAGGAAAAATGAGTGCAAGTTGAGAAAAGAGGTGCATAGATTTGGGTCAGAGAGAAAAGGTCAGAAAGATGAAAAGAAAAGTCTTGGAAGGTATGTAGGGGATGACTGAAAACAGATGCTGGCAGCGGTCAGCCAAGAGGAGATGATGATTCTGAAAGTTATTTATCCTTTAAAGATAGAGAAACAGAAGTGGCCTTCTGTATCCAAAGGGAAAGACTGAAAAGAATATGTATTATCCACCTTTGAAGAGAAAAATCATGAACTCAAAGCCAGTATGTGCGTACCGCAGGGGTGGATCATTGTTCTTGCAAAAATGGAGTTAATATGAATATCTACTGAAAAGGGTCGTTGTAGAGCATTTAAAAAGTTAATACATAAGCAAGGACTAAGGATGTAAATGCTGTCAATTATTATTATTATTATAATTATTTCAATATTACTTAATTTGCCATTCCCTAGTTTTCTATGACTAGAAATATTTGGGAAGTAGAGGCATAGGAAAAAAGTAAAGGGGTAATGGAATCATCCTGATTTGAGATATTTGTGATATCAAAGGTCTACATATAGGTTTCATTTTTTGTTTATACTTTCAGTGTAATGTTTTAGGAAAAATGTATAACAAAATTCCTATTGTAGTATCAGATAATGTTTTCAAGAGAAAATATTGAAGAATTGTTTCTTATAGGAAGATTTTTAAGTTTATACATTTAAAATGACAATATTAACTAGGTAAATGAGATAACCAAAAATTATTTTATCTTTGTTTATAATTTGTTTTTCTCAAGATTATTTGAAGGAATTTCAGGAAAAACACTGGAGGGCAGATAAATATCTTTTAATTATAAAATCAAGGGCATAGAAGATTTAGATTTATCTTTTAAATGGAAGACCTTTTAAAAAATGATATAAACTAGTGAAAAAATTTAGGTGAAGACATTAATAGTAGTTTATTTCAAGAAGTCCTGTAAGTTTATTTTCCAATGAGCAAAAGGTTATGCAGTACTTAAATGTAGTAAATTACAGAGTACTAAAATGTTACCTGTCATCATGACAATATTTTAGTTTGTTGTCATGGTGAGAAAACTAATTTGCATTTGGAAAAGAAGACTAATATTGCTAGCTACTTGCCAAATATGATATTTTAAAATATCCTATTTCATTCTTATCTTAAAATGGTAAACATTATGCAGTTTTCAAATACACAAAGATATAGAAATGTTATGTATATGTATTAACTATTTTAATGCATTTGGAACAAAATCTGCATTACTGAAACCTAATCATTTTATATTCAGACTGCAAGTGGTGTTCAGTCAAGTGAAAAACATGAATCAAGCAATATGAAGGCAATGTGTAACCTACCAAATTATCCCTTTGAGGCTATGTTCTTGATTTTGTATAAGCTAAATTTCTTGAAATAGACATGAAATATAATCAACAGATCTCTTAATGTGTCATGGTTTTCCATAAGGTTCTTCCCTTTGTTTGCACAGCTGCTTTCTAGAGACCTGTATATCACATTTCCCTTACATTATTGTCAATGCTGTTTTAAACCTAGTGACCATTTCCAGGAAGAAAGTTGCTTGCACATATGCCTGATCTTATGAAAACTTAATCCACTGTTTCATAATCATTGAAAACTTCAATTTTTGTACAGTCAAGATGTTTAGATTGTTCAATATATTGTTAAACTGTGATTTCATTAAAAAGGGAGAAATATTTATGAAAATTTATGCTGGAGAATATAGTATAGCATATTCCAAAATGTATTGCATTCAATCATTAGAAGTATTATGTTATTGGGCAATTGATTTATAGATTGATTTATTGGCTTTGAAAAAATGTAGCTCAATCTTGAAATAATATTTGGCTCCAAAATTAAACTGATAGATAGGCCAATAGTGATGTGAACTTGATACCGAATTACATGATTGATTTTTGAGCACATACACTTCTTTTTTTTAAATTGAAGTATGGCTAATTTACAATGTGGTGTTAGTTTCAGGTGTACAGCAAAGTGATTCAGTTATTTATATATATATATATTCTTTTTCAGATTCTTTTCCATTATAGGTAATTACAAGATATTGAATATAGTTCCCTGTGCTATAGAGCAGGTCCTTGTTTACCTATTTTATATATAGTAGTGTGTATATGTTTATCCCAAACTCCTAATTTATCTCCCCCCGGCCCCTGGCTATCCCCTTTGGTAACCATAAATTTGTTTTCTATGTCTCTGAGTCTATTTCTGTGTTGTAAATAATTCATTTATATAATGTTTTTAGATTCCACATATAAGTGATATCATATGTATTTGTTTTTCTCCGTCTGACTTATTTCACTTAATATGATAATCTCTAGGTCCACCCATGATGCTGCAAATGGCATTATTTCATTCTTTTTTTATGAATGAGTAATAATCCATTGTTTATATATACAACACCTTCTTTATCCATTCATCTGTTGATGGACACTTAGGTTGCTTCCATGTCTTGGCTATTGTAAATAGTGCTGCTATGGACACTGGGGTGCATGTATCTTTTCTCTGGATATATGCCAAGGAGTGGAATGGCAAGATCATACAGTAACTCTATTTTGAGTTCATTTTTGTATATGGTGTTAAAGAATGTTCTAATTTCATTCTTTTACATGTAGCTATCCAGTTTTCTTAACATCACTTATTGAAGAGATTGTCTTTTCTCCATTGTATATTTTTGCCTCCTTTTTCATAGATTAATTAATAGACCATAAGTGTGTGGGTTTATTTCTGGGCTTTCTATCCTGTTCCATTGATCTATATGTCTGCGTTTGTGCCAGTACCATTCTGTTTTGATTACTGTAGCTTTGTAGTATAGTCTTAAGCCAGGGAGCATGATTCCTCCAGCTCCATTCTTCTTTCTCAAGATTGTTTTTGCTATTTGTGGTCTTTTGTGTTTCCATACAAATTAAAAATTTTTTTGTCCCAGTTCAGTGAAAAATGTCATTGTTAATTTGATAGGGATTTCATTGAATTTATAGATTGCCTTGGGTAGTATAGTCATTTTAACAATATTGATTCTTCCAGTCCAAGAATGTGGTATATCTTTCCATCTGTTTGTGTTGTCTTTATCTGCTGCCAGCTTCATTTTTGCAAGGGTCCATTACCTGCAACATTGGACACCTCCTCTTCCAGTGTCCACTGTTACTGCTACAGTGAATTTCTCACTGTCTCTCAATGTTTTAGGTTCTTTCATGCTTTTGTGCCTTTCCATAGGATGACATTCCCCTGATTCTTTAATGGTAAAATGATCCTTCAGAAACCCAGTTCATATGTCACTTCCTCTTTGAAGCTCTTATACTCAATAACAAAGATGAACACACTTACTGAAGCATGGGTAAATAAAATGATTAAGGACTTAACACATAGAGAAATATAGGTAGCCAAAATTCAGTTGATATTCAAGATATGAATATTAAAACAAGTAGTCATGAGGTGGAGACCAGCAAAAAGATAAATATTTAAAATATTCTAGAGCCAGAGTTTGCAAGGTAGCTAAATGTCACTTATCTCTTACTGATGGGAATGTAATTTTTTTTAAATGAATTTACTGGAGGAAAAATTAGCAATCTATTTTAAAAAGTCTTAAAATATAAAATTTATCCTATGATTCTAATTCTAGAAAGTAATCTAAAAGAAGTAGAGATGTACAAAAATATTGCCTTAGATAAAGATCTTCAAAACCTTATTTTTAAATAATGGTATTTGGAAAAAGAATGATGGACTACAGACACTGATTAAAATTTTATTTGAAAAGAATATTTTATAACATGAAAATATCCATGTTACTACATTAAACAAAAAAGAGAATTATGAGTATCTTATATTTGTATAAAAATGCAGATACATAGAAACACTAGAAAGATATCCATACACAGTAACTCAGATGATGGGATTATGGGTGGTTTTTATTTTCTTGATCATAGTTTTTTATTTTTTCTAAGTTTTCTACAACAAATATATATTACATTTATCATCAGAATGTTTAAATGATTAATCATCCAGGTGTTTTAGTTAGTCCTGTCTTTGCTAGGACAAAAACAAATAAAATTTTATTTTAAGGAGGTACATTACCATAGAGATATCTTAGAAGTTATTTTCTTGACTTAAATGACCCAAAATAGTGCATAATTCATTTGCTTTCTAAAAATTAAATTTCAAACATACAGAAGAAGAATGATATTTGAAATAATCTCCATACCTGAAATATTGTCTGGGGTCAATTTACATATTTTCTGCATTTTCAGTATTTGCTAGTGTCTCTGGAAAGCACGGGGTGAAGGAGATTGGGAGATGGTTGGGATTGGATAGGAGGGATATTAGTTGGGTAGGATAGCACTGTCTTTTTTTTTTTTTTTTAATGTAGAGCAGTTCTGTCATAACATTGCTTATTTATTTATTTATTTATTTATTTATTTATTTATTTATTTATTTATTTATTTTTGGCTGCATTGGGTCTTTGTTGCTGTGCACAGGCTGTCTCTAGTTGTAGCGAGTGGGGGATACTCTTCCTTGCGGTGCGTGGGCTTCTCATTGCAGTTGCTTCTCTTGTTGCGGAGAATGGGCTCTAGAGCGCAGGCTCAGTAGTTGTGGCACACGGGCTTAGTTGCTCCATGGCATGTGGGATCTTCCCAGACCAGGGCTCGAACCCATGTCCCCTGCATTGGCAGGTGGATCGTTAACAACTGCACCACCAGGTTATCTATATCTGTATCTATATCTTTACATCTTTGTCTATATCTAAGCCAATTAATGTTTATTGTATATAATCCATAGATCCTAGTTGACCTTTTGCTACCCTATTAAGAGTCAAAACTGGAAGACAAATCTCGTGGTTTCTCCCAAAGTATATAGAGGATCCCTTCTGTTTATGACATTAGGTCAAGACGTGCACTGCTATAGCACAGATTTGCAGGATGGCCTACTGTTTTTGTGTAACATTTTTAAGGTTCTCTCTTCTCCAGACTCCCATCATACAAAGACACATTAAACTCCAGCTTTTGCCAATCTTAGGTGTTCTTCTATGCACAGGAAACCTGCAGTGTATACATAAATTTAGAAGGGTTCAGCAG
Source organism: Balaenoptera musculus (assembly GCF_009873245.2). Lineage (NCBI taxonomy): Eukaryota > Metazoa > Chordata > Mammalia > Artiodactyla > Balaenopteridae > Balaenoptera > Balaenoptera musculus. The sequence goes on along the minus strand of NC_045788.1, from coordinate 104,052,405 downwards.
ACTTGGGATTTTGCCTGGCAAACCGAAAGATGTGAAATATTTTCTGATGTATGAAGTACCACTCACTACTTTGTAGGTCAGGGGTAATTGAGCTGGAGGTATGACTATAAGTGATTTGTTTATGATTTTGACTAGGTATATGTAATTTTGTTTATGCATGTTTCTTTAACAGTGGCTTCTCTGCTCCTTTGACTGGCGGGTAGTGTACAGACATTGACAAAACCGTATATTTCCTAAAAGTCCCTCCCGAAAAGAATTTTCTTTTAGACTTAACCTCTTCCTTCCTTCCTTCATCATTTTTAGTATATGTGATAGATCAGAAAAAAGGAAATATTTTCTTCGTTTTTTTGAGAACTTCTTTTTTTTAACCTGAATTATTATTCTCCTTCAAAAAATGGACATTGAAAGTTTTCCATTGCCCAGCTAATCCTCCTGTCTCTGGTATATGACATGCCATCACTTTTCCCCTGTGATTCTTCTTTCTCTCCTATCTACCAATATAGCCTTGTGTTTCTCTATTTTAACAACATCAACCAGAATTCCCTTAAAGATAACCTTTTCCAACTGTACTTAACTCTTCACAGTCGAGTTCCTTAAAGTCAGCCTGACTGTAATGGCTCCACTTCACACACATTACTCTTTGGAAATGTGGTCTCAATCAAGTTATTCGTGAACTCAAGGATTTGTTTTCAGTCACCACTCTTGAAATCCTTTTATAATTTGATTCTATTTAATGCCACTTATTTAAGTGGCAAAAATTATTTCTTAGACTTTTAAAAAATTTCCCTTCACATTTATTTCTCTTATCACTCCTGTATTGTATCCTTGGTGGGTGCTCCTCTTCTTCTCCTCTTCCTCAGCTTCCTCCCTCTTCCTTCCAAATGTAAGTCCCTCAGAGGTTCTTGTATATTAAGCTCTGCCATCTTTCCTCCTTTGTTTTTTTTCTGCCACTTTCTGTTTCAATTCCTAACATCATCTTTATTCTTCATTTTCCAGAACACTTTCTTCATTTTGCTGTGTGTTGTCTGTTTTGTTTTAAATCCATACCTGGCTTACTCCCTCTTCTTTAAGTTTAGACTGCATATGCCCTAATAATCTTTATATTTTTACACCTATCATAATTGGCTTTAAAGTGTTTTATGGAATTAAATTCCCTATTCTTTCTTCTGCACTTTTAATATTTCTGGAAAACTATTTTGTGTGTGTGTCCCCAAAGTGTTTTTCTGAATGGACTCAACAGGGATATTTTCTAAAAGGTGATGAAAACATGAATACTGTGGGTGGGAAGGGATGAATCCTAGCAAACTGTGTTGATTCACACCGTGCCAAGGAGCCGCCACTCTTTGCCTCTACTCCTCAGTCTCTCCCACTTTTGGACTTGGTTTAGATTCGTTGCACCCTACGCACTTGTCATGGGGGAAGAGGGTAGGTATGACATTTTTATCCTGTTAAGATATGGAAAGTGGATGTTTTAACATTGTTTCTGAGGAAATTTTTCTGAAATTAAAACCAAAAAAAAAAAATACAGAAACCTGAAAATTAATGGATTTTTACAGAGCATATTATTCTGTGGCCTTGTTGAACATATCCAGTGTATCTAGTGTGGCCAAACTAGGCTGACTTAGCTCTTTACTCACCAAACCCATGGTTCTTGAATTTGTCTGAGAGATGAAGACAGAGAGGATAGACAGTGTCGAGTACAGCTGCGTGGCAGTGGTATTTGGCTTCTGGATGGATTCCTGCAGAGCTCATGGGTAGACTCCACTAACAGGTCCCTATGTTTGGGTGACAACTTGATTGAAGGTGATAAATGGCAGAATTTGCTCACAGTTTTTATGGAATAGAGAACTGTAGAAACAGTAGCGATTATATTTAGTTATATTTCTTTTTCTGTGCATTAGAACATAGTCTTCTCTAGATTGCTTTTCTTCACAGGGAATGAAAGCAGCATATAGTCTACAAGATTGCCTGGCGTGAGAGTAGCTCTGTTTCTAAGAATCATTGAAACAGCCAGATCTTTAGTTTTCATGAAACTTCTCTTAGTAAGAGGCACTTTTACAATCAAAAATATGTAGATTAGTGAGCATGAATGATAAAAAGAGTTCAGAGAAGGTAGCCTTGAAGTATAAATCTGAGAGATACTCTCATGGGTTTATATATGGGAGAAGATGAAAGCTGAAATGTCTGAGCTCAACAAGGTAGAAATGTCAGGTACTCATGACAGGCTAGAGATAAACCTCAGATTATAGAGGTTTCTTCTGAAGTCTTCTGTACATCTAAGTCAGAGACGCTTATGCAGTTGGTTCCCAAAAGAGGATTATCCTCTTTGAGTGATCAGTCCTCACTCTGAGTTTGGTGCATTAAGATTTCCAAGAAATTCTCTAAATTCAAATCTCTTGAATTGTAAAAATCTTAATATAGACCTGAGAGTTTGGCAGGCAGGAGTCAATTTGGTTTAAACAAACCAAACAATTGAACAGATTAAAAAACAATGCTAGGTTACTTCAGCCCAAAATAAAGACAGATTTATATATTATGTATTCTGAGTATTAACTGAAGTAGAAATTGTTAGAAAATTAATCTATACACACAACAAGAATACTGAATATTTTAAATGCTAAACCAATCTTCACCAGTTTTTAAGGTGTTGATGCATTATTTATGTTTTTATTGCATGGGTTTCCTGGAGCATGCATTTATTTCTCTTTTGATGGTTTATTGAGAACACAAAGTATTTGCCTCATTGTACTCTTTTTGTTTTAGAAGGGCTTACATTTGAAAGAGGTTGGCTTGTGGGTCTATTTTTGTTATATATCAGTTCTTTTGTCTATCATTTTGTGAACGTCTTGTTCCCAAACACTCATCTGCAGATAAGATTCCTGAGACTGGTAGTAGTAGTATACTGATAAATGGATTTACTGCAATTTGTTAATCCATTCACTTGCTGATGACCATTGGGTTATTTCCAGTTTGGACTATTAAACTAATGCTTCAGTGAGCATATTTCTATAAGGCTTTTTATATGGGGTATGATTCCTTTTCTCTCAGGTAAATACTAGGAGTAGACTGGATTATATGATACATGCATACTTTGCTTTTGAAAAAATGGTCAACTTTTTCCAACTTCTTGTGTTATTATATATTTCAACCAGCAGTATATGAGAGTTCCATTTTCTCTACATCCTTGTCAATGCTTAGTATGGCCAACTTTTAAAATGTTACCTGTTCTATTCGGTATTTAGTTGTCTCTCATGTGGTTTCAATTTGCATTTCCTAATGAATAATGATGTTGAAATCTTTTCTTTCTTTCTTTTATTTTATATACAGCAGGTTCTTATTAGTTATCTATTTTATACATATTAGTGTATATATGTCAATCCCAGTCGCCCAGTTCATCCCACCACCACCCACTCCCCCACCCTCTGTTTCCCCCCTTGGTGTCCATATATTTGTTCTCTACATCTGTGTCTCTATTTCTGCCTTGATGAAATCTTTTCCTGTACTTATTTCCCATTCACATATCATCTTTGGAAAACTGTCCAAATATTTTGCTCGTTTTTTATTGGATTGTTTGCTTTTTTAAGTTCTGTCTATAAACTCTTAATAACAAGTCTATCAGATATATGCTTTGCAAATATTTTCCCTAAGTTTATGGCTTTGTCTTTTCATTTTCTTAACAGTGTCTTATGAATAGCAGAAGTTTTTAATTTTGGTGAAATTCAATTTATTCGTGTTCTTTTATTGATTGTGCTTTTCGTGTCACATTTAAAAATCTATGCCAAAATGCAAAATCACACCGATTTTCTTCTATGTTTTCTTTCAGAACTTTTATAGCTTTATGTTTTATGTTAGATGTATGATCCCATTATGAATTGATTTTTGTGTGTAATGTGAGGTATGTATCAAAGTTTATTTTTTGCAGCTCTATATATCTAATTATTACAATGTCATTTGAAAGGATTATTCTCCACTGAATTACCTTCACACTTTTTTCAAAAATCAGCTATCTATATATGTGTGGGTCTATTTCTGAACTTCTTATTCTGCTCTATTGATCAATTTGTCTACCTTTATGCCAATACCAGACAGTTTTGACTATTGTTGCTTTTTAATGTCTTGAAATCAGGTAATGTTGGTCTTCCAACTTTCTTCTTTTTCAGTTTTTTGTGTGTTTTAGCTCCTTTGGATTTAGACCCTTTACCCAGGTTTTCGTAGTGTTAATATCTTACATAACCATGGCATATTTATCAAAACAAAGAAATTAACACTGGTACAATACTATTAACTGAACTACAGATTTTAATAGAATTTCACCAGATTTTTCTTTAATATCATCTTGCTGACCCAGGATCCAGTCCAGGATACCATGTTGCCTTTAGTCATTATGTTTAGATTTCTCCAGTGTGTGACAGTTTCTCTGTCTTTCCTTGTTTTTCATGACTTTGGCACATTTGAAGAGTACTGGTGAAATATTTTGTAGAATTTTCCTCAGTTTGGGCTTGGCTGGTATCTTATGATAAGATTGGGTTCATGGATTTTGAAGAAGTGTATTATCTTTTTTATATATTTTTAGATTTGACTTGCTAAAATTTTGTTTGGAATTTTTGCATCTATATGAAGAATATTGGTCTATAGTTTTTTTATAATCTAATAATGTTTTTGTTTGAATTTGGTATCAGGGTAATGATTGATTCATAGAATGAGTTAGGAAGAAATTGTTCCATTTTAATTTTCTGGAAGAACATTTGCAGAACTGGTATTCTTTCTTTCTTAAATGTTTTGTGGGATGTACCAGGGAAGCAATCAGGGTCTTGTGTTTTCTTTGTGGGAAAGTTTTAAACTCCAATTTATTTAGTAGATTTGGGATCTTCAGGTTTTCTATTTATTCTTGAGTGAGCTTTGGCAATTTTTATCTTTCAAGAAATCTGCCCTTTTCCTCTGAGTTGTCTAATATATTGGCATAATATTATTCACAGAATTACCTTATTATCTTCTTAAATATCTGTAGAGTCCATAGTAATGCCAGCTCTCTCATTCCTGATATTTGTAATTTATGTCTTCATTTCCCTTGATATATCTGGATAAATATATTCAATTTCATTGATCTCAAAGAACCAGCTTTTTGTATCCCTTCTTTTCTTGTTTCTAACTTATTTAGCTTCCAATCTCTATTATTTTCTTTCTTCTACTTAATTTTAGTTTAATGTGTTCTTCTTTTTCTAGTTGTTTAAGGAGAAAGTTAATGTCATTATTTGAAAACTTCTTTTCTTATAGAGTCATTTAATGCTACAGATATCAAAAGTTGATATCAAATGTTGATATATAGGAAATTTCTTGATCCATGTATATTGACTTAGTAAAGAGTGACTTCCTTGAACTTTCTGAATTTTAATATATATTGATTCTATTAGGTTTTCTATATTCTAAATTGTGTTTTCAACCATACGCTATGCAGAGAGATTATTTAACTTCTTCCTTTTCAATAGTTATGTATCTTTCTGTTTTCTGTTTCCTTCTTTACTGCATTGGCCTGATCTTAAACAACACTAAATTGTAGTAGTGATAGTGGATATGCTTGTCTATTACCAATCTCTAATGGGACTAGCTCATATTTCAATGCCAACTGAATGATTTGATTTTGCTTTCAAATTGATGTTTGCTTTCATTAAATAATCAGTTTTTTCTTAGTAGTTTACTGACTGAGTTTTATGAGAAATGGAGGTTGGATTATATAAAATTACTTTTTTGAACACCGATTAAGATTTATTTGTGAATTATGAACATGACAAATTAAATGTTTCCTAATAATAAATCATCATTACATTGTTTGAATGAGATCAAGTTGGTGACAGTCAATTATTATTTTATTGTCATGTTAAATTAAATGTTTTATTTTATTTAGGAATTTCACATGTGGTATGTGTTATCACTTTATTATTTTCATTTAAGCTTTGAACTACCACTTTTGTTATGTTTTAGTATCAGAATTACATACAACAGTTTCAGAGAACAAATTTAGAAAATTTTTATGTTCATAATATTCTGAAAAAGTTTGTATAACATTATAAATATATCTTCATTGAAAGTTTGAAAGGACTCAACTGCAAAAAGAATTCGGGCACAGAGATTATTTGTGAATTAAGTCTTTCATAAGTCATATTCATTTTCTTCCCATAGTTATAGCTCCATTTAAATCTCCACCATTTCTTGCATTGTATTTAACATTTATATGCTTTAGCAAAACATTCTTTGAAATGGGAGTGTTATTTGCTGAGTAAGTCTGAAAGTGGAAAAAATTCAAAAATGTTATTTTTCTCTGTTTTTTTCCTTATCTTAAATTCTTGTTAGTTCCATTTGTTTTGAATTTCTTTATTCCCCTCCATATGATAGCAGGATTTCTACACTGCATTCTTCTCCTTGTCCCTCTTTTTTCTAAGTTTTCATTGCATCTGTGTGCCAGAACTTGGTTCATCCTTTAATGTTTCAATTTTCAGTGAAAATTTGTGTCAGATGTGTCTTTTCAAATTAGCATCAAGTTATGCAATTTTAAAGTTTTTATTGAAATTAAGAAACAGAGAAAAATACACATAGCGTAACTATGTTAGAGCTCAATTATCGCAAAGTGAATTCACCCACACAATCAGCATCCAGGTCAAGAAACAGACCATTATCAACACCCTAGAAGCTTTGTGTTCCCTCCTAATCTCCACTCCTGTAAATGTATTATTATCTTGACTACTAAAACCATAGTTAGTATGAACTCATTTTGTACTTTCACACATAAAATAATGAATTACTTTTTGTGCATATAATACTTTTCATTCAACATTTTGTGTGTAATATTCATCCAGGTAGTTGCACAATGCTAGATTTTCTGTTAATTTTCATTGTTGTTTGGTATTTTTTTGAATGAATATATCACAATTTATTTATATATTCTATTATTGATGGACAGTTAATTCTAGTTTGACGCTATTAGGAATAATGCTCCAATGAATATCCTAGTATATGTATTTTGGTACCAATATTTAGGCATTACATGCCTCTTGGTACATTCCAAGAATGTACCTAAGAGTGGAATATAATATACACATATGTGTGTGTATATATAAAATATACTATTAAGCTACATAATCACCAATTACTGGCTTTGTCAGTTTTCATATTATTTTAGTCACATTCTGATAATGTTCAGTAGGATCTCTCTGTAGTTTAAATATGCACTTCACTGATTTCTAAGGAGGCTGACTGATTTTTTCATACGTGCAGTAGCATTTGGATATCCTTGTGAAGTGCTTATTCACATGTATTGCTTATCATTCTAATTGCATTGCTTGTCTTTTCTTAGCAACTTGCAGAAGTTGTAATGGATATGAGTCTTTTTTTAAGTATTGTAAATATTTATTTTCCATTCTTTGATTTGCCTTTAACTCTTTCTAAATATGGTGTTTTTTTGGTCATTGGGAATTCTTGATCTTAATTTATCAATTTTTAATGGTTATAGCTTTTTATGTTCTTTTTTTTAACATCTTTATTGGAGTATAACTGCTTTACAATGGTGTGTTAGTTTCTGCTTTATAACAAAGTTAATCAGCTATACATATACATACATCCCCATATCTCCTCCCTCTTGCATCTCCCGCCCATCTTCCCTATCCCACCCCTCTAGGTGGTCACAAAGCACTAAGCTGATCTCCCTGTGCTATGCAGCTGCTTCCCACTATCTATTTTAAGTTTGGTAGTGTATATATGTCCATGCCACTCTCTCACTTTGTTCCACCTTACCCTTCCCCCTCCCCACGTCCTCAAGTCCATTCTCTATGTCTGTGTCTTTATTTCTGTCCTGCCCCTAGGTTCTTCAGAACCATTTTTATTTTTTATTTTTTTAAGATTCCATATATATATGTGTTAGCATACAGTATTTATTTTTCTCTTTCTGACTTACTTCACTTTGTATGACAGACTCTAGGTCCATCCACCTCACTGCAAATAACTCAATTTCATTTCTTTATATGGCTGAGTAATATTCCATTGTATATATGCACCACATCTTCTTTATCCTTTTATCTGTCAAAGGACACTTAGGTTGCTTCCATGTCCTGGCTATTGTAAATAGAGCTGCAATGAACATTGTGGTACATGAACCTTTTTGAATTATGGTTTTCTCGGGGTATATGCCCAGTAGTGGGATTGCTGGACCGTATGGTAATTCTATTTTTAGTTTTTTCAGGAACCTCCGTACTGTTTTCCATAGTGGCTGTATCAGTTTACATTCCCACCAACAGTGCAAGAGGGTTCCCTTTTCTCCACACCCTCTCCAGCATTTATTGTTTGTAGATTTTTTTATAATGGTCATTCTGACCGGTGTGAGATGATATCTCATTGTAGTTTTGATTTGTATTTCTCTAATGATTAATGATGTTGAGCTTTCATGCATGTGTTTGTTGGCAATCTGTATATCTTCTTTGGAGAAATGTCTGTTTAGGTCTTCTGCCCATTTTTGGATTGGGTTGTTTGTGTTTTTGACATTGAGCTGCATGAGCTGCTTGTAAATTTTGGAGATTAATCCTTTGTCAGTTGCTTCATTTGCAAATATTTTCTCCCATTCTGAGGGTTGTCTTTTTGTCTTGTTTATGGTTTCCTTTGCTGTACAAAAGCTTTTAAGTTTCATTAGGTCCCATTTGTTTATTTTTGTTTTATTTCCATTCCTCTAGGAGATGGGTCAAAAAGGATATTGCTGTGATTTATGTCATGGAGTGTTCTGCCTATGTTTTCCTCTAAGAGTAAGAGTTTAATAGTGTCTGGCCTTATATTTAGGTCTTTAATCCATTTTGAGTTTATTTTTGTGTATGGTGTTAGGGAGTGTTCTAATTTCATTCTTTTGCATGTAGCTGTCCAGTTTTCCCAGCACCACTTATTGAAGAGGCTGTCTTTTCTCCACTGTATATTCTTGCCTCCTTTATCAAAGATAAGGTGACCATATGTGCGTGGGTTTATCTCCGGGCTTTCTATCCTTTTCCATTGATCTATATTTCTGGTTTTGTGCCAGTACCATACTGTCTTGGTTACTGTAGCTTTGTAGTATAGTCTGAAGTCAGGGAGCCAGATTCCTCCAGCTCCATTTTTCTTCCTCAAGATTGCTTTGGCTATTCGGGGTCTTTTGTTTTTCCATACAAATTGTGAGATTTTTTGTTCTAGTTCTGTGAAAAATGCCAGTGGTAGTTTAATAAGGATTGCATTGAATCTGTAGATTGCTTTGGGTAGTATAGTCATTTCCATAATATTGATTCTTCCAATCCAAGAACATGGTATATCTCTCCATCTATTTGTATCATCTTTCATTTCTTTCATTAGTGTCGTATAGTTTTCTACATACAGGTCTTAGGTAGGTTTATTCCTAGATATTTTATTCTTTTTGTTGCAATGGTAAATGGGAGTGTTTTTAAATTTCACTTTCAGATTTTTCATCATTAGTGTATAGGAATGCAAGAGATTTCTGTGCATTAATTTTTTATCCTGCTGCTTTACCAAATTCATTGATTAGCTCTAGTATTTTTCTGATAGCGTCTTTAGGATATTCTACTTATAATATCATGTCATCTGCAAACAGTGACAGCTTTATTTCTTCTTTTCCATTTTGGATTCCTTTTATTTCTTTTTCTTCTCTGATTGCTGTGGCTGAAACTTCCAAAACTGTGTTGAATAATAGTGGTGAGAGTGGGCAACCTTGTCTTGTTCCTGATCTTAGTGGAAATGGTTTCAGTTCTTCACCACTGAGGACAATGTTGGCTGTGGGTTTGTCATATATGGCCTTTATTATGTTGAGGTAAGTTCCCTCTATGCCTACTTTCTGGAGGGTTTTTATCATAAATGGGTGTTGAATTTTCTTGAAAGCTTTCTCTGCATCTGTTGAGATGATCATATGGTTTGTCTCCTTCAATTTGTTAATATGGTGTGTCACATTGATTGATTTGGGTGTATTGAAGAATCCTTGCATTCCTGGGATCAACCCCACTTGATCAGGGTGTATGATCATTTTAATGTGCTGTTGGATTCTTTTTGCCAGTATTTTGTTGAGGATTTTTGCATCTATGTTCATCAGTGATATTGGCCTGTAGTTTTCTTTCTTTGTGACATCTTTGTCTGGTTTTGGTATCAGGGTGATGGTGGCCTCGTAGAATGAGTTTGGGAGTGTTTCTCCCTCTGCTATATTTTGGAAGACTTTGAGAAGGATAGGTGTTGGCTCTTCTATAAATGTTTGATAGAATTCGCCTGTGAAGCCATCTGGTCCTGGGCTTTTGTTTGCTGGAAGATTTTAAATCACAGTTTCAATTTCAGTGCTTGTGATTGGTCTGTTCATATTTTCTATTTCTTCCTGGTTCAGTCTCGGAAGGTTGTGCATTTCTAAGAATTTGTCCATTTTTTCCAGGTTGTCCATTTTATTGGCATATGGTTGCTTGTAGTAATCACTCATGATCCTTTGTATTTCTGCAGTGTCAGTTGTTACTTCTCCTTTTCCATTTCTAATTCTATTGATCTGAGTCTTCTCCCTTTTTTTCTTGATGAGTCAGGCTAGTGGTTTATCCATTTTGTTTATCTTCTCGAGAACCAGCTTTTAGTTTTATTGATCTTTGCTATAGTTTCCTTCATTTCTTTCTCATTTATTTCTGATCTGATTTTATGATTTTTTTCCCTCTACTAACATTGTAGTTTCTTTGTTCTTCTTTCTCTAATTGCTTTAGGTGTAAGGTTAGGTTGTTTATTTGAGATGTTTTTTGTTTCTTGAGGTAGGATTGTACTGTTATAAACTTCCCTCTTTGAACTGCTTTTGCTGCATCCCATAGGTTTTGGGTCATCGTGTTTTCATTGTCATTTGTTTCTAGGTATTTTTTTATTTCCTCTTTGATTTCTTCAGTGATCTCTTGGTTATTAAGTAGTGTATTGTTTAGCCTCCATGTGTTTGTATTTTTTACAGATTTTTTCCTGTAATTGATATCTAGTCTCATAGCATTGTCGTCAGAAAAGATACTTGACATGATTTCAATTTCTTAAATTTACCAAGGTTTGATTTGTGACCCAAGATATGATCTATCCTGGAGAATCTTGAATGAGCACTTGAGAAGAAAGTGTATTCTGTTTTTTTTGGATAGAATGGCCTATAAATATCAATTAAGTCCTTCTTTTTTAATGTATCATTCAAAGCTTGTGTTTCCTTGTTTATTTTCATTTTGGATGATCTGTTCATTGGTGAAAGTGGGGTGTTTTAAAGTCTCCTACTATGATTGTGTTACTGTCGTTTTCCCCTTTTATGGCTGCTAGCATTTGCCTTATGTATTGAGGTCCTCCTATTTGGAGTGCATAAATATTTACAATTGTTATATCTTCTTCTTGGATTGATCCCTTGATCATTATGTACTGTCCTTCTTTTTCTCTTGTAATAGTCTTTTTTTTAAAGTCTATTTTGTCAGATATGAGAATTGCTACTCCAGCTTTCTTTTGACTTCCATTTGCATGGAATATCTTTTTCCATCCACTCATTTTCAGTCTGTATATGTCCCTAGGTCTGAAATGGGTCTCTTGTAGACAGCATATATACTGGTCTTGTTCTTCTATCCATTCAACCAGTCTATGTATTTTGGTTGGAGCATTTAATCCATTTACATTTAAGGTAGTTATCGATATGTATGTTCCTATTACCATTTTCTTAATTGTTTTGGGTTTGTTATTTTAGCTCTTTTCCTTCTCTTGTGTTTCCTGCTTAGAGAAGTTCCTTTAGCATTTGTTGTAAAGCTGGTTTGGTGGTGCTGAATTCTCTTAGCTTTTGCTTGTCTGTAATGGTTTTAATTTCTCCACCAAATCTGAATGAGATCCTTGCTGGGTAGAGTAATCTTTGTTGTAGGTTTTTCCCCTTCATCAGTTTAAATATGTCCTACCACTCCCTTCTGGCTTGGAGTGTTTCTGCTGAAAGATCTGCTGTTAACCTTATTGGGATTCCCTTGTATGTTATTTGTTGTGTTTCCCTTGCTGTTTTTAATATTTTTTGTTTGTATTTAATTTTTGATAGTTTGATTAATATATGTCTTGGAGTGTTTCTCCTTGGATTTATCCTGTATGGGACTCTCTGTGCTTTCTGGAGTTGATTAACTATTTCCTTTCCCATGTTAGGGAAGTTTTCAACTATAATCTCTTCAAATATTTTCTCAGTCCCTTTCTTTTTCTCTTCTTTTTCTGGGACTCCTATAATTCGAATGTTGGTGTGTTTAATGTTGTCCCAGAGGTCTCAGAGACTGTCTTCAGTTCTTTTCCTTCTTTTTTCTTTATTCTGCTCTGCAGTAGTTATTTCCACTATTTTATCTTCCAGGTCACTTATCCGTTCTTCTGCCTCAGTTGTTCTGCTATTGATCCCTTCTAGAGAACTTTTCCTTTCATTTATTGTGTTGTTCATCAGTGTTTGTTTGCTCTTTAGTTCTTCTAGGTCCTTGTTAAACGTTTCTTGTATTTTCTCCATTCTATTTCCAAGATTTTGGATCATCTTTACTATCATTATTTGAATTCTTTTTCAGGTAGACTGCCTATTTCCTCTTCTTTTATTAGGTCTGGTGGGTTTTTTACCTTGCTCCTTCATCTGCTGTGTGTTTCTCTGTCTTCTCATTTTGCTTAACTTACTGTGTTTGGGGTCTCCTTTTTCGCAGGCTGCAGGTTCGTAATTCCTGTCGTTTTTGGGGTCTGCCCTCAGTGGCTAAGGTTTGTTCAGTGGGTTTTGTCGGCTTCCTGGTGGAGGGGACTAGTGCCTTTGTTCTGGTGGATGAGGCTGGATCTTGTCTTTCTTGTGGGCAAGTCCACATTTGATGGTGTGTTTTGGGGTGTCTGTGGCCTTATTATGATTTTAGGCAGCCTCTCTGCTAATGGGTGGGGTTGTGTTCCTGTCTTGCTAGTTGTTTGTCATAGGGTGTCCAGCACTGGAGCTTGCTGGTTGATGAGTGGAGCTGGGTCTTGGCATTGAGATGGAGATCTCTGGGAGATTTTCTCCATTTGATATTACATGGACTTGGGAGGTCTCTTGTGGACCAATGTCCTGAACTTGGCTCTCCCTCCTCAGAGGCACAGCACTGACACCTGGCTGGAGCACCAAGAGCTTGTTATCCACACAGCTCAGAATTAAAGGGAGAAAAAAAAAAGAAAGAAAGAAAGAAGAAGATAAAATAAAATAATATAAAATAAAATAATTAAAATAAAAGATAAATATTAAAATTTTTTTAAAGTAATAAAAAAAGAAAGAAAGAAAGAAAGATGAGAACCACCAAACGAAAGAACAAATCCACCAATGATAAGAAACGCTAAAATCTATACTAAAAAAAAAAACCGGACAGACAGAACCCTAGGACAAATGGTAAAAGCAAAGCTGTACAGACAAAATCACACACAGAATCATATACACACACACTCACAAAAAAAGAAAAAGGGAAAAAATATATATATATTGTTGCTCCCAAAGTCCACCTCCTCAATTTGGGATGATTCGTTGTCTATTCAGGTATTCAACAGATGCAGGTACATCATGTTGATTGTGGAGATTTAATTCGCTGCTCCTGAGGCTGCTGGGAGAGATTTCCCTTTCTCTTCTTTGTTCTCACAACTCCTGGGGTTCAGCTTTGGATTTGGCCCTGCCTCTGCATGTAGGTCGCCTGAGGGCGTCTGTTCTTTGCTCAGACAGGACGGGGTTAAAGGAGCAGCTGCTTCAGGGGCTCTGGCTCACTTAGGCCGGGGGGAGGGAGGGGTACGGATGTGGGGCAAGCCTGCGGCGGCAGAGGCCTGCATGACGTTGCACCAGCCTGAGGCGCGCCGTGCGTTCTCCCGGGGAAGTTGTCCCTGGATCACGGGTCCCTGGCAGTGGCGGGCTGCACAGGCTCCTGGGAGGGGAGGTGTGGATAGTGACCTGTGCTCGCACACAGGCTTCTTGGTGGCGGCAGCAGCAGACTTAGCGTCTCATGCCCGTCTCTGGGGTCCGCGCTGATAGCCGCGGCTCGCGCCCATCTCTGGAGCTCCTTTAAGTTGCGCACTTAATCCCCTCTCCTTGCGCACCAGGAAACAAAGAGGGAAGAAAAAGTCTCTTGACTCTTCGGCAGCTCCGGACTTTTTCCCGGACTCCCTCCCGGCTAGCCGTGGCGCAGTAGCCCCCTTCAGGCTGTGTTCACACCGCCAACCCCAGTCCTCTCCCTGGGATCCGACCTCCGAAGCCCGAGCCTCAGCTCCCAGTCCCCGCCTGCCCCGGCGGCTGAGCAGACAAGCCTCTCGGGCTGGTGAGTGCTGGTCAGCACCGATCCTCCGTGCGGGAATCTCTCCGCTTTGCCCTCCGCACCCCTGTGGCTGTGCTCTCCTCCGTGGCTCCGAAGCTTCCCCCCTCCAACCCCCGCAGTCTCCGCCTGCGAAGGGGCTTCCTAGTGCGTGGAAACCTTTCCTCCTTCACAGCTCCCTCCCACTGGTGCAGGTGCCATCCCTATTCTTTTGTCTCTGTTATTTCTTTTTTCTTTTGCCCTACCCAAGTACGTGGGGAGTTTCTTGCCTTTTGGGAGGTCTGAGGTCTTCTGCCAGTGTTCAGTAGGTGTTCTGTAGGAGTTGTTCCACATGTAGATGTATTTCTGATGTATTTGTGGGGAGGAAGGTGATCTCCACGTCTTACTCTTCCACCATCTTGAAGCCTTTTTATGTTCTTTTAAGAAATCTTTCCTTACATCAAGATCATGGAGTTACTCTATATTACTATCTAGAAGTTTGTTAGAGTGCCACACGTATATAGTAGGATGTGCTGTTCCCTCTCCTTTTAAAGTATTGGATGTCAAAACACACCACACAAAATCCAGCAAGTAACGTCAGTTGTTATTACTCATGCAGGCAGAAGCAAAATGAAGAAAATCTTTGGGTGAGGAGTAACTATGTCTCACCAGCAAGAGTTAGCTTTGGATGTGTGACAGAGGAGAGGGAAGAGAGTGAGTGAGATTATGGGGGAAAGATATGTAGAGGTTAATATAATAATACATTAGTTTACATGAGATATGCCTATGGTATAAACTGAAATAGTGGAATTGGATAGAGAAAAGATGAATTAAGGTATGAAAGAGATAAAACCAACAGGTCCTGGTTTCTAAATCATTTTAGAAAGTGAAGCTGTCCAGGATGATTTCAAAGATTTTGAATTAGATGAGTAGGTTTTAAGAACCGAAATAGAAGATATACAAAAAGATGATTTCTTTATAAGGAGAAATAACTTTACTGATTTTTATATGTTTTGTGCTTGAATTGTTTTGGGGATTTTTGGATAGAGAAGTCTGATGATTAATTGGAAATAGAATTTCAAAGCTAAAGAGAAAACCAGGAGTAGAGACAAAAAAATTAGGAAGTCATTGGTGTGTAAATAATATTGTTGATACTTGGAGAATTCCACTAAGAATGACTCAACACTTGAAAACAAGTGAATTAAGATACTAATAAGATATATTTTTAAATAAATGTAAGTAAGATTAAATATGTGGAAAGGTACCTTAACATAAGGGAAAACATTCTAGCAGTAGTAGAATTGATAGTAAATAAGAGGATAAGTTGGCATATATGAGGAATAAACTTGTCCATCAGAAATTGGATGAGTAAGTTATTGAAGCATAGAAATAACCATGAAACCAAATTCTGATAGCTCTCGTTCTTCAGGGGCCTTAAAGTCAGTGTTCTAATTGGCTAATCCCTGCATCAGTTGGAATTACTCTTGGGTTTTTTGTCATATAGTGTGTTTTAGCCTTAAAACCTGAAGAACAAACCCTTGACCATGAAAAATGCACCGAAATAGTGTCATGTTAAACCATGTGTTGCTTTTTAAGAAGCACCATAGCTGTGTTTCCTGAGTAGTAAATGCTTGTATCACTTTTGACCAGATATAAGGTTCTGTTTTTTATGAACTTTCTATAGTTCATTTAAAAATCCTAAATATAACTAATGTGATTCCTTAGGAATAAAGTGAAAATAGGACAGAACTGGTGATGTAAGTCTGAGAACTACACTGAGTTGAGAAAAAAAGAAGATAATTCAGTGAAGATCTGGATAGAAATAAGAGAATGAATGAGAGAATCAGAGTAGAGAGAAATAATGGACATGAATGAAGAACATTGTTTGAAAAGGTAGTGATCAACAGTTTCAAACGCTGCAATAGTGACCAATAAGACTAAGACTGAAAGTATGCAATAGACATTCAACTAGAATTATGGACTTTTGGAAGTAAGGTAAAAGGTGATAATGATGGATAATTGAATCTAAATTGAAAACTAACATATCAGAACTTCCATTTCACTTTCTTTAAGGTTCTCTTATTTCATGCAATAAACTTATCACAGACTTTTTTTTTTTTTTTTTTTTTTTTACTAAAGCAATCATTGAAAGAGTACCGGAAATAGCTATTACCTTTTATTGAGCAGCTCTTATATCTTGGGCACTGTTACACATTTTAGATGTATTATTTAGTCTTTAGCCCAATGAATTAAACATTATGTTTATCTATTTTACAGATGGGCAGTTGGGCATTTAGAAAGTTTAATTCAAAAGTTACACACACAGTAGTTCTCTAGTCACTACAAATTGTTTGAGAAAATTAATATCCCTATCAGGATCTCTTCTGAACCTTCTTCACTCTTTTGTTAACAGGCATTATTTCCTCAAGAGGAAAAAACTCTAAAGAGAAGACAGAGAAGAATCTCAATTGGTGACACTTTTTTCAACCTCATTTACACCTCAATTTTGAAACACTCTATAATATTTAGGAATTAACAAAAAGGTTACATGATAGATGATAGAAACTACCTAAGTTTTTTATTTAAAAGTATTTGTTGTCCATGGAATCCAGCTAAAAGACTCTATCAGTTACTAAAACATCCCTGCAAGCCAACTGCTTTCAGAAAGACCTCTAGACTAGCACAAGATGGTGCCACTAGCATACTATGATCAACAGTTTGTGCCATTAGAACGCTCTTACCAACTGGCCACAACCAGCTCATTAACACATCAACACACAGATGAAAACCAAAAGCAGCCCAATAACCAATCTATGGTCAGAGTACAATCCCATAGTAATAACCCTGCAGTGCATCCCCTAAACTCTAACCAGAAGGTACAGAGATGCTCAATATTGCCCTCTGCCAAGTCTCAGGACACAATTTCATGGGACCTCTATAACAGGGTTCTGAAATCACCATTATCTCACTCCAAATGTCAGGCCACACCTTCACTACACCTCCACCAGAGAACTCCCTTGTGGCCTAATAAGAAAGGCTTGAGTTCACCGTTGTCCCACGCCAAACCTCAGATCACATCTTCACTTGACCTCACTAAGACATCATCGCCAGAGCCCAATCAAACAGCCTGGAGCTCACAATTACCCTTTCCCAATCCTCAGAATACATCTTCCCTAGACCTTTGCTGGATATCACCTTCACTGAAGTCTAATCAAAGAGTGTCAAGTTCATCATTATATGCCCTCAAACATCAAGAAACTCCTTCCCCAGACTACCTATGGACATTGTCGTCTTTGGGACCTAATCAAAGAGCCTTTAGCTCAGCGTTACCCCAGTCCAAGCCTCAGAAAGCCTCTTCATTGGATAGCCTTTGGACCTCTTTGTTAGAGTGCAATCAAAGATGTTTGAGCTCACCATCACTCAACTCTACACCTCAAATACATGACTTGCTTCAGACATCACCTTCTTTGGAGCCCAGTCAGATGACTCTGAGCTCATCATTACCTGATTCCAGACTCAGACAACACATGTATTGAGCTCTAATTCCAGTGTTCTGAGATTGACATTGTCCAATTCAAAAGAAAAGAAATCACCTTTACCACATTCTGTGCATCAGTCAAAGAGTTTGCCATTGTTCCAGCCCAAAACACTTGATCGTAACTTCAGGACCCTGAGTTCACCAGTGTGTCACTCAAAATTTCAGAACACCACTTCACTAAGTGACAAACACAAGGTCACAGATCTTCCCTCACCCCATCCCAAACCAAATATCTCAGGTCCATCATTATTAAGCTCCAAACACTGCATCAGGAACATAGCTGCTTTAACATTGGGCTCCAGACTCCAGAGTAAAAGCAGTTTTGGTCTTTATGAAAAGACAGAACCAAATAAGGAAATTCCATGGACTTTAGGTTATATTCATCCCTGCATTATCAAAGGTGGAACAGTCCCTGATGATGTTGTAAATAAAATTGTCAATTCTCTCTCCAAGACCAGAATCCAGAGGGATCTCCGTAGGCAGATTCTCTTTCGAAGGATGAGGGGAAGGGCGAATCCTCATCCTGGTCCCCGCCTTTCATCAAGTTATATGGTTCGTTTAGCTTGTGCTTCCTGCATAAAATCTCAGTGTAACCATCTTACAGGAAGGAAAGACCCTCGTGCTGCAACACTATTTGTCAACCCAACACCTGAGACCACTCCTGGGGGAGAAATAGAGGTGAAACTAGTTTTTATCCTTTCCCTACCAGAGACTTCTTTTTCATTCCCTGTGAAAGAAAATCAGCCTGTTGAAGTCCCTGAAGAAAACCTTGAAGGAATGGGGAAGATATCAAAATTTTTCCCTACATCTGAACCTGATATCACCCAGGAGACTAATGTGAAGAAAACATGGCTGACAGTAACCCCTGAAAACCAAGCTGTAAGCCAACAGCCCAAGGCTATAGACTGGCTGCTCTATGTTAAGAAAAGTAGTAACCCTCGGTCGCAGTCCGTACTCCCCTCCTCTTCCTCCTCCACATCTTCCTCCTCATCGTCCTCTTCTTCCTCTTCCACTACACCCCCTTTACCCCCTCCTCCTCTGAAAGAGTCTACCACATCTACCCTCTCAGGCTATGTGTCCACTAAGGTACTTACTTACCACCGGCTGCCTCCAGGGGTCTCCTGGCTTGAGTTTATATATAGTAAAAATCACCAGTCACTTCCTGGAAAACCATGTCCAAGTCAATCACCATCTCCCAAAACAAGGCCTATGAGGAATAGCACCACAGTAAAAAGGAGGAAGGGGCCAAAGATACTGTTCAAAATTTTCCAGACAAAGGTTCAAAATGAGAGAAATCCTGATTAAATTAACTTTTTTGTTTCTTTGAAGGCAATTGACTTCTTAGTTCTTTGACATTAGAGATTGATTTCCTATCATGCTTATTAAAATTCTTAGTATTAACTAAGCGTGCCTCTATAATTCAGCTGATGAAGCAACTAGTTGAGGGGAACTATTACTCTTAAGTCCATTTTCTACTTAAATAATAGACTATGATCTCCTAGAAGCCAAATTGAATCCTATGTTTTTAACCAAATGCCTGGCTTACAGTAACCACTATACAATAATTGTTAAATAAATTAATAATAATCGGCCATAGACCAGAAACACCTCATTTGTCTTGCCCTGAACAGTATCTAACTCATTGTTATTCTCCTTCCTCATAAGATATAATAACGACAGTATCCTTAAACCAGTGTATGCTAATCTGTTTCCCTACCTCTAAAGAAAATTCACATCATGTTCAACAGGTAAGAATATATATAGAAAGGAATCTTTTCAGTTATGTGTTCCTAGGGAAAACTCTTCTATGCTAAAATCCCACACTCTGAAATGCAATGATTTACTCAACCTTAGTTAGCAAAGCTCAGGAAAGAATAACTAACTGATGCAGACAACCTTACCTTATGTTGACTGTGCCAACATTTAAATTATGGGCTCTAAAGTCACTTGTTCATCACTTCTACCTATACAACCTAAACGGGTTAATAAAAATGTTTTAAAATGTTTTTGTTCCACTGGGTCCACTAGTAGTGGGAAGAGGAGGGAATTGTCTTACCTACTACCTTAAGTGATTATCTCTAACCCCAAGGGCTAGAATTGGCTTCTCTTGCATGCACTGATGGCTCGCAGTTCTGCCTCTCCACCCCACATTTTTCTGAACACCAGCTTGCATATGGGACTTTTCCAGTGGAACATTGCGCAGGCACCTCAAACTCGATATGGTCAAACCAGAATTTATCATCTTTACATTTACAACTTGCATCTTTACATTATAGTCCTTTGCCCTCCGTGTTCCCTATCTCAGTGGATGTACCACCATCTGTCATGGAGTTTGACTGTTTTTCTCATTGCCTGCCCCTCTCCAGGTCCATGTGTTCCATGACCTTATTGTCTCCAGAATCCAGCTTTTTTCTTCAACCTCACTGCCACTATTCTAGCTGTGGTCACAGCATTTGTCAGCTGGATTACTCCTAAACATGCATTTTAACTTTTGAATGCATTTCTGAGACAAAATTTAATAATGCCATTTCACTGTTTATAACATTTTTGTCATTGCCCACTGTTTTCTGGGGAAAGTCTAAATTCCTTTTATGATTGAATCATGATAAGTTTTCAAAATTATTTTCAAAAAATTTTTTCAGAAATCTTTTCAAAAAAGATTTCTTATTCTTCTCCAGTTTCAGCCACATTAATTTCTTTACAGTGTGAAGCAATCATCCTACACTTCTAAAACAACAATTCCGCTGTCCAGAAAGATCCTTCCTTCTATACATTTTTGCTCTACAGGGCTCTATTTTGTCTTAACATCTTCTGGGAAGGCTTTTCCTGATCCACTTACAAAGAAAGAGTTTAGCTGGCCTTCTTATTACCATGAAACTCTGTTTTTACTCTTTATACTGCTCTTAACCATATTATAAAGCAATTATTTCTTGTCTGTCTTCACTCACTAGACTGAAAACTTCTTATTCACCATTTTATTTCTAGTTTTTATCCAGTTCTTGAAATGGAGTATATTCCCTAAAATATGTATTGATATTGAATTAATGCTACTGAAGCTCTTCATTTTTTTAAAATTCTCTGAAATAAGTAATGCTTCATCTGTTTTCTTCTTTCCCATACTAGTATTGAATTGTTTTTTGTACTTTTTGTCACGGTGAGAACATACATAAAAATGTTACTGATGACAGTAGTCATCCTTGTTTTATGTCTTATGTTAAAAGTGTTCCTTTCTAGTATTTCAGTATTTAATATGATGTAGGCTTGTGCATAGCTGATCAATGATGATGAAGAAGAACTTAGGTGTGTGATAATGTGTTCAAGGCTTTCTCCAACCTCTTTAGAAAACCCTTGACATGTGCTTAATTAACCCTGAATATCTCTTTTGATGACACACATCATCTGTATAATTACTTCTTTAATATGTTCTCTACTAAACTAAACTTCATGAGGGGAGTCTTATGTCTGTCTTGTTTACCACTAACTTCTCAGGACCAAGTGATACCTGGCACATACTAAGTATTCAATAAATATTTATGGA
Source organism: Balaenoptera musculus (assembly GCF_009873245.2). Lineage (NCBI taxonomy): Eukaryota > Metazoa > Chordata > Mammalia > Artiodactyla > Balaenopteridae > Balaenoptera > Balaenoptera musculus. The sequence goes on along the minus strand of NC_045788.1, from coordinate 104,031,056 downwards.
ATAAAATTAAACCAAGGAGTTCAACTGATTTTTATTTGTTGATGTAATTTACATGTTTAATTTTCCATTGTTTAGCTTATTTTCTAAACTTTATGCCTCATTTTTAAATTTTTCTTTATTTTTTGGACTACGATTTAATTATTTTTAACTTCTCCATATTATTGGCAGTTATTTATTTTGTTCTTAATTAGAACAGTGTCTACTTTCAGAAAAAAAAATGTAAGAATTCTTTAACCATTATTTCCTAGTTTTTAAATTTGGAAATAAAATTGCATGAAACTTAATGGGAAAAATACACGGCAACGGCAAATATCCGACTCACTCTTCCAGCTTCCATTGACATACCAAGAGATTTCAAAATAGGGAACAATATGTGTTGTGCCAGAAAGGTCAAGAAATTTCTGTCAGATCTTATACAGATGAGAGCAGATTTCAGAAGGGCAGAAGGACTCAAAATTTACTGTATTTTAATAAAGAATCATCTGAAAAGTAATAAAAAAAGATTTAATTGTGTCTCAATAGTGCTTTTTCCCTTAAATGGAAAGGCCTGGACATGCAAACAGGCTACATAGGAATTGGGAAGTAGAAAGTAGATTCTCTAAATTGTCACATTTTTATCAAACCAATTGATGTAAGATGGTATGACATATCTGGATGATAATTTGACAATAATATCAAAACCTTAATAATATACATAATCTTTTTCCTTAGGATCATCTTCCTTGGAATTTATTTTAAAGAAATTGTCATGACTATGTAGAGTCATATAAAGAAGTAGGCATTGTGTTTCTTTATAATAGTGAGGGATTGGAAAAAATCTTGTTCATTAACAAAAAAGTGTTTAAATACACCATGATCCATACATGTGATGCTTTTCCTAGTGAAAAAAAAATGTTATTTCTAACATTGCACCTACATTTATGTTAGGAATAGAACTACTTTCTTTAGGAAAATATCTTGAGAACCCTTGAGCATGGCTAGTGATCCTGAGCATGTTGAAAGAAGAAAGTGAAACAAAGAGGAGATAGATAAACTACTGCATTTAAGTTTCAAAAAGGAACTTCTCGATCAGAGACAGTGAAGAGAGAGAATATATCATTTATGATTTAAGTAAAAACATACTCAGATTATAAGACATCACATGCAATTTATATATGATTCCACCTTGTAAAACATTGAAATTTTGCATATATGTATTTGTGTGTACTTGTGTAAAATCTGTTTCATATATAAGAAAGATGGAGTGACTGGAAGTAAACACCAAAATGTTGAATAAAGGTGGTTATTACGGGACAATAGTTATAATGGAGTGTTTAGGAAATGGGTAGATTTTTTTCTTTTTCTTTTCTATATTTTCCAAATCTTCAATGAATATGAATTCCTTTTATAATCAACTTAAAACAAATGTTATAAAAATGAAAAAATGAAACATGTCGTCTCATCTATTTTAGATAAAATATGTAGCATACAATTTTTCTGTTCTAATCCTTTCTACTTATTCGTATCATTTGTGGCTTTGCTAATAATACATACAGAAAATACATATTTCTATGAGATATCTTCAGAAAAATGCATTTCTATTGTTTTAAAGTCTATTAAAATATTGTTTTAAAATTTCATATTCTCTACTTCAGTATTCATTGCCAGACTTATACCATTATTTTATTTATTTGTGCTTTTGTTTATTTTTATTATGAATTATTTTAACCCATAGGGAATAATAGTCAATATATTTATGAAAGTCTTTTCACTACTACCCAGCTTTATCTAATCTTATTCTTTGGTTACATTTACTTCATGTGTTAAAGAAATAAAACATTATTGATACAAGTGCTAACACTTGTGTATATAACCATCCAGGATCCCAATCCTATCCTGCATTCTCTAGAAGTAAACACTGTCATGAATTTGCTGTAGGTCATATTTATCTATTTTTTTAAGAAATTTACTAAATATTTACGGAGCCATAGAAATCAATCCTTTTTGGATGTTTTAAAGCTTTGTACATATTTTATTATAATGTATTTTAACATTTTTAAATGCGTGGATTTTGATCTGGAGTATGTTTCTGAAATTTATCCTTGTTACAAGATATAGATTTTCATTTCCATTTATATACATATATATATACACACATATATATATGTGTATATTGTCTATATACACATACACACCTATACATACATGTATATTATATAACCGCATAGTGTGGAGTTATTACAATTTTTGGTTAATTTACATTTTTATCATTGCATACAGTGTTGCACTGACATTCTTTAAAAACTTTTTTTTATTGAGGTATAATTGACCTACAACATTATATCAGTTTCAGGTGTAGAACATAATGATTGATATTTATGTATACTGCAAACTGATAACCACAGTAAGTCTAGTTAACTTCCATCCTCATACATAGTTACAAATTTTTGGTGTGTGTGTGTGATGAGAACTTTTAGATCTAGTCTCTTAGCAACTTTCAAATATGCAATACAGCATTGTTAACTATAGTCACCATACACATTCTTTTTCATGCCCTGTTTTGCGCATGTGTGGGAAGTTCTCTAGAGTCATGCTGTGTAACATTTTATCCATGGATTAGAAGCATCTGTATCACCTAGGATCTTGTTAGAAATATCACCTCATCTCAAATATACTGAATCATAATCTGAATTTTATAAGATCCTTAGGTAAGTTTTATGCACTTTAAGCATTTGAGAAACTTTGAGTTAGAGTACCTAACCTAGAGTAGAATTGATGATTGCAACAGTGCTGTCCAATAAGAATATAACGTGTCATAAATAATTTTAAAATTTCTTGTAGCCATATTAGAAAGCAAAAAGAAACAGGTAAAATTATTTTAATAATATATTTTAATACCATATATCTAAAAGTTTCCCATTTCATAATGTAATTAAAACTTGTTCTCAACCAGGGTTGAGTTTGCTCCTAGGGGATATTTGGCAATGTCTGCAGACATTTTTTTTTTTTTTGGCTGCATTGGGTCTTCGTTGCTGCGTGCAGGCTTTCTCTGGTTGCAGCGAGCGGGAGCTACTCTTCATTGCAGTGCACGGGCTTCTTGTTGTGGTGGCTTCCCTTGTTGCAGAGCACAGGCTCTAGGCACGCAGGCTTCAGTAGTTGTGGCACGTGGGCTCAGTAGTTGTGGCTTGCAGACTCTAGAGTGCAGTCTCAGTAGTTGCAGAGCATGGGCTTAGTTGCTCTGCAGCATGTGGGATTTTCCCGGACCAAGTTCGAATCCGTGTCCCCTGCATTGACAGGTGGATTCTTAACCACTGCACCACCAGGGAAGTCCTGCAGACATTTTTGATTGTCATCACTGGAAAGATGTTTTAGATGTTCTAGGTCATGACTAGGTAGAGGCCTGGGAAGCTGCTCAATATACAATGCAAAGAATAGCCCCCAACAAAGAATTATCCAGTCTAAAATGTTAATAGTGTTAAGTTTGAGAAACTTTAAATTAATATAACAAATATTAGTGATATATATATATTTATATATATGTATATAAGTATGTATATATATATATACATATATATATGTATATATGTATATATATATATATTTGCTCTTCAAAATCTGTTGACTTTAACACTTAGAGCACATTACAATTAAGACTAGCCACATTTCAACAACTCAATAGCCCCATTGAGCAGTATAGGATTATATCATGAAAGTATTTTAAAATTTGTTGGATATTGCCAAATTAATACTCAAAATATTTACACCAATATACATGCACACAAATAATGTATGAAGCTCCTACTGCACTGTAGCCCCATCAGCATTAAATAATTTTCAGACTTTTTGATTCCTGGCTTATACTAATAATATGGTTCATACAAATAAAATTATCTCCTTTTACTGTGCTTTAAATTTTTACCTCTCTTATTGCTAGTTACCTTAAACATCTTTCCATGTTCATTGACCTCCTAGCTTTCCTCTTTTGTGTCTTGCCTTCAAAAGCTTTGCTCACCATTCTATTGAGTGCTTTATTGTTTATTAATTTGTAGAAATTTTTATATGTGTATTCCAAACATACACTCTTCGGCCTGGCTTGATATTAACCCGTCCTTACGCTATCTCCATATATGTTACTTGGTCATCATGTGTTATTATCATACCCTGCTGAATTCAGTTTTCTAAAACTGACTTATAATTTTACATCTGTGTTCAAAAGTATTGTAGAAATAAACAAAGACTAACCAAATGAAAACGAGCAAAGCCTATCTATTCAGAGCTTGCTATTGCAAAGGATTCAGCCACCATTACTTGCATTTGGCAAAAACTCACAGGCAGGCAGAGGAGTGGAAAAGCTTTATAGTAGGAAAAAAAGGGAAGGCTTCAGGTATGCCTTGATTGGAAGCTGTTGGCATGGGGAAGCTGTAGGCAAGCTAACTAGAGGAAGGACATCATATGTGATTGGTTAGGAGAACATATTTGTCTCTCTCTGATTGGTCCTAAGTTGGAAATGGGGACAAAAATTAGGCAAACTATCAGTTATTAATCATGCCCTGGCCATTTTGGGCCAATTGTCACAGGGGTTATTGTTTGGTTTCCTGGATTGTTACTAGAGAGAGTGGTTATAGACAGCAGGCTTGCTTCCTGGGCCAGTTACTGCAGATAAAGGGTTGGTTTCCTGAGCTACTTCTTTCAGGTTGTAAGCCAGAGTTCTGTCTTATATGTGGTCTGGCCATTGTCTGTTTTTATATTCAACCTCACAGATTTGCTTTGTCTTTATTGAATCAGCTACCACTTTTCTTATAGGCAAAATCTCCAACTGAGGTTAACAAAATTCACAGTGCACCTCCTGTCAAGATTCAAATAACTCCCTCAAAATCTCTCCCCAGAATTAATCAACACCCTATACACAAAAAAAAATCCCTTCAAAGTATAAAGCCCATAGTAGAAGATTACAAGTTCAAGGACTCATTATCCCTTGTACTGGTCTCTGTAATACTCCTATTTTGCTGGTGGGAAAAAAACCCAAGGGCTGAGGGTGAAGGTTTGTCCAGGACCTTCAAGCAATAAACATTGTTATCCCTTGACACTGTCTTTTTCCTAAGCCCCATATGTCACTAACATCCATTCTGACAGGAAGTAAATTCTTTACTATAATTGATTTATGCAGCACACTCTTTACTACTGTATTTCAGTTGGTGAAGCTAGTCAGTATCTACAATTCACCTGGACAGTAATGCCTCAGTATTTTACTGAGAGTCCTCTTATTTTTCACAAATCCTGAAGCCTTATCTGGATGTTAACATTTTCCCTAGGGGTTCTACTTTGTTGCAATATGTGGATGATTTGTTTCTTTGCTCTCTTCTTCTCAAGTCTCCTCACAGAAAGACAGCATCCATTTGCTAAAGATTTTATCCTTAAAGGGACATAAAGTCACCAAGGAAAAATTACAGTCTGATCAAACCCAGTTTTGATATTTAGGGCATCTGATATCAGAACAAGGGCTACATCTAGATCCAGATAGAATTCATGCTGTCGTAAGTTTTCCAAAACCCCAAATTAAGCACCAACTGCAAAGTTTTCTCAACTAGTTGGTTATTGCTGAAATTAGATTCCAAATTTCTCTCTTTGGGGCAAACCTTGGTACATTTCACTAAACGATAACAACCCTGACTCAATTTTTATGGGAAGACCTGGACGACATAGCTTCCCAGGCCTTAAGGAGAGTTTGATCAACCCACCCGCCATTGGTCATCCCCATGACCAGATTCCCATTTTCCTTTCCATATATGAAAAGGAAGGGAATACCTTTGGGAGACTCACTCAAAAACATGAGACCATCAGTAACCCAAGGGGTATTCTAGCCAGCAACTGGGCCTTGTGGCACAAGCATGCCCTCCTTGCCTTAGAGCCATTATGGCCACTGCCTTTTTGGTTAAGGTCACTGGGAATGGTTGTGGGAGCCCCTTTAGCCATTTTTGTACCTCAGGCAGTAGAAACCCTCCTGAATTCTCACCACACTTAACATTTCTCAGTCAGCCACCTCACCTCCTATGAAGTCCTTTTGTTAACTGCTCCTCACATAACTCTTTTCCACTCTAATAACCTTAACCCTGCTACTCTTCTCCCCTCTGTCACCAATGAAGTCCTTCACAACTGCTTAATGCTGATGGGTTACTTCCTGATTCCTCATGATGACCTGCAGGAAATTTCTTTGGGCAACTCTGACTTCTCTTCGTTCACTGATGGCTTTAATTTAAAAGGTGACAATGGCAAATATTGTGCTGCATATGCTATTGCAATTCCTTTTGATGTCATTGAAGCAGCATCTTTACATATGTCTACTTCTGCCCAATACTCTGAATTATACACTTTTACACAGGTTTGCACTTTAGCCAAGGGCAAAGGTGCCAATATTTATGCTGATAGTAGGCATGCTTTCAGAGAAGCTGATGACTTCGGAATATTGTGGAAGCAACGTAGCTTCCTCACTTCCAGTGGAAATAAAATTAAAAATGCTCCTATGTCCAGGAGTTACTGGATGCAGTACTTTTACTTGCTGTGTTACCTATTATTAAGATTCTGGGGCATTCTAAACTTGACTCTCTGGAAGCTAAGGGAGATCACCTTGCTGACATTTCCATAAGGAATGTTGTCCCTAAAGGAACCAACAACAGCCAAAACTCTGTCATAGTACAAAGGGATATTTCCCCAAATGATAACTTATAAAAACGTGCTAGAGAAGCCCAACAATTGGCCTCAGAAAAGGAAAAACAAGATTGGAAATTCAACAATTGTTGGTTTGATAAAAAAAGAAAGTTCTTGTTTGGACGAAATAATGAACCAGTCCTACTGGAGACACTAAAATTCCCGCTTCTCACCACTGTACATGCATTAAACCATTGGTTTACTGACAAAATGATAGCCTTCAGAAATCAATATTGGTGGGAAACATTAATAAGGCCACAAAAAGTGTCTATCTCACTGTCCCACTGTCTGAAATACAAACCAGGAAAGTCTGTTTGTATTGTTCCCAGACATTTTAAACTGCCTAATGGACCATTCAAATTCTGGCAAATAGATTTCATACAACTTTCTCCATCTCATGGAGGATATAAATATGCTTCAGTCATGGTATTCATGTTTTCACATTGGACTGAAGCCTTCCCTTGCAGACAGGCTACTGCCTCTTCGGTGGTTAAAGTCCTTTTTGGAAAAGATTACCTCTACCTGAGGAACTCCACTCAAACTTCATAATGATTGAGGAACCCATTTTATTTGTCAGATACTTTGACAAGTCTGTGCTGTTGGCTGTTTTTACAGCACTTTCACTGTGCTTACCCCTGTGAATCCTCTGGTTTGGTCAAACACACTAGCACTAATGACATTATTAAGACTCCATTTGTCTCTGAAGTAAAGACCGGATACGTCATAAAGAAAATACTTGATAGATTCCCCCCTCCGTTTACAATATGAGCGGTAGTAATAGTTGTTCAACCTTAGCTTCAAGTATTGAGTTTTACCTTATAGTTTAAAGAAAACTTGAAAGGATGAACCAGTGGAGGTTAAACAGATATTTTTTCTTACTTGTGTTATACTTAAACTTATAAATGGCTTTAAAATTTGTTTCATTAACTTTTAACATAATATTTTGCCTAATTTTAGCTTACTATAGATGAAGGAAATGAATCACTAAGGGTAAAGATGGGAAGTTGGGTGTCTGGAGGTGCAGGAAAGAAACCAGGGGAGCATTTCATGAGAGTGGAAATTAAGAGAGGCTGGCGGACAAGATTCCCTGTGTCCCTCTCCCTTATTAGCACTCTTGATTAAGTTTTGCTTTTGTGCCAGCTGGATTGGCTATTTTTCTTCAAAACCAATTTTCAGGTTACTGAATTTTATTGCAATAAAGTGTTATTTCCCACTTTTTCTTCTTTTCTCTCTCCTCCTATATCTCTTCTTCCTCATCTTCCTCTTTTTTCTTTTTCTCCTAATCTGGAACAATCTATATAAATTATTTGTCAAATAGAAACTTGAGGAAAAAAAAAAAAAAAACCCCTCAGCTTTAAACTTCTTTCATTGGCTTCTTCCTTTCTCTAGGAAACTCATCAATCTGTCTTCTGTTATAATTCAATGTCAAATATCATTTACTTTTCCAGTCCTTCCTCAACAACAACGGCCTTGTCCCCTCCCTGTCCCCTCAACACACACAAAAAGATCCACTGAATTGGTAAATTTCCTAAACAAGACACTGGACTTGTTTTCACACTAACAAACTATAAGATCCTTGGCAAGAAAGTTTGCCTCTAATAATCTTAGTTTATACATCTTTGAAGCAAAGAAGTTAAAGTGTATGTTTCCTAGAATTCTTGTATATTTTGGCATATAATGTCCTTAAATCACAAATTAGAACTAAATCTGATCATCCCCACTTAATTGCATGGTATGTGACTTCCTTTCTTCATGCTTTTGTTACAAAGTATTCTAAACACTTGTCATAATTATATAGTTACTAACATCATATTAACTGATCCTGCGTGCATTTAATAAGAGCCATGTAAACCACCGTTTATTTTTGCATTATTTAAAGTCATCAAAAATGTGAGGTGTTTCAAAAAACAAAAACATGAAGTTGGAACTAGAGTCATTTCTCGATTCATTCACTTATATAACATCAAGTGTACATTTTACCCAAGTCACTTTCCAAGGAAACTGCAATCTCTGGAACATCATCTAAACTCCCTGTGCCTTAAACTCATTCCAGAAAAAAAAATGGAACTGGATTATATATCTCTCAGGTCTAAATATTTTTTTCTCTTCCAGGTTGAAAAATAAAAGTTCACTTTAACGTTCAGGGGTAGTGATCATGTGTTCTCCACTCCTGGGCTTGCTCTCAGGCTCAGGCTCTGTCACTAGCTACACAGCTTTACAAGTCATTTAATCACTCTGAAAATCTGTTCCCTCAACTAAGAGAGATGATATAAGGAGAGCATCTGTCACACAGTAATCCTGAAATAAATAGTATCACAACTACCTTCATGACTACTTTGTTGAAATTCTTTTTTTCTTTTACATTATAGATCTACTTTATGCTTTAACAATTATAGTTTAGCAAAATAACTTAAACATTTTTTGATGTTTTAGGATAATAATGACCTAAGGTCCTTATTCAAACATCAGTTACAATACTCCTTAGCAGTCTTTCTTCTGTGTGTTAAATCTATATTCCATTTTGACCATAGCCATGCAGGTCAAGGCTGCTTATTGCTCATTGAAAAAAGTCCAGACTTTTCAGCCTGCTATATAAGTTCCTCCATAATTTTGTCTGTATCAAATCTCTTTCACCATCTACTATTTTCAAAACATACTATGTCTATAATGCACTTTAACTCCATGTAATCTTTGCCTCTTGCAATTTCTCAAATATGCCCAGTATTTTTCTGCCTCTCAGACCTTGCTCGTGCTGCTTGGCCCCATTTAGAACACATGGCATCCACATCCAACTACATCAATATCCTATCCATTACCTGAGTTCAGCTCTGTTAACAATCTATCAACACCCCTGCTTGCACCTTAGACCAAGTGATTCTTTTTCCTTTGCATTCCTATGCATCTGACCTGGGTTTCTTTGATTATATTTACACATAGATTCCTCCAATTAATTAATTTACTTTTCCATTTCACCAACGAGGTTGTAAATGCCCTAACGCCTAAACCTTTTCAACATATTTCCTTCACTCTTTACATTGTACTGTATAGTGTCTAGCCATCAGTAAATGACTTGCTAATAAATATTTAAATGAATATTTGGTTCTAGATAGAAAGTATGGGGGATATACCAAGATTGATTTCTGTTGCTTATAGAAAATAACTTTCCTAAAGCTTGTATTAACTCCTACAATGAGAAAAATGGTGTGTCTGAATTACATTCTGGGATTTGTGCCAGGCTTACACTACAAAGTGAGAAGTGTTTGAAAAGGTAATACTGAAGGGTTAGAATTTTTCACTAAGAAGTGTTAATTGCAGTACTTTAGAATCTGAAAATGAGTTGAAATATAACCACACACTTCTCAGTCAACCAAAAAGTATAAGATGTAATATATATATAATAAATTGGAAATGATTATTTTAAAGGTTGAGACCATACCATATTATTCACACTAGAAAGAAAGTATTGAGATCCATAATATGAAGTATATTGTATTTGATACTCTTATTCATGGCTAAACTTTAAATTAGGCTTCATCTCTTTGAGCAGTTTGCAATTATCTTGAATGTTCATTAGAGGAAAAACATTTTATTTATTTACTCTTCATTTTCAATAATTATAATAAATACAAAACCACTTGTTTTCAGGAAAAAATTTTCCCTTCACTGGGGATTATATTTTATACTTTCAAAATTGATCCCTTTTCTAATACTTAAATATATTTACTATAAATCTGTAATTCTGAGCAGCTCATAGTACTATCTCGAGTATGAAAAAATATCTGAAGAATTTCTAAAAGATTGTTTAGAGATTTTAAAAGATAAACATTATTATTAACACCCCCAATGTGCCATCTCCTCTAGAGCTGCATAATATTTTTACAAAATTTGAAGACTATTATGATCTCAATTGCACTAAAGAAGAAATGGAGATCCAGAGCAGGGCTTATTAGTCTAATACTATGGTTTACACAACTGTCAAGGAAATGTTTTATGTTTTTTTGTTTTTTTTGACATCTCTATTGGAGTATAATTGCTTTACAATGGTGTGTTAGTTTCTGCTTTGTAACAAAGTGAATCAGCTATACATATACATATATCCCCATATCTCTTCCCTCTTGCATCTCTCTCCCTTCCACCCTCCCTATCCCACCCCTCTAGGTGGTCACGAAGCAGCGAGCTGATCTCTCTGTGTTATGTGGCTGCTTCCCACTAGCTATATTTCACATTTGGTAGTGTATATATGTCCATGCCACTCTCTCACTTTGTCCCAGCTTACCCTTCCCCCGCATCCTCAAGTCCATTCTCTAGTAGGTCTGTGCCTTTATTCCTGTCCTGTCCCTAGGTTCTTCCTGCCCTTTTTTTTTTTTTTTTTTTAGATTCCATATATATGTCTTAGCATATGGTATTTGTTTTTCTCCTTCTGACTTACTTCACTCTGTATGACAGACTCTAGGTCCATCTACCTCACTACAAATAACTCAATTTCATTTCTCTTTATGGCTGAGTAAGCAAAAAGATCTACAAACAATAAATGCTGGAGAGGGTGTGGAGAAAAGGGAACCCTCTTGCACTGTTGGTGGGAATGTAAATTGATACAGCCACTATGGAGAACAGTATGGAGGTTCCTTAAAAAACTAAAAATAGAACTACCATACGACCCAGCAATCCCACTACTGGGCATATACCTTGAGAAAACCATAATTCAAAAAGAGTCATGTACCACAATGTTCATTGCAGCTCTATTTACAATAGCCAGGACATGGAAGGAACTGTTTTTTAAATGTCTAGAACTGTGCTTTCCAATACAAGTGGCCATTAGCTACATGTGGCTATGGAGCACTTGGAATGTGGTTAGTGCCACATTTTAAAATTTAAAAACTAAAGGAATGTAAAATGTTTTTCCAATAAATACAATATTAAAGTTTTCGTAAGACTACACTTTCTTCACCTATTGCATCACTTTAAGATATTATTGTTTTACTTTAATGTGCGTGTTGGGGCATGTGCCTCATTTCCAGTATCGCGTGTAACTGCGTCACAAATCTAGATGATAACATATTGCTTCAACTCAAATGATTTTTTTTACACAGTGAAGTAATATTGTAATGTGTGTATTTGAATATTTTATGTGAACAGCGTAAAAACATTTATGTAACTTGTAATTGGTAATTAAATGGAAATAATATGAGAGTTTTCATTATAATTAAAATATTTTTAGTTTACAAATAAGTATAGATGCACTGTAAATTTCGAATGAAAACATACAACTATGAAGAATAAAATGGAGATGAGGAAGCTGGTACTATGACTAAAGGAATAGAAAAAAAGAGTGGAAGAAGGTTTGTCAAAAAGTTGTAATGAATGCCAGTTGCAATCTGCTGCATCAGAGCAATACGAAAAAGCTTATTTATTCACTGTGTTAAAAATTAAGATAATATAGTGAATAACATTAGGAAACATTTTCAGCAAATAAGTTTTCTATCAACAGTCAATGTGTCAACATTATTAGTTGCCTGAGATCAGAATTACATGTCTAACAAAACATTTTACAATTATTTTTAACAGAATTTTTTTCTGAATCAGTATTGACATTAATAAAAACAAAAGTATTCTAAAGATTACTTTGGGAGATATAAATATAATGTTGATTTAAACTGCTGGCCATTAATAATGGCCAGCAGTTTAAATCAAACTAAACCAAAAAGTGGAATTCATAAACTTTAAAACATTTTAACATTCTTATAATTTTAAAAAGGAAAGCAAAGATATTGTGCTGTGTCCTCTGAGATATTATGTGTGACAAAGTTTTATGGACTACTATTTTAAGGATAGAATTGAGGATATTTCTTTCTAAATAATTGGAAAGGAAAAATGAGACTAAGAAAAATTTGTCCAATCAAAAGCAGTATGAGTAGGATTTTTTAAAGTAGTTTTTAAAAAGCAGATTAGTGAAAAAACATAAAATAGGATGGTGGATCTAAATTAAACATATCAGTCATTGAAAAACAAGATACATTTAATAAATAAATTTTCCAATTCTAAATACGTGCAAATTAGAATTTAACAACCTAGCTAAATGCTGTTTTCCAGTAATTTGCCTAAAAAGTAAAGGTAACCAAAATTAATGGGACAGAATCAATATTTTAGAATTTTTATTTATTAATTTAGTTTTTAAACATGATTTGAATTTGTAATTTTGGCAAGCTCTAAAATGGCTTGGATTCTTGCACAATAAATGATTTTTATATGGAGGAATGGGAAAATGTATTACAGTTATGGAAACTTTGTTACAAAATTTTGAGGAAAGACTAAAAATGGCATATTCCTAAAGTAAAATATATTCAATTAAGCCACCATACAATGACTCTCAGAATACAAACCCTTTCTATAAAAAAAAAAAAATCAAATTAATTTAAAATTGGAAAAATTGTAAACCCTTTTTTTTACTTTTAGGTAAGTCATGCATTATATGAGACACTGTCCAATCAGTATTTTGGGAGCATTTTTCCTCCGAGGACGTGCAAGTTAACAAAGACATGTTATTTAGAAACATAAAAATAGAGATTGTAGCTTAGATATTTTTGAATCTTTCCCATCTGCTAAAGATGAATTTCAGTTAGATTATGGAAAAATTAATTTCTATCCTTATGTATAGTCCTTCAGCTAGTTATGCTGGGTCAAAATTCTAGATTCATTGGAATTAAAACTGATGTTTCCTTTATTGTTTCATTCCACTCTGTAATATATACTAAAAATATTTGTGCTCAGTTTTCTGAAGCAATGATATAAAAAGTATAATGTATACAGTTGTTAAAATTATTCAATATATGTATGCAAGTGCTATGAATCACTGCCAGTTTATGGAAACCATTGAAAGAGAGAAGAGAGAATAAATTTAATGATCTTGTGTTCTTCGCCAATTTTTGTTGGTTGTGTTATGGATGAATGCTATAAAGATTTACTATACTGTTAATTTAAAATTTTCTTGAAATAAAAAAGATTCTTGCCAAATGTTCAATAATCTAAGACAAAAAAACTGTAATTTACATAATTTATCGATATGACATTGCATATGAGCAAGTGGAATTTGTAGCATCAAAGAAAGAAGAAGTTTATTTGTGACCTAGCAAGACATGTACAAAAAAAAAAAAGAATTTATGTTGGAATGACAGCTCTTCATAATACAAATCAATGATAGTATCTACACCTTTTCCAATATGAATCAATGTGCAGATTTTAATTGTAATTTACAGGATTATGTAAATTGTCCTCAAAATGTAAAAAAAAAAAATTGAAGAACACTAGTACTGAGTTGACACAAAAGTTAATAAACATCCTTAACTTGGACAGACATAGTTTTGAAACCAAAATGCTTTTGATGCAAAATGAAAAAAAATTCTTCCATAAAATTAGTTTTCTTAATTTGGATACTAATTATAAAATTAGTTTTCCTTAATTTCTATAAAATTAGTTTTCTTCTATAAAATTAGTTTTCGTAATTTTGGTAATGGATTTAGTTATTTGAAACCTTTGAAATATGCTTAGGACAACTTGTGTATATAAGTGTACTTTTAGAGACTGGTATGTTTATCAACTTTAAATGCAAATCAAGTATATCTGATGAAAATTTAGTGTCCAAATTAAGATGTGTTATAAGTGTAATATACACACCAGATTTCAAAGAAAATGGCACAAAAATTGTTAAATATCTCACTAATAATATTTAAGTTGATTACATGTAGAAACAATAATATTTTTGATATATGAATTTAAGTAAAATATATTATTAATGTTAATTTTAACAGTTTCATTTTACTATTTTGGTAAGGCTGCTAGAAAATTTAAAATTACATATGTGGCTCACTTATGTCTCTATTGGACAGTGCTCATATGGAATATAAATGAGGCAAGGTTGTTGAATGTCTTGAAAACTACCATTTCCCAGGCCTAAGAGAAATATACTTGGCATATGGTTGGTAGTTAACAAATATGTTTGGGTGAAAAAAAAGTCTACAGTGTGTTTATATCTGAGAGAAATTTTACAGTATGTGTAAGCAGAACTATTTTCTTCCTCTATTTCTCTGTCTCTGTCTCTACTTTTTTCTCACTAGATGTGATCATAATTAAAACTTCAAAAGTTACAAAGTTTAATATCTGTCTTGTGATGCCACTCTGGAGAAATTATTTGGTATGTCATTTTGACCGGGTCACAGCTATCATTCTTTTTTTTTTTTTTTTTTAACATCTTTATTGGAGTATAATTGTTTTACAATGGTGTGTTAGTTTCTGCTTTATAACAAAGTGAATCAGTTATACATATACATATGTTCCCATATCTCTTCCCTCTTGCGTCTCCCTCCCTCCCACCCTCCCTATCCCACCCCTCTAGGTGGTCACAAACCACTGAGCTGATCTCCCTGTGCTATGCGTCTGCTTCCCACTAGCTACCTATTTTACGTTTGGTAGTGTATATATGTCCATGCCACTCTCTCACTTTGTACAGCTATCATTCTGTTTCCCCACATTTTAAAAACATAACAGGCATCATTATATACACACTTTGATGTTATTTGCTCATATTAGAGTTTTACAAATTTTGATTGTGCAAGTAGTGCATGCTTTTAAAAATTCAGACAATAGACAAATATATACTATAGAAATCGAACATTATATTTCCCTCTTAAAAAGTAATTTTTAGAAGATTTTAATATATTGTTCCATATTTTGTTTATGCAAATGCAAGCATGTATTTGTTTTTTAAAAACAGGTGGAATCATACTATACACGTACAATGGGTGTATCTTTTCATTGTTACCTGCCTTGATACCGGAAGGATTAATCTCATTTTTTCTTTCAGTCTGTCACTGAGAAAAATCTATTACTCTAGTTATCATCACTTTTGGCCAGCACTCTCATCCCATTATGACATTGCTATTTTTAGCCCTCCTTCTTACCCCTGCCCAAATACCAAAATCCCTTCCTCTGAATATTATGGTATAACCAGTCCTCAGCAGGATTTCCTGTACCACATGCTCACCTCTCTTCTGATCATTCCCTTCCCAGTGGGCTAATTGGTTGAAATTTGGGTCTTTTCTGAGGACACTCCATCCCTCAGGTTTTTTTTCATGGCATATACCACTCTTTTTGAAATGGGGGGAGTTTTGCTCCTTAATTCTCATTGGTGTTTCCAAGCCATTTTCTCTCTGTAATCTCTAACTCCGTCCCAGAGGTTTCAATGTTATGTCATCAGGTGTTTCCTCAGCTATCTCACTTTTTTTCCCCTCTCATTATTTTCTGAATCTAGTGTCTGGTGTCAGTCTTATTTGTATTCTGGCTTACTTTCCTTCTCTTTAATACTATACCTGTTAAAACTCTTATAAACCTTCTAATATTCTGAGTTCTCATTTCCTGGATTTCTTCATCCTATCTGACCCTCTTCCTCTCAAAACCATGGTCATAATCTTGATCTTTTCATTATCAAATACTCTAAAATCTCAGTTTCAAGTATCCCGCTCATTTCCTCTAGTGCTCTCACTCCCACAGTATTTTGACCCTACCAGGGATCACAGTCTACTGATCTTACAAACATTTGAACGTCTTTTGCCTCCTTGATGGCTTCCTAAGCTAGCTTAAATTTCAAGTCCATTCATATAAAATCTATTACATATACCCTCAAATCTCCTGCCATATCCTCATTTTGTAATTTTTCTGGCAAACCCCCAATCCTAGTTAAATTCTATCCTCTATCTACTTCTACCTTCCATCCCTGCAGGTGACTATGGCTAGAGAGAAGTTACCTGCTGACATGTCTCACTTTAAATCTCAAAGGAGCCTTGAATGCTGTCCTAAATCTTAACATCATCTTTTCTACTCTCCTAGGTAACTACTTCATATCTTTTCCTCTCCTCAAAATTTCAAGACCCCCTTGAATATTCTCAGTCTCAACAATGCACTGCTTTCTGTTTGAGTTTTCCATGTCATGACCTAAAGTCTCTCCCTTTGTACACTTTATCTCATCTTCTCTTAGCTACAAAAGGGTAATTATCTACCAATCGTCCTCTGTATGATCAGTTCTCTCTTTTCCCAATTTATTTCTATTAGCAAGTAAAAATGAATATATTTTCTATCATCCTAACAAAGGAAACTTTTTTTTCTCCAGTTCCAGCTACTGCCCGTTTTGCTCACTTGTTTACCCATTCAGAAAACTTGCTGTTATGCTTGCTGTATTGTAGTTGTTGTGAGATATATATATATAAATTCTTTCATACACCCATTCCAATCAGGGTTTCAATAACACTGTACCAAACTCACTGTTGTCAAGGTCACTATCACCCTTTGTGTTGCTAAATACAATTCTCAATCCTCAGTCTTCATTCTAGTTGAATTTTCAGTAGGATTTCATTAATAAATTTATTATTCCATTCTCCCTGAAATATATTCTTACTTGGATACATAGTAACACATGCTCCTGGTTTTACTTTTTTCCCTTCTCAGTCTCATTGGTTACTTTCTTCCTCATTATCCTAAAGTCTGAATACTATAGTGTCCCAAGATTCAGTCCTTGAACCTCTTTTTTATCTATACTCCTTTCCACAGAGTGGCTTTCAATACTACCTCTTAGCTGATAATTCCTGAATTTGTACCTTCAGTCCAGCTATTACAACTCCAAACTGCCTACTCAATATGTCCAATGGTAGTAGTCATTTCAAACTTAACATGTTACAAACCAAACTCCTCATATCTGTTTTTACATCCCTGAACCAATCTCACACTTGTTTCTTCTGAAGAGTTCCCCATCTCAACAAAGAGTAACTCTATTCTTCCAGTTTAATTTGTGGAGGATGGCAACTTTAAAATTTTACATTTAAATCATGAAGTATAGGTTCTTTTAAAGATTATTTCTAGTAATTTTTATAATTGTTAGAGGTAATACTTGACATTAAAAAAATTACTCAAGGCTAATTTTGTATGCTGACAATTTAGAAGCACTTTTGGTGAGTATATTAAGTGAATAAGGTTTCTTAGAAAAACTGTCCAATAAGAAAGCCAATCTCTTGTTTGTCCTTAAGTATATTTTTTTTAAAGAAAAAAATCAGGAATTTAAATTATCTTATTACACTGTGGGTTGCTTCAAAAAATTAAAGACGATGCTAAACATTTCCTTCCTCTTACCTTTCTCAGTATCAAATCAATTAGAGGCCACCAGGAAACTCTAAGGGACATCTATTAAAACATTTCAAACTCAAAGGGAAAGTCACGAAATAATTTCCAGGTCATTTGGGAATTTTTAAAAACACCTTGAAAATACATCTCCCAGAATTGCTAAGGCTAGGATAAAATAGTTTTGAGAATAAGAAAGGCAATTGTATTTTATGTTTAGATATGAAAATAATTAGAATGCAATCATATTTATTAAGGTGTTCATTTCCTAAATTTTGGTTTGTGAACTAGTCGAAAGGGAAGTAAGGGAAAGGGCATTTGCCACTTTTTCAAAGTGTCTACACTGGTCACCAGAAAACACAGTAAGGAATCAGGAGTAAGCATGTCTATTTTGAAAAAGTTCTAAATATAATTCTGAAAGCATTCCCATCAATTTTGAGAATAAATAGGAATGTATTTTAGGGAAAGGCACACTCTTAGAAGACTTGAAATATGTCAGCAATAGGAGAAGTGGAGTTTAACTTGGACTTGAACAGAACTTAGAATTGGAATCAGAGGCAAAAAGAAGAAATAATATTTCAGGAAAACATAGATACGTTGTCAAATATATCGAAGTTAAAAAGGAAGGAACTGACAATTGCAAATGTGGTGAAGAGTACAAAACCTATGAGTTTAGACACAAATCATTCCATTTACCTGGAAATGCTATTTTCATCCTAGGATAAATATTTAGCAAACTTGATGAGTTAGGGAGTAAATTTAAAGACATTAAATGGAGAAAGGAGGGTGAATAATTAATTTTTTCTTGATTATGTATCAAAGTTTTTATTATGCATTAAGGACTTTAGGTTCATTATCTCATTTAATTCTCAAAAGTCTGTGAGGTAGGCACTCTTATTTATCCTTCCTGACAGTTCAGGAGACTGAAGCAGAGAGGTTATATAACTTGCTCAAGGTCATAAAACCAGTGAATAGCAGACCAAAGTCCAAACTCAATGCTGTATCACTACACATCCATTGATATTGCTAAAACTAAAAACAACAGCAAAACAAAAACTGGCAATACTACTTGCTGGTTAGGAAGTGAAGCACCTGGGCTTTCCATACAATGCTAGAGGGAAAGCTAATGACATAGCTATTTTGGAAAAACAGCTTGGCAGTTTCTTATATAGTTAAACCTACATTTATCACATATCCAGCAATCCCACCCCTAGGTATCTGCATAAGAGAGATGAAAAGTTAGGTTTACACAGAAGTCTGCATATGAATATTTATAATATCTTTATTTACATCCTCCAGTTGAGACCAGCCCAGATGCCATATTGAAATACTACTCAGAATATGAAGGAATAAACTATTGATTATTACAACAATATGGATAAATTTTAAATGCATTTTGCCAGACCCAATGGGCTACTATTTTATGATTTCATTTAGCTGACACTCTGGAAAAGGCCAAAATTATAGAGATGGAAAATAGACCAAGAGTTGCCAGGGGATAAGAGTTGGGGCAGTGGTCTCCTACAAAGGGAAAGAATTGTAGGGGCATTGGAACTGTTCTGTATGAAACTGTGGTTTTGGATACTTAATTCTATGCCATTGTTAAGACTCTATAGAACTTTACATCATAAAGAGTGAATTGTACTGAATAAACTTCAAAAGAAACAAACAAACCGCCATGACATGAGGGTGGTGGTGGAATACTGATTATGACAAATAAATCTAACTATATTACAAATTAATCACATAATCACACTGAAGGGCACGGGGAATAAGGAAGCTGACTTAAGTAACTGTGGAATTATTTTGAATGGATACACTAAGTGTACTGGGCACTGCACATAAATATTGTACTCTGGTGAATGCATTTCTTACAGGAATATGTGTTGGGAATTTTGAAAGGACTTTATACTAAGAGTAAACCAATAAGTAGATAATGAGAGCCAGGTTTTTCATGGTCTGAGAAGGAAGTTACAAACAGGAAAGGGAGAAGGCTAGAATAAACTCTGTGTTGCTGGATTGGAATAAGAGCTATTAATATGGACCCTTTAAAAAAGTTATGTATACAGATAAATATGGAGATAGGTGATAACTACAGATGTGTGCATGTGTGTGAGTGTGTGTGTACATGGGTACAGATATATGGTTTCTAGCTTTGTCCACTAAGAGGCAATAAAAGCAGTGATATCTACCCAAGTAACAATCACAATACCTAGCACCCAGAACTGGTTTTTAAATAATCTTTCTCCAGTGAAACTATACAAGGCTTTTTGGATAGCTAGAAGGACTCCAGAACTGAGGCAGGAAAAGTAAAAAATGAAACTGGAGCATTTTTTAGTTTCAGAAAGCAAGAAAGTGCTAAAAAAAGAAAAAGAAAAGAGAATATGGGGCACAGGATCCCATATGGAACAGCTTGCAATGGCTACAAGCAAAACAACTTGGGTGGCAGAAGAAATAACTCTGGTCTTGGGTTATACCTCAAATTAAACAAGAAGAATCAATACATATTTAAGTAACTGAATAAACACCTAGTGAGTAGGGGCAGCTCTCTTCCTGACAGAAGAATTCCAATTAATAAATGTAAGTAGAATAAGGGAAATAGGAAATCACCAGAACCATAGTAATAATTGCTGCAGTCAAGATCCATTTATAGATGTTAAAATGAGGGAACAAGAGTTAAAGAGAAACAGGTTCTTTGCATAATTTCATAGTATCTCTCCCCAAATATTCAGTAATTGCTAAGAGGAAGATAGTTACTTTACAGTGTAGAATCCTGGCAGACACCACTTTAACCATGGGAATAAAGTTAACATGACCAGTAGTATAATATTCATGGACATTGTGTGTCTTGAATGATGCACCAAGGAGAGCACATCGCCTCTGTGGTCTTCTTCCCAATAACATATGACTCCAATCTAAAAGTGAGAAAATACCAGACAAACCCAGTTAGAGAGCCATCCTACAAAATAACTGACAAGTATCCTTGTCAAAGACAAGGAAAGACAGAAGAACTGTTAAAGTTTGGAGGCGACTAAGGAGATATAACAATGTAATGTGGGATCCTGAAGTGAATCCTGGAATAGAGAAAAAGTCATTAGTGAGAAAAAGGTGAACTCTGAGCAAATTGTGTAGTTTAATAGTATTGCTTCAAAGTTAATTTCTTATTTATAACAATTGTTCTATGGTTATATATGATAGTAGCATAAAAGAAAGCTGGATAAAGAGTATACTGGTTTTGAAAGTGTGATGTAAGATGAAATTATCTCAAAGTAAAATTGATGTGTGCTTCTAGTCAAGATAATACTCTAAGGACATGTTTCTCTAACCCCTCTCATAACTCTAAATCCATTAAAATAATAGGTAAAATGTAAAAGATAAAATTATAAATGATAGTGCCATGTCCCCCCAATATAAAAAATCTCCTCGCAGAGCAAAAACAGAAAAGATCAGTGGTAAAGAGAGCTGAAGTCACAGGCCTACTGAGCTCTGGGTCTAGAAATAGGCCTAGATGGCTAAAATAGAGTAATTGGAAAGAACAATGCTTCAGGTGTGGTAAGGCAATGAATCCAGTCTTAGTGAAACAAGGAATCAGAGAGAAGAGAGAATGACATTATAAACTGGATTCTTAAACAGCCACTCTAAAACTTTCCTCCATAGTTTTCTTTACTATTACAAGTTACATATTTAAACATATTTGAATTCTCAGCCTTCTTTAAAGTTAGATTAGGACAGCTTCTAGTCATTGAGATGAAAGTGTTAGTTTTGGGTGAGGGTTTCTTGGTCCAAACATAATTTTATTTGAAGAAAATCCTTGGGCCATTCCTGTTATTTCTGCCTGAAGAAATAACATGATATCTGGAGTTGCAGCTGTTGTATTAAAACTGTAAGAATGAAACCACACATTATGGATGACAGAGCATGAAGACAGAACCAGCTTTCTTGATGTCATCTTGGGCTTTATAACAGCCATGGTTTCTTGCCTCTGTACATCTTGTTATGTGAGAAAAACAATCCTTCATTTGTTTGAGCTACTGTTTTCTTTTTTACTCAGCAGAATGCAATTTTAACTAGTACAGAGAAAAGCTAAACTCATGCTTCTTGAGATGAACATGCCAACATAATTCTAAACATGAGTAAATCTTATAGAAGAACAAATAAAAACTAGTCATAAAAACATGAATTCTTTCTAGAAGGGATGAAAAAAATTTGAGCATCTGAAAAAATCTCCAGAATAAGTATGTTTAGAATTTAAAATGGTAACTGAAGAAATAACATCTATAAAATAGAACAAAAATTCATGAAATAAAAACACATAACTAAAACAAAAACAGTAGGTTCAAAAAAATTTTTGAAATCATGGAGAAATTTTTGTTGTATAAACCCTTAGCAAAGTAAGAATAGAGGCGATTTTCTTAATTTCATAAAAGATATCTAAGAAAAGCCTACAGAAAACATCACACTAAATGATGCAACATTAGAAGCATTTTATTATAGGTGTATCAATAACAAAATCATAAATTAGTCAATATCATGGGTCTTATTGGTTGATCAGAAGAAAAAGATATCTAGCTTTGGTAAAAGGAATTGATAAAAGTCTACATTTACTTGCTACTAATCAAATCCCAGCAGAAATAATGAGTATGGTCACAAAAATGAGTATATGTTTGGTTAATAAATTCAAATATTTAGACAGTTCTTAATTAGGTTATCAAAAAGGACTGTCCAACTAGATACCACACTAGAGCATCACCATGGAAGGCACAGATTAGTCTTGTGTCCCTCATCATGTACCATTCACCACTTTTTATGTGCTAACTCAGCTACTCTGCAGAGGTAACATCAACTCTCTAGGTTAGGTAAGTAGAATTGTAACTGTAAGAAAAAAATAAGAGGAAGAATAAAAACAGAGAAAATAAAATTAATATAATCCCATGGTATTAGCAATTTTGTGTCTTTTTGTTTATAACATTATTATAGTGTATGATGATTTTATCTGCATTTTAAAGTGTTTAAGGCATTTAAGAAAATTATATATATATGACAGTTATAAGGAGTGTAATTAAGCTTGTAATCAATGTTCAAATGTTTGGAGTTAAATAATTAACTAAATTTATAAATTTGTGACCTATTAATTGAGTCATCCTGTGTAGTATTTTGAGAAATGTTTGAAAATTAATAGGCATTAAGTAAAGTGCAAATGGACATGAAAAGAACTGTCAAAAAGAGAAGAAATGTTGGGCTTCCCTGGTGGCGCAGTGGTTGAGAGTCTGCCTGCCAATGCAGGGGACACGGGTTCGAGCCCTGGTCTGGGAAGATCCCACATGCCGCGGAGCACCTGGACCCGTGAGCCACAACTACTGAGCCTGCGCGTCTGGAGCCTGTGCTCCGCAACAAGGGAGGCCGTGATAGTGAGAGGCCCGCGCACCGCGATGAAGAGTGGCCCCCGCTCTCCGCAACTAGAGAAAGCCCTCGCACAGAAACTAAGACCCAACACAGCCATAAATTAATTAATTAATTAATTAATTAATAATAGAGAAGAAATATTTATATAATTGACTATACTACAATTAAAAGGTATGTATGTATGCCATAAAGGTAATGAAATTCAACCCATCTTCTAAAATATATTTTAAAAATATCTTTTTAAAATGTTTTAAAAGAAGGTAAAAGGAAACTGTATGAATCAACTGAAAAACTGATAATAGGAGAATATCATTAAGTTTTTGAATACAAAATTAATTTATACAAATTAATTACCTTATATACAAACAAGAAACACTTAAAATAGAATAAATGGTCTCACAACAGTAAAAGAAAATAATAAAAAGTAAAAATAAACTTAAGAAAACTGCAAAATGAAAAAAAGGTTAAGATAATATGGAGAGGTGAAAACTTCATGGAACAGCATACTTTATTCTTGCATAATAAGTTTTAAAGTTACAGTGATATTAATTATACCTAATTTAATCAATACATTAAAATATATACAAGTAAAATATCAACAAGATATTTTTGGACATAGCCAAGTTATTTAAGTTCAAAATTGCAAATATAGTTGGAAAAAGCTATAAACAAGTATAATGGGAGGGGACCAACTCCATGAAAAATTAAAAAATACTATATGGTAATCACAGTATATATAAAATCAGATAAATAGAGAGTCCAGATATTGAACTTAATTATTTCATAATTCCACATTGGTTAGAAGAGAAGTATTATTTAATAAGTAGAACTGGGATTATTAGCTAGCCATATCAGGGGAAAAAAAAAAAAAACCTTGTATTTTAACATCATTTCTTACAGGGAGATAAATTTCAGATGACTCACAATTATTATATAAAAATGAAGCTGTAAAAGAAATAACGGAAAACATTTGATACTTTTTTATGGTCTTGAAATGGAATAGCCTCTCTAAACACAAAAGTAAACTGAACAGTCATAAAGAAAAACAGTAATAGTTCTGAGTGTGCAAAAATTAAAATTGTATAGAAAAAGACTAAAATCTAGTCAAAAGAAAACACATGGGCTATTCTATTTACTTTCATAATAATGAGTGTCCATAAATCAATGAGCTCCTGGAAAAATTATGTGTCAAGGACAATTCAGCAATAGAAAATACATTGATATTTAAATATTTAAAAATATGCTCAAACTCAGTCATGATAAGAAAAGTAAAAATTAAAACAACACTATTTAACCCACACTGTATTGATGAGAATCTTTGAAAACACTCCTTCTCATACATTGTTGTAGATAATTTAAATTGGAGCAATCTCTTGAGAGAATAATTTGGCAAAATATATTAACATAAAAATACATATATCTTCGATTCAGCAGTTCTACTCTAGGAATTTATCCAACAGTTATATTATCACATGTGAACTAAAAAATTATATGTATATATATGTCAGTATATTCTGCAGTATTGTTTGCCTCAGCAAAATAATATAAACAACCTAGATATCTATTATTAGGTAACTAGTAAGTTAAACTATGGTACATTCATACAAAGAAATGCCATGTAGTCAAGTAAAAGTATTTTCTACGGGTCTGAATGATGTTTGAGATATATTAAGTGAGGAGAGCAAGGAAGAAAAGCATCAGGCCTTATTTTACAGTAGGCAGTGTTCTAGGTACTGCGATTTAAATGGTGAAAAAAATAGAATTCCTGCCCTCAAGTAACATTTTGGTTATGTTAAGTACAACACAATGCCTATTAGACATATATTCATATACATTTGCATAGAAGTATGCTGCTGCTCACATTTATTAAGATATAGATTCTATATCTCTATTCATATTGATTCATTTATATTTTCACAGATTATTTGGAAAGATAATTAATTGGTAATAGTGGTTATTTCTGGGAAAATAAAGAACTACAATGTGAGAAACAAATTTTTCCTTGTATTCCCACTTGTAATGTTTGTATTTTTTGAAACCACAGTGCATATATTATCTATTGAAATAAATATATAAGTACATATTTATTTAAAATCCAATGTGACCTCAGTTCTTACATGTTGGTGGTGGTTGGATATAATTTTAAGATAGTAGTTTTAGCAAGGTAAAAAAAAAGAAATATCTTTACTTTCATGAAATATTTTTAGGTATAGGTAAAATGCCTTTCTGAAAAATCCATAGATGCAGTATTTCACACACAAAAAATTTGCAGTAAAACATTATTTTGGGAGTAATCTTATTTGGATGTGGAAATGTATGTGAATAGCAGAAAAATTGAAATTATATCTTAATTTGGAAATCACTGGATATATAGTCTTTGTCCATTTTTTATTTATTTAGTGAGTTTAATGAGGTAGGTGAATGAGCACTAACCAGACCATGGCAGAGAGGAGGGATTATGCTTCACATACATCCCTTCAAATCTGTGGGTGATACTACAGTGTCAGGGGAGCCTCTAGGAACTCTGCTGAAGGATTTGTTGATGGAAGGTTCATAGAACTAGTGATAAAGAAGAGTGATTTTCTTTCCTCCAAAACTTGTGTCATACTTTAAAGCATTTCAGTCATAATCTTTCACCATAGAAAATCATGTTATTACCCTTGTAATGCACCTATTAGGGCCTCAATATATAATGCTTACTTTATTATCCACATAATTTTAAAATACAAATGTATAAGTTTAATTCTGCAAAGAGCTTAATGCATAGATTGCTTGTTTCTTCTCAATAAAGGTTTTATACTTTTCCAGGGTCTGAGGTATAAAGAATAGCACATGGTATAAATTCTAGGTTTTTAAAAATATCATTACTGTTTCAAGAAGGAACAGAAAATGAGATAAATTCATTCATTATACTATTTTTCTTGGGTGAAACTTTAGCAGACTGGTGAAAATGTCTATTAGAGAATTTATTGGCACGTAAACAATTTGCCATAGAAATCTTCCTGAAATCTTCCTTCTCAAATTCACCATGAAGTTCTCAGTTTCAATTTCAGATATTTCACTACTAAAATATGCTCTTAGGATAACGTATTTTGAAGTTGGAAGTCAAGTGAAACTTTTAAATGAATCTAGTAATAAGACTAAAATTATTTTATAAATAAAACATATTCTGATATAATTAGTGATCACTAGCAAGAGTTTATAAATTAAGGCTATTCAGATGCCAACATATTTTATATTCTCTGCTGTAAGGTGTGGCACCTGTCTCTCTTTAATTATGTTTATGTTTATGTTGTGCTAAATTGATTTTTATAACATCACACATAAATAAAAATGCACACCATTTAAAAAATGCCTCTCTCTCTCTCTCGCTACATTTTCCCCATGATAAAAAGAAAAAACAAAGGATTTTAATGTGGAAAGTAGGTCAGACATGTTCTAACTTACTTCCCCATTAATACAAAGCAAAACCAATAAACACTGACTTTTTCAGACCCTCTGCTCTGTCCAGTTGCCACCCCATCTCTATACTTCCCTTTAGAGACAAGCTTTCAATACGTTATGTGGTAGTCCCGCCCTTATCCACAGATACACTTTCCATAGTTTCAGTTACCCGTGGTCAGCTTTGGTCTGAACATACTGAATGAAAAATTCCAGAAATAAACGATTCACACTTTTTAAATTGCATGCTGTTCTGAGTAGTGTGATGAAATCTCCTTTGTCCAGCTCCATTCTGCCTGGGAGATGAATCATATTTTGCCCAGCATATCCAGCCCCTTAGTCACTCAGTAGCCTCTAAGTTATCAGATCAACTGTCATGATATTGCAGTGCTTGCCTTCAGTTAACCCTTAGAAAAGAAAAACAAAATTTTCTGAGGTTGCTAAGATCGGTGGTAAGAACAAATCTATCTGTGAAATTGTGAGGAAGGAAAAAGAAATTCCGCATTCACAAAACTTTTATTACAGTATATTGTTACAATTGTTCTATTTTTTAATTAGTTACTGTGCCTAATTTATAAATTAGAGTTTATTATAGATATGCATATATAGGAAAAAACATAGTATAGTTAGGGTTCAGTACTATCCACGACTTCAGGCATCCACTGGGTGTTTTGAGAGGGTTAAATAAGTTACTATTTATGATATACTTACAACATTACCATGGCACATAGTACATGCTCTATTATTGATACTGATGCTGTTGATAGTGTTTGAATTCACCATTAACAATGCAACTCAGAACGTGAATCTGAATTCTGGGTCTAACAGTGAACATACTAGCAGGAGGAAAATATGGCACCTGTGTTCAACATCACTTCAGCCAAAAGAGACATGCCCACCAATTTCTAGGCTTAGTGTCCACTCTCCTTCAAGCAACTTTTTAGACAAAATTAATATATTTTTCCCATCTCTGTTTCCATCAGTCAGCAAAAATGTGTAAGCTTCTCATCATGGATTTTCTAAAACAACATCACCGAAATTATTGTACCCGACCCAACCTCCACCCCCAACCTTTTGCCCCACTGACAAATCCTTTCACTATGCCCACTAGAAAGAATCACAGCTTCATAACTAGCAAACTTCCCTCGATTTTCACACACTTCTTTTAGTATTTTCCTATTGTCCTTGCATTAAGTGAAACTCCCTCTCTCATTGAGAAAATTCACCTGGCAGAATGTTTTCAAGAAGTGATTTTTTTCAAGCCTCAAGGACATGAGTGAGGTGAGATTGGTGTCATTGCTGCTTCTTGTAGCTCCGTCCATCCAGACCATTTTCATCCAGTCTTTTGTAAAACTAAAAACAAAAACCTGGTTAAGTCCTTCATATGTATTACCTAATCCTTTCTCGTTGCTGTCATTTGATGCCTTCCAGAAAATTCTCTCTAATCTTGCAAAGATTTTGACATATATTTTATATACATTCTTAAGAACAGAAATGCTGCCATCTCCCTGGGTCACTTCAACACTTAAGTGGTTTATCTATCTTCATGTGTAGTTCTTGACCTTCTTACCTCCAGAGTCATCCATATGTATTTCCTTTCAACTTCCTATTCCATCTATCCCTTCTAGTATCTTCAACATCTCACTTGGCCACAAACTTCTCTCATACTTTATTTAAATACTCCTACTATGAGCATTTTACATTGCAATCAAACTCTAGTCTGTTGACCTTTCCTTTTATCTTCACACCAGAGCCTTCTCCTTTTTTCATTTCCTTGTAATTCAGCTTAGATTAATTAGTTACTATTCTCTTTTCAACACTACAAACGTCCTTGACTTTCTCTCTTTCAGTCACACTCATTTCACAAAATTTCAGTCCTGGAAGAAACCAATCACCCAATTTCTTTGCACTTGAACCCTAGTAATCAAGCACTATGGCAAGAAATTACCCAATTGGATTTCCTGGTTTTACTATAAATTAATAGCCACTTACCTTAAACGGGCACTTCAACATTGCTCGGAAATCTTGCTATATGTCTTTGAAAAACTATCCATAATTCTCTTATTTAAACAATGCCCTTTTCAGACCTTTTCCACTCTGCCAAAATTTCCAATCTTCCCATCTTCCCTTCTCAGTTTCAGTAATGATTCCCTTTATGATTCACTGAAAAAGAGAATCTGTCAGAGGGGACCTCCCTCAGCCTCATGATATAAAACTGACTTAAATCTGTCCACAACTTATGCTTTTTCCTGCAACTGAAGAGGCAATATCCTCTTTTTATGTAAAGGTGACGTTTCCACTGGTGTTTAGCATCTCAACTTCACTGCAGGAAATTCATACAGAAAATTACACCTTCTTTCCCCTTATGTATTAAACTCTCATTCTAATGAATCTTTCCCTTTGCTTTTCGTTCAGGATTCTCCTATTAAAAAAAACAAGCAAGCAAACACACAAACAAACAAGTTAACAAATATTCTCACAAAACTTTTCACTTCTGCCCTTTCTCTCTAATTTCTTAAATATTTTAACATCTAAAAAGATTTGTCTCTACATACATTTCTTCATTTCCAAACCACTCCTTGACCCACTCTACCCTGATTCCTTGCTGCTGCTCTCCTCCACTAGAGTAGTTCATGATTAGGTCACATGTGTCTTCTCTTTCTTAACCCAAAAAGCACTTTTTAGTCTATTTAACTTTCTGGTGGTTTCTTCTTCATTTCCTTTCTCGTCTTCACCTCCATCCAATTTTAAATGTTTAACATTTTTCGAGGCTTGTTTCTTAGGGCTTTTCTTAATTTATACTATTTCCCTGGTAATCTTATTTAAATCTGTCTCTTCAATTACCACATTATCAAAGCAAACTCACAAATATATATTTTTAAATAGATTTCTAGACATCGATGTCTTTGAGTTTTAGGGCTTTGCCTCCAACTTTCTATTAGATAACACCTCTTAAATAGTTTAAAGCAATCTGAAACTTAATATGTGCAAAACCAAACTCATGATCACTTCTTATGTTAGTCAGCTTGGGCTGTTATAAGAAAATACCATAGACTGGGTAGATTAAACAGAGTTTAGTTTCTGGAGGCTGGGAAGTCCAAGATCAAGATGCCAGCCTGGTAGGTTTCACCCTGAGATCAGTTTCTTTTGGCTTGTAGGCATCTATTATCTTGCTGTGTACTCACATGGCCTTTCCTCAGTGTGTGCTTATGAAGAGAAAGAAAAAGAGGGAGATTATATATATATATATATATATACACATACATAGAGAGAGAGAGAGCGATAGGGAGGTTTATTTCTCTTCCTATCGGATTAGGGCTCTACCCTTATGACTTCATTTAACCTTAGTTACCTCCTTATATAACGTGTTATATTTCTAATATCTATGAGTGCAAAGATTATTAGTTGTTTTTCTAATCAAGACAATTCTAAGCATGTTAATCTGATTGTTAAACTGAATTATAATGTAGGTTAAGAATTTTAAAAATTACTTATGACTCCATTTTATGATCTTGTCACTGGACCTTATATTTTGAAATTACCTCTCCTTACATTTAAAAAAAATTTGAATTAATTAATTTTCTCCTTCTACATCAATTAAAACATTAAAACCAAGTTTGCAAAATGTTCAGAAATAGTACACCAGGAATTTGATGTTGGAGTTAGTCTATAAAGCCATATTATTGGAAAATATAACAGGTTTTTTAGAGTCTGCTGGTAGACTTCCATGAGTAAAGCCATGGACCTTAAAACTGGCATCCCATTTGGGGAAACAGTTGTTATTTTACCATTTAGATAATGTTGTGGTTTCTTGATTCAACGTTGGCTAATTCCAATACTTTGTCTCTTTACATTAACCTTATTTAATGTACAAGAATACTGGAAAAAATAGAAACAATTTTCTACCTATTAAATTCATAACTCATCAGACTTCAGAATTAAACCATGAACTCTGTCCTGACAGGCCAGAAATTTCACTAAAGTTAGACCTATAGAGAGAAAATTAACAGCTTCTTTGCAAGGATGACAATTTATTGATAAACTATTCCTTATTCTTCATTTTCTCTGACCCCCTAACTCTGGGTAAGAAGTTCTTTCTGTATGTTCTCTTAGGAAGTGTATTTCCTCTACTGTAGCACTTATCAAACCATATTGCAATGGTTAATTTACTTTATTATAATTTTCTTATTATATTTCAATTTCCATACAGGGACAGAGTGCATTCATTTTGCTCAACATTGTATTTACAGCAAATTACAACAAATGAGCACAGATTTTGGCACATGCTAGATTCTCATTTACACATAAATAGCTGAATGAATAAAGAAATGAAAAGAGACATGTCCTAAGAGAATAATGGAAAATATTAAATAAAAAATGAATATACTTTTTAGGGAATATTTTTTTAAAATTCACTTTTATAATCAAATCCTTGTCATTATTATAAACATGAGTAAATATAGAAATTAATTGGGAAGCTAAGTTAGGGTGAATGCATATGACAGAAGGAAGAGTTTGTAATGTAGTAATTTAAATAAAACCAGCAATAGATTTTGGCTTGACTGTGGACTTGAGAACAAATGTACGTATTTGAACTCTGGGTTTCTCATATTTTTCATATTTAATTAATGTAGTTAAATCATCATGCTTGTTTTATTGAATATTCAATTAAACACTTTAAATATTGTTAACATTTTTGAAATAAAATAGTAAAGTTGAACTTTGTTCATTACTTTGATATACCAACATTCCAAAAGCCAACATTTTGTTAAATTGTAGATATTTTAAGTTGATATAAGTTGAACTTTAAAAGTCAAATGTTAAAACCAATTAGGAAATTAATGATCAGTATGGTAAGGCTATTATAATTCAAAATATTAGGTTTATTAACATATAATACTTTCTGATAAAATAAGATGTTAGATACTCCTAAAATAAAAATAATAAAATTAAAAACTAAACGTGACTTCAAATGTGTAGAAGTAAAGCATTTTAATTCAATTTTTGTCTTCTAAAGCTCATAAGAACCAACAGATAACAAACAAAAGTAACAGAGGGAAACATATGGTCTCCAGTGAAACAAAGAAATATCCATAACTACAGATCCTAAATTATGAATAATATGTGCCAACACATAAAATTGGGGCAATGAGGAAAAATATCCAGAATGAACAGATTTCTCTTTGGATCTTTGGCTAAATCTTTTTTGTAAGTGTGATAGTCCTGAAGGATTTCTACATACCATTTCTTCATTCTTCTCCATGAGTATGCCCTGAAGTGAGCCTGGGATGCATTAGAAGAATTTTCTGTTAACTCAATCACACTTCCCTTCTGTCTTTCATAGTATGAGCATCTTGGTCTACTGAATGCAATTATGATTCTAGTATGTAAATGTACTTATTTTTCATACAACACGGTCTCTAAATATAAGCCAATATTTCATCTGGTACCCAAAGACACAGAAATCTCTTCCCATGCTTGAGGAAAAATTGGCTGTCTTGGATTTACTGAGAAAAGGAATGTTGGGCTTCAAATGAAATACTCCCAAAGGATTTTTCCAGGGTAAATTTTCCTATTCTAGATTTTTAACTCATGAGATTACAAATGAGGAGATTCTCCTGTAGATAAAATGCTTCCTAATCTAATGAAAAATGGGAGAAAGCCAAAATGCACAAAATTATAGTTTAGAATGGGTAAATTGATCAAGACAGAGGGATTTGAAGAATTTTGCTCAATCTGGTAAACACTTTTAATAAGCTTTTTAATATTTATATATTTTAAAATAAGCAAATCTATCCAGTGCAAATTAAGAAAGAAATCAATAGAGAAATCATTACAAAATCAAAATAAATTCTTCAGATAGTTAAATATGTGAAAAATACTATGCAGGCCCAGATGGGTTCACAGATGATCTCTTTCACAATTCCAAGGAATAATCAGAATATAATTTAAATTCTTTCAGATCAGAGGGAAAAAAGGGAACTCTTCCAAAATACTTTGCACAAAGCTAGAATAACAGTGCTACCAAAACTTGAGAAAGATCACACACACCCATCACACAACTAAAGTGACTTCATGTTTAATTACTGATGCAGAAATCTTAAATGAACAATCAAAAAAACCCATAATACACCAAAAGTTTTTATTCATGGACCATAAGAATTTTACTCCTGAAATTCAAGGATGGTTCAGTAAAAGAGCATCCATTTATAAATTTGCCATATTCATACATCAAAGGAGAATACATATAATCTTAATAGAAACTGAAGATCATTGGAATGCTATGATATTCTTTTCTAATAACTCTTAAAAATTTTCTATAACATGATTAAAGGAAAAACATTTCTTTAACCCCAAACAAACAAAAAACCCCAACCTGCTAAATGCTGAATTACACAAACTTCTATTGAAGTGAGAAATAAAGCAAGGATATACTCTTTGTTGGATTAAAGATGGCCAAAAATTGTTTCACTCCACCACTAAGAGGTAAAGCTTATTTCTTTTTTCCTGGGCTGGCCTGTGACTGTTTAGCCAATAGGAGACCGTGGAGTGACACTGTGTTAGTTCCAATATAAGTCTTAAAAAAGACCTGACAACTTTTGCTTTGCACGTTCTGGGCTGCAGAGAGCAGTCATGTGAGAAATAGGACTACCTTGCTGAAGAAACCACATAAAGAAATCAAGGGGAGAAACTTGGAGGAGAGGCTTTTGAAACTATGTGGAACAACCATCCCAGAATCCCAGTCCAACCTCCAAATGACTCCAGGCCCACTCTTGCCATCTGACTGCCATTGCAAGAGAGACCCTAAGCAAGACCAGCAGATGAACTGCCAGTTTTATTCAAGGCAATCCACAGATCTGTAAAATATAGAAAATGACCCATGTTTTCAGCCTCTAAGGTTTGAAATAGATTGTTAAAATCTACTTCTACTATTTTTAGTGAAAAATGGCTGAAAAAGAATTGGTACTTAGAAGTTGTTCCTGTAATAAAAACTAATACATGTCTTACTGATTTTGGGACCTGGTTGTGACCAGAGGTCAAAAGAGTCTCAAGGAGACTGTTAGTAAAGGCTGGAAGGACAGAGAGACAGTTGTCATTGGAGGCTGGAAAAAGGCAATCTGTGCTGAGTGCTAGAAAGTTTGGCATTGGGATCACCCAAGGTATGTGAAAAATTAAACATATATTTTTATATATAACATATAAACAACATGGCACTTTTGTAGTCACGTAAACCTGCCCAGAGCAGTGAAAAATTTCAGTCACCCAATACGTTATG
Organism: Balaenoptera musculus; assembly: GCF_009873245.2. Lineage (NCBI taxonomy): Eukaryota > Metazoa > Chordata > Mammalia > Artiodactyla > Balaenopteridae > Balaenoptera > Balaenoptera musculus. Next base: position 103,997,092 of record NC_045788.1, on the reverse strand, counting down.
GTCCCAGTTGAGATTAAACAAGGTAATGTTTTGCTCTCCTACCATAAACAAGTATCCTTTCATTGTCTATTTAGTAACACTATGTTGGTGATTTCACTGTTTAAAAATGGTCCCAAGTATAGTATTGACATGCTGTCTAGTGTTTCTAAGTGCAAGAAGTCTGCAATATGCCTTATGGAGAAAATGTGCATTAGATAAGCTTAGTTCAGGCATAAGTTATAGGACTATTGGCTATGAGTTCAATGTCAATGCATCAACAACATATATTAAAGTGTTCTTAAACAGAAGCATAAAAAAAACAGAGTTATGTACTGAGTGGCTAATGAAAATATTGTGACCAGAGGCTCACAGGAACCTGACCCTGTATTTCCTCTATGGGCAATGATTCAGTATTTGCTAATTCAGTGTTTATGCGGACTTGATTGACCATAACTACCACAAATAATGAAAACTGAATTATATATACATACATATCTATGGACATGGATAAGGAACTTTCCATACATAATGTCAGTAGTGACAATTTATTTTGTTATCTGAGTATGATAAAGTAAAAGAGTTTTCAAGCAGAACCTAGAAGAAATACTTTGAATTTAGGGTTTTCTCTTTGGAAAATAAAACTGTTTCTTATTCCCAGATTTTCTAATTCCCTAGGCACTAAAAGACTCTCAATGTGAGAAACAGTCTCAGGATAAAGATCAAATCCATGGCACTGAAAAAAAATCTATCTATCTATCTACCATCTATCTCTTCAGGATCTAGATATGGAGCTTGTAGCTGCAAGACTTCTTTAAGACATCAAAATGATATAAGATGTCACCTTTTAGACTCTTCCACTAGATTGTAGGGTTCTAAGATTCTTAAGGGTGTTGTTCCATAGTACTTTGATTCTCAGTCTAAGGTAGAGAAGAGACAGTCTTAAAAAGATATGTGGGTGTGACTTTGGCCTACTGGAGTAGATTTTAACTGGTATACAGGAAACTTATTAAGGGAATTATAATAACATGCTCTGAAATGACAGAAATAAAAGAGGCCTTTGGACCTCAAATTTCCTACAGACAGGAAGCAGACTGAAAAACTAAGCTATCCAGTTGCTTACATCAGCCGTTTCTCGTAGAAAGAAAGAGAATAACTCACAGCATGAAGCCAAGAGCCCAGAGAGTGGACCTATCAGTGACAGAGAATCAATCACTCACAGGGAGTAAGATTAGGTTCTAATCAAGAGCTTAGTTACAAGTATTGACACTTAGATTTCAGGATTACCATGGACCAGTGACTGCCATGTGCCTTTGTTTTGCCCCACATTTTGAATGGAAGTGTATGTTCAGGTTCTCTTGTCTTCTCATTGTATGCTGGGTATGTGGGATACGTAGGGATGAAAACTTGTCCCTTAATTCTAAGATTTTTAGTTTGAAAGTAATTATGCCTAAGAAGGCTGAACCACATTTGGACCTGATTTAGGTGATGAGTTCTTGAACTTAGAACTTAGTATGAAGTTTTGGGGGGTCCTGGAAGGGGAAAAGTGTACTTTACATGGGTGGGGAGTATAAATAATTTGTGGGCCAAAGGTAGACTCTGAGAAAATAAGATGATTGTATATTCTCCATTTAGAGGTAAAATTTATTTCCCTGTTCCTTGAATCTGGGTTGGCCCTGTGACTGCTTAACCAACAGCAGGTGGCAGAAGTAATTCTGAGCTAGTTACAGGTTTAAGACTTAAGAAAATCTTGGTTTCTTTCACTTTTGCACTTTTGGAGAGCTCTGAGCTTCCATTTAAGGAGTCTAATTACACTGCAGGAGCAAATATATTGACAATCCATGAACAGTAGAAAGGGCCTGAGAATACATTAAGACAGGAGAAACCCAGCTGTTGTATTGCCCCAGTTTTCCAGATGATTCTAGCTCCAGCTGCAATTTGAGGGCAACTGAATGAGCAACTTCAAGAAAGGCCAGTGTAAGAACATTCCAGTTACGTCAAATAAACCCACAGAGCTGTGAGAGAAAAAAAATGGTGGTTGTTTTAAACCACTAAGGTTTGGGTGGCTTATTATATGGCAGTAAGTAACTGGAACCATAACCATTATTATTTAATATTAGTTTAAAAATTCTTGCCAATGCAAATTGTCAAGAGAAAGATATAATAAATATCAAAATGGGAAGGAAAATGCAAAATTATTATTTCTATTGCATATGATACAATTGTATGATTGAAAAATTCAAGGGAAGTGATAAATATTGGTAAGTTAGTTGTTTTCAAAATTAATATACAAAAATTACTAGCTTTTTAATTTTAAAACAACCATTTAGAAATACAATAGAAGAACAATGCCATTTACTGAAGTAATTAAAATGTAAAATATATAGAAATCAGCTTAATGAGAAATTCAAAATTTTTCTATGAGGAAATTTTAGTACTGTTTCAAAATATAGAAGAAGACAATATGTTTAATGTATGCCTTGTTCTTGTATAAAATACTCAATATTTTTAGAGTTTCAATTCTTCATATAGTAATCATTAAGTGGAATGTGGTACATATAAAAATACTAACACAATTTTTCTCAAGTGTGATAAAATTAGACTATATTCATCTGGAAAAGCAACCATGAGAAAATATCAAGGGAAAGGACTCAAAGTAATATTTATGAGGGGAACTAGAACTATCACATAAAAAAAACACAGCATACACCTATAGTATTAAGTTTTGTGTTGTCAAGGGAAAGGGTAAACAATGAAAGACTGAAATTTATAAAAAGATATGGTTTATAGTAAATGTGGGAAATGTTGACTTTTGTAGTACCCATCACTGGGGCAACTGACTAACCCAGAAAATCTATGTTTCCTTCTTCTCTCCTTATGCTAAAATAAATTCCAGGTGGTTCAGATTTAAATATAAATAAGAAACCATAAATGTGTCAAAGAAATAGAAGTTTTGTTCAAAAATTTCAAATGAAAAATTTCAGTTTCAAATGAAATAGACAACTGAGGCAAGAGTTTGGTAAAATCTTCCAAAATTAAAATTCACGTAATCTTCAATTCAGCAATTTAGTGTTTAGGCATTTATTCTACAATAATAGTCATATAAGTAGGCGAAGTATCATAAAGTTTTATATGTTGCAAAAATATTATAGAATATTCATTATACCACTGTTTTGAAGAGGAACAAGTTCAAAATAATTTAAATATCCATCATTAGGGGGTTTATTAAATACATTTTTTTCATCTATATACTGGACTACTACAATATGGCTCCTTAAAATGGCATAATTTTCTGTATTCAGATAAAGCTGTCCATGATATGTTAAAAAAAAAGCACAGGAAATTATATAAAAAACACATATAATGTACTAGGACATGAGTAATATATTTCAGGAAGGATTAATGAGAAACAGTTTAGCTTGTGGCACACTATTAGTCTGTGCATTACCCTTTTTGTGTTTTTATTTTGTTTTATTTTGAACCCTTTTATTTTTCTCTCCCTAATATGGCTACCTTGCTGAACTTCATATTAACTTCATATTATATTAGAATTATAATAAGTGTTCCTTTGCTGAGTGTTTTTGTGAAATAGTCTTTACAGACTAAAAAATTACTTACATCATTTTATATTCTAAAAATGTTATCATACATTAAGTATGGACAATCAACGAAGTCTCTGTTCTCTCTACATTTAGTTTCTATGTAGAAATTTTCTTCTTTCTTTCAAAATAGGATAAATTTTATTAATTGATTTTTATAAAGTTAAACCATCCTTGCATTTATGAAATAAACTCTATTTGATGTGATTAATTTTATTTTAATACATTGAAAGGTTTGGTTGACTAATTAAGAATTTTTAAAAACTTTTTTTAGTTGAAGTATAGTTGATTTACAGTATTATACAAATTTTTAAAAACTTTTTGTAGTTGAAGTATAGTTGATTTACAATGTTATACAAATTTCAGGTGTGCAGCAAAGTGAATCACAATTTTTAAAGATTGTCCTCCATATTTAGTTATTACAAAATATTGGTTATATTCCATGTATTGTACAATATATCCTTGTGACTCTATTTCATCCATAGTATTTTGTACCTCTTAATCTCCTACTCCTATCGTGCCCCTCCCCCTTCCCCTCTCCCCAGTGGTAACCACTAGTTTGTTCCCTATATCCATGAGGCTGATTCTTCGCAATTTTTGCAAACTTATTTATAAGAAAAAATGTTTTTCATTTATTTAACTATTTTTTTATCAAACTTTGGTATCAAGGCTATACCAGCCTCTCATAAAAGAACTCTGTTTTCTGCAAAAAATTATATATATATGAAAAATTACTTGTGTTTTGAAAGTTTAGTAAAACTTTCTTATAAAATTGTCTTGTTCTCATTTTGTTTGTCAAGTGGTTGGTATGATGTGGGCACATGCTATTTAGCACTTCAGTATCTTTACATGTTACTTATCTATTCCAATTTTTAATATTTTAGCTGTGTCAATATGTAGAAATATTAATCTTTATTCTCACTCTCAAACTTTTAGAGTATTTTTTATTATATTCCCAAAACATCTATTTTTCTATCTCTGTGTCTCTCTGTCTCTCTGCCTACGTGTTCATTCGTCCATCCACACACCTTTTATTATTTTCTTTAATCAACATCTTTTTTGTTTTTTGAAAACATCAAAAGCATAATTTCAATTATCAAGTGAAATTATAATATTTTTATTTTTTATTATAAGTACATTTTTACTTTACTTAAAAATGTATGTTATGCCTCATACAAAAGGTACATTCCATTTAAGGTGCTTTAAAGTGCTTTGGACATCTACTATTTTCTAATGGTTTCTTCATATCTTTGTAGGTGCACTTTCATGGGAAAAGTTGACTTAAGAATTTTGACATGCATTACAATGAACATTGTTCCTTCATCCATATGCAGTTGATGCATATTTATTTTCCTTCATACTTGCGTAAGAGAATTAGTCAAGTTGGTAATTCATGTGACCTTGAACATTTGATTAAAAATATGCATATGTCAAAATACACTACACTGTTAATCTCCATGTCATTATTTAGTCTCACTGGCCTCACTGGACACAAACTGAGTGACTCATATGGGGAATTTTCAATTAGTCAGAGCTCAGGCACTATAAGCAATGGTCATTTTGACATCAGGAGCGTTACTTTTTAAAAGATTCTTTGAAAATATTTGTAATGCAAGTTTCTAATCAATTCTTAATAAATAAGAAACAAAATTATTATATTCATAGTTTTTAAGTGAAAAAATAAGTACTAATTAATCTGAGAAAACACTGGGCTTCTCATTGATACAAAAGATGACAGGTGTTAAAGCTATACAGATATGTTAATAAATCACTGCCTTAAATAGTTATATGCAAAAATATAATTATATGCTAAATAATTTGTTCAAAGAAAAATTTACCTAAAAAAGGAATATATAATATTAGGAGACAAATATGCAAATACTTAATATACTTTGAAAATCAGTTTAAAATACTCACTGGATTGAGCAATAAAATAAAATAAAATACTTTCTTTTATTGGAAGTTCATTTTGGTTAGTATTATTATTATTTTTGCAACAAACCATTTTATTATTCCCTTCACAGACAGCAGTGACTTTTCTTTGGCTTTGAAAAGACTTAAGATGTTTTCACCTATCCAAGCCCTTCTCTTGTTTTCAGGCATTCAGTCTTTGGATAGTGATTGATTGAATTATGACTGATTGTTTGACAAAAAGTAAATAAATAAAATAATGAAATATTATTCAGGCACCAGCAGAAGAAATACGATTTCTCAAGTGAGGTATAATTTTTATTCCTTTTGGATATAACTGAGCCAGCTAAGTTGGATAAGTAGATATTTTAACTTATCTACTCAGACCATAAAATATTTATATAATGGCAAGATCTGAACTGATAACTTGATTCATGCATTTCCATAAATATTCTAACATGGGAGATGAAATAGACTCAATAGGAGACTCGGTTTTAATTTAATTGGAAATTTAATTTTTAAATTGAAAAACTCTAGGGAAAGTTTGTTATATTAAAAGAGAGCAATTCTTCGATAAAATATTGTACTTCGGAGACTCAAACCTTATATCAGTTTGCTCTCAAGGATCTTATGTGATACTCATGAATCTATAATATTCTATGAAAGTGCTCACAGCAAGTAAACCTTAAAAGGAGGTAAGCATATGGAAAAATATATTAGAAAATAGTTGAATGATTTACTTTCTTAAAATGCTGTTAGGTGAATATAGCCATACAAAAGTAGCAACTGGCAATAGCAGTTCCATTTTTTAAAGTTTGTGGAGTCTACTATTAATAATTGTACATTACATCTGGTGGCAAATTAAGTAGCCCTTTTAAAGTACTTTTGGAGATCCCCTTTGTACTAGCCTGCTGTAAAATTGTCTTATTTCATTCCCTTCTTTACTGAATGATTTTAAAAAATGTGGTTTTTCTATCCACAAAGCTAACTGAATGTGCCATAAGATCCTGTGCATGATAAGCTTTAAGAAATCCTGGCCATGTCTAAAAATAAAAAGAATGACAGCATCACTTTTCAGTAATATTGCCATTTAAATAACATTGGTGCTTTGATAGATTTCTTTCTCCATCCAAAAATAACTGGATATAAACTCACTCTTACCAGCACATCTCTAGTCTTTGAAAATTAGAAGCAGTAGTCCACTCGATCCAGGTTTCCAAATAGAAAAGTAACAGTTTTATTCAAGTAACATAGTCTAAAATTAGCACAACTAATAATTATTACATGGCATAACTTTATAAGAGAGATATTTGTAAGCATGTTTTAACACAACAGCCCTGGATGGTTTTAGAAGTGCTAACATCTCTAAAATACATGTTAAAATTGATTTGGTTTGTGCAAATGCTCATTTTACACCACCTGGAAAATCTTCCATGTTATGAACTGAGCCAGGAAAATATGCTGTAACTATTGATATAATTAGACATGTAGATACAGTTCAGAATTAATCTCTTTGATATTCTCACATAGGTAAATATTAATGGCAATAATAAATTCATAAATTGTTGTCATTTTTCATCTTTCATAGCTCACTAAACACTTAAATCTGCAAATCGAAATCAGCTAAATAAATGAATAAATGCCTACCTTTCTTCAAGCTTTCCAGAGGAGGTCCAGATTAACTATTTATGGATGCTTGACGGTTTCCAATGCTGAATGCTTTTCTTCATATTGTCCTATAACAAAAAAAGGAAAAGAAAAAGTAAAGAAAGAAATTCTATGTAAAAGAGAATGTGTGAGATTTTATTAGTGTTTAAGTGTTCCTGAGATGAACTGTGTGATGGTTAAATTTATGTGTCAGGTATGCAGTCAAACATTCTGGATGTTTCTGTGAGGAAGTTTTCAGATGAGATTAACATTTAAATCAGTGGACTCTGAGTAAAGCAGATTCTACTCCATAATGTGGGTAGATCTCATCCAAACAGCTGAAGGCCTAAATAGAACAAAGATTGACCTACCCTGAACAAGAGGGAATTCTCCTAGTAGCCAACCGTCAGATTTGAACTGAAGAAGGCATATAGTGAAAAGCTGATCTGTCAATGATCCAGTTCCTTCTCTCCTTCCCATAAATATCATTCTTTTTAGGTCTATGTATTGTATGAAAAAATTTTTTGAATTTATTGGCAAATGTAGATATGGATTCTTGTGTATTTTTATTTATTAATTTTTTACAATATCATAGTAGTTAACAATGAATCTGTACTTTAGAGAGATTTTCTTAACACCACATACAGTGTACCTTCCTTCTTTTCCTACAGCTGCCTTATGTTATATGGTTGTAATATACATTGTATATTCTTTCCCTTATTGATGTATGTTTAGTATGTCTCCATGTCTGCTATCACAAATAAAGCTAGAATTCTGCAGTATCTATAGCATAAACAATTCTGATTGCTGTTTCAAAGAGTATTTTCATTGAAAATTTTTGTGGATATGGTCAAGTTGGCCTCCATAGGGATGATGGTGACTTACCCTCAGTATCAGATAAGGGCGCCTATTTTCCCACACACTCACCAACAGAGTATGTTATCACATTTTTGGATTGTTGCCATGTGATGCCTCACTGAGTCTTTTATAGATAGTAGGTGCTCAATAGTGCTTTTTGGACTAAATTGAGATGTATCTGTTAAGATTTTCTTCAGACTGGACAGGCTCCTATTGGATTATTAACTTTAAGTTTCTTCTATATACTTCAATAAGTGAAGAGTGACAGGGAATGAAGATAATAACAAAATGTGGGGATTAATGGGGAAGACAGATTATTTCAATTCCAGATTGTTCTGATAATAGAAATACCCTAAATAGACTCGCTTATTTTTCATTATCTAAATTTAAAGAAAGCAAAATCAGGAATGGCTTTAATCCTTTTTATTCTGACCAATAGCAGCAATGGAAATATTATAAATGTGGGGACAGAAAGACCCGGATTTGTTTCTGAGCAAACTAATTTACCAAATAATAACAATTAATATTTGTAAATGTGTATTAAGTTCTTTACAATTTTTATCTTATGTATCTTTACAATAACCATATAAGGTAAGTGATATTATGAAATCCATTTTGCAGATGTAGAAACTGACTCTTAGAGTAATTAAGTCACTTAGCTTTCAGAAATACTAAAACTATATTTCTGTTTCCTTCCTGTTTCATGAAAGCTAAAACATTCAACCTCTCATAATTTATTATCTAGCTATTACAGTTGTTGTATTTTTTTCTTCCTGTGACACATGATATTTTACAAGATTTTGATTGAATGCCAGCCTTATTTAATAGCATATATGCCCAACAGTTGCCTAGTTTCCATTTGGTAAATCTAAAGAGAAATGCAGTTATTGGGCTAAACCCACCTTCATTTACATTACTTCAACAGGTAGAATAAATCATGTGTTTTAAATTTCCTCTTTTTTAAGAAGGAAAAATGATCTGGCAGGTGATGTGGATTTACATTTCTTTTGAGTACGTGTGTGTTCACTGGGAGATAATTATATTCTCATCTGATCCTTTTCAATATAACTGTTCTTACCCTATAATATACTATGCTTGTCTATTATTTATTTTGTGGTAATTTAATATAAGTTGTTAATAGGTCGTAGTCTGGGAAGAGTCCCAAAACTTCAGGTTTCGTATCTAGCAAAGGCACTGACTTAATATGTAACTCACTCATTTTTTTATGCTCTCGGGTTTTTCTATTCAAAAGATACAATATTGATCAAACAGGAATTGTAAGAACTAAACACTTCTACCGCACTTTTAGAAATATTTATAGAACTGTTTATTTTGAAAAATATGTCCTTTCATGATAATTTGTTACATGTATAGAGGTCATATAAAAGAAAATACATTGATTAGTTTGTTCTATGAATAATCTCTTTATATCATTAGCTCATAGATTTAACATATAAAAATAATAATTTTGAGGTAGTTGACAAAGTCTACCTGAGTATTGCAAATAATAGAAACCAAAGTAATATTGAATGTAACTGGAATACACAGAGAAAAATATATTAAGAATAGGAGTTTTTGGTTTAAAATATTAAACTTCACGAAAGTTCCTCTCAATCTTTTAAGAATTTTCTACCCACTTGCATTTGGGAGTATGGGATACAATCCACACTTTTAAAAGAATGGGAGGATTGCCTTCTATTTGTATGCTGTTATAACTGTAATTAAAGCCACTTCTGAAAAGCTATAAGTTCTGGTATTAATCACACTCTTTCTCCGATCCTTATTATTATTATACTAGTAAAATAAGTTTGTTTTTTTTTTTTAAGTCCAGTGTAGTCTTGAAGGAAAAAGAGATAAGGAAGAGTTTTCATCAAGCCAGCCTTCCTCCTGAGAGGTCTTTAAGAAAGATGGCGGGAGTCAGGACTCTTCTGCGTCCTGATCCCCTGCAGCGTGGAGGAGCCCTCCTCCAAAGGTGTCTGTTTTCGCTTGCTATTCCCAAAGAGTAGTTCCAACTGCCTTGACACTTTCAGTTTATCTTCATGTTACCTGCTGTAAATAATAAGAAGGCACTGATATTTTGGTAAATCTATGAGAGACTTTTATGAATATTTATAAGACAATGGGACAAAATATTCTATAAAATTGTATGTCGCTTTTAAAAATCATTTTGCAAAATTATTGTAGGGCCTGAGATTCCATAAGACTTTCAGATTCTGTAGGAATTTAAAATAGCAAGATTGATTTCCCATAAACTCATTTGTAGTAAATTAATTCTGTTTTCATGGATGTAGTTAATATCATTCTTCAACTGAAGTCAAAACCTCCTCATGGTCTCATCATATGTGCTTCCATGAATACCGATGCTGTTAGCATTCCGGATCTTTAGTGAAATCCTCTATCCATTTCTTCATAGAAAAGGAAGAATCTTTGTATACATTCAGGGTATCTGGTTATCTCTCACATATTGATTTTTTTTTAACTTAACCTATGTAGGAAGAGATTTAGTGCATTGTAAGAAAGGGGTCATATGAATCAAAAAACGAATGCTCATATAGTAAAAGTAATATAAAAAAAGCTAAGCTAAATAAAAGCAAAATTACATTTTAATATCCCCAAAGGGACACTACAAGCTTCTCAAATGTACATTAAAATTATCTACTAAACATAATTGCATTGAGGAATTTCTGACTGAATCTCTTTCTTTTGTTCTTTCTCTTTTCCTTTTTTTGTTTTGTTTTTGTCTTAAATAAGAAAGTATTTTCAGGTCAGATTCAGTTTTGTGAGGCCTAGGCTGATAAAGTTTTGTGCGGTTGGCATTATTAATTAGTAAAAATATAAAATACCTCTCTTGCAAATTTCCAAATCCATGTGACCATGTGAATACCTTGCTAGGACTCTCCCAATCTAGGAAGGGGCTCAGGACAGTGGGAGGCTGTGAAGTTTCAACAACTTTAGCTTCTCTGTAAATCTGTGTTTGTGTGTTGTTAGAAGATCCTTAGGTCATTAATAAAGGAAGCCCTTTTTCTACCTGGCCACTAGAACAGAACACAGAGCCACACACCCACTGGCAGAGGATATCAGGACTCATTTCCCTAGATTTGCCAACCTGCTTATACTAACAGCTTTAAATCTTTAATAATTTGGTAGTTGAAAAGGAATACCTCATTGCCTAACTGGTACCATATTGGGGCTTAGTTGGTTACTGCTGGTAGAGATTAGGCACTGAGCTTAGTGCCAGCCAGGTCAGTTTTGGTAAGGGAAGTCCATGTTTTGACCCCATGGTCCCATAGCCACTTTTCTTCGTGTGTTAATTGAGCAAATGCTGGGATGGCTGGGGAAAGAGGCTGGCAGACATCCATGGAGCTTGTCATTTTTCTACCTGATTACTAAAACCCTCTTCTGAGGTAGATGCCATTTACAACATAGACACAAATATATTCTTAGTTTTTGTCCATTGAGAGTTCCATCCACAGATGTTTTCCCCAGACTTTTTTGTCACCAAAGTTCTAATACTGTTTCTTTCAAGTCTTAGATCATCCAGCCAAACAGTTAATAACTACTAACGAATCAATGTAGAACTCTACTTCTGACCATCTCTAACCTCAGACAAAATGGTCAACAAAATGTTATCAACAAAACACTTGTTGGAACCAGGGAGGGTGACTGGTGATAAAACTGGCTGGAGAGTGAGATCACTGGGATTCTGGTCTACATATTGCTGGCAGCTATGACACAAGGGCAAGAAAAGAGGAGGCACACCAGATGCAGAAAGAGAAGACCCTTCCTCCTTCAGTGACCCTCCACTTCCTTCCACTGAAGCACTGGGTCAGCTTGCAAAGGAGAAATGTTTCCAGAGTACGGTTCAAGCTTCACACAGCAGAAAAATGAACTGTTATGTGTGGAGCTGAGTAACAATTAATTGATACCTGACACATGTACATAATCTCATTTAATCCTCATAACCTAACTGAATACTTGTCAATATTATTTTTTGAAGTCTAAATTGACTTTCTATGGTAATTGAAAAATGATAGAAGTATTCACAAAGTAAAGATATTAGTTGATTCTATAAAAACATAAAAACCTGTATATTGAAAAAAAGAATGAAAACAAAGACAGTAGATGTGGAACACAGATCAGGAGCAAGTACTGCAAAGGAGAGGTTAAATTTATGTATCAAATAAAATATTTTATTCATTTAGAAAATAAATTAATGCCTCAATATGTAAATGAGCATAATTCATAACTAGAAAATTGACAATTGGAAATAAAATTTATAAGATGGCATAGCTGAAAATATTAACTTAAACAATAGTAAAGTACCATACTTTGCCTATGTAACTGGACTAACTGGTCATCTGTCCCTTCACTGCCCCATCCCTCCATCACACATTGTCAAACTGGAAACTATCACCAACACAAAAAGTTGAGAGTCCTTACTAGGATTTGAAAAGTAGAGTCTTTCTCATAAAAAAGAGCAAACTTTGAAAGGTTATAGAGTGTTTTTATTCTTTTCTAGTGGGCCTCAAAAAGTAGCAGAAATCCAAAAATATTCTGGCATAAGAATAGGACTCATTGATGTCGCTAGAAAGGAATGCATCTTGCTAATTACAAAACAGTTAAAAGTAATATTTATTTCTTGGTGTGAGATTAGTCTTTCAATTTACTTGGATTGATATCTACAGTTTATGTATGCAGATATATTTAATCCAATAGGTACAATACTTACAGAGACAGTCTTGTATGCAGTTCTTAAAGGCAGGATCATTGCAGAAGAAATCAATCTGACCTAGAATATTCCACCATTCTCCCTAAAATTTGGAGACTTGGGGTGCCAGAATGTTTCCATCTCCCTTCTGAGCCTTCCTCAGCACAAATTTCCAAGAGTTTGATAGAATTTATATGTCAGTGTTTATTGTCTAATAGCTTCATTCTCCTCTACTGGCTTTCACATTCTTAAAAAACAATATTAACTAGTGGGTTTAGACATTAAGATTGAGAAGCCCAAGAGCAGGTGAGACCTAAAAGATGGGAATGGGGAGCCCAGAAGACTGAGTGTTAAAGGGGAAAGAGAAAGCAGAGGTTTGCTGGATGGAGGCTGAGAACAGAGACTAATGGATTCTTTAAAAAAGAAAAATTTTGGTTTTTGTTAGTAAATTCCCTCTTCCAGCTCCCTTATAGAATGCGAGGTAAAACTCTATCAACTGTGACTGTTCTTACAAAGTGAAACTTTGTTTGGGAGGAGCCGGAACATAAGGACACTACCTGTGTATGGGTTACACCAAATAAAAGATTTTTAATTTTTATAAACAGAAAATCAATTGCTCCCAAGTCCCATACAGAAATGTTGGGAAAATATATACAGTTCATCAGTTTGCAGATGCTCTAAAATTTTAAGTTTTCTTGGGTGTTCCTTTGGCTTGGTCTACTCCTGCTCCTGGCCCTGGGGCCCTGGGGGAAGGTGAAAGAGAAGAAAAGAAAAAAGAAAAAGAGAAAGAAGCAAGGACAAGGAGAGGAGAGAAAGAAAGGAAATGAATGAATGAGATCAAAAGTCCAACATTCATGTTGAGCAAAAGTATAAAAAAGGGAAAAGTAAGAGCCAAAATAATTCATTGTTTATAATGTCAGTATGAGACATTTATTTTTAAATGTGGATTAACCTTTTAAGTCAGGCATCGCTCTCAATACGTATCCGTGGGCATGCATGCCTATTATTGGAAGGATATGGTCCTGATAATTTGCAAAAGGTGAGTGTGAAGGTTATGCCTTTGAGTGACAGTTGCAGATTGGTTTGTCTACAGTAATACCATCTCTGAGTAAAAGGCAGCTAGCAGCTGTCCTTCCCCACTCTGGCTGTTCCATTAGTGTCACTGGCCTCCCCAGGGTTTTATAACCTCTTACCTTGTGTGTTCATGGATACAATTTTATTTCTTCTGTTACATTTTTAGAACCAACTGTTCATGTTTTTTTAGTTGCTTGTCTCTTCCTCCTGAAAATTCTCAGAGAGCTTTGATATTAAATCCGTAGTAAGGAATACAGCTATATAATTACTGGATTTGATTAATTAAATATCAAGAGCATTCAGATAGTGACCTAAAAGAGAAAACATCCATTTAACTCTCCATGGCCTAATTTTCACTAAATTTAAAACTAGTTTAGGTATTTACAAACCACACTATTAATAATTTGAAATAATGTATTTATCTTCAAATTATTTTTTAAGCCTTTTACAAGTAACAACAAATCTTTTTTTGAATCTTTTTTAAAAAAAGGAATAAATTAATTATTGAGTTATGTACTATTTAATATAAATAAAAAATATCAACTTATTTAAATTGTGTTGAGATACAAAATGCTAACTCAAACATTACATATATTTAAAGAAACGTCCAGTTTTCATAGGTGAACTCTATTATTTTTTACATAATCTGCATAATTCTTAGGGGGGGTCAACATAACACACATTAAAAAAAAGCCTGCTTGGATTCTGTAGACCTGAAATGTGGTGCTGCCTATGATTTCCAACTTAAGTCAAGTTACTTTACTCATTTTGGTCTTTGCAGCTTTACCTGCAAACTGGTGATAATGGCACATGTCTCACAGTGTTATTAAGAAAATTAAGTAAGGGGATAAAAAAACCCTAGCAGAACTTTAGGCACCTATTAGGTACTAAATTTTTAAAAAAGTTGAATATGACTTTTAAAATTATTATTTAGCAAATGATGTGAGAAAATTTTAGCATAGTGGAATTTTCACTCCTTTAAGAAAATCTAGAAATATTTTAGCCACTGAGATGTTAGAGTTAATAGACTCTGACATTAAATAAGTCACTTAATCACTCTATATCTTAATTTCCTCACTGGTAAAGTGAGGGAAAAAATAGTGCCTCCCTCATAGGTTATAAGGAGAAAGGAGGTTTCTAACCATAAAATATATGGAGCAGGGCCTGACATATGCGTTATATAATTATATAAGATTTACATAAGGACTATGGTATATATACGCATTGTATAATTACATACACATTATGTAAGAATTTGTTGAATGAATGAATTAAATATGGTAGAGGTTACACTACTCTTTTAGTAAATCTATGGTATAAGGAAACTGTTCATCGATGTAAGCTTTCATGTTTTGTGTTTCTCGATTAAGAACTACTCTGCAAAACACACATCTCAATTACATACATTTATGATCTGACAGATAATGTTTATCTAGAGCAAGTGCAGTTTCTCTACTAGAACCTCTGTTTAAAGTATGATCCCATTGACATTATACAAATGATCAGGCCCCACCTCTGCACAACTGCATCAGAATTTACATTTCAACAGGTTTCAAGGCGTTTTGAATATACTGCTTTCAAGTATACTACATCACTGATAGTCCACATTCGTAAAAAAAGAATAAAAAGAATAAAAGAATACAAGATTAGTGGGAATTCCTTAGCTGTCTAGTGGTTAGGGCTCTACACTTCCACTGTAGGGGGCCTGGCTTCCATCCCTGGTAATTCATAAAGAGAGTGCCATCTATTTTCACTTGGAAGAAAATTTTTGTTTAAACAGATAAAGCATACATGAATTAAAATCTTGTAATTTATAAGTAATTTCTTTTGAAAAAAACATGATTTTTTCCAGTTTTTTTGTTTTTTCTCTGATTAGTGTAACAAAATCAATGTCTTTTATTATGACTGGTAGCCATTTTTAAAGTCTTTTTTCTTTGGATTGTTTTGTGTTCTATTTTGTTTTAGTGAAGAAGCATTAGGGAAAACATCTTTGGGATGGATCAACTTACTTTCATGTTTATGAGGTCATATATAATTGTAGGAATTGTAAGACTGAAGACCACTGGGAGAAAGAGCTGTCCAAAGGTGACTGAGTATTCCTTACAACAGAGCTTATCGAAAGGAAAAAAATGATGGCAATATGTTAATAGGTTTGACAGTACTCTTGCCAATATTAACCCAGAGGTCACTGGTCCTCCGAGTGATGGAGTCCTTTACTTGAGATTTGAAAGGAAGACGTGTTCATGTTATTTGTCCATGGGAATCACGTTATCCATTGGAATGCTTGTATTCTGAGCCTGTCAAAGCCTAGATATGTGGAGTCAACCTAGCACTTGACTATTCGAAAACATGTGGCATAATATTATGACAAATACCACCCACGTGCACACATGTAACCTATACTCCTCAGCAGCCATTGTAATGCAGGTCCTGTGCAATTTTGTGTTGTGCTGCTGAGGGTTCCATGAAGACATCTGTAACAAGTCTTGCTGATAACCTGACAGCTCCCTTGGATTTGAACATATCTCAGATACTTTGTGTTTTTACTTTCTCTTTTGAGAATTTGATTTTAGGGACAATTCATATTTCAGGAGAAATTTTGGTGTAGTACGCTTTGTCTATTTAAAACCAGGCCAGGCACCGTCAAATAATCAATTGTTACTGCTAGATGGTTGCAGCATGGTAACGTGCTTTCAGGTTAAAGTTTTCAGACAAGCTTTCAGGTCTCAACTTGAACTCCTGCATAATATAGATAGGCTGTGGGGAGAGGGTCAGAGGGACTGAGGAAAAGACTAGCAATGAGCTACTCTGTAACACTCTGTATGCTCGCTCCTCTTCCCTGAAGAGTTAGCATAGATTCTTCGGCACCTTCTCCCTTCTCACCTTACTGCAAATGAGCACATGCAGCCAAGAAAATACGCAGACTCACACACACACATACACACACAACAAAACACTCAGGAAAATCAGGGGAGAGGTAGCAGAGAGCCTCAGTGCTCCTAAATTATCTAGTAATAATAATAGTGATATATGTCTCATGTTATATGTATGTGTGTATGTTACATGTATGTGTACTATGTATAATGTTATAATTTTCTAATGCTATAAATACGAGAAAAGGCATTGAACTCACATAAGCCTGCATTTGAATTTTAACCCTTCTATGATATAACTATGAACACATGATTTACAGTTTTCTGGGCCTCAATTTCATTATCTTTCAAATGGTAATTCTACTAGATCTACTTCATGAGTCTAAAGAATGAAAAAATTGGATAATGCACACTTAAATGAGATTTGAGATACAGATGCATTTGCTTAGATGATACTCTTTTTTCTAAAGCACAAACCTCTTTAGCACAGACCAAGCCTTTCTTTTTTTCTCCTGATTTATATGGTGGCTCAGAATACCTTCATGCTTGTCAAGGAACAAAAACGGAGTTCTTTTGTAGGGTTGATTAAGATATACATACAATGTTTGGTGAACTGGTGTGTGGCTAAGACGTTGGTAAAGAAATAAGTTTTTATATAATATGAAACACCCCCAACCTTCACAGTCACCAGAAATAATTCTCTCATAATGAGCTAGACTCAGCTAGAAGGCCAGTAGGTCAGAAGGATGTAAATGTTCCCGTTGCAGTTAAAAGGCTCACATTTGGATCTGGTCTGACCCATCCTGGTGTCACTATATGTCATCCAGTTTGACAGGGACTCTGGGTAAACCAGAAATTTCTCAGGTCAAGACTTCTTGCATAAGAGGTTTCTTTTTTGCAAATCTTTTGTACTATGAGGATCAAGTGTATTAATGGTCAGGGCTTTCCAGCCCATTGGCACTGGCAAATCTGTAGCTTGAATTACAGTCATGGTTGTGGATTTCCAGAAGTGCAGAACTTCTACTCAGCAGAATTTTAGCTCAGTAGAGATGGCAATGACTTTCCCATGTTAATGTCAGGGCTAATTTATAAACACAGCACACCTTGGATATTGCCAAAATATCTGTTGGGAACTTGAAGGAGCATTTTTCATGCAGCTTGAGTTTCTGCGTGACAATGAACTTGTGGCATTAGGTTTAATGTTTACTGTGGCATTAATTGTATGGTCGTAAGCTAGTAAGAATTGAGAATATTTATATTTCTTGTATAATGTACCAAACATAATGCCTAGCATAGTAGTATTTAGTAAACTTGTTTATCATCAATGTTGATACTTTATCTTTCTAATATAATTAAGAGTAAAAACCTTCTTCAATTAAAAATAATTATACTAAATAATGTTCAATAATAGTAAGTTATAGTATTAGAATTTAATAACTGCTGTGTTGTAAATACTAGATGCAACGAAGGAAATAGTGTGATGGTCATAAAAATGCGAAATAATATATTTTTTTCTCCTTGTTTATAGTTGATAAAGTGCTTTTACATACATAATGTTTCAATACTTTCAACAACCTTGAGTTAAGTATTACTTTCTACATTTTATACGTGAGATTCAGAATCATAGATAAGAAAATAGAAAAAAGATATTTAAAAATAGTTAAAGAAAAAATAGTTTATTATATTAATCATACAGCAGGAAATATATGTATTTATGTACTTTCAAAATAAGCGAGGGTAAAAAACATTACATCTAAAAATAAAAATATAAATTCATCTGATTTTTATTTCAATGTGGTCAACTTCTGTTTCTAAATAACTGTCAGGTGTAAAACATGATGTAACAGTGTTTTACACTGTTTCACTGGTATTTCAAATTAATTGCACAGAAGCTGCTAAATGGTTGAAAAATTAGCTGAATTGTAACAAAAGGTGGATATATATTCATAATTATCTAGCAGATTTTCAATGGGATCAAAGTTAAGTCTGGGGGGACCTTCAAGATGGCGGAGGAGTAAGATGTGGAGATCACCTTCCTCCCCACAAATACATCAAAAATACATCTACATGTGGAACAACTCCTACAGAACACCTACTGAGTGCTGGCAGAAGACTTCAGACTTCCCAAAAGGCAAGAAAC
Organism: Balaenoptera musculus; assembly: GCF_009873245.2. Taxonomy (NCBI): domain Eukaryota; kingdom Metazoa; phylum Chordata; class Mammalia; order Artiodactyla; family Balaenopteridae; genus Balaenoptera; species Balaenoptera musculus. The sequence continues at coordinate 103,978,306 of NC_045788.1, read as the reverse complement.
TCCCCACGTACCTGGGTAGGGCAAAAAAAAAAAAGGAAAAACAGAGACAAAAAAATAGGGACAAGACCTGCACCAGTGGGAGGGAGCTGTGAAGGAGGAAAAGTTTCCACACTAGGAAGCCCCTTCTCTGGTGGAGACGGGGGGTGGGTGGGGGGAAAGCCTCGGAGCCACGGAAGAGAGCGCAGAAACAGAGGTGCAGAGGGCAAAGCAGAGAGATTCTCCCACAGAGGATCAGTGCCCACCAGCACTCACCAGCCCGAGAGACTTGTCTGCTCACCCGCCGAGGCAGGGGGGGGCTGGGAGCTGAGGCTCGGGCTTTGGAAGTTGGATCCCACGGAGAGGACTGGGGTTGGCTGCGTGAACACAGCCTGAAGGGGGCTAATGCACCACAGCTAGCCGGGAGGGAGTCCAGGAAAAAGTCTGGACCTGCCTAAGAGGCAAGAGACCATTGTTTCGGGGTGCACGAGGAGAGGGGATTCAGAACACCGCCTAAACGAGCTCCAGAGATGGGCGGGAGCTGACTATCAGCGTGGACACCACAGATGGTCATGAAATGCTAAGGCTGCTGCTGCAGCCACCAAGAAGCCTGTGTGCAAGCACAGGTCACTATCCACACCTCCACTGCTGGGAGCCTGTGCAGCCCACCACTGCCAGGGTCCTGTGATCCAGGGACAACTTCTCTGGGAGAACGCACGGCACACTTCAGGCTGTTGCAATGTCACACCAGCCTCTGCTGCTGCAGGCTTGCCCTGCATTCCGTACCCCTCCCTCCCCCCACCCTGAGTGAGCCAGAACACCGTAATCAGCTGCTACTTTAACACCATCCTCTCTGGGTGGGGAACAGATGCCAGAGGGTGACCTACATGCAGAGACGGGTCCAAATCCAAAGCTGAGCCCCAGGAGCTGTGAGAACAAAGAAGAGAAAGGGAAATTTCTCCCAGCAGCCTCAGGAGCGGTGGATTAAATCTCCACAAATAACTTCATGTACCCTGCATCTGTGGAATACCTGAATAGACAACGAATCATCCCAAAATAGAGGCAGTGGACTTTGTGAGCAACTGTAGACTTGGGGTTTGCTTTCTGCATCTAATTTGTTTCTGGTTTTATGTTTATCTTAGTTTAGTATTTAGAGCTTATTTTTATTGGTAGATTTGTTTACTGATTTGGTTGCTCTCTTCCTTTTTCTTTTATATATATATTTTTTCCTTTTTCTCTTTTTGTGAGTGTGTATGTATATGCTTCTTTGTGTGATTTTGCCTGAATAGGTTTGCTTTTACAATTTGTCCTAGGGTTCTATCGTTCCGTTTTTTTTTTTTTTAGTATACTTTTTAGCGCTTGTTACCATTGGTGATTTTGTTTCTTCCTTTGGTTGTTCTCTTCTTTCTTTCTTTCTTTTTTCTTACTACTCTTTAATTTTTTTATTTTAAGAATTTTTTTCAAATTTTTGTAACTTCATTTAATTTTATTTTTTTCCTTCTTTCTTTTCTTTTCTCCCTTTTCTTCTGAGCCGTGGGGCTGACAGGGTCTTGATGCTCCAGCCGGGTGTCAGGCCTGAGCCTCTGAGGTGGGAAAGCCGAGTTCAGGACACTGAACCACCAGAGACCTCCCATCCTCATGTAATGTCAGTCAGCGAGAGCTCTCACAGAGATCTTCATCTCAGTGCTAGGATCCAGCTCCACTCAACAACCAGCAAGCTCCAGTGCTGGACACCCCATGCCAAAAATCTAGCAAGACAGGAACACAACCCCAGCCATTAGAAGAGAGGCTGCCTAAAATCATAATAAGTTTACAGACACCTCAAAACACACCACTGGATGTGGTCCTGCCCAGCAGAAAGACAAGATGAGGCCTCATCCACCAGAACACAGGCACCACTCCCCTCCACCAGGAAGCCTACACAAGCCACTGAACCAAACTTACTCATGGGGAGGCAGACACGAAAAACAATGGGAACTACAAACCTGCAGCCCACGAAAAGGAGACCCCAAACACAGTAAGTTAAGCAAAATGAGAATCCAGAGAAATATGCATCAGATGAAGGAGCAAGGTAAAAACCCACCAGACTAAACAAATGAAGAAGAAATAGGCAGTCTACCCAAAAAAGAATTCTGAGTAATGACAGTAAAGGAATATAAGCCAATAAAATGGACATCCTGGTAGAAATGGACACATTCTTAGAAAAGCACAACCTTCAGAGACTGACTCAGGAAGAAATAGAAAATATAAACAGACCAATCACAAGCACTGAAATTGAGACTACGATTAAAAATCTTCCAACAAACAAAAGCTCAGGACCAGATGGCTTCACAGGCGAATTCTATCAAACATTTAGAGAAGAGCTAACACCTATCCTTCTCAAACTCCTCCAAAATATAGCAGAGGGAGGAACCCTCTCAAACTCATTCTATGAGGCCACCATCACCCTGATACCAAAACCAGACAAAGATGTCACAAAGAAAGAAAACTACAGGCCAATATCTGATTAACATAGATGTAAAAATCCTCAACAAAATACTAGCAAACAGAATTCAACAGCACATTAAAAGAATCAAACACCCTGATCAAGTGGGGTTTATCCCAGGAATGCAAGGATTCTTCAGTACATGCAAATCAATCAATGTGAAAAACCATATTAACAAATTGAAGGCTAAAAACCATATGATCATCTCAATAGATGCAGAAAAATATTTCGACAAAATTCAACACCTATTTATGATAAAAACCCTCCAGAAAGTAGGCATAGAGGGAACTTACCTCAACATAATAAAGGTCATATATGACAAACCCACAGCCAACATCGTCCTCAATGGTGGAAAACTGAAACCATTTCCACTAAGATCAGGAATCAGACAAGGTTGCCCACTCTCATCACTATTATTCAACATAGTTTTGGAAGTTTTAGCCACAGCAATCAGAGAAGAAAAAGAAATAAAAGGAATCCAAAATGGAAAAGAAGAAATAAAGCTGTCACTGTTTGCAGATGACATGATACTATACATAGAAAATCCTAAAGACGCTACTAGAAAAATACTAGAGCTAATCAATGAATTTGGTAAAGTAGCAGGATAAAAAATTAATGAACAGAAATCTCTTGCATTCCTATACACTAATGATGAAAAATCTGAAAGAGAAAGTAAGGAAACATGCATATTTACCATTGAAACAAAAATAATAAAATACCTAGGAATAAATCTACCTAAGGAAACAAAAGACCAGTATGCAGAAAACTATAAGACACTGATGAAAGAAATTAAAGATGATACAAACAGATGGAGACATATACCATGTTCTTGGATTAGAAGAATCAACATTGTGAAAATGACTATACTACCAAAGCAATCTACAGATTCAATGCAATCCCTATCAAACTACCAAAAGCATTTTTCACCAAACTAGAAAAAAAAAATTTCACAATTTGTGTGGAAACACAAAAGATCCCGAATAGCCAAAGCAATCTTGAGAAAGAAAAACGGAGCTGGAGGAATCAGGCTCCCAGACTTCAGACTACACTACAAAGCTACAGTAGTCAAGACAGTATGGTACTGGCACAAAAAGAGAAATATAGATCAATGGAACAGGATAGAAAGCCCAGAGATAAACCCACGCACATATGGTTACCTTATTTTTGATAAAGGAGGCAAGAATATACAATGGAGAAAAAACAGCCTCTTCAATAAGTGGTGCTGGGAAAACTGGACAGTTACATGTAAAAGAATGAAATTAGAACACTCCTTAACTCCTTAACACCATACACAAAAATAAACTCAAAATGGATTAGAGACCTAAATGTAAGGCAAGACAATATAAAACTCTTAGAGGAAAATACAGGCAGTACACTCTATGACATAAATCACAACAACATCCTTTTGACCCGCTTCCTAGAGTAAGGGAAATAAAAACAAAAATAAACAAATGGGACCTAATGAAACTTAAAAGCTTTTGCACAGCAAAGGAAACCATAAACAAGACAAAAAGACAACCCTCAAAAATGGGAGAAAATATTTGCAAATGAAGCAACTGACAGAGGATTAACCTCCAAAATTCACAAGCAGCTCATGCAGCTTAATATCAAAACAACAAATAACCCAATCCAAAAATGGGTAGAAGACCTAAATAGACATTTGTCCAAAGAAGATATACAGGTTGCCAACAAACACATGAAAAGATGCTCAACATCACTGATCATTAGAGAAATGCAAATCAAAACTACAATGTGGTATCACCTCACACTGGTCAGAATGGCCATCATCAAAAAATCTACAAACAATAAATGCTGGAGAGGGTGTGGAGAAAAGGGAACTCTCTTGTACTGTTGGTGGAAATGTAAATTGATACAGCCACTATGGAGAACAGTATGGAGGTTTCTTAAAAAACTAAAAATATAATTACCATATGACCCAGCAATCCCACTACTGGGCATATACCCTGAGAAAACCATAATTCAGAAAGAGTCATGTACCACAATGTTCATTGCAGCTCTATTTACAATAGCCAGGAGATGGAAGTAACCCAAGTGTCCATAGACAGATGAATGGATAAAGAAGATGTGGCACATATATACAGTGGAATATTACTCAGCCATAAAAAGAAATGAAATTGAGTTACTTGTAGTGAGGTGGATGGACCTAGAGTCTGTCATGCAGAGTGAAGTAAGTCAAAAAGTGAAAAACAAATACCGTATGCTAACACAAATATGTGGAATCTAAAAAAAAAAAAATGGTTATGAAGAACCTAGGGGCAGGACAGGAATAATGATGCAGATGTAGAGAATGGACTTGAGGACACAGGGAAGGGAAAGGGAAAGCTGGCACGAAGTGAGAGAGTGGCATGGACATATTTACACCGCCAAATGTAAAACCAATAGCTAGTGGCAAGCCGCCGCATAGCACAGGGAGATCAGCTCGGTGCGTTGTGACCACCTAGCATGGTGGGATAGGGAGGGTGGGAGGGAGGGAGCCGCAAGAGGGAAGAGATACGGGGATATATGTATATGTATAGCTGTTTCACTTTGTTATAAAGCAGAAACTAACACACAATTGTAAAGCAATTATGCTCCAATAAAGATGTTAAAAAAAAAAAAAGAGTCATGTACCACAATGTTCATTGCAGCTCTATTTACAATAGCCAGGACATGGAAGCAACCTAAGTGTCCATCGACAGATGAATGGATAAAGAAGATGTGGCACATATATACAATGGAATATTACTCAGCCATAAAAAGAAACAAAATTGAGTTATTTGTAGTGAGTTGGATGAACCTCTAGAGTGTCATACAGAGTGAAGTAAGTCAGAAAGAGAAAAACAAATACCGTATGTTAATACATATACGTGGAATCTGAAAAAAAAAAATTGTTTTGAAGAACCTAGGGGCAGGACAGGAAGAAAGTCACAGACGTAGAGAATGGACTTGAGGACACCGGGAGGGGGAAGGGTAAACTGGGACAAAGTGAGAGAGTTGCATGCACATATATACACTACCAAATGTAAAATAGCTAGTGACAAGCAGCTGCATAGCACAGGGAGATCAGCTCGGTGGTGGTTTGTGACCACCTAGAGGAGTGGGATAGGGAAGGTGTGAGGGAGACGCAAGAGGGAGGGTGTATGGGGATATATGTATACGTATAGCTGATTCCCTTTTTTATACAACAGAAACTAACACACCATTGTAAAGCAATTATACTCCAATAAAGATGTTAAAAAAAAAAAAAGTTAAGTCTGATCTTCCTTAATACCTTCATAAATAAGGAAACAAATATAACCAGGACTTCTCAACTGGAAGGTGGTGCTAAATCTAGTCAAGTCCTAAAGAAATATAGATAGATAGGAATTTACTCTAGGGAAACAGTAAAATGACCTATAATCAAATATGCATTAGTGTACCTGAAAAATAAAATGAAATGAAGGCCAAACAAATATTTAGTGGAATAGTGTATAGAAATTTTCAAATGTAAAGCAACGTAAATATGTGTTTGTAAAGTATGGTAGAAAAAAAACAGAGCTGGTATAACAGTTTTCCTGCAAATAAGACCCTTTCAGCACATCTACATGCTTCATGTGTGTAAATAGACACCTATTAATTGTGATGGGTTTATTGTGTTTTTATTATTTTGAGGCCAACCCTGAAAACATATTTTATTCTAATACTGGGGGACAAAAAGAAGGATGTGGTCCAAAAAGAAATAACTAAAATAATCATTTTACCTAGTGAACTGACTTTGGCTATTTGATTACATCTTAAAGAAGTCAATATGCATTAAGCTAACCACACACTTATTTAGTTATAGCAGAAAATAGCAGCACATGCTCTTGAAAATAACTGTATCAACAGAGATAGATAATCATCATGATAGTAAATAATAACCCAAGTGACAGATTTAAATTCTCAGTGAGACTTGATTTTGCTTGACGTTACACTATTTAATTCTTACTTCTTATACATAATTTAAGTATTTTGAAAATGCTATTCCAGCAAAATCTGTTAATAGTCAATAATCCAATGAGTTCTTAAACTACAGTACAATTTACTATAGAGCTACTTAATGACTTTTCCTAATGAAAACTTTCCACTCATTATTCACTTAGCTCTCAACATTTGTTAAAATTGATAAAAATCTACTGGGAAGGGACTTTTGCAACATTTATGTTTACTTTGCACCTAAACCAGGGATCAGCAAACTTTTTTCTATAAAAGGCCAAACAGTAAGTGTTTCAAAGAATGTGCAGGTCCTAGAGTCTCTGTCCCAGCTACTCAACTTTATCAGCCTAGTGCAAAAACAACTGTAGACAATATGCAAATGAATAAGGATGGCTGAATTCCAATATAGCTTAATTTATGGCTGGACTTGGAATGCAGGCCATAGTTTGCTGACACATGACCTAGACTGCTGTCAATTCTTAAAATAACAATGACAATAAGAAAAATCTTTAAAGATATGTAGATCCCAAATAGTATCAGACAATAGGTATAATATGTGCTAAAATCCACAATGTAACAATAAAATGATCAGAACTGCGTCTGAGAAAATCAGCCTAGTTATAGCTTTTTTGTGCTGGTTTATTAGAGAGCAAGGTAAAAGAACTAAGCCAAACATTAAAGTAATGCCAATTAAGCACCTATTTAATTTTTTTTCTTATTATGCTATTGTGTGATGTCAAAAGGAAACATGAAATATTTTCCTTGGTCAGGAGTTGATTTCAGTCTAGTTTGAAGCCAGAATTTCAAAACTGAGTTAATATGCTGATAAGTGCCATAAAATTCCATAATCCCCACGCTCAAGAACCTTTTTGTTTGCTTGTTTTTTTAAGATTCATTTTAAGTTATGTGCTAAAAAACTCTGCATCATTTTTCCTCATTATTTGGCATACTTTATCCTTTTAACAACCAAAGAAGAGTTGTAGACATTCTGCTATTTGACACTTTTAGAGCATACAATATAAAACTGACCCTTTCATACACTGTTGAATAAATATATTGCAAGTTCTGCATTTGTCTCCAACATACATACTAAATTCACAAGATATGTGAATTTAGATTTAGTAATATAGCAAAGGGTTTTGATAGCAGAAAAAAATGAAAGAAAATCCTGAGAGCAGTCTTTCAATATATCTAAATCCTGTCCAGCCTTCAAACCAATATCAAATTCTATCTTTTCAAACATCTATTAACTATCCCAGACTTTATGGATTGCATTAGAACATAACTGAATTAGGAAATAATCTAACCCATCTATTCATGAACATAAAACTATTAGAACAACTTAATTGATTAGTATGTGATAACTAGATTAGAATGTACAAACATCTGGGTTCTTTTTGTTATTTTTTCTTTAATAATTATTGACACCCCAACTTCCTCACCTTTCACTTTAATTTCAATATTACCTCTGTAATTGTCAGGGAAATAATACAGTTGCAAAAACACACAAAGTGTATTGGAAGGAAAAAAAGGACCAAAATGACCAAACTAAGCATAATGAGCTGAACTCCTTTTTAAAATTATATTATAAATATTCTCCTAGTTTTTAAAATATATAATTGTATAACCATCTTTAATGATTGTTTATTATCCAATTATTTGAATATCACGTTATTTAAGCAATGCCCTATTATTAACCATTTATTTATTTTAAAAAATTTGGCCATGCTGTGTGGCTTGCGGGATCTTAGTTCCCCGACCAGGGATTGAACCCACTCCTTGGCAGTGAAAGCGTGAAGACCTAACCGCTGGACTTCCAGGGAATTCCCTATTGTTGACCCTTTATGATGTTTGATTTTTCAGCTAGAGAAGTAATCCTGCTATAAACAACCCTTGTTTTTACAATGCCTATAATTTATTTAAAAACATTTTCTTAAAGTGTTAATTTTCTCTTGCTGATGAAACAAATTCTTACAACTTTAATGACTTAAAACAGATGTATTTGCTTGCAGTTCTGTAGGTTGGAAATTCAACAAGAGTCTAAAATTAAGACTAAAATTAAGATGAGCTAAAATTAAGATGTTGGTAGGGGCATGCTCCCTTCTGGGGACCCCAGGGGAAAACCTACTTTCTTGATTTTTCCAGCTTCTAGAGGCCACCCACATTCCTTGGCTTGTGGCATCCTTCCTCCATCTTTAAAGCCAGGAATATAGCACCTCTCTGACCATTCTTCTCTAGTCATGTGTCCCTCTCTCTGACCACATTTAAGACAGGTTTTCCAGTTTTAAGGACCCATGGGATAGATTGGGTCCACCTGGATATCCAGGATACTCTCCCCATCTCAAATTTCCTAATCGTCATCATCTCAGCAAGGTCCCTTTTGCCATGAAAGGTAACATATTTATTCATAGGTTCTAGAATTAAGACTTGAACATATTTGGGGAGCCATTGTTCTGCCACCACACTTATACACAGTAAGAAAATTATGTATTCTTATTTAAGCCAACATCCAGGTTATAAACAAGAAAGCTCTGAGTCAGCTAGCATCCATCAGGAAATACACGATCTAAGGCTGATGTTTTGTTAATCATCCTGCCAGATCCAAAGCAGGTTTTTACTGCAAGAACTAGTGGTTTGTTAATTACTATGGTGAATGTTAGTGTCAAACACTCATTTGTGAATATCTAACATTTAACTGGTAAGGGTCAGCATTACTACAAAGTAAAGATTCCATTTCTCCTTATATTCTCAATAAAGTTGAACACACATCACTCACAAAACTGTGTATATGCATTTGTATGCTTATGTGCATGTGAGTAAAATGAGTGGACTGAGAACTGCAGTTGGCTCCTTGTGTTGCAGAACAGGAAAAATGAAAGATATTTCATAAACCTAGTGAAATCAGTAGAAGTAAAAGTGGCAATGAGAATATAGCCTCAAAGACATTTCTAGAAATTTGGGATAAACATATACACATAAGGGTATAAAATAGGAAACTGACCCAATTTCGTCTAGATCTTAGGCTTCATGGCAGATATTTGGCTTAAACATCTAAGGTGTTTGCCGTGCTTGAAAATCACCAGAGCTTTCATATTATGCAATTCAGATCAAAGCTATGGAGCGTGACTGTAAAACTCATGACACTTCAACTGATCAAATGATGACGGTCTCTAAGGATGAGACCCATGTCACTCAGACCTGAGAAGTTACTATACATTTGTATTAGTCAGCTTGGGCTTCCATAACAACATACCATAGACTGGGTGTTTTAAGCAACAGAGATTTATTTTCTCGCAGTTCCAGAGAAAAGAAGTCTATGACTAGGGTGCCAGCGTGGTAGGGTTCTGGTGAGAACTCTTCCTGGCTTGCAGGTTGCCATCATCTTGCTGTGTGCTCGCATGACCTCTTCTTTGTGAGCTTGATAAAATGTGGTATATCTATATTATGAAATATTATTCAACAATAAAAAGGAACAAAGTATTATTACACGCTACAACATGGATAAACCTTGAAAACATTATGCTAATTGAAAGAAGCCAGACACAAAAGAACAATATCATGTAATTCCATTTACATAAAATGTTCAGCATAAGCAAATCCATAGAGATAGGAAGTAGGTTAGTGACTGCCATGGGCTGGAGGGGAGAATGGAAGTGAATGCTAAATGGTATGGGGTTTCTTTCCAGGGTGATGGAAAGATTCTGAAATTAAATTGTGATGATGACTCACGATGCTGAATCTATGAAAGACCAATGAAATGTACACTTTAAACAAGTGTGCTGTACGGTACGAGAATTCTATTTCAATAAAGCTCTTTATAAAAAACAAAACAACTTATTGACCAGTCCTCTGCCACCATAATAAACCATCTCCTTAGCCTGACCTTTTGGTTTCCTAGTCCAGAGCCTCAGGAAACTAGACGGCCTGCCATTTTGTCAATACTCCCAGCACAGATGCAGAAGCCGAAAATGGTCTGTTAAAAATTCTTCCAGTCATTAGACAATTTCGGGAAGAATTTGGTTCCCTTGGCTGCCTGGGCAAAGGTACTTCCTGTGAAGAATATTTTCGATAATGGAGTATAAATAATTAAGAATGCACCAGACATTTGTTTTCTTTTTGGATGGGAATTATTCAGGACCCCTGTGTTTAGAACACAACCCTGCAGCAGTATGACATGCAAAGGATGCCTGTGTGCGAAGCTCCATGTTTTATGCACCCCACAAGGCCAGATCAAGTTCAGGCAGTGAAGCCCAAGAAAGCTATTCTAAACTGTTGATTCTAAAGGACAATTTTGATCAACTCTGTTAGGGAAAAGAATCAACTATTTTTCTAGTCTCTCTATAGAAACAGACATTACAAAAATATGAAGAGTAACCAAAGATTATGGAACCTAATAATGTGGGAAAAAAATTAGGAAAATAATTAGGAAATTAATTACTCAGAATGTTATGGTATGTTTGATTTTGTGTTGTCTATGGTATTTATCAGCATTTTAAATTTAGCAATTTGTAGTGAATTTTTTATTTTAAATATATATTCACAATTATATACATAGTATTATAGTTAAATGAATATGTTTGGCTTCAAATCTAATCTTTCTTGATCTTGCTTGTTACGTATGACTCCCTGTCTTCTTTTTCCCATGTTCACTTTTAACAAGAACATTTTAAAATCTTTCTATCTTTCCTTCAGTTGTGATAGTGATGGCTTTGACTTAAAATTAATTCGTTGCTTAAACCAAATGCCTCCTTCACCTGTTATTTTTAACACATAATATTCACGTGCATTTTCCAACTGCATTCATGGTTTGCTACTGTTTCCTACTAGTAGTAACATTTGACATTCTATAACCTTTGGCATCTTCCATGAATTTTTCTGTGACCTCTCTGCAGACAGGTACACATTTTGGCTGCTAATCCAGACACAAAGCAGCCTTGTATTATCACTACAGAATAGGAAATCAAGTTGTGAAAGCGTGACATTACACACTGTCACTTGTTCTGGTCGGTAAATTATGACCAATACCATAACACAGAGTTACATGCATTTAATCTACTGACCTTACAATCAGTTCATCCACCTCAGGCAATACAGCACAGTAACATCATGCATAGTATAATCTTTCTGTAGATCATAGATTTCAAAAGGGACAGATTTAAAAAACAACAAAAGTGAAACACTTACACAGCAACTGGTTTGGGGAAGCTGTATTTGAAATGCAGGCATGATTCTTCAAGTCAAGATAGGGAAAGACAAATTTTTATGTTTTCCCTTTCCCTAATCTGTCACAGGCCAATGATCAGGTTAATAGCCAGGAGAAAAAGCTATCTTGTCAAAGTAAACTGAACTTTCATCACAACTAGGTCCCACCATCAATGAATTGTCAAAAAATGGCAAGGAGAAGAAAAAGATTCTCTAACGATCTTTCTTTTTATCTTGTGGAGCACCTGCTGCCCCAGATGATGGCACACTGACTGACAGCAGGTAGTTTCTAAAGAAAAACCAGCTACTTTTCTCCCCCAGGCTCCTCGTGGAGCCCGTGGCATGGGATTGTTCAGTGGGAAAAGTCAATAGCGCCTGCTGTCAACACAATGTGCCAATGAGCATTTTTGAAGGCTCTGCCTTCTTGATGCTTAGCTGTCAGGAACCTCGCTTTCAAATAGATTTCAGTGTCAATATGTGCTGCTTCCCACTAGTGTTAAGAAATGGCCACAAAGAACAGGGTCTGATGCTGTGTCAGGATGTTGGCAGTGCAGATACTTATTGGCTCCCCACGCAACAGGAAACATCTTTAGAAAGTGAGAAGGCTTGGATGAAAAGGACACTCATCTTCTCTCTTGAAGTTTTCTCATTATCACCAGGTTATATATATAAATATATATGAGAGAGAATGACTAGACATACACTGAAAATGTATTCACTGGCCTAGATCTTGAGTGTCTATACTATTGAGTGATTGCAATGGCAGACGAAGGGCTACACATGATAGTTTCAACATTTTATAACACATGAGTTATTACAGAGACAGAAACATTAGGCTTTCAATTCCTCCAGATTATATGGTTTTTCCTGTTTAAACTAGGCACCATTCCGTCTATGAACATGCTTCCCTCAAATTCATGTATGGATAGAATTGTTTGGAGAGAATACACAATTTTGCAGGTTTAGTTCTTATTCTATCCAAGTTGGTCAATTTAAATTGGTCTCGTGTTTTTAAAAGGTAGATCAAATTAATGAAATACAACTTGAGATGATTTTAGCATGACCTTCTCTGCATCTCAATATTATTTTGAACATTTACTGAAAATATGAACTTATATTCATTTATTCTTTCTTTTCTATCTTCACAAAATGTTTTAAATACCTTTAAAATACTGTATACCTCATGGTATTGAGAGATAATTTCTTTACTAACCAAGAGTTTAAATTCTAGTATCTAGCTGGGGCCAGAGGGATCCAAAAACTAAAGTAAGAATTATAACAGGAATATAGCAGTAGCAATGGGGAGCAAACAATTGATTAATTTGGTTGGAAAAATAGAGAGCTTTGTGAAGGAAGTGTCTTTTAATCTGAGCTTCCAAAGATGAGCAGAATGTCTGTAGCTGGAATTGGGGTGAGGGTTGGTACGAAAAGTATTCCATATTGAGAAACTGGTATGAACACTGAAGTTATAAATAGCTGGCAAGTTAGAAAAATCAGAGGTCATTCATGGCTATGGATGTATGTGAAGCAGGGAGGGAAATGACCGTGCAGTAGAATCAGTAAATGAAATAGAACCAATAACTTATTCTCTGAGAGTCTTTATTAAGCATGGTATATATAATTATAACTTTTAAACTTGTTCATTTATTTATTTTTTTAAACAATATCTGTTGAAGTCCTATCCTTGGGTAGGTTTTGTTTTAGGCACTAGGGATACAGCGGTGAAAAAGTACATTCTTTTTTGGTCAACATTTTAGTAGATGGAGACAGAAGCTAAATGAATAAAAAGGTATATACATATCAAGTGGGATTACCTGCAAAGAAGATTAAAAAGTTAGGTAACAAGATACAGATTGAGAGGATGGATAGGGAATGGTACTGTTAAATACTGTGGTTAGGGCAGAGCTCTCTAACGATGACAGTTGAGCTAAGATCTAAAAATGATAAAGTTTATTCAGAAATAAGGGGAAACATGTTCCACGCAGAGAGAACAGTAAGTGCCAAGGTCCTGAGGTGGGAGTAACCAATCAGCTTTTGCAGTTTTCTTATCAAATGAAAATGTACCATTACATAATCTCTAGGGACTATGGAGCAGTATTTAGTTTGTATAGGTTTCTGTGAGAAGCAATATGATGCAGTAAGAACGACTGAAAAATGTGGGTTTTAAGAAAAGGGAAGCTTCTATTTTTCCATAAAAGAATAGTTTTTTAACAGTTCTGAAAATGAGGTGGAACTTTGTGTTACAGCACAGGGATACATTTTTAATTTTTTTGCTCTGCTTGAGCATAAATTATTTAGGGTTATATTATCCACAGTCATATAATTTCATACTCTCAGCACTTCAGTTCTATTTAACTCTCTGGGTGATTGTGTTATTTTAAAAGTTTATACGGAAAGAAACATAATGGTAGAAGCGCTTTCAAGTAGGAAAAATTAATGAATAAATTTGAATAATTGGTAAAAATATTGTACCTTTGTTTAGTTTTTACTTCCTTTTAAAGAATAAGAAAAACTTACAAACACGCCATCATTTTGAATCTTTTGTCAGCGCATGCCAACTCTAAAGTATGGGTACTGTGGAACAATGCACCCTGGAAGGTTCAATAGCTTCCCTATGTACAAAAAAAAAAATGAGAGAGCAAGAGGTCACTGTGCAATTAAGGTTCCCAGCACAGAGAGTTCATGCTTTACCAAGGAGGAATTTCAACATATTCACAAACTGAGTCAAATTAATAGACATTTTTCTTTCACAAGATAATAAACTGGTGGTATTTGTTACATATTCCCCATGGTATTTTACAGATTAGTAGCAAAAGCTTAAATGATACAGTTTGCTATGTCTTTGAAGTTTTGTTTTGCCATAACCTAATGGCTCATATTTATGTGTTATCAAGAATATTTAATATTTGAGGCATTTCTAATTTGGGTAAAGTCTAGTACCTTTCAACGAAGGTCACTACTATTCGTTGACAAATTGTTCCTGTAAACCTCCTAGCAGGAGGCTAATACTCTTAGCAGATCATCAGCATCAGGCAGAGCCGAATAGCAGAGCAAATACTGGACCCTCATAAGGTCTGAGATGCTCCAGTCAAGGACGCTTTATGTGAGGTAAGTGTTCCTAGGATAGCCAACATAAGATTAAGCATTACATCATTAAATAAAAATGCACTCCACACCTCTCTTCATTAGAAGGGAAGAAGTATGTTGATGAAGACCCACATTACTGCCCAATGAGTGGAAATTCATTTGCTGTTTTAATTTGAATTAGAGAGTGACATTTCCATCCAAGGAAATAGAGTATTTCCATAACAGGACAGAATGCAAACATAGCAGGGAGGAAATGCACACAGATTCTACGAAGAGGAGTACCCACGTTAGAGAGAGGGGTGCACCCTGGGGTTGAGAGCAGCACGCATTTTGCAATTTATCAACAGAAGCAAACCCCAAGAGGAAAGAAACATTGCTAAAGACTTGACACTTGAAGCAAAACTTGGGCAACTAGATTAGCCAAAGATGAGACCAAGTCAAATCTCCAAGGACTAAGAAGGCCCCTAATTAAGAAATTGATTAATTTTAGCAGAGGAAAAGGGAAAGAACAGCATGGGACCGAATGGAAAATGGGCCCAAACTATGGGAGAAAAACAGAGTGAACCTTAAAAAACCAAATGTAATTACTCTATCTTTAGGAGAAGCCAGAAGTTGACATCAGAAATCTATTTTGTAGACAGTATAGTATTTGTAGTTGTGTGTTTTCCTGCTTAGGTAGGGGTGTATATGTTTCTTATTCTGGAAACTTGATAGCATCCTGAGTAAGAGTCCTCCTTCAGATGTTATCTTACATAGGAATTTAGGCTATGTGGACCCACAATCATTTCTCTGGCTCCTAAAGAGGATTAATGTAAACATAGATTACCCTTTAAATATTTATATCTCAGCAAAGGCTTAATCATGTGTGTAGTTTCTATTTAAATCAGGCTATAAAGAACTTGTCTCTACCACTCATAATTATTTGGAAAATATGAATAGAGAAGCATTAGGGACAAAGATGTAAAATTCTATCCCTACCTCTTACCTCCTAACTAATTTAGGATATTCTCATTCATTCAATCTTCATTTATATACTAATTCTGTAAATATATTTATGAGTCACTTTGTTAAATTCTTCATAATATATGACAATATATGAAACAGAAAGTGCCACCAAGATATTATATTCAATAATTTATGAATGTCATAGATATAAAAATTACTCATGAAGAAAATTTTAATTGGTATTTCTAAATATAGAACTATACCTAAAGAGAATATAAGAAATAGGTATAGGGACTTCCCTGGCAGTCCAGTGGTTAGGACTCCGCACTTCCATTGCAGGGGGCGCAGGTTCCATCCCTGGTCAGGGAAATAAGATCCCACACTCTGTGTGGTGTGGACGAAAAAAAAAAAAAAAAAAAAGAAATTGGTATAATTACAGTCTGGTCAATAGGAGGGAGTATGAACATTAAAATCAGGTACACGTGATTGCAAATTTATGATATACCATTTGGTAAGCATCTATCTAGTTATCATAAATAACTTGATTATTTCTACTAATAATTACAAATTAGTCTGGGGCTTAGTGTTCAGATCTGTACAGTGGGCATAATACCTCCTCACAATGCTCTCAAAGGGTTAAATGAACTAAGGGAGGAATGTGTTGACCAGAGCTCCTGGTAAATATCAGGATAGCAAGGGTTGGTACTTGTTATTGTAGAAAGAACATAGAAAAAAATCCCAGATGATTTAAGGTTTGTTGCAACTACGCCTTTTAATTGGTTCTTAGGCTCTGATGAAAAAAATTCCTATAATACTTGCCTCAACATGTAGTTTAAAATTAAAATACTACTGATAATTATGAAAATAAAAATAGCAGTTATAGAACATTGACTCTTCCAGTCCCTATGTTGTATCATGTCAAGTAACACAGTGTGTGTGTGTGTGTGTGTGTGTGTATGTTCATCACAACACTGAAAAGGAGGCATTGTCCTTGGAGTTTTACAGATGAGGAAACAGATGTCCAGATAGATCCATGCACTTGCCCCACATTTCAAATCTAATAAATGGCACAGTCAGGAAACATAAAAATAAAAGAAGTATAGGCATATAATATGCCTTCAAGCATTTTAAATAAACATTATGTAAATGTACCTGATAAATATAGTCATAACACATATTTTTGTTAATAAGAAATTTTGTAATAAAAATAAAATGTGAAACATTAGAAAAATAAATATATATTTTATTTTAATAAATGTGTGTATATATTTGTAAATATACATAAAGATTTTCTATCAAATGAACATCTTTTAGGCAATTATTTAAGTCATTATAAATGAATGATTTCACATAATAAAGTTACCCTTTTTATCATTTCTATTTGTGGGGTGTAAAATTTTTATAGATCAAATACATGAAAAATGGTTTAACATTGTTCATCTCATTACTCCCCCTCTCACCCCATGGCTGATGATGTAACTTACGTATTAAAAAGTAATTTGAAAGACAAGAATATGAAATAGGCAGTCAGTAGTTTGAACTCTACATTTGCAATGAATTTCAGGACTACAAAGTATATTTTTAAGAAGTGTTTAGTAAAAGAGGTCAATATCAATATAAAAATGAAAACAAAATGAGGTACAGCTTTACTAGAAGCATAAGCTAAATATAAGTGCTGCTTTTTTATCAGCTGTTTCTACTTAATGTTATAAATATGGGAATAGAATGATAGTATATTTCCTCTGCTCTGTCACAAGTGCAATATGAAGACTCTGAATTAATAAATCAAAAATAATAACAGGCATGTTCTATTGTCTCAGTAACAGAAATCTGCCAAAGGGATTCAGAGAATAATGAGGATATTAGAAATTCTAGAACATAAAATTATGAAGGGCAGGCATAAATCAACAAAGAAGAAATCATTTTCCAGTAAGAGAATCTGAACAAAGATGGAACAATTGCCTTGGCTATTACTGACATCGCTTCAGAAAAATTATGGAACTTACAACGATGTCTAAAAACACTTGGTGAGGTCTGATAGAAAAAGCATTTCTTTAGGAAATCAGTGGTTCAGAAATCAGAAGAAATGGAATACGGATATAAATATATTTACCTGGAACTAATGGTAAAGAGACTTTGATGTTATTTCACCCTCACACTTGAAAGCCACAGAATCCACACTCTTCAGAACGACAAACAGATTCTAAATTGTATTCATCCTTTCAAGGAACTATAGCTACAGATGAGTCTAGCAACTACTGAACAACAACAAAAATGTATATTAAAGAGATGGTTTAAAGTAGCTTTGTAGATATAATTAGTATCATAAAATTTGGATTTGATTTGTCTTTAAAAAACTTAGATGATTTTGAAAGAAAACGAGATTGCATTTAAAACAATTGTTTAGTCTGATGAATACTTATGTTGTGTGTACCATGAGCCAGGTGTTATTTTAAGTCCTTTGTATATGTTCCTTTAATCCTCATAGCAGCTCTGCAGGTAGGTAGTATATAATGATCCTCCTGTTAAAGAGGAAGAATCTGAGATACAGAAAAATTATGTATCTTGTTCAAAATCCTGTAACTCATGAGTGGGGCCCTGTGACATAGATATTACACAGTATACCCTATAAGTGATTGCCTAATAAGGTTAACACTCTATCATTTTGATTGTAATAAGTAATATATTACATTTATTGAGTGCTATATAATTACTAAATGCTTTTCCATCCAGGGCTGTGTTTGTTTTTTTACAGAAAATTTCTAACTGAACAGGTTAAGTACTGTTATTCCCATTTTATAGAATGCAGGCAGGTAAGTAATGTGTCTCAGGTAGGAAACAGCAGAGTCAGAGCAGGAAACACAGGTTCTGTGATTCTCCAGTCCGAGATGATTTATGGAATTCAGGTACTTGTGTCACTTCAGTAAAACTACTTACTAAAAAAGTCCCATTAAATCTCTCTCTCTCACACACACACACACATTCACACACACATCTTAAGAAACTAAAAATGAAAATAAGTTAAAATAACTGTTTAGTATGTGATATGTATTGAGTATACAGTTACGTAATAATGCAGTATAGTTCCATGGACATAATAGCTATGACTAAAATTTAGCATATAATCTCTTTAGAAAAATAAGTCAGAGAAAGCTCTGGGCTCTCAAAGTAATGTTAAAATGAAACAAACAAAACTAGCAAACATGCTGTGTAGGTCTTTTATTTCACTTGTGACCCATTGGATTCACCTGGGCTCAGTCAGCTTTAGGAAATTGTGTTATCTTGACTCTAGTTGTTTGGAAATGCTTACTTTATGAGATTATTTAATAAACAATAGATCATAATAGATACTATTTGACTTTATATTTTACCTTCTCAGGGTATTGTCATTTGGTTTATATGGCAGAAAGAGATAGCTGTCCATCAAGCATGTGCCTGTCCTGTCTTGGTTGGGAGTTGGCACTGGCAGGGACTAGATTGCCAAGTCAGGGACTAGATAGTCAGCCTCCTGAGGCTGACTTGCTGTGACTCTAAAGATGCTTAAGCTTTAAGACTCCTCACTTCCAAAGGTCTCTACCAAAGCTTTATACTTTACTTTGTATCAGAAATTTTGTTTTTTTAATCTTAAAAAGGAGCTCTAGCTTTGTATAAGCTTCAGAACCCACAGTATTTGGAGACTGCATCCTCCTCTTATATCTAGATATGGCTATGTGATGCATGGCACATGACTAGTTCTCATCAGATGATGTATAAGGACATGTTTGCAATTTTGCTCTGGGCTTTTAAGAAGGGAGTTGTGTTTCTGCATGCTGCGCTTCTCCCTTCTGCTGGATGAATGCTGATGCTAGGGCAACCATCAACCCAAATGATTCTATGGTGTAGAGATTCACCACTTCCCCTGACAGTAGGAACACCCATGTTGGATTGCTATGTGAGCAAGAAATAAATTCCTGTTCTTTTAAGACTTTGAAATACACAGTTTATTTCTTGTAGTAGCTAGTATAACCCAAACTAAAAAAGGCCATGATTATTTTAGTTGGGGCCAAAATTGCCATCCGAAGTTAAACTAGGCGTATTAAATCCTATGAACTAGGCTTATCCTATATTGTACTTGAAACAGGATACCTCAAGTATCCAGAAGTTTTACAAGAAATAAAGCTGTTTCTTAATCATAAGATGATTGGTTTTATGATACAACTGCAGAATCCAGAAGGTTCGTCTTCTTTCTTTTCATAATATGGACAGCATGGAAGAATTATTGTCTGTAATAAGGAGATCGGATACTTTTTAATATAAAGTAAGACAATAAGAAATAATACATAAGAACCACAGAGACATGCTAAAAAAACCCCTTTCAATATGTTGTATGCCATAAGGCAAGGGCACAGTCCTCAGGGACTGACAGACCTGAACTTGCAGGTTGGTTTTACCTCTTACAAGTCACGCATCCTTGGATGAATTTCTTAATCTCTATACCTTATCTGTAGAATAATGCCCTCTTAGCCTTTGTTTTTGTTGTTGTTTTTGGTGGCGGTGGTGGTGGTGTGTGTGTGTGTGTGAGAGAGAGAGAAATATCTGGAGACAGGGAATTGGAGATATTATGGTCTTGTGTTGACACGTTGCCTGGAATGTAGTCACCTTCAATACAAGTCAGGTAATTTATTTCCCCCCAACCTCATAAAGAGTTTACATGATACCTAAATATCTATTCAGCTATTATGCCACACTACAACTCAAATAAATAAAATAAAATAAAAGTCATTGAGTTGGCTTTTCTTCTGAGACTTTGAAACTGTGGCTGTTACTGTTTTCTGAGCCAGGCAACACATGAAAGGACAAACTGATATATGTTGGTGGTACTTGAAAGAAATATTCCCATTTGGCTCAAAAAATAGCAATAGTTATGATAAAAGGATATACAACTTGCATGAGATCACAGAGGAAGGATCGATGAATTGTGCTCTGTGAAGTACAAGGAAGGAAGGAACTGCATTGAATGAACTTGATGAAAAATGATGACAAAGGCATGCCATTCAGATGTAATAGCTTGTATGCCATTGAGGTGTGAATGTGCCCAACGGGGCATGGCAAGATTGAAAAGATCCATGAGACATGATCTCATGATCCATGAGCAGAAAGTAATTGGGCTAACTCTTGATGAAAAGCTCTGGTAGTAATATGGTGACTGGAGTGGGAGCAAGGAGACTGTTGAAGGAGTTCAGGTAAGAGACAGGTCCTGAGCAGGACCTAAGGCACTAGATACGGAGAAAATCTGGGTCCTCAGTGCTCACCAGTCCCTCCATCTGGAAAGACCTTCCCCTTTCTCCCCTTGACCAAGCTCACGCTCTTCCTCTAATTGTTGTGCAAAGACCACCTCCTTCAGGAAGCCTTCCTTGACCATGCAAACTGAATTAGGGAACCCTCATCTGATCACCTATTGCCCCTGGGCTGCCCAAGTCACAGCACTTCTTCTACTACATGGTACATGTTAGATGACTTGAGCTCATTTTCTCACAGGAGCATCTGATACATTGTCTGACAGAGTGGAGGTAGAGACTGACCCAGATAGGAATCTTAGGAATAGGTGAAGCTGAATTTAAGAAGGAAAAAGGAAAAGAATATGGGTTGAGAGCAATGGGGAGAAGGGATCCTCCAAGTGGAAACAGCACAATGAAAGCACAGATGTGGCAAAGCACAAGGTGAGTGCAGCAAGTTTTTGAGTTTAGTTTAATCATGAGGTGAGTAAGGGTGATGAACTGGAAAGCCATTTGAGGAAATAGATGGAGGTCCTATCATTTGGAACTTTTAATTCTAGATTAGGAATCTAGATACTTATTCCAAAAGAAATAGGCAGCCTAAGAAGATTTTTTTTTTTTTTTAAGAATGTAAATGACACAGAACTGGGCTTCTAAAGTTACTCTGGCAGTGATGGGTAGGATAGGTTGCAGACATGATTCCCTGTACTAGGGAATCTGGTTGGGAAACTCTTGCACTCGGCAAAATGGAGCATTAATATTACTAAGCCAAAGCATTAAGAGATGTTTTTCTCATTTGGGGTGTTGGCAGGGAAAATTTACACTTACTGTAAAGTGTACCGAACTCATCTTAGTACAAATAAATGGTATGTATAGAGGATGGAGGAGGATAAAGTGCATCTTAGAGATATAAGCTATCAAGTTGACTCAGAGTCTTGTGATCTGCCAGTGAAAAGCAATCAAAGTCTGCTTTTCCCAAATGTAATGCCAACAGTATGCATTAATGGCTTCATGTTGATACAGTGGAAAGTGTGGTCTCTGGAATGCAGGTAAAGATATGAAGCTGGACTACGTTAATAACAAAAAGCGCAGAAATAGCCAACTCCTTGAATCTCTGCTTCTCTCCCCAGGCATTCTCTGCTCACAGCATAATTATAAAAAAGAGTAAAGGAATCTCTACCTCCAAGGTCAATAAAACTTGAATATATTTTTTAAATGCTCACTTAGGTTAAGACAGAAAACCTACAATGGGTAATGGCAAATTGGGATGGCAATTATTCTGATCTGACATTTTTGGGATTATAGTTAAGCAATAAGGCACAAGCCAAGGGTGTGTTACTTCAAGATAACACACTTCTTGAAAAGTGCTGTGAGGCATAAGGGGCGAATTAGAGCCTCCAATGATCTGGGAAATGTGTTATCTCTCTGTAGCACAACTCTCAGGGTGCATTAGTGCCATATACATAGTGTTAGGTGCACCGGTCGTATATGGATTGATTGTACCATGTAAAACATATGTTTAAAACATGTTTGCTCTTGTGAGCTGGCAACAGCTGCTGATTCGGAAACATCAGCCTTGCCATTATCAACTGATAGGTGGATGGGCTGCGACTTCACCACTGCGAGCCTTTATCGGAGGTGTGTGCCCAGGGAGCTGGAGACCATCCTCTGATAGCAATTCTGATCCTGTTCATTTCAGTTGAACTATTTTAATGATTTCTTCCATTCGGCACTTCTATATTTATGTAAATGAATGGAGTAAGGTAGTTCAAAATTTTTAAGGTGGAACCTTTTTTCCCTTCTGTATCATTTTGTCTGGTTTTCATAAGGTGGTTGCCAGGTACTGGGTTTGCGTTTGATTGACAGAAAGTGATTTCTAGTTCAGCTACCATCAAACACCTCAGCAGTTCATCCTGGAAGATGTTTTAGTAGTTCAAGAGACCGTGTTGGACAAAGAATCCTTTAAAGCTGGCTCTTTCTCTCTCCTAGCGAGTAACCACAGTGAGACAAACCAGGGGAAAAGAAAGACCCATCTTTAATCTGTGCTGCTGAGGGAAATGAAAGAGATGGAATTAAAACCGAGAGTAGCTCCTTACGCTCATTGGAGAGGCTTTTTTTCCTGCTCCACTTGATATAACAAATAAGATCATCAAAGGAAGTCAAGCACAGGTTTGGAACCTGCCGCTCCGTGACCTCGGCTTCCTCCCTGCTTGCACGGCCTCCCCTGGAATTTCTTGTGATGTCAAATCACAAAGCCGCATGAAGTGCTCACACACCAGGAACAGTGAGGAAATTTTATTTTTAGATTTCTTTTCTGTGACTCTAGTAAAATAACATGAAGTTCTTTTATGGCTCTATCTAAGGACTTTGATAAATCTGCTGCATTTCAAAGCATGAAAGGGGCGATAACAAAAAATTTCTGTCCTGACTGCGTCTAGCCACAAGATCTTCTTAAGAATGTCTGCAGGGTCCCAGTGGCAAGGTGCCAGCTTGTGTTCACTGCTGGAAGCTATAGGGAATTTCACCTCACCCAGTAGACATCAATCTCCAGATGTAGTACATAAAACATTTTATACAATAGGCACTTTTCCATATAAAATTATATATCTTATAATTTGGGATTCTTATAGCATCTAAAAAGATTTTTTAAAAATCACCTTTCTTCACATTTTCCTTAAAATTAACATTCTTTACTGAACACTGGCACAACAGTTTCAATTAAAAATTAATTTAGGAACGGTAATAATGTAACTATCAAAATCATCAATACTATTAATAATATTAACAAATGGTTCATATAGTAATGAAAACACTTTTTCATCAAAACTTTCTTATCCCTTGTTTTTTCTATAATGTTTACATTTCTATCTATCTGGAAAAAGGCTCTTCTATATGCTTAGATTTTCAGTCAGACTGGCCAAAATTATATATTTAGAAATCAGAGGTACAAATTGTGAGATTAAAAAAAGGATACTGGGCATTAAGTGGACTTAATCATATACTCATTCATTCATTCATTTAATCCATTTTCATTGTGTGCCTCTATCAGCCAGGCACTCTTCTAGGCTCTGCGAGTGCAGCGATAGTTTTCCAAATGAATCATTTAGATTTTTACATAAAACTTTCTAGTAAATAACTTTTAAATATTTAGACTTATTCAAAAATTAAAAGTACATTTGAAAGACATGGCATACCTTTTTCAGCTTGATTGAGGTATAATTGAGCGATAAAATTGTAATATGTTTAAAGTGTACAATGCGAGGATTTCATGTGTTTACATTCACATATGGTTACTCCCACAAACGACTTGATTAACACAGCCATCACCTCATATATGTACTTTGCAATATATCTTTTTGAGTGTTTACTATTTACCAGGCTTTGGGTTAGAAACTTCAGAGAATAATGATAGTTAGCATATATTCCAGAAACAGAGAATCCAACAGGAAGGATAAAACAGTTAACCAATACTCATAATACAAAGGAAAGTATGCTTTGAAATGAAAGTAACAGTTGAGTGCTAGGAGACTAGGGAGGTCATATGAGGCTCAAGGTCATCATATGGAAGGCTTTGGACAATGCAGACAGAGGAAGAGCCTGGTAAAGACTCAGAATGAGGAAAACCATGGGGAACATTATTTTTGTAGGAAGAGTCTTTGTCTGAAGCATGGCATGTGTAGAGAGGGTCCCATTATGAGATGACAGAAAGGCCAGGTTAATTAGTATATGTTATGCTGTTAGCAAATGACCAGCAATAGAAGCTTGCTGAGAAATGCAGCATCTTGATCAAAGTCATTGCCAGATTGGATTGTAGGAGGAGTGAAATCAGCATGTGCAATACCCCCGATTTTCTCCTGGTAACAAGTAGCCACATCCTTCATGACTCTATTTGGAAGGCTATATGCATCAGTTCTTCAAGGAGAAAAAGCAACAAGAAAAAAAGGTTGGGGGGAGGGACTCCACGCAGAGACAAAAAGAATATCTACGTGTTGTAAGAGTGGTGGATGAGTGTAAAAAGGAGATGAGAAATCAGTGAAGATGATGAGTTAGAAAAAGCTCCTGAGTTTGCAAAATCTCAGCAGTCAACATGTGATACCACTCCCTTCCCGAAACACCCTTTTCTGTATTTTAATATTTTTTGTTGGGACTTCTTTAGTGAAGTTACAAATGTAAGTTATGCAACTCTGTCCCTCAACCTTAAGTAGTTGGCACTGAACTTCAATTTCCAGACACACCATTCTTCAAACTAGTAAGTTGTCTTCTGTTTGTTTGTTTGTTTTTAAACAAGGAGTTAAGGGAATCGGTATCTTAAAATTTTTTGCAGTAACATTTTTGTTTGTTTGTTTCTTGGATCGTATAATTGTGTGGCATAATAGCCTTTTGCCTTAGCACTATTTTTCATTGACTCCTGTGCAGTATCTCTAATGATCGTCCTCTGTGCCAAAGGGGAAGAAAAAAACTCCCCTCTGTCATGATGCAACTCTACAAAAATAGGCCCACAGATGTCAATTAAAGTAATGACACTAGAAGTGAATCTTTAGTATTTTTGTATATGTGTGGTTTTCCCTTTCAAGGAGAAGCATTGCAATTCTTTTAAACATTATATTCCACTCTATACAGTAAACCCAGGTTGAGCTGTCTTACTGATAAAATTGTACAAGTCAGACAAAACAGATTTTTCAAAGTGGCATTTCAAGAAGCTGAACTCACCATTTTTAATAGATCAGGGCACTGGGGCTGTAATTCTTATGTTTAAGAATATAGGCTACTCTGCAATACTACTTTTCTTTAATTTGTGCCTGAGAGGCTTTGTAAAACACAAGGTCATTTAAACGAAAGGATAAGGCATTTTTTCCTTCATTTCCATTTCATCATATGCAATTCTTGATCACAAGGTAGTTTGCCTTAAAGCTGCAAGTCCTCCAAATTATGGGGTTGGTTTCCAGTCTGCTGAGAGGGAAATTAGATATAGAACTTCTGTCTCCTGTTAATGTTAATGGGAGTTGCATGCCTAATTCTCTTAGAAGCCCAGAACAAATGTATGTTTATGAGTCAGCATTACTAGGTTTTCTGGATCTTTACCCTTTAAAAGTGTCATTAGTCTGAATAATAGCCAATCCCTCTGCTTACTCCAAACCAAGCCCCAGCTACCGTAGTTGGAAACGCTGGATTTCAGCTCTTACAAATGGCCTGAACTATCCTCAAATCTGAATGCTCCCATATGTTACTCATTTTTGTCCACTGGGACAAAATTCAAACTTCTAAACTGTTTAATATTTATCTTTCTACTTTACATTTTTATATTGAAGTTGTAATACTCATTAGGCATTGAGATAACTTTTGGGGATTCATTTAAAAATATTAATCTTTATTTGAATCCTAAAAAATTGATTAACTTTTCTATGCATTTTCTCTAATTACACTGTTAGATGTATTATTCCTTCCAGGCAAAATTATCTAAAACAATTCTGTGTACTGTGTTCTCATTCCTGAAGTATTTGCTCCTAGTAATATTTTACTGATATTGATTGCTGAGTACTTAATTATATTGCTGTAAGACTTTATATCACAAATAGAGAAACGACATCTTTTTGCAGAAGTAAGATGATGTAAACAAGATCTTCAAAATCAACAAGAACTTCAAAAACATCTAAAATGTATTTTTTTCTTTAATTAAAGATTTTTTGATGTTATGGGTTAAAAAGAATTTTAAAATATTTTTAAAAGAAAGGCCAATAATATTAGCAGAGGTGTTATTTTTATCACAAACAGCTCTTCTCTATAACCTTATTACTCAAAGAGTGGCCTCACCTGGGAGCTCCTTAGAGATGCAGAATCTCAACCCTGTCTTACTCCTTCTAAATGTACAGATCACCAAATTCCACAGCTGATTTTTATGCAAGTAGAGTTTGATAAGCACTTCTCTATAACACTGAAACTAACTCTAAGTGCTCAGAATTAAGCCACGTTTGGTGCCAGGATTTTCCTATGATATTCCATTTTATATAGAAATTTGTCATGATTCCTTCAGACATAGAAATCTACTTTTAGTGATAAAAGTATGCATTTTCTTCTTACAATATAGAAAGGGCTCCTGTGAAGCAATTGAGGATTGAACAGTGCATGTTCTGAAAACACTGTAAACAAGCACAGTTGTCCCACTAGGTAATAATTTATTTATTATAGTGGTTCTCAAATTAAAGACTCATAAGAATAACTGTGGAATTTATAAAATGTAGGGTCTTGGGCCCCATTCTCAGATATTTCTGTTATATTAGTCCAGATTGACATCCAGGAATCTGTCTTTTTTTAAATTACCCCAGATGATGTGAGGTTTCCCTGGACAACATTTTGAGAAAAATGACCTAACGTCTAGCTTATGTGCCAGTTGTGTTCTTTTCATTCCTTAGCTGTGTGGCGTAGTCCAAAGTTACCACAATTTTGCATTTTGTAGTTCAGGCCAAAAAAAAGTGGGGAAATATTTAGAAAAAATACCATTGGGTCTTGAAATTTTTCACTTGCCTGTTCATAAAAATATCAAAGTCTCCACTTATGTGACTCAGAGTAATTGTAAAATAATATTTCAAAAAGTTATAGCCAAATAGTTCTCATTAACAATGGCTGATTGTTAAATGTAGATATTAACTTTGCCATTTTATTTAGGATGGCATATTTTGACTATTTAAGGAAATAATTAGGTTGTCTTTTAAAAGTGCACCATAAAAGAAAGAATTAAATTTAATGTTATATTTCAATATTTGAACTCTGGAATAAATAATAGCTCAACAACTAAAATGATATTTTGTCAACCTGTCTGCATCTAATTTTTTTTTTCAGTCTTCTCAAAGTTGCTCATTTTAAAGACCTATCCATTTGAAAATATTTATTGGAGCTATAGAAATTAGTATATTGCTCAGGGCAAGTCTACAGATGGACAAAATCATGCCAAGGACCAAAAACTTTTCAAAGAGGGGATACATGAAAATCAGGAGATGAAGAAGTAGCTACAGATGAATTTGGAAAGTGACTAGGGAAATAGGAAGAAAACAAAGGAACACATTTGAAATTAAATTAGATTTCAGCTACAAAAATAAAAAAATAGTTACCCTTCCCATATGTTTGGAAAACTTAAAAAATATCCTTTTAACTAACCTTTGAGATAAAGAGAAAGTAAGCTTGAAAATAATGTATATTTACTACAAAATGTCAATGAATACACTGGTTGTCACAGCCTGTGGGATAACATATAGCTTTAAAGGGCAAAAAGGATGACTGAAAATACATATTCTAAGGGTTAAATACAAGAGACTAGAAATAAGTATAACAAATTAAACTTGAAGAAAAAAGAAATAACAAAGTTAAGAATGAAATAGGTATTAAAAATAATAAACAATTATATAGATAATAAATGTTGATATATTGTGTTGATATATAGATATTAATTTGATTTACAAGGCATAGTAAATGAAGAAAAATCTTACAAGTTTAGTCAGTTACTTAAAAAGAAAAAAAAAAATTAAAGCACCCAGGACATTATCATATCCTAGAAGTCAAAGAAAATGACTGGGTTAAGAAAAAATAGTTGCATGCTTCCCAGATAGAAGTAAATTAAGGCTTAAGGAGTTTCCACTTGATTATGGGGACAAGAGAATCAGGTGAATTTTGAGACAACAGTTTTGGGGAATTTGGCATGTTGCAGGTAAGAATAAGGATGCCATGATTTGGGAATAAGTAATATGTCAAGAATTAAAGACAGTAAGATAGAGTATTCAATACTTTTTGCTGAAAAGGAGAAGGGAGAGTGGGAGCCCAGTGGAAACATGAAGAGAAGGAAGCTTTTTCATGTTTAAGCAATGAGGTTTGAAGATGCAGGAGAAAGAATAGTTGATGGGGCAAGATCATGGAGCACGTAGAAGAAGGGAGAAGGAGCCACAGAGATTCCATTGCAACTGGAACAAAAGAAAAATGGTGGGCACAGATATAAGTAAGGTTGTAGGTTTGTGAGTCCTTTTCTGATGGCTTTATCTTTGTTTTGAAGCAGAAAACAAAGTTATGTGCTGAGAGACATCGATGAAGTTGGAGGTTCGAGAAAACAGGGGAACTTGCAGTAATCACACTGGAAAATGAGAATGTTAGCATATCAGAGAAAGATCATGGAATAGCCAGGCATTGTCGAGTTTGGATACCATGAGCTATTATGACCTTACTCCGAACAACTGTAAAGTTCTTCGCCATCTCTATCCAGCAAGCTAGGTGAGGTTGAATTCATCAAGGGTTGGGATTTTCTAGACAGGTTTGACAGAAAGACAATGGGTAAAGGAAGTTGTGCATATTGAAGAAAGAATAGCTGCAGTTGTGGACCACAGTGATCCAAACTGAATGAAGAAAGAAGGGGCTCACAAAAGGGATGAATACATAGAGGGAGGTGGTGAAAGCCAGGAGAACAGGTAGAAAAGTTAGAGGCTGGAACGTTAAATGCATCAACCTCCTGGACAGTAAATAATCCATGATGATTGCAGGATTTGAGGTGAGGAAATCTGGGAGCAAAATGAAGAGAAGCTGATACCTAAAGTGGCCTGACGAGAGATTGAGTCAGCTAAAAGGAAGCAAAGGGCTTATATATAAAATGTGGAGGAATACAGAGCTCTCCATCTTAGTACAAACAGCGGCATGTGTTGATGTCACTCTAACCCTGAAGGGAGAGGCATCTAGAAAATAGGCAGTTTGTACTTGAGAATGTGAAGTTGTATCCTCAGGGAAGAGCCAGGTTTTGTTTAGGGCCAGATGGTAGATAGAATATGCTGAGAAGTGGGTGAGGAAGTAGGTAGTGTTTTAACCAGGGAATGGAAAGAGTTAGAAGAGGTGGGGTGAAATCAAATGGTGCATTCAGTTCAAAAGAAAGAGCAGAGAGTGAGAACAAAGTTGAGAACAGATCACTGGGGAGATTTACGCATGAAGAGTGAACAAGGAGTCTAGAGATAGGAGGTCTGGAGGGTTAAGTAGTCTGGAACGCTGCAAAAGAATTAGGCTGGTGGAATTCAGGGATTTTGGTAAGAGGAGAGTTTTGAGGCATACACTTACATTACATAGTTGCTTATATTTGTCAGTGACATCCTAATGTCTGGATGTGGAAATGCTTCTGAATTGATTCTCGGCCTCTAGGAATCAATTATTTCTGATAAATATGTTAATTCTCTTTCTTGTTATGAATTGCCTTTTTCTGTGGATAAGGAGAGAGTGGGCCATCTAGAGCTAAAGAATTTATGTAGGATAAAAGACTGAGGGAGCAATAAGGTAATAGGAGGACTAGGGAGAGGGATAAAGCCTCAGAGGGCTTCTTCTGTGTTCTGCTCTGGGTCTGGCCTGAATTCTGGGGGAGGATTTTGCTCTTTGGGAGATGGACAGAACTCAGGGTCAGAGGACAGGTAGTGGAATACAGGAAACTGCTTGGGTAAATAATAATAGGTGTGTTGGGAAGGTGAGCTTTATATATATGTGTACACTGGTGATTTCTTAGAGGTTGAGATATCAGGAGGCACTAAAAATACAACTATGGAAGATGATCTTGGGAGAAAAACATTTCGCTTTAGAAGATATAACATTACTATATCTCATATGGCTTCTCCTGTTACTTCATACATTTCAATAACATGGACCTTCTTTCAATTTGTCAATCAAGTCATGTTTCTTCTTTCCCCAGGCCTTTTGCACATGCCATTCCTTTTGGCAGGAACACTCTTGCTTCTCATTGTCTTGGACAACGTCTAGTCATTGTCTCAGCTAAAATGGCATTTCCAAGTTAGTCTCTCTCTTACTTTTTCTCATAGTACTGTGTGTGTACTTTTTCTCTACAGAAAATTTAATTAAGTCATTATTTGCCTTAGTCATTCATTCAACATCCTCCTCATTCATTTTTCTCTAAGCCCTACAAGGGCAGGAAACAGGAAGGTTTTTTCTTTTTTTTTTTTTTCCACTACAAAATTTCTAGAACTTAAGAGAGTCCCTGACACAAAGCAGGTGCTTTGAATCGCTGATTTAATGAATCGGCACAAAAATGCTAAGTGTTTTAAAATATGTAATTATGAAAACTCATCATGAAAACCTCATGTAAATCCATTGTGAGTTATTTGTTATTATGCAAAATTTTTATTAACTAAAAAGGTGTTGAGAAATGAAAAATTATTTCAGATTTAACAATGTTCCCTCACTCAAGTTAAGCTAGTTTACTATTTGATAACAGTAAGGACACTAGAATTCCCATTCTCAGTGTTTAGAATGAAATAACTTCTCTGTGAAGCTAAGGTTTGTGTCTGCATATCATAGAATTGAAGGAATGTGCATCAGTACAATCTTACACCGACCGGGTTTTTCTCAGACTCTATAGAAACAGTGGTTCTTCCCAAGGGGTAGCAGGTTGAACAGCATTTTGTAGGCTATTCCAAAGGTGCAACATTTAGTTCTTAATAGAAGAAAGAAAACTACTGTTTAAAATGAAATTAAATATGTGTCTTAAAGAGCTTTTCCTTGATAAATTGGACAAGGGAAGCAGTTCCCATAAGATATCTAAATATGAGAAGAAAGTCACATAAGGAAAAATCTGTAAAATAAATTATTTTAATAAAGCCCATTAACTGATGGGGCTTTTTCCCAAATCAACAAAATGTAAAAACTGCAGTTTCAGAGCAAAAATAAGGACACATAAGAATTCAAGAAATTAAAAGCTGGATGGGACCTCAGGTGGTTGAATCCATTGATTCCCAATTTGGGGCAAGGGACTAGAGATAAAAATGAA
Source organism: Balaenoptera musculus (assembly GCF_009873245.2). Lineage (NCBI taxonomy): Eukaryota > Metazoa > Chordata > Mammalia > Artiodactyla > Balaenopteridae > Balaenoptera > Balaenoptera musculus. Next base: position 103,946,610 of record NC_045788.1, on the reverse strand, counting down.
AAGAATCCTCAGAAAAATCCCCTTCCTAAGTACCTAACCAGATACAAAAGGATAGGAAAAAGTCAGGGATTTTGTTTTTATTTATTTATTTATTTATTTATTTATTTATTTCAGAAGGAAGTCCTTGAGAAGAGGTCAATTTTATAACCACTTATCCTAGACTTAGTAGAACAGGCTATCTCCAAAGTAAGAAGACTGTATTACTGAATGATTAAAAATATTTTTAGGATAAACTTAAATTTTTTTTAAAATAACATTTATTGTTTTCTGGTTACAGCCTCATATACAGTTATTGTAAAAGCTATAAAGTCAAGAGAACAATGAAATAAAAACCACAGCAATAATTTAATTCCACACAAAGATAACTAATTTACAACTAAAACCAGGATTTGCCGTGACAGGCTCCTAATATTAATATAGTGAATTGTTCAGAACGAAGGCAGTAAAGCAGAAGGCCACACATAACTTTAGGATGACACAATCAACCTGCAGAAAATTACATGACTCGGCACAGAGGTAAAAGCTGACAAATTCTTACCTGGTTCCTACTACAATTTCAGGCAACTACAGAAGTAACTGAAAAAAAAAAAAATAACAAGGAAAGGATTAATAAATAGAAGGCGAATATACTAAATATAAAGGAAAACAGAAATAAAACCAGTAGTCTCATTTCTTTTAAAGGAATTTAGCAATTTAGGTAAGAAATAAAGGAGAAAATTCCAACTGCATAATATTGTGATTGAGAAAACTAGTGTAACCATAGATAGAGAACATTAAAAATGGTTAAATGAGATGGGGTAGACAAATGCTGCTTTTCTTCAGTCTCACATCTATTCTTCCAATTTTTCTTTGACAAAGTGCTCATTGTTCACATTGCATTCAGGAAGGGACAGATTCCATCACCAGTTCCAGCTTTTGACATATGTCTTAAGACAATAAAACATTTTAATCTACCCTAATTTCCACCAGAGCCCCCAAAACTGCTTTAGGAATTAGGCACGTGAATCAATTTAGGCCAATGGGAATTAGGCTGGGGTTTTATGGACATAGTTAGGAAATAGTGCTCTTTTCTGCTGAATTTGAGCAAAGTGGGCATAAATCTAGAATTGTCTACTGCACTGAAAGTGAAACCAACATACATCATAATAGAGTTGAGGCCCTGGATGTTAAGTTTTATGCATCTAACACTACTCATGGACCCTGTAATTACACAGCACAATGCATCCTTTTTTTCAGCCCTAAGACAATTGAAACTGGGTTTCCAGTTACTTTCAACCGAAGCAGCTCTGACAATCTTTTAGCTTATATGCAAGTTTATGCCAATAACTTTTCAACTCTATAGATAAGAAAAAAATAAATGATCAAAATAGATTTAAGGAAACGTGAAGATTTTAAAAGATTATCACATTTTCCACATGTACTCATCCTTTCCCATCAAACTTATCAGACTCAGTTGGTTTATAATAAGTTCTTTCCACTCTTTAAGGAATTAATCATTCCTGTGAATTAACTTGGACTTGAGCGATGCCATTCAGTAATGGCAACTTCTGGCCACATGTGGCTATTGAGCTCTTGAAATATGTCTAGCCTGAATTGAGACGGACTCTAAGTATAAAATACACACTGGATTTTGCAGACATAGTATGAAAAAAGGAATGTAATATATTTTCAATAATTTTTATATTGAATGCATGTTTGTTTTTTTTTTGTTTGTTTGTTTTTTTTTAAATTATTTATTTATTTATTTATTTATGGCTGTGTTGGGTCTTCGCTTCTGCGCGAGGGCCCTCTCCAGCCGCGGCGAGCGGGGGCCACTCCCCATCGCGGCGCGCGGGCCTCCCACCGTCGCGGCCTCTCTTGTTGCGGAGCACAGGCTCCAGACGCGCAGGCCCAGCAGCCGTGGCTCACGGGCTCAGCCGCTCCGCGGCACGCGGGATCCTCCCAGACCAGGGCTCGAACCCGTGTCCCCTGCACTAGCAGGCAGACTCCCAACCACTGCGCCACCAGGGAAGCCCCCTATATTGAATGCATGTTGAAATAGTATTTGATGTGTTGGTTTGAACAAAATATATAAAATTAATTTAACATGTTTCTTTTTACCTTTTAAGTATGACAACTGAAAAAATTTAAAATCGCATATGTGGCTCACATTTGTGGCTTGTATTATATTTATACTGGACATTGTTAGCCTAGAGTATATAAAAAAGGAAAAATTTAAAACTTTAGTGAAATACATAGGACATTTTTCTTATATTAATGTTGACTGTGATTTTGCAAATGTAACATCACCTTAATATATAAACCCTGAGAAGAATTTAAAATAAACAAACAGACATGCACTGCCTTTGTGAATACAGACTACTATCTTGTGTATACTAGGCTTAGTAGAAGTTTGAAAATCTTGATAAAAAATTGACTTCTCATTATGGAAACAAGTTTACTTGTTGACACATGTAGGTAGGACTGGTTCTAGGCACAGTTTGATTCAAAGCTCAAATGATATACCAGGTCCATAGCCTGGCTCTTGGTTGGCCCTGTTCTCAGCTTCTAATCGGTGGCCCCATTGGCTTCAGGCTCAGAGCATGATGTCTCCCAGCCCAGCAGATGAGAGTTCTCATCTGCTAGCTCCCATCTAAGTTCTGGGAGTTATTTTCTGACACTGGCTTGAATTAGGTCAATTGCATCCTTTGTGGAGGAAACTGGAAGACTGATTTTGTGTTCAAATATAAAACTTATTATTATGACCATGTGGCAGAGACTGCTAGGTGTCCCCCAATACCTACTCTCAGTTTCTTTCTTAATTATGGGACCCTGATTTTTACCAGATGCAATAAATAAACACCATATTTCCCAGAGACCCTTGCAGCTAGGTGAGTACAGGCACTTAATTCTAACAATGGGATGTTGTGACTTCTGGCAAATATTCTTAACAGGAGCGAACATCCTTTTTCATCCTTGTTTCCTTTGTTTAGGCTGAAAAGCATATGTGATGGCTGAGTTTAAGCAGCCTCTTTTGACCATAAAGTGTAACCATGTGTGGAGGAGAACATGACAATATTATCAAAGGAATCTGAAAACCTGATGATTATGAGACTTTCATGTGGTTAGGATTATATGAGAGATATGAATGTCTATCTTGTTTAAGTTACTGTTATTTTAGGTTTTCTACCACTCACGAATGAACCTAATTTTTACTGATAGAATTCCAAACTATCAATGTTGTGTATGATCCAGGTCATTAATTTTGGATAGCTATTAACATTAAGGGACAGACTAAATCAAATTTTGCTCATATTTATTTTTATTGGCAAATACCTGGTTTGATATTTCCCTTTATTTTACTGTATATATTTTTAGCCACCCTATTTTTCTTTATATTACTATTTTGATTATAGTTAATATTGAACATGTTTTTAAAATTCTAATGTTCAGTAGTTTATTAAGGTTACCTAAATAGTGTTATGTGAGCTGTAATTATTCAGGCTTTTTAAATGCAGTTTATCATTATATAATTTAGGAAGTGTCAGCCTGATTATCAAATGTCACATACATTTTTGTTCTAGCATTTATTATGAACATCTTTGCAGTTATTAAATCAATACCAAAATTCCTGTCTGGGCATGAGGTTTTATTTCTCCTTTAAAGATTTATACAGATATAATCTTTCTTAGTATTTATGATAATATCATAGTTATCTATAAAAATGTGTGTGAAACAAAGATGTGTGTATATAAATAAACTTTAAAAATGCAAAAATTTAAATTTGAAGGACAGTAAGTTCAACTGTAGAAGTGATCAGACCAAAATGAAATAACTTTTTGTCTTCTACTTAGAAAAGAATTCAGGAAAAAAGCAGGATTAAAACAGTTGCTTTAGTAAGCTAGCGTTGCCAATGACTGATGCCAAGACACAAAGGTCTGTCCTAATTACCTCAGTTTAGCCCATTTCTGAAGGACCTTCCCAGCTCCAAAGGCTTTCCGTATAATTGGCCAAGTCCTCGGTGCAACCACATCACAGATGAGAAAACTGAAGGACAAGGTTCAAGGAATTTGGCCAAGGTGACACAACTGCAGTGTGGAGGACAGGCTCTTGGTGCTCCAGCCAGGCGTCAGGGCTGTGCCTCTGAGGTGGGAGAGCCAACTTCAGGACACTGGTCCACAAGAGACCTCCCAGCTCCACATAATACCAAACGATGAAAATCTCCCAGAGATCTCCATCTCAACGCCAAGACCCAGCTCCACTCAACGACCAGCAAGCTACAGTGCTGGACACCCTATGCCAAACAACTAGCAAGACAGGAACACAGCCCCACCCATTAGCAGAGAGGCTGCCTAAAATCATAATAAGGTCACAGACACCCCAAAACACACCACCAGACGTGGACGTGCCCACCAGAAAGACAAGATCCAGCCTCATCCACCAGAACACAGGCACTAGTCCCCTCCACCAGGAAGCCTACACAACCCACTGAACCAACCTTAGCCACTGGGGACAGATACCAAAAACAACGGGAACTACAAACCTGCAGGCTGCAAAAAGGAGACCCCAAACACAGTAAGATAAGCAAAATGAGAAGACAGAAAAACACATAGCAGATGAAGAAGCAAGGTAAAAACACACCAGACCTAACAAATGAAGAGGAAATAGGCAGTCTACCTGAAAAAGAATTCAGAATAATGATAGTAAAGAGGATCCAAAATCTTGGAAATAGAATAGACAAAATGCAAGAAACATTTAGTAAGCTAGCATTAAATAGGCTTAGAAAAATACAGTTTTTAGGAAAAAAGGATAGGGAATCCTGGAAAGTCGGAGGGAATGACAGAGATGAATCAACCCAAGTATGCAGAGGGGGAGTCATGGTTAAAGTGTCATGCAGACAGCGTTGGCTGTGATATGAAAGATCCTGGTAAGGGGAACTCTTAAGAGGAAAGAGAATCATGTTGGAGCAGAGAATTGGGTTAGGAGGAGGCTGCAGCAGCCCTGAGATAACCGTAAGGGTAGAAATAGAGAGCAGACTGGAGTGAGTACGTTAGACGCTATTTAGCAGAAAATCTGGTAACAGTCTAGGTCTGTCTTTATAGCAAGTGCAGGGTTAAAAACCTCATCAACGTGATTTACTGAGAGGAATGGGCTATTGCAAAGAGAACTTTAAGAAGAAAAGTAATAGAAGAAAGAGGAGCAGTTTTGTCATTTATCAAGTAGGTAATGAGAAAGCCCCAAGTACCCTTAGTGAAATCAGTAGGGGAAGTTCAGGGATGATAAATATTCTGGGCTGAATACATCACTTGAGAGCAATAGGGTTTCAAGAAATTTCAATATTCTTAGAACTCCAGTCATGACTATGACTTAGCACTCCAGCTATGACTCTCTGATCCCTGAAGATGGTACAAAACATACATTATGATGAAATGATTTCAAATCACTGGATAATTTTCACAACTATTTTTAGCGATGGCATAGCAAATAATATTGGATATGGTTGTTGCTTTTAAATTTTTCTTTTTCTCTAGGAAATGGGTCCTATTTAAATTTGCATTACATTGGAGATAAATATAGTTTCCTGGTACTACTGAAAAGTTTCAAACGATACATTTGGGGGGATTTAATATGGAATTAAGTTGAATTAGACTAAGCCTCATTGATAATAACATTCATACCAATTCATGACAAGGACATAGGTTTGCACTTTGTCCATGTATGAGGCACCAAAATCCTTCTGCCAAGTGGCTTCCAGAATGTTTTCTATGTTCCAGCACCGTCAAAGAGGGAAAAGCTAATGTTTACTTACAAGAATATTATTTTGTTACACATATGAATTCTGTTAGGTTTCCTGGTATGTTGAGATATGTGTATTTTTTTTCCAGGTGGTACGGTTTTATTTCATTTCTGGCATGGCCCAGGTGTTTCTTTTGCATGCCTGAGCACACACATAAGGGGTCAATGAACTCAGGCATATATTAGAGTAGAAATATTTTTTGAATTATTGCTTTGAATTATTTTTTTCAAATGTTTTGTATTAGGAAGAATGTAAAGTATGACTTTTAATAATTTTGTATTTTTATGCACAAGTGGATATTTTAGGGCAAATTTAATTAGATTTATATTAGTATAATTTATATATTATATTAAAATATACATGTATAAATATATATGTAGAGTTAGAACTGTTTAGTAGTTGTAAAGCTTTTGGAACCTCTTTAAGAAAGTCAAGGAAATAAAATGTAAGGAGAGCATGGCTCCTTTTTCGGAGTAATTCAGATTTATGAAGGCCCAACTTCTCATTCTAGCTATGCCACACAGACTTTGAGGAATTAAGCTCATTCCTCTTCTTATGTGCTTTGAGAAATAAGAACCAGAAAAGTCTTCACAGTATGTGAATATTGATTTTAGAGGGGTTGGGAAAGAGAATGAAATAATGGATTTGTTAAAGGATTCTATACTATTTTATTAAAAACTAAGTTGTACTTCCATAGTGCCATAGGAATGTAAAACACTTTTGTTCACATTATCATGCTTGAATTCTCATGAAAATCAATTATAATTCTCCCCAAACTTGTACCCTTGTTAAAACTGGTATATATAGCTATTTATGGTAAGAATGTTGATTTGGGCTCATTCCTGGCTTCCTTTATGTATTAGTTTATATATTCTTTATTCTTTCCTCTCTATAAACTGTGTTATATTCTTTTAATGATGTATTCTTAAAAGTTTCCTTAATATTTTCCTAAACAAGTTGAGTTCCAATTAAATTAAAAAATAGAAAGAAAATGAAAGCAATGCTATTTTAACAATTTTAAAAACCCCACTTATCAGACTAAGTGAGGTAAGCCAGGCAGAGAAAGACAAATATCGTATATCACTTGTATGTGGAATCTAAGAAAGTCATACAAATGAAATTATTTACAAAACAGGAATAGACTCCCAGACATAGAAATAAACTTATGGTGGGCTTCCCTGGTGGCGCAGTGGTTGAGAGTCTGCCTGCCAATGCAGGGGACACGGGTTCGAGCCCTGGTCTGGGAAGATCCCACATGCCACGGAGCTACTGGGCCCGCGAGCCACAACTACTGAGCCTGCGCGTCTGGAGCCTGTGCTCCGCAACAAGAGAGGCTGCGATAGTGAGAGGCCCGCGCACCGCGATGAAGAGTGGCCCCCGCTTGCCGCAACTAGAGAAAGCCCTCGCACAGAAACAAAGACCCAACACAGCCATAAATAAATAAATAAATAAATAAATAAATAAATAAATAAATAAATTTATTAAAAAAAAAAAAAAAAGAAAATAAACTTATGGTTACCAAAGGGGAAAGGCAAAGGAGGGATAAATTAGGAGTTTGGGATTGACCTACTGAATAGCACAGGGAACTTTATTCAATATCTTGTAATAATCTGTAATGGAAAAGAATCTGAAAAAGAAAATATATATATTTATATATATATAATATATTATCTATCTATCTATATCTGAATCACTTTGCTGTACACCAGAAACTAACACAACATTGTAAATCAACTATACTTCAATTAAAAAACAAAACAAAACAAAAAACCCACTGAGGTTTAAGGTGATTCAGTCTACTGATCTATACAATAATATAACTAAGGCCTAACATCAGGTAGTTTTTCCACCATAGTTTCTCCGTAGCTCTTTGTTTTCTGTGGTTATCTTTGTCATCTTATGCATAAATTAATGCACTCTTTAAAGCTGGGTTAGAGGGTGAAAATGGCTGCAGGAAAACTTTTAATAATAATGTTACCCAGTTTTGACAGACTAGTGCCTCATGGGAATTTACCATTACAGAACTCCACGTATGTGGACATTCAGGAAAAAACAATCCAAACCTAACAGCAACGTCAGCAAAATGAGTCTCCCACCCCCTCTTGGTACACTTTTTCTGATTAGTGGTTCCAAGTCTCCACACTCCCATTGGATCACTCTTCTCTTCCAGGAAGAATCATCCTTTTTCACCTCTGTCTAGCCTCTTCCTAATGTCAGTTCCAAAAAATGCTGTGCCATCTTTCATACATCTTCTGTTAAGCCTTAAGAAAAACTGTGGAATGAAGACTCTTTATAAAATTTATTTGCTTAAATAATTCTAGATAACAGTAGGCTCTTATGTTTTTAGGCTAAAGCCCTTTTCTGGTATCTCTGAAATTATTGCATCTTTGCCTCTTTAACTGACAACCTCTAAAGTCAGTATCCTCCACATTTGTAGACCCTCAGCTCACTACACCAAAGGGGTAGTCCCCCACACCCAATCTCAGGCTAACAATAACCCCAAAAGACTGAGTTGATTTCTAGAATACAAGGGAGCTGTAAGACATAGCTAGTTTTCAATAGTGGTCGCTGCTTCTTAAAATGCCCATTTAGGAATTCAAAGTACTAATTGCAGTAGCAGGAGTCGTAGTTAGCATTCTGTAGTGCTGTGTCATGCATTATTTTATAAGCCTTTTCTCATTTAATTATTACAAAACTCTATGATTTAGCACTATATTGTCTCCATTTTATAGAGAAGATAGCTGATTTTAAATCATTTTCTTTAGAGGAATTTGGTGCTTTATAGTACATTTATATTTATCTCTCTGTATATATATTTATAAATAAGTAGATAGACTTATACACATACATTTTTAACTAAAGAGTTTGTGTATATCCTAAGAATTTGATTCCATCACCTGTAGCAGAGCATCTTTGAGGAAAAAAAAAAAAACTATACAGTTTCTTGCAGTTTCTACAGTTTAATTTAGTTAAAAATGTAGCTCCTTTCGAAACTTCCTAAAGAAGCTGACAAACCAAATGCGAATCTTTAAATGACTGTATTGTGTTCAAATATTTATGGGATGGCAGAGGAAGCTCTAAGACAGCAAGAAACAAGAATTCAAGCAATAATTGGAGATTTTAGTTTCTGAGGGATTTGAAGTTTCTGAAAGGCAGTAACTGGGTTCCCTGTCATTTATAAATGCCCAGGAGACCACAGAGAGGATTTAAAGGGCCTTAGAGTTAAAAGAGACAGCAATCAAAGGGAGGAAGGCAAGCAGATGTCGGAAAGGCTCACAAAAGTTTAAGGTGTGTTACAGGAATCAGCACATGACCAGGGTACAGGCTATCGAGAAAAAACAGAACAGGATTACTGATAAATTCTATCCAATTAGGAATTTACAGTACATTTTATAATTATAATTCCTCATTGATATGCTCTGAAAAATTTGTAATTTAGCTTAATAAAGGAAGAATTGTTTATGGAAGGAAGAGCAGAAATAGGGAAATTAAGATTGATTCTAGATTTTTGAAGCATTTTACCTGTTTTAGACGTTAGTTCAAATCTTTCATGAGTGCTACCAAAAAAACTATGGGGGGGCAGAAAAATAAGAATAAACTCTTTTATACCTCGAAGTTCCAGCAGCCAATAAAAATAATAATAATAATATAAAAATATTAAAAATATTAAAATATAATAATTTATATTTACCTTTAGCGTATTATATTAAAGAAGCAAATTCTTACAGTAGGGTACCAAGAGCGGCAGCCTCTGGGAACTGGTTAAAAATGCAAATGTTTTGGTCCTACCCCAGACTCCTTAAATCAGAAACTCTGGGGTGTGGCCATTTGATGTATTTTAGCAAGCTCTCCAGGTGATTGTGATGTATGCTCAAGTTTGAGAAACGCTGGGTTAAGGTAACACCAGGTGCTATGGCAGACAAACCCCTAATCTCAATAGATTAAGACAATGAGAATTAATTTCTGCTTAGGGAAGAACTCAAGGCTGGTGTGACTCCTTGAGAAGCTGTCCTGCTTGGATACAGTCCTCCCCTTGGTACCTCTGCACATTGACCACATGGCCCCATGTATCTTGGGAGGCATTTCCATTGTAGTTGCCTGGAATGAGAATAACATTACTTTAGCTAACATTCCTTTGGCCACATCCATCTAACTGCAAGGGAGGCTGGGAAATATAGCCAAGTTTATGCCCAAAACAAGGAAGCCAATGCCAGTAGCTAGCTGACTTTGCCAAGCACATGCTTACCTATCAATTCTTTACTCCAGTTTCTCTATTGAACTGTATATATGTTTCTATTCTCATAGCTCCATTTATCTGCAACATTCGTTCACAGCCTATTTACAATTTTAACACTGTACTTGATCTTGGATACTGTGGTATCTCCTTAAACATTTCACAGATAGTAAAATAGCATTGTGTGTTTTGAATTTTGTCACTATTAGCTTTAACATAAATACGCCCATACAGGCTAAATTAGCTTAATCTCTAGAAAATTTTTTTCTATAGAAATAAAAAAACATTTTTATTTTTTATCATCTTTATATGCCAGTAACATAAAACTATGTTCTAGAAATTACCATATGAGCTGGAAGAATCAAAAACGTATTTTAATAAACGCTGGTGGTATTACAAAGTTAGAAAGAAACAGTGTCTTTAGACAGCCTACCAACTGCACGGGTGAGTCTCCTATCTTGTTCCTTCAAAGAGCTCTCTTTCCTTTTCCTTCAGTTTTGGATTTCTGCCAGAAGATAAAGAGCATGTTATTCAGCTTGGTCTTTGGAGAGATAGAACCGGACCGGCAGATAATTTATTAATACTGCTTGACCTCTTTGTCATACTGATTTATTTATTTACTTATTGGAGGGGAATGTATACACTGGGATGTCCTATTAGGAGAGGTTATGGAATCATCCTAGGAATGTGTGTGTGTGTGTGTCTGTGTGTGTATTTGTGTTTCTCTGAAGTAGACATTTGACTAGATATCGTATTGAAGATTTATAAATCATGATGATTTTGTGATTTTATTCTAAAACTATTTACCTTGCTCATTTGAATGTCTATGAAAATATTAGGTCTGCATTTAAAATCAGAAAATATCACCAATTATGAACCAAAACTAATGTCTCAGATCTCTGGAATTCTTTTCGTGACTGTCCTGTATTTCTAACTGGCATCTATCTGTCTGGAAATTGTGTACGTTTAAAAATTTGTGCCTGGGCTGGTCATTTAGATTCTTAGTTACAAATATTAAATTAAAATTTTATATATATATTATCCCTGGTTTTGTAAACTTAAAAAAATCAACCCCAAATATTAAAGTTTTGGAAATGGTGTCATTTTCTTTAGTTCAAATGTTAACTCATCACAAAATACTATTTTATTGAGAGTTCAAGACCTGATACATTACTCAGAGCAAGAAGGCATTTCTTTAAGTGTTATAATACTAACAGCATCAGTAAGTATTTATTGAATAATTGTAAAAGATTATTGCCATAATATTGGCCTTATGTGGTTTATTTACACATGGTTTTGCTGCTCAAAGGCAAATATGAATTAAATAAATAAATATGTTTACTATGTTCAGGGTAGATTTGACATAGCCTGAGGAATAAATCTGTGGCCAAGTAGCATGATATGTGTGTGACACCTACCATCATTTTACAGGTTTCACTTTAAGACATACATGGTTTGTAATTCCTGAGTATTTTCCTTCCTATTTAAGTAAGCTGCCACTAATTCGACAGTGGTATAAGCTTAGAATTAATCATATTTTTTGTATACTTGGTCAATTACAATAAAGAATTCAAACCAATTCTGTATTTGTAGGCAACTCTTTGATTACCTTTATGCTTTTCTCTTTATTTTTCTTACTGTAGTAATTTATTGTGCAAAGCAAATCATAGCTTTCCTTTGTACACTTGACTTCCTCTAAGTAAGGAATATTTTTTTATCTGTATTTTCCCCAGAAGTTACTCACTTCATTAAGTCTCCAAAGCATGACCTAATTAGTCTCATTCTCCAAATGAAGTTTGAAACCATCAATTTGTATAATTTGTGAATGCCACTTTTGATTTTTCCACTACTACTCTGTCTGACTTACAATAGATATTAAAAACCTCTACAGTCTTTTGTTTTCCTGCATATCAGGAAGCATAACTACACACAATTTAAGATAGCAGACAAAAATCCTTGTGTTTCACATATCTTGTTTTATTTTTACAATGTTCCAATGAAAAATCATACTCCTCACTCTTTTCACCATTTCACAGGTGAGGATTTTGAGGAACAGAGATATCAAGTAACATATCCAGGGAGGGCACATGTGATCAGTGGCAGGATACCAAAACTCCAAGTTCTCAAGATGGGGTCTATTTTAATTCGATCTTGTAGTTACTTCAGTAAACTTACTACTATCTTTTTTTCTCTATTATTTTTAAACTATTGATAATTGTAAATTTTATCTCTCAAAAAACAACTTCAGATAAAGAATTTCAGATAAACAACTTCAGATAAAGAATTTCAGATAAATTTCAGATAAACAACTTCAGATAAAGAATTTCAGATAAAGAGAAAATGAGAACAATAATCTCAACTTTGACAAATGGAAGATTCTCAGAAAAGGAAGTTAGTTCCCTTTATAAAGTATGATGCCTAGAAGAGAAGAATTAGAGATAGATTTTAAGCTGTATACATTAGAGGAAAGTATTGACACTAATTACCCAACATTTCTGCAATATTGTTTAGAATAGTTTAGAACTATTGGACAATTGAAACAAAAGCTTTAAATGCTCCTCAAAACTTATGGTATTGAAATACTCAAATTTCAGTTACAAGCATTTTTCCTAACTTGTTTTTAACTTGTTAAAAATCCAGCCACAAGCAACAGATGAATTTCTGGAAACCTAAAGATTCATTCTAATTTTGTTTATGAGTTTCAAGTTCTGAGACACACATATTTGAAACTTTCACATTGCTTTACACTTTGTTGAGTGAGCCCCAATTAATCTTAAAAGAGAGAAATGAAAAAGACCTTACTTCCCACTAGATTCTACAAAACACCAAATCTGGTCTAGATATCTGAAATTAAATATAGGATTTTAGTAGTTTAAAATAAGTAGGGGTAAAAAAAGATACCTAGGGGTACAAAATAGAGGGCAAATGTGCTCAATAAATATACATTCAGAGTGCAATTTGAATATGTTTATAATAAATGGAGCTTTTTATCTTTTTTTTTTTAATTGAACTTTTTATATTCAATGCAAACTTGGAGTGCCCAACATTATGATAGAGGAGTAAATGGAGATAGTGGCTATGGAATGGACTTGAAAAATAATTATTTTGTGATTATCTGGTTATCTCATCAAAATGTTATGCATGAAACTGAAAAGCATATAGCTCTTAATGAGACCAGTATAGATCTCTTGGTATCTTGATTGTGTTACGTTATTTTGAAAGAAAAATTACAAATAAATAAAAATGTCTATATACAAAAGTGGTGGCAAAGCTTCACCAATATTTTGGTCTCATGAAAAAAATTACCCAGAAAAAATTCTATTAATTTCAAAGTAGGTAAGTATAGCCAACCTCTTCTCTTTGATAGTCATTTTAGAAGCATGTATTGCAACACATTAGCCTCTCTGGTTTCTGAGGGCACTAATCTCTATTACAAACATCTGATATTTCTTACTTCAAAAGTGCTTTTTGAGATAACCAAATCTCGTTAATTCAGTCTTTCATTAGTGTTAATTTCATTAATTTTGTTTTACTCTCTGAATGCTAAACAGAGAAACAGAAGCTTTTTAAGCCCTGACACTCAAAAGCTTCTGAATGGAAAGTCACTTTATGAGTCAGGAAAAAATTAAACTTAGAAAGAAAGTGAATTCTTTTACACTTTGAAAATGATGCTTTCCCATTTCCAGGATGAAATGGATAAGAGGTAGTAGCCGAATTTTTGAGCATATTTATAAAATTACACATATTTCTATCACCTAGACATATGCACTAGAAATTTTGTGAACTTGTACATACTTGCATCACTTTTTTGCTTGAAATATTTTGATTTCCTAAGAATCAGTTATATCCATATTTAAATATAAACACAAAAATAGTTTCAAAGTTGTATATAAATAGAAAAAAATCCATTTACTTCTCTCCATCTACAAGGTAAACAATAATTATTGGCATAGCTGTGCTTATATTAAGACACAAATGTTTTGACACATGCACCCCAATGTTCATTGCAGCACTATTTACAATAGCCAGGTCATGGAAGCAACCTAAATGCCCATCGACAGATGAATAGATAAAGAAGATGTGGTACATATATACAATGGAATATTACTCAGCCATAAAAAGGAACGAAATAGGGTCATTTGTAGAGACGTGGATGGACCTAGAGACTGTCACACAGAGTGAAGTAAGCCAGAAGGAGAAAAATAAATACCGTATATTAACGCATATATGTGGAATCTAGAAAAATGGTACAGATGAACCAGTTTGCAAGGCAGAAATAGAGACACAGATGTAGAGAACAAACATATGGACACCAAGGGGGAAAAGTGGGGGGTGTGGGTGGGATGAAGTGGGAGATTGGGATTGACGTATATACACTAATATGTATAAAATAGATAACAGATAAGAACCTGCAAAAAAAAAAAAGGACACAAATGTTTTATGATTGTGTCTTAAGAAATAGGATTCTATACCTTTTTGTTGAATTGTGTCAAGCTCTTGCTTGCATCCTTCAACTCGTGTATCTGTAAAATGGGACAAATGTGATGTTTCATAGCCATTTCAATCCAAGATGGTATGAGGTGGATGCTTGGATGATTCACTAATATGTCAATTATTGTTGGAGTAATCCATATGAATTCATGTACACCACTAGGGTTTATGTCAATAATGGTGCCCAATTACATGAAATAATAAGGTAGTGATTTGAAGAAACCGATTTTTCTCCAGAGAGCAGTTTTCTCTCTCTCGAGGTAAAACTCTCTTTAGCACTTCAGAATTTATAACATCTTTCTTAAGATTATTTTAAGGAACATAAGGCAGGGGGTAAGCCATGAATGTTGGCAGGACACCACAAACCTATCAATGATACACAAGTTTAAAGGAGTGTTTAGTCACCTTCATATGTTTTTCTAAATATATTTGTACTATTCTGTCACAAACTATGAATTTATTAAGAAGTATTTGCCTCTTTTAATAATAGGATAGAAAGAACTCATCAATTTGAGATAAGTAATGTAAAACTAGAATGCTTTTAGGCATGTATTGAGCAGTAAGTGCTGAAGAAATTCTAGCTGCCAAATCATTGGTTTTTTGGTGGTCTCTAATTTTTATATTACTTCATTCAAACCTACTTGCAGCAGAATATGAGATTCAGTGGGAGAGACAGGATAATTTACCAAGTGTTTTTTCTTTCTTTTAAATATTTTACAAAGTCAAGTGATCTTTCCATCCCTTTCATATTACAATTTTGTAGACATTGGATTACACGGACAGCTCTAAATAAATGAACTTCTAAAATAAATCAATTTTATGACATTTGAATAGGTTTCCTCATTGCTGAAGCAATAAGTTTCACTGATACAAATCTGAGTGTAACATATGGCCTCAGCCTTAGGCCAGGGTGTTCCATTTGAATTATTCTAGGCTTTTCCTTACAGTGCTGTGCTCCAAACATGAATCCAATTACCAACTGCAGTCAGGCAATTGAAAAGCTGCAGGAGAAATACTCTAATAGATGGGGAGGGGGTGCAAAGGACTATGATTTGTGTGGTAATCAGCAAGAGAAGGTCAATTGTAATAGAATAGACTGGTTTCCAAGACAGAACTAATGTAGGATGCCTTCCACTTCATTGAGGGATGCTATCAATAGATTTGTTGTTTTCATTACCAAGAATGTCACTTACTGACAAAATAAATAAAGTGTGAGAAGGCCTGTTGATGGATCAGGTGATTAAAACCTAGGTTGCAGTGAGCAATTAGCAAACGGATGACCTTTTTTTGAGGACTAGGAATAGGAGGTTGAAAGAAAGGTGCTATGTAAATGTCTATCTGAAAAGAATAGTTTTATGTTCTTTAAGATTTATTTTCAGACTCTAGGATTCATAATAGGAAGGCTGAATAAATACGCATCTCCCCAAGATACAATCTTTCTTTTAATGCTCAGAGTTATTGAATTTCTTCTCAATAGAGAAAACAGCAATGCAAAAGAAGGCCTACCTTTCATTGCACATATTTTTAACAATGTAATTCCTTAAACAATTGTACAGATAGTACCCTGTAAGCTCTCCCAACAAAAGAATTCATTCCATTCATGGGGTCTCTATTTTCCTTTGAGTCCTGAGTCAAGTTAGTCTCATAGCCATATGATTTTTCTTATGAATTATAGTAAAAGCAAAACAAAAGGCACTGTGAATCTAATAATCCAAAAGGCTTTTACCAGAAATATCAGATATATTTTTATAAAGGTAAATCCTAGGCCGAAGGAATGACTTACCCAAGGCTAATCTTATCTAAATTCCCACCTCCACTCTTTGGCACTAACCCGTCAGACTATAAGGGAATACTTCCTTTTTTTAAGTTTGCTCAAAGGCTCTACTTCCTTTACCCCTCAGTCAAAAAATATAAAAGAGTGCCCTTTGCTGCTGGTGTCAGGCTACCAGCGAATCACCTTCACCTACCACATAGAAATTGCTATGGAAAGAAGTAGAGAAAAATTAAAGCATGACAATTTAAATAAATAATACCGCAATTTCAAAAGCTTACCTGATTACAAATAAAATAAGAAAAATATATCCCCGCCTCCTTGTACGGCGCACCTTTGTGATTTTTTGACTTCATAGGAGTATTCAAATCCTAAATGTGTACAATACTTTCAAAACAGTAATAATTTCATTGAGTGCTTCAGTCTCCCTGACTGCAAGCATTCATTTATACTTAAGAATCAACTAAAACTCAAAGTCCTACAGTGAATTACTAAGAACACAAAAGGAATTTGAGATGCAGTCAGTATTAAGTATCTTTTATTGAGAAGACTGACTGCTATTAGGACAAAATACGCCTGTGCAAGCTATCTGAAATTTTAGTTAAATATATCAAAAGCCGTTTAACTAATTAAAAAACGCACTGTGTTAATAGAGCCATCCGTGGCTCTTTGGCACATCCTAAGTGAAGGATGTCTTTGGGAGTGGTCCTTACAATGTGGAGCAGCCATCTGTTCACCATATCTGATCGCTGTTCATTCTGTAAGAGCTCTCCAGCGTCCAGCACTTACGAGCGATTAGCTGATGCCCAAGGATCTTGATGCTGCACTTTCCCTGGGCAATCAGAAGAGGAGAGAGTCCATGAGAGCTTTAAAAGGCAAAGATATGACTTGTTAGCAGTTACATTTGAATCAAGCTTTAGAGTACAACTAAATCCTACATAAATATGTACCTAGGAAAAAGAGAAAGATTTTTCAGGCTGATGTCGGAGGAAGAAAAAAAGTTATTTTCTGGTATAATCTTTTCTACTCCATTTTCTACAGGAAACCAGGTTCTACATTTTTCTGGGGCAGGGCATTTCGTGGTTAGAAAAAGAAAAGTTTTTAATTGAATTTGTCACGTGCTTTCCTCAGCAATTTATTTTCCCAGCAGTTACAACTACCTTTTATTGGTTATTTGGTGAGCACAGCTCCTGGCTCCAGTGCAGATTTTAATTTTTAAATATCGGGCTGCTGACCATACTTCTTCGGTTGGCATGAAGGGACATTGTCTGGAATTCTTTGACTTCCTCAAGCAATTTTATTTCCTGTTTTAATTTTAGTAAATGTCTCTATTAATCATTTTTGAATAGATTATTCAATAGAATTTTATGTTCAAAGAGTTTTTTCTTAACAAATGAGTTAAAGAGACAAGGATTCTGTATAACTATCCTTTCCTTCTCTTTCCGACCTATATTTTTTTCTTAAAGTTGCACACAGATTTTGTCAACTATGGTAAGGTAGAATTAATGAAAATGTTTGTTCTATGATAAAATTCCATATACATGTATTTTCATTGAAATTCTGTTTTTTTCATTATCTTCTCTTATGTCAAACTTTTTACATAGGTGTACTCAGCTAGAGAAAGCTTTCTCTGCATAAATCTCAACTCAAGTAAATAATAAACTACATGCATGATATTTTCATTAATTCCTGTTAATCCACTATTTGTCAAGAGAAATTATGATATTAATTAAACAAAACAATTGCCTGTTTAAATAGTAAGAAGTTAATAAATTTTAAAAATGCTTCCCTTGTAGAAGATATAAAAGAGAGTTCTCAGATTTCCCATGGTCCATTAATATACAGCCAATACTTTTGATTCATTTTTTTTCCTTAAGTGATCAAACTAGAAAAAGCATATGGCATTTAGAGGGCATTATAACTGAGCACAAACATGACCAAGAAAAGCTCATCACTCAGAAATGGGGACTCCACAAAGGATGATCCCTTGTGCTGCTGAAGATGACATCGGTAATCACTGCATCCATTTATGGCAGCAAAAAGAAACCAAACTTTGTAGGTGAAACTTCAGAGAGCTGAGTCACCAGTCAATAATGGCATGCATGTGAAGCCAATTGAGTCAAATTCACACAAGAATCTTCAAGTATCAGATGAGGTTTTCACAGTGATAGTGTAGAGTCAGAAGTCCTTAAAAAGACTGCTTAGTTGGGCAGGAAATGTCTTGCATATGGGAGTAATATGTGCATAAAACTATCTAAAGTTGTGTAATAAATTTTATTTTAAACACTTCTCCAAACAGGGTGATGATATTTCCCCCCCTTAATAGTATATTTGCACAATTCAATTCCTTCTCCAAAATTAAAATTTAGACTCTTTTATCTAACTTCTAACTTTGACACAATTTGTGTTAGCTAAGGTCAAGTGGCTTAATATTAATCATCAAATGAAATTAATGAAAGCACAGGAGGAAATGCCAATTAATTGGGCATAACCAAAGAAGTTTTTCTCATCTATTTTCCTGGAAATAGAGCTTGTGTGGAGAGACTACAAAGCTACTAAATTTTATAATGAAAACGCTTTGAAAAAGACAGAATAAGCTCTGAGTATTGATTACACACTGCAGGGAAAGGACTAACTGGGTTAAAATTCTGAAAGAGAAGGCTTAAATTTGAAAATGGAAGTTGCCATTATGATGTTTATTCAGGGAAATAAGGAGTCAAAGGCCAAACTTTCCAGGATATGAGTTCAGATCTTCAAATAACAGCATTTGAGAAAGGAGGTGAAAATAGTTCTAAAGGCCAGCATATAATATCAGGTTTATCAACACTTCCTCAGAAGATTTCTGAATAAAAAAAGAAAACACTAATGCTAGAAGAGTTAGCTCCACAAATTAAAATAGCTCCTATCACAAAGATGCTGAAACAATTTATATGAGCTCAGCTTAACTCCTTCATTTTATGTCATAAACTTAAGCGTTCTCTAACCACTTGAAAATTTGCTCAGCCCAGGTGAAAGATGACTTTATGAAGCTTGATTCTGGATACTAGGGTTTCAGTCTAGCTATCGGGGCACAAAGAAAACTGAAAATAAAAGGTGACCTGTGATAACTTCAAAAGAAAATTCTAGAAAGTAATACAAAGTCAGGTTAAAGCAGTCACTTTACAAAATACAATTTGTGAATTAAAAAAAATTTTTTTCTTTGAAAGATAGAATTTGAAATACATGGCTTCCTTTCATGCCTTATTTATTATCTTCATTTACTTACTTATTTTTGCAAAAAAATATTTTCCTCCAAGGTTAAGATGAAAAATTAGTCACAGTTGATGCTTATATATTTTACAGTCCTTTGTAAATCAACCAATAACCAAGTAGAAAACAGCTTTCTACTTTTGATTCTCCAAATGGTAATGATCCATTTCCATCTTTGATTCTTGACATGGTTGATCTTTGCTCCATCAGTGGTCATCTGTGCTGCTAAAACAGAGTATGGAGTTATTTATTCAGTTGTTGCCTATTAGTTCCTCAGGAGTTAAAAGATCTGAACAAATATAAAGTCTTACACTACATTATATTACCCTTTATTAATGGGAAATTCAAGTTTAGAGATCAGTATTAAGCCAGTCCCTAAAATGTGCTTGTTTTATGAGAGGAACCCCAAACTGACCTCTGATCGGGTAGTATTAGAAGAATTTTACCCTTGTTACTAATTAAATAGCTGTATTTGCATTATTTTCCTTTACAGTCAAGTTATGACATCAGCTGTCTCAAGGAACTTGAGACAGAGAGGAACTTGAAGACAAACAGAGTCAAGTTCCCATTTAAGCAGGAAGAATATATTTTGCATACTAAGATCCTGACATTTGGCATCTAGTGTGCAGTAGCTTATTGTGATTAATCTACCAGCATATCACATGTCAAAGGGCTCTTCATTGAAGTTTGAGGAGGGCAAAATGAAAGATTTATTAAAACTCCAACTTTTCAGATGTTAGGTACCTGCTCTTCCTAAGGCAATTTACTTAAGAGCCACAGAAAGCAAGAACAGTGGCTCAAAATGTCATATTTTTTTGGTCTTGGAGTGGAGTGTCTAAATATACACTGGCAAGTATATAGAAGGATTTGGTGTGTTCAACAACCTTGGGGGCAATGTTTGGGTAATCCTTTTTTGTTCATCACATATAATACATCAGCTACTTCTGCCCTATCTTTTTTGTATGTATATTATTAAGTGCCTTCCTATGCAAATATATTCACACATTGCGTAGAAAAAGACAATTACCATAATGATTCTGAAAGTGTTCTCATTTCAAAAAGAAAATTCTCTTCCTCAAGAGCACATAGTTTTGCCCCTTCATATATATTTTTGAATTTCCAGTGTAAGTATATTCATTTCTCCCTCCTGGAATTATTAATGACACTTGTGCAAAACTAAGCTATATCTGCCTCTACATAAAAAGTCTTGGTAATTTTCTTTGTTACATCACAGCTGCAGAGTAACCATAGCAACCAACTTAAGAAACAGAAATAGTTATTACTACATGCCTTCCATGTCTGGAATGTGCAAATGGAAGAAATGCTATTAAAGTACATTAAAGAAAAGAAGTTCTCTCAGTTTTACAAATATCTTCATTTTTTGACATTGCCCTTGCAATCATTTTGCTTGAGTAAATCATTACTAAAATCAAAGTTCAGCTTGTATAAAATATGTAGTGAATCATTCAAAAGCAATGAAGATAATGTCACACTCACAGATAAGGCCAAAGATGGTCTGGTTTTTTGTATACTGTCCTCACATTTGAAGACTTGGGCACTTTGGGTAGTTTTCTATGGAAGAAAGCAGGTATTTAGGTCTCCAGCCTTACTCTCTAAGCCGTGGTAGAATATTATACTCTAATAAATTTAAACCAAAATCTGTCAGAATCGTCTTCCCTAGTTTCTTGCCTATGGTGACAGGTCATGGTCATTTTTCTTTAATAAAAAATTGGGGAATAATTTCAAATTTACAGAAAAGTTACAAAGTTAAAACACAGAGTTTTCATATACCCCTCACCCATTTCAATTTCCCGTAACATTTTCATCTCATATTACATCATTGGTACATTACTATTTATTTGGGTATCTCCAGTGATTCTACAAATGTCCTTTTTTATGTTCCAAGATCTAATCCAGGATATTTTTCATGTCTGGAGGATCTCTTCAAGTCCATGACAATGTATCAGTCTTTCCTTGATTTTCAGTCTTAAGGAGGATCGTACAGAATGCCCCTCAATCTGGGACTGGCTGAAGCTTTCTTGTGATTAGACTGGTGTGATGGGTGTTGGGAAGAATATCTCTGAGGTTAAGTGCCCTTTTCACCACATCGTGTCAGGTGGCACATGGTATCAACATGCCTTAACACTGTTGGTATTACCCTGATCACTAAATTAAGGTAGTGTTTGTCAGTTTTCTCCTTGTAAATTTACTATCTTGCCCTTTCCACAATCTAGTCTTTGGAAGCAAATCACAAAGCCCAGCCCATATCCCAAAGGAGTGGAATTTAAATTCCACCTCTAGAAGGGGGAATGTATCTACTTACATTATTTGGATTTCCTTTCTCTCCCACTTATTTATTTATTCTACTATTTATATAAGTATGGATTCAGGCATATTGCAATTCAATACAAGGTTACTTATTTTGTCACTCAGATTGTTCCCATTTTGGCTATTGGGGGCTCTCTCAGGTTGACACCTGAGTGTCTTTGACATGACCTCATCCTTTTAATTTTGGAGCAATTCCTTGTTTTCTAGCACTGCCAAATGCTCCAGGCTCATCTTGCATATTCCCTGTCTCCACCCTAGAATTAGCTATTTCTCCAAGGATCCTTGGTAACTTATTAGAAAATGGTATTTAAAAACCAAGATTTCAATCGTGGGTGGATCATAGTTTGTTTTTGTAGTTAAACCCAGTTCTGCTCTTTCAACATTCTCTTTTAACAAACACTATTAGCACTAACCTGATTGCTGTGGAGAAAACTATCTCTTTTAAGTTTTCCTCCTTCGGTTTGCATCATTTCACAACAACTAACTGGAAACATAGGCATAGTACCTTGAAATCACTGAAAATTCATATTTTCATTTTTCATAAGATAGAAAAATCATAAGTTTGTAAAACTAAAGCATTATTTTAACAGTTTTGGTGCTTCCAGCTGCAAGTAACAGATTTGCTGATTAAAATTAGGGTGTTACTATTTTATACTGTGGTTAAATTTGGTAGCTGGGCAACATGAAGGTTCTGGTTGGCTTCATTGTACATCTGTTGGCTGCCCTTCATTGTTGCAAAATGTCTGATGAAATGTAAGCCATGTATCCTTAAATAACTACCTCTAAGGGCAAGAAGAAAGACATACTTCTCCTTGGGCATTTTGCCTTTTATCTGGAAAGAGAATATTTTCCAAAAGTTGCCAGGAGACTTCTTCCTATGCCTCACTGGGTAGAACAGTGCTTATCACACCAAAAACCATCATTGGCAAAGGGAGATAGGCTCGACACTACTGGATTAGAAACCAATCCTGATTTATTCCCTGGAGCTCATGGAGAGGATCACCTTCCTTAGACCACTGCTGCCCAACCCACTTCTCAATAAAACCATAAATTTGTGAGGAAGAACCAAATTGTGGATGGTTGGTGGACATTATAGCATAACATTATATCATAAAACATATTTGCACAATGTAAATGTCAAATGCTCCTACTGTGGAAAATTGTGGGGGTTTTTTGTATCCTCAGGATATTTCTTGTCACCCCTAAGTAATGGAAAAGATAAAGCAAAATTTTTGACCCTGCTGACCTTGTTGCCTCAGCAAAACATGTACCTGTGATTCTGCCATAGTACATTGGTCCAGGTGATGGGGCAGGTGTGTAAATCTCTGCTGGGGATGCAACTGCACTATTTGGGACTCAGACTAATGATGAGCTAGGAAATGTAAATAAACTAGAGGAAGGATATTAAAGTGGTGTTTTATCAATATAGTTTTTCAAATAAATAGCAAAATGAGTGTAGGAACATCTTCCTAATCGTCTCTTGAGTTCGTGTGTGTGTGTGTGTATGTGTGTGTGTGAATTTTTAGTGCACAGTACTCTGAAAAATTCACCCACATTAGAGGGCATGCTGACTGCATTGATCTGGGCCCTTCAGTACCTTGTTCTGGGTTTCTTTGCCCTCTAGAAAGCTGCATGAATCATAAGCTTTCTTGGAAAATCTATTATCTTTTTAAAAATACATTAAAATGTACATTAAGAGCCAAGGACGGGAAAAGCTCTGTCAGTACAATTAATATTAGGCTGATTAGTGAGAAATAATTGGTCATTTCAGTCAAATTCAGTAAGAGAAGATACTCATTATACTCATGATTCCATATATATTATTATAATTGTCAACTTAGTTAATATCTTAGGAATGAGATATAAAACTTAGGAAAAATTGATCACCCTTATTACACCTGCAGTGACTGAAGGTAACATCATCATTTATAACATCTGAGTTATACCTATAGAATTTGCCTTTGTGGTGAAAATTTGTCCTCTTTTATTTTTTAAATTTTGCCCAGAACAAGTTTACCTTAAGGGTAGAGAATATGGAGTTAAATGGCATGGGTTCAGAGACTTGAATCTACCACTAACTAGTTGAATGACCTTGGCCAAATTAACTGCTCTTGCCTTGCTTTCCTCATCAGAAAAGTGTGAACAATAAAAACAACAACATATTTCTGTTTTGTAATCCTCACAACATGATTCAATTTATGCTAGAACCAGTTCCTGGCACAGCATATGAGTTACAGTAGTGGTTGTTATTACAATTATAATTATCTACTTGAGAATTAAAGCAAAATAAATCTTTCTTTTTAAAATTGTCATGGTGCGACTTCCCTGGCGGTCCAGTGTTAAGACTCCGCACGTCCACTGCAGGGGGCGCTGGATTCAATCCCTGATTGGGGAACTATCATCCCGCATGCCACGCGGTGCGGCCAGAAAATTTTAAAAATAAAATTGTCATGGCAATAAAATATATAGGAAATGCTCAATTATAAACAAAGAAAGGTGAAAGACAAGAATTCATCTGTATCAAAGTGAGATGAAAGATTTTTCTCTATCTTGTAGTAAATTGCTTCATCCTTAACATCAGAGGAAACTACTTTTGAACTTTGGGTTGAGAGAAAGAGGAAGTTCTCTGCCACAGATGACTGAAGGTCCCGGGGGAGACTGCGGAGAAACCAGTGACAGTGGCAGAGGAGCGATAGTGGCGATGGCACAGAGAAGGTGGCAGGTCCAGCCTGGAATCCTGGAAAGTGCTGCTGGAGCAGACTAGGTGGCCAAGCTCCTTTACCACATCTGGCCAAGACCCGGATTTTTCTTTCTCAAAGTACTCAGAACCCAAGAGCAATATTCCCAAACACTGGGTGTTTGTGGGGTATGGTGGTAATGATGCTTGATTTTTGAGTTCCTAGTGTTTTGAGCTCTGCTGTCATTAATACACTTTAAGAATGATAAAAATAAAATATTTGAGGATTTTCTTTAAAAAATTCACTTTCTGAAATAAAATCCTGATTTGGAGGAAATACTAGAGAGAAAGTTAAGTGACTCTCTCTTATCCTCAGAAAGACTATTCATTGATATCCCTAAAAGAAAAAAAATTCTATAATTTCCTACGGTAAGGTACTTAACTATAAAGATCTTCCTATTAAAAAATCTGATATTTTATTCATTAAACATATTTAAATATATGTGGGCATGTGTACATATATATATATTCATGCAGATATATGCACATGTGTCCCAAAAGACATGCATTAGAATCTTTATAGCAGCTGTATTCATAATAGTCCCAGACTAGAAACAATACAAATGCTCAACAACAGGTAAATTAACAGGTAAATTGTAGTATATTCATATAATTAAATACATTTTAAAAGAATAAAATATTGCTACACACACCAGCATGCCAGAATTTCATAAATACTTTGTTGCATAAAGGAAACAGACACAAAAGTGTCCAAAGTAGCTGATTTCATATATACGAAGTTCACGAAAAGAAAGGAAAACTAACCATCAGGGTTAGAAGCACAGAGGTTACCTTCATGGGGAACGATGAAGAATCGGAAGGAGCATTGGGGAATTTCCTGGGATGATGGAGCTGTTCTAGATCTTAACCTGCATGGTGGTCACATAGGTGCGTACATATGTAAAATGTCATCAAGCTTATATGTCAATTTAATGCCATTTACACACTTTACTACAAGGTGTGTGTGTGTTTATAATTATTTGTGTGTGTGTGTGTGTGTTTATAATTTCAAAGAGTTTTTCTGAATAGTTTTTAAGTACAGTGGAACAGAAGCATAGTAGGGTACCATGGCCTGTTAATCAGACCTTAAGAGGTCAGCTTAGAATACAGTTGTAGATAAAATACAGAATTGTTAATTAATTTTGAAGCTCAGGTAAGAAAAAAATTTAAGTGTGTCTCCCCACAAATTTCCCCAAATTTGTTGTTTATCAGAAATTCAAATTTATTTGGACTTTCTATACTTTTATTTGCTAAGTCTAGTAACCTTGGCCTGAGGTGAAGCTTGGGGTCAAGAAATACTGCACTGGATGTGTATCACTGATTTCCATTGCAATTGCCAGGTAAAACCCAATGGATTCATTTCTCATGAGCCAAATAAAATTTTTCTTGCTAATATTAAGCAGGAAGAAGGCTTTCTTTTTATGGAGTTAAATTCATTAATTCTAAATTTTTATCTTGTAGAAATGGGGAGGAGCAAAACCTCAGGATGGAGAAAATTTCTCATCACAATTAAGAACTGAAATACAACACTGTCCATTCAAGCAGGCACCACGGGTGTTAGTGTCACCTCTAAGTCCAGCAGGAAGAATGGGCAGTGCCAACAGATGGCCACACTTTTTTTCAAGATTGATCTTGCCTTTCTGGCACCAGGCTCCTACTTCAGGTTTGCCAAGAATGGTCGGCATGTCATGTGTTAATTGCTGGCAGGGGCTGCCCAATGACTTTACAGCCCAGCTCACAGTGGGCTCTTGATTAAGGAGAACATGCAGCTCCCAGCTCCAACAGGACTGCTTCCCACAAAGTCACAAGACATATATATTATTCATATATATGTCTTCATATATATTAAAGTACACCTTTAATATTACTTGCACAGTAGGTGGGAAACAAGAGCTATTTTTGGCTCTGTGCCTGTGAGTATAAAGCTGCATCGAGTGGCTTTTAAGCAGGCACTTCTCCATCTAGCAGAGCAAATTGAAGGGGGCAACATTTGGCTAATAGCATGAGCAAAGTCCAGTCATCTCTGTCAGTTTTGGGGTTTAGCAAGGGGAAGTAGGTATGTCCACCACCGGACAACAATGTGGCATCATCTATTTCTCAGTAGGCGTAATTTGAGATCAGGTGTTGACAGATGGTGGTCTCCCAGGATAACATTGGGCATTTTTCATAAGTGGAGATTAACAGGTTGTTTCAAGGTATTCAAGTCTCTAGCATTTTACGAATGAGAATTTACGAAAAAAATTCCAAGAGAAGTATTCAGTATATCTTCATAAAGAGATAGGTGAATGGCAAGCCAATGGTTGACCCAGAGAATGTCTATTTTGTAGTTATTTCATAAAGCAATAGCTGCTGAAAATAGTAACAGAAAGTTCATAATAAAAAGACCACATCAAGATATACAGAGGCAGATTAAAATATTGTGCTTTGAATTTAACATAAAGAAAAATAACTGTATGCTTACAGAAAAGTCAGACATGTATTATACAGTTAAAACTATTTTCAACTCAAAGACAAAGGCTTGGAATGAAAATTCAGGAGGGACCAGGCCCCTCAAGGCATTCAGATTTTTAAAGAAATTCATTAACTTTTATCTGAATATAAAATGTGTGCATATCTACAATAGAATATTTGGAAAAGATGAGTAAAATACAAATTAAATATCACCCAAATCAAACCATTCACAAGTGACTGCCCTTTGTGAATTCCATTTAGATTTAATTTTTTTACATCAACAAGTTTATATTGGATTTAAGCAATTCCATTACACTTTGCATAAAAATAATTCAAAATATTCACACAAAATCTGAATTTGATATTGCATCTAAAGCTGTAATGGAAGTCCCTTTTTGCTTTTCTGATCTTCAGTAACAAAGGAGAGCCATCCAACAGCCTTAGGGCAATATTATTTCACGTACGTGAGCAACACTGTTTATGTATATTTTAGCTTTGTATTCTCAGAGGTGAATAATGTCAATTCCTAGGGATTGACAAGTAACAGGCACTCAGTATTTATTCACTGAACTGGATTTTTCAGATCTTAGCTTTTACTCATCTTACAAGGCCTGGTGTTTACCACTTAATCAGCAACTATCGACTATCAACCAGCTACTCGAAAATGAACTGGGGTGACTCCCTTTTAAATATTTTTTCTTCTCCACTCACCACATTCAATTTTCACAAAATACAGGTGCATCTCTCCTTTAATTTGTTCTTGAATATGGCATTACCTTAATACGGGCGGGATAACTCTTATGAGGAGTTCCTGCAAAGTTAAAACATATGCTTTCCCTGCCCCCAGGCTCCAATCCCTCCAGCCTAGCCACACACACACACACGCACACACACACATGCGTACACATACTGCTACCAGAGTTTTCTTTTCAATACACAAATCTTAATGTGATAAGTGTCCTCCTAAAACACGTCTATAGTTCTCTGCATTGCCAATAACGTAAAGTCCAGATTTCTCAACTGTTCTTTCTGTCCTCGATAGTCCTCCACTCTGAGTCTACCCACTTCCATTTGTGTTTCAGAACCCAAGTCAGATGTTACCTGGGTGCAAAAACTCCTAAATTTTACAAATTCTAATTAGTCATCTCACCCGTGACTATAACCCTCAGAGAGGCATAAACTTCACAGACGTTTTGATGGAAAATTAACAAAATAGTGACAGAAGATTACAAAAGGTTGACAATAGTTTTAAGAAATTATTATGACACTAGAAAAGGAAAGAGAGTTTACATAGACTAGATCATTGAAATGTACAGAGGCCTACTGTTTTAAGATTTGCTAACTGATTTTTAGCTAGCTGTCATTTCTGGCTGTAATGTGTACTGTGCACCTGGACCGATATCATCATTAATAGCAGCTCAACATGGTAGATGAAATATTTTGAAAAAATCATCTTTTATGCATCCATGAGCAATATGGATATATAGCTGGAAAAAATAAAACTAAATTTCCAGTTCATGCTATATACATAAATCTGAGTAGAATATAGATCTAAAAGTGAAAAACACAACTTTAAAATTTTTATAAGAACATATTTAAGGATACTTTTGTACTCAGGGTAGGAGAAGATTACTTAAACAAATCCAAAAAGCATGGATGAAAAGGAAAATTATGTTAAATTTGAGTACATTAAAATTACAACCTTCTGTTTCTCAAAAGGTATATTTAACCAGGGAAATGACAAGCAAAGCCTGCGAGGACATGTGGTCATTATACAACTCAAATTTAGTATGTAGAACAGATAAATAACCAAACATACTAACAGGAAAAAGATAATTAATCCAAAAGCATAATTGACAAAAGAATATATGAACAGAGAATTTAAAGAAGAAGAAGCATACCAATGGCTAAGAAACCACACACAAACACACACAGACATACACACACACACACACATACACAGACTTAACCTCAGACAGAGAATTCAAATCACAAAAAGCCTTGCAAATATTGAAAAGTCTAATAATATCACATGCTCCCAATGATGTGGAAAAATGAACCTTTATTTTGCTGAAGACGGATGTGGAAAAATTAACTAGAATAACTACATTGGAGACAATGTTAACAATTTAACATCATCTTAGATGAAATTTACATAATCATAAACTCAGAAATTTAAATCCCTATAATGTATCCCAGAGAAACTCTTGCACATGTACATAGGGAGATATGTACCAGGATGTTAATAGAAACAATTTTTTATTTACACCATTATACATACGACTTCACAGTGAAAGTTAATGTCTTAGAGCTATTTGTGTTAATATTTCCAAAATATAATACTGAATGAAAAAATAAGATGCAGAAGGAAATATCCAACATGATACCATCCATATAAAAATAAAATAAGCTAAACAATACCGTATTTTATATTACCATAATCCTGTAATATATATTATTTGGAACATAGATAATTTTAATATGATGACATGCTTGGGAATGGGCCAAAAATAAATTTTCAGGATTGTAGTTTTATATGAGAGGGGTTAGGGTAATTATTAATGAAGGCCTACACATTTTTTGTAATGCTTTTTGTTAAGCTAGTTTACAGATGCAAAAGTATTCTTATGTCACTTTTTGTATGTCTGACATTTTACCATAAAATTCAAAGTATGTGTATTTTCCTCAAGCTACAATCAGTGAAGCTGTGGTCCATTGACTACTAACAATAGAACATAGTTTGGCAGAAATTTCATTGCATTTTTGTTTACTAATGTTGCTCCTATTTTTATTCACTTTTCTAAAGGACACTTTGCTGATGTGCTTTTTGCAAAGCAATTTGCTGAAAGAATCAATTTAATTTATTTCCATTTATGTTTCTTCAGTGATGACTTAGACACACATGAAGGACTTGAACAGAACCAAGGAGAATGTCAGTCATGGACTGATTAGCATGAACTTCTTTGAGTGATGCATAATCTTTGACAACCATGGTAGGAACTTATTCTTCCAAGAATATCCAGAGGACAGGCACCTATAGGTGTCATCTGCCACCTCTAATTTATTAACTGATTTATAGACTGCTTTCATAGGCGTTTGTTATATTCCTTAACCTTGACCTTCCCTTTTACAGCTTGATATTGTTATTACAATAAATGCCCTTCCCACTCCACACTCCAAGTAAAGAAATCAATAAAAGTATTTTTAAAGTGTTGAACAGTAAACTTAAGAAGTACTGAGAATACTGGCACATCAGAGAATGTAGGTCACAAAGGGCCCATTAGTGTAAATATCAGTATTTTCTTCATGTCCATTAACTATGCCATAATAATATTTGAAAATCACATAGTCTTTCAGCAAAATAAAAGGCATTTTTATAGTATTTAGATCTGCCTGGGTTGTCTTGAAGATCTGATCACAACACGATAGCATGAAATACCCATCTTAATTGGATATTGAGTAGAATTACTGAAATGTTTTAGGCCATCTATGCTTCACTCCAGTGGTTGGCAAAGTTTTTCATAAAGGGCCAAAAAAATAAACCTTTGAGGGAGCCAAGAGATAAAATAGAGGATAGAATATTGATACTTATATAATCTTTTGTAATGCAACCATTTAAAAATATAAAAAACATTCTTAGCTTGTGGGCCATAAAAATACAGGTGATGGGCCAGATTTGGTATATTCAGAAGACATATGGTATCTGGTCACACTTGAAGTTCATTTTTTAGTTTTTTAAGAATAGCTGCCTCCATTTTAGTCTCAGGAAGACCAACTGTGCGGCCATGTGCAGTGGGGATATGTGTCTCTTGGCTTCTTCCCCAGCCCATCCTGGGGTCCTCAGCCTACCCTGATGCAGCCTCAGAGGCCCCACCCATCCCCACGCTTCCAGCTCAGCCTCCTTATGGTCATCGTGGCTTTTGTCTCAGTTTCAGGCAAAAGCCATGAAATCAGTATGGAAGTGACTCATATTTTGGAAACATTGAATTAGATAACACATTACTAAATTTAATATAGAAACGTTAAAAATGTGAAATGGTGAAATCAAATGGCAGTTAATGATGTTCATCTGGGTGACAGAGTGGTTAATTCTGGAGAATCCTTATCTGAGCTGCACTAATGCTGCTGAAGTATTATGATATAATATCATATAAAAAATATAATATAATGGCTGCTGAAAATATTTAATAAGACTCTCTCAGACTGATCAGTTTCACAGAAAATAATTAACCAAAAGGATTGTGTTTATTGAGTTCAAGTTAGAAGTTAAAGAAGATTTCATGAAAATAGGTTTCCAAATGACTTTTTTGAGAAATGATATGATAGATATTGTTTTAGCTAAATATACTCCTTCTCTATTTCTATAAAACATGCCTTTTGGTCATTTGTTATTCCTCAGTCAATTGGAACAGTACTTAAGAGCCCCAGACTACTGAAATGTGCAAAGAATTGCATATTTCTCTCATTTGTATGTTAATAGGTCATAGGATATCAGACAAAGCCCAACTAGATATTGCACAGTGAACATTTTACAAATTACTGCACAGAAGAAAAACAGAGAGATGAGAGTAGAGATCAGTAGGTCTAAGAGAGTTAATATGGGGGTATTCCTGAGAAAAAGTCTTGGAATATGTATTTGGCTAGTTTGCTGGATAGATTTAACTACATTTAAAGTCCCAAGTTTAACACACTGGGTGATTTAGAAGCAGAAAGGGGATATAAAAATATATGAAATCCTAATGACTGATATATAAGAAAAATATGCAATTTCATCAACAATAAAGAAAATACAAATTAAAATAATAATAGGATACCATTTCCTGCCCAGAGTATTGACAATAGTTGAAATGCTTAATAGGATTTGAGCTAGCAAATATGTGAAGAAATGAATACTCTCATTAGTTTATGGATCTATAAATTACTCAAATTTGGGGGAAACAAGTAACTATTTATTTTTAAAATAGTTATACTCTTTTTATTACATAAGATTCCTGTGGTAGCAAGTAAGAAAAGTTAATTCAAATTAAGTGAACTCCTAAAGAGAATTTATTGGCTCGTGAGTTAAAAAGCCAAGGATTTTAAGGTTCAGCTTGATTCAGGACCCAAACAATACCAATAATGATTAATTTATCTTTCTCTCTCTCACTTTTTTCTTCATCTTCTATGTTGATTCAATTCCCAGATTGGTGTAGCATCTCTGGAACTTACACTCTGGAAGCATCATAATGTATATAAAAGAATGCCAACATCTGGTCCCAGAAGTATCAGTAAAAATCTCATAGGATCTCATTATTCTGATGGGTTCCCATGTCCATATTTTAACTACCCTCTGTGACAGGATAATAATAATATCTGATCAGAAATTTTTGAATTTATGGTACTTTTGAATGTGAGTAGAATCAGCCCCACCAAAACCACATGAACTCTTCAACAAATAGTTCCTCAGAAAGAAATTAAGGTGTGGTTATCAAAAGGTTGAATAGGAATTCTCTAAAAAAAGATATATCTCTATATTCTTCTTGTGAACACAACTATTCTTTCAGACTCTGACAGTTTTTAAATACTAATGTTTAAAAATAGATGAACAAGGATGTTTATTGCAATTTTGTTTCAAATACAAAAATAATCCCCCTGCAAAAGCAGATCTTTGGGAAGAATATGATTGACTATATTTTCATCCATAAATACTAGGGACTATGACATAGCCATTTAATAAAATATGAAAGTCTTTCCAAGATATATTGTTAAGTGAGAAGAAGTAAATAACAGGTCATGTGAAGAGTTTGATCCACTGTTTTTCACAACAAATATAAAATATAGAAAACATTTATATATGTATTCATCTTTATACGTTTTCATAAACAAAAGAAAAACTCTTGACTAACGCATGTCATGGGGAGCAGATGAGGAAAAATATATACTATAGATCTACCTTTTTATGTATTTAGGATTTATTTGACAGCAAGTAACAGACAATCTATTTCAAACTGGCTAAAATCCCAAAAGGAAACTTCTGAGTCTGAAATGTGGACAGCTTGATCCAGATATAAATTTCAACAGGGCACAATTCACATCTCTCTCTGTATTAGTCAGGTCACCACAGAAACAGAACCACCGGTAGTTTACATATATATATGGGAATATAGAAATTGGCTCACACGATTATGGAAGCTGAGAAGTCTCACAATCTGCCATCTGCAAGCTGGAGAACCAGGAAAGCTGGTGGTGTAATTCATTCTGAGTCCAAAGGCTCAAGAACCAGGAACGCATGATGTTGGCGAGCAGGAGAAGACAGACAGCTCAGCTCAAGTGAAGAGCAGATTTGCCCTTCCTCTGCCTTTTTGCTTTACTCAGGCCCTCAACAATTGGCTGATGCCCGCCATCATTGGTGAAGGCAGTCGTCTTTACTCAGTCTACCAATTTAAATGCTAATCTTTCTCAGATACCTCTACACAGGCACACCTAGGAAAAATGTTTTACCAGCTCTCTGGATATTCCTTAGACCAGTCAAGTTGACACATAAAATGAACCACCACACTCCCTCTCTTTGATGCACTATCATCTATACTGACTGTATTTTTTCTTGGCTTAAAACAACAGATATTTATTCTCTCACAGTTCTGGAGCCTGGAAGTCTGAAATAAAAGTGTCAGCAGGATGATGTTTCCTCTGAGACTCTAGGTAAAACACTTCCTTGCCTCTTCCTAGTTTCTGGTGCTGTCCAGCAATCCGTGGTGTTCTTTGGCTTGTAGCTGCATCACTCCAGTCTCTTAACTCTGTTCTCATATGGTGTTCTGTCTGTGTCTCTTCTCTTAAAAGAACACCAGCCCTCTTGGATAAAGGGCCCACCCTACTCCAGTATGGCCTGATCTTAACTAATTACATCTGCAATGACACTATTTCTAGATTAAGCCAGATATAGCAACTCCAGTATTTACATCACAGACATTTTACATCTTGTAAATAGAAGTGGAAGGAGTCTGTTATTTTTAATTTAGATATGCATGCATATTTAAAATTATTACATTAAGCAAATATTATTTTAAATAATATGAATAATTTTAAACTATAACAAAATTACAATATATCAAGACAACCAGTAAGGCAGGCGAGAAGAGATACTAAATCCAGAGTGTCTATCCAGACAGAGGTGAGGCATATACTTAATATAAGTCCAGTAGAGTTAAGTGGAGAAAGTCCACTGAATAATTTACACTGGGAAGTTGGAGTGTCCAGCAGTAGAATTTCATCCATGGCACAGTTAAGTCTGTGGCAGAAAATATAGACCATGAGGCCAAAGAAAATATCTTCAAATGAACCTAAAGTAGCCAGCAGATTTCCATAGAATGAATGTTTCCTTTATTGTCTGTGGTTACTGCTGCCTTCCTATGGCTGCACATTTGAATCCCCTCTGCAAGCTGCTTTATGATTTAAATCAAATAAAAGTTAAGAAATACAGATACAATTAGAATTGAAGAAAGGGTGTCTCAAATTTACAGAAACTGGAAATATTCATGATTGAACATGGAATAGGAATCCTGTGGCCGGGCAGCTTGCTGCCGAAGCAATACAAAGTTTAGGGATTAAGAGCGTTTTATTCAGAATGGGTTTGACTCTTGCCTTTGCATGTACTAGTCACAGGGGTTCAATAAGGCTCAGTTTCTCGTCCACAAAGAGGATGTGCCAATTATCAACTTATTGCCTCTTAGCTCTAAATCTGCCCGTTCTGTGCTCAGCTTCCTGATTCCGGAGCTGGCTCCGGTAAACCTCTCTCTTTTCTGGTTGGAGCAATGTTAGGCTTTGCCGGGAGAAGGCACCGGAGGGACCCCACCAGACGCAGCAGAAGAGGGGCTTCTCTTCCTGGTTCTTATGTCCTTTTCTTCTTGCTCCCATATCACAGCTGCCTGGACCATGTGGGAGACCCAGTGGCACTCACTCTGCCGTGAGTTTGCCAGCTCTGGAGGGAGTGCTTTTCTGTTTACGGGCTCCTGCTCCCCAGAGACCTAGTGGTCAGCTTTCTGGACACCGCTTTTGGCCTGCCTGCTGCAGACCAGCTCGGAGGCTGGGCACTGCAAGGTCGCAGCCACATCCTCTTCATCGAGGTATGAACCCCCCTCAGCTCTGGGGAAGTACTTTCCACTTTGGTCCTTCAAAAAGAGTAGCTGCTCCCTGCCTTTACTACTCCTGTACTGTTTAAAGTTTCCTCTTAACACTTGTAATTAACTATTTTCTTTTATTTATTTATTTATTTATTTTTGGCTGTGTTGGGTCTTCGTTTCTGTGCGAGGGCTTTCTCCAGCTGCGGCAAGCGGGGGCCACTCTTCATCGCGGTGCGCGGGCCTCTCACTATCACGGCCTCTCTTGTTGCGGAGCACAGGCTCCAGACGCGCAGGCTCAGTAGTTGTGGCTCACGGGCCCAGCTGCTCCGCGGCATGTGGGATCTTCCCAGACCAGGGCTCGAACCTGCGTCCCCTGCATTGGCAGGCAGATTCTCAACCACTGCGCCACCAGGGAAGCCCCTATTTTCTAATTAATAATTCTTCATAGTTTATTTTCCCTCTTTAAATTACTAATCATTTTTGATCTTCTGACTGGACCCTGACCAATACAGTGGGAAAAAAATATCCCCCTTTGAGAGGTTGTTGAAAGGTTTAAATTAAAATATATATATATGTATATGCTAGCTATAAATAAATGCTAGCTATATTTATTAATGAATGGCTGTTATAGTGATCTTTAGGGAATCTTAAGGAATGAAAGTTTCTTTCAGAGATTTGGCAATTTCTTTTTATTTATCTTTTCTTCCTTTCCCAATTGTCTCGTTTTCATAGTGTGGCAAGATGATGTGTTTGAAGCGCATAGCCTTATAATCACCAGCACTGCCGACAGAACTGGGCAAGATATACAATGTTGATGGCAAAATTACTCGGATGGCCAAAAGGTTCATTCGGGTTTTCCTGTAACATCTTGTGCAAAACCCTGAAGGAACTTTTGGGCCAACCCAATGCATAGAAAGACAACGAGATACCACTACACACTGAATAGAATGACCAAATCCAAAAACGGAGGGGATACGTGTATACGTATAGCTGATTCATTTTTCTGTACAGTAGAAACTAATACAACATTGTAAAGCAACTATACTCCAATAAAAATTAATAAAAAAATAAATTTTAAAAAATGACCAAAATCCAGAACACTGACAGCACCAAATGCTGGCAAAGATGTGGAGCAACAGGAACTCTTATATATTGTTGGTGGGAATGCAAAATCACACAACCACTTTGGAAGACAGTTGGCTGTTTCTCACTAAACTAAACATTCTTTAACCAAATGATCCAGCAATCATGCTCCTTGGTATTTACCCAAAGGAACTGAAAACTTATATCTACACAAAAACCTGTACAGCTATATTTGTAGCAGCTTTATTCATAATTATCAAACTTGGAAGCAACAAAGGTATCCTTCAGTGAGTGAATGAACAAACTGGTACATCCTTACAATGGAATATTATTCAGCACTAAAAAGAAATGAGCTATGGAAAGACATAGAGGAATAAATGCATATTACTAAGTGAAAGAAGCCAATCTGCAAAAGCTACATACAATATGATTCTGACTATATGACATTCTGGAAAAGGAAAAGCTATGGAATCTCTAAAAAGATCAGTGATTGCTAGGGGCTAAGAGAGAGGGAATGCTGAATAAGCCAAGCACAGAGGATTTTTAGGGAAGTGAAACTACTCTGTATGATACTGTAATCATGGGTATACGTCATTATTCATTTTTCCAAACCCATAGAATGTATGGCACTAAGAGTGAACCCAGTGTAAACTGTGGATTTGGGGTGATTATGATGTGTCAATGTAGCTTCATCGGTTGTAACAAATGTACCACTCTGGTGGGCACGTTGATAATTCTGGAGGCTGTGCATGTGTTGGGGCAAGGGGTGTATGGGAAATCTCTGTAGCTTCTGCTCAATATTGCTGGGAACCTAAAACTGCTCTAAAAAATAAAGTCTATTAAAAATTGCATAGAGATCATCTACATTTTCTTCATTTGCCTTTGAGTGGATTATAACCTAATATATTCCTTAACAAGAAAGGCTTTTTGGATTTGTTTTGTTTTAGAAACATCTTCAAAATGTCTAATGTTCTTACCATAGGAAAATGTTTCTTTAAAAATGGCCTTTATTTTTTTTAGCTGAGTTGAAGAAAAGTAAGAGAGGTGGATGATGTTAAGAAATTTAGAAATTTTATTCTAGCTTTTTATAATTAATTTTCCACCTATTATTTTATATAAACCCAATAGGAATTCATTTGTTCTAAATACAAAATGCTAAATGTGATTTCACTTATTTGGAGCAGAATGTCATATTCAGAATGCTGTTTCAGGAATACATTGTTATTTTCCAAAGAAGTAATACGTTTCATTTAATTTTCATGTTGTGCGCCTGTACATATAATTAGAAGAAATTTAATCAGCTGCAAATACCACCACAAAGAAACCTGCACAGACTTCCCTTGTTGTGCAGTGGTTAAGAATCCGCCCGCCAAGGCAGGGGACACGGGTTCGAGCCCTGGTCCGGGAAGATCCCACGTGCCGCGGAGCAACTAAGCCCGTGTGCCACAACTACTGAACCTGTGCTCTAGAGCCCGCGAGCCACAACTACTGAGCCTGCGTGCTGCAACCACTGAAGCCCACGAGCCTAGAGCCTATGCTCGACAACAAGAGAAGCCACCGCAGTGAGAAGCCCGTGAACCGCAGTGAAGAGTAGCCCCCGCTCGCCACAACCAGAGAAAGACCACACGCAGCAATGAAGACCCAACGCAGCAGAAAATAAAATTAATTAATTAATTAATTAATTAATTAATTAAAGAAAAAGAAACAAAAAAAAGAAGCCTGGAACTGGGCTACTGGTAATTGGAATTGCTTTTCAACTGCAACTTTCTCACTTTGTGAAGGTTTCATTCACAGACCTTTCCTTTTTTTTTTTTTTTTAAAGATGTACAAGACCTGTTTATTGAAAATTACAAAGTATTGTTGAGAAAAATCGAAGACCTAAATAAATGGAAAGCTATACCATGTTTATGGATTGGAAGACTCCGTATTGATAAGAAAGCAATTCTCCTCAAATTGTTCTATAGATTCAAGGAAGTTTCAATCAAACTCCCACCAGGCTTTTTTTTTTTTTTTTAAGAATATAAGCTATGCGGTTTAATTGTATACATTGGTCTGAAGATTTTTGGTCTTATGACTTGCATATGTGATCTGTTTAACACTCTTTAAAACAGAAAATCATTGAGTAGCAATCAGATTTCAAAAAGTCTTCCAAGTACAGTCAGACAGTTGTCTACGTGATATGCTACATATGACAACATAGAATGTACAATTATATTAACACAGACTTCTTTTCCAAGGGGTCAGTATTTTCACACATCTAATAGGTCTCGTGCACAAGATAACAGAAACAGCAATATCGGTGTCTCTCAATCACATTAAGTTCATCAGATGTATTAAAAGGGTAGCCCTTTTTAATTGAGAATTTTTATACATATTACATTTTTTTTTAACTTTTTTTTTTTTTCTAAATTATCTCTGTTTTAGATAAATACAGAGCTTAGGAAATAATACTTAAATGAGAACAGTTTGGGCAAATTCTCAGGCTCTATCCTACAAGTGTTCCATTCAGGTAGATCTCAGTACTTCTTCTCCACTTTTTTGTAAAAATTTACAAGCTGATTCATAACCAAAACAACTTTGGAAAAAGAAGAACAAAGTTGGAGATCTTATGCTACCTGATTATAAGGCTTATTATAAAAGTTATAGCAATCAGAATGGTGTAGTATTAGTATCTTGATTTTTTTTTTTTTAATACAGCAGGTTCTTATTAGTCATCCATTTTATACACATCAGTGTATACATGTCAATCCCAATCTCCCAATTCATCACAGCACCACCATCCCCCACCCTGCTGCTTTCCCCCCTTGGTGTCCATATGTTTCTTCTCTACATCTGTGTCTCAATTTCTGCCCTGAAAACCGGTTCATCTGTACCATTTTTCTAGGTTCCACATATATGCGTTAATATACGATATTTGTTTTTCTCTTTCTGACTTACTTCACTCTGTATGACAGTCTCTAGATCCAACCACGTCTCAACAAATGACCCAATTTCGTTCCTTTTTATGGCTGAGTAATATTCCATTGTACATATGTGCCACAACTTCTTTATCCATTCGTCTATCAAGAGGCATTTAGGTTGCTTCCATGACCTGGCTATTGTAAAGAGTGCTGCAATGAACATTGGGGTGCATGTGTCTTTTTGAATTATGGTTTTCTCTGGGTATATGCCCAGTAGTGGGATTGCTGGATCATATGGTAATTCTATTTTTAGTTTTTTAAGGAACCTCCATACTGTTCTCCATAGTGGCTGTATCAATTTACATTCCCACCAACAGTGCAAGAGGGTTCCCTTTTCTCCACACCCTCTCCAGCATTTGTCGTTTGTAGATTTTCTGATGATGCCCATTCTAACTAGTGTGAGGTGATACCTCATTGTAGTTTTGATTTGCATTTTTCTAATAATTAGTGAAGTTGAGCAGCTTTTCATGTGCTTCTTGGCCATCTGTATGACAGACCTTTTCATAATACATTTCAATACAACACTTGAAGTTCCATTTATTTTACTGATGCATACAATTTTTTTGGATAGAAAGATAGGAAATTGGTAGAAAATGATAAAAGTTTTGCCTATTGGGAGTCACCGAAGCATATCTCAAAACAAAAAGGAAACACACATGAGTAATCTAAATTTATTAGGAAGAACAGGGCCCAGAATGGGAGTGGAGAATCTATAATCAAGAGAGCCAAGATAAAAACCTATTTATCTAAGTCAGGTTCCCAGTAGAAAGCAGATGAATACAGATGGCACACACAAAATAGTATACTATTTTTAAGGAAGGCTTATAAAAATTACTTAAAGATACGGGCAGGATGCAGGGAAGTCACAAAGGGTAAGGCCAAACCAGTGGGTGTATCAGCAGATCTGTTACCACTTCTAAGCAGGGAAGGATGGGTGCGGAGAGGTACCAGTTACAGGAACCTAGAATGAGAGAATAGTGTAGAAGAGGCTTCCTCGAAAGGGGCATTGACCTTTAGTTGAGGGACAGCCCCAATACAGGGTGACCCTGCAGAGATGGAACTAGAAGAATAAACTCCAAGTCCTCATCCTTCTCTCACCCTTTGATCACCTGTAGAATTTCCCACTGGCAGAATCAATAGGAAGCCAGCAGAGTTTAAGGGAGCCTATTGATGTGCGCTAACAAAGTCAGCCTCCTGGGAGGAACCAACAGGGTGGAGAATGATCGGGAATGGATTTCAAGGAACAAACAGAAGATATCCAGCAAACTTTTAAACATAAAACAAAACCTTCAACCACCTGTGTGGCCTCATAAGAATCAGGAAATCAGAATAGTATAGAATAAAGGGTAGATGAAAATAAGTAAAGGCTGAATTTTTTTTAACATTTCTTACCACTTGAAACTTAATAGTCTGTTTTAAATACAGACAGTATGTATTATATATAGTATATGAAATGAATAAAAAGATAAATAGAAGATAGGATAGAGAACAAAACTGTTGTGTATAGAAAAGAAACTTGATTGTAAACATTTCTTTATATGTAAAATTAAGAGCTGCTATAGACCTATTACACACATGTATGTCTAAATTAATAGATTTTTTTAATGTTTAATGTTGTTCATTTTTTTAATCTCTAAAACAGTTCATATGTAAAAAGGCATGTAGTACAGATAAAAAGACCTCTTGATACTAGGAGAAAGCTTTTTGTTAAATTGAGGTATTGTTGATGTACAATAGTATATGCTTCAGGTGTACAAAATAGTGATTCACAATTTTTAAAAGTTATATTCCACTTATAGTTACTATAAAATATTAGCTATATTTCCTTTGTTATACAATATATCCTTGTAGCTTATTTATTTTATACATAGCAGTTTGTGCCTCTTAATCCCCTACCCTTATCCTGCCCCTCCCCCTTCCCTCTCCCCATTGATAACCACTAGTTTATCTGTGAGTCCGTTTCTTTTGTGTTATATTCACTAGTTTGTTTTATTTTTTAGATTTTGCTTATAAGCAATATCATACAGTGTTTGTCTTTCTCTGTCTGACTTAATTCACTTAGCATAATACCCACCAAGACCAGGGAGAGTACACTTTTTTAAAAAAAGATATTTAAGATATATTCATAGGTTTGTTTTCTACATCTGTAATTCTATTTCTGTTTTGTAAAAAGAATCTAAAGAAGAGTGGATATACGTATATGTATAACTGAATCACTTTGCTGTACACCTGAACTAACACAACACTGTAGATCAACTATACTCCTATAAAAATTTTTTTAAAAGTTAACATTAAGAAAGAAAAAAAAGTTATATTAATTCATATGCTTAGAAATGTGTATTTTAAAGGATTTTGTAGTGTGGAGTGCACTTTTCATTTCATTCTTAATGTGCATTTGAAGTTGAAAAAAGTAACCATGTTGTATAAACAGCATCAATGTTCATCATTCTGCTTGTAAAAAAAAAAATGCCCTCTACCATTTTACTTTAGTTAAATAAATTATACTGTTATCAACCACACATTCACTCTCTGAAAAGACATATAATCTAAAGCCTATGCTGTTTTATTTTGGAATATATTGTGTTTTGGATTGTTTATCGTGATTTGGAATGCAGCTGGTTTTCCCTTCAAAAAAAATGTTTAGATCATACCAATGTTAACATATCTAAGAGAGAAGCAATAGCCTAGAGGCAGACACAAGGTCACTAGGGATTAAAAAACCTTTCTGCAAAAAATCATAAATGGGTTTCTAGATAACTGAGAGTTAATGGCCTTTCTGTTTACTCAATGTAGGCAGGGCAGAGAAAAATCAAAGAAAAACCTCAAGAGGCACTGTTGGATTCCATAAAGCCATTGGAAGTAGCAGGTTTACACAAGGGATTCTGCAGGGTGAATGTTTAGAAAGTAGACTTCTCAGCATGTTCTGTCGTGATAAGGGTTTTAAGGCAGATGGATATAATGTGAATATAATTAAACCCTTTTCAGATAATGGTATAACAATACTATGTTCTCTAAGGATAGGCAGAACTGTAGCTCCAAGTACATTCATCCATTTATACCTACATGTTCTATTCTATTCCAGAGTTTCATTAGGAATAATTTTCATGCATATTGTTCCCAAGACCTCACTTTATTGTTCTAATGTCACCAGAGCTTTAAATAAAGATCCACAGTGTTGAGTAGAAAAGAATAAGCGAGTCAAGGGGATGGAAGATCCTGGAGCAAAATAAATGAAGGAGGAATTTGTAGGCAATGTTTTTATATACACATTTTTATTACAATTTTTTTTAGTAATTGTTTAAAGTACCAGTGTCTTTGAAATCTCATAGGACAGTTGAAATAAAATGGAATTTTAAATATTGATGAGGCCAAACAAACAGAAAAATACCCTAATTTTGCTTTGGTTTAGAATGATTTTTACCCTACTGCCATTCATTATGTATATTAATCTTCTGCTCACTTGCTCTTAGCTGGTTTGTTTCTTTTATGCCAGAAAAAGAGATTTATCCAATTTCCTTTTTTACATTTCAAATTATGTAAGCATTGAATGTCTATATTTTTAAAAATTCCATATCTATAAATCTAATTCTTATATTTTTATCTTCCTTAATTGAAAACATAAGCAATAGAGAAATAACCAATAATCAAAAAGTATTTCATATATTTAAAATTGAGTAATTTGTTCTTATCTGAAGTAACGCTCTTATACTGGGTGCAAAGAAACCTTGTTAGTTCCTTCACTGACTATGAACTGAGATCAAGAATAAAGAGAGAAACCTCTTCGGGGGAGAGAAAGATTTCGTTATTTACATTATAAAATGATAACTATATTTACATTATAACATAATAAACTATATGTTATATTTGTTTATAATTCCTACATGGGATAGGTCAGTCTAGATACAAATAAAAATATGAGCACACCTGGGGAATGACTAAGTCATATTCATCTTTATATCCCTCTCTATATATTTTGTTCCTAAATTCTTATCAAGGCACTTGCATTTAACAAGAAGTCAATATATATTTGGTAAATAAATAAATAAATACATAAATAATAAATGCAAAACAAAATAGGCAACTGACAAAAATTCTGTAAAGAAAGAAAGAAAGAAAAAAGGAAAGTGCCTAATTGATGACTTATATTTTGAGAAATAAGCAATAATGCTTATAAATCCATGGATCATATCATTAATCAACTACGAGTCTTAGGTTCCTTTATGAAAAGAAAAAGTGCAAACCACTAGGGACAGGCCTGGTATAATAGAAAAAGAAACCACCTGAAGAATAAGAAACGTTGACTCTGCCTTATACATTTGACCATAAATAAACCACATATCATATTTGAAAGCCATTTTCCTTATTCAGAAATTAAAGATTAGACTTTGTAATTACCAACACTTTCTTCTAGCTCTACCATTCAATAATTTTCAATGTAAACAAAAAACATATATTCCTCTACAGAGAGAGAGAGTCTCAGAACAAGCAGTAGAATGTTCGGCATTGCTTGTAGTGACAGATTTACAAACCTAACAGGTAGTTAAACAGGCCTCCTAGTCCACACATTAGAATAGTGAGAACCAAGCACAGTCAGCTCTTGTGTGGACACACACAGACACACAATCTCTTTGGA
The DNA here is from genome assembly GCF_009873245.2 of Balaenoptera musculus. NCBI lineage: Eukaryota > Metazoa > Chordata > Mammalia > Artiodactyla > Balaenopteridae > Balaenoptera > Balaenoptera musculus. The sequence continues at coordinate 103,902,798 of NC_045788.1, read as the reverse complement.
TTCTTGCCTCTGCAATCTTTCAGCTTTCTAAGTAGAAGCATTGAGCTACCATGTGTAAGTAATCTATTTTTACACAAGTCAGCATCTAAGATTGGATCAAACAAAAAACAATAGATAGGTGCCTACCTCTCTCTTCTTCTGATAGTATTTTCTTGTTTGATTTATAGAAAAAATTTAAATGCTTAAAAATGTTGGAAAATTAGAAAGAGATCAAAGAACCAGAAATTTTGAAAAGTGTTTTTAAAAAACTGAACACCGATGTGATTAAGTTGAAGTAGGAAAAAACAATCTAGAATACATAATAAAGAGGATTGTTGTGAAAGGTGGGAGCAGCTTTGTGAGTGTTTACTGGGCAGAGGCAATGCTACAAGGATTGTTTCAGAAATTAAATTTATAATAGTCACCCTGAGAGGTCTTTTTCCCTTACTTTCCTCTCTTAAATCCATCTGTACCCAGCACTGGGTATTGTTTTCAGACTGAGGCTTTGAGTGGGAAGACTTGGTTTAGAGAAGGAAAGGCATTGCCCTTCAGCCCTGTGTGGTGGTGACCTATAGGAGGAATGAACTTCTCCAATATCTAGAACATAATGTGTTGGCAACTTCTCTCAGGCCCACCTTACACCTCACAAATTATGGAAGGAACATACGGGAAACACAAACGTCATCTCAAACATGTGAAGAAATCCAACATAATGAATGAGAGGTATAAGATACAAGAATCGGAACACTAAACATCCAATTCTTCAGCTAGTAAAGCACAAAAAAGGAGAAGATTTTTGAAAGAAATACACGTATGCAAAGAGATAAAAGAAGATAATGCATTCCTGAAACAAAGAGGTAGAAACAAATGCAAACACAAAATTTTCAATTAGTGGTCATGGTATAAACTTCTCTGCTTAAAAACAAAATTTTTGACTGAACAAAAAAATCTTGCTATATACTGATGGTCCTATCTAAATCAAAATGATAAATTCAGATTGAAAATGAACAGTTCAAATGATATGGGGAAGGAGGGAGATTCTAATGAAAAGTACATAGGTGTAGCAATTTTGTTATTAGATATTAGAGGTTTCAGCCTGGAAGGCCTTAATAGGATAAGAATAAAAATGCACAGAAATACCTATCATTCATTAATCTATATGGGTTTACCATAGTAAATTTAAATATGTACAAAAAACCCTAATAGAATTTCAGGGAGTAATGGGATATTTCATAATCACAGGTTGAAAGTTAGGCACCTTTAAAAAAAATGAAATCTCAAAAATGAAATATCTGAAAATAAAACAGACAAGACATGACAGATTTAAATATCACAGTTGATATGTGTGAACATTTTAGCCAATAGCTAGGAAATACATTTTATTTATTTAAGCTTTTATTTACTTTTTTATCTTTTGGCCATGCTGTGGGACATGCGGGCATGCGTGATCTTAGTTCTCAGACCAGGGATCGAACCTGTGCCCCCTGCATTGAAAGCGCGGAGTCTTAACCACTGGACTGCCAGGGAAGTCCTTACATTTTATTTTTTAAAATGCATAAAACATTTTAAATCTTGTACAGCAACTTTGGTCAAAAGGAAAAATCAATAAATTAGAAAATGCCCATAATTTTACAGGATACGTTCCCTCATGACAATGTAATACATTTAGGAAAATTAACAACAGAGGCACAGCCATGAGGCTTCTCAATGTTAAAACGTCATGCAGGAAGATAATGAAGTAATATTTTAGAAATTGTGAGGGGGACAAAAACTTTAACACCTCAATATTTATATTCTTCATTTATATGCGAAGGTAAAGTAAGTAAAATTCTCAATCTTGCAAGGTCTCAGAGTTTTCACCATAAATATCATCTTGGACAACATTATTACAGGAAGTGTTTCAGTTAAAAGAAAAAAAAATCAGAAAAATGTTAAAACAAAGGAAAGTAAGAATGAGTAAATTACTTTAAAAATTATATCTATATCCTCACGTGCTCCTGCAGAAATATATATCTGTAAATCTTTTTTTCTTTTTCATAACAATTAAATTTCAAACAGAATATCACCAAGAAGGTGGAGTAAGCAGGGCAAGGAGAGGAGACAAGAGAGGTAGTTGAGAAGTTAGGAAATTTTCAGGGAAGTAAGCACAGTTTGGGGTTTTAATAAATTGAATCATAAATTTAATAACAGTTACTGTGTATACCTACTAATTGAAGAGCTGGATATGAAACAGTGAACAAAATAATCTCTGACCCATAGAGCTAAGAGCCAGATAAAAAATAAGTAAATGAATGAATATATGATATGAGGTCAATTGACAATAAATGTTATGAAGAAAAATTAAAGATAAAGAGGTCCTCCGGTAGAATGACGTTGGCACGATAACTAAAGAAAGTAAATGAGTGAGTTGGTCATGTGGATAGTGAGAAAAGGATTTCAGCTAGAGGACGCAGGAAGCGCCAAAGCTCTGACTTGCTAGCCTGTTTGGAAGGTTTGAAGAGTAGCAGGGTGGCCAACGTGCCCTCTTACTGGGAACAGGGCAAGTATGTTTCATCTTATGCTTTTTCTAAAATCTATATAGAAATGTACACACTATGGAAGAGAGAAAACAATATTGACTAAGAAGAATATAGTAGGAGGAAATATTCTACCTGATATTAAGGCTTACTCTATAGCTACCATAATGAAGATAGTGTGGTACTGGTGGACAGGCACATAGATCAATGAAACAGAGCAGAGAGTCCAGAAACAGATGCACAAAAATATCTTCAGCCGATTTTTATAAAGGTGCAAAAGCAGTTCCATGGAGGCAGAATAACCTTTTCAACAAATGATGCTGTATTAATTGTACATCTGGTGGCAAAATAAACAAACAAAACCCAAAAAGCACAACAACAAAAAACCTTTGACCTAAACCTCATACTTTATACAAAAATTAGTTAAAAATAGATCATATGCTTAAATGTAAAATTAAAAGTCTAGAAGCTTTAGAAAAACTTAGGAGAAAGTCTTCAGAATCTAGGGTTAGGCAAAGAGTCCCTAGATATGACACCAAAAGCACGATTTGTCAACAGGAAAAATTGATAAATTGGACCTCTTCGAAATTGAAAGCTTTTGCTCTGTGAAAGTTCATATGAAAAGGATGAAAAGACAAGCTACCAACATGGAGAAAATATTTGCAAACCACATATTCAATAAAGAGCTAGAGTCTAGAATATATAACCCCAAATTCAATAGTAAAAACCCAAACAATTCGATTAGAAATTGAGCAAAAGACATGAACAGATATTTCACTGAAAATGACATAAGATGGCAAATAAACACACAAAAAGATGTTCAACATCATTAGCCATCATGGGAAATGTAATTTAAAACTCTAATGAGGTATTACTATATACCTATCAGAATTGTGGAAATTTTTTTTTAAATTGACAATAACAAATACTAGTGAGAGTGGAGAAACTGGATCACTTATATATTGCTGGTGGGAATGTAAAATAGTAAAGCCATTTTGAAAAACAGTTTGGCAATTTGTTATTAAAATAAACATACAATAACTATACAACCTAGCAATTGCAATTTTTTTGCATTTACCTCAAATATATAAAAACCAGAGAGGGGAGATGATAGTTACTGAGGTGGGAAAGGCTATAGAAGTACAGGTTTTTGTGGATTTGGTTAAAGTTTGAAACCAAACTTGAAAATATTTGAAATATCTATTTTATTTCCCAATGGAAATGTTAGGTCAGCATTCAGATAGATGAGTATCAGGGTAATGGTCCAGGTTGGAGATACACATCTGAGAGTCTTGAGCTTATAAATGACATTTCAAACTATGGGACTCAATGCCATTATTAAAGTATTGACCATAGTTTAGAAAAGTATTCCAGAGATTGAACCCCAGTGTACTTCAATGTTATGTAGTTGGAGAGATAATACAGAAACAATAAAGTAGACAGAAGCAGAGTACCCAGTGAGGGAGAGGGGAAAGAAATCGTATGTATGATGTCTTCCATTCTTGAGATTGTGCTTTATATTTCTACTTGAACTATTCATCTAGTGGATTACAGTACTAAATTTTATGTGAAATCAACCTTGCATTTCTAAAATAAATACAACTTGGTCATGAAGTGTTCTATTCTTTTATACACTGCTGAGTTTTTAGGATTGTTAAATCGATGTTTATCAGTGAAACTGGCCATATAGTGAACTGACCTTTATCCTAAGTTTTAGGATCCAATGAAAAATCCTATGTGATTTTCTTCAATATTTATCCACTGAATTATACTGATAGCAAGAACACTGAAATCAGGCTTCCCTGGTGGTGCAGTGGTTTAGAATCTGCCTGCCAATGCAGGGGACACGGGTTCGAGCCCTGGTCTGGGAAGATCCCACATGCCGTGGAGCAACTAGGCCCGTGAGCCACAACTACTGAGCCTGCGCGTCTGGAGCCTGTGCTCCGCAACAAGAGAGGCCGTGATAGTGAGAGGCCCGCGCACCGCGATGAAGAGTGGCCCCCGCTTGCCGCAACTAGAGAAAGCCCTCGCACAGAAACGAAGACCCAACACAGCCAAAAATAAAAATAAATAAATAAACAAATTTTTTAAAAAAAGAACACTGAAATGTCAGAATGATCTGAAGTATTGGTGAAGGAACAAAAAAATAAACTATGGAAGATAACAGTGAGCTCAGAAGTAGATTCATGTATGTATGTCAAGTCGCTATATAATATGTCAAGTTGGTATACATGTACGTATGTATATATGTGTGTATATATGTATATGTGTATATATATATATGTATGTCAAGTTGGTATATAAATTACTCAGTACATGAAGTGGAGAAACCAGCTTACTCAATGACAAAAAATGAACCTGGCTCTTTATACCTTGTCTAAATAAAGATGATTAAAAATGCAAATGTGAAATACTCTATATTGAATAATACAAAAAGAAGGCATGTAGAAGAGTATTTTTGTCACTTATTCAAAGGAGTGAGGGAAAGGTACATAAACAAAAACCCAAATATAGAATATATAACTTTAAAAAGTGATGGATTTGACAAAATTAAAGTTGCTATTTAAGGTTCATTGAAGGCTACCACCAAAAATCTAACAAATGACAGATTGAAAATACATTTTAAATATTTAAGACTTACAAAGGAATATTCTATAGGCTATATAAGAATTGCTGCTTAGCAACCAGTGAACAATTGTAAACCCAATTTAAAAAAATTATGAAGGCTTTAGATTGTTACTTCTACAGAAGACATCAAAATAGTCAAGTAAAGAATAAAGAGATGCCCACATTTGCTGGTAATCAGAGAAAGATTAAAACAATGAGCTATATCTTCCACCTACCAGATAAGAAAAAAATTTTAAAGTCAGATAAAAGAAGTATCAACAAGGATGTGGGAAAATGAGAATCTTTGAGAAGTGTTCCTGTTGCATAAACTGTTATGGCTTTCTGGAGAGCAATTTGGCAGTGCTTAGCAAAATTAATTGTGTGTGTCTACTGTGACACAGCAATTCTCTGCCTGTGGATAGATCCCTGAGAATCTCACATGTGAGTCCACAAGGCGATATGCACAAGGCTGTTTGTCACAGTGTACTTGTGGCCGTATAGCATTGGAGGCAGCTGAGGTAGCTAATGGGTAAGTACAATCTGGGGGCTGGTTAACTTTGCAAAATGCAGCAGTTAGAAGCAGTCAACTAGGTGTATATGCAGCAACAGTGATCTTACAACTTCATGCATAATAAAAAATTAGGAAACAGATGTGTTCTGTAATATAATATTTTAATGTAAAATAAAGCACCTACATGTAAAAGCAACAACATATATTTTTCACAGATATTTACAAATCCAGAGACACCTACTACAGTATTTTTTGGAGGGGGCAGGAGGACTGTAGCTAAAAGTAAACTGACAATGATGATGGAGGAAATGGAAAAATAATAGTGAAATAAAGTGAAAGAAGAAAAGGGCCTTAGATCTACCATGTACCATGGACCAAGGAACTTGACTAACTCAGCTCTTTGAATCCAGGATTACTCCAAAATAAATTAATAATAAATATTAACTCAATGATATATAATTCATCTATAAGAATGGCAAAAGTTAAGGAAAATGGTGGATAATATCTAGGACTCAAGGAAATGTGAAGAAATTGCTCATTTCATGCAGTGATGATTGGAATGAATATTAATGCAGCCTTTGGAAGACTGGACTTTCATTATATTGAAATATTTAAAATATGTGTTTTAGAGAATTTTTTTTTTTTTTTTTTTTTACCACAACGAAAGCTAAGTAATGAATCATTCAACTCCTATAGGTATCTATCTTTAACAGGGGCATTGGACCAGTGCATTTATTACTGCTTGTTTCAAAGGAAAAAAATATAATCAAATATTCTCAAATTTGTATGTTGCTAAGTAAACTGAGATACATATACACTATATAATAGTATGTAACTATAAAAAATAAAGTTGAATCACAAGTAGTGACATAAATATATTACTGAACATATTATTAATTACGAAAGACACCAATCATCAAAGTATCCATACAGTATGACACCCATTATGTTAAAACAAGTGATATAAAACAAAACTATTTTTGTATATACATATGGAAATGCATAGCAGCAGTATGATGAATATTCATCAACTTGATATCAGTAGCTATGTATATAAGAGGTCAAAGGACTTAACTATAAATTTCCAGTGTGTACTCTTATATATTGCATGCATGTATTCGTGTGTATTTTTGTGTAACTAAAAAAGATTATCTATCTTCTACAGATAATACCAGATAAGATGTCCTAAATCTTCTTCTTCATATTCTTGAAAAGAGGTTCTTCAATTAAATAAGTTTGAAAATTAATCCAAAGTAATTTTCTTTCTTAGAAATTCAAAATATACATGAGCACATCAGAATTGGGAGATACTCTGCAGCCAAACAATATTTTGAACTTTATCCAGTCAGTGTGTCCTAAACTAACATTCTTTTCTCCCCTAAAGAACACCTAGTTACCATTTTTCCTGTAGACAACAATATATTCTAAAAAACAATTTGAGAACACTGAAATAGGAATAGAAGAAGAAAATAAGGACTTGAGGGAAGCAAAAAAAGATTTTGATATTTAAATTGTTCCTATGATTCATTATAAAACTTTTGTCTGGGTTTCCTGCCAGCTGCAAGAAAGTCAGCTGTGTTACATTAGATACTTCTTATTTTTGTCAAGAGAGGGAATGAGTTCTGGGTAAACAAAGTTTATCTCAGCACTAAATTCTGAAAGAAACATCAAATTTGGTGAATTATCTAAATGCCACTGGTTGAGGACGTCTTCACCATCACCACATTAATTCAGGTGTGAACGTAAGTTGTAGATTGCAACTTAGTAAAAGGGTTTTATCTACATTAAAAAAAACCTGAAAATCATTTTTAGCCTTCAGTGGTCAGATTATGAATGAATAAAACTTAAAATGGCTAAAGGTATGGACAAACATTATGCTTCTTATAATCTATACACTATAATACATGAGTATGATGTCGTTGATTCACTGTCCGTCCACCCATTGATTCTAAAAGAGCATGTTTATCATCAAGCATCCTGTACCAGGCACTGTGTGAGGAATACTTGAATCCAGTGTCTGACGTTGCATTGCTCTTAGTCTATGGATCTTTCTGAATGTAAGTACTAGTCACCAGAAATAAGCATGAAACATCAAGAGGCCCCAAAGAGACAAAAAACAGCCTCACTCTCAAAATTAGTAAATTTTGAAAGCTTATTTTTTAAAACTGCTATTAACTACATCATGTAATAACTCAAAAGATCAAATTCTTTTATTTTTGGAAGCCAGAAAAGAGAGAAGAGGAATTATATTTAAGGCCAAAGTAAAGATTTCCATTGCTAAAAATATTTCTTCCTGAAATCTTAACCCCTTACATGTAGAATTGGGCAAAGCCATTTGGTTTATTGCTCATAGTATTATCAGTATTCATAAGCATTAATATTGTTACATTCTTTCTATGGGCCGGACACTGGACCAATCCCTTTATGTGCATCATCACTTCACTCCGATCAAGGAGCTATTTTTACCTCTATTTTACAATGAAGGAAAGTGATCCACAGAGACATGAAGCAATTGCTGAGAAACAATGAATAAATGTTGGCAAACTAACCTCAGAGCTCACACATTTACCTCAACATTGGCACTTATATCAATCTTTTCAGATAGTAGTAACACAAGTCCACACAATTATGATGCCACTACTAGAAACAGCATCCACAAGTCAACATTGTACAAAACAAAGCCAACTCATTTCCATTTGCAGTCCACGAGGTCATATGTGAGACTCTCAGTGTTAGGGGAAAGCAGAGGAGTGTAAGGTGACTTTGCTATTGCGCAATCTTGACATTATTTGAACATCAGTTGGCCCTTTGTCGTCCTGTAGCTCAACTTTCTTCTGGCTTTAAGGGAATGAAGCCTTGCTACTGCTGTGTCCACCTGGAGTCTGCTTTACTTTATCTCCTCATTGTTCCAAGGATAGTAATATATCCTGTAAGGTCATGCCCAGTTTAAGCTCTAATTTTACACCTTGGAGGTCACAGTGTCTCAAATGTGGTGTTTACTGTTTTTCTGTAACTGGTAATTTTCCCATAGGCTCCTGGGGGTTGACTCTATCCTGTCATCTGGCATTGCCTGAGGAAGTGATAAACTATTTTTCCCCTTAACCACTAAGGCAACAGGAAAATATTTGTTGGCTCTTTCTTTTGAAAGTAACTAAAGACATGCAAATTAGAATTAAAAGCAACACCACCATCAACTAAACCACCTTAGGCTATAGGAATTGCAAAGGTTTATTTATACTGTGTTTTGGTTTTCTTTTTCCGGTGAACAGTTGTTAACCACAAAAACTACATATATCTTAAGTGTTTTATTTTCAAATATCCATCTGGTTCAGTTGTTTTATATAGTTATTTTTCCCCTTGTGGCGGCATTTATTCTATACCAATGCATGGATAATTGCATCCATGAAGACTCCTGCAGTGCTATAATAACTACACAAACTAAAAGATGGTTTTTCAATGGAATAAAGCAATCCCAAGGATCACATAAGGGCTCCATAATCAATATTGTACAATTTTTGAATGGGACACAGAAGTGAGAGAAAAACCCTTGTCAAAAACCAGACACATGAAAGGCTCTTTTGTTCTCTCTGTGGTAGAAAGACTTTCTACAATTAGATAGAGGTAAAAATATTGTTCAAATTCTCTAAGCTGTGTTATGATCACTTGATATTTTATGTGCAGAACAATGCTTGGAAATAGCAGAAAGCCTAATCAATGTTGTTACAGCAAATTGTGTCTTTACACAGCCAATATGTAACTCTATGACTAGAAGTAAACAAAACAATGTAACCATTTAAAATGTATTATTTATTATTTTCCCAAATATGTCTTAGGTTTTCTACCATAAGTATAATATTTTTCTTCAAGAAGTAAAAATAATTTTAAAAACAAAATGAATAAAATAAAACACCTTCCTAGTCTTTTCTGCTTTCTGAACTTTTACTCCTTTCTCAAGATTTAGTTCTAGTGTTGTTATCTCTGAGAAGTATTTATTCCCTGACTCCTCACCCTCTTTTTTGACTAAATTGGGTGTTTTTTCCTCTGTACTCTCATAGATTCTTGCCAAGTTAATATGATATATAAACTTATGCTTTATCCAGGCTTTTGGTTTGGTAAACCTACTCCTTTGTCCTGCAAATCCCATTAATTCTTGGAATGTGTTTTATTCGTGATTATTTTCTTTACCTTTCCTTGTAGGGCAACTTTGGATGTAGTAAGTGTCAAAATTGGCTATTGTCAGAATAAAGCAATTCATCAGCTGAGTAACGATACAATGTTATTAATAACACTGTGTTGATGTTCAGGTCCGTGTTCTCTAACCTTGAAATAATTTGGATTATTTTTCATTATGTGAAAAACCATGGGGTGAGTAAAATAATTATGATTATACTTTATATGAGCATGTAACTTCCACATGGAAATTTTTCCAGTGTTACAGGTCAATCCTTTGGACACCAAAGTTTGAAAGAATGTTTCGGTTTCTTAAAATGACAGAAGCATTACCAAATGCTTTGAAAAACCTAAATTTTGGATGTTATTTGAGTATTTCTCATAATCAGCTTTTCTCTAGTCTCAAAAATGCAACCTTTAATAATAGATTTCTCTGATATAATCATTGCAGTGATCATGTCACTGCTCACTTTATAAGGCACATTTGAAAGTATTCCATCTCTATTACATACTAAATGACTATTCATAGCAAGGCCGTATAAAAGCAATATCTGTTAGTTCAAAATAGAGTGCAGTTGGATGCGACTACATTTTCCCAAGAGGCCAAATATGATTTTTCCATTAAAACTTTTGTTTAAGGTGTTGCATGGGTAATATATCATAGCACCTGGAAAGAGAATCTTGGATCACCTAGCTTCTCAGTCAACTCTGTATGCGTTGCAAAACAGTTGTAAGTTAATGTGTGTGGTGACGATCAATATTGTTTGACTCCCCATGAGCAGAAACAAAAAAGTAAGATGTTCTGCATCTTAGTGAAATCTTGCGATGAGGTTGACCCATGTCACAACATACTTCCTTTTTCTTTTGGACTTGAATGTGGGGTACAGAGTTCACAGTGTGAAAATCTAAGTTAATGAGGAACACTTCCATTAAGAAAGCTCATTTGAATGTGAGCTTATATGAAAATTAAGTTTGCAAATCATGATATCCTAGAAGTTAATCATATATTCAAGGATAGAGTGACTTAACATCATAAAAGTGCCAATTCTATGAACATTTAGATACAAATTAACAGCAGATTTAGTAGAAAATGCCAGAAGGATTTTGGAAACTTCTTGATATAGTCAGTCTGTAAAGGAAAAGATTCACCCACAGCTAAGGTAATTTTCAAAAAATTAGAGCAAAATGGTGAGATTTACTCCCCTTCCCAATATATTAATACATATTATAAGACTACAATAACTAAAACATGATGGTATTGGTATAAAGATAAATAGACCAATGTAACAGGATATTTTAGAAAGAGTTCTTACTATAAATGTGAAGTTGGCATGGGCTAAACGATAGCAAAATAAATCTGTAGACAATGGATTCATTTTTAGTCAGCTTTGTTGGGAAAATGCACTTGTATGTCTAACACATGTTATATATACAGTAGGTCCTCCACATCCACAGGTTCCACATTTGTATTCAATCCATCATGGATTTTGTAAGAGACTTGAGCTTCCACAGATTTTGGTTTCTGTCGGGGGTCCAGGAACAAATCCCCTGAGGACTGCACTAGAATAAGTGAGCTAAATGCTTAAATGTCAGATGAAATTGTAAGGTAAACAGACACAATTACAGAAGAATAGATTTTTGAACTTGGTATAGTGAAAATTTCTTAAACTGGACCTCAAAACCATAAGGAAAAAAATGGAGAGATTTGACTAGATAACATGTAGGATTTTTTTAATAATAAAGGGTATTGACAAATTGGTCACAAATATGAAGATATGTGTACATCTATAATCTATAAAAAATTAATATCTGGTATGTAGAAAACATTTCTTTGAATAAGCAAGAAATAGACAAGAAAGCTCAATTCATTCACTTAATAAATAAATATGCTTTACTTTGTTCCAGAATTTTTGAAAGTGCTTAAAATATTAATTCATTTAATCAGAAAAAGTCCCACAGTTTGTTAACTGCTAGAGCTGGGATTTGACCGCAGACAGTCAGTTCTAGAATCAGTATTTTACTTGTCAATAGAAAAACCAAGAAGAAAATGAGCAAAGGATATTTAAAAAAACTTAGGGAGGAGGGCTCCTTAAAAACTAATGGGAGACAGACTAATTTACTAACTGGAATCTCCATGGCTCTTCCAAGTAGCCTAGCAATGAGTTGGATCCACAAACAGAATCTGCAAGATCTTCCAGTGAGAAAGCCTCTGGTACCCAAACTCCACAAGTTGCCTGACTGGTGCCGTCAGGATGTTTCTCTCATTGACAAAGCCATTCTTCCAAATGGAAAGCAAGCTCTGCTAAATCCCCCTCTCCATTGCTCCTGATCCCATTTGGTAGCAGTAAGAGGTATAACTTAAAATGAATCAGAATACACCACATGCATCTGGACCAACTTGCAGTTGGAAGATGCATCTCACCCACAAAGGGGACAAAAATTGAATTTGACGACCATAGACACATTTGTGGAATGTGGAGCTGCTTTGTTGCCCCTGGAGCAGATAGAATACATACTACCAATATTACTGATTGACAATATTTGCAGGACACTGTAATTTCTTAACATAATAAAATTTATCAATGGGATCCTATTTATGTTTGTCACCAGGCCTCCCAGCATGGCATTTGGTGATGGTTGCCACTATCACACATGGATAACAAATACCATTGAGCAATGGGATGGCCCTCTCAAAGATGATCTACAACAGCCTCTCTGGCAATGACTTCTACAACGATGTCTGTTTCAGCTACCCTTGGTGATTGAACTCTGGAACACTGCCATATTCTGCAAGGATTTTCTGCCTCAGTGAAGCTCCTCAGCCCTCAGGTGTTGGTTATGGGGAATGAAGAAGAAAGTCCATGTGATAAATCAGGATACTCATATTTTAATATCACAACATAAGGAGTTTTATATATTTAACAAAATAGAACATATTGATACCACACCTACTGTTACGCAGCTTGCTCTTTTCACTTAGCACATCTGGAGATCTTTCCATTTCACTTTATACAGAGATTTTCTTTTAAAAAATGCTACAAAGTATTGCATTTCTGCATTTCTATCTGATATATAGGAACTCTAATGATTCTGTATCTCAGTACTCACTTTTCCTTCCCTTTTATTCACATGTACTTGACCCCCAAAGAATGGATGGGGATTTGCATTGCATGGAATGAGGATGACTGGATAGACATGATACACATGATTTTTGGATCCTCTTGCCCCCAGGCTAGCACCATATCATTCCCAGGGGGTTTATGATTCCAACTCTCTGGAAGTGAAACATTGCTATAGTTTCAAGATTTTGCTACAGATTCCCTTTCCCTTACAGTTGTCCTTATTTTTCTTTAGAGGTCATTATTAAAGGGAGAACGGTGACTATTGGATTTCTGTTTATGGCTGCAGAGGAAGGACAAGCATTCTAGCAGTTTCCCAAAGCAGTAATAAGCATGAACATATCTGATCTCGGGATGTTGGGGAGGGTGGTCAGAAGGTGGATAAAAATTATCTTTCTCCTTTCCTATCACAAAACAACCAGCCTCCAAGGTCACCTATAACTGGGTCAGTCTGTAGCTCATAGTGATGTGGCAAATGGTCCTTGCAGTGTGACCAAGGTGTGCGGGACCTTGTCAGAAACCCTTCCCTTTACCAGGCAGTCACTCATTCCTGCTGACTGTTGCAGTCTCTTTAGTCGGTTTGCCTTAGTCTTCCACATAGATATTTCCATCAACCGCACAAGCTCTTTCAACCTTTCCTTGTTCCCTCTGGCATAGAATGCTATGCTTCTCCTGATATCTTGGCTCTTTGCAACCACTCCACATAGTAGGTCTTACTGCAAAAGGCTTGGTTGCAATTTTCTCCACCTTCTTGATGCAACCAAACCTTGCCACCACCTTAAATAGCAGAAAAGCTATATGCCCAGAGCAGGAGGTAATCAATACTAGTTGGATATATGATTTTACCTCAAAATGAACTACTATTACCACATTTTGTGTCCCCTAGGGCTTGTTTTTCTCTAAAGTAGGCAAACTCTCTCTTGCTTTCCACGTAGATATAATATTATTTGTGCTCTGGAGGGGGCCATATTATTCTTCATGATGACCCAAGAACTAGGGGTGGGGAGGGACATATCTCATTATCCACACAGGTTTCTTGCACTATCAGCAACATTTCTAGGCTAAAAAGGGACACATGGGCTTTCACCCAGTGAAATAAAAAAAAAATGACAGTGAGCCATCCTTCAATTTGATCCCAGGAGTTTCTCTTGTTTTCTCAGCCTGAGCTTCAAGCCAAGTGGTTTAGATGACTTCCACAAATCCTTCTGATGAGAATTTTGCTGACTTTCTATATACGTAATATCTTCTTCACCATTTTCAAGAGAAGCTAGAAGTTTCACTGAAGGTTCAATTGACTTCCACTTCTGATAGGAAGGATTATGTTTAATTAGTTCTCCTCCTAGGGACCAGTAGGTGACCAAGAAGATTCAGAACCCTCTGTTGGATGGATGGATGGATGCCCCAGACAGCTCTCTATTTAGGTAGCCTAGGAATGAACTGGCTCAGCGTGAAGATCTACAAGATTGCTACCTGATATTGGCCCTGAGAAGCAAATTCCTGTAGACAATTCAGGCAGTCTGGATGTTCCTCTCATCAGTAAAGATACTTCTAAGCATGGGAAGGTCAAGATCTTCTGATTCCCAGATTATGTAATTAATCAGGTGTTCCCTGTCTCTTTCAAATTTCCCAAATAAACATGTAAAGAAGAAGGTTAGTGGAATACCTTTCCTGGAGTACAAACTATAGTACAAACTATAGTACAAACTATAATACAGTGTGTCCAGTTACATTAGGCCTAGTTGTACTAGACCAGTGGGAAAGTAAGGATACAGGGGACTGCATATAAACAAATTTTACCTAAGAATTTCCCCAATAAATCTACTTTATACTTGTAGGGCATGTATATCATCTCTGCTATGAGGCTAATAACCAACTAATAAATGTAGGGAGAGATGCACAAGTTTACTAGTAATCAGAAAAAAGCAATTGAAGCAACAATGGGAATGTTGGAAAATAGCAAGCCCTGGCCAAGATATGAGAATAGATTACCACTCAGGATTTCATGGGGAATATAAATTGTTACTCTTAGTCTTGCAATAGGTTTTGAACTTTATTTGGTATATAGCCCACAATATGATGTTCCTCTTCTTGGTATATAACCCAAAGGAACCCTCACACTGATCAAAAGAAACCATGAATGAGAATGATTTTCACAGCATTTTCATGGGAGAAAAAAAATTGGAAGCTAAATTGGTGCCCATTTCTAGGGGAATGGCTAAATACTATATAGTATAAGCATAATATTGAATAGGTAAAATGAATGAATGAAGTCTACATGTAAAACATTGGTAGGTTTCAAAAACATCGAACATGTGAATGAAAAAAGAACAAAATCAAATTTGGAGTACAATGTCATTTAATTAAGTAAAAAATACATATATTAGAACAGGCACCTTAAAATAGAGGATGTTCAATCTTCAAATTAAAAGATACACAATTTCATTAATAATCAGGGAAAAGTAAATTAAAATCACAGATGTGCAATAACACGTTCACAGAATGACTGAAATGAGAAAAGACAGAAAATTTCAATTATTATCAACAACATGGAACAACTGCAATCCTCCGAAACCATTCTGAGAGTATGACACTTTTAGAGAAATGTTTGCGTATCTAATACACTGAATACATGTGTACACCATGACTCAGTAATTCCTGTTCTAGGTATATACCAAATATAAACACATACATGTGTTCAAGAAAAGGCATTTGTGAGAATGTTCCTAGCAGCACTAATCATAAAAGCCAAAACCTAGAAGCTACCCATATGTTCACTGATAGTAGAATGATACGCTAGACACAGAGAGTTCCCTGGCCAGACACCTTGGGCCTTTCCATTGTAGCGCACACCAGACTGACTTCCAGCTGCTCACATCTGGAACTCATTGCCTGAGGCCCTTCTTGACTGGCTGGATTGCACTCTACCACAGGCACCTCAGGAAGTAAGGCCAGAGAATTAGTGCTCTCTGGGAGCAGCCTGAAAACAGTGACTATTCGGAGAGTATGTATAAATACCTCAGCCTGTGGTTCTGCTGGGCTCAGTCTGAGAGCCGAGTTCTAAGTTAGCTTTCAGACTTCCCCAGGGAGATTAAGATCTAGTTACCTGTTTTGATAATTTGCTTGGTAACAACTCTCTCTCCGCTTCACTTCTTCGCTTTCCTAGTAGAGTCTCCTGCTCCCACCCCAGTCCTTACAATGATTACCATTGCTCCTAAATAAGCTACTCTGCGAGAGCAGCTGTAAATATAGGAGGTTATTTATTGGTTGTTTTTAAGTGACTTTGATGCACTGAAGGAAGAAACTCATATGACTAAATCAGTCAACTATCAACTCAGGGCACAAAGTGAAAGCCAGAAGGCCTTGATGCAACGTGTAACAGACCCTTATCTTCTGCAGCCAGAGAGCAGGTTGTGCTGAAAATGAGGTGCAGGACCCAATTTTGAGAATAATAGAGTTTGAAATAGGCTGAAATTTCTATGCTAACTTCTGGCCCCTGAGAGAGAGTGTGGCCCTGGGACCGGCTTGGGAAAATCTAGCTTGATGTGCTTAAGAACTAGAACCTCCACATTTCTCGGAACTCTCTGAACAGCAAAATTGACCTGCTCCTCCTAGCTAGAGAATAACCACCTCTTCTTGCCTGTAGACTCTGCGGAGTCTGCATCTGAGGTGATGCACGATGCATCCTGCCTTCCTCAGAATCGGCCTCCATCTTTCTCATTACTTTTGGGACAATAAATGGAATCAAATGTCAACATGACCCAAAAGGTTGTCTGCAGCTCCACCAGGGTCATATACACTGACCCAAGACATCATTATCTCTCAGCAGGGTTACTGCAAAAGGTTTCGACTGACTTGTTGCTGTTAGCCTTCCCTTTCTACCATCTCTGCTTAACATACCAGCCAAAGCTGTCAGCTCATGGCTCTGCTCTTCTCAAAATACTTCAGTGGTGTTCTACCTTACTCAGAATAAAACTTAAAATGTTTACAGTGGACTCTAGAAAGTGCCCTTCCTTTGATGACCCCACCCTCCACCCATAGTTCTCTGATCTCAGTCTTATTTCTCTCCTCCTCCCTCAGTCACCTCCATCCACAGTGGCTTTCTTGCTGTTCCTCAAATAAACCAGCACAATCCCATCCCAGGCCTCTTAGACGAGCTGTGTCCTCTGCTCCAAATGCTGTTCCTCAGGATATTCACCTGGTCGCCCTCTCTGATCTCATGCACGTGTTCTTTGAATTGTCACTTTTTAAATGTGGTCTTTTCTTACCACCTCATTAAAACTATAAACCCCCTCTCTCCTCTAAGATACTCTGTACAACCTCCGTGCTTTCTTTTTTTCTCCATAGCCCTTATCATATTCTAATATACAGTTCCCTTTACATATTTAATCTGTGTATTACCTTTTTCTTTCTATTAGAAGATAAACTTTATGAGCACAGCTATATTTTTCTATGTTATTCCCTTCTGCATCCCCAGAACTTAGAGCAGTAACTGACTCATAGTAGGTACTCAATCCATAAGTGTTGAAAGGATTATTATATAAAGAATAAAATATGGGAAGAAAAAAAGAAAAAGTGAAAAATTAGTAAAGGTAATGATAATAATAATAACTGCTATATATTACTGAAGTCCTACTTGGTGCCGTATAATACAATACTTAGAACAATCCTATAGGTAAAACATCCATCCATTTCACAGATGAGGAAACTAAGTCTCTGGTACATTCAGGGAGAAGCTTAAGATTACACAAAAGGATGAGTATTTATTAAGTGTGTCTGACTCACACCTTAGTGGTCTTTCTATATCTCAACACTGCCTTCATCAACTAGTCTCCAATGGTAACTTACTCTTTTTTAGTCATCTGATATTTCAATTGGGTAACATAGATGCATATTGATAAGCAATAAACCAGTAAACCCGATTGCAATAACAGGTACTGGTTCAGAGCAGAGATTCTGGTATTGGACTGCATGGGCACACATCCTGGCTCATACAAGTACTGGTTAAATTTCCTTGGACGTTTTTGTTCATCTCTCTGTGGCTGTTTTCACCTTTGTAAAAAGGGGATAACAATTATTCTTCGACAGTTTTTATAAGAATGAAGCAAACTAGCAGAAATAAATAATATTTAGAATAATGATATTATAAGCACAAGTGTTATGCTCATTTACATTACACAGCATTTTAAAGATTTACAGTGTTTTCACAAAGTTTCCATTATTTAAATTTATCGCAATTTCATGAGGTAGATAAGGAGAATATTTTATCCCTGTGTTATTCTTTGACTTGCTAGTTATTTATCATTTGATGTTTGATATGTCCTAGTCTAGGCTTAAGTCTTACACAGATAAAAAATAAAACACAATCCCTGTCTTCAAGAACACCCAGATAAGAAAGAAAATATAGTAGAATAAATGTTTTGATAGAGGTAGACAGAGGATGCTGAGAAAACTGAAAGCTACAGGGGTTAATAGACCTGTCCAAGAGTGCCCAAACAATAAGTCTTCTCACTCTCCATCCACAGTTTTCCCCTAAACACTGGTAGGAATGGTGGATAAAGCAGTCTTATGAGGTGGGAGATACAGGGTCTGAGCTTTTTCTTGCTGCCAGGAAAATCCCAGCTCCTCCTTGCATTGCAGCAAAGGACTGATCTTATTCCTCCTTCTTTCACCTGGTCTCCAGGTTGGTGAGCAACATCCCATTATCCCGAAATTATAAGTAATTATAAGTAATAATTCTTATTAATGCACCAAGATGCTGTGGTCATGAACTCTTATCTGACTGGTTCACAGAAGAGTAGAATAAAGTCAGTGTTTCACTGAACTGGGAACCAGGAAACCTGGATATGACCTTGGGCAAATGATTCCATTTCTCTGCACCTTGGTAAATATTAGCTATCATTATCACCTTTATGGTTTCTAGAATGACTTGGATAGGAGTCACATTCTGTAAAAGAAAACCAAAACAAGGCACTGCATGACCTCAGAGTGTAAGTTCATTTTCTATGTTGATTCTTTGCCATCTTTTCCAGCGTGTCAAATTTTGTTTGCTTTTTAAGCTAGAGGAAGTGACTAGCACACTGCTTTGTCCGGAGCTCACATTGAAAAATATTTGCTCAAAGAATGAACTGTCATCCACACAAAAAAGCATATTGGTAACTCGGTGTTCAGAAAGACACATCTATACATCTCGCGCTCTTTCTAATCAGACACAGTCTCATCTTTTAGACTCAATTCGTAACACCTGCAGGTCCTTTAGAGCTTCTGTTTCTTTGCAAGGCAGCTTTCCCCGCAGAAAGTCTGTGTTCTGCCACAGCTGCACCAATTAGTCTCCCTGCCTGAGAAGAGTGACAATAGTGATATTTCTCCGGATGAATGATAGACCTACTGGAGAGTCCACAAATCAAAATGTCAATTTTCTTTTCTCCTTCAGTTTCTTTTGTGTTGTGTGTTTGTATGTAATTTCTTCTACAAAAATGCCTTTGGATAGAGATAAAATATCTTCTTTTTTTTTCAAGCTTAACTAAATAATGAAGCATATCTGTGACAGATTTTGACACATTTTGGAATTACGTTCATTGCCTACAAAGTGTGGCAATCACATGAATTCTTTGAAAAGAATGATTTAAAAGTGCCAGTGGTACCTAGAAAAGAAACAGGCTAGGGAGAGGGTGCTAATGCACGCTCCTGATAATTATATAAAACAAAAT
This sequence comes from Balaenoptera musculus, assembly GCF_009873245.2. NCBI lineage: Eukaryota > Metazoa > Chordata > Mammalia > Artiodactyla > Balaenopteridae > Balaenoptera > Balaenoptera musculus. Next base: position 103,883,189 of record NC_045788.1, on the reverse strand, counting down.
GTGGATTTGCAACTAAAGCACAAAAGCCTAGTAGATGCCCAATTCAAATTTTTTCTAATTATAATATCATCATTTCTTTACAGTTTTGTCATAACCTGAAGATTTTATGGTATTTTAAATTTCTGTACAACTTTAAAAGGAATACATGCTACAGTCTTGCAGTGTGTTGAAAACAATATTAAGGCCAGGATAACTACATTCATGCCTCTATTTTCTATTAAAAATATCTCCAGTGACTCACTAAGTTTTCAGAAACCAGTTTTTGTTCATTTGCTTGTTCTTAATTCAGACATTCAAAGAGAGTTTTAGATTAACGTGCAGAATTTAAGGTGAAATAATGTTGAAAAATACTTTTCCCCACAGAAATCTAAGAAAGTACATGACAAATCATGAAAGCATGATGAAGGAGAAAAACCAAAACATGGATTCACAGTTATAAATCATGAGATACTGAAAAGTTCCAGATAAAATGACTGAACCATGCTTGAGGGTAGAGTGACTTGATTTTAGCATGTGGTAAAACTTTGAGGGGCTTTTAGGATTCATCCTACTTTATCTCCTTTCCATGTAATGGCTTAAGAATCAGAATTCCTCGGTTTAATTCTGATGCAAGCCACTTAAGTTGTTCATGCATTCTCTTCTTATTTTTTTTATTTCTCCTTAATTTTTTTTTATTGGAGTTTAGTTGATGTACAATGTTTTGTTAGTTTCAGGTGTACAGCAAAGTGAATCAGTTATACATATACTTATATCCACTCTTTTTTAGATTCTTTTCACATCGTAGGAATTCCATATAGTATTTTGCATGGAACGAATAAAAGAATGCACATGCATACTCTTCTAAGGTTTATTAATTCTTACCAATGCAAAATACTATATGGAATTCCAATGATGTGTATTGTACTATGCTAGATGCGGCTAGGGGAAAAAACAAAACCAAAAACAAAAAAACAGGAAGAGAAAGCTGCAACAATAAGCCTACCATGTAAAGGGAGAGATGATACATATGTTTAATTAATTATATAAATAAGAGAGAAGGGAAAATACTGTAAGAGAAAATAATGTGCTCTAGGAATCCAGAAGAGGGAAATATATCACTATCAGATGGAGGAAATGGGCAAATTCTTATAGAGGAGGAGATATTTGAACTGGGTCTTAAGTGACAGGCGATGTTTAGTTATGTGAAAATAAAAAGTGGCAAATGCAAAAGCAAGTTTGCAGCCTTATAAAAATAATATTTTGTAGGCCAATTTAATTGGAGTAAGAATATAGGAAGACTAGTGTGCAAACATAAATGAGGATGCAACTGTGGAAGCTTGAAAATCACACCTGATCTACCTAGAATAGGTTGTAAAAATGCTGTGTAAAATGTCATACAAATTTATATTACTGTTATCAGGCATTTTACATGTAGAAGATATATGGAATGTGGTGGTACTATCAGGGAAAATGGTTATTAGTGAAAATCATGTCATAATGTGAATGTATGTTGGAAAAGATCACTATAATAATGTAGATGAAACATGAGAGCCTGCAGAATCCCTGAGTCCTGCACAGGAAGCCTTCGATTATGTTTTAATTTTTCTTTTGTAGAGGGGAAAATGAATATGAAGGAACTAAAATCTAAGTATTTCAGATAATTTTTTTCTCCTATGAAAAAAGCAGCAATTATTTTAATGTGGTATTTGTGATAAACAGTATTTTTTTATTCATTTGCACGGCATGAGTAAGCTTACAAGAAGTATGATAAGCAACAAAGAATGACTTTGTACAATAAGCAATCACTTTTATTTTGCATAACATGAATGAAAGAAACATTAATAAAATACTGTAGGAAATATATATATCAGAGGACCTCAGCAATGTATTATCGGTTTCATGTTTTAAGTGGTAAGTTTTGAGAAATGCATTCCTCTGAGGAAAAAAAAAAATGATAGATATTAACAGGTTTACATAATCCTGTTGCAAATAGTTGGAGACTGACTGCATGAAAATGGAACATTTCCTAAAAATTCACTATACATTTCAGCAGTTTTAGCTGGGTCAATTACAGTTTCCAATGAAAGCAAATCTGTGCATGTGGCATTGTCTTGAAGGAAGATATCTCATTCAGGCATTCTGTACAAAACCATTTAATCAGCCTCTGTGTTATGTAGGAACCAGAGTATCTCGACTGCAGCTGACTTTATGGATCCAACTCTAGATAAATTTGCCCTGCATAAACTGAAGGATTATTTTGCTTGTTTTATATATATATATGTATATATATATATATATATATACACACACATATAATATATATACATATATAATATATATTATTTTGCTTGTTATATATGTGTATGTATAAATATATGTATGTGTATAAATACACACACACATTTATATATATAAAAATATGTAAAGCAAATGAAAAGAATGTACTCACACTATGAATATTATTGTGTAGCATTTACTGAGCAAAAATAAATAGACATTTTGATATTTAGATGTAAGTACATACAATATAATACAGTGATAAAAACATAGATTAAATGACCAGATTGCCTTAGTTTGGAGCCTATTGTTTCCACCTGAGAATTATGGGATCTTAAATATTTGTTTTAATCTTTCTATACTTCAATTTTATCATTTGAAACTCTAGAATTAACATTATTAAAAGAATTAAATGAAATACTACAAGTAACTTGTGTAGGACACAGTGCCTAGCAGGAATTGAGTGCTAAATATTTGTTAGCAGTTGTTGTTATTGTATAAGATACTCATTTCCTTTGCTGTTATTATTATAATTACATTATAAGTATCCTCTCTTCCCTGAAGTGATGGTGAAATCTTGAGTCAAGCGTAATTAAGGAATACTGTCTCTTGATTCCTTCTGAGTCCTCTTCCTTCTTTGCCCCATTCTGCACTGTTACTGGAGCTCTGGGGCCTCCGACTTTGATCCATGTATTTTTCCCAGGGAGCTCTCATTATATATATATATATATATATCTAAGTCCTTCAGTTCACTTTAGTATGAAAACAGCTTGTGTGTAATAAGATTTATAAGTGAATAAAATTTAGGTAGCTAAAACCATAAGTACCTCAGTAATTTTTCATATTTTATGTTTGAGACCCCAAAGGGCAATAGGCAATTCTCTGTACCATAGGGGAAATTGGAGAATGTAAAGTATAAGAATTCTTATTTTACCAGCCACGTTATTAGAAAGAACAAGCAAACCTTATCTTCAGTACATTAAAGGAAAGGTCATTGAGCAGCTTTTCATTTCCTTCGTTGCTTTTTCCTTTTGGTACAGTGTCAGTTCCAGGCAAGAGCCTATCACTTGTTCTTTCATTTTCTTTTCTCTTTCAAGATACTTAGGAATCTAAAAATATCATTTTTTTTCACTTGGTTATTTCTCAAAAAAGCCACCTTTCTATCCTTTTACCCTTCTACTTTTCTTTATATCCTGTGGACATATTTTTGCTATGTGATTTTTCAGTTGTAGTTGTTCGTTTGGAAAAGGGTTAATATCAATTCTTGACCCTGTGAAATAGGGGTGAGATAAAAAGCTGTATGCCTTGATATGAGACACCGTAAAGTCAACTGAGGGAAGCCAAGGAAATCCAGTTGTGGGTACTTTCAAACTTATCAGCTTGCAAACAACTCAACACATTATAAATTATTTACATGTTCAGATTTCCACAGTAATTTATTTATGTGAAAAAGTGCTATAAGCTGAGTAGAATCTCTTTCAATCTTCAGTAAAGTTTCAGAACATGCACATGAAACAGTATAAAAATCATATTGCTTTTTTAAAACATAAAAAACAAAATGTTTTTGAAATAATATTTTTTAAAACATATATCTTTATGAGGAAGATGGCATTGTCAGTATCTACTAATTTCTCAGTGTTAATTAACTACATTATGAAACTGCAAAAGTGAGACGAAAAGGGCACAAAACTGAAAATTATTAGCAACATTTTTCTCATGCATTTCTGAGTTTAGGGTAAAATGATATTGCCATGGCCTTAGAATTACAACTTAAGGTAATTTTTTTTTACTATACTTACTCATTTTTTAACTTGAAGTATAATTGATTTAAAATACTGTTTGTTTCAGATGTACAGCAAAGTGATTCAGTAATTTTTTCAGATTATATTTCATTGTAGGTTATTACAAACTTTTGAGTATAATTTCCTGTGCTTTACAGTAAATCCTTGTTGCTTATTTATTTTATGTATAGTAGTTTGCACCTGTTAATCTCACATTCCTAATTTGTCCTTCCTTCCCTCCCTCTCCCTTTTGGTAACCATAAATTTGTTTTCTATATCTGTGAGTCTGTTTCTATTCTGTAAATAAGTTCATTTGTACCATTTTTAGATTCCATATATAAGTGATACCATATAGTATTTGTCTTCCTCTGTCAGGCTTACATCCTTAAATATTATATTCTCTAGGTCCATCCATATTTATTTTCTGGATATATACCTAAGAGTGGGATTGCTGGATCATATGGTAGCTCTATATTTAATTTTTTAAGGAACCTCCATACTGTTCTCCATCGTGGTTTCACCAATTTACATTCCCACCAACAGTGTAGGAGGGCTCCTTTTTCTCCACATCCTCTCCAGCATTTATTATTTGTAGACTTTTTGATGATGGCCATTCTGATCCCTGTGAGGTAGTACCTCATGGTAGTTTTGATTTGCATTTCTTTAATAATTGGCGATGTTGAACATCTTTTCATGTGCCTGTTGGCCATGTGTATGTCTTCTTTGGAAAAATGTCTACTTAGGCCTTCTGCCCGTTTTTTGATTACTTTTTTTTTTTTTAATATTGAGTTGCATGAACTGTTTGTATAGTTTGGGTATTAACCCCTTGTTGGTTGCATCATTTGCAAACATTTTCTTCCATTCCATAAGGTTGTCTTTTCATTTTGTTGATGGTTTCCTTTGCTGTGCTAGAGCTTTTAAGTTTGATTAGGTTCCATTTGTTTAGTTTTGCTTTTATTTCTTTTGCCTTGGGAGACTGATCTAAGAAAATATTTCTATGATTTATGTCAGAGAATGTTTTGCCTATGTTCTCTTTTAGGAGTTTTATGGTATAATGTCTTATATTTAGGTCTTTGAACCAACTTTGAGTTTATTTTTGTACATGGTGTGAGGGAGTGTTCTAATTTCATTGTTTTACATGTAGTTGTCCAGCTTTCCCAGCACCACTTGTTGAAAAGACTATCTGTTCTCCATTGTATATTCTTGCCTCTTTGTCATAGATTAATTGACCAATTTATTCTTTTTAAAAATCTTATTTATTTATTTATTTGAGGTAGAAACACTTACCATGAGATCTACCTTCTTAATAAATTTTTAAGTGCACAGTGTATTATTGTTAACTATAGGCACAATGTTGTACAACTTAATAATCCTGCTTAACTGAACATTTATACCTATCAAACGATGACTCCTCATTTCCTCCTCCCAGCCCCTGGCAATTGTCATTTTACTCTTTCTATGAGTTTGATTATTTATTTATTTATTTATTTATTTATTTATTTATTTATGGCTGTGTTAGGTCTTCGTTTCTGTGTGAGGGCTTCCTCCAGTTGCGGCAAGCGGGGGCCACTCTTCATTGCAGTGCGCGGGCCTCTCACTATCGCGGCCTCTCTTGTTGCGGAGCACAGGCTCCAGACGCGCATGCTCAGTAGTTGTGGCTCACGGGCCTAGCTGCTCCGCGGCATGTGGGATCTTCCCAGACCAGGGCTCGAACCCGTGTCCCCTGCATTGGCAGGCAGATCCTCAACCACTGCGCCACCAGGGAAGCCCATGAGTTAGATTTTTTTTTAGGTACTTCATAATTAGAATCATGCAGTACTTGTCCTTCTGTGACTGGCATATTTCACTTAATATAATGTCCTTCAGTTTCATTCATATTGTTGCATGCCATAGGAATTCCCTCTTTTTTTATGGCTGGATAAAGTATCCTTGCATGTGTATGTCACATTTAAAAAATCTATTCATTCACTGATGGACATTTAGGTTGCTTTTACAGGTTGACTATTGTGAATGATGATGCAGTAAACATGGGAGAGAAGATATCTCTTCCAGATCCTGATTTCAATTCCTCTGGGTATATATCCAAAACTGGTGTTGCTGAATTATATGGTAATTCTATTTTTAATTATTAAAACAATACATACAGTACTGGCATAAAAACAGATCGAAATATATGAAATATAAGGAAAGGTGCACAAAATCACTAAACATCAGGGCAATGCAAATCAAAACCACAATACAGTATGACCTCAGATCTGTTAGGATGCCTACTATTAAAAATAACAGTAATAATACAAGTGTTGGTGAGGATGTAGAGAAAAGGGAACCCTTATAAACTGTTTGTGGGAGTGTAAAATGGTATAGCTGCTATGGGAAACAGCATGGTGGTTCCTTGAAAAATTAACAATAGATGTGCCTATTTATTCTTGATTGCACCAAATATTAATTTTTAAGTTCTCAATGTTACTCTGATATATTATTGTTACTTATGCCTATAAACTTAATTCTGATATTAACATTTTTATAAACATAAACGCAGATACAAATATACAACCATTTCTAAAATGCAGTAAACGAAGCAAAAATTATTATAAATATGCAAATAATTTGTAATCAGTATTTTGGAAGAGTGTTTAAGTGGAAATTATCACTGCACTTCAATTTCCTTAGGGAAGATTTTTTATGGAATAGGAAGAATTAAGAAGGTGTCTGGCAGAAGGACTAAATGAACATTTTAGAAAATATAACAAGATTGTTGCACATACCAGAACATAGTATACAAACTGTGATGAAAGCAGAAGAAATGGATTTTAAAAAAAATTAAATGGTGACAGGCAGTGTAAAAGTAGTGAAAAAAAAAAAAAGTATTCAGCCTCTGGTCTATTATTTTAGTTCTATAGGGGAAAAAAATGAATGCGTGGGGAAAGGAAGATCAGCTTCCTACTTGGTTTGTCAATACCAGCTGACAGGCGAATTGGGGCAGTACCTCCTTCCACCAAGTGGAGGGTGGAAGATTAGTTCTTTGTTTGTTCCAGCTAACACCACTGGCCCGGGGAGTCAGAGTGCTGCCAACTGTTTTAATAGAAAAGGGGTGGGATGGAAGATCAGCCCCTAGCTCAGCCTCACTGAAACCATACAGGAGAGGGTTCTGTTGGTATTTGGCTGTAATAGGGTGAGTACTTCCAAGATTGTTTTTCTGTTCTGTTAAGTCCCTTTAGGGAACAGCCTTCCCTCAGAGGTTTTGTTTGTTTGTTTACTTGTTTGTCTTTGCCTATCGTAGGTTCTGGACTAGAATCTTTCGCAACACTCTGCCCAGGATACATAGGCGGCAATAAGGAAACCCAGGGGGCCCAGCATTGTGTTATTCCTCAAGTCCCAAGGTCCCTAGGCAGTCCACATTCTTCTTTCTACCTTTCAGAGTCTTATACTTGTCTGTTGTGTTATATCCAGGAGATTTTTAGTTGTAGGCGGGATAATCTTGGAGAAATGGGGTGACTCCACTTGGGCTGAAAGTGGAAGTGCACATTGTTCTGTTTTGCTCTATTCATCACACCTGCAGGTGTCTTCCATTCTCTCACACTTTCCTTTAGAAATGCAGCTTTCTAAACTATTTTTCCTTCTGTAGAGTGATATTTTTTGAATATGCCTGAGAATTAAAGATAATGGACAAAGCACTACCTATAGCTAAGGATCCTTGCACTCTCTTCTCTCTATGGGAAGCTATTTTAAAGATTATACTGTAATGATTCAGAGAGAATAAGGAACTTGACCAAAGTCATATGCTTTGATAATGACTGAGCCTTGATTTTTAACCGGGTCTGTGAGATTCCAAACCAGTTTTTTTTTTTTCTTTTACGGCATGTTCTTCCTTGAATGGAATTATTGCTTTGCTTTTCATTGCCAATATGTCGATATATCAAGAGTTCTTTATGTAAAGATCAATTTCAGTAATCGTTTTATGCTTAGAGCTTAGCATATACTAAGAATTTAATAGAGCTTGTTTCTTAAATAGGTGCTAATTGGAGCGTCCTTTAAATTTTTTTAAAAAGACAGTGGAGCTCTTAAAGAGATTAAAGCCTACTCTGGAAAATAAAAATAAAAAGGAAATAATTCTTTGTAAAAGCATCTTTTTCCGTATGCAAAGGAAGGAAAACTTAGAGGCACTTACACAGAAAAGAAAAAGATTTGAAATAAATGTAAAATACGGGCAACTTAACCTGCAACTAGAACATGAAAGGAATTGTTAAATCATCTTCTTTCAGCTTTATCTCCAGAGTCATCAGTTAAATATGCCAGACGAAGAGTCTGTGATGGAGAACACTTGCTGGATCAAAACCAAGAATGAAAGGTAAGCTTATGATTTACAACAAATGTTTATCATGTGTTTTTCAACTTAAAGGAAAAGAAAAATTCCTAAATATGTCCAGATTGCCAAAAGTTTTGTTCTTTACATAAACAAATATATCCAGAGAAAGAAATATTTGATATCCATGAAAGCTTTTTTAAAACTTTTATTCAATGAGTAGAATATAACTATACTTGAAGTTCTCAAAGCTTCTGTTAGCAGCAAAGAAATAAACAGTGTGAGCTTAATTTTCTTTGACTTTCCCTCAAAGTGTATATGGAACCAAATACCAAAATATTCTTCAAATATTTCATCTAAAAATTCTTCCACAAAGAGATGGAGGAACATTAGCTCTTAAAAGAATAGTGAATATTTGATATATGTAGATAGTTATTTTCTTCCAGAAAATTCAGTCATAAGTAGCAGGGAAAGAGTACCACATAAATAAGCAAAACTTAATAGCTAATGTTTCCTGATCTTTAGAATATTTAATTTGGCGAAGACAAAATTGTCTTGAAATGATTCTATAAAATTTGCATATATTTATAAAATCAATATTTTCATATTTATTTTCATGTTTGTAGTGTGTCTATGCCATTTATTTACAAATGTATGTATTTGAATATTAAAAGTAACTACAACCACAGCAGGGTAGCTTGGCAAGATATAATATCTGTTTAGGCTAGTGTGGAAATTGGTAATATCCCTTTTTCCAAGTAATTAGTTAAAACTGTTGATTTCTACAGACACTCAAGAGGGAGAATGACTGAAACCACAGTTATAATAATAGTTCTCTCATAAAGATGTATATCAAGGGAGGACAGGTTGCTGAAAAGGAACTTGTGATCACAGCCTGGTTAAAGTAAGAGATACATTTTTTTCACCCTAAAGGGAGAAAAAAAATGACCAGAGCTGGAAGCCAGATTTGTTAAACAGGGTTTAAAAGTAAAAATGAAATGAGGTGTTCTCTGCAGTATGGTAACAGGTGCTTGAACTTAATAAGCCTCAGCTTCTCTGGTAGTAGGCTTGTCACATAAAAGAAGAGTTACATTTGACACAGTTTACCTAGTTTTCACTGTAGTTTTTTGTCTTTTCTTCTGTCCTTTTAAGGGAAGAGGCGAAAGAATGGAGTGGTAGAGGTGATCTGGAAACAGCACTCATAGTATGTGCTCATAATGTATTAATTTATTTTGCCAGAAGAAAGAAAACCCTAGTTGTTTCACATTTGAGTACTCCCACTTTAAAAAGAGTTATTTGATACTATAGCATGACAATTTTTAGAGTTGGAAGTGAACATAGAAACGTATTGTCTTGCTATAATTTTAATTTCTCAAATTTGACTTCTATTAAATAAATGAGCTACAGAATCAAAATTTTCTGGCAGTGTAGTTACATTTGTCATTATTCACAATATGCCATAATAATAGTAATAATAAATCAAATATTCTGCTTAAATTTTTAAATTTTATGCATTATAAAACAGTATTCCCTTAAACAACAAAAATTTCAATCATCAAGTTTATAATTAGACAAAAAAATTGTCAATTTAAAAACTAAAATATACCCTGCTAAAAAGGATTATAGAGACTTTAGATTTGTGTTAATTTCTTTTTTTTAATTTAATTTTTATTTTACACTGGAGTATAGTTGATTTACAATGTTGTGTTAGTTTCCTGTGTACAGCAAAGTGATTCAATTATACATATATCCATTCTTTGTCAGATTCTTTTCCCATATAGGTTATTACAGAATATTGAGTAGCGCTCCCTGTACTATACAGTAGGTCTTTGTTGATTATCTATTTTATATATAGTAGTGTGTATATTTGTGTTAATTTCTACTTCTTGAAAGTATAGCATCAATGTAATATATTTAAATATGAAATATGTTTTCAGATTTTGGAACCATTTTGAATTTAAGTTTCCACTGGTCATTCAGAGAGAAAGTATGCATGAAAAAATTATGTTCATCATTCTGTCTGCCAAGGTGGTAGTTGTGAAGCTGCACTCCTTTTTAAATATAGCTGTGCCTATGACACCTTGCAGTGAAGGTAGCTAGACTTATAGCAGCTAATTCAGTTAGATGAAACGTGGCAAAGCAAAGACTGTGTGATTTGATGAAGGTTATTTATGACATTGATGAAGAACACCTCACAAAATAATTTTTATTAAAACTATGTAGAACTGGGCAATATTTAATTTGTTAATTTGTGCTTGCTAATTAATTATGCTCAAAAAGTCTATTCATGACATATTATTGTTCCTTCCAACATGTATGATTACTGATAAAATGGAAGAGAGCAAATAGATTAAAATATGGAGGTATTAATGGAGTGAAAATTTACTGAATTAAAGTCTAAAGAGGTGCCATGAATAATCTATTATGAAATTGTTGCTCAGCACCAGAAGAATGTGCTAGAATCTAGCTTGTTTGGTTGATGAAGAGTTGATATTTTAACCTCATACTTTAACTTACACCAAGAGATTTTTTTTTCTTAAATTTCCAATATAGTTAGAATGTTTAGCACTAATATGAATTTTGAAATTACGGTAAGTAACAGAAGGGTCTTGCTTCCTAAAAAGTCATGTCCTCTAACAGTAACATAGAATGTTCTGGGAGCAGCTTCAAATCTGAGGAATTTGCCATTTATATCTATAGAATATACAGTCTACTTGAAGCATTTCAGTCATCCTTAAGACATAAACTAGCAATTGTTCACCTTAAAGAAATGAAATGTAAGAATGTTTCACTCTTAACGTTGTCTATACAAAAGATCTATTTCAATTGATTGGTAGGCTAAAATAAATTTTGGAAAAATATTGAAAGGCAAACAGTTATATTGTCTCTAAAGTTCTTTGAAGCACTAAAATTCCAAAGTTCTATGATAATTCACCTGGACTATATAATACAGGTTTCTGACATTGTAGTTATACTTGTCATTATTCAAGTCCTGTCATAATTTTAAAGCTCAGATAATCCAATATATAACAGTGTTGGCAAAAAGATGTAGAGTATATCTTTTCATTCTTTTACTCCCTGAGATCATTCTAGAATATACAATTGTTTGGCAATGCAAGTGATAGAAACCAGACATGTTGCAAGATCTATAGATATAGATTGATCTTATCTTGTTTTCCTCCCTAAACTTGGCAGCTACTTTTGACATCTCTCAAGTTAATCCATCAAGTTTAGAGAACAAATCATGATATATTCAAGCACTAAATTTTAATTGACTAGGAATAACATTGGTTCCCATGTCTTTTTGGACTGAACCACAACATATAGAGAGAGGTTTCTGTGGTGGTGTTTTGTTTTATTTCCTACAGCAGTCCAGAAGAACTGTTTATCTGTTCCAAATTAGAAATCAGATAACTCACTTTTTTTCTTTCTTTTTAATTATAGGGAGATTGAGAATTTCCAAAGATAAGTAAAAGAACAAGGAATTAAACTTGAGCCAACAAAATGAATGAATCTAGTAATAGAATTAAGTGAGCCAATAATATATACATATATAGCTAGATAGTGACAAAGGTATTTACCATGTGGGAGTAGCTTATTGGTTGTAGGGGCCCCTAAGGAAGTTACTCTCCACAAACTGAAAAAGTGAGGAAACAAGGAGAGAGACAATATAGGAACTACCAACAACATTAAGTTGCTCTCCTTGATATAAAAGTGAGGGCTTGCTAATATGTGTGAAAGACTAGAAGAGATTAGCCCTAGTGACAGTAAGATATGGTGATTTGACCAAGTCAGACTTGAGGGAGAATTATTGGCTCTTTCCAACAATCAGTGCATGTAGAAAATATGGGCTGCTAGATATGCACACCAAGATCTCAAAGGTCTACCTAGAAAAGGGAATAAAATCCAACCTAAAGCTGTATGTGATTTAACAGTATATCTACAATGTAGGCACAATCTTGGCATATATGATATGTAATTTTTACCTTTTACTTTTTAAAATTAAATTTATTAATGTAAATTCGTGGCAAGGATGTACTTCAGAAATTCCCAAGTGTGCTTGGAAAATGCACATTCTTCAATTATACTTCATGTGGATGAATGAAAATTTGCATAAATAGGTATGCCACAAAGACTACTTTGAGAATCAGAGGCTGATTGAATAAAAAAACAGGCATTCTCACTCATCTCATGTACCTTAGTCCCTTTGGTTGCTGTAACAAAAATACCATAGGCTGGGTGACTGGAACAACATTTATTTCTCACAGTTTTGGAGGCTGTAAAGTCCAAGATCAAGGTGTCTGTTGGGGCCCTGCTTCCTTGTTCATGGATGGCTGTCTTCTTGTTGTGTCCTCACATGGCTGAAGGGGCCAGGGAGCTCTCCAAGGTCTCTTTTTATAAGAGCATTAGTCTTCTTCATGAGGGCTCCATCCTTACAACCTAATCACCTTCCAAAGGACCCACCTCCAAATACATGGTATTTGGGGATGCACACTGGGGATTAGGTTTCAACATAAGAATTCTGGGGAGACATAAATGTTCAGTCTATAGCATCATCGTTTAATACCAAGAGGCTGCAAATTGAGAAGTCTTAATTTAACCAACATTTCAACACTAAACATCTGCAAAACCACTCTTGAAACTGCTAAATCATATATATAATACATATAATTATATATATACAATTATATATATTATTTATTTTCCAGAATTTTGTTAGATTCCAGCTCTCCAGTTCTCTGGAGGTTAGGACAAGGGTTTACATGCCACTAATACAAGTTTACCATATTCTGAACTTCAAACCCTAACCTTGGATCAAAAGTCAAGTTAGCTCTCTGTACCATCATTCCTAGTGAAGGTTGAGCAAGTCTTTCTTTGTTTTCCAGTGCATTCTATATTCACAGTAAGATTTTCCCCCAATGATTAACAAATCTGGGAATGAACTCAGACAAGCTTTGGTTGAACTCATCCTGAGTATTCAGCAATTTCTTCACAATAGTAAGTCAGACTTTGGAAAGGTAAGTTATATGGTTATCTCTGTTAAAATTCCATTTACTGATTGATTTAAAACCTGGAAGACTTTAGGGGAAGATTTGTTCTATGTGTTTGGACAAATCTCCTCTAGGAAAGATATAATTTAAATCAAATCATTTCAAATCATGATTGAAACCACTAGTCAGGAAGACTTGTAATCAATGCTTATGTGAAAAAAATGAATATGTGTAGCTTGATACAACGTCAGTGTATTTTTCTCATAGCTCAGATGTAGATGTTTTCTATTAGGAGGTACATACATTGTGAAGCAGTGTATTGTTTTGCATTACATCTGTCATTACATTAGAAAACCATTTGGCGGGTTTAGTCATGCCTATGATACGCCCATTCATCTCTTAGTGCTTATGTGGTACCAACATACTGCCTTGCTTAGTGATTATATTTTTACTCCTTATTTCCCTTCAAAGACTCTGGGGTAATGGAGGGCAGGTGTTTTGCATTATTACTATTTCTTTTATGCAGTTATTAGGTAGTAAATATTTGTGATTGAGACTAATCTTTTTTATTTTCTCAGTATTACCAGGTACCTACCATTGAAACAATTATCACATCAGTAATTTTTAGACTTTTATTTGCGATTTTTGATGGCTGTTCCCAAAATATTCGTATCTGAGAGCAGAACTTAGTGTCTTTGCTCAGTGCTGTGTCTCTTGTGGCTACATAGTGCTCAACCCATAGTAGTTGTTAGAGAAATATTTATTGAATAAATTAATAATTTGAATGAATAACTATATTCCAATATCTAAGTTTTCATAACTTTCTGTCTATAAAGAAATGGCATTAAAATGTCTCAGTGTATTTATAGAGCAGTTTTAGCATTTAGTGGTTCTGGTATTAAATTACATGCTAAGCTGCTATGAAAAAGAGATCTGAAAACAGTGACTTAATAAGACAATAGTTTATTTCTTTTTCACCCATCAATATGGACATGAGTGTTCTGAGGTGACCAGGCTTGCTCTTGTCTACAGTGTTATTAAGGGACTGGATCTTATTAATAGCTTCAAATGATAACCTTTTAAAAATATGAGACATTAGACATTCATTCAAATGGTTCTTTAAATATGCTATTGACCAGTGTGAATAGGTGTTTTACAGGTATTGGCTTCTCTCAAAATTTCTACTTAACTTTTGTTTCAAACTTCTTTATCAAGTGTTAAAAGCTGCATTACATATGTCTGCACATATATATCTTCTACATGAGACAATCTTTCCTTGATCTACAAAAGTAGATGAACTATGAATAGTATGATTACACTTAAGCTGTATATACACAAATGTGTATGACTTGGTACACAAAAGACACATTTGAGCAATATGTTTACAGTAACATCTCTGGGGATTTATAGGAGACAGTGACTGTACAGTATAGATTTCTGTAAAGTATGACTTTAAAGAACTTTTTATGACTTTTGTAATCAGAAAAAATATGTTTTAAAGAGGATAAAATTTTGAAGAAATAGTTCTTTATGATGATGCATATTTTAACCATTTGTGACAGAGCAAAGGAATTATGCCAAAACACAAAAAACACCAAAGTTTTTTACATTAAAAATTTTATCTTCACAAAGTAATTTTAAAAATATGAAAATACTAGCTAAGCCCTTATTTTTCGGGAGACCAGGATGTAATTAATATTTTCAAAGATACTAAGGTAAAACATATTAACTTTAAATGTTGGAATCTCAAAGAATATTTACCATAAATATGAACTCTATTTTGGAACTACTATTTGAAAGGAATGAACCATTAAATAAAATTATAACCAAACATGTGCCAATTTTCTACAAGTTTGATATACAAATTATTCCTAAATTTAATCTGAAAAGGACTATGCAAAGTTTAATTTCATCTATAAGAGAATCAGTTTAATTGAGTTTGGCCATTTATTCAGTATAGCTTTTAGAATAATATTCTATACAATTCCAAAATAGTGCATACTTATTTGACTCAACTAATCATAGCAGTCAGCACAATAGCTTGCCTTTCCTAAAACATTTCTTGAAAACTTTTCAAGTGACATGGAGAGAGAGCAAGAGAACAAGAGAAAGAGAAAGGGGACTGGCAATAAGGATATTGAACAAAAATTAGTAATGAAACTGATGGAGCCTAAAGAAATCAGTAGTATTTGAAAAATATTTGCTACCTCACCTGGAAGACACATTATGCTTTATGAATTTAGTTCAATCAATGAGCACTTCAGTTGAAGTTTTATATTTTACATTTCAAATTTCAACTCATAAGACTTAAATCTTACTTTCAGAGTCTAACCTAGGTGAAATCTTGAGACCCTTGCTGGAATGACATTTTAAAAATGTACGTGTTCGCTTCTGAATAATACCACAAGGATTCAATGAATATCTCATTTACAAAATGCAAAACTAATTTTTTCACAATATTTATTTTAATCCTTATGGCTAACTTGTGAGGGAAGCTATGTCCATTTTAAAGATGAGGAAACCAGTCCGCAGTCCTGCTGCCAGAGTCTACCTGGGATTTGAACCCAGACAGCAGTCTGGCTCTGCAGTCCAGTCACTAAACTACCACATTATAAAGTTGCTACAGACTTGAGTTGTTTGTAATATACTGGAATCTCCTCTCTTAGCCTGCCCCCTCCCCCCAGTTTTAGTAATGGTGTGTCTGTAATGTGGCTATTTGCTTAGTGTAGATCGTAAAGAGTCTCCCATGTGCACCTTCTTAATCCCACTACCTTTTCCCCTACAAATTATTCAATCTTCTGAAATTCATATTTATCACTTATATTTCCTCATAGGTTAATGACCTGAATATGCATACCTAATTGCATAAATTTAGTTCACCCCTTTTTATTATTTACTTTGTGGAGTCTCCATTATTCTACAAATCCTCATCTATTTCTTTCTTTTCCTTACAGTTAATTTGTTGAAGAACCCAGGCTATTTGATGATTGCATACTTCTTCCCCTCTGTATTTCCTGCAAATGGATCCAGAATTAAAGCCACTTAGATTTGATCACTTTAGCAACTCTAGATGATGTTGTGTTCTTTCATCAAGAGTCATTTTGTATCTGGTTGTCTCACTTTTTATGATGTTAGCATCTGTTGCTGCTTAGTGCCTAGATCCATGTATTTAGATTGAGCTGAAAAAATGATGATATTTTAAGTTTATCATATCCTTTCAATTATTAGATGGAATTCTTCTAAAAAGAGATTTTTTCCTCCTTCCAATAGTTGGTTATCCTGTGGTACAGTTCATCTAGTAGAGACAACACAAATATTTTCCCTTTACTTATGAGTTCGCAAGATAATAAAATTGTTCACCTCAAAAGTAAGATTTTTTTCCTGCAATATCATGGAGAAACCATTGATTTAAACATAGTTTTGATCAGTTTTCTACTCATATCTTTCCAGTGTACTTTTATTTTCTGCAGGTATACTATTTTGCTACTTACTCTCTTTTTCCTTATAATAACTTTTTATGGGGTTTGGGCCATAACGCTTTCCTATTGCTCACTCTTATGTGAAATCAGGTTTTCTGGATATTTAAAAGGAGGTTAGTAGCTTTTATTGCTTAAAAGAGCTGCTCCCTGTTGTTTTTATGCAGTTTTCAAAAATACGATGATTTGATTTCTGAGCTTTTCCTGCTCTGGTCTGCTCCCTCACATTCCTCTTGAAAGTCTCTTTTCTTTTCTTTTTTCTTTGTTTTTTTTAAAATAATAATACTATTTTATTTTATTTTTTAATTAATTAATTTACTTGTTTATTTTGGCTGTGTTGGGTCTTCGTTGCTGTGCACGGGCTTTCTCTAGTTGCGGCGAGTGGGGGCTACTCTTCGTTGCGGTTCGCGGGCTTCTCGTTGTGGTGGCTTCTCTTGTTGCGGAGCATGGGCTCTACATGTGCGGGCTTCAGTAGTGGTGGTGCACGGGCTCGGTAGTTGTGGCTCGCAGGCTCTAGAGCACAGGCTCAGTAGCTGTGGCGCACAGGCTTAGTTGCTCCGCGGCATGTGGGATCTTCCTGGACCAGGGCTCGAACCCATGTTCTGTATTGGCAGGCAGATTCTTAATGACTGTGCCACCAGAGAAGTCAGAAAGTCTCTTTTCTTTCCTTCTATACTCTCTGTTCTACTTTTTAAAAATTTTATTCTCAAGAATTTTTTCTCAATGTGGAATCATGTTCTGGAAGGAAATTTTTGCTGGTCTATTTCAGAAGTTGAGAGTTAATAGACTGCTCCAGCCTTTTTAGAGCTAACTAGAACCCTAGTACACACCTGATAATGAATTGCTCATTGTGCCTTTCATTTTCAACTACTGCTCCAAAATTGACACACTGTGCCTTTCTGTTGGTTCTTAGGTACTAATATTAATCCTTATTTCTTTGAAAATATTTATTTATCATAGCATAGCATTCACTTTTTAATATATAAGACAGATTATTTTCTTTCTGTAAATGATACCCAGATGTCTTAATATCTTTTCTTCACAATATGTCACAAATATCAGCAAATCATCCATTCTGTATTTTATATCCATGACTTAAAAAAACATCTTGTTTTATCATTCTTTTACTGTTAATATAACCTCTAAGCAGAAATTCTAGTTATATCCAGAGAAGGGGTGTGAACAGTCTTTATTACATGAACATCCTTAATTTCAATAGTGGGCTTGATAATTATTTGCTGTATAAACATTTGAAATGGATTTGCTGTCTATATATTTATACCATACTGACAATTCACTTCAGTAATTTCCATCAGCTGAATGACCTATTCAAGTTATAGAACACAGATAATTAAATGACAAAACCATATAACATTCAGTTTAAAATCGAATATTCCGTAAAATATAACTTCGGGTAACAAATTAACTCATTTCTTCTACAGTGTATACATAATGCACTAAGCAATAAGTTCAAAATTAATACCTTTTACCTTGGCAACTCTTCTTTAATTTCAGTTGTAGGTGGTCTGCTTCCATGTATAATGTAGAAAAGAAAAGAGCATTGCTACCAATCTAACAACAAGAAAAAATGAAGAAACTATAAGACTGTAACTTTTCATAAACCCATCAGAGACAGGATGCAGAGTAAATAAGCAGTCTGAAATCTAAGGAAAGACAAACTTCTCCAAGAGGAGATGGGGAGTGAGCTTTGGCTCGCCTTTGATAGAATTTAAGAAAGAGATTCTGGCTGTCACATAGGAATGTAAGAATACAGGTAAAATTTTTAGGTAAGTGTTCAAGGCTGAATGGAAAAGACTGTTAAAGTATAGAAACCTTAGGAAAAATAGACACGGGGAATTTTAAATAACTCTAAAAATAATTGAGTGTCTAATGCAAAAATGGTAGCAATGTGGGTTTAGAGTATGTGAAAGTAAAATGCATGACTGCAATAGTATAAAATTTGACAGAAAGAAATTAGAAATACATTGTGTGTTCCTTCATTTTATAATTGATATGATTTAATATTATTTGAAGTTAGACTGTAATGAAAGATAAATACTGTAAACACAAGGGAAAATAAAAATAAAATAATAGTTATAGAAATTGGCTGTTACTAGAGATAGCATGAAGTCATAAAATAAATTTAATCACATATAAGTGAACAAAAGGAACAAAGGAAAAAGTGAACCAAGTAGAAAACAAATTTTAGGATTGTAGATATAAATCTAGTCATATCAAAAATTGCATTAAATTTAAACAGCGTAAACACAACAATTAAAAGATGAAGATTGCCAGAATGGATTTTTTAAAAAAGGCAATTAACCCCTTATCAGTCATATCACAGCTCGCACAACTCCACATCAAGAAAACCAAATAACCCAGTTAAAAAATGGCAGAAGAACTGAATAGACATTTCTCCAAACAGGAAATGCAGATGGCCAACAGGCACATGAAAAGATGCTCAACACTTCTAGTCTTCAGGGAAATGCAAATCAAAACAATGAGATGTCACCCCACACCTGTCAGAATGGCTGTCATCAAAAAGAACTCAAATAACAAACGTTGGTGAGGATGTTGAGAAAAGGGAACCCTTATACACTGTTGGTGGGAATGTAAATTGGTACTGTGGAAAACAGTATGGAGATTTTTCAAAACACTAAAGATAGAACCACCATATGATCCAGCAGTTCCACTTCTGGGTATATATCTGAGAAAAAACAAAAACACTAATTCGAAAATATACATGCACCGCATTGTTCATAGCAACATTATTTACAACTGCCAAGATATGGAAGCAACATAATTGCCCATGAACAGATAAAGAAGATGTGGTATACATATCTATATACATAGATAGATAGATAGATATAGATATATATACATGTACACACACACTCACACACACTCACAATGGAATACTACTCAGCCATAAAAAAAGAATGAAATTTTGCCCTTTGTAGCAACATGGATGGACTTGGAGGGTATTATGCTAAGAGAAATAAATTTGACAAAAAAAGATAAATACTGTATGATATTACTTATATGTTGAATCTAAAGAATACAACAAACTAGTCAATATAACAAAAAAGAAGCAGACTCACAGATATAGAGAATGAACTACTGGTTACCAGTGAGGAGAGGGAAGGGGAGAGGGGCAAGAAAGGAGTACGGGATTAAGAGGTACAAACTATTAAGAGGTACAAGCTACAAAGATATATTGTACAATATAGTCAATATTTTATAATAACTACAAAGGGAGTATAAACTTTAAAAATTGTGAATCATATATTGTATACCTGTAACATATAATATTGTAAAGCAAATATACTTCAATAAAAGAAGGCAGGCCCAACTATATGCTGCCCACAAAAAAAGCAGCTTACATCAATTTATCAGTGACTCCCTTAAGATTTATTAAGCACTTAAAACTTTGGAAAAAGTAAAAAAAACTAGAAAGTATGATAGTAGTATATCAGTTTTAGTATGATTATTATGATATTCAGTCTGATATTAAAGTCCAATATCACCAGTTATCACTGATTTCTCAGTTACTCATTCCCCACATTATCTGGCCTATATCCGCTGATATTCGAACTCTTTATTTTCATTTTACAAAGCATAATTTCCATGAAATTTCACTTCTTTACTCACTCACAAACCTGTTGAATTCGTAATCTGATTTGGACATTATGCTATTAAGTAGAATAGCTTCATTCCTCTTCTCACTTAATAGAAAGTTTTCATTGAATTTCATATTCTAGCTTAAAACCTGCTTACAACCTATCTCTTTACTTCGAGTTCTTAGTAAGTCATTTTTTTATTTCCTGTTTGAAAATGCTTATTTTTAGATGTCTTAAGTTTGTTGAGTGTTGATGTTTGCCTCTTTGGTTTGGTAAACACCTGGTGGATGAAATTGGGTTTTATAGGTTTCTTTTTTAAATGTCTTTTCAAAGTTTTAACTGTTTGATACACAACTTAAGTCTTAAGAGAGTCACTGATAAGTTAGTGTAATTTTTTAGTCTAAGATATCAATGACTACGTTTTAGGAAATATTTCTGTGGAACATCTATTCATCCATCATGCTTGTCTTTCTCTCGGTATTGAAAACTGCAAATGTTTTTCTACTATTAGCACACATACTTGTACAGTATCCCTCATGAGTTTCCTTTGCCTTTTCCCCAAATCTGTCATTATGCTTGCACTGTGCATTTTAATGCATAATGGAAAACCTGCATGCATTGTGAACAGTGGCATAATGTATTCTTCAGGGTGATAAGTTATGTTTCATGTAATGTCAGTTCCTCTTTCTGAATCTACTCTGTTCTCAGTAGATGTGTTTCAAATTAATAGAGCATTAGTCCCTAATCAAGGAAGTATTTAGGAATACATTTTTAATTAAAATGAACTATGGGGAGGAATAAATAGTGTTAGACTTTTTTGTGTTAATTTGACATAATGCATTACTCATGAATCTTTGTGCATTATTTAAGATTAGATCATTGGTATTTCTGTAAACCCAACATAAAAATTAAGGCAAATGGAAAGAAGATTTAGTAGACATTTTTTAAAAAGCTTAAAATGACAGAGGCTGTGATATGAACCAAATCACAGAGTATATACTTTTAAGGACCAAAAGCAATTATATAATCAAGCCATCTACTTGCTTAGAAACAAAGAACACTACAAGACAGATGCATCGCCTGTTTTTAATTACAGAGACTACGTGATCTCCCTTTGTAGCTTTATCATCTTTGCCATCAGGAAGTTCTTTCACAAGACAGCTTCAATGAACAATAACGTCCGACTTTTTGTTTGTTGGTTGTTAAAATATATTCATTTTATTTGTAGAACTCCAATAAATGCATTTTCATTTTAGGCATGAAATAGTAAAATCCCAAGTTCTAGCTCCAAGGATTTCATAGTTAATATTTACACATCAGCTAAAGTTCAGAATATATGAAAAAGAAACAGCAGACTCAAATCTGTAAGATACTATCTGTGAAAAGACACAATCTTATAATCTTGCAAGATATGTGAATTAATAGTAGAAATATTTTTCTGTAATTGCGGTCTATGGTCTTTTCATCTTATCAAGATTATAAAAATAAAATAATTGTACAATTATTGGGAAAATATTATTGGAATTGAGACTGTTCCCTTGACACTGACCTTATTAGAAGACAAAACTATGTAAAATTTGTAAGGCACATACTCTAGGGCATGAGTGATAACTTCCTTAGAAATTATTTCCAGGGTGTATACAGGGTTACTTACATGACATGGTGCTCAGCAATTGGAAATTCACTTTCAAAAAGTAAGTGACTCCTCCCCACAAAGAAGTAAAACCTCTCTCCTCTATGTAGCAACCCACAGATGGTCTTTGAATGAGGTTCAGATCCAGAAGTCAAAAAGGGAAGAAATACTACTATCCCAGAAGGAAAACATACCAGCATGCTCCACTTATAGAGTCAGAGAATCAAAACCAGGATTAATAAGCAAAGAGTAAGAACTACCAGTAATAAGTTCTATAGGACTTGAAGCAAAAATGGGAGATCTTGGCACAGACCAGTCAGAAGAGGATACAACTGGAAATAAATTACTTTCTGATTCACATTGAATAAGGATTATGACCAAGGCTTTGTGATGAGGATCCAAAGATGGATGACAAAAATCTATTACATATCTTCTATAATTTCATTTTGTTCAAGTAAATATATGATAGTTGTAGTTTTCATTACAGAATTTGGGTCCTGGAAGGTTTTATAAAGTTTTTTGATATATTCATAAATAGCTAAAGAATTATCTCTGTATTGTCTTATATAGCTGTATGGGTGGGGCAAATATCACAATAAATATTTTGGTTGTATAAAAATAAAGTTAGAGAAACAACACCTCATGCCTATTTTGACTTAAAGACACATTTGTTTTTCTGTCTGGTGTGAGAGCTTTCCTCAAATGACCTCAAATAGGATTGTGGTTCAGACTCAGAGAAGCTGAAAAAACTTTCAGTAATGTCAATTAATAGTTGTGTGTACTTAAGCAAATAGTTTTCTCTCTTCAAACTTCACATGGCTCAGCCATAAAATGGCAACAATAGTTACTC
The DNA here is from genome assembly GCF_009873245.2 of Balaenoptera musculus. Lineage (NCBI taxonomy): Eukaryota > Metazoa > Chordata > Mammalia > Artiodactyla > Balaenopteridae > Balaenoptera > Balaenoptera musculus. The sequence goes on along the minus strand of NC_045788.1, from coordinate 103,860,279 downwards.
AAAGGAATTTTGTGATGCTAAAAGGACACAATGGACATTATTACAACTAGATCAATGCCTATCACATATCAACTACTCAAATAGATGAATATGAAAAACTGTGCATAATAGATGGCCCTCTGTTTCTACTGTTATCTTTCACAATTTTCTTCCTAGCACTCATTGTTGTCATTTATATCTACTTGAGTAATTTTTTTGTGTGTGAATGAATAATCACTCCTTAGGCTTGTGCTGAAGGCGTGATCAACAGAAACAATTTCCTTGAATACTAGCCAAGGAAAACCCTTTGTGGCTTTATTACAACAAGAAGCAAATGCCTCTAGAGCTTTATGCTCAGAAGCTGCCATATTAATTTGGAAAACCAAAACAATCTATTGTGTACTATTGGATGGTTAAACAGACAAGAGTTATAAGTGTAAAAATGCTTCCACTTACCAAATTTGGAGAGAAGTTGCTGTGGTTTATAAGGAACTTGGAATTTTACCTGTGACTCCATTTCACCATTGAAAACCAGAATGCCACCTAGGGATTTAGTGTTTATCTCTGTGCTCTGCAAGAAAAAGCCCACAATAAGTATAGATCAATCATTCCTTAAAATCTAAAGGCTCAAAGAGGAAAGATACATGTGCAAAAAATACATATTATTTTGGAAACCATCTCAAAATAATAAATATTAAGCCAGTATATAGTATATGAACTTATCTTGAAAGTAGCCATTTTTCTGCTTTATTTGTACCCATATATTGCTCTGGATACTGGTAACAAGCAAAACCACACTATAAACTCCTCACCCTCCACCAAAGACCTCTGCTGTTAAGCCTTTGCTGGAATATGATATTGGGCCACTTTATTTGGCATGGATTAGTGCTTTCAGTTTAAGCAGCCTTGTTTATATAAGAAACAAAAGATACAAGAATTAAACTGAGCATGTGTCAGTATATATCTACATTTTTTTCTTTTCTTGTACATTGATTTTTTATATAATTATATATTTATTGTACTAAGTGTAGAAAATATTTAATTGTATATTAAATAACATATTTAATAAATCAATATATTTAATGATGTCAAATATAAAATATTTTATATATTTAATATATATTTCTATACTTTCAGGTTTTTTTTCTTTTCAGCCTTGTCAGGTATAAGAGGATTCAGAATGTTTGAAAGCATTTTATTTATGCTAATGTATTGAAAAAGGTAGAAAAGGAATCAAACGGGACTCAGGTATTTTTATAGTCAAATATTTAAGTATCAGCCTAACCACTGCAAGGAAATTAGAGAAGATACATTTAGAATTTTTAAATATTTTATTAAGCTACTCTCAGTATTTTGTTTACATATATATTTAACTGATAATGTACCCAAAAGTCTACTAAAATTCAGTGACGAAAATATTTCAAAATATGTATGCATGTGATCTGATTAGGGTCAATGTTGAGGATGAGCTTAGGTGATGACTTGATTGGGTTAAGGTAGCTATCACCTTAGTTTACCATCAAACCTGCGACAAGCTGTGCAGAGGACAAACGCAAGGTCAAGAATACAGTAAGCCGCGTCACTCATGACTCCCTTGTTCATCCTGGGGATGCACCAGTAATTCTAGGGGCTCAGGGCTGTGATTGTTGTGAGGAATCTCAAACCAGGAGTTCACCTTACTACAACAGAGGGAAATTCTTGTGTGCCAAAGTTACATACAGCCACCTTTCATTCCTCATGTGGAAACCTGCCATACTGCAGGCTCTGGTGCAGCTGGCCTGGCCATAGCTTATCAGGAGCTAAGAGCAAGCAGGATGCTATCTCCTTACCAAATACCATATTTTCTTAGATAACTCTCTCCTAACAAATGTGTCCCCACCTTCCCCTTGGAGATATTGAAAAATTCTATATAGAGTTAAAAAAAAAACTTTATTTTTTACCCTTATAATACAATTTATATGAATCATTATTAGGATAAGCTGCCACTAAAACATTTTCCTTAATAGAAAGATACTGTAGATAGTAAAACAAATTCTAAAATATATTCCTCAGCAGATTAGCCTCTCAAGGTTATTTAAATGGTGGGAATATTAAGAAAATACAAATACTGCTACGTGTCCTAGTTATAAAACTCAGTCAAGACTTCTGGCTTCTTCAGAGTCGTTAGCAAGCTAAAAACATTTGCTCTCATCCTTACCACAACAAAGGTCTGAGGATGCAGGGCAACCAAGTAACTCCAAATCCATGAAAATAGTCTCTCCACAGAGTGAAGAAGGGAGGACTTGCCGACTGGGGCAGCTTCTTCCAGGTACCATACAAGCTGGTAAGAAGAATTCAGCTAAAATTCTAACAAGTTCCTTAAGTCTGAGTTTGGACTAGCATGAGAATCTAGAATCCTTAAGAGCTAAACCATATAATTCACAAGGTGAATTAACTACCACTCAGGGCTCTTCTCCATGGACATCACCAGGTGCTCATAAGAAACATGTGGACAACACAAGAGACCTGAGACAGCATCCCTCATGGTACTGGCCTCCCTCCTGGGGACAGGAACAGAAGCTGTTGCATAAAGCCCTACCTCAATCCATCTCCCCTTCTCCCTCGGGAACAAGAGCCCCACCATGCTGGTGGAAAGGCAGCCAACCCTGTCATCTTGTGGCACTGGTAAAAGACCATCGCAGCTGGGAGGAGGGAACAGAAAAGCATCCTCTCTAGGGGGGCAAGGGTTATAGATACATCCTGGGCCTAGACAATTAAAGGCTGGGAAAGGAAAAATCACTGAGAACTCTTCATTCCTGAAACCCAGACACTGTATGTAGCTGCTTAAGACTGAGGTCAAATCAGATCAACAGAGAATTTCCTCTCCCCTGCGCCCCACTGTGAGGCCAATAAGCACTGAATAGTAAGTAACCACAGTCTAATTTGAGGAGAGGGACAAGAGAGAGGAGGCACAGCACCAAGTAAGGGTCTGACGCTGAGTGTGGAGGAGACACTGACAAAGATCCTCTGGCAACACAGCGCTCATCCAAATACAACTTCAACTAGAGAAATCTGAAACCTGTGGTACACTGAAGGCAAACATAATAATAATACAATCTGAACTCAGTATAATCCCTGACTAGATTAACACAAGCTCCACACGAAAGGCCTGGCAGAAGAATATGCATGCACAGGCATAAAGTTATTTACTTCAGTGTCTACTGTTTTACAAAAAAAATGTGGGTGAATCTCCAATGCTTTATGCTAAGTGAAGGGATCTAGATGTAAAAGGCCAGATAATGCATGAGTCCATTCATATCATTTCTGGAAAAGGCAAAATTAGAGGGAAAGAGAGTAGATCAATAGTTGCTAGTGCCTGGAGTTGGGGGAGGGGTTAACTCCAAAGGGATATGGGATAATTTGTTCTATACCTTATTATATTGTTTGTTTCACAACTGTATATATTTGTCAAAATTTGCAGAATTGTATGCTAAAATGGTGAATTTTACTGTTTGAAAATTATACTCTAAATGAATAAAAATAATCATGATACATTGCAGATTTAAGAACAGATTTTTTGTTTTAAAAAATGGAAATATTACCGTAAACGTACATGTACTTTTCAGATAGATCTTGGTTTCAAAATGTCAATAAGTGGGGTATAATAGGTACATCTTAGAAATGATATACTGATACTGCTTCCATTCTGGAGAATTACAAAGCACATTAGTGTGTTAAAGACTCTGATTGCTCTGAATAAAGAAAAATCTAGAGAATCTTTTTGTGAATATACACTTCTTAAGGCAATACCCTTTTGTGAAACACACACTAAGAAAAGATGACTTACAAGTTCTAGAACTTTGAAGAATTTATTGCTATATATTAGCTAAGAATCATTTTTCAAGAAGCCATTTTAGAGAAGTACAATTTATATAAATTGTCACTAAAGAAAAACAAGATAGGCCCCCCTCCTCCAGTGGGTAGTTTAGTTAATTGACCAGTAGAAAGTTATTTTCACATTAATACTATGATAACTATGTGAAAATTGCTCCTCTTCCCACAAAAAAAAACCCATGCAGCCGTATCTTAGGAACTTGCGCTAATGAAAGATCAAGTTGGAAATCACCCATGAACAATATCAGGCAGAGTTGGCTATGCAAATTGTGGGATCCATTGCAAAATGAAAATGAGGGGGCCACTGTCTAAAAAGCAGGTGAAAAAAAGTGTCATTTGAAATACTAAAGTATAAAACTTATTTCTTTTTTTCCTCTCTCTTGTCTTATCATGGTATTTTTTATTTGCTATTTAATGTCCTCTCCTACTGCACTGTATACTCTCCTGGTGAGTGCAAACCCTCATACATCTCCCTGGGCTCGAACTCATGACCCAACCTGTGTGTGTTCATGTAGTAAGGGAATCAGTTCCCCTCCCCATGGCCAGCCACCCCAATCCATAGAGGCTGGGCAACCCCCAAGAGGTTGCAACCTTCTTGGGTTATTACCTGGTTTGGAAACGGGCGAGAGTCACCTGCCTAATGCACCATGGTGCAGCTAACCTTGGGTGGAGATGGCCACGCCATGCCCACTAGGGACAGCTCACACCCAACGTACACGGTAGCCTCCTGCCTTGTTAAACACAGATTCCTGTGCTCATTCATGGAGATTCTGGTTAACTAAGGCTTTCTTGAGTCCCAGAAATCTGCATGTTGAAGGAGCTCTACAAATGATTTTGATATGCAACCACATTTGGGAGTAAGATATTACTCCTGAATTTGAGGTCTAGAGGCGAGTACAAGGGCTAGTTTGGAGAAGGTCTGATTTTTCACATTACATTAAATTGGCATCTGAGATGAGGGTATTTTCTGCTTCTTTATTTGGAAGCAGAATTCAGCCGAGACCAGCCATTAAAAAATATTAAAAACTTAACATCTTGCTTTTTATGAGACTAAGAATTGAAAGGAGGAAGTAAGGGAAAAATTCAGGATTTGTTGTCACGAGTGTACCTTAAAGATAAAGTCACATAAAAGCTCCTTAAAAACAAAGTAACCTCACAAGAGAGAAATTGCCAACCTTTTCTATATAACGTGGAAGAAGCAGATGGGTCTGTTTACTTGAACTGTTCAAAATAAATTTACATATTATTATATCTGTAAGAAACCAGATTATTTCCAAAGTAACCAAAGAAGTAAAATGTTGAAAATTTTCACACAATCTTGTTCTAATTATTTCAGTATCATTATCTGTAGATAAACAGTTTCATAATTCAAAAAAGAAAAAAAAAAGCCTTTAAAATGTTCAAATATTTTTGGCAAAGAAAACAATTTCTTAAGTTTTTAAATTTGTTTGAAGATAATTAAAATTGTGACAACCTATTGAAGTAGTGCCAAGTAACTTGTTTACACATATAAGCAACATAGTTTTTTCCCAGTGTCTACTCCAACTCTTCTTTCACATGGCTCTCAGGGGCATGCATCTAAGCAAAAGTACGATCTTGTTACCACCTTACTGTAAATACTTCAATGGCTTCCTAATCTTTTCAACAAAATTGTCAATTCTTTAGCATGGCATAAAGGGACTTTAAAATTTGGCTGTTTCATTTCCCACTTAACTCCTTCATCAGTTTGAAAAAATTAATAAACAGAAACTTCAACTAAATAGAGTTAGGAGACCAGAAGGAGGAACTCTCAAGTCCTGCTACCATAGCTGAGCTCAGCAGGAAAAAGAAAGACTCCTCTTCTTTCCTGGCAAGGACTGAGCCAATGAAAAGCCATGAACTCCTTATTTACTGTAGCCCTCCAAACTTCCTTTTCCTCTCTGGAAAAGCCTTCTTCCCTTGCTGTGAGGGGACTTGCATGTGGCTCACCATAGTTGCAGACCCCAAATTGCAATTCTCTGCTGATCCTAAATAAACTCAATTTTGCTGAAGAAATATCTAGCAGTCTTTTTGTCAACTTTTTTAGGTCAGCAAGTTCTTTATACTTTCCAGACTTTCTGGACTGCTTGCTTTCACATAAGTTTTTTTTTTTTTTTTTTTTTTTTTTGACTTCACTACTAGATAAATGCTTCTTTATTCTTTGAGGATGTGCTCAAATGTTCCTTCTTTGAGAGAGCCTTCTCTGGCCTGTTGTAGACATCATTAGATGCTTCGTCAAAAGAGGAGAAAAAAATGAGAGAGTGAAAAGGGACAATAGTAGTAGAATAAGAAAAAGAACCTAGTACAGGTGTGTGGAACATTCCTTATAATCCTAGATTTGTGATTATCTTTCCTGTGACCTTCAATATGCCACTCTTCCTCTCTGTCTTGTTTATGTCATTGATTAAAAGAGAAAGATGAACCAGATGACCTGTAAATTACAGCCATCTGCTTCTATGCAGTTAAGAGTGAAGAGAAAAAAAATGAAAAAAACCACAAAAAAAACATGGAATGGGATAGCAAAACACAGTCTCAGATTTTGGCCTTTCTAAAGAGACTGGAGATGGAGAAGAGAAAAGGTAAAGATATGTACAAGTAGTGAGGTTGTGTTGCGAAAATTTTCTCATAAATTGGAAGCTATCCAGCAAGAGTAATTCTAACTTCTCTCATCATAAAATGTTTACGATTTGAAAAAACAAGAGGAAGAAATGGGAGCAGGTATCAACTGGTCTTGAGAGTGAAGCGTAGTAGAGATAGAACAAATCGGAGATGATTTGAACAAACAGCTGCAATGTATTCTATTATCAAGTATTTACTGAGCATCTACCAAGCAGGACTTTCTGTTCCAGGCAACGGGATTACAAGGACAGACAAGTTAACCTTGAACCCTCCCCTTTTAGAGCATCATTAAATTGTCAAATGGTAGTATTGGTTGTAGACGTGAATTTCTGGAAGGCCCAATTGGCCGAGGTTATAATTGCTTCAACAATGCTCAGCAGCTGGCTATTGGGGAAGAAGAGGCCAGTGGTGCTTCCTAAGGATTTGATGAAGAAATGATCAGTTCAGAGAGGAGGCGTCTTAGGGTGGTTGTGAATTTTATTTAAAATACGATCCTAATTGCTTGGAAAGACAAATGAAGCCTGAATATAAGAAGTCAGAGATTGGGGTCAAGATGAGAGTGAAGAGTGAATATTTTCTAGTTATGATATTCAGTTGCAAATGATTCAAATTTATGATTTTAAGCAAGCTAAGCATAACAAAAAAAAAAACATAATGCACAAGGCAAGAAGCCAGCACTCAAAAAGCAATGATATTATGGCTAAATGAAAATTATTAACTCCAGTTGTACACTTGATTACCCTTGAGCAATTTCAATTGATTTGGGTAAGACTCACATATGAGGAAATCTGAGATTTTATCCTGCATTTTTGGCTCAGTTTATAGTCCTCACACAAACACTAAAGTGCAAGTCCAAGGAATTAGATAACATTGCATGAGCTATTTTTTGAGTTGTTGGTTTTTTATATTTATACATAATTCTAAATGATAGTTTGTTGAGAAAAATAAAGAAGAGTGAATTTGGAAATAAAGTAGAAATGTGCTAACTTAAATCCTTGTAGATGAAAAAGAAATATCTTTAAACATTTAATGTCTTGAATATCAGTTGTTAAGCCATTTCACTTTTACATGATGTTTAAGAAAAATCAAGTGCAGCAGAGCTACCAGGATTTATCACTGCATTTAAATAAATGCATGAGTTGAAAACTTTGTATGAATTAGTTATTAGATTTTATCCTGAGAGATGGGTATTGTCACGTCACCTAAAACAATAATTATTCACTAGGAGAAAAAGAAAGAAAGAAAGAAAGGATATAACACTTGATCAGTTTTTGCAAAAGGAAATTACTTTTAGTGAAGCGTGATTCAATCATAATACAAAAAAATCATACCAATGCCGTATCCTTTTCACTTACTTAAAAATATCAATTTACTGTATATTTGTGATTCTATAAATTCTTACTAAAAGTATTATCATTCTCGTTCTTCCCACTTTATTTAAAAGTGTTACTGGATATCAAGCTGAAGCGTCAACTGCTTGGTTAAAACTAGGCCAAGGGTTACTGTCCATAGGAAGTAATTTGATTATTCCTCCTGAAATGATGACAGATTTTAATGTATGCAACACAGCACTATGGACAGGATATCCTATACATGTATATGAGTATTTGCTTTTGTGGAAGGTGGAAAATGGAGGCAATATCTAATTAGTCATGACAAGAGTGACTGGTACACATGATTTGGCATCCATGCCTGTGTTTCAAGCAGGGGCTTCACCGAACACCTCAACTGGGTGCATAGAATCTCCTTATGTCAGTGAATCCTGTTGCAACCAAAGCTGTACTGCTGAAAAGGGTGAAATTATTTGGGGTTGCAAACAGTAAGATTTCTTGAAGATATTTTGCTAATAAATTCAATTTTATTTATTTTTTATTTATTTATTTTTTATTTTTGGCCGCGTCGGGTCTTAGCTGCGGCACGCGGGATCCTCATTGCGGCACACGGGCTCAGTAGTTGCGGTGTGCGGGCTTTAGTTACCTCGTGGCATGTGGGATCTAAGTTCCCTGACCAGGGCTTGAACCTGCATCTCCTTCATTGGGAGGTGGATTCTTAACCACTGCACCACCAGGGAAGCCCCTATTCTTAAGTTTATTAAAGATAAAATATATGAAAAATTGTACCTGTGTTTACATACAGCATCTATTTATTAATATCTGTTCTTTACTCAATTGTTAAAAATTTATTTTAATGGTCTGACATTTAAGGAACTTCCACATACCTGACTGCTTCTTATCACAGCCTGGAGCTGATGAAGCACTGTGTTGTGCAACTGCAGATGAATTCTTGGACAGATTTTTCTGCTTCACTACCTATTTTGTAGGTGCCAAAAATAATTGTTGATTGTGCCAAGTTGTGTCTTTATCACCTGTTAAACATCTCGGTGCACTGTCACATGGCATCTAAGGTAAGTATGCATTTCTTCTTGCCTTTACTTTCTTTATTGCACTCTATTCATAAAGCTTTTCTTTCTTTCATTGGCCTGTGTCATCTGTTGTATGAGATGAGCTTTAAGTCCATGTGATGTTTCTGTTTTTTAATTTGCTTTTTCAAACGTGGTTACTTTTTAAAGTCATCTAAAAATTTGAAACCAGAAAATGAATCTACTTTATTTTCACTGCCACTTAGCTGTCTTTTGCTTTTCAAGCACATCAAACCACAACCAAAGCAAAGAATGAAGATGAGAGAAGGAGTGAATTCTGAACCAGATCCAGTGTTTTCTGCCCAAAGCTCCAAGAGACAATGTTGGAAACTCTTGCAATTCACATCCTGGAAGTATTCTGACTCAATGCAACTGGTAAATATTAAGTATATGCTTTTGTGGATTAAATCTTAGCTCTTTTCCCAACACAACTTAATAATCATTTGGATTGACTTATTTGTTTGTGAAAATATCTAAATAAAACAGCACTATATGCAAGGATAAATGTCTCAGAATCAGTTGTACTTTACTTAGTGTCAGATTTAAAACAGCTTTATTTGCATTTATATTTGCAAAAGTAATGAAAAAGTATAAATATATTTTATACTAAAATTTTATAGAAATACATGTGCTTTGCAATTCTTTTCTGTACCCACACCACCACAAAATATATGACATGGCATCTCTGGCTTTCCTGTATTGTGGTATTTGAAAATGAGAATTCTGAAGTGAAAAATCACTTTTTTACAATAAATGATAGTAACACTTATAAATCATTTAGATTATGCAATCCAAACAGGGATAAAAACAAATAATACACTTACTTAAGCTTCTGCTATTTTTTCAGGTCATTAACTTTTAATCATCTAAGATGTTCAGTCACTATAAAGGAATTAAAAATGTACTATATCTGGGTAATTGGTAGTATAAAAAGTGCTCTTCTGCATTAAAAGTCAGTAAGTGAGATGAGATATATTCTTTTTTATACACTAGTAAAGGGGTATTTTTTCTGTTATACATGATGAAAGAAAATATTTATAGCATTGTTTTGCTTCTATTTACAAACATTAAATTGATGTACTTTATTTTTATGAAGAATAGACTTTAAGCATTGCAATCTATAACTGAAATAGCTCAGCAGTCACTCAAAAGGTAGCTTTGTGTTAGGAAAGACAAAGCAGAATTGGTACCAATTCTTACCTGATTTTGATGAATACATTTTGAGGTTTTGCTCTACTCACCCCATAGGACACTGACAGAAACAGAAGACATGCACAAGGTCCTATGAGAGGACTGTTAGAGAAGGTGCATGGACTGAGGAGGAATTTCACCTGGAATGTGCCAAAGGCAAGGACATACACCCAAGGCATTGGCTACCCTTGCTGACATTAGAATCGTGGACTATGAATTACAAAATGTATAAGCAAATACTTTTTTAAAAGCTATATATGTGTGTATATGTATGTATACATGCATGCACACACATATCTTTGCATGCCCACATACACAGATACGCAGTTTTGTAAGCTGTATCATTGTTATATGTAGTAATGATCAAAATGCTTTTTTTTCCCTTTGTTTGAATTGGATCTATTTGAAACATTTCTATTTCATTTCATAGATTTGTGGTGCTTTCCCACTGGGAAAAGAGAAGAATGGGAGAAAAATCCAAACCTAGATTCCACTTTCCGGGAGATGTTCTCCAAGGCTTCTAGCTCCACGCTCTGCATTGTCCTCTTTTATTCATCACCATCACATTTGGGAACTAAAGAGCTTTCACAGTCTTCTTCCTGCCTTTGGGTCCACAGGTTGTTTTAAGGCTTGGACACTAAAACATTTTTTGGCCCAGGTTTGCAGTTTCTTTGGAAATAACCCCCCTTTAAAACTAGAAGATCTTGAAGTTATTTCCTGCCATCCACTTTCATGTGCCAATAATCCCATCCAAATTTTTTCTAGACATAATTCTCAAGCATGATTTCTTTCTTTTGTTCTCATCGTTACTTCTCTCTTTCACCGTCTTCTCCTCTTCCCTTTTTCCTTCCTTTATAATAGCAGACAATTAAAGGTAATTAGAAAAAAAGTAATCTTGAGTGGGAAGGTAACACACTTAATCTGATCATCTGATCTTTGCTACCAGACCAAGTACTTGGATCAACTGAGAAATCTTACTAGGTCTGTGGTACTCAAAAATTTTTTTTTCAGTTTTATCCATTTTTGACCTTCAACATTGTCTTTTCCAAACTCTAAAACCCTTGTTCTCATCATGAAAGCCAGCCAGTCATTGTCTGAGCGCATCTTTATTTTGTAATACCTTGTTAGAGGCAACTAAGACCTTAGTGGCAACTAACCTACATTCTGACTCTTTTCAGCAACTTCCTCTAAAATCACAGGAAGAATTGTCACGTGGTCTTACTTCTAAGGTATCCCAGGCCCCCATTTTAGGTGTTTCACAACAGAGCAGGGGTCTGTACTCAAAAGCCTACTACATCTGTGTCCTCACCACCTGCTGCCAACACATTAAGTCAATTCTATGCATTTAGTTTTTCTCCTACTAATTTATGTTTTATGGTTGTTAATACTAGTTGGTAAAATGTCAGCTCTGATATTTCAGTAAGTTGGTAAAATGGAAGTTAATTGTCATGCATATAGTGTTTTGTTGATGGCACAAAAGAGCTGGGGGTTGTGTTTCACATAGTCACTTAGTGACTCAGGCTACTCCATCTCCTGGTGTCTCAGTCTTTTGCTGGATCCTCTGCATCTGGCTGACAGATGGGGAAGTAGGTAAAGATAATACATGGGGGAATTTTATGACCCAAACTTAGGAAAGATACATATTTTAAAAGTTTGCCCATTTCTGTTGGCCAAAATGCAGCCATATCTCACTGCAAGGGAGTCTGTGGGTACAGGAAGAAAAGAACAAATTATAGATACAGTTTGCAAGTTTCTGCTGCAAGTAAGAATTAACCCTTTATTTTTCTTTGTTAGAGTTTGGATTATCTGAAAAACTTCTGTGTCATTGATTTATGATAAATTATTTTTCTTAAAAAGGTAAAGCATTTCCTTGTCTATGCATTTATTTTTCCTCATAGTAATTTCTTAATCACTTCAAACAGAAGTAAGAAAATTATATGCCATGGGTTGGCTGCCTGCTTTTGTAAATAAAGTTTTATTGGATCATAGCCACTTCCATTTGTTTACATGTTGTCTATGATTGCTTTTAAACTCTAATGGTAATGTTGAGTAGTTCCAAAAGAGACCTTATGGCCGGCAAGTCTAAAATATTTGCTTTGGGAAAAGCTTGTGCACTCCTTATTTAGCGAATACAAAACCAGCTTTGTATATATCTGCTTAGGACAGTGAATGAAAAAATGTTGTCTCCAAAATGATCTCTTCATTGATCTCAAGCCAACCTCAATAACATTTTATTCAAGGAAGCAAATGATAATTTACTTTCTTTTTAACTTGACAACATCATTTTCAGTACCTGAGCATCCGAGAATTAAATGCTTCATGTAGGAAACAGCACTTAATTATAAAATCAATGTGATTTTGGCAAACTCCCAGACAGGAACTTCATTTCTATATCTTTCTCCAGTTGACCAAGATGCAGTAAAGCAAAGCTATATTATCAAAATATACATTACCAAACCTCAAAAGAGAAATGATGATCAATTTTTGGACAATGAAAACTCTAGAATGTTTGATATATCAGGGAATGATCAGTGAATTAGTTTATGTGGTGGGCAGATTTAATGATAATACTAGGTTTATATTGAAACTTTTTCCCCTTAATTCTCAGAATTATGATGTGTACAATTTTCACTCTTTATAATTCTGGAAATTGACAGAATAGTGCCACCACACAGGTAAGTTTTGAATGAGAACTTTGTCCAAGGCATTTGACATCAGGTCTGTTATGGTTTCCACTGTGATGCAGCCATTTTCGTATTAGCTACTCCTTGGGTTTTAGTTAATTTCCCAAATAGCCTCTTCAAAACAACTCTTCAGAATGTTGTTTTACTCTTTGATAAAATGAAAATTGCCTTCACATTGAGCTAGGTGCTTTACATACATTGTCTCATTTACTCTCTAACAATATTTAACTTGTGCATTAGTAGTATTAATATGTGAAGAAAAAGTTGGACTCAAAGAAGGTACGTAACTTGCCTAAGCTTACACAGGAAAAATAGTCCTTACACCTATCAATTTCATTAGCTAAAGTGTTTTGCACTGATAAGTGTTTTAAAGGAAACAAAGGGGAAAGTGTGATGGATAGGTAAGTAGAGTAGAGGAGACCTACTAAATTGGGGAGTTGTAGAAAGCCTCTCTGAAAAGTGATATTCATGTTGAGACCTAATGTGAGGAGTCAGTCATAAGAAACTCAACAAGTTCTTCACAAGAGAAATAACACCAAGTGTAATGACATTAAAAAGAGAAATAGGTGGTGTTCTGCATTCTACTGAGCAATACTCTAGTCACTATTTTTCTTTTCTGCTGTTACACATATCTATTAAACATTTAGTTTCAGAAATTTTACTTTTGGTACAAAAGTATTCATCTGCTTTATTTTTAGATGTCATACCTCTGGTAAAGTTCATCATTTTATCTATTTTTGTAATGGTTTTGAATATTTTAATTAAAGCTGTACTAAAGTTTGTTTCTGATAACTCCAAAATCTTGACCACTGGTAGTTTATTTCTATTGGCTATTTTTTTCTCTTGGTTTTTGATAATTTATTTCTGTCTCTGTCATGACTGGTAATTTTTAACTGAGTGTCAATCTTTGTAAAGAATGCTAAAGACTCTGAGTGATGTTACCTTTCTTCAGAGAAGACTTAATATTCATCTGGTAGGCAGGTAGCATATGGGAAGATCACCTTGATCCAATTTGAGACTAAAATTTTTCTAAGTTGTTTGCAGGCTTTGGTAGGACTGGTCTACTTCTACTCTGTCCTTACTCCTACAGTGTATTGATAGATTTCCCAGAGTAGTCTCAATGGAAAGGCTGGGGCTTTTCAGAGCTCCTCCTTTTTGGTGAACAGCCTAGCACTGTCAGATTATTAAGCACTCTTGAGTGTTTCAGCCTTTACCAAACATTTTCCTCCTAGTTTCTTGATTTTTCACCCCTTCATGCAAAGATCAGGAATTGGTTCAGATTTGAGGGGAAAGTTACACCAAATGTCACTTCATTTCTTCATGATTCCCTTTTCTCCTAATTTGGATCCTCAAATTCCTGCTGCCATGGTAACTTTGATTTCTACTATCTTTCCCATCCCATTTGAGTGAGTTGGCCACAAAATCTATGATGTTGTTTTTTGTTCAGCCTCTTTATCCTGTCCTGGGACTTGCAAATGTCTGAAGTGGAAAAAAATCAGTGGTGAATGGAGGGCTTTTTTAATTGCATTTTCCTCGCTTCAGGATTGCGGCCCCTCAAATCCTGGCTTCCTTGTCTGCTCCAAGATTCCTTCAAACTGCTGTTTGTTTGTTTGTTTTAATTTTAGACAGCTTTAGTAGTTTCTTGGCAGAAGAGTCTGTCTGATACAAGTCAATTATAGGTGGAAGCAGAGGACTGGAACATGACTCTGGTTTAAATTTCCATCTACAGTAATAAATATGTTTAGTTAGGCATTTAAAAAAACTGTCAGCATAGTTTGTCTTTTCTGGAATAAAGATAATAATGATAGTTTATGAGACTGATATGATGATTTATATATATGTGTATATATACATATACATATATATAATCTCATAGCAGAGCACTTGGCAAATAATAATGAAGCAATAAATGTTGGTTCTTTCCCTTCCTTCTCTTGTCTTATTTAAAGGTCATATTTTTGACTGCTCATTGATCCATATTTACCAGATCAGTGACATTTTCATGATATATGTAATAAGTTTCGAATGATGACAGAGAAGAAATAAATATGCAGGAAGTAGAGCATGCATGAATATATTCCAAGAAAATACATTTCATCTGCATACCAGGTACCTTCTCAAATGTTAAGTTTTTTGTGAATTTTTATTATAGCTTTTTTAGTATGATGTACTTAGAATGATTTAACCAAACATCAAGTAAACCCAGAACAAATACATAAGAGAATACATATTTTTTAAGATATTCACATTATGATGAAGAGAAAAAGATATGCACTGAATTTGTATGTGCTAAAATTGATATAAAATGGACAAGATGATGTAAGGTAGATTTCATGAAAATACAAATATATTTTAAATGCATTTGTAACGTTCCTTGCCTAGTAATCAAAAAAATATTGCTAATGCTTTTGTTGTTCACATGAATGTTAGTATTTATTTATATTTAATGAATTCACCATTTTATTTAATTTTCTGTAAAGTCTTTTCTAATATAAAAGTCTGTAGTAATTGATAATATCTCTTTGTTTGCTGTTTTTCATTGTGAGTTTCCAAAATACAGTGCTGTGGATTTATTTTCATGGTAGCAGATTACTTATCACTTCACTTTTCCAGGGCTAGCAGCCTAGCAGATCAATGAGAAACTCATTGCCTTGAAAGAGATCAGGTGTTAGGTTTGTCATAAGTAAATCTTCAGTAAAAAAATGTGTAAAATTAATAGATTGTGTTTAAAAGTCCATCCGAGAATTGAACAAGTTGATAGTTATATTCTTTATTTTCTTTTGAGAGAATATGAACTAAATATAAATCCAAAAAAATCATTTAATAAAAAGGCACTGAAGGAGCCAGAAGCCACAGAGAAGAAAAACAGCTCAGATACAGGTCAAAAGTTCGCCTTTCCTAACAGACAATGGATATTAAGTAAAGTGATCATTGGAATTGATCAAATTAGTCCAGTCACACAAAATGTGACCACACACCTGCCACTCAGCCTCAGGTTAACATTGCTGGAGATTTAGTGTAACAACCGAGGAGAAGGGGGTGTTCTGATACACACACAGATTGAACAAATAATAACAGCAGTTTTCAGAATTTTGTATTTCTGAAATACAAATAAAATTTTAAAGAATTTTTGAGACAAAAACATTTTTATTTTGCCAAAGAAGGAAGTCTCTTTTTTTTAAGAAAAGCAAAAAAAAAAAAAAAAAAAACCCACTAAAATATTTACAACCATAATTTATTTCAGAACAATAAGGATTTTTGGACAACAAAATGTAAGAAAGATGTAATCTAAAAAACAGACTCTCTTATGAAAAAATAGTAAAAGTGTTGTCAGTGACATATACATACACATGTACATCCATATTACATTGTCATTTTTATTTGGGGGACTATTGAAACAAAGGCAGAGAACAGCCTCAGTCAGAGTACTAGCTTGACAGATCTGCTATTATAAAACCTTCTTTATAGTCTCCTCTGGAGGTACAGGATGTTCTCATTTTACTATTTTAACTGTCTTTACCACCATTAAAGTTTTGGTAATATACCTAATATCTTCCAACTTTTTCACTGAATCCCTTCAAGTTATTTTTCTGTATTAGACTGTGCTTTATTTTATTTGTTTGACATTGAGCATTAATATGTAGTGCATTAAAATTTTTGAAGATAAATGTGTATTTAAGAATGAAGAAGAGATGATAAAGTAAGCCCTCCTTTTGTCTCCTAAGCCTATAAACTTGTTTTCCAATCTACTGATTATCTGAATATGTGGTTGGTCTTTTAACCAGTTTCTACTATTGTATAATATAAAAAGTGCTGCTGCAATGCTTACACAAGAAGTTGCTGTGTTATAGATATATATTCTGTACTCTAGGAAATTATTCTACAGAATAACACCCACAAGAAAACATTCATTAGAAAAAGCACTGAATTCTAAATCTGCTTCAATCTGACATTCACTTACCATTTATAAGATGAAGATTAATTTTTGTTGGTGTTGGGTTAAAATATTTGAATTAGTTGCCAAGATTTACAAATAGAGATTTCACATGAAATTCCAGATTCCCCACTTCCTTCAAAAATCCAATTTACTTCACTTCCCTGTGCCTTAGTCATCTGTAAAATGGGAATGGTGATGGCACCCTTCTCACAAGTACTGCCCATTTGGGAGTAGATGGGGTGTTTTAAATATGGTGTTGTGAGATTTAATAAACCATTATATATCAAACAATGAGCACAGTCCTGGTACACAATCAACACTCCACTGACACTGAAGACTCACTGTGCCCAGCACTGTGTGCGGACTCAACATACCACGGCATCCCTCTTCCCTCTGTTTTCTGAGGATGGTCACCTGGCCTCCCAGTCTCACAGCTCTGGCCTTTGCTGACTCAGTTGGCAGGGCTGAAAAAGAGCACAGGGTAGGCAGGGACCAGCCAGTGAGGAACTCCCACTGCACATATGCAGACAAAATGGACAGAGCTCTGATCTTGCCCTCCTCTGCCCAGGAATGAGGCAGAATTTGCATAGAATATTAACAAAAACTGACCAAAAACCATACTAGATTTTAAAAAATCAACATAATAAAGACTACATTTTCTGACTGTAATGTTAATCAGAAATCATTCACAAAAAGTGTTATGTGTGTATATTTAAAATATAAAATATTTATATATGTATATTATACATGTATATATATGTAATCATTTGTCTGAAACCCCAAACAACCATATTAATAAACACTTGGGTTAAAGTAGAAATGATAGAAGACTATAGAAAGTATATTTCTTATTTTTTTAAACATTGTATTTTAAAATGTAGGTATAGGAACAAAGATCGATAAATAACTGAATCAATTTCCCAAAATAAAAGGAAATAAAAGGCCAAAGAGTGATTATCCACCTTATCAAATATTTATAAAACATGTCACATACCCATTACATTTTAAAACAATGTAATACTGTCCCAGTTATAGACAAATATACACATGGAACAAAATAGAGGGGTCAGAATGAGAGTACCTTATAAGCAGAGAAATTCGAAGTGCAAATGCCAGTCATTTGGGAATTGATGGAGCGCTTTGCATACGATGTGGGGCAATCACACACTAATTAGAGGAAAAGGAGGTCATTTTTAAACAAAACAAAGGTAAACTATGACGGATTGAGTAAAAATAAAGTTATACAAATAAAAGAAGGGCATGCAAGGAGAATATTTTTTGTGTATTTGTGTTAGAGGAAATTTTCTTTAACAAGACTGAAGAACACAAACCATAAAAAATTAGATTTGTTACATCAAAAGTAGGTTCTACAATATAAATCACCAAATGCTAACTTTCAATAAATATCACAATAGAAGATTTTTGCATGAATTGAACCAACTAGGTACTAATATCTAGAATACTAAAGGAATTTGTAAAATAAACAATAACAAAACTAAAAGACAGGAAACACAATAGAAATATAGTTAAAGTTATGACTAACCAACATATGGAAAGAAAAACAATGGTTAACAGATATTTGGAGATATTCTTATGAGAAGTGGAACCATGCAATTGAGACAATGATGAGTACATGTTCTACAGCTCAGATTAGCAAAAACCTTCAAGCTGATCAGTACTAATTATTAGTGAGACTATAGCAAAAATATTTAATTTTGGTGCAGTATATACTGGAGTGGTCCATTCTGGAGAAATGTGACATACTTGATGAGATTAATATTCACATAGCCCAACACTCAAAAATTTCACTTTTCATAAATTCACAAAGTCCATAAGGAAGCTCTTTGTAGCACTGATTGCGGTATCAGGGGTGTGAAGACAACTTGGGTAGTCATCACTAAGAAAATGAGTATGTAAATTTTCATGGCTCCATACTACACTGTTTACTGCAGCAGTGTATATATCACACCAGGGACAACCATTAAAACAGATACCAAGAGAAACAAATAAGAGAATAAAATCCATACCATGACATGTGAATTAAACATTTTCTACACTTACTATACAGCACTATCTCTTTTACAAGGATTCACACATAGGCCATTATTTTTGTTATTTGATCTCGGATCCATTCCCCTCCTTCACCCGCAAGCTACATTTCCAAAGGTCCTTTGCTAACTGCTGTCTGGTGAGGTTTGGCTAATGGAAGCACTGGTTAAAGTTGGAGAGGAAGAGGAAAGGAATCAGGAAACTCTTCCTCTCCCCATCCCTCCCTTATACTCCTTCCTTTCTCCCTCTTCTCTCTCTCTTTCCCTCTCTCTGTTTTGGGTGGGCATTTTTGAGCAGTAGCCATATCTTTTCCAAGGTTCTCACTCTTCACTACACAGAACCTATTTCTGTGGCCCTAACTCCTCCAGAGCAATTCTGGACATGGTTCAGAACCATGCAGGATTTCCCTGATGTCTGGATTCTGGTGAATAGCACTCCTTTCCTAGTGTCATTCCAGTCCCAATGGGGTGTAGTGGTCTCCTGCTGTCTACTTTGCTAGTGTTCTCCTTTTGCTAATCTCTGATTTGCTTCACCATCCTGTTTGCCTTCTCAGTTTCTCTACCACCTGTTTAATTTTGTATGCTGAGTTTCTCACTCGAAATACTAGAATGGTTTCCATTTACTGATTGGAATCTGAAATAGTATTTGATATTGGGAGTGTTCCCAGGAAACAGACCCTAATGCAGGATACTAAGATTGGGAGACTCATCTGCTTAATCTTTAACATGATGATAACCTCTGCAGGTGGAAACTGAAATAATAGCAATCTGTGACAGGCAGAGGCATTAAATACACAGTTGCTTGAAGTATAACACTGGCTGAAAGGAAGTATTTGGAGGATTAAGTAATGGCTATAGTAACCATTATGGTAACACTGACGGCTACAAGAACTGCAGTTTTCTAACTGTGATCAAGAGTTTACTGAAAGAAAAAGAGAAGCTCAGGGCTGTGTTACCTTTCCTGCTCTCCGTCATAATGTTATTCAGACTTTAATTATCAGCACATCCCACAGAACATCACACAGGTCAATTATATTGATGGTATTCAGGTTGCTCTTGGAAGCAGCAAGAAGCAAGAACCTTAGATGCCTTAATGAGACACACAGTGTCAGAGATTAGGTGGTGAACCCCATGAACACTTAGATCCACTTGGATGATGTCTCTACAGATCTTGCAGGCTGGGGCATGTTGAGATAATCCCTCTAAATTGGAAGATCACTTTAGATTTTGGAGGCAAAATATGCCATACTTGGTGTGTTGCTCCAAAGAATTTACTGAATAACCTGAAGGCTTCCTGCTATTGCCTAATTCCATTTGTTTCAGCATCTGTTGTTTGGCTTATTACTCATAGAGCAATTAATTCCCTTACATGAAATTCCCTCTGTTTGAAACACTAGATGGCTTCTGTTTTCTTGAATAGCCATTGACTTATACAATGTGTACCCAAAGACATAATCTATACAAATTATAGTGAGTTTCTATGTGTGAGATAATAACTAGAGAGAGTATCAGAGTAGAAGAGGAAAACTACAAAACAATAAAAAAGATGGAGCTTGAAGAGAATGTAATATAAATGAAAGGGTATAATTAATTCTGATAATCTTAAATGACAAATTAAAAATCTATATACATGAAACTAAGATCGTGTGACCTATTAAACTTTAAATATATTCTTAGTGGCAAATTAGGACTAAAACCCTCATCTCTTGAATTGCAAGCTATTTCAATGACTCAATACTGTTCCATACTTGCTTTCAGGTTTTAATTTGTATCCTACTTGTGCTGAGAGCCTCTTTCAGAGAAAAAAATAAGGATATATATGAAAATGCATACTGTGAAGCAAAGAGTCTTGAGGGTAGAAATTGTACACTTGAAGGAGGATAGTTATTATGAGAATTTCCATTAAAAACACAGTGCTACATTTTTCACCCAAAGCTCTGTGGTTCATTTTTCTGTCTTTGGGAATTTCACAAACAACTTGTAAAGTTCTAGCCAAACCTTTGAGGTTTGCCTTTCCATAAGTATATGGAACAAGCCAAAGGCTGCAACTGTAGCCAAATGAAACAATGGAAACCACAAGACCTGCTGGCCTGGCTCCTCTCTCCTCTACTTGATTTTGAGCCCCTGGAGAGGAAACCACCTGAGTTGCATTTGTGTATGGTTAGAGCTCTTGAGAACTAAGCCTCCTAACTAATGGTTCTTATTTAATTTGAAATAAAGGGATAAAAGTATTGAATTCTAAGGAAGCAGAAACAGTTTTGTTCTTACCATTGTTGTTCCTTTTTTCTTTTTAATTTATGTCTTCATTGCTAACATTTCAAAGGAGCCTCTGCATAGATGCACGTAGCCACAGTGTGTTTCTATTCGCAGGGGTTCTGGAGGCCACAGTGATCCGTGCACTTCCTTAGCAAACTCTTTAAATAAATGGAATCTATTGGGCCCCACCAGCTGGTGTAATAGACTGTATACTGCTTGAAAACAGAGTTAACGTGTTTTACAATCCCTTTGCTATTCACTGGTAAACATCTAGGATATTATTCAGTAAAAGTTTATTTTTAACTTTTCGGCTCAATTTATACCCCAGACAGGGCTGTGTCATACACTACATTTATCTTTCTTGTCTGTAGCCTGTTAGTGCCATGCCCTCCTCTAGTCCCAACCCTTATTACATTGTTGTGTAAATTTAATTTAACCAAGACCTATTAAGCAATATAATCTCTAGAGCCTGACTGCCGGAGTTACTTAAACTTTCAGTGCTTCAATTTCATTATCTACACTAGTCTTCATAGTATTGTTGTGAGATTAAATGAGTGAATACATATAAAATGCTTACAACATGCCTAGTACATTGGAAATAATCAATAAGTATTTGCCGCTAGTTGTCATCATAGTAGTAGTACTACTAGTAGTAGTAGTAGGATGTCCCAGTAGCATGTTACATATCAGAATATGGAGAAGATGGGAAACTCTGAGAATCCTTAAAGAGCATAATTAAAAATTTTAATTGGTAGCATTTGATAACAGGTCTGCCTTCTTCAGTGTCATTTGTGTTTTTATTGAGATCAAACACCAAAGATGAATAAACTCTCAGGCTGATGTTTCTTGCACTTAGTAGAAGAGAGCTTTTGGAGAGCTGGGCAGTTTTACTCACTACTTATTCAATTACACGTTATTCTTTCAGCAACGATTGAGTTACCTGCTGTTCCTGTGCATGTTAGGTAGGGTAATTCTAGATGATGTAACAAATAAACTTCAAAATTTCAGTGTGTAAGGAAATACAAGTTTAATTCTGGCTCTTGCAACCGTCCAATGACGATGCTCCCGGTTCGCATGCAGCTTTCTTCAGGAGGTGGTTCAGGGACACAGGTCCCTTCTGTCTTCTTGCTCAAGTATCCCCCTGGGCCTCAAAGGGCTATGCTTCTTATCACAAGATGGAGTAGAAAAGGAAAGATATGGTAACATTGCCTATTAATTATTTTGTTCTGGAAATGCAAATTCCACATTTTTTTTTTTTTTTTTTTTTACTTGACAAGACTCCATCCAAATGCAAGAGAAATTGGGAAATCAAATAGTGCTTGTGGAGCTGCTTATGGAAAACAACTCTATCCTACAGAAGAGGGGGAATAACTCTTGTTGTATGGTTAGCCACGTCTTCCATACAAGGCTACAGGGATGAATCTAAGATCTGCTTTCATTTATCAAGGGAATAGTGGGGGCACAGGCTCGAAACCAGGAGATGAGGTTCTTCATTAAGCCCAAGAAGGTCAAGTCATGCTTTAGAGAGGATATGGACACCACAGTCGCATCATAAATGCACACAGTTCAGCAACACAAAAGGAAAGGTATCATATTCTAAAAAGGGACTATGATTTGCAGAGGTGTTGAGGCCAAGGAATTCCAAAAGGCTGAGCATAGGTGTGGAGAACTGGCTGAAAGATGAGCAATACATTCAACTGAGCAATGTTTTGTAGGGGACATAAGCTAATTTTTAGAAAAATTACCCAGAAAACAGGGTATAATACATTTGAAGATATTAGAGGCTCTGAAGCTAGTTGACAGATGAAGAAACATAAGTGGAGGGAGGCGGAGATGGCAGATTATGCAAGAAATTCAAAGAAGCTTTGGTATTTCACCTTTTTTATGGTTGCCCATTCTTTCTGCATGCGATGTCTGTCCTTCTTTGCATGTTTCACAATATAAACAAAAACAAAATGGATTAAAATTTTTATAAGCTTTTGGAGAACTGTAAGTTACTTTTTATTTTTTAAAACTTATGTTGCAAAACAACAATAGTAATGAGAATCAACATATGCATATAGGGTACTATACTATCAATGGTGAACTAAGTATCCACCATGCTGGACTCAAATAAACAGACTTACACACACACACACACTATTACATGGGGGACAAAGTCAATTAGGAATTGAGTATAAAGTAAAGGAATATTTAGCCCTATTTGTATTTCTTCTGATGGCTTACTTCCTTACATATCCCACAGTTAATGTCTCGGTAATTGTAAATCCACTAGGAGATTTAGCTTACGTATAAGTAACCACCATCGCTTAAAATTTTCTGGGAACTTGGCTGCCATTTGTGTTCATCAAATATTTGAGAGTTATTTTCAAAGACTCTAGGCTGTCCAGTGCCAAGCTATTGTTGGCCCAGCAGCTTACCCTCAATTCCTAAGTAGCTTCTTTCTAGAGAAATTTAATCTGCATGTTTCTAATCCATTTAAAATTAGATCATCAAAATAAAGTTTTGTATGAGCTATCCAAAATCCTTGTGAGAGAGTTTCTTTATTTTTCCTCCACTAAAGGAAGATGTCGCATTTGTTAAAATTCAAGTATGCTGCAAAGCTAGAAACCTCTTAGAAACTGATTTTAAAACTTGGCAGTCTCTATTCTTTTATCCCCAAGGCATACAGTAGGTGCTTTGGAAGTTTCTTTGTGAATTCATTTTTAGAACATTGCTTGGAGTTTACTCATATAGGACTGAGTTCCTTCCTTTCCACCAAGCCACAGTTCTTCCTTTGGAACTTCTCCTGAATTCAAAGGGTGCTACACAGGTGGAGTGTCATGATGGCTTCATAAGAAAGAGTTTGAGACATATTTCCAATTTTCTCTTTAAGATAATCTTATATACTTCTTCAAGCAGGACTGTGTTCAAAATCACTTCCTGCCACCTGAGTTCTGAATTTCATTGTAATTTTCCTTGGTGTACTGTTTGCTATTACAATCAATCCTATTTCAATTTGACCCTTTTTGAATCTCCATTTTATATATTTTTCTTGTAGAAGCCTAGAGAAATTAACTGCCCAATCACCCTATATATAAATGTTATATTAATAATAATTTATTTGGTGTTACATAATTTTTTAGTTTATTGGTATTATTCACAAGTAAAAATAGAAATTAAATGTTTTTATCATCACCTCAAATGACTTGCAATATTGCCTATCACTAATTCCATTTACTCACTGAAAAAAAATCGATTTCCTTAATGTTCGAATATAATTTTAGGTTCTACAATGAACACTAAAATGAATCTGACAAAATCTACCATGCTAAAAATCATTGTCCAAGCGTAGTGTGTTGATGGGGGTTCCATATCTCCAACGCTTATCCAAGGGAAATCTCTAAGTATTTCATATGATAATTACTAACACTGTGTTTTTAGATTATTTAAGAGGATTTATGTCTCATAAAAAATTGATATATTTTAATGGAACTTTCAGACTAGAAGGATAAAATAAATGTGGGGACCATATAACATTCTTATTGATCATACTTCCATATTTTCATCTGCCCCTTAGCCACTCCTCCACTCTGATCAGCGTTTCTCCCTTTCATCCCCAATTCTCTGTCTTCTCCACTCTGGGCTGGACCCAGCACTCCTCTTGTTAGCCCTTATTTACAGGAAAACACTTACAGTCTGCCTTCCATATCTGTGGAATCGAAACCCTTGCATAAGAAGGGGTGACTGTATTCATTGTGCTACACCATTTTATACAAGGGACTTGAGCATCCGCAGTTTTTGGTATCTGCAAGGGGTCCTGAAGCCAATCCCCAGCCAATACTGAGGGAGGACTGTATATGGTGACATTTTCACTCATCTAATACCAAATCCTACAGATACTTTTCAGTTTCTGTAACATTCAGCAACATTTCATTCCATCAGACATTCTCTTGCTGAAAATGTACTCATCATAAGACACTCTTTTTCTCTGTAACAGAATTCTATCCTTGTTGTCTCCCCTGTGTTCCCAACCATCACTTCTCAGTCTCTTATGTTAGTTCCTCCTATACATGAGTTTCATTATTTTAGTTCTTTACGACAACTTAATGGAGCAGGTATTATTTTCAGTAGTTTAGAAACAATGACTCTGAAGATGCTTTAAGATCACATAAATAATAAATTGCAGGGCTAGGATTTGAATCCAAATCTATATGCCTCCAAAGTCAGAATTTTCCAGTCCACACTTTGCCTTGCTAGGCCACAGCTGGGCTGGCTCCAGGGCTTGCCTCTTTGCCTGCTGAAGGCACCAAGAGATCCACTAGCTTTCTTTTGTTCTTTAGGGCTACTTCCACCCATGCCTAACCTGTATTCTACCCATTCAGCCTCTTATGTTTCATCTCCCTACATGCCTAGTTTTGAGTAGCACATAATCTTTCAAGTTCACCACGTTTTTTGGTTTTTTTTTGTATTATTTGAAAATCTTGCTACAAATCACTATAGGAAAGCAAATGGCACAACCACGTGATTGTCCCAATGGTTGAAGAATCATATCAACTTCTTGATAAATCTAGATAACCTACTCAGTTATAAGCTAGTGCTATTTTAATGCCAAGACATTGTAACCCATATGTTCCTTTGTACAAAGACGCAAGTTAAATGTGTTTAACAAATAATCGCATGCAATCTCTTGTATCTGCTTCCACAAACCTTTACAACCAAATGTCCCACCAACAGAAGTTATGAAGTTTTTGCTGTTTATAATTAACAAAAGTCAAGTATAATTAACCTTGGCCAGCTCTCTCAGCTCTCTTGTATACTTCAGCTCTATCACTTTGGAAATCATTGAAGTTTAGGTGTGATTGTAACTAGTACATTCCCATACGTGTCTAACACCTCTCCTTAGCAGCCCCAGACTTCCTTATGCACAATTATTCTGGAAAGTGTAGATTTATTCCCTTATGAGCATTTTCAAAAAGGTGCAAACTGAAGTGTAAATGGCATTCATCTCACCAAATCAATTAGAATGTAGCTGCTGTTAAGGTAGTTTAAAAAAAAAAAAAGAAAGAAAGAAATATAATACCTCTCTCAGACATAAAAATTTTGAATACAAAATATCTAGGCATGAACATCATCTGCATACTTAGTTCTGGCAGTTTGATTTGTAACTTTAATTTGAGGACAGTCATGGTTTTGGTATGATTTAAAGACAAAACTTGGAAACCTGAATAAGCAAAGAGATAGGTCTCTCCTCATGTACGTGGTATATTCCTGCTAACAGTGTGCTTCTGGAAAAGAGGTAAATGTGACTTTGTTAGGTGACAAATCTGCTCAGTTCTCTCATGCATGTAAGCACAATCTAAGACTAGCTCTGAGGGTAATTTCATTTTCAAATAATTTATTCATTAAATAATCTCTTCCACATCTTATTAAAACCCAATAAGCATAAGAAAAAGAAAGAAAAAAAAACGACTGCTTTTAGAAACTACAATCAATCTCATTGATTTAAAAAGTAAATTGCAACCCTACCCCCTCCTACCCTGCTGGATTGTGATTCTCTAAATGAAAGGGCTGGGATTTGAGCATCTTTGTTCTTGTGCTTCTCACAGTAATGGCATACAATAGAAATGCAATAAATGTTTGTTGTGATAAACTAAAGATATAAATAATGCTATTCAGAGAAATTACAGAATCCCTAAGATGGCAGCTTAGTAGTCTACTATCACATGGTTTTGAAGCTGGAAATAGCCATTATTTTGTTTGTGAGACTTGGAGTTTTTAAATGGCTAAGGGCGGAGTTAATTTTGACAGTTAAGTTTTATAGTTTGGATACATATTAAACATTTGGTTTTAATTGAGGCTTTTTGCTCAGGCCACCCAAAAGCTTCCTTTTAAGAATATGTTTATGCCTGTATGTTTCTTCCCTGTCACCATTTGCTGATGCAGTATTTAATTTCTTTCATTTATGGCCTAAAGTATAATAGTCTGCCAAAAGAAAGAGAGTTGTCTAAGTATGAAAAAATATATTTTCCAGTTTTCCATTAGGAAATCCAAACCTCCATAGTTCCATTTGGATGCTGCATTTCACTATTTTGTCCCAATTCCCTAGTTATAGATGTTTTAAAAAGTGCTGAAAGGCATAAGACCAATATCTAACATGGATATGGAAATTAACTCGGTAGGTATCCCAAATTTTATTTCCCCTTAACTTAAACTTACATGAAACTAAAATAACTAGTAAATTCATTCAATTTAGTTTTTTTAAAATACATGAAAATGATTGTTTCATTGCCTGATTTTTAAGAGACACACATACATGCACACACACACAGAAGAAAGAGATTGATTTCTTAACAATTTCTTTTACAAATCTAGAAGACAGGAAGTCCTAAAACCTCGCCTTTCATCTGTTGCTGTCTTTGTGATTACAAAAGCATCTGCAGACTCCAAGAAGCGTGCACTCCAAAAATCTGAGGACCAGGTCGTAAAATGTCATTCTCATAGTACAAGAATAAATTCATAGTAAAGAAATTAATAATTTATAGAAGTAACCCACCCAAAGAGATGGTTTGTAACTTTGTTGTAAATCAAGAGGTTTGTGATTTAACTAATTTTATTTAGAGAAATATATCCTGTCAGGAGCATGGCATTCTGTGTGGAATTTTTGGAAAATAAAGTTTAAATAAATCAGTATTTTTCTAGTACTATTGAAATGAGAACAAGACATTATTTGAGAGGCATCAGCACTTGAGCCATTAGAAAGTTGTAGTCTATAGAAAAGCAAAGATGATTTTCCAAGCTCTACCACAGCCTGAATGAAATATCCCTCAAGACCACACAGATCCCTTTGCCTGGATTGCATGCTTAGCATATATTTTTATAGTAAGAAAAAGATGACACAGTTTGCAAATATAATTATTCCAGGAACTAGAAAGGAATGTTAAAAAATTCTATTCTATGTGAAAAACTGGTATTCTATTTCATAAACTAAACTTTTATTAAAGCAAATAATTATACAAATATTCATTGAGCTAAGCATATAAAAATGAGCAAGACACAGTCTCTACATTGAGGAAATTCACAATCTGAAAGGATGGAAAGAAAGGCACATATGCAGCTCTACTACCTGATATGTGTTCATGTCCTGATGGTTTAAGTGCAGATGGGAGAGAACATTGATTCTGCCTGGGTTTGTCCACTGAAGGCTTCCTACATGAGGTGATATTTCTACTTCAGTGGATAGTTTTTCTTCATGAGTTTAGTTAGCATGTATTGATCCAGTTAAATTTCATAAGAAGTGGATCACCAAATTAATTGTTTGCCTCTCTCTCTTTACCTCTCTTTATGCTTTTTAATAATAGCACATTGAACATGATTAAAGTATGAATATATAAAAAAATCATTTTAGGTGGGCCCAAGAAGTATAACCTAAATGGAATTGGGCATCTTTCTAAAAAAATTTTTATTGGGGTATAATTGATTTATAATGTTGTGTTAATTTCAGGTGTACAGCAAAGTGAATCTGTTATACAAATACATATATCCACTGTTTTTTTATATTCTTTTCTCATATAGGCCATTACATAGTATTGAGTAGAGTTCCCTGTGCTATACAGTAGGTCCTTATTAGTTACCTATTTTATATATAGTAGTGTGTAGGTGTCAATCCCAATCTTCCAATTTATCCCTCCCCGCCCTTCCTCCCCATTTTATTTTCTACATCTGTAACTCTATTTTGTTTTTGTAGTTAAGTTCATTTGTAGCCTTTTTTTTAGTTTCCACATATAAGCGATATCATATGATATTTGTCTTTCTCTGTCTGACTCATTTCACTCAGTATGAGAATCTCTAGGTCCATCCATGTTGCTGCAAAAGGCATTATTTTGTTCTTTTTTATGACTGAGTAATATCCCATTGTATATATGTGCCACATCTTCTTTATCCATTTCTCTGTTGATGGACATTTAGGTTGCTTCCATGTCCTGGCTATTGTGAAGAGTGCTGCAATGTTCATTGCAGGAATTGGGTGTCTTTGAACTATACTAGATCCTACCCTAGTATTTTATTACAGTGAAGAAAATAGACACAATTGCATGTAGGTGTACACACATATGCACACATACAAATTCAAATAAAAAACACTGAAAAATAATGTAGACTTTCTTGAAGTTTTGTTTGGAGGAGGGGAAATTAAGATTGTGGATACACTGAACATATTTTTAAAACTCCCCTCTGAATTTTCTCTCTTCCCTAATCTTCTTCAGCTACTCCTTCTTGTCCTTTGTCCTTATTCCCTTAACGTTTCCATTCGAAACATTACTTCCACAATCCCTCTCCACAATCCTATAATATACCCAACACCACAATTTAAAAATTAGTGAAAAAGTATTTGACAATATTCAAACCTTTCCTCTAATTAAAACTTAGACTTCTTTTTGTCAGTCAGCATTCTGTGAGGAACCTTAATTCATATGTGTAGTTCCCAAATGATAATGGAAAACAGTCAGTCTAATTTTTCTCTGTTTAAATGTAAGCAGGGAATAATAATAACTTTGTGAAATGCTCATTACACATCATGAACTGCAGGTAAAATATCACTTGTGATTCTCACCATACCAAAGTAGATAAAAATTTTCTCTATTTTAACAGACAAGGAAGCTGACACACTTCATTAAGAACATAGATGAGAATTTAAACCAAGTTTGTCTGACTCTAGCATCCTCACTTTTCCCACTACATTATAATGATTTTACACAAAGCAGTAATGGCAGTATATTTTGAATATGTGAACACAGGCGCTTGAAAATAAATTGACCAACAACAATATCAATAACAAACTTCCTAAGACCCCAAAGTATCTTTGACTTCCTTTTCCTTTCTCTCCCCCCAAAAAAATGGGTGCATTCATCTACATCCTGAAAATAACCAGTTTAAGAATAACCCCCAATTGCTAAATGCCATAAAGTCCAAGGCAGCACCCATTGCTTGCACCTGGAAATCTTGGGATTGTGAAGGAGTAGAAATATTTCCTAAAGTTACCTTTTCGGGAAAAGTGAGCTCTGTAGATCTGAATTCTTAAAATGCCATTCCATAAACAGTCTATCACAGACATCAAATTGGAAGACTTTAGAAATGAGTCTACCAGTGGCCGAGGATGGCAAAGATTGATATAGGATATCTGAAGCATAAAAAATGACTAATATTAAGTATTTAAAAAATTACCTGAGGCACCAAAATACGAAAGTTAATGTGACAGAACCCTTCCACAATTACAAAATTTCTATGCTGGTCTAGCTACATTTTTGGAGTTCTTCAGTTGACAAAGACATTTGTCAGATTAAATACATATAGAAAATTGTTATCTACTGTATCTAGATGCAAACTTTCAAACATCCCCAGAGGAATGTATATGTTTAAGAGTTTTTCAACAACCACTAAAGTAGTATCAGGAAACTACAAGTTAAAGTATAATACAAATAAAACAGGTATCATGATTTGATCCAGAGTTTTATATATTCCCTCTTAGAAGAATTCAAATAAAAGTCCAAAATAGCCCAGTAGAGATGTCTACATTGAGAAGAGGCAAAGGAGCACCTATAATAACTAAGAAAAATGTTCTCTGCTAATGAGCCATTTCCAATCAGAAACTAATAATGTAGGGATACTAGATGGGACATTTTAAAAATAGTTATGTTTTCTAATGCTAACCAGCAAGATATAAAATAATTTTTCTTTACTTCAGAAATGTGTTGTACTGTATAGGGAATTTACAGTTTTAAGGAGAATGATTGATGTGTTGAATTTGAAAAAGTTCACATAATTTAGTAATATAACCTCCTTTTCTGTTATGATTTGAAGCATTTGCAGCTGTAATGGGCTTTGAGTCCCTGGGATAAAGGCCTCAGCCAAAGCCAGGAGTTGCCTATAAAGTTCTCTTTGACAGAAACTGGGATGGAATCCAGGCTCATTTCAGCAATATTTGTGGAGAAGAGGATTGAACTCAATATATTTGACCCCAAAGTGCATTTTTGGGGCTTGCACCATATTTATTAAAGCCTTGTGGCAGACCTAGAAGTTATTAAATGGGTGAGAGCAGGCTTTATAAAGACACAGTTCTAAGCAGCCATAGTTCAATTCGACATACTTTTACTGATCACCTACCTGGAGCCATATCTTAGGCTAGGAACTCATGGTTATAAAAAAAGAGGCAAATATCATCCACAGACTCAGGCAAATCTCAATCTAGTAGAGAGAGAGAAGGCAGATATAAATAACTGTAACACATGGCATAGTATGATAAAAGATTGTAAAACAGGTACACAGTGCAACTGGGAGTTACAGATACTGAAAAGAATCAGGACTACATTGACGGGGAAAGTAGCCTTTTGAGTTGGGTGCTGATGAAATGTGCATGCCAGTGTGTATGGAGGGTGAGGGGAGGGGGACAGGATTCCAGCTAAAAAATTAGTAAATTCAGAATATATTCAAGAAACTGAAGTTAGCATTTCAGGAAGCAACACTTTAGCAGAATTCTAAGATACATATTTTTAGAAGAAAATGGTTTAAAATATTGAAATTAAGATTTTCATGTCATTGTCATTGATTCAATTGTAGTTGGAAAGATAGGCTGGCCATATAAGAAGGAAAATCAGAAATTTGGAAGTCAAACAGAGAAGAGTTAAAGTAATTGCTTCAGTATTTACCAGTCCTGTTGCCCTGTGTATAAGTTTCCTATTGCTGCTGTAACAAATTGTCATAATTAGTGGCTTAAAACAACACAGATCTATTATTTGACGTTCTGGAAGTCAGAAGTCCAAAATGGATCAGCAGAGTTCTATTCCTTCCAGAGATGCTGGGGGAAAATCTATTTCTCTGCTATTTCCAGCTGGCAGAAGCTACCTCATTCTTTGGTTCATGGCCTCTTCCTTCATCTTCAAGGCCAACAGCACAGCATCTTCAAATCTCTGCTTCTGTCATCACACCTTCTATGATTCTGATCCTTTTGTCTCCCTGTTATAAGGAAACTTGTAATTACATAGACAGACTTGGATAATTCAGGATTATCTCTCCAACTAATAATCCTTAACTTTATCATGTCTACAGAGTCCCTTTGCCATGTAAGGTAACATATTTACATTTTCTGAGGATTAGGATGTGTACACCTTTGAGGGACCATTATTCAACCTACTATACCCTGGGAACATTATCTAATTTCTAAAGCTTAACTTTTTATCTTATTGTAAAATAGGGATAATAATGTTTCACAGGGTCGTTCTGGAGCTCAAATGAGAAAAAGAATATAAAACAACTAGCATAGCACTTAATAAAAATTGTAATTACCACTGCCAGTACTATTAATGGTGTTATCATTTTGAGTGTTCTGAATAATAGGATGAGTTTTACCCATCTTATTTGGCAATATAGACCTGATCCTTTGAGGAGCGAGGTTACACTGTCAGAACTTGACATGTCAATGTTGAGTGTTATGAAGTATTCTATGGAGAGACTGGAGACATAGGGCACTCTCAGGGGTGGGGGGACAGTGTAAATACTCAGGTGGAATAGGATAAACTACAAATATTTGCAATGTATGTGATAGATGTAGAATGAATATTCTCAAGATTTTTAGAGGGCCTGAAAGTTAATAGGTAAATGATATTATTCCAATAGCAAACTGGGCAAGAACATGATAAAAATTATCTGAAGAAGGATCACTGATCAAATACAAATGTTTAAACTATATATTTACGATTAGTAGTGACCAAATAAAATAATTAATTGCCGTGATCCATAAATGGGCCACAAGAAATAAAGAACTGTTGAGGGTCACCTTGGATCCTATCCTGTAGTGCATCCTCAATGGGTCATGAGACCTCACCTTTTGGAAGCTGGAGGGGAGTTGGCCATATTCATAGGGGTCCATAATGAATGAGATAAGAGAAAAATGCATTATGCAAAATGCAATGGAAATTTCCCAGTGGTGGCCTCTGGTAAATTTAGAAAAGTATTCACAAAAGAGTAGCCTTCAAACATCTGCCAGATTTTGAGAGTAACAAGCTAGTTTACAAAAATGCCAAGCAAATGAAAAATGTCTTGTTTTCCTTACCTCTTGTCTATCTGCTTCAACCCCAAAGGAGAAATAAACAAAACAAAATAAAACAAATAAACAGGCAAACAAAGGCAAAATATTCAGCAGAATTCATTCAGAGAAGGAGGAGACTCAGAAAAGAGAAAAAAGCCAACCACCTCCTATTCCTGAAGTCAGGAGGCACATCCTTAAAAGGCAAGGTATGAAAGAGCTGGAGAGACTATTTATCTTCAAATGGAGTTCAAAGTTTCGGTTATTACCTGAGGCTAAATGCATTTAATTACTGAAGTGAGAATGCATTTAGCAGTTTAAAGTAGCAATAGGACTTGCTCTTACGAAAAAGTGATTGGAAGAGTCATGAACTTTCACTACTGAGTGGTTTTAGAGGGAGAGTGGCAGAAAATATAATACAGCTGCTTTTTATTACACTCAGTGAATACTAATCGTTCAATGTCTGGTTAAATGTACATATTTACCCAAGCCATCATTAATATTCATAAAAGCTAGAAAATAATCTAAATATTCAACAACAGTAGAAATTAGATAAATGATGAGACAATCATAAGTAGAAGTTTATGTGGTTTTTGAAGACTATTATTTTATCATAAAATCTTAGACAGTTATTGCACAATATATCTGTTCATTTTAATATAAAATTAATTTCGTAAACTATTCACCATAGAGGGCTGTGATGATGTTTTCCATTGTTCTGTAGTGGTATGTCAACTTGGGCTAAATTGAAGAGAACTGATGCTGCCCATTAGGCTTGATACCTAAACAATTTCTCTTTTCATGCCTTGGATTTATAATATTGTGAGGAGGGAAGTACAGAATTATTACAAAGAATAATAAAATAAAATAGTAATGATTTTTGATATTGCAAGTTTTAGATACTTAGTATGTAGTTGAAATAAAAATACAGTCTGTAATATGAAAGAGCAATAATATCTGTGATCCACTGAACACTCTTTTAGTTATGTCAGGGGAATATTTCTCAAAGGACTTCTCAGAGAATAAAGATTCTTTCTTTCTTTCAACACGTTTATTGAGTGTCCATAATAAAGCAATAACCACACCAATTTCCAGGAATAAAACAGGACACCTAGCAGACATGTTTCTTGGTCTAGTAAGGACACTAGACCTTAATCAAATAATTACAAATGCGTTTAAATCGACATTGTGATAGTGGTATTAAAAAGAGACACGTGGTTTTAAGAGATCATATATTAGAAAAAGTTTCCATGAATGAGTGTCAATTCAGCTACTATTTAAATCAGAGAAGCAGGGAGAGGAAGAGCATATTGGACTGAGGAAATTGGATGTGTATAGGCCAAGAGTAGGAAGGAAATTTAAAAGGTGAAAGAGGATATGTGTCTGGACATTTAACACAAGAGGAAATGTGATATGAAATACAACCAGAGAGGCAGATAGTAACCAGACCACACAAGACTGAATAGGTCATTTTGGAGTATTTAATTTTGCAGTGTTAAACATTTTAGTTATTTAACATCGCTCTTAGGGTAAATATATTGTTTCAAAGGATAAGGGCAGTGAAGACATGAACTCAAAGTGTTGAAGATTCCTTGGAGAAATCTGGCAGTAAAAGAAAGGAACTAGGACAGTAGCCGGAAGGTACTGCCAGGGTGATGAGAAGTATTTTCAATTGGCAGAGACATCAGCATACTTCCAAGCCAATGGAACTTGTGGCTAAAGATACTGAAATAAAAGCATTTCTATTTTATTCCCCCACTTTCACACACACCAAAACCAAGAACAAAATCATAAAAGCAATTCAAGTACAGAACAATTCTTTGTTTAATAAAACAAGTACATCAGAGCAATATTTTGATATTCATCAATGTGTTTTTCATTACTGGTATTCTGATTTGTTCCCACCCTGTCTCCCCATTTCAGGAAACATCTATGTAAGTCCAGGAATACCAACCCAAAGCAACAGAGGTTGAACAGTTGAACAATAGAGAAAAAAGTGTCAAGTTCTTGACTTCTGAGCTCAAAAATTGTCTTCTGAAACTCACTGTAAAGATATCATTTGAAAGAATTTGATTTTTGAAAATTTTTTTTAGTTATAAAATATTTTGAACTATGTAGGACCCAATATCTATAGAATAAATATAGATGTGGGAATAATGAATACTGATGTAGGCGCCGGTTTTCCCACCATGAGCTGAATAAAGATCCCATGAGCAGGAGAAGAGAAAGGCTTAAAGATGTGGGTTCTGGGAAGGGACTAGTTCCAGGGAGAGGATATGATGAAGGAACTACCCAATGCCTTGGGGTAAATCTGAGAGCGGAGGAAACTCATAAGCAGTTTCCATTAGGATCCTGATGACACCCCGATGGCACCAGACTTTTACCTGTTCCTTCCACCAGCAGAGTCTGATAATAGGAAAAGTTATACATATAGAAGCCTCTGAAGGTATAGGACAGGCATCCCTACCAAGAGTCGCTGGAGTATTATGAGAAAGCAGTCACATTTTCTCTTACCTTGAGAAGGGCAAAGTTTGACAAGAAACTTCCAGAGAGCATGAAGGGTAGAAGTTCCAAAATTGACTTTGTTGTTAGGTTTTAGCAGATATCAATGTGGTGCTATAATTAAGGCGAATAATTAGACACCTCAGATGATACATTCAAGGCACTGATGGGATTGTTCACCTCAAGGGATACCAGAATAAACAAATACTAAACCATGTGGTTTTTACCTTTCCAAGATTCAGGGTGGATACATAAGCCAGGAGGAATTTAAATGACACTCTAGAGATACGAAGGAGGAGATCAGTGAAAAACATTTGTTGAAGCCTGAAATGATAAATATACCTAAAGTAAGTAGATTAATTTTTAGAACCAAATTTGGACTTGAAATAAAAATTGTTATAGAAAAATAAAGCTGTCTTTATTGTACATCTGAATTTTTTTCTTGTAAAAGATATGCTCACTCCCTAAGGAATCAGCTACAATCCAAGGATATAAATCACAAGTGTATCTCATGATCCACAATGATAGAGAACATTGAAAGCTGATTCATACTTCCTCAAAACTTGGGTAGAAAAGAAAATAATGAAGGTTGCTGTCACAGATGAGATAAGAGCAAGGGAATCTTGGCTAAGCTGTGAGCCAAAACTGAAGCCAGAGATGTACCTTTGGAAAACCAAGTGATATCATTGAAAGATGGTCAGGTAGAGCTGAAAGATAAATCACATTGACACACCATTGTTAATTGTTTACAAACTAACACTCTACCTGAGATAGACTTCTGAAGGTAACATCAAGCAAAGGGTAAAGAATGAGGATACAATAATCATGAAATGGGAATTTGACCTATATTATGAATGCTGAAAATTGAGTGAAGATATATCCTGGGATGTATCTCCAAATAACAATCCCATAATAAAAGCAGAGCATGCCAACTCGTCACCCTGCCTCTCCCACCGGACATTACTTCTTTGTTATACCATTATTCAGCAGATAAGTTACTACATTCAAAATTAAACGTCAATAAAGGAACCCATGTAAGACTTAGCTATAGATTTTATAACCCTCATTCTCATGTTCCCCAATAGGGAAATTGTGGTCTTGAATATCCGCTGCCAATAAATCACTAAATTCTTTCAGTTATGCATACCACATTACAAAAAAAAAAGTATCACTTTGAACAGTGGGAAAGAATTTCTCTGTTTTATATACTCAAAGGTATACTTTGAGCAAGTGAACTGATTTTGTCTTACAGAAAGTGTAAATTATATAACTTATTGAGTTACTTTTTACACACTAGCTATTAAAAGCTTATTCTCAATATTATAACCTAACCAACCTACCCTCTAATAAGTCCTCTAAATAGTTTTGTTTCTAGCTACAGTTTATGTTCTCACTTCATTTTTATCCTTAATTTGATTGAATTCTATATTTAAAACACTTTTGCTTTTATATATTCTTGGGGAAAATCCATCATTTATTTGAATGAGGGAGAGTAAAATAATAAAAATTATTTTCATAAATACATTCAAAGATTTATATAAAGATTAAAATAATACCGTGTGGTTATCATTGGTGAGATCCCATGTGAAATTTTTTCTTCTTTATACTCTTATTATTTAATAGTCTTTTGGAAGCATGTTTTTTTCCCATAATGAGAAGACATTTTATATTAAAAAACAAAGTTTAGATGAGAAATTTTGGGTCAAAAAGTTTATTTGCAGAGAAATAACCCCCTAGATCTCAGGTTCTCTAAAAGTCTATTTCTCACTCACACAACTTATCCAACATGCATCAGCAGGCTCTGCTCATTGTTGTCACTCATGGATCTAGGGCAATGGATACTTTATACAGAATGCTACCAATTGTCACTGCAGAGTGAAACATGCATTGGCTTGTAAAGTTTCCGTCCAGAATTTGCACATAACACTTCTCTTCACACCTCATCCATCAAAGGAAGTCATACTTCATGGGAGACAGGGAGCGACATTCCTACCATATGCCTGGAAGTAAATGAGACTGAAAATAATTCAAAAGGACTAATGACAGTCTCAAATAATAGTGATCATTTTTACTAGAATGGTGAAAAAATGTTGGGAAAAAGTATTGCATGGAGAGAAAAAAATTATATATGTATATGTGTATATATGTATGTGTATATATATATATACACACACATATGATTGATATATGAGTAGAGACAATGTAGAGAAAAAAAAAACAGCAAGAATAATTCATGGATTTTTAGGGATTGAAAAAATAAGTGCATTAAGAAAAGTAGAAAACCCATGATAATTGTGTAAAAGGTGGTGATTATTTAATTTTAGGCTTATTGACTCTAGGATAGTAATAATAAATATACAGTTACAAATTTGGCTGTTTCTTGGAAAAGATTTGGAAGCAACTGACTTGGAGATGGAAGCTGAAAATGTGGAGTTACCTAAGATTTCCAAAGGACAAAGTGCACATCAAAAATGGTTGTCAGCAGATTTTTGGAAATTAGTCTAACAGAAAGATGGAGATAAAAGATGAATGTGATGAGTAAGAGAAGGGACACTAAAAGGATTACAAGATAATTGTGATAGGCTAATGTCAGAAAAGCCAACAAATATCTAGGAGAATGATGAAATTACATCATTGGAATGATCTATAATGTGATATACCATGGGTATAATCAGGAGGTGGCAACTGAAGGAAAGGATTTAGTGTGTTTTATGTCAATGGGAATTTCTGAAGGAGGGCTTCTAGTAGAGTGGGAAGGACATATACCAGAAAACAAAGGGTTAATAAGTAAGTTGATGTGAAAAAACTAATAGTAGTCCTTCAAAACAATTCTTTGAAGATGATGATTATGAAAATGAGAGAGATTTTTAGATGAGGAACAGTCTAGATAAGGGCAGCAATATATTGTCAAAGAAAATCAGTAAAAATGGAAGTAGGAATAGTAATGTGTAGATACAGAGGTAAATGATAGAAACTGATGGATTAATAAAATAAAAATGAAACACACACATTTAAAAATAATCCCTGACCAAATTTTAATCAATCTCTGGTAGCTATCAAGCATTTATCTAGCTTGGTTACTTCACTAAATATTTGTTGGCACGAGTGCTAGTCATATGAGCAAATTATAACATAGCTCTTCTTTATCCATTTGTTCTATCAGTTACTGAGAGAGGTGTGTAACAGTTTCTGACTATAACTGTGGATTTATTTTTATTGTTAGTCCTGTGAATTTTTACTCATATAATTTGAGTTTTATGCTGTAAGTTGCACAAAAATATTTTTTTTGTTAGCAAACTGAACTGTGATTCTCAGCTAATTTACTATTGTATGCCAGGATGTAGCTTTTTTTTGTTTACCCTGCTTGGGGTTTGTCCCACTTTCTGAATCTGGAGCTTAATGTGTTTCATCACTTTGGAAAATACTTAGCCATTATTTCTTTAAATAATTTCTGTATTTCACTCTCTTTCCCTTTTATTTTTGAGATTTTATTTTCATATAGTTTTTTTTTTTTTTTTACTCTTTTCCTGTGTCTCTTACTCTCTGTTTTGTAATTTCTCCTCATATTTCTTTCTATTTCATTCTGGACATTTTCTTCCTTTGAATACCTGTTTACTAATTTTTTCTTCAGCTCTGTTTAATCTATTATTAAGTCCGTCCACTAAGGTTTTGATTCACTATATTTTTCCTGTTCTGTGATTTCCATTTGTTTCATTTTTATAATTTCCAATTTTCTGCTAAAATTTCCAATGTTATTTATCTCCTTGAATATGTCAGGACTACCTAAATACTGTGTTTGATAACTCCATTCTCTATAGCTGTTTTACATTTTCTATTTCTCTCTCTTTTTTTAATAGAGAAAGAATTTGAGGTCTAAAATAATGACTTGAAGCTGAGATACAGTCCTTCAAGGATTTTTTTTTTTTTTCTCAGGTCATTTCAGTCCCATTCAAAGCAGGAGGGTTTATTACTCTACCTTATAAACTCTGAACTCACCAACCTCCCAAACACTTTTTCTGGAATTCAAAGACATTTTGAGGGAAAATTAGCCCCAACTGCTGGGCTCACATCCCTGGTTTTCTGTGTTGCCTTGGATCTTGGTCCTGTTATTTTTTCCTCTGCCTTTTTAGGTCTTCAAGTACATTTTTTTTTTTTAAATGTTAAGTTTTCTCGCTGTCTTCAGTAAGGTGATTGTTTCTAACGAATCTGGTTGGTCAACACAAGAAGCAGTAGAACTACACCCCTTTGCTGAATTTTAAAGAAGCACAGAAAATGTTAGCCATTTGTTAAATTGTGAGATCTTTTTAGGGCAGAAATTCTAATTTATTCATTGTTACGTAGAAAATAATCAATAAACATTTTAGTTTGAATATTAGCTGTTCTCTTAATTTCAAGTAACTCCATGTAATAAGAAACTTGAATTTTTTATATACTTCTGCTTATCTGATTCTTATCTTTCAACTTGTAACCATATGTGATGATTTTCATTTCTTTGACTGCCATCTACTTCCTCTGGATTTTTCCTGCAAGTATGTCATCAAGTATTAATCAAATTTATCTTGGACTTCAGGTTTTTGCTTCCAGCTACCCCTACTCTCATTCTGCCCATCCACCCAGTGGCCAATTGCTCAGACTTGTCCCCTTCCTATTTCATACAGTTTTAAAAATCTGATAACTGCACTAATATGAATTTAACTGTTAGAGACAACTGTTGATTTCTATACTATTCTTAAATTTAGATTCTAGTATAACTTGATTGAGGAAAATTTCTAATTAATATAAGCTATTTATTCTGTATTTTAGGTTTTGTGGCTTAGAATCTAATCTGATTGCTTAGACATCTGAAGTCTAATTTGCTTTCTCAAGGCCATTTTTATTTTCAATTTGCAGGCTGTGTCTGAAATTCTGTGAATTTAGGACAGGTTATAACTTGAAATGACAGGCAACACAGTATGATTTAACATTTCAGAAATAAGGATTTGTTATTACTGTTGTTTTTTAACTTACATGCCTTGTGAAACTTGTTAATGAGAAAGTTAATTGTTTTATTGCTTGTATCCCTGGAGTCTGTGGTCTTTTACATGTTGTGAGCATGCTTGCTTTAAAAATCAAAAGTAAGAAACCATTGCAAAGATGTGCCAGTGAAAAACCTGTATCAATCTGAATTGAATGCTGTTTTAACTCTAAATATTATAATATGAGAGAAATATAAAATGTTAACTAGAGAAGGCAAAGAACTGACAAATATATTTTATTATGACAGGAGTTATTGAAAGTTTAGAAAAAAAGAAACAATTTGCACCCTTGAATAAATAGCCATCACATGGTAGTTTACTAGCAGGATAACCTTTTGAATCATGATTTATTTTTACCTATAGCACTCTTTATGCCAATATTTTCCAGAAACATTTTAGAAATACCTCACCATCAGTAGTAATGATCATCATCATTACTACTCATCATCAGTAGTAATCTGTTATTATATTATGTGCAGGACACTTGACTAAGTGCAGAGAAACATCTTTTTAAATGTTCTGGAATAATTAGTTCACTCTACTTAACATTTTACCTTTCATTGACTCAAATGGAAATAAGAAAATAGAAATGTACTTAATGGGGTAATTTCAAACTCTTGGAGTACATTCAACAATTATCTCTGAGCAGTAGGTTAATATGGTCTATTTTCCAAATTAGCACCTAAAGTGGATTAAAATGAGCATTGAAAATATTGTATATTTAAGCCCAAATTAATTATCCAGTACTTTTCACTGAAAAACAAAAGTACAGATTCTAATTTTGTACCAATTTAGAAATGTGCTTACTTATGACATTTTAGGTAATTTCCTCTTAGGTGTACCTAAATTAGTAAGTACTGTGCATATAAGCCCAAAATGGGAAGAAAAGTTTA
This sequence comes from Balaenoptera musculus, assembly GCF_009873245.2. Lineage (NCBI taxonomy): Eukaryota > Metazoa > Chordata > Mammalia > Artiodactyla > Balaenopteridae > Balaenoptera > Balaenoptera musculus. Next base: position 103,818,787 of record NC_045788.1, on the reverse strand, counting down.
TTTAGAAAGTACTTTATTAGTCAAGGAACAATATCCTTACTGAACTTTGGGATTCTCCTCTTCACTGTTAGATGAATAATCTGAAGCTAGAGTAAGAAAGCATCCATTAAAATTACCTGAGAGAAGCAAATGATGTACATTTTTTCCTGCAATTTGGAAAGCAATAATATGCCTATGGACTACTCTAAAATTCAGTCATTGATCTGAACAACTAAAGTCTTTCAACTGATTAGATCAATAGACTGACAAACCAAATCAAGGATAACTCAAATAAACAGAACTCTCTGTCAAATAATTATTTTATTTGCATAAATTTGTTCCCTAACTGTTGCCTTTGGGAAATTCTGTTTTACCTATCCGAGGAGGAAAGTCTACAGACTATCCTAGATATTTCATTTAAACAAAACAGGAAAGGCAAATTATCTTTCCTCCCACACAGGAGAGAAAAACGATCTTCCTTTCAGGTAACAGTGACCTATCATTGTACTGAGTTGGAGATGTCTTTGTGATCATTCTGTCTCAGCACACTTTTTTTTTTTTTTTTGTAGTTAAATGCCTATACTGAACGTCAGTGATTTAGTAACTAATAAATACCATTTTTAATACTGAGCCTGATAAAAGAGTGAACTGTGCTCAACTGATAGAACATATTCTTAAATGTCAGAATGAGCTTTAAAAAAACCAGAAGATATTTATCTCGTGTTATAATCTATGTAAACAGGCATGAATTTTACAAAAACAGTCACGGAAATAAAAAGAGGCAGTGCGAGAAAGAGTGGTATACATCAGAGAATTAACAAGCAGCACAAAATGGCCTTCTTTTTAGAAAGATGCTAATTAATAGTGTCTTTTATATTTATCCTAAATTTGTTTACCTCTGGTGAGAGGAAGCTATGAAAGGAATACCTCATAGATATTATAAGAGGCCTGAAATGTAGAGATTTACCAGCTGAGATAAGGCATCGATGTGCCTAGAAATTGATGTTGGTGTAACTGGGAGCAGATCCAAAGATCAGTGGTGCCAGAGGTGGCACAATTATAATAAAATCAGATGAAAGGGTTCATTATGCTCACAAATGGTGAAGAGATGCCTGTCTCCTCTCCTGTTATATCTCCTCTATCTCGATTATACATTTGGGGGCGGGGAATGGAATTAATACACACAACACCATGTTTGAAGTAGAAAGAAATTTTCATAGTAGTCTAGAAATCTACACAAACATTTATGATGAGATCATTTTCAATTGAATAAAAATAAAAAATATTATCAGGCATGAGAGTACAAATGAAGATTCTGTTTTATTTGGACTATCTTTTATCACACAAGAGAAAAACTATCAAAGAAAAAACGTAGGTCTAAACAAGAATACAAAGTGACTCTTAAGTTTTAAAAAAATTTAAATAGTCAAATAGTTTATCATTTAAATAGTTATAATTTTATAATTTAAATAGTTTTTTAATTTAAATAGTTATAACCTACCTATCAAAATGGGTACAGAAATAATCATTACACATATATTATGCATATTTATATATCTATTCTCTATATATCTATCATTATCTCTCTGAATAATATTTGGCTAAACCTATCACAGTCAGGCAATCAGTTTGTTTTTCTTTTAGCCTTTATTTAAATAGAATTAGTGTATTACATTACTATGGTGATAGAATATTCTTATTGAGGTATAATTTACATACCTTATAAAGCATAAATTTTAATACTTAAGTTTCACAAGTTTTGATAAGTATATAAACCTGCATAACAACTACCCCAATCAAGCTATGTGAGATTTTATTATCCCAGGTACTTTCCTACTTCCCTCTCCAATGAATACCTCTACCCTAACTCTACACATAACTATTTTTATTTCCATCATTATAGATTTGTTTTTGTTGTTTTAGAACTTCCTGTAAAGGGAATCATGTAGTATATACGCTTTTCTGTCTGGGTTCTATTATTCAACATAATATTTTGAGATTTATTCATGACTTGCATACAGCAGTAGACAATTTTGTTTATTGATTAGTATTGCTGAGTATGATATGAACTTACCATTGACAAGTGTTTTTCTTGCAGAATATTTTTCCCTAATGGCAATTAACTGACAAGGAGACCTGAATTCTAGTCCCAACTTTATCACTTATTTAGTTTGCAAATTAGTGTATGTCTCTTTTTCAAGCTACATCTCATCCTCATCTGTCCAATTAAAGAGTAGTATTAGATGACCTCTGAATCTATTTCAAGTCATATATTCTGTTTTCTTGTTCATGGTTGTTTAGCAATTGAATATCAATTTGATAAAGAACTATCTCTAAATTACTAGCAGATTCATTCATCTTAAGTTAATGAGTATTATTGTTGGTTCAATTGCTAGATAACAGAGTTATGCTTTCCTCTCTTCCTGAGGTTAGCTTTTCAGTATTACTCTAAAGGGAGTAGAATATATGGTGTTCGTCTGATAATAACTCCTAAACTAATCTCTCAGTGTTTGTTGCAATACTTTTAGTTTTTGCCTAACCAGACTTTGATCAAACTGAAATGCACTTCATCTGTCTGTCAAAATTCTCAACATCTTTTAAAGATGATATCAATTGTCACCTTTTCCACAAAACTTTTTCTAATCACTCAAGTCAGGAGTGAGTAAATCTCTTTCAGCTTTGAAATCTTATTGTATTTTGTATCATTCTTTCCTTATTTTAATCATTCATTCAAATACTATTGCATGTTTCAAGCCTGTGGTAAGTGTAAGGCACACAATAATGAGCAAAAAAGATAAAGTCTCAACTGTCATGAGCTTACATTCCATTATGACAATTATGAAGAAATTATGCCCAATTACAAACTAGTTAGTACTCTGAAAAAACATTTACTGGTGCTATTATGCTGCCATAACAAGGGGATCTGGTTTAGTGTTGGATGGATCAGTGGGAGATCCTGTAAGAATGTGATGTTGCAATTGAAGTCTGATAATAAGATTTAACCATCTGAAGGTATGTGTATGTGTATTTAGTGTGTGTGTGTGTGTATGTGTGTGTGTGTGTGTGTGTGAGTGAGGGGTGATGGTGGTGGGGGATACAGACAGAATGGATTGGTTTCCTGGCATGTTAACCAGTGTTGGAAAGCAACACAACACAGTTTAGAAACCCACAGAATTTTCAGAAGTACAGATGAGAAAAATGTGAGAGGAGTCGGGAACATGTAGGCACGTACACGACCCTTTAGAATATCACATACCTTTTTTAGAGTTTTGACTTGTATCCTATGAGCTGTTCACAGACTTTTAAACAGATCAAATACATGTGTTTAGAAGAAAGTTTTGGACTGATGTTCACATTAGGAAGTCATTGGCTAATGGATGACAAATGAAGCCATGTGTGTTGATGAGATGCCTGTGGAGAGTGTTAGGAGTAAGAAGAGTGCAAATTCTGAGACTTCAGAATCTCCCAATATAACCTTTTGTGAGTTTAAATGTATTATAGATATTTTTAGAAATATCTCATTATCTCCTCTTAAATTTTAAAATCATGTGACACAATTAAAATAACAAAAAGTCCAAAGCTTTACATCTAAGCAGTATTGGGTTCAAATTAAGACATTATCCTTTAGTGACTATGGGATCCTGGGCAATGTGCTTAAATCCTATGATGCTTCCTTAAAATGCAGATAATAATACTCCTACTATGGGAGCCTTAAGAATCAAGTGATTCTTATATATAACAAACAGAACAATGCCATGCACATCATATATACTAATATATATTCATTTTTTTGTTTTCCAATTTTTTTAAACACACAATGCATAGCATGGGTCTTTAAAGTAATATTTAATAAATTGTATTGAACAGGTGAGACCCATAATGGAGGAACAGAACACAGAATCATGAAAAAAAGACTCAAGTAAATACAAAATGGTTATAAAATTATAAAATTAGTGTATAGATTCAAGACTTTAATTTTAATTTTAATTAATTATAAAACACAGGCATTCAAAGCCCATTTTACAAGGTTGCAGATATACTAGGTGCTGACCTGTGACAAGGGCTGGGGAGGGGACAGGTGACAGGCAGCAGGGTTGAAGGGCAAAGGGAAAAAAGGAAAGTGGGGACAATGTGTTTTATTTTAATTTTAATTATGATGTTTTTAATTTAAATTATACTTTACTTATTAACACAGCCTGATCCACAGTTAACTGAATTGGTCTAGGTTTATACATCAACCCCAATTCCCCAAGGCCTTGGTCTCTTCCCTTGTTCTTGTTGAGTTAGGAACTGTTAAGGTTCTGCGATTTTACCCTGTTTGCAACCTAATAAGTAATCCTTCTATAGATTCATACGCACATACTGACAAAAGAACACCACAACCTGGGTCAGAGACACAGATAATGTATTATAGCAAAAGGCACCAGCCAGAGCAATAGTCGCATCCATTCCTCATGCCCTCATTCCCACAGGGCAATTTGAGAAGGCCAGGTGTTTAGCTGCACGTTCAGTGGGTGCACCACAGGAAAGGAGTTCCTGTCCACAGTTAGAAGACAGAAGCTTTTATATGTGCTGACACATCTGCCCATCCTTCACTCCAGAGAAATCAATTACCCCTGGCCTCGGAATGTAACAAAATGTTTCCGGGGTGGGGCAGGTGGTTTGCTATCTTAGGATATCCCAGAGTCTCTATCTTTAGGGAGATACTAGCTTCCAAGGCAAGATTATTATTCAAGTGTGCCTTTACTCCAAAGGCCCAAACCAGGCAGAAATGCGAGAAATCCATGGAGAATTGTCACCCAACCGTTTTTTGGCCAGAGTGATCCCAGATACCAACCCCACTCTTCTTATGCTTAGAAAGTTGTGGCCGCCACCACAGTCACTTTGTTCTCCCAGCATATCCTTTTCATTTGCCTTCCCCAAGCAGGAGGGTGACACTCCCTCCTTTGCACCTGCCATGGTGGGTTGATGGCAGCTGCAGAGTCTGCACCTGCTGGACACATGAAGGCTCTGGCCACCTTAGCAACAACATAACTTGGAAATGCAGCAAACTTTGACTCAATAAGAGACTTAAAAGAGAAGCAGTCTGCAGATCAATTTTTGACCCTTCCACTTCATGAATGGACTCCTTCTGGAGGCAGGAGTTCCCTCACATCCTCTCAGGAGACACCCTCATTGACTAAATAGCCAGCTGTTTTCTCAGTAATGCAGCATCTTGTATTTGGATTTTCCTTCTTCTCTGTCTCATTTCCACTGTCTGTAACTTTTTATCCCCACTTCCCTTCCACCAAGAAAGCATTAACTTGTGATCTTTTCCTTGGGCTCTTTTTTCTCAGGTATCCATATTAACATACTGGAGATTTTGCTGTGTGCATGTGATATATACATCTTTTTGTAAGAAAGTGAAAAAACATAGAGAAAAAATAAACGTAAGTACTACTGCAGTCATTAATTTAACACACACATTACCAATCCCAGTCATATCAAAAAGTGTTGGAGGGACCTTCAGGATGGTGGAGGAATAAGACATGGAGATCACCTTCCTCCCCACAAATACATCAGAAATACATCTACATGTGGAACAACTCCTACAGAACACCTACTGAACGCTGGCAGAAGACCTCAGACTTCCCAAAAGGCAAGAAACTACCCACGTACCTGGGTAGGGCAAAAGAAGAAAGGAAAAACAGAAACAAAAGAATAGGGACAGGACCTGCACCTCTGGGAGGGAGCTGTGAAGGAGGAAAAGTTTCCAAACACTAGGAAGCCCCTTCACTGGCGGAGATGGGGTCAGGACGGGGGGGAAGCTTCAGAGCCACGGAGGAGAGCGCAGCAACAGGGGTGCAGAGGGCAAAGCAGAGAGATTCCTGCACAGGGGATTGGTGCTGAACAGCACTCACCAGCCTGAGAGGCTTGTCTGCTCACCTGCCAGGGGAGGTGGGGGCTGGGAGCTGAGGCTCAGGCTTCAGAGGTCGGATCCCAGGGAGAGGACTGGAGTTGGCTGCGTGAACACAGCCTGAGGGGGGCTAGTGCACTGCAGCTAACTGGGAGGGAGTCTGGGAAAAACTCTGGACTAGTCTAAGAGGCAAGAGACCATTGTTTCGGGGTGCACGAGGACAGAGGATTCCTTCACTGCCTGCCCACAGAAGGCAGAGCACTGTCTAAATGAGCTCCAGAGACAGGTGCAAGCTGTGGCTATCAGCTCAGACCCCAGAGATGGGCATGAAACTCTAACGTTGCTGCTGCAGCCACCAAGAATCCTGGGTTCAAGCACAGGTCACTATCCACACCCCCCTGGGAACCTGTGCAGCATGGCAGCGCAAGTGTGTCATGATCCAAGGACAAGTTCCCCGGGAGAACAAATGGTGTGCCTCAGGCTGTTGCAATGTCACACAGGCCTCTGCCACCACAGGCTCGCCCCGCATTCCAATTATAACTACCGTACCCCTCCTTCCCCCTGGCCTGAGTGAGGCAGAGCCCCCTAATCAGCCACTGCTTTAACCCCGTCCTGTCTGGGCAGGAACAGATGCCTGAGGGCAACCTACACGCAGAGGTGGGGCCAAAACCAAAGCTGAACCCCAGGAGCTGTGTGAACAAAGAAGAGAAAGGGAAATTTCTCCCAGCAGCCTTAGGAGCAGCAGATTAAATCCCCACAATCAACTTGATGTACCCTGCATCTGTGTAATACCTGAAGAGGCAACGAATAATCCCAAAATTGATGTGGTAGACTTTGGGAGCAACTGTAGACTTGGGGTTTGCTATTTGCAACTGATTTGTTTCTAATTTTTCTGTTTTAGTATAGTTTTTTCTTAGTATAGTTTTTAGCGCTTGTTATCATTGGTGGATTTGTTTATTGGTTCGGTTGCTCTCTTTTTATTATTATTATTATTATTTTTAATTTTAATAATTTTTTAATTTAATTTTTCTTTCTTTTTTTTCTCCCTTTTATTCTGAGCCATGTGGCTGACAGGGTCTTGGTGATCCAGCCTGGAGTCAGGCCTGAACATCTGAGGTGGGAGAGCCGAGTTCAGGACATTGGACCACCAGAGACCTCCCAGGCACATATAATATCAATCGGCGAGAGCTCTCCCAGAGATCTCTGTCTCAAGGCTAAGAACCAGCACCACCCAATGGCCAGCAAGTTCCAGTGCTGGATGCCTCGTACCAATCAACTAGCAAGAAAGGAATACAACCACACCCATTAGCAGAGAGGCTGCCTAAAATCATAAAAAGGTCACAGACACCCCCAAAAACATGACCGGATGTGGCCTTGCCCACCAGAAAGACAAGATCCAGCCCCACCCACCAGAACACAGGCACCTGTCCCCTCCACCAAGGAGCTTACACAAGACACTGAACTAACCATACCCACTGGGGGCAGAAATAAAAAACAACGGGAACTACAAACTTACAGCCTGAGATAAGGAGACCCCAAACACAGTAAGTTAAACAAAATGAGAAGACAGAGAAATATGCAGCACATGAAGGAGCAATGTAAAAAACCCACAGACTGAACAAATAAAGAGGAAGTAGGCAGTCTACTTGAAAAAGAATTCAGAGTAATGATAGTAAAGATGATCCAAAATCTTGGAAATATAATGGAGAAAATACAAGAAACGTTTAACAAGGACCTAGAAGAACTAAAGAGCAAACAAACAATGATGAACAACACAATAAATAAAATTAAAAATTCTCTAGAAGGAATCAATAGCAGAATAACTGAGGCAGAAGAACAGATAAGTGACGTGGAAGATAAAATAGTGGAAAAAACTACCGCAGAGCAGATTAAAGAAAAAAGAATGAAAAGAAGTGAGGACAGTCTCAGAGACCTCTAGGACAACATTAAATGCACCAACATTCGAATTATAGGGGTCCCAGAAGAAGAAGAGAAACAGAAAGGGACTGAGAAAATATTTGAAGAGATTATAGTTGAAAACTTCCCTAACATGGGAAAGGAAATAGTCAATCAAGTCCAGGAAGCTCAGAGAATCCCATACAGGATAAATCCAAGGAGAAACATGCAAAGACACATATTAATCAAACTATCAAAAATTAAATACATAGAAAAATATTAAAAGCAGCAAGGGAAAAGCAACAAATAATATACAAGGGAATCCCCATAAGGTTAAGAGCTCATCTTTCAGCATAAACTCTGCAAACCAGAAGGGAGTGGCAGGACATATTTAACGTGATGCAAGGGAAAAACCTACAACCAAGATTACTCTACCCAGCAAGGATCTCATTCAGATTCGATGGAGAAATTAAAACCTTTACAGACAAGCAAAAGTTAAGAGAATTCAGCACCACCAAACCAGCTTTACAACAAATGCTAAAGGAACTTCTCTAGGCAGGAACATAAGAGAAGGAAAAATCTACAAAAACAAACCCCAAATAAATAAGAAAATGGTAATAGGAATATACATATGAATAATTACCTTAAATGTAAATGGGTTAAATGCTCCAACCAAAAGACATAGACTGGCTGAATGGATACAAAAACAAACCCGTACATATGCTGTCTACAAGAGACTCACTTCAGACCTAGGGGCACATACAATCTGAAAGTGAGGGGATGGAAAAAGATATTCCATGCAAATGGAAATCAAAAGAAAGCTGGAGTAGCAATTCTCACATCACAAAAAATAGACTTTAAAATAAAGACTATTACAAGAGACAAAGAAGTACACCACATAATGATTAAGGGATCAATCCAAGAAGAAGATATAACAATGTAAATATTTATGCACCCAACATAGGAGCACCTCAATACATACGGCAAATACTAACAGCCATACAAGGGGAAGTCAACAGTAACACAATAATAGTAGGGGACTTTAACACCCCACTTTCACCAATAGACAGATCATCCAAAATGAAAATAAATATGGAAACACAAGCTTTAAATGACACATTCCACAAGATGGACTTAATTGATATTTATAGGACATTCCATCCAAAAACAGCAGAATACACTTTCTTCTCAAGTGCTCATGGAACATTCTCCAGAATAGACCATATCTTGGGTCACAAATCCAGCCTTGGTAAATTTAAGAAAACTGAAATTGTATCAAGTATCCTTTCCAACCAAAATGCTATGAGACTAGATATCAATTATAGGGAAAAAAAACTGTAAAAAATACAAACACATGGAGGCTAAACAATATGCTATTAAATTACCAAGAGATCACCAAAGAAATCAAAGAGGAAATCAAAAAATACCAGAAACAAATGACAATGAAAACACGATGACCCAAAACCTATGGAATGCAGCAAAAGCAGTTCTAAGAGGGAAGTTTATAGCAATAAAATCCTACCTCAAGAAACAAGAAACATATCAAATAAACAAACTAACCTTACACCTAAAGCAATTAGAGAAAAAGAACAAAAAAACCCCAAAGTTAGCAGAAGGAAAGAAATCATACAAATCAAATCAGAAATAAATGAAAAAGAAATGAAGGAAACAATAGCAAAGATCAATAAAACTAAAAGCCGATTCTTTTAGAAGATAAACAAAATTGATAAAACATTAGCCAGACTCAACAAGAAAAAAAGGAAGACTCAAATCAACAGAATTAGAAATGAAAAAGGAGAAGTAACAACTGACACTGCAGAAATGCAAAGGATCTTGAGAGATTATTACAAGCAACTATATGCCAGTAAAATGGACAACCTGGAAGACGGACAAATTCTTAGAAAAACACAACCTTCTGAGACTGAAGCAGGAAGAAACAGAAAATATGAACAGACCAAACACAAGCACTGAAACTGAAACTGTGATTAAAAATCTTCCAGGGGCTTCCCTGGTGGCGCAGTGGTTGGGAATCTGCCTGCCGGTGCAGGGGACATGGGTTCGAGCCGTGGTCTGGGAGGATCCCACATGCCGTGGAGCAACTGGGCCCGTGCGCCACAACTACTGAGCCTGCGCGTCTGGAGCCTGTGCTCTGAAACAAGAGAGGCCGCGATAGTGAGAGGCCCGCGCACCACGATGAAGAGTGGCCCCCGCTCGCCGCAACCAGAGAAAGGCCTCGCACAGAAATGAAGACCCAACACAGCCAAAAATAAATAAATAAAAATTAAAAAAAAAAAAAAATCTTCCAACAAACAAAAGTCCAGGACCAGATGGCTTCACAGGCAAATTCTATCAAACATTTAGAGAAGAGCTAACACCTATCCTTCTCAAGCTCCTCCAAAATATAGCAGAGGTAGGATCACTCCCAAACTCATCCTACAAAGCCACCATCACCCTGATGCCAAAACCAAAGATGTCACAAAAAAAGAAAACAACAGACCAATATCACTGATGAACACAGATGCAGAAATCCTCAACAAAACACTAGCAAACAGAATTCAACAGCACATTAAAAGGATCAGACACCATGATCAAGTGGGGTTGATCCCAGGAATGCAAGGATTCTTCAATATACACAAATCAATCAATGTGATACACCATATTAACAAACTGAAGGATAAAAAACATATGATCATCTCAATAGATTCAGAAAAAGCTTTCAACAAAATTCAACACCCACTTATGATAAAAATGCTCCAGAAAGTAGGCATAGAGGGAACCTACCTCAACATAATAAAGACCATATATGACAAACCCACAGCCAACATCATTCTCAGTGGTGAAAACTGAAACCATTTCCTCTAAGATCAGGAACATGACAAGGTTGCCCACTCTCACCACTATTATTCAACATAGTCTTGGAAGTTTTAGCCACAACAATCAGAGAAGAAAAAAAAATAAATAAAAGGGATCCAAATTGGAAAAGAAGTAAAACTATCACCGTTTGCAGATGACATGATACTATACATAGAGAAACCTAAAGATGCTACAAGATAACTACTAGAGGTAATCAATGAATTTGGTAAAGTAGCAGGATACAAAGTTAATACACAGAAATTTCTTGCATTCCTATACATTAACGATGAAAACTCTGAAAGAGAAATTAAGGAAACACTCTCATTTACCACTGCAACAAAAAGAATAAAATACCAGTGATAAACCTACCTAAGGAGACAAAAGACCCGTATGCAGAAAACTATCAGACACTGATGAAAGAAATTAATGACGATACAAACAGATGGAGACTTATACCATGTTCTTGGATTGGAAGAATCAACACTGTGAAAATGACTACACTATCCAAAGCAAGCTACAGAATTCAATGCAATCCCTATCAAACTACCAATGGTATTTTCCACAGAACTAGGACAAAAAATTTCACAATTTGCATGGAAACACAAAAGACCCCAAATATCAAAAGCAATCTTGAGAAAGAAAACTGGAGCTGGAAGAATCAGGCTCCCTGACCTCAGACTATACTACAAAGCTACAGTAATCAAGAGAGGGTGGTATTGGAACAAAACCAGAAATATAGATCAATGGAACAGGATAGAAAGCCCAGAGATAAACCCATGCACATATGGTCACCTTATCTTTGGTAAAGGAGACAAGAATATAAAATGGAGAAAAGACAGCCTCTTCAATAAGTGGTGATGGGAAAACTGGACAGCTACATGTAAAAGAATGAGATTAGAACACTTCCTAACACCATACACAAAAATAAACTCAAAATGGATTAAAGACCTAAATGTAAGGCCAGACACTATAAAACTCTTAGAGGAAAATATACGCAGTACACTCTATGACATAAATCACAGCAAGATCCTTTTTGACTTACCTCCTAGAGAAATGGAAATAAAAACAAAAATAAACAAATGAGACCTAATGAAACTTAGAAGTTTTGCACAGCAAAGGAAACCATAAACAAGACAAAAAGACAACCCTCAGAATGGGAGAAAATATTTGCAAATGAAGCAACTGACAAAGGATTAATCTCTAAAATATACAAGCAACTCATGCAGCTCAATATCAAAAAACCAAACAACCCAGTCCAAAAATGGGCATAAGACCTAAATAGACATTTCTCAAAGAAGATATACAGATTGCCAACAAACACATGGAAGGATACTCAACATCACTAATCATTAGAGAAATGCAAATCAAAACTACAATGAAGTATCACCTCACACTGGTCAGAATGGCCATCATCAAAAAATCTACAAACAATAAATGGTGGAGAGGGTGTGGAGAAAAGGTAACCCTCTTGCACTGTTGGTGGGAATGTAAATTGATAGAGATGCTATGGAGAACAATATGGAGGTTCCTTAAAAAACTAAAAATATAACTACCAGATGACCCAGCAATCCCAGTACTGGGCATATACCCTGAGAAAACCATAATTTAAAGAGTCACGTAGCACAATGTTCACTGCAGCACTATTTACAGTAGCCAGGACATGGAAGCAACCTACGTGCCCATCGATAGATGAGTGGATAAAGAAGATGTGGCACATATATACAATGTAATATTACTCAGCCATAAAAAGAAACGAAATTGAGTTATTTGTAGTGAGGTTGATGGACTTAGAGACTGTCATACAGAGTGAAGTAAGTCAGAAAAAGAAAAACAAATACTGTATGCTAACACATATATATGGAATCTAAAAAAAAAAAGGTTCTGGAGAACCTAGGGGTAGGACAGGAATAAAGACGCAGACATACTGAATGGACTTGAGGACACGGGGAAGGTGAAGGGTAAGCTGGGACGAAGTGAGAGAGTAGCATTGACATATATACACTACCAAATGTAAAATAGATAGCGAGTGGGAAGCAGCTGCATCGCACAGGGAGATCAGCTCAGTGCTTTGTGACCACCTAGAGTGGTGGGATAGGGAGGGTGTCAGGGAGATGCAAGAGGGAGGGGATATGGGGATATATGTGTACATATAGCTGATTCACTTTGTTATACAGGAGAAACTAACACAACATTGGAAAGCAATTATACTCCAATAAAGATGTTTTTTTAAAAAACCGCTGGATTAAATATATCTCTTTGGATTCACATCTTCACTTCATATTTTCATGGACCAAATGTACTACCCTCAAGCTGTCCTGAGAATTACAGGATGGTCAAGTGCTCTTGGCATTTCCCATCAGTTCTCTACTTTCCACATCCCCGTGACCTCACATCTCTGCATGGTATTCTTGTACATCATGCTAACTTAAATATGAGTGATAGCAAATTAATGCACTAAAAGTCCACAGATAAAAGCTTATTTTGGAGAAACAAAATCTTATTTCAATGTAAGAATTTTAGTGGTAAGAATTAGGAGTCATTTTAGATAGAAAGATATTTTAGACAGAGGTATAAATTTACATCTTAAATCAAACTATGTAGGCAACATTCTATTTTGTCTATTTGCATAAAGTCTTTCCTCAGCTTTTAAATATTCAAAAAGTTCAAAATGAGCATTCAGATACTTCAGATAGTCTTAATATTGATCTCTTTCTGAACACTGACTTAACTGTGGGCATACTTATTCCTCAAACAATTAGTAGTAATATGTGTGTTTGTATATAAGTATATAATTATAGTTATATATATAATTTGCTGTCATTTTTCAACTACTGCCTCCTATATATTGCCATAATTAAAATTATAATGGTAGTTAAGTCATTAGCATATACATTAGATTCAGTTGTCTGTTAATGGGATATAATTAAAGTAAGTCAATATAATATACTTTATTGGATATACCCTGTTAATAGGTAATAGATGACCAGAAAAATACAGTTTGAATGGGGAAATAAAGTATTATGGAATGTCTCTGCAAAATTAAATGATCAATAAAAAAAATAAAATCAACAGCAATATCAACATAGTAATCCAGGAAGTAGTAAATATATCTACGGGTAGGGTGTCCAAAGTAACTTTAAGGGCTCAGCAAACTTGTTTTCTCTGTCAGTGTCTGCTGAAAACAAATAAACTATAATTTCTCAGGCCAAATATCAATTACTTTTGGACTTAGTGACAGATTTCTGGGCAGTGGAATATTTGGAATAATGAAGACATGATTTTCCGGCCTTGAATATAAAATGTTTCACTTGGTCATGCACTTTTTATCTCTCCCACCAAAGTAGTAGTTTTTGAAAGATTCTAGATAAAAGAGGCATAAAATGGCATGTCTTATTCCCTATATATACCCCTAAAGGAGAACTTCCCAGGAGAGCCATACGATCTTCATCAGACTCTGACGTGATCAAGAAGTAAACTCTCATTTTGTTAAACTATGGATGTTGGGGTTGTTTGCTCCAACCAGTTTGCTTATCCTGGTATAAGCAGGGACTCTGTAATACATGTAGAGAGGAAAGGTCAGATTCAAGAGTTATTGTCAAAGAAGTGTTGACTGGGTATAGGACAATTCATCTGATGGAATGCACAGAAGTGAAGAAGGAGAATTCAGACAGCTTCTACTTCTGAAACAGAAGCAGAAAAACAGATTCTGATAGACACGGGAAATTTATGAAGGAAGCTTGTTTAAAAAGTATGTCATTTTCTGCCACCTAATATGGAATAAGTTTCAGAGAGAATCAGAAATTCTCATTTCTGTTGGTGACAACAAATGATTTATGTGGCCTGATTAACTAGCATAAAAATAGCCAATTGATTTAATTCTTGTATGTATAACTTAAAATATATATATACTATGTATTTTTGGGGGAAGGATTAGTCACATTTTCTATAAATAAAAAATACAGTAATATATGTAGAAAATACACAATTTCTATTTCTAAATTATAAAGTACATAACAGAGAATATGTATTGAAAGGGAATTTGGAATAATTCTTTGCTTTGTTAAGAGATCATGTTCTCAGACTGAATAAATTCAGGCTCAGTTTAATCAATAATTTGGGGATAAAGTTTTCTGTCATCTATGGATTTGCTTAACTACATTATATTAAAAACATTTGGGCTTCCCTGGTGGCGTAGTGGTTGAGAATCCGCCTGCCAATGCAGGGGACGTGGGTTCGAGCCCTGGTCTGGGAAGATCCCACGTGCCGCGGAGCAACTAGGCCCGTGAGCCACAACTACTGAGCCTGCGTGTCTGGAGTCTGTGCTCCGCAACAAGAGAGGCCGCGATAGTGAGAGGCCCGCGCACCGTGATGAATAGTGGCCCCCGCTTGCCACAACGAGAGAAAGCCCCTGCACAGAAACGAAGACCCAACACAGCCAAAAATAAAATAATTATTAAAAAATAAAAAATAAAAAATAAAGTTGCTCTACGATTCAATGATGCTATGTTCAGTAAAAAAAAAAAAAAAAAAAAAAATTTAAAAACATTTATTTTTCCGTCTTGTCTATATTGGTTTCAAGCCAAACTCAGCCACTGTGTATATTGGGAAACTTATTTGATGTCTCTGAGCTTCAATTTACCAATCTGTAACAGGGATGATATCTGTTTCACAGGATGAAAACAGATATAGAATTCTTTGCAGTTAGAAAAAGGAAGTCCATGTGTTCGTGTAATATCGGTGAAAATTCAAATGCATTTAGTACATTTTGTTACTTTGAACAATTAGTCCAATAATATGAATAAAAAGGAAATAAATTTATTTTAGAACCATGTGTTCTTAGAGAGTCTATTCTGGTACATAATTTTCATGTCTTACTTTTTACAGTGTTAATAAAACATTTTTATCAATGTCAAATTTATTATTATACAGTTATATGAATTTACTTTGAAAAGTTCTGACATTTGCCTGTTTGGGGTCATGTTTCCCAATATCTGACCAGTTTCCATTTGTTGCCAGAAGTTCACAAAGAAGTTATGCAGGGGAGTCTCTCCAGAAAAATACATAATGTTTATTACTAGAGCTGTGTGATTTCACAGCTCTATGAATACATGTTTGTCTCTTGATAATATCAAATATCTATTTCTGGCTTCACTATATGTTGTCTTCATTCTGGAATAAAGGCTGATGGAACAGTCTCCATCTGGGATATTGGTAGTATTGTGGCAAATAGATAAAAATACTTAGCAAGCCATGTGCTTGATCAGAGCTCCTTCCTAGAAGTGATGCTCAAATCTCATTGAACAAAGAACACTCCTGAGTTCAATGGGAGGCAAACATATAAAGCTTCTCTAAGAAGCATTATCAAACAAAGGGACTTGAATATTCAGCAAAAGGTAATGCAATCCACCACAGAAACTCATGTTTGTTTATGAAGAAATTTACTTTAGTTATGAAACTGTGATGGAGACAAAGAAAGAATAATGAAGGAATATTAAATACTAATTATCTAATACCAGCAACTTATTTAACTTCACTGAGCCTCAGTTTACTTATCTGTAATTGGGAATTTTAGTCCCTGGTTCATGGAATCATTGTTAAAGTAAAACGTGTTAAAGTGTTACTAAAATTAAATATATAGCATAGTAACTAGAGCTTGGTTAAGGCTAAATACATGTTAGCTCTCATTATCTTTATTTTTATCTCATTTTAAAGTAAGAGTAAAATAACAAAACACATTTAAATTGGAAATTTTAAAAATTTACATAACTCCTCTTTAGTAGGGTATAGGTCTTATTTTTTCATCTGCACCATCCATTTCATTTTCTTCTGGTAACTGATTTCAGCTTTTCTCTGGGGAACCATAATTCCCTCACTCTCAGTTCATGCCTTTGAATAGTCTTGTCTAATTATCCTTTATCCCCCAACAGCTCTAGAAGACAACACATGGTTTGTTGGCCCTAACTGTCACCTTGCTGTCCAAAACACTTGGCTTCACAATGGGCATGTGGCTCAAGCCAGGATAATGGGCATCACTTTCTGGGCTTTGTTTGAAGTACTGTGAAAGGGAAGCTGTTATTCTGCTGAAGTTGAAGCTAGCAAGATAAAAACTAGAACTGTGTCCCAGGTTGGGTTACCCAGGAAACAGACTTTAAGCAGAGATATGTGTTTAAGAAGTTTATTGGGGAGTATCCTCAGGATCAATGAAGAAAAGGAAGTGTCTTAGTTTGTTCAGACTGCTATGACAATAAGATCATACACTGATACAAAATTAATGCACAGAAATCTCTTGCATTCTTATACACTAATGATGAAAAATCTGAAAGTGAAATTAAGGAAACACTCCCATTTACCATTGCAACAAAAAGAATAAAATACCTAGGAATAAACCTACCTAAGGAGACAAAAGACCTGTATGCAGAAAACTATAAGACACTGATGAAAGAAATTAAAGATGATACAAACAGATGGAGAGATATACCAGATTCTTAGATTGGAAGAATCAACATTGTGAAAATGACTATACTACCCAAAGCAATCTACAGATTCAATTCAATCCCTATCAAACTATGACTGGCATTTTTCATGGAACTAGAACAAAAAATTTCACAATTTGTATGGAAACACAAAAGACCCCAAATAGCCAAAATAATTTTGAGAAAGAAAAACGGAGCTGGAGGAATCAGGCTCACAGACTTCAGACTATACTACAAAGCTACAGTAATCAAGACAGTATGGTATTGGCATAAAAACAGAAATATAGATCAATCAAACAGGATACAAAGCCCAGACATAAACCCATGTACATATGGTCACCTTATTTTTGAAAAAGGAGGCAAGAATATACAATGGAGAAAAGACAGCCTCTTCAATAAGTGTTGATGGGAAAACTGGACAGCTACATGTAAAAGAATGAAATTAGAACACTCCCTAACACCACACACTAAAATAAACTCAAAATGGATTAAATACCTAAATGTAAGGCCAGACATTATCAAACTCTTAGAGGAAAGCATAGGCAGGACACTCTGCGACATAAATCACAGCAAGATCGTTTTTGACCTACCTCGTAGAGAAATGGAAATAAAAAAAAAATAAACAAATGGGACCTAATGAAACTTAAAGGCTTTTGCACAGCAAAGGAAACCATAAACAAGACGAAAAGACAACCCTCAGAATGGGAGAAAATATTTGCAAATGAAGCAACTGACAAAGGATTAATCTCCACAATTTACAAGCAGCTCATGCAGCTCAGTATCAAAAAAAAGAACAACCCAATCCAAAATGGGCAGAAGACCAAAATAGACATTTCTCCAAAGAAGATATACAGATTGCCAACAAACACATGAAAGGATGCTCAACATCACTAATCATTAGAGAAATGCAAATCAAAACTACAATGAGATATCATCTCACACCACTCAGAATGGCCATCATCAAAAAATCTACAAACAATAAATGCTGGAGAAGGTGTGGAGAACAGGGAACCCTCTTGCACTGTTGTGGGAATGTAAATTGATACAGCCACTATGGAGAACAGTATGGAGTTTCCTTAAAAAACTAAAAATAGAACTACCATTCGACCCAGCAATCTCACTACTGGGCATATACCCTGAGGAAACCATAATTCAAAAAGAGTCATGTACCACAGTGTTCATTGCAGCTCTCTTTACAATAGCCAGGACATGGAAGCAACCTAAGTGTCCATCGACAGATGAATGGATCAAGAAGATGTGGCACAGATATACAATGGAATATTACTCAGACATAAAAAGAAATGAAATTGAGTTATTTATAGCGAGGTGGATGAACCTAGAGTCTGTCATACAGAGTGAAGTAAGTCAGAAAGAGAAAAACAAATACCGCATGCTAACACATATATATGGAATCTAAAAAAAAAAAAAAAATGATCATGAAGAACTTAGGGGCAGGACAGGAATAAAGATGCAGACCTACTAGAGAATGGACTTGAGGACACAGGGAGGGGGAAGGGTAAGCTGGGACAAAGTAAGAGAGTGGAATGGACATATATACACTACTAAATGTAAAATCAACAGCTAGTGGGAAGCAGCGCATAGCACAAGGAGATCAGCTTGGTGCTTTGTGACCACCTAGAGGGGTGGGATAGGGAGGGTGGGAGGGAGGGAGATGCAAGAGGGAACAGATATGGGGATATATGTATATGTATAGCTGATTCACTTTGATATAAAGCAGAAACTAACACACCATTGTAAAGCAATTATACTCCAATACAGATGTTAAAAAAAAAAAAAAAAAACAGATCGTACACTGAGTGCCTTGTAAGCAACAGAAATTTATTTCCCACACTTCTGGAGGTTGGGAACTCCAAGATCAAGGTGCTTGCAATTTGGTGTCTGCTAAGAGCCTGTTTCCTGCTTCAGAGACAGTGTGTTTTTGCTGTGTTCTCACACGGTGGAAGGGAGCAAGAGAGCTTTCTCTGGTCTCTTTCATAAGGATACTAGTCCCATTCAGGAGGGCTCCACCCTCATGACCTAATCACCCCCAAAGCCTTACCTCCTAATATCATCATCTTGGGAGTTAGGATTTCAGCACATGAAGTTTGGGGAGAACACAAATATTCAGACCATAGTAAGGTATAAAAGAAGTAGAATTAGGCAGAAGGAGGACTGAGTTGTGATGAGTCACAAGGACCTCAGCTGATCCTCCAGAGCTCTGGAACTAGACGGCCCTTCAGAAATGGCTACTTGAGGCAAGGAGGCGGGGCCTTTATACTCCCTGTTGAGCAGTCATTGGATGCAGGCTGCTTCTGGAGAGAAGCAATGTTCTTGGAAAAGTGGATCTCCTTAGCTGAGCACAACTCCTAGAAAGGGACTCAGCATCCATGATCAAAGGAGAAACAAATGTATCAAGCCTGAAAGGATAATCTAATGACAGGTTTTCAAGCCAGCCCAGGAATCAAAGTATCACAGAGAAATATATAGTTGAGAGATTAAAAGTGAGCACTGGACACAGTATTTGTGCCCCTGGATTCAACCACTCCTGAATTACTACCTCCTGGACATTCTCATGTTAATTTAAAAAATTTTCTCATCTATTCTTTTTGTTCTGTTTTTTTTTTTTTTTAACTGACATTTTCTGGCATCAAGACACCATTTCCTCATATTATCCACTCTTTACAAAGGATTTATCTCCTTCATTTTTTTTTTTTTTTACATTCTTACTTTATGTTATACAAGCAGAGGATCCTAAAGAAAACAAAGTTGAAGAAGAGGAATATCAGACAACTTGTTTTCTGAAATCTGAAAAAGAGTTACTGAAAGATTATAATGGTTAATGGCTTGAGCACGGTTATAAAACTGAAGACTGTCTTTCACAAATGGGCACTGTTAAACCTATTACTCTTAATGAGAGGGAATAAGGATGGACAATAAACTTCCTGAAAATTGGATGAATTTAGGAAGAGGCATTGATTTGACCATAACAGCAATGCTTCCCCATTCATTTACTAAACAATGTTGCTTCTTCAGGTCTGAAAGAAAACTCAAATGACTTGGGAACGCAAGTATTACTTTAAAAAAGAAAAAAATTCTCTAAATATAGTGTTGCTCAGAAAGAAGAATATGACTTGATATTTAGAACTGTGTCTCCACTGTGTGCCATGCTTTGTCAGAGAATTGAGTTTAGATCTTAGTTGTTATAATTGCTTATATCAAAACAAGAAAACTACATGAGCAAATATAATATGTCCTCTACTATGGTTTTCAAAAAACAGAATTAAGTAATTTTACATTGTTCATGCTCAGTTGATCATTGCTTCATTGCAAAAAAACTAAGGTAAAGAAGTAAGTTGCAATATAAACACTATTTATTTAGTGATGTTTGGCAAAAACATCATATTAAATCAAATTCTGGCTTTATAGGGAATATCCCAGTTTCAGTAATTTTTTTTTTTGATTCAGCTGATATCGCCTATTTCAGGAAGCTGTTAAAACAAAACAGTGAACAAATTTGGGACCTGGATAAAGAAGTTCATTATTAGCAGTTAATATCATTAGAGGCATTCACTACATTTAGGTTGCTGATCAACAGTGACTCTCAATGCTACAAAATTCAATAGTTTTAAAGACAAAAAGCAAACAGCGAAGTGTTCTAGAGTCCCATAAAGGCTGGGTTACTTCAGGAGGCTCAAAACTGAAGGATTATCAGACTTGCAAACATGTAGTGTACCTAGTTTTTTATTCTGCTTAATTGAATTAGATTATTTTCCTAGATATGACTTTTGGGGGTAGAGTTGGGGAGGTGTGTGTTATAAAATTGAAGTTCAGGTGTGCTTCCTTAGCCAGATAGTTTGGCTAGGTAAATATCTGATTAAAATAAATGAATCAAAAAGAAAAAGGTGGGTTAAAAAAAACCAACAAATAGTAATATAGCAGATGTGCCACGAACTGAGCTAAGAACTTTAGAAATATTAACTCATTTAACACTCATTGCAATTTTAGGAGATGGGTGCTACTATTATCCCCAAATGAAAATGAGGTGTCTGGGGCACAGAGGATTAAGTAACCTGGCCTAATATCCCCAGACGACTGCCAGGAAGAGTCAGAGTTTGAAGCCAGTGAAGCCTGTATTGAACCCAATACAGAGATCAGGGTTCTGACCACTATGCTTTGAAAGGCAAGTTTTTTTCTTTTAAAATCAAAATATGAGTATTATTTGCCCATTTCTACTCCAACTCCAATCCCAAGTAGAAATTACTGAAAAGAATATGGGTATAGTCTTACTTTAAAAAGGATTCATATGAAATTACACTGAGAATGTCCTCTCTCTAGTGGCTTTTCTATTTGAAGCTAAGAAACTTAGAAAGTCTTCTTTCTCATCACTGAAATGTATATGGTAAAATAATTTCTATAAAGTATATTTTGCTCAAACATTACAGAGTTCTGGATGCAGAAGGTAAAGGGTTCCTCTACATTCAATTGAAAACAGAGGTAAAATTCAGAAAAAAAATCAACTCTCCTAGAAATATTTTAAAATTTCTCCATAATAGCTATAATTAACTTCTTATAAATTCTTTTCTACCAGATACAAGGTTTGCTGTGGAATAATACAGCCTTAGTCAAACAATATATGCACTTAGTTGAAGAGCATATAACACTCCTATTTCATTCATGCAGTCACTTAATGTATATTTTTTGATGTCCTAATTACTTAAGACACTCCAATTTGTTATTTTGTTGCTTAGTTCTTTTTTTTCAAGATTTTTGTCAGATAAAAGGTGATCTAAAATTACAGCCAATGCAAGGACCCTGTGTCCAGTACATCTACCCTGTTGCTGCCAACAGGACAGTTGATCACTGAGGGCCTCCAACAGGGCCCTTCCCTTCTCTCGCCCTACAGAGTTTTCCTTCTTCCAACTTCAATGCCTACAATCATCTGTTAATTACTATTCAGTTCATGCATCTAGTCTATATTTCATACTTTAAAATATTTTTCCTTATTAGCACTTAACTCTGAAATAGTCACCAATTCCAAGGCAAAGCAGAGTGTCCGTTTTCCTAATAACATTTTCAAATGTTTTCCCTCATTTTGCTTTCTTACTTACTTTTAATTTATAACTTCATGAAGTTTTACATTTAGGTAGGTGTATCAATCTAAATTCACATAATTTTCATCACTTATAAGACGATTTTATTGGATTTGTTGCCATTTCAGTCTCTTTTATGCATTCTTGCCATAAACGTGTTTCTTTTTTTAATTGACCAATTACTTTTCTTCTTTTCCATTAATTCTCCTTATAAAGCTCAGTGACAATATACCATCTCGCATCTATTCTCCTTCTCCTAAACACATAAACTCACAACACAAGAAAAATACTTTATCCAAGTTAGTCAAAGGATTTGTTGAAAAACAGCAATAACCAATCCCTGGACTATTTCTTTTTACCCACTTCTTTCCACCCTCAACCAGAAAAATCCAGAGCTCTCTAGGGTGCTGGAACGTAGAGAGCAGACAGACCCCACAGCAGTGTCCAGGCTGGGAAAGTTTGGGAACCTTCTAGGAGTACAGACCCAGCAATCATGTGATGATGACATGCTCTCTGTCTCCCTCTCTCATACAGATGTTCTCTCCCAGAACCACAGAAAAAATGAGAGCTCAGTAAGTCTATCTCTGAACCAGTATCTAAAGTCTTTGATACAATTTTCCCCAGTGAGAAGGGTGTTGGCTGAAACATACGACTACAGACTGACAATGTAAATTCTGAAGTGGCTAACATACTTTTTAGTGTAATGTTTTTCAAGGATGTGACTCAGTAAGGCATTCAGCAGTGACTGATTTGCAGATCTCAAGGCTTCCTCTTACATCTTGGCATAACCTGTCAATATTCTGATTTTCCTAAGAGCTTGCCTGAAGCAACTAGTACACTCTGGACTTAAGTAGCAATTGCAGAGGATGTGTAACTTTTAACGCAGTTCCGGAGTTTAACTGTCATTTACATGATTAGTTAGAGTGACATTTCTGAACAATGAGCTCTCAGGATCATTAAAATTTAATTTTCTTTAGGGATAGAACACAGGAGATTATGTTCAGTTTATTAGCTCTGACTCTTTACACAGACAATTTTTCTGTTTAATTTGGCTTAGGGACTACATAATTCATGTGGCCTTGATTTTTATGTACTTTTATTCTTATAGATGCTATTTCAAATGCCTGAATTAGAGTGTCTAACTTCCTTCACTACTATAGAAAGTAGCTTCCTGGACAGGAAACAGAGGAGAAGAAAAAAACAAGAGCGAATAGACAATATTATTTTCAGACAAAGAAAAGTTCAGAAAAAGAAAGAAAAAGATAACATGAATTGTAAAAACATAAAATAATATTTATAATTTTACCTTTAGATCTTATAATGAATTTTGTTTTAATTCTTATCTCAGAAACACAGAGCATAATGCTTTAAATAACAAAAGTCTTTTAAAACTTTAGAAAAACAATCTTGCTATTGTAAAAATGTTTTTTCTAGAACTACAATGTTTAGTGCAGTATATACTAGCCACATTTGGCTATCTAAATTTAAACATTAACAAATTAAAATCAAATAAAATTTAATCTTTAGTTGCAATAGCTACTTTCCTGTGTATAATAGTCAAGTTTTATAGCCAAATGCTTAAGAGCCAAAGCTATCATATTGAACAGCAAAGAAAAGAACATTTCCCTCACCTATTGATTGGATAGCACTGGCCTGGAATGCAGACATAATACTTCCAGTAAACCTGATTCTTTTTATTACATGTGTCGGTGCTTTCTCCTTAAGCATAATTTATTGCTTACCACTGGGTCTACTGCTTGTGGGCCTGAGAGTGACATCTAGCCTTGTCTACTGAGTTGGTCCAAGGCAGATGTTGCAGAATTGACCTTCAGAGCAAGCATAATGGAATGGCCAAGGCTTCTGAAAATTCCTGATTCTAGTTCACGCAAATGCCTGATATGAGGGCAAGACTGAGAAGCAAGGTATCTTTCAGGTGGACCGAGGATCAATTTTGAAGACTGGGGCACATGGAAGAAAAGGTCGAAGAAGACATATTAGAATTAGATACTCCAAAATATATACATTAAGAGAGATTGGGGCCTGGCAGTTTAAATTTGTACAGTTGAACCAAAAGAATTGTGATTAACACAATTCTTCTAAAACCATAGAAATGGCTTTTCATGTAAGCAGAATAACAGCCACCTAATTTCTTTAATTGTCTTTTATAAAACGGGTACTAGCATAAGCAGTTAGCATGTGTTGCATCATTCCTCACAACCACTAGTAACTAACTTATTATGCCTTTTTTGGCAGAGAAGGAACTTTAAAATTGGTGAGATAAAGTGAGATAAAGTAACTTTCTCAACTTTACTCTTAATAAATACTAAAATTAATGATTGAAACTCAGGTTTATTGGCTCTCAAATCCTTGATTTTAACACTACACATAATATATTTTCAAGGTACAAAAGAAATTCCTTTATATCCTGAAATATTTTACATAGAAATCATTCATGTGATTTAAAATCCATAAAACATCCAAGTTCTGGATACTGCCATTGGCTTAATTCAATTTGTCCCACGGTGCAGGTACCATCTATGCCTATCCTTAATAAATGTCAAGAGTTCTTTGAAAATCTGTGCTGATTAGTATATGTAGGTGAAAATGATGCTTCCTGGACCCCACACCTTATTTGTACTTTCAAATATTTTGGGAGCTTCAACATTCAAAGTACAGAGGCTTTTACAATTGAATGATTTTACAATGTGGAGACTAAGAAAGTTATAATTTCTTAGTGCAGGAAAATTTGGATGTGAGGCTTTCTTCTCCATAGGAAAACAAAAACTGGAGATAACAGCTTAATTATTAGACTATTTTACAGTCTAAAGGGAACTTCCAGTCCTTTGGGAGAGGTATATTTTCACAGAATGGAAACTTCTGGTAGGATATATGTTATATTATGTATTTGCAACAGATTTTTTTCTCATTTTTAAAATGAATTGTATTTTTGGTAACTAAATTTTCCTCTAAAAATGAAAAATGATTTTTTAAGATGAATAAAAAAGTTTCTTAAGAAAACATTGAACATTCATGCTTGTTTTTTTCCTATTGTTCTTCTTTTGAATAGGCTCCTCAAATGAAAGAATAAAAAAATATAAAAACATGAAAAAATGTAAAAATCTAAGCATTTGGTGTTCAAGTGACCTTCTGAAAGGTGATAGGCCTGGGGAGAGCAATAGTAGGTGTTTATTATTCTTTAAAACTTGATCTTTTTAGCAAAGGGTTTCATGCATGGTCAGGGGATGAAAAATAGGATGAGCCTCCATTTTTTGATGTGGAGAATAGAAAGGAAATCAGAAAAGCCCTGGGAGCTTCCTGGGAGCAGGTTTATCAGAGAAAAAAGCCCCAGGAGCCAGTAGCCCTGATTTTTGATTTGATTTTACTGATTAGCTGTGTATGGATAAGTTTCTCTGCATCTTGATGTTTAATTCCTTCAATTGTAAAATGAACAGCTTAGAGCAGATTCTTCCTAAGGTTCTCTGACTATTGCATTCTGAAGAGTAAAATGAACAAGAGAAAAATGCCAGCTGGTAAAACACATATGACTTTCACTGTAGAATGCTACTTACAGCATTTTCAACTTAGCAAAACAGTATTTTATTCATATGGGAATGAAGCCTGGAAAAAGTTCCATCAATACAGACTGATTATAAAGACTTTAAAGCTAGGCACATATAATGAACTGTACTTGTCCAGAAAAAGAGAACTGGTTACATCATGTGGCACAGAATTCTGTCTCTGGCAGGATAATGAACTTCTCCGTTTCTGCTATCTAATAAAGAAAAAGGGACTGAGAATTTAAGTAAATAAAGCTGGAATTAAGCAAATGCATGTCCAGAAGCAGAATGAGATTAAGGACCCTTTTCCATTGATATTAATTTAGTAAGACACTATTTAGTTTAAGTAACTTTCTTATACTGCTTGACAGCTTGGTTGACTCTACAGTGACATGAGCCAAAACGATTCCTAAAATAGCCACACTTATGCTATAGCATCTCATCAAGGTTTTGCCAACATAATTTGTGTGATGTGGGAAAAGATACAACCCTCTGTGCAATTGTGAACCCAAATAAAGACAAAAAATCCTTGACTGCGACATCCTTGACATGCTGTGTGCATGACTCAGCCTGGTAGTGTCACAGCTTGCCAGCACTGCAACTTTTTTATTAAAGGTTTCTTTGGGTTCTGTTTTAGGAAGAGATTTAATTTAAGCAGAAGAAAGTTGGAGTCCTTTCCAATCATAAAACCTAGCATTGAAAATAACCTTCAGACCCAGAATTGATAACATCGAGACACAACATAATTATCATCGTTCCTACTCTTACTGTTGAGCCCAACTGCCTCCAAAGAAAATGAAAATGATGTGATCCCACACGGGAAACAAAACAGAATGAACCATTTATCTTTCCAAATTTACAGGGATTTCCAAATTTACAGGATAATTTGTATACACTCTGTATTTGTCTTGTGCAGGTTGTGTGAGTCTGCATGTTTATCCTATATACCTGGATGAGCTGATTTAGCCCGATGTCCCCTCTCCTTGATCTTGAAGCTCTTTCTTCTCTCAGGAGCATCTCATTCATTTTACACAGGGAAAGTTAAATTTAGCAAAAGGAGCTTTTCAGAGCAGAGAGTTCTTGCTGATCTGGGAACCTGTCAAGGTGATTCTATGCCAACTTGGACCTGCCTGGAGTTGAAGCTTCCAATCTTGCCAAATGTTGTGCTTATTTTGTGACAAAGTCGCAGTTGGATTTAAAAGGAGACCATCCAGTTTATTTTATTCTTGTCTCAGCTCTCTAAATCTATGTCTCCATGACTGAAGGCTTTGTAAATAAACAGGTGTCCACATGCCCCAGTGTGAATTAAAATTTTTTGGAGCCAGAGAGGGAGTTGATTTATTTTAAAAAGAAAAGTTATTGTAATACTTTCCTTTGGTATGTAGAAATAATAGTTGCTCTATACTTTGTTTCCATACATATATTACTGGCCATACTCAGAATATTTTCATGGGATTTAGGGTAGGAATGTTACATAAAAGGATATGGATTTGACATATGTCTTGGGAGCTAGACAAGCCCTGGTCAATGTAAGAACTGTTTATATACTGGTTAGTTTTTTAGTAAGTACTAAAGAGAGGCCATCTCACATATGTACAGTTTTATGTACAACATCTATACACTAAAATAGATATGTAAATTCAGGTATGCTCAGACAGAAGTGTTTTGTCACTTCTTTCTAACATACCTAAAAATATGTTTTCTTCTTCTGCTGCTGAATAATAAGTAAATAATATAAATATTCCCAACTATTTACTATGAATAATATCAGATATATTAATGCACACATACACATACATTTGTGCAAAAGCACATTTTCTTCTAATTAACTAATTCCCCAAGCACCTAAGAATCTACTGTTTGAACATTAGGCAGCTAAGGTACCTGCCTTTACAACTTCTTCAGCAAACTAAGTGCCCAAGTGTCTAATTTACAGCAGCACAATAATTTAAGCATTGAGAGGTACATTACTGGGCTTACATTGTTTTTACTATTAAATATAGGCATTGGCAATGATGCAGTATTTACTGTAAAGAAAATTTTGACAGTTTTGATATATTTTATATATATAATATTTATACAGCATAGAAAATATCCTAACTTGAAAAGTCTTAGTAATTATACCCATTGGCACATTTAAGAACATTTATTAACCATATATGTGCTCATTTTCCAATGTGTTTATCTCATATAGAGTATGCATAAATATATTATATAGGTACCTAAGAAAATATGCATAAGTAGGCATCTTTGTTATACATATCATTTGCTTTGCAAGCATTCATATTCCCTAGTTGGAGATTTAGGCATTTTGCAATGGAATGATCAATTATTTAATTTAAATATATAAATTATTCAATTACAAATACAATCACAGCAGGATGTCAAAATACTTCACAACCAGAAGCCAAAAGAAACCAATGTTTCTGTTTTCTGAAAATACCTCAATAACTCATACAACTTTGATTATTTTAACAACTTAATTATTTAAATGAATGAATGAATGAATCTAATGCCATAGTATTGCAATTTCACCCTAAATAGACAAAGCAGCTTTTCTCATAGATCTCCTAGCAGCTGGATGACATTAGATGGGCCCATTCACATTGTAGCACGTGGAAGCTATGGGTATGGGGTAGCTGGGGTCACAGGGCCACACGTCTCTCATTCTACAGTTGGCTATCTCAGGCATTCCACATGGTGGTCATAGGATTCCAATAGCAGTAAGGAGATATGTACTTTTCAAGTCCCTGCTTGTGTCATATTTGCTACAGTCCCACTGGCTAACACAAGTCACATATCCATGCCCAGACTCAGAGTGGGAGGGCCCTACAATGAGCATGGATGAAGGAGAGGAAGGGAAAATTTGTGGTCTTTCTTGAACAATACCACAAACATCATTCCTAAAGATTTACATTCTTCTGAAGGGACCTCCTTTTCTAAGCCTCCATGTTTTGAAGAGGAGAAAAAATGAGCGTAAGTGGCAGCTGGATTGATATAACCAAAATATAAAGTAAAAAAACATAATTAGTAAATAAACATGTCAGGGATGATGTATCATAGAAGGGCAAAGCAGTATAAGAGCTCTCAGGATGACGGTTCCTTGAATGTAATCATTGTATTTTATATGCTTTCTACTATAGCTGCAGAAGACTAACATCTTTTTCTTACTCATATCATCCAAATACAGTATTTTCCAAATGTGGTACCTGGACCAACTGCAGTGGTACTGCAATGGTACTACCTCAGATGTTTGTGACAAATGCAGCTCCCCAAGTCCACTCTCAGAGGTTTTTTGACTCAGAAAGGTGGAGATGGTAATAATATGATCTGTAACAAGCACCTCACAATACTCTATGAACAAGAAACACAGCTCCATAGAGCCACAGTATATAGTGCTGAACTGAATTTTTAAAATCCAAGGTCAGCACTGAGGATTTTAGGGTACTAAATATTACCTTAATAATTAAAAGGGCTAATTTTGTTTTCATGAAGAAAACCTGTCCTTCTATTCCTGGGTGAGTTAGATACCAATATAATTTGTATTTTCTTATTTTCTTTCTTCTACAAGTTTCAAGGTATTTCTCCTCCTTCTAGATGCTGAGACGTATAATGAATCCCCTCATAGAAGAAAGAAGAATATTATTTACACTTCAAAAATTACTTTTCAACCTTAAAATTAATAATTTTACAAAATAAAAAGACCTTTGAATATCAACATTGAGAAAATGAAATCAATGAATTTTCATGATATACAAATATTAAAAGCATCTTCTATTTGTTGTTTATAACTTCCAGGGTTATTTTTCACAAATGTTGAAAGTGATAACATTCTTTCAAACTCACCTTTGTTTTTCCAGGGAAATTTTTCAAAAACCTGTAGCCTAACTACTCTTATATTATAGATAAAAAAACAAACACAAGTAGGTTTTGTAAGCACGATGCCATGGAGCAGATAACTGTTAAAAACAGAAGTCAGATCTTGTGACTTCCTGTGGCGTATTCTTTAGACAACACATTTCAAGGCACTAAACTAGGTACGGAAATGATTTGAGAAGTCTTTTTCTCCTAAGGCCATCCATATGCTTGGATCCAGTCCTGCCTAGAAATTGGGGAACTAACTAATGAGCCCTGGTGTTGCTTCCTGCTGACAATTCTATATCATTATAAATCTTTCAAGATACACAGTTCCCTAAACAGGTTTTGAACAAACATTCATTTGTTACTGAAGCAGGCAATGCACCCTCACTATCATAACTTTCAAAAATAACTTACAAAATCACCTTATTTACTTATCTAAATATGAGTCTATCAGTGGTGAGTTTTCTCAGGTTGAAACGTAGGGGTGCATGAGCTCTAATCTGAGTGGAGAGAAGGCAAGAACAGATTGTCTTTAACATCAGGCAAGAGTGTTATCTTGGACTGTCTGCTCAGCCTGAGGTGCTTTGACACTTCTTTCTAACACACCTAAAAATACTTTTTTTTTTCTCCTGCTGCTGCAGTCACAGGCATTAAGTCAACTGAGGAAGCACATAATCCATCTTCTGAATATATCAATGAGCGGTATCCTCAAAGACCTAACAACACTGCCTTTATTGAGAAAGAATAAACAATTGTACAAAGAATGGAATATTTTCCTTAAATCATACAAACAAAAAATGGAAAACAAAAGCATGCATATCTCTTTACAGAAAGGTGCATATAAATTAAGACCATAATTTTATCTATACAAATAATAAGAAACACAAAGAAAATGTTTGATTCTTGGGAGAATCAATTATGAACATGTTAAAAAAATAAAAGGCTGTATTTTGAAGACAATAATCATTTACCCAAAATAAATAGCTAAATAAATCTACATTTTAAGCATCAAAAGGCACACATTGCAAGGTTTTTCATTCATTTACTTACTCATTCAAAGTATAATTATTGAGCATTTGCTATGTGCTAGACACTGTGCAAATGCTGCAAACACAGAGCCAACATTCCAGAACTTACTATCTGGTGGTAAAGGCACATATACTAGTGTGATTAGAATCACAAAGAAAAATATAGAGAGGGATGATATCAAATACCATAGCTATGTAGTCTGAGGGTCAAGGAAAGCTTCAGAGAGAAAAGCATTTGAACTCAGATCATTTTGCACACTATAAAATCAATCACAATCCTTCTTCCTGTCTGAGTTACTCTATGTCCCCATAGCAAACCATGTTGTGTACATCAGTCACAAAACTTGATAAATTCTGTTAATTTGACTTCTAGAGTTGAGTGAGGAGTTTCATAGGGAGGATGGACTATACATGTTTAGTTTTTTTAACCTCAGCACATGAAATATAGAAATCTATCAATAAATATATGTCTGTCAAATGAATGAATGACTTAAATTGATAACTGCATAATATATTTGAATATTCATATTTTTAATCTCTGTGAATACGCATTTATAGATATAATTATTTTATCAACTGGCACCAAAGTTCTTCATGAGGAGGGAATGTTGTTTAGGAAATTAAGCTCCTTTGATGTGGAAAATGAAACCCTGAGGCTGTACTGTGAAAATAAACAGCAAAATAAAACTAACAGCTAAACTTCTATGCATAAAAAATGATGACGAAACGTTTGGGAGTGGGAGAGTAGAAAAAGGAGAGAGAATGAAGTTGGGGAGAAGACATGTGAGGAGACTGAAGACTTAACAGAAGATGACCAGGCAGAATTTTGCAAGGGCAGAGTGACCAAAAATGTGTTAAATCACAAGAATACCTAATAAGTAATTTAAAATTATTTGCATTTGTGTGCTATAAAATTCTCTCTGTTTCCTAAACCTCAGTAAATTTCTGAATTTCATTTATGGGTCAATGTAAAGGAGAGAAGAGAATGGCCATAAGAGATGAGATGCGATTGAGATTATTAGTTTATTAAGAGGATTCAAAATCCTGGATTTTATGGAATAATTGGTACTGGATCAACTATCTTACAGCAAATAGTCATAAAACTGGACAAAATATATGAGACAATTGCTTTCTTTACTTACTCAGAGTATAATTACTGAGCCCGTTCTCTGGGCTAGTCACTGTGCAAGTGCTGACAACAGTGACACATCTCTGATCTCTGATAGGATGAAACCCACAAAAAAAGCCCCATGTCTTCCCTGGACAGTTCCCTATTTGTAGTGCAAGAACCTGGAATCCAAGAAGGACAGGTAAGTCCTGCTGAGATGAGATCAGAGCTTGGGACACCTGATGTGGCTAGAGATGGAATTGTGCAGGAAGAAGTACAAACGTCTTTCTTGCATCCTTGGCTGAGAGCTTGTCTGAACAGATGCAGGGTTGGATTATCGAGAAACAGTTTCTGCTGGATTGAAAATGGAATTAAGCTCCTAGAGGTTAAGCAGAACCGACAGATGCTGGGGGACTGGGGTCATTTAAAAATTTAAGCAAATAAATATACATTAAACAGTCTAAATTAAAGTTTGGTAATTTAAAAAATCCAACAACCATTCTGTAATGACCTATATGAGATAAGAATCTAAAAAAGAGTGGATATATGTATATGTATAACTGATTCACTTTGCTGTACAGCAGAAACTAACACAACATTTTTTTTTAACACAACATTTTAAATCAACTATACTCCAATAAAAATTTTTTTAAAAAGTCAACAACCACTTATGAGCTACATACTCTATGTGAAATACTGTGTTAGCCTGGAGGAATACAAAGATTAACCAGGTATCATTTCTACTGTCAATTACAATATGGTGGCTGAAGCAGTATTTAACAAGAGCTGTACTAGAGTTCTTAAGGAGAGAGTGAGGGAAAGGTCTCTTAATGATGGAGCTACATCATTAACACCTCATTAAGACCTCAGGCATTGGACAGAGACACACAAAAAATGTCACATTACGAAAAAGGACCTCATCAAAGAGTAAGGTCTTCTCTAAGTCTACTTTAACAAAGCCTAAAATCAAGATCTGAAGAGATGCACACTTTGGAGTTTTAGACCTACCAAATTTGAAGGGTTTGAGGAATGCTGGGATTTCTACAGATTGACATTCAGAAAGCATAAAAGTAAGCTTACAGAATTTCAAGATGAGCATCTAGTAATTGTACTATTACAATTAACATTCTTCAGAAAGATTAACATTCTTCAGAAAAATTAACATTCTTCAGAAAGACAATGACAGGATCTAGAGTCTCTATAATACATCTCCACAATAGCCAGTACACAATCAAAAATTTGACCCATGTTCAGAAAAAATATCATTCAAGAGAAACTAACCCTGAAATGGTTCAGACGTTGGATTTAAAGGACAGAAAGTTTAAGGAGGCTGATATAAATATATTCAAAGAATTAAAGAAAATGTAGTCAACAAAATAATGTAATTTTTTTGCCTTAATGAATCAAAAGATAGGGATGTCAGCAGAAAATTAGAAACTATTAAAAAGAATCAAATCAAAATTCTAAAATTAAAGAAACTGAAATTTAAAAGTCACTAGATATGTTTTACAGCATACTGGAGATTGTAGAAGAAAAAGCCTGAGGACTTAAAGAAAGACTAATAGAAATAATCCAGTTTAAGAAACAGAGAAAAAAAATGAACAAAGCCTAAAGGACAATGTTAATGGCTTAACATACGTGTAACTGGAGTACTGGAATAAGAAAATGAGATAGAAAGAAATATCAGACAAAATACTATGTGACAATTTACAAAGTGTAATGAAAAACACCACCTCTCAGATCACAGAATCTCAGCAAGTCTCAAGCAAGATAAATGTAAAGAAAACTACACTTAGACCCATCATAATCCAACTGCTAAAATGCAAGCATAAAAAGAATACCAAGAAAACAGAGAAAATAGAAGCTTTACATACGGAGGAAACAATGACGCAAATTATGACTGACTTCTCTTTATAAACAATGGAGGGCAAAAGAAAATAGAATGCCACCTTTAAATTATGGAAAAAATAAAAGAATCAGCCACCTAGAATTTTATAGCAAATAAAAATATCCTTCAAAAAAGGAGGATAAAAAATGTATTTTCAGATAAACAAAAACTGTGAAAATTTGTTACCAGCTGACCTATAGTATAAAAAATGTGAAAAATTCGTCTTTAGACTGAAAGGAAATTACACAAGATATATTTCAGATATAGAGGAAGTATTAAAGAGCACTAGAATGGTAACATAAAACATGATTTTTTTCTCTGTAATTTCCTTAAAAGACAGCTCTGTGTATAAACAAATTAACATTGTCAAAAGGGATTCCTAACATATATAAAAGTAGAAAACATGTTAACAATAGCAAACACAATGGGACTGATAAATGGAATTATACTATTGTAAGTATACTTACAACATGCAATATTACATATGCAATATTATACATACAATTACTACATATGCAAAGTGGGTCATGTGAAGTGTGAAGTGTTGGGGGTGATGTTTGAACTAAAGTGGTAAACTATTAACTTGAATAGATTTTTTAAAATAAACTTTTTATTTTATAATAATATAGTGCAGAGAGTTCCTTCATACCCCATGCTGAGTTTTTCCTATTATTAACATCTTACATTCCTATGGTACATTTATCACAACTAAGGTACCAATACTGGTAGATCGATAAGAATTAAATGCTGTGCATTATTTGGATTTTATTTTATTTTTTAATTTTGTTTTTACACCAATGTTCTTTTACTGTTTCAGGATCCTATCTAGAATTCTACATTATGTTTATTCATTATGTCTCCTTAGCTTCCTCTTGCCTACGGCAATTTTTCAGACTTTGCTTATTTTAGATGACATTGACAGTTTTGAGGAGCACTGATCAGGAGTTTTGTAGAATATTACTCAATTGGGATTTATCCAATGTTTTTCTCATGATTAGATTGAGGTTATGGATCTTGAGGAGGAGGACCAAAAGAGGGAAGTGCATTTTCATCATAGCATATTAAAGGAACATGTTATTAACACAACTTATCCCTGATGGTGTTAACCTTCACCTGGCTCAAGTAAAGTTTGCCAAGGTTCTGTAAAGCCCTCTCTCCCACCACTTTTCATACTGTACTTTTTGGAAGGAATTCACTCAGTGCTGCTACACTTAAAGGTGGCAGATCCAATTCCATCTTTTTGAGGGATGAATAACTTCTCTTGAGGGGTGATATATCTCTTCACTTTATTTACTTATTTTTTCAATAATTTATTTATATTATCTTAGTCTCATGGATATTTATTTTATATCTTGGGTTGTAACACAATACTACATTATTTAGTTATTCATATCTTTCAGATCTATTCATTGGGAGTTCTTTCCCTTGGGTCCTATGACCCCCTTGACAAATCTCCATTTGTTTTTTCCAGAACTTTCTTACTTTCTGGCACTATAAAATGGTCCAGGCTTATCTTGTACATTTCCTGTCTTATTCCTAGTATTGGTTATTTCTCCAAGGAGGTCTGGTTCCTTTTACTGAGGACTCGTGATAGAAACCAGTATCTGGGCGCTGGGTGCATGCATTGCTGCTGTGTATGATTGTTATAGGCCCTCTCTTTAGACAAAACTGGAGAATATTTTTGTGAATATTAACACTGTATATACATGCATCTATATTTCTCTATCTACTCACCTGCATCTATATTAAGCTCATATTGACATCTCTGCCTCTAAGGCAGTACTGCATAGTTCATTCTAGCCTCTCCCCTTTGCTTATCTGTTACTTTCCTCTACAATAGTCCTGGATCCTACCACTGGCCATATCCATTCACTTATTTGTTCATTCCTAGTAAAATGTACAGTGGTTTCAGAATTGGTAACCTATACCACAGTGAGAAACAAGTTTACCACTTAGAGTATAATTCTTATGTACAATTCCTTTTGTCTTCAGTCTTACAATTTCCACTCTTTTCCAGAATTACTTAGGTCAGTATTCCCCCTGCCCCCAACCTTTTTAGTGGAGGTATGGCATACACTTACAACATAGTTAGATTATTTTGTCTCCATCTGTATTTCATCCTGAGATCCCTCAACTTCTAGGTTGATTTTTTATTTTCAGTGAAAAGTTATGGATGCATATTATAAGCACTAAAGCCACCATTAAGACAATAATTCTTAACTTAGGTAATAATCTAATAGAGTTGATAAAATGGAATGCTTAAAAATATTTTCTTGTCCAGAGAGAGATCAGAGAAAGAGCAAGTGGGAGGACAAACACAGGAGAAAAAAATATAAAATAAATAGCAAGATGATAGATTTAAACCCAATCATATCAATAATTACATTCAATGTAGATGAACACTACACTTCAATCAAAAGGAAAAGAATTTACTGAGTTGGTAAAAAAGCAAGACCTAACTCTATTGTTTCTCAAACAGACATTAAACATAACGAAAAGAACAAGTTAAAATTAAAGGGATGGAAAAAGATCTATCATACAAACTGTATACATAAGAAAGATGTTCTGTCTGTATTAATATCAGATAAGTTAGACTCCAAGCCAAAGAATATTATAAGAAAGAAAGAGGGACATTTAATAATGATTAATGGGGCAATTCATCAGGAAGACACAATAATCCTAAATATGTATGACTTAATAACAGAGTTTCAAAATTCATGAAGAAATGCTGACAGAATAAAAGTGAAAGAAATGGAGAAATCTACAACCATAGCTAAAGATTTTTAACAGTCCCTTCTCAATAGCTGATAAAAATAGTAGACAAAAAATCAGAAAGGATATAAACAACACTCTCAGTTTGGATCTCCCAAAGCAAACCCCGAGCAAGAGTTCGGGGTGCAAGACAGCATTTGGAAGAAGGAAACAGAACTGAGTAAGAATAGAAGTCAAACTGTGACACAGGTCTGACAGATTCTGAGGCTAACCCAGTGAGGAGCTCTGGAGAAAGTATTTCCTGTCAGAGTTGCCCACATCAGGCTGAACCAGCAATGCTTTTATACCCACACCTCTCTTAGTTACTGCTTGTGAGCTTTCCCAGGAAAAGATGTGACCTCTGGTGAGGCAACTCTTGCAGTTGAGACAGAACTGAAGGAGCTGAAATCTAATTATTCTCTGTTGATTGCATTCCCAGCAAGTTCTTCCTCAATAGGGGACCTGGACAGCCCATTTCCATGTCTACCACAAACACCATGAGCAAACTTGACCTAATTAGTAATTACAGAATGTCACACCTATCACTAGCAGAAAAAATATTCTTTTCAACTGCCCATAAAAAATACAAAACAAGTAGCAAGATGATAGATTTAAACCTAACCATTTCAAAATTACAAGATAGACCATATGGTGTACCATAAAATGTCTCAATAAACTTCAAAAGTTTAAAATTTTATAAAATATGTTCTGATTATAACTAAATTAAATTATGTTAAGAACAAAAAGATATCTATAAAATATGCCAATACTTGGAAATTAAATAAAACACTTCTAAATCACCGTGGGTCCAAGAAAATTATGTAACAAAAGCTCAAAAATATATCAGATTGAATGGTAATGAAAATAGAGCATACTTATGGAATGCAGCTAACACAGTGCATAGTGGGAAATTTATACTTTAATTACTTATATTCGAAAAGAAGAAAGGCTTAACATCATTAATTTAAATTGATAATTAGGAAATGCTAAAGAAGAAGAGCAAGAAATAAAAAACAGTAAATATAAAGAAAGTAATAAAATAGGAGTATAAATCAATGAAATAGAAAATGAAAAAATACTCGTTCATTGAAAAAAATTATAGACTTGATAAACACCAAGCAGATATAATTAAGAAAAAAGGGAAAATATAAATGATCACTATCACAAATAAAAATAAATATTACTAAAATATTACTGGATCAAAGGGAAATAGACAAATGTTATTAATTTCTTTATCACAATACATTAAAAAAAAGAAACAGCTAGAAGAATATTAAGACTTAAATCCCTGGGAAGCCAAAAATATCTTGGAGAGAACTGAACTTCGTGGTTAAGGGACTCAAACAATTTAATTTATATATTAAATGGCAGGGTCACCTCAGCTGTCATGTAGATGATACTGATATAGATATATTTTATAGGCTGCAGGTCAGACTCCGAAGGTAGTTTTATGTTTGAATTTTTTAACTTAATTAAGCAGGAGCATTTTCTCATCCTAAAACTTTTGAAAACATGAATTTTTAGTGCTGCATAATACTGCCTCCTGTGGAACTCCTGTGGATGTTACAAAATTCAATCAACCATTCTATTATTGGTTATTTTGTTTGTTTCCATGATTTTGCAATTATAGATTGCTTTTATAACAAATCAAATTCATTTCCTCTGAATAGATTTCTACATGTGAATCCTGAGTTAAAAGTGAGACTATATTTCAGGTTATTATAACTAGTCCAAATTGCTCTTAAAAGTACTTATATCAACTTAAGCTTCATTAGCATAGTACACAAGTAATCTATTCTATACACTTTGCTAATACCACATATTCTCCTTTAAGAAATAATCTATAACAATTATAGAGGATAACAATAATATTTTTGCTTGTTTTGGCATTTATTAATTATTTATAGGAATTCATAATTGCACATTGCCATTATATTTCTTGTTTTGTTAATAGTCTGCATGAATCAGATGGTCTTGATTGTGTACAAGCCAAAGAAGCAAGACGTTCATATATTCAGAACTCTTTGTTCAATACCTTATTATAAAAGCACCAATATTCATTAATATTAGTAAATCAAAGACATCAAGTATGGTTGTGCTATATCAATGGTCAATGGAGCTATCTACATTATTTTTGCTAAGGTACTTAGTTAAGGAGGTCCTTCTAGGGTCTTAAAGACTACAGTAAGTACAAAGTTGATATTGCACTCAATTTAAATCTGCCTGGTAAACATGCCTTAGATGTATTTTTCATGGAGAAGCTTCCATTTCTTATCACAAGGTAGAAAAACAAAACTCTTGGTGGGACGGAATTAAGTCACATTTCCAGAATTCTAGGCTGGCCAGACCAGCTGGAATACAGAAAATAGTTAAAACAACCCCTAAGTAATTATCTGAGGCACATCCAAATTAACTTCACACTTTAATTTACAGCTCTCTGTCACTGGTACTATTATATTAGTATTCTCCCATTTCTCAGAGCCCAGACATGTCAGTTATGAAAAATCCTTTGGTTCATAAGAGAAGGTAAGACTATTTCAGCAGATTTGGTGGATAAAGAGAAAACAATGACTACTTATGTTTTGCAACTCTGGTGAATATTACATGAGGTACAACTGAAACCAAATGCCACAAGGCTGTAAGAAAAATGTCTCAAAGCATTTTACAATGTCAGATCAAACTATGAAGCATACCTTCCCAGATTGTTGGCATTGCAATATCACAATAGCATAGGGAAATTCCAGTCTTTTCATCCCTTCTAAATCCAAGGACTTGGTTAAGCTATACTATTATTATCAAAGATTAACTCATATTGGGTCTGGACCAAGATTATAGAAAGGCAATACAGCTCTTGATCATTGGTTATATTAATATTTGGTCAACAGTCCCGAAATGCTTCTCTATTACCAACTGAAAAGGCTGATTCAATTTCTTAAAGTAACAAGGAAAAATGGAAGGTAAAGTGTAGAGTAGGATACAAATAATACCCTCTGACTTTTCAGTGTTATTTGATTGCCAAAGGAGGGCTTATTTGCCAAAAGTCACATAATTTTGAGGAATAAGAAAGAAAGCAAACAAGCCTTATGGCCCAAACTTCTCCTCCAAACCACTCTGGGACATATTCCATGAGCTGCACCATTCTTTTGGTTTGAGGATAATGATGTAAAATGGTGCCAGTTCAGGTGACATTCTTGAATATAAATGTATTAAATACATTGGTGGCAATGGCCAGCAAGCTCCAGTGCTGGACGCCCCATGCCAAACAACTAGTAAGACAGGAACACAGCCCTACTCATAAGCAGAGAGCTTGCCTAAAATCATATTAAGTCCACAGACACCACAAAACACACCACCAGACGCGGCCCTGCCCACCAGGAGACAAAATCCAGCCCCACTCACTAGAACACAGGCATCAGTCACCTCCACCAGGAAGGCAACACAAGCCACTGAACTAACCTCACCCACTGGGGGCAGACACCAAAAACAAAGGGAACTACGAACCTACAGCCTGAGAAAAGGAGACCCCAAACACAGTAAGTTAAACAAAATGAGAAGACAGAGAAATATGCAGCAGCACATGAAGGAGCAAGGTAAAAACCCACCAACCAAACAAATGAAGAGGAAATAGGCAGTCTACCTGGAAAAGAATACAGAGTAATGATAGTAAATACGATCCAAAATCTTAGGAATAGAATGGAGAAAATACAAGACACGTTTAACAAGGACCTAGAACTAAAAAGCAAACAATGATGAACAACACAATAAATGAAATTAAAAATTCTCTAGAAGGAATCAATAGCAGAATAACTGAGGCAGAAGAACAGATAAGTGACATGGAAGACAAAATAGTAGAAATAACTACCACAGAGGAGAATAAAGAAAAAAGAATGAAAAGAATTGAGGACAGTCTCAGAGACCTCTGGGACAACAATAAATGCACCAACATTCGAATTATAGGGGTCCCAGAAGAAGAAGAGAACAATAAAGGGTCTGAGAAAATACTTGAAGAGATTATAGTTGAAAACTTCCCTAACATGGGAAAGGAAATAGTCAATCAAGTCCAGGAAGCTCAGAGGGTCCCATACAGGATAAATCCAAGGAATAACATGCCAACACATATTAATCAAACTATCAAAAATTAAATACATAGAAAAATATTAAAAGCAGCAAGGGAAAAGCAACAAATAATATACAAGGGAATCCCCATAAGGTTAAGAGCTCATCTTTCAGCAGAAACACTACAAGCCAGAAGGGAGTGGCAGGACATATTTAAAGTGATGAAAAGGGAAAAAGCTACAACCAAGATTACTCTACCCAGTAAGGATCTCATTCAGATTCGACGGAGAACTTAAAACCTTTACAGACAAACAAAAGTTAAGAGAATTCACCAAACCAGCTTTAAAACAAATGCTAAAGGAACTTCTCTAGGCAGGAAACACAACAGAAGGAAAAGACCTAAAGAAACAAACCCAAAACAATTAAGAAAATGGTCATAGGAACATACATATTGACAACTACCTTAAATGTAAATGGATTAAATGCTCCAACCAAAAGACACAGACTGGCTGAATGGATACAAAAACAAGACCCGTACATATGTGGTCTACAAGAGACCCACTTCAGACCTAGGGACACATACAGATTGAAAGTGAGGGGATAGAAAAAGCTATTCCATGCAAATGGAAATCAAAAGAAAGATGGAGTAGCAATTCTCAAATCAGACAAAATAGAGTTTAAAATAGAGACTATTACAAGAGACAAAGAAGGACACTACATAATGATCAAGGGATCAATCCAAGAAGAAGATATAACAATTGTAAATATTTATGCACCCAACATAGGAGTACCTCAATATATAAGGCAAATGCTAACAGCCATACAAGGGGAAATCAACAGTAACACAATAATAGTAGGGGACTTTAACACCCCATTTTCACCAATGGACATATCATCCAAAATGAAAATAAATATGGAAACACAAGCTTCAAATGACACATTCAATAAGATGGACTTAATTGATATTTATAGGACATTCCATCCAAAAACAACAGAATACACTTTCTTCTCAGGTGCTCATGGAATATTCTCCAGGATAGATCATATCTTGGGTCACAAATCAAGCCATGGTAAATTTAAGAAAATTGAAAACGTATCAACTATTTGTTCTGACCACAATGCTATGAGACTAGATATGAATTACAGGAAAAAAA
Organism: Balaenoptera musculus; assembly: GCF_009873245.2. Lineage (NCBI taxonomy): Eukaryota > Metazoa > Chordata > Mammalia > Artiodactyla > Balaenopteridae > Balaenoptera > Balaenoptera musculus. Next base: position 103,777,197 of record NC_045788.1, on the reverse strand, counting down.
CTGTAAAAAATACAAACACATGGACGCCAAACAATACACTACTAAATAACTAAGAGATCACTGAAGAAATCAAAGAGGAAATCAAAAAATACCTGGAAACAAATAACAATGAAAACATGACGACCCAAAACCTATGGGATGCAGCAAAAGCAGTTCTAAGAGGGAAGTTTAGAGCAATACAATCCTATCTCAAGAAACAAGAAACATCTCAAATAAATGACCTAACCTTACAACTAAAGCAATTAGAGAAAGAAGAACAAAAAAACCAAAGTTAGCAGAAGGAAAGAATCATAAAGATCAGATCAGAAATAAGTGAAAAAGAAATGAAGGAAACAATAACAAAGATCAATAAACCTAAAAGGTGGTTCTTTGAGAAGATAAACAAAATTGACAATCCACTAGTCAGACTCATCAGGAAAAAAGAGAGAAGACTCAAATCAACAGAATTAGAAATGAAAAAGGAGAAGTAACAACTGACACTGCAGAAATACAAAGGATCTTGAGAGATTAGTACAAGCAACTATATGCCAATAAAATGGACAACCTGGAAGAAATGGACAAATTCTTCGAAAAGCACAACCTTCTGAGACTGAACCAGGAAGAAACAGAAATTTAAACAGACCAATCACAAGCACTGAAATTGAAACTGTGATTAAAAATCTTCCAACAAACAAAGGTCCAGGACCAGACAGCTTCACAGGTGAATTGTATCAAACAATTAGAGGAGAGCTAACACTTATCCTTCTCAAACTCTTCCAAAACATAGCAGAGGGAGGAACACTCCCAAACTCATCCTACAAAGCCACCATCACCCTGATACCAAAACCAGACAAAGACACTACACAAAGAAAACTAGAGGCCAATATCACTGATGAACATAGATGTAAAAATCCTCAACAAAATACTAGCAAACAGAATCCAACAGCACATTAAAAGGATCATACACCATGATCAAGTGGGGTTTACTCCAGGAATGCAAGGATTCTTCAATATACACTAATTAATCAATGTGATACAACATATTAACAAATGAAAGATAAAAACCATATGATCATCTCAATAGATGCAGAAAAAGCTTTTGACAAAATTCAACACCCATTTATGATAAAAACTCTCCAGAAAGTAGTCGTAGAGGGAACTTACCTCAACATAATAAAGGCCATATATGACAAACCCACAGCCAACGTCATTCTCAATGGTGAAAAACTGAAACTATTTCCTCTAAGATCAGGAACAAGACAAGGTTGCCCACTCTCACTACTATTATTCAACATACTTTTGGAAGTTTTAGCCATGACAATCAGAGGAGAAAAATAAATAAAAGGAATCCAAATCAGAAAAGAAGAAGTAAAACTTCACTGTTTGCAGATGACATGATACTATACACAGAGAATCCTAAAGATGCTACCAGAAAACTCCTAGAGCTAATCAATGAATTTGGTTACGTAGCAGGATACAAAATTAATACACAGAAATCTCTTCCACTCTTATACACTAACAACAAAAAATATGAAAGAGAAATCGAGGGAACACTCCCAGTTACCACTGCAACAAAAAGAATAAAATACCTACGGATAGACCTACCTAAGGAGATAAAAAACCTGTATGCAGAAAACTATCAGACACTGATGAAAGAAATTAAAGACGATACAAACAGATGGAGACTTATACCATGTTCTTAGATTGGAAGAATCAACATTGTGAAAATGACTATACTACCCAAAGCAATCTACAGATTCAATGCAATCCCTATCAAAATACCAATGGCACTTTTCACAGAACTAGAACAAAAAATTTCACAGTTTGTATGGAAACACAAAAGATCCCGAATAGCCAAAGCAATCTTGAGAAAGAAAAACAGAGCTGGAGGAATCAGGCTCCTGTACTTCAGACTATACTACAAAGCTACAGTAATCAAGACAGTATGGTACTGGCACAAAAACAGAAATATAGATCAATGGAACAGAATAGAAAGCCCAGAGATAAACCCATGCACATATGGTCACCTTATCTTTGATAAAGGAGTCAAGAATATACAATGGAGAAAAGACAGCCTCTTCAATAAGTGGTGCTGGGATAACTGGACAGCTACACGTAAAAGAATGAAATTAGAACACTTCCTAACACCAAACACAAAAATAAACTCAAAATGGATTAAAGACCTAAATGTAAGGCCAGACACTATTAAACTTTTAGAGGAAACCATTGGTAGAACACTCTATGACATAAATCACAGCAAGATCCTTTTTGACCCACCTCATAGAGGAATGGAAATAAAAACAAAAATAAACAAATGGGACCTAATGAAACTTAAAAGCTTTTGCACAGCAAAGGAAACCATAAGCAAGATGAAAAGACAACCCTCAGAATGGGAGAAAATATTTGCAAATGAAGCAACTGACAAAGGATTAATCTCCAAAATTTACAAGCAGCTCATGCAGCTCAATATCAAAAAGACAAACAACCCAATCAAAAAATGGGCAAAAGACCTAAATCGACATTTCTCCAAAGAAGATATACAGATTGCCAACAAACACATGAAAGGACGCTCAGCATCACTAATCATTAGAGAAATGTAAATCAAAACTACAATGAAGTATCACCTCACAGACCTCACACCATTCAGAATGGCCATCATCAAAAAATCTACAAAATAAATGCTGGAGAGGCTGTGGAGAAAAGGGAACCCCCTTGCACTGTTGGTGGGAATGTAAATTGATACAGCCACTATGGAGAACAGTATGGAGGTTCCTTAAAAAACTAAAAATAGAACCACCATATGACCCAGCAATGCCACTACTGGCCATATACCCTGAGAAAACCATAGTTCAAAAAGAATCATGTACCACAATGTTCATGGCAGCACTATTTACAATAGCCTGGACATGGAAGCAACCTAAGTGTCCATCGACAGATGAATGGATAAAGAGATCTGGCTAATATATACAATGGAATATTACTCAGCCATAAAAAGAAACGAAATTGAGTTATTTGTACTGAGGTGGATGGACCTAGAGTCTGTCATACAGAGTGAAGTATGTCAGAAAGAGAAAAACAAATACCGTATGCTAACACATATATATGGGATCCAAAAAGAAAAAAAATGGTTCTGAGGAACCTAGGGGCAGGACAGGAATAAAGACGCAGACATAGAGAATGGACTTGAGTACACGGGGAGGGGGAAGGGTAATTTGGGAAGAAGTGAGAGTGTAGTATTGACATATATACACTACCAAATGTAAAATAGATAGCTAGTGGGAAGCAGCTGCATAGCACAAGGAGAACGGCTCAGTGCTTTGTGATCATCGAGAGAGGTGGGATAGGGAGCGTTGGAGTGAGTCGCAAGAGGGAGTGGATATGGGAATATATGTATACATGTGGCTGATTCACTTGTTATACAGCAGAAACTAACACAACTTTTTAAAGCAACTATACTCCAATAAAGTTGTTAAAAAAAAATACACTGGTGGCACATTGCTAATGGTCAAATGAAGCCAGATAAATCAAACATTAGAAATTTACTACAGCAATTCTATTGGCTTATAAGTAATGTCTTCTATATCCCATCATTTTATATTTGTGAAAAAAAATGTGATGATTACCTTTTTCATGCCTTATGGCATTGAATTACTGAGGTGGCAGCACCTTACCCAAGGACATTCAGTAACACACACTTTTCCTATAATAAGCTATTATAGATAGAAAAAAAATTCTACTCATTAATCAATCATAATTTCAGTGGAGCAAGGTGTCATGGGAAGCCCTTCCACTGCTCCTGCTACCCTAATAAGATATGCTCATAAAGGAAATGTAAAATTATGCAACCTGAAAGAGATATGTCATATAATGAGAAACAATGCATAGGGCTTTTAATTACAAAATCATGAATGTATGCATCATTATTCTTTTAAAGAATTCAGAAAGCAACACGTGTTTTCTCCTTTATTCTCACAGTTTAGTTGGGGTTAAGGATTTAGAGAGAAGATTATTTATACAGCCCCTGAAAATATCATCCAGGGGAGGCAGTAGAGGATGCTCTACTTTAAAAAGGCAAGCAGGTTATGTATCCAAGGCTTGTTGTCAATGAAATGAAATGCCCCATGTTATTTTTGCCCTCCCTTCAATTAGGTGAGCAAACAGTTTATACAGCATATTGATTAAACTGTTTTCCATCTTCTTCTCTGGGTTTTCTGTAGGTAGCAAAGTGCCTACAGAATCTATATGTTGAAACTTAAAATGTTGAAGTTGATAGCTGAAGGGAGAGTTAGTTTTTTCCAATAGTGCAGACTAATTCAGTTTTGGATTTTCACTGCCAGAATCTCTTTAATGCCTCTCTGTATTTATGCAATTAGTGTAAGCTTTTAAAAACATTGCTACATATAGATTCGAAGTCACTTTTAATTTGGATTTGTCCACCATTAGATTATAAGCAAATCAAAGGCAGAGGGAACATTTTTTATTCTTTGGTATCATACTGTAAAATCTCTCATATTTTAATGACAAAATGAGATAAATTAAAGTACTAATTAAATCTTCTTTTTAGGTCATTATACCTCAGGTCTCACACATACACACACACACACACACACACACACACACACACACACACACACACATATTTTCTATGTAGAGAACATATGCCGTTTAAGAAAAAGTAAGAATGATCTCTTCAGATAGTAAAATAAAAATTAGGTTTTTGTGGCTATTGATAATTTATTCTGGGCAAACAAAGAAGAATGCATGTACCGATTTACATGAACTATATTTCTAAGGGAAGAAAAACTGTAAGAGGAATATGTAAATATAAAAGAAAAGATAAAAATTATTTGAGAAAGATTTTCAAGACAAGGTCTTACCCAGAAAAGAAATACAGTTGTATTTTTTCCTTCATTTTAAGGAGTTAACAGCAGTTACTTTTCTTAATCTGTTCAATTCAATTCAGTTCAACAAATATATATTGAGTAACTTCTTTGTGTCAGACACTTTATTAATTAGACACCGGAAATAGGGAAACAAACAAAATACAGACCTGCTCTCTAGGGGCTCACAGCCTAGTTGAAAAACAAATTTGAATACTGTGGTAATATATCCTTGACATCAAGTTACCAACTTTTACTCTTTTGTTACTTTTTACTGTTTATTAAATACTTGATTTTAAAGAGCACTTGAGAATTGAGAGGAAGGTACAGAGATTTTCTATAAACTCCCACCCTGACACATGTACAGCCTCCCCCATTATTAACATCCCCCACCAGAGTGATCCATTTGCTACAATTGATGAACCTACACTGGCACATAATAACCACCTGAAGTTCATACTTTATATTAGGGTTCTCTCTCTGTGATGTACATTTTATGAATTTGGACAAATGTACGATGACATATCATATAGAGTATTTTCACTGACCTAAAAATCCCCTGTGCTCTCTCTATCTCCTCACCCCCCCTCAGCCTCTGGCAACCACTGATCCTTTTACTGTCTCTATAGTTTTGCCTTTTCCTGAATGCCAGATAGTTGGAATTATACAGTATGTAGCCTTTTCAGACTGGCTTCTTTCACTTGGTATTTAATTTTCCTCCATATCATTTCATGGCTTGATAGCTCATTTCTTCTTAGCACTGAATAGTATTCCACTGTGTGAATGGACCACAGGTTATTTATCCATTCACCTATTGAAAGACATGTTGGTTGCTTACAAGTTATGGCAATTATGAATAAAGCTGCTGTAAACATAGGAGTGCAGGGTTTTGTGTGGACGTACATTTTAAAATCCTTTGGGTAACTACCAAGGAGTACAATCTCTGGATTCCATATTTATTTCTTGTCTCAAATGTTCACGTAAGTAAATTTCAGAAATCTGAATTTAGGAATAAAAATTACTTAACTCTTTTTGTTTTTTGACCACAATGATATTTGGGTGTTGGGATTTTGTTTTTGACATAGTATATCAGAAACAATGAAGCTGCACCCTCAACTCTATCTCTTCCACTGTTCATGATTGTATGTGGCTACTAATTAAATGAGCCCAGAAAGTGTCAGTAGGAGGGATAAACAGAAGAGACATAGTGTTGTGCTATGATCACACATTTACTACAGATAGATGCTTTTGGCCATGGTGGACTCATGAACTCAAGAGTTATTTCTATTATTATTTCAAGGGCTTTGCTTGAAAGATTAAAGAAATGATAAAGCAGACAAAAATAATATTTTTAAAATGGTCTATAACAGATTTACAGTTATCATAGAAAGTAACAAGGTCTCTATTATTTCTGAGATGGCATGATTAAAATAGCATCTTCAAAATAATCAAAAATCAAGATAAATGTATAAGGTGAGAAAAGTTATATCTCTTTCACTGACTTGTATTTAGTATAGAATCAAAGAAGTTTATAATAATCAAATACCCCAACAACCTCAATAAAGAGTTTGCATAGTAAAACACTACACTATAGCTTTGCAAAAGTGAGAATTCTTCATTTACTATACATTACATTTATTTCTTAAAGATTTTGTCCTACAAAAGTTTTCAGGAGTGCCCAAACTGTCATATTAATGGGAAACAAAGGGAAATGTTTGTTTTTTTCACCATCTTTCACGGATGGAATTCCTAAGTAATAAACTGCAGAAACATACCATTCGACATTTAATTTTTAGGTCAAATGATCCCGCATGCGTGGCGATACATATGGAGTCAAAACTCTATATAGAACAGGATACAGTAAATGTGTATAGCTCTACCCTGATGCAAGTGGTTGAGACTCTATTTTCAGTACAAGTTCCATGCTCAACTTTAAAAGAGTAGTTACAAGTAGCTGTAGAATGTACTTTCTGTGCTATCATTAATTCATGTGGTCAAAATGCTGCCGAGTTGACAGATAAGTGTAGCCCAAAGCCTAACATTCATAACTCTGGTAATGATCAGTGGGGTACACAAATATCTTCAAGTCACATAATTGTGGTGACCTCAATGTGCTCGCTTCTGGTGGACTGTTGCCCATACCACTAAATCAGCATTCACAGCACCATGCACATATGGCACAGTTGGAGTACAGTGGGAGCCTAGGACCTTGTTAGCATGGGGGCCAAGTCACTCTTAACCTCCATAAAAGGCATCCCTTTAAAGAATAGGGTAAAGGTCATTGCAGCTCATGCCAAGTGTAAAAATGAGAACTACAGACAGGAAACACTGTTCAGATGTTGTAGGGCTGTAGGCCTGTTTTATGTCTGCTCTGAGCCCTCTGCAGCTACAGGAGACCAAAGACATACTCGCCATCCCCATTTATACTAGGTCAGCGGCCAAATGGGCCCAGACATTAAAAGCAGGGGAAATCCAGGGGCTAATCAGAAATTGCCTGTCTCAGAGGTATGACATGAAATACTGCAATAGGACATTGTGTGATTGGAATTGTGACTGTGATGTGTTGCTGTGGGTTGTAGGCTGAGTGTTCAACATTATGAATGTGTGACACCGAAGCAGGCTGGAGCATGACTGCATAACTACTTACTCCCAAGTCACTCATAAAATTGAGATGTACATCTCCTGAGAATACCAAGGAGCAAAAACTGTAAATAAAATAAATGTTCAGTGTGTCCAAATTAATGAGCATATATTATGATCATATATAACTTGAGGAAATAAGAAAACAGCACAACCGAGATTTCCCTGAGTAATAGAGAGAAATAGGGGAAGTTATTTTTATTATCTAATTGGTAAAAAGTCTCCAATTTTTCTGTCAAAGTTTATAAAAGAAAATTACACACAGGTTCCAGGACGGGAGGGGGGTGGTTATGTGTGGCAAATGTGGAAAAGCGTTCAGTGAGGAAATACATTTCACACAAAAAACAGGGCTATAGACAAAAGTTGAAATAAAAACCATATTTACATAGCATGACTTCTCAAAAATGTTTTCTTCATTAAATTCACAATTATAACCAGTTTGGTGAGTAAGCTGGCATCATGGTTTCTGTGGTGTGAAGAACCAGTCTTGTCACAGCCTATCCCTGTCATTTATGTTCATTCTCCATATCCATTAGATATTCTATTTCTAGTACCCGACCTTCTTTCTTTCTTTTTTCCTTCCTTCCTCCCTCCCTCCCTTCCTTCTTCTTTCTTCCTCTCTCTCTTTCTCTCTCCCTCAAAACTGGCAAATGGACTTAAGAGAATTTTTAAAAATGAAAGAGCCTAGTTTTTCTACCATTCAAAACTATGAGCTTAGATTTGGGGTGGGGGGGCATAAGGAGGCTAGGTTGCTAAAAATGTAAATGCTAAAATTAAAAAATAACTGTAGTGATTACCCTGAAGACTGGCATGAATGAGAAAAATACGCTTTCAGCCATGCCATAGCATGAGATGTGTCTCAAAATGCTGCAGCCATACCCCAAAGTTGAGACGAACAGATACATATTTATTAAAAATTATCTTCCAGTTTACAGACTCATGAAATAGGTATATATTTTGTGAGGAAAAGGTAGTTGTAAGGTCTTATAACAAGAGATCTTTAAGTCAGGTAAAAAATAAAAGATATTCAATCTAAAGTGAGATTATAATAATCAATCATTTTTGAAAAATGTGATATTGTAGTGTAGTGTCCTCCTTCTCATGCCCATCTCTCCAAAAATCTACCACCATCAATATGTCCATTCTGGTGTGTCTGAAGATTTACTTAATTTCTTTATTTGAATTTATGCCATTTGTTAATCATGTTAATGATTAATTAAATTCTTGAATCCATTGAATTTAATGTTAATTAAATTCTTAGTTCTTGAATCCATTGTGAAATGCATTTCATATTCTTATCACATAAAATACATATCTCCTCTTACTATTGATATTTGTATTTTTCATTTAGAGAGGAGAAAGCCAGACATTATGCATTGTACTGCATACCTATCAAACACATATACATTTAAATATGTGTAGATGTGTGTATGTATATAAATACATACAATTAAGTGCCCTACTTTTAATCTTTTGAAATATAAGATTTATGTACTAAAAAGAATCTTCAAAATGATTTCCTCCAACTACTTTATTTTAAAAGTAAGGAAATTAAGGCAAGGATAAATTAAGTGTTCGGTACAAGATCACTTAGCTTGCTAGTGGCGGAAAAAGTTATCAGAAATCAAGTCCACTAACTCCTTGATCAGGGCTCTTTTCATTATGCCATGTTACTTGAGTTTTCATTCAAGTCAGAGGCACTTGTAAAGGTTTCATTCATTAAGGCCCTGCATTTCTTTTAGTATTTCTTTCAACCTATGACTGAATCATAAAATAGTCTCTCAACTGTATTAGTCCATTTGGGCTGTCAAAAAAAAAATCATAGATTAGATGACTTAAATAACAGGATGTATTTCTTATAGTTCTGGAGAATGAAAAGTCCAAGATCAACATTCTGGCCAATTCAGTAGTCCAGTGAGGATTCTTTTCCTAGCTTGCAGACAGTGCCTTCTCACTGTATTTTCATATGGTGAAGAGAGGACATTCTGGTGTCTCTTTTTCCTATAAAAACACTTATCACATCATAGGGCTCCACTCATGAGCTCATCTAAAACTAATTACCTCTCAAAGATCCCACTTCCTAAAACGATCACATTTGGGGTTAGGGCTTCAACATATGAATTTTGGGGGAATACAAGCATTTAGTCTATAATACCAACTGGAGAAATCTGAAAAATTATTATGAATAAATCATGATAGATTCCCCTTAGCTCACTTATGATTTGGGTCTACAGGTTTCTTTGGTTCCTTTAAAGACTATCAAAATATGTTTTAAGTTTAATCAAAAATATTGAATTTATGTAAGTAATAATTTTGCCTCTTATTGGTTATATTTTGAAAATCTTAAAATAAATGGCTTAAGAAATATTCGTAACTTTGACATTGTCCTGGAAACAGTTACAGTGATCTAAGATAAGACCACAATTGTGTTATGTAATAAACAGATGTACCTGTTTCCACCTAATAAAGTCAATTAAGCATCATCCTAAGAGTCACGGTGATGAGCTCAAAGATGACAGAAATACAATCTTGCAGAATTGATTTTTTAATGCTTCCAGCATCAACAATACAAGCTATTTAGCATTTTCATCAGTGTTCTAAGTGATGTCTTAGAAGAAAGCTCATTAAGTTTGCTGTTGAGAGAAGCTGAAGAGGATGTTTCAGAGAGGAGATGCTTGTTTTCCTTTGGGAAAATGAGTCTAGAATTCCCAATGAGCTTGAGGTGAGCAGAAACATATTTTAAATATAGGAGAATATATATAAGAAAACTTAGGGAGCAGACCATATCAAAGAGCTATACAGGAAAATAAAACAAAACATGTCAAAGTTTAACTATGTATAAAAAAAAGACTCTATTAGAAATGGGAATTGTACAGATGTAAATACAGTGGAATCACATGCTGTCATAATCCCTACTATAGAAAATATAAAAATATTTCATCCAGAAGAAAATAAGGATCAAAATACATTAGCCCTGTATCCATCTTTCTATGTGCTTCTCTAGCTTCTTTTTATCACTATGCTAAGCTCTTAGTTTACTAAATTAAAGGACTGTAAATATTAGCCTGAAACCATTGTTTGCCTCCAAAAGCTGACTCTCATGAAAAACAAAACAGAAATACCAGAAAGGAAAATCTAAGTGCAATGCCCTGATTTTTTTTATGGGTGTGTTCTCCCATTTCTATTAGACACACTCTGATTATCTTTAAGTAAAAAATACATATTTATTTTCTTGGCTAGGTTAAAAAGGTAATAGGAATAACATCAGTATTTTGATAAGTAGCTACACAAAAGGAAAGAACAGCAGAGCGAAATACCATTAACAGGAGGAGTCATTTAACATTAAATAATTTGAGGTCATTAGAGTCATTCCACTGTTACTGTCACTTTGACTTTTTTTATAAGAAATTATCCAGTGGTTATGCAGCTGCTTTGCCCTTTTAACAATCCTCACTTTTGATATATTTCCTTTCTTCCAGAACCTTCTGTGGTTGACTAGAAGTAACCATGTTCTATGTTCTTGGTGCCTTGGATCCTTCCCAGAAACCTTCTACAATCCCTACTACCTGTTGTATTCTTTATGTGTAAAAATTCTGTAATAAAATATGATCACGTTAGATGATTATATATACACACATACATGAACTATATTAAAGTACTTTATGAAGTGCTTGGCACATCCTTCATGCTCAGTAAAAATTAAATTTCAACCAATTTTGGGTTAAGTTCTAGAATTATGAGATGTGTAAGTCATGCTCCCTGTATACAAGACGTTTTCAATCTAGTACAGACGCTCTAATTTCAACTCAATAAATGGTGTATGAATATATATTCATTGTGGTAGCACAGAAGAGGAAGCATTACAATATGCATGAGGGAAAACCTTTGAAGTAATATTTCTTTCTTATACTATTGGTCCATATGCCATTGATCCAAGATCCTCTTCCACCCTACAAACAAGCAAACAAACAGAAAAACCAAATTAATAGATACCACTTATATCTTTCCAAAAAAATTCAACAGACTGCAAGAGCTCATTTAAAATGCTCAGTGTTCTGAGAACCTGATAACTTCTGGATAATCCACTGTTAGCTACCTAAACTGAGACTTAATAAACTGTACAAAAAGAAAAATATAATCAAAAATTAATAAAATTGGGGGCTTCCCTGGTGGCGCAGTGGTTGAGAATCTGCCTGCCAATGCATGGGACACGGGTTCGAGCCCTGGTCTGGGAAGATCCCACATGCCGCGGAGCAACTGGGCCCGTGAGCCACAACTACTGAGCCTGCGCGTCTGGAGCCTGTGGTCCGCAACAAGAGAAGCCGCGATAGTGAGAGGCCCACGCACCGCGATGAACAGTGGCCCCCGCTCGCCACAAACTAGAGAAAGCCCTCACACAGAAACGAAGACCCAACACAGCTAAAAATAATAAATAAATAAATTTAAAAAAAAAATTAATAAAATTATACTACTTAACTCTTCAGAAAGCAGTTTATTTAAAATAGTATAAAGATTATTAATTTTTAGATATAATAATTAAACAGGACAGGGACTGAAAATTGAGCACTAGGTATATTGGAAAGGCTTGAGGGAGGGATAAAGGGTGACTTGAGTTAGCAATTCTTCTACCAAAGGAAGAATTGAATAGGACGTGTCTTAAATTGATATATCTAGAATCCTAATAAACAAATATTTTTAAGATATGTGAGTAGAGGCAATACAAATAAACTGCTTTTTTGGGGGGGCAAAGATTGGGAATAACTTTTATTAATTGCTGGCACAGAGTACATATGATATGTATAAAAAGTACATAAGATATGTATAAAATAAATGGCATATTAATGACTGCTTAAAATTGTGGTAAATTTTTCTCAACCCATAGATGTCACTATTAAGTGAAAAAACAAAGGATTTTATAGAATTATGAAAAAAGTAATTTTTAGCACTAAGGGTAATAATAGAATTTTATATTTCAAACGTATTAATTAAAATTAACATTTTAAATAAATTAAGGCTAGGGAATATCTAGTTACATAATTTTAAAAATTATTTCAGTTAGAAAAATATTTCCCTTCTTGATTTCAAAGATCTAAGGATTAGTTAATCAACTTTCTTTCCTTAACTAGTCTGCTACTCTAAATATCACTTACCATTTGTGTGTGTGTAACTGTGCAAGTCATTAATACTGTCTACCATCTATTTCTCATTTGCTTCCTAGGTACATACTAGACTTGTGCTTCCTCATAGTTTTGAAATTCATGTAACTAGGTAACTCTCACTGGTCACTAATTTGAGAGCAGAAATCATGTGTCACCTTCTGTAAAAGTCTGAGAACAAGTTAGTGACTTGTCATGTCCCTCCACAGGTGTCATGATTGTGAAATAAACCTTAAGATAAGGTATCCATCAGCTTGGATCCCTGAGAGAAGACATGGAATGTAGCCTCCAAACAATTCACAAAAGTCATGTCATGTGAGCAAGAAATGACCTATGACTGTTTCAAGCCACTGAAATATGGAGGTTGTTACTGCAGCAGAAAACAATCTATCACAATTAATAAAACAATCTCAAAGTTTTCAGTGTTTTTGGATATTTTTATATTACTTCTCATGTAAAAGACATTGATGTAATAACTATAGATCGTTACATGTAAACACCATAATCTAATCTGGAAAAATGTTAATAATAACTGATAATTCAGTCCCTGTTATATCATTTGCTTCTTTTCCATAAATGTAGATAACAGAAAAAAAAAAATCAAATAAAATGTTTTTGTGAGACTTTAGTTAGTTGAATTTTCACCAAGATGTGTTTTGCTATAAACTTATTTAAGTGAATTAAGATTGTTACTGGAGGTAAAGCTGATTTTTTTTTTTTGGTGATATTTAGAGACATGGCTATATTTTATATACATAAAATGTATCTATTTTATATACAATAAAAATTATACATACAAATATTTTTGATACTATTGATAAAATGTACACTGAATTCAGAAATTTGACAGACCTTTAAGAATTGTATCTGGGGAAATCATTTTATCTAACACCCTCATTTTACAGATAAAGATAAAGAAAAACAATGTGATTCTTCTAAAATCACCTAGAAAGTGTGTGGCAAAATTGAGGTTAGAAACCAGACACTTTGACTTTTGGTTCAATTTCTTTCCATTACTGCTTCTAACATATGTTAGCCATTTTGCAGTCAAAGATTGTATGGTTCAGTGTAATATAAAGTCACAAATTATTTTTCTAATTTGTGGAGTTTGATTAAGTCACCTCTAGTATATTAGCTATTTTCTTTACTGCTTTTATAGTAACACAAGAGACATGGTTGGTTTAAAAGGGCTCATCAAACAAAAGTATGAACTCAGATACATTAAAAAAAAAAGAGAGAGAGAAGGAGCAATAGAAGTGTCTCCACTTTTGCATAACATCTAATGAAGGCAAAACGAGACTTCCTTGCACAGAGGAAAATGTCTTGCAAAGAAAAAGTCTTCCTGGAAATCAAATATCTCTTGCACAACAAGTTTGATGAGCTAAGTGTACATTAATCAGAAACATCTGAATTAAATTTCCCTTAAAATATACATAAAATGAAGAGGAACCGTGGTTTGCAGATTATGTTTCAGGTTCCACTCAACTCAAACATTTTTCCAGCCTCAAATAACTCCAGTTTTTTTCATTCCTACTTGGGAGTTCATAAAAATGCTTAGTACACCACAGAAAACAACTGGATTCATGAGAAATCCAGTATAAATATAATATAGATAATGACATAACCTGACCTAACGTTTCCTATTCATATAAGAGTATTAGAGATGAGATTTCTAAAAGAGGATTATTATGTGAAATAGAGAAAATCTTAACTGTTCGAGAGATAAGAAACAACCATCTTGAGGGTAACTATCAGCAGTTATTTTCATAATCTGACTTGCTAACTTTCATTATATGGAACTCAGAATTAGACGTTATGCACCGTTTCTCAAATTTGAAATATATAAAATTATTGTAACTTTTTTGTGATGTAGGTCTAATATCTGAGACGAGTTCCCTTCTGTCACCTAGTGATATATAATAAACCCTAATTCCAGCTTTATATTAAAAAAATCATTTGAAAATGATATTATTACTTGAATTAGTAACAATTCCCCAGCACTGGAAATTTGATTGTTTGTCTGTAAAATAGCATGAGGTTTTAAAGAAACAATGAAAACAAATTTATGGTCTCCATAAAAATACATTTCAACTGAAAAGAGTACTGATCACCTGTGGTATCTTTCAGTTTGTGAGAAATGTTTGTTTGCATATTTCTCTTATTCTGTCATTACTGTAATACACCACCAGATACATTCTATATGCAATTTACAGTAATCTGAAATTAAGCTTTTGTTGAAACAGACTATTCGTATAAAAGAATTTAACATATTCTGATAAGCATATGCCCTAGTTCATTTCTAATAACTACAGTGGTGGCTGAATTATATTACCAAGGCATTTGGGTATGCAAATGTGCCTGGTTAAAGCTTTGTTAAATTTTATAAGAGCAGAAGTTTGCCTTTGTATAACTAAGCTTAAGAGTCACTGGGTTTCATGATCTCATTTTTCATATTTTCTAGGTATAGAGTTTTTAAAAAATTTATATACATATAAGCCTTTATATGTAATATGTATCATACATATACATAAACATGCCACTATATCTTCTGGCATATATATATTCTTAAACTGAAATATTCAAATGAAAAGGAACAGAGTATAAATGCCTGATTATTGCTATAAAAGGGAAAAAGCCAATAGCTTTCATGAATAAATGAATCAATGAATGAGGGCTTCTTAGTGAAGCTTTAGAAACTAAACTAGAGGTAAATTTCACTGGCTTTCCTGGAAAAAGAATCTCAAGCAAAATATGGAAAATCAGACAGGGTCAGAGAATTTCCCCTAACTGATTACTGAAGACACTAGGGATACAGTGCTGGAGTTTAGGTACAACAGAGATGTCATTTTGGGTTTTGTGTGAGACCTGAGGATACATAGGCATGCTGGGAGTCCCTTGTTCTACTGAATCAAAATCTATTTGATTCATGTACCTTTCTTTATTTTCTTGAATTAAATCTGCCAGTTTTCATAATTTTCCTCAATAAGAATATTGCTTTCCTCACAGAATACTATGCTGTAGCTGTGTATGAGTAACTTTTGTTAAAGGAGATATTTTTGCGACAGGAACAAATGACCCCAATTAGCTTAAAGTAGAGATCTGATATCCCTTTATCTTCTTTAAAACTCAAAATACGTTCTTGAGAAATGATTCAGTCAAATTAGGCAAATAAGTTTTGTTAATATCATTCTGCTTCTCTTTCCTGTGCTATTTAGTTCCAGATAAATAAGTTCCTACGGGGAGCTAAAAAGGAATGTTCCCTGCATTGGCCTTAGTTAAAAAGGCAACTATTCCAGAAGACTCAATGATTCTCAATTCTTCCAAAAAACAATATCTGAAATTCCACTTATATTTTACCCATTTAGATTAAATGTGTTATCTTTGTTAAAACAGAAATAAACAGAACCTTAGATGTGGGAAGGATAACACATTTTTCCTGCCCAAACAGATCTGAAAGCAGTCAGATGAAAACTGAATATAGCTTGTCCTGCTAAATGAGAAATTCTAAACTTGTCAATATTTAGCACCTTTTGACACAGGGTGAGAAAGAAAAAAAAGAAAAGAAACATTCCTATAAAGAGAATTAAAAGAAAGTTTTGAAAAAGTTTTTAATATTTTTAATATAGGCAATTTTCTATTACAGGAATAGTCTTACTTGCAGGTATAGCAGGGTGCCAAGTTAGAATGGGATTGTAGGGGCCCGGAAAGAATACTGATGGGTCTTCAAACGTATTTTTTCCTCTCTTTTACGTGCAATCTCTAGAACTTGTTTTGTACAATTTAAGTCTTCATTTTTGACAGAATACAAATTCCCCTGTATAAGTTATTTTAAGACCTTATCAATCATATACTTCTTAATTTAGTCTCATCTGGTTTTAAATGCTAACTTTCTCATTCTCTTGACACTTTGCAACACTCGCTCTCATTCCTTCCATTCACTGCCAAAGTCATCATATACTTTCTCACCACCTACAGTTGGTTCTGTTATAATGCTTATTTTAAAAATGACAGTGTTTTCCAATAAGATGGCTATTTTAAGGAACAATTTGAGCAAAACGCAGGTTTTGTGTTTGCTTATACATATGTGACTTTGTCCAGGAGAAACTCTGTGTGAACATGGAAAACTTCCCCAAGCTGAACCTAGCCACAGAGCATACACAACACGCACACATGCACTCACTGCAAACGTCTACAGGTACCTCCGTCCACCATGTACCTTATGAGCACACCCAACCTTGTATACTGTTACAACTTTCTGTCCCATTTCAGATAAACTTTCTTCATCACTTCACTGTTACACTCAAGCTGCTACAACCCTTCCTATGACCACTTCCGCAAACAAATTTCAGATCATTTTCAAGGCTAACCGCCATATTTATTGTAGTATATGTAATATACTTATTGATATATTTATATATTGTAGTATAGCTTATATATTTCTGGCCTATTTAATAGGTTTAAAACTGTGCTACAGTTTTTATTAGTTTCCTGCAGTTTTTTACTTCGTTTTGTTTTAATGCCTCATTGACAGAGTTTTAGAGTGTTATGATCCGATCTCCATTTTCTCTTTAAGTGCTACAGAATGTATTGCTCTGTTTTGCCTATGTTTAGTGATTTTTAGGAATGCATGAGGTGGATTATAGCAGAATGGATTGTACTTTGTCTTTAGTTCTTTGTGATCTGATATAGGTGTCCTCCATTTTATTGAAACTAATATCTCTAAGGTCACCAATGCCCACTCTAATTCCAATGGTCTTGTCTACATTCTCAGTCTCCACAACCTTTCAACATTATTTGACACTGCTGAACACATCCTTCAGGTTTTTTTTAACCAACATATTACTGAACATCTTTTATGTGTATGGCTTTTTCTTAAATTCACAGAGGATAGAAAGAGAAATAAATATACTCTTTGCCTAATAGAGAGGGATAAGGTAAAGGTTTGACCAGTTCTACTGCTGGCAGAATCTATGGTATAAAGAGATATGGAAGCTACATGCAACACATCCGCTTTGGATATCAGGAAGACGTCACAGAAGAGGCAGTGTTTGAGATAATAATATCACCTTACATAGAAATTTCATGGATCTGCTTATTTTTTTCTATATGAGATAAGTTACTTGAGAACAGAATGCTCTCATCACAATCCTTTTAACATGTTTTTGAGTACATATTATAATTGATTCTAAGGACTCGACATAGCACTTACCTCTTCATAACTTAAATATGCCCTTGCTCAGCACAGTGACTGCCGCAGAAGTCAGTGTGTACTTAATGATGAAAGAATATGTGGCTTGTAGTATAGTTGGTATTGAAGGACAAAGAGGAAAGAAAGCATTTCAGAG
Source organism: Balaenoptera musculus (assembly GCF_009873245.2). Classification (NCBI taxonomy): domain Eukaryota; kingdom Metazoa; phylum Chordata; class Mammalia; order Artiodactyla; family Balaenopteridae; genus Balaenoptera; species Balaenoptera musculus. Next base: position 103,759,197 of record NC_045788.1, on the reverse strand, counting down.
GAAGAAATGAAACAGCAAAGGTCTAGAGGGAGTAACGCTCCTGGTATGTTCACGCAATATCTAGAGAAGTGGAAGATAGGAGGCCGTCATGTTTTAAAGATTTTTCAGTAGCAAGTTAAAGAGTCTGTACTCATCAAAGCTTTCTTTACTCTTGAAAATTGTTTTTTATCTCTTTGCCAACCTGTCTGGCCTTCATTATAGTCTTTCAATGGCTTATTGTTATTTTTTCCCACATTCATAAAAATACAAAATAAATTTTCCCCATACCTAGTTGTCCAATTCCCACTAAAGTTCAAAGATCAGCTCAAATACTGCATTTTCAGTTTTTATTAACTGCCCCCGCTGGAACTTATCTTTCTCTAACTATAAGCTTCCTTCAACTTGGTAAAATAAAAAAAGTCTGCTGACCGTTAAAGCAGACACAGGTAAATATGTATTGCTTGATTACTAAAGTAAATATTTGTTCCAAAGCACAAGACGGACCTTTATATACTGGTATAAATTTATTTAATATAAGTAAACCCACAAACATTTTACGTCTATACTTAACTCCATACACACTTAATACATCTGGCTATCCAAAGAGTTTTCAACTTTTTCGTAGAAAAAATAAACCGTAATCTGAATGAAAGATCGCAAAGAAATTTTACTTGTATCTCTATTGCAAGTGAAAAGTCAATCTATATCATAAGTAGCTTTATTTCTTGCTGCAAAAACTTTTTTCAGAAATATATATTTTAAATTGAAAGAGTTTAAAGACTTGGTTGACTATGCTTAAATCCTAAGGTGGCTGAGTTTACCTGAGTTTAAGTGGTCATTAAACTAAGCCAGGGAGTGGTAGTGCTCACAATCAGAGATAAAATTACTATAGGAAATTTTATAAATCACATATTTTGAGCCCCTAATTCAGGATCTTGAGGACTCAGAACCACTTTACATGTTGAGAAATCTAGGACATATTCTATACACAAGGGAAAAAAATGGGAATATTTTTAAGAAGGTCAATGATTAGGTTTACATTTTAAAAGTACCATTCTAAACACAATGTAGAAAAAAACCCATTGTCAAGGAGACAAATATGAGGTTATTTCTATACTTCATCCAGTAACAGTGACAATGGGAATAGAGAAGTTAAGATGGTTTTTTTTTTTTTTTTTTAATTTCCAGCGTAGAGTTAAAAGACATTGAAAACCTGATGGCATATGAATAATGAAGGACAGAAAGAAGTAAAGATTAAAACTTAGCCTTCCTATTTAGGCAGCTAAGTGATAAGCAGTTCTGTTCACTGATTTAGAAATAATAAAAGAGAGAACACATCTGGAGGAGAAAAAGACATGGGCAGATTGTGAAGATTTGAGTGCCTGCAACACCCAATTGAATAAATTCTAAAGATTATTAGATATAAAGGACAGAAACTCAAGATTGAGATCTTGGAGCAAAAGAGTTGGGAACCACCTGGTCATATGTTGAAGCAATGTGGAAGCATAGTTGAAGCAATGTACCTGTGTGTGATCATATCACATATCAGTGAAATAGTCAGAAGAAGATTGACAGTCAGCTAATTAAATTCTTTAATAATGAAATTTCACACTTACAGAGCAGGAGCTTTACAATTATAATCATCCTTGAAATATTTGAAGGAGAGCAAGGAAAAACTTTGCCAAGACAAAGTACTCCACCATCTAAGAGATTATTACACTCAGGACAGTGCTCAAGAGGGCAGAGAAGCTGGATTATATTGAAATTTGTTCACAATTTTCACAATTTTTGACAATATTTAAAGGAAGAAAATTTATGTCAAAGACAGATTTTAAAGGGAAAAGAGCATAACTAAACATAAAGCCTGATGATTCAATAGGGGAATATGAACACATTTCATTTTGATCTGCACTGGTGAAGATGAGAGGTACGTGTTTGTGTATGTATGTGTGTATATACATATATATGCATATACATACACACAAATATACATCTGTGTATACTGCATGGATATGTGCCTTCAGTCAGTAATGGAAACAGTAGGAAAAGGAGTACCCTTCTCCCACACTGGTTGCCTTCCTAAATCATTGCTCAGCAAAAACATACATCTCCCAAGGCAATTACTGGATTCACGTCACACTGAATGTATTTCAGGTAACATTACACAAATATGATAGTTAAAATAAACTAGCTTTTGAACCATATATTTGGCCCCAAAATATTATTTGAAGATTATAAATACAATTACTATGCTAAACATTCTACTCTTTATAGTATAGTTTAATAAGTACTTGGCTGACTTTTAAACTTGATTCATTTGCCATTTTCCAGTGGTCATATAAGTTCTAGATGTCTTAGAAATGTAAATCAGCATGTTCAGTTTGTAAAAAAGAAATCTTTTCCCCCAGATATTATGATGAAATGTATCATGATGAAATGTTTATAGCTTAAAATGTGTAAAATCAAGTAGATTTCAGGTCTAATGCAAATGATTCACAATGTTCACAATGTCAGATGATTCAGGGATTGAGAATTTCATTGTTTTACTAAATACACCCACTTATAAATCAAAACATTTTCTCACTTATCACATTTATTTAATTTACTTGTACATCTTAAAATCTATGTAAAAATAATTCTAATGAATATAGAAATCTTCAATCATAGAATGACTGATGTACATATATTTATGAAGCAAATAGTCACATTATGTGTTGTGATTACTTTTTATTTGACCTACTTAGATCACATAGTTACAACTCTAATAGTAAGTATAAAGTTTTATACAACATTCAACGTGAAAAATGAAAGTCCTCATTATCAAAAGATTGATGGTTATGATTTACGAATCATTGGCAAAACAACAAAACCTCAACAATCATGTACATTTGGCAGTGTCTCAACTGTAAACATGAATAAAATCAACAGATTTAATAGAAAAAAAAGTGTGTGGATAAACATGCAGTTATCCTCTACAATTTTAGTCAAAAACGATCAAATATATCTTATTGTCGTTATGCTTATCATTATCAATTGTATTTCTACGTGTTGGTATTCTGATAATCAAATTCAACTTTAACACTAATACAACGACATAACAAAAAGAACAGTTACATGCAAATTTTGTGTATCTTGAATTATTATTCATACTTTAATAATAATAAGTGAATACCATATTCACTTTTGAAAAGTTAACCTTGAAACAAGAAGCAAAGCAGAGAGAAGAGAGAGTGAGAGCAAGAAAGAGGACCTTTTTTATTTATAAGTAGGCTCAACTGAATACTTACATAACCCTTTAGTAATAATACAACCTGTTTCTCATTATTAAGAATTTCATCCATTGCTCCCAATGGTTTGGACAGTATGCTTAGTTTGGTAATAGAAAGTGTTTTCCCTTTTTTCTACCAGGGATCTTCAAATGATTAGCTAATAATAGTCGTACAATGATTTCCAGATGTTGCTTACAATACAAGGAGTGTCCACGGGATGGTGTGGGAATTGAGGCTCTCTCATAGCTGTAAAATAGAGATCACATTTCCACCCAGAATCTAAAATTCTAAATGAGAAAAAAGACTGCTCCTAACGCAAGCTTGTTGACTGATTGAAGAGATTTTGGAATCAGCTACTTTAAGCCCGAATTCTTGATATGCTAAAAGAGGGATTCGGTTGTTTAACAAACATCTTAGGGGATGTTTGATTTTGATTTTCTCTCTAAAGACTGGACTTTATTTGTAATTCAAAGGCAGTGAGAGTTAGTATGAAGAACTACTTCAGGAGGAGTTAGAAAACCTAGGTTCAAATTTTGAGAACTAAATCTCTGCAATCCTTTCCAGCTGCAAAATATGACCACTCTCTTTATCCCCCCGCCCCTGCCTTTTTTTGAGAATTAATGTGAAATCATTCCAAAGGGACTTTGAAAATGATATGGTTTAATTTAGTCAGGTTTAATTAGCAGTGACAGTCACACCTAAAAGTTCAAGCCATTCGGAATTCTTTACCACTTTGTTTGAGTAATTGTCAAGTCAAATGACCCTTTTTGTTCTTTATCTTGAGCTCTGGCTTTCAAACACTGTTGATGTTGTGTTGTTGTTTTTGTTGTTGTTGTTTTTTTAATCAAAGGCCTGTTGAGAAAAGAGACTCAAGCAGATAAGCAGACATTTTTCACTTTTTTTCCTCAGGAAATTTAGAAGGGGAAATAAAATGCTGCTTGAAATCAAACACACTCGTCCTCTTTTATAAATGTCTGAGCTCACTGAGCTCTGTGCTGGACAACTCAGACTGGGAGGGGCAACAGCAATGTGCTCGAGTGTTAGAAAAGGAATTAAAAATATCAGGGTTAAACATCTGGTCAGGAATCCCATAAAAATGGAAAGACCTGAAAGGCAACAAGACCTAGAGAACCTAGACCCTAAATCCAGGGTATCTGAATCTCACCTAAGATTCTCAAGACCGAAGCAAAACCCTACAAGTTCAGGCCAGAGAGCCATGAGTGCTCTAACGTCAGACATGTCATCAGTAACCCCTATAACCTAAAGCTAGAGAGATCTCTCTATTGCATTCCCACCACCAGTGAATGAGAGTTCCTGTTGCTCCACATCTTCACCAGCCTTTGGTGCTGTCAGTGTTCTGGATTTTGGTCATTCTAATAGGTGTGTAGTGGTATCTCATTGTTTTAATTTGCATTTCCCTGATAACATATGATGTGGAGCATCTTTTCATATGCTTATTTGCCAACTGTATATCATTTTTGGTGACGTGTCTGTTAAAGTCTTTGGATCACTTTTTAAAATTAACCCTATATTGAGATATAATTCACATACCATAAAAATCACCCATTTAAAGTTTAATGTTTTTTAGTATGTTCACAGAGGTATGCAACAATTACCACAATCCAATTTCAGAATATTTTTATCACCCCAAAAAGAAAACCTGTATCTACTATTAGTCATTCCCAATTCCCAGCCCCAACTCTAGTCTCTGGCAAACACTAATCTACTTTCTTTATAGATTTGTCTTCTTTGGACATTTCATATAAATGAAATCATATAATATTTAGTCCATTGTGACTAGCTTCCTTCACTTCCTTCATGTTTTCAAGGTTTATCCACATTGTAGCATGTATAAATAGTTTGTTTCTTTTTATTGCCGAATAGTATTCCAGTATATGGATATACCACATTTTGTTTATTCTTTCATTTGATGGGCATTTGGATTTCTTCCACTCTTTGGCTATTACAAATAATGATATTGTGAACATTCTTGTGTGAGTGTTCGCATAGACATGTTTTCATTATTCTTGGATATTTACCTAGGAGTGAAATGCTGAGTTATTGTATGTTTAACATTTCGAGGAACTGTCAGAAAGTTTTTCAGAGTGATTGCACCATTTTACATTCTCACCAGCAATATACGAGGGTTCTTTTCTCCCCAACTCAAAAACATTATTATTTTTATGTTTTGATTATAGCCATCCTATTGGGTATATCATTGTCATTTTGATTTGAATTGCCCTACTGTTTTTTTTTTTAACTGAAGTGTAATTGACATAAAATATTATGCTAGTTCCAGTTGTACTACGTAGTGATTCAAATTTAAATACATTATGAAATGATCAGCACCAAGTCTGAGAACCATCTATCTGTAAGTATACAAAGGTATTACAGTATTATTGGCTATATTCCTTAGGCTGTATATTGCATGCCCGTGACTGATTTATCTTATATCTGGAGGTTTGTATCTCTTAATCCCCTTTGCTTATTTGGCACAACGCTGACCCACAAGTTTGCTCTCTCTCTGATTATGTTTCTCTTTCATTTTGTTTTTCCATTTGTTTTTTTTAGATTACACATATGGAAATCATATGGTATTTGTCTTTGTCTGATGTATTTCACTTAGCACAATACCCTCTAGATCCATCCATGTTATTGAAAATGGCAAGACTTCTTTCTTTTATGGCTGAGTAATAGTTATATATATACAATTATATATATATTATAATTTATCCATTCATCTATAAATTGACACTTAGGATGCTTCCATATCTTTGTTATTGTGAATAATATTGCATTGAATATATGGGTGCATATATTTTTTCAAATTATTCTTTCTGTTTTCTTCAGGTGAATACCCAGAAGTGGAGTGGCTGGATCATACGGTATTTCTATTTTTAATTTTTTGAGGACCTTCCATACTATTTTACGTAGTAATATCACACCAAATTACAATCCCACAAACAGTGTACGAAGGTTTCTTTTTCTCCACATCCTTGCCAACACTTGTTATTTATTGTCTTTTTGATGATAAACATTCTGAGAAGTGTGAGGTGATACCTTACTGTGGTTTTGATTTGCATTTCCCTGATGATTGGTGATGTTGAGCATCTTCTCATGTGCCTGTTGGCCATCTGTATGTCTTCTTTGGAAATATGTCTATTCATATCCTCTACCCATTTTAAAATCAGGTTGTTTGCTTTTTTGATGTTGAGTTGGAAGAGTTTTCTGTGTATGTTGGATAGTAACCCTATATCAGATATATCATTTGGAACTATCTTCTCCCATTCAGTAGGTGGCTTTTTAATTTTGTTGATAGCTTCCTTCACTGTACAAAAGCATTTTGGTTTGATGTAGTCCCCATTTGTTTATTTTTGCTTTTGTCTTCCTTGCCTGAAGAAACATATCAAAAAACAAAAAACAAAAAAAAGTACCGCCTACGTTTTCTTCTAGAAGTTTTATAGATTCCAGTGTTACATTTAGGTCTTTAATCCATTTTGAATTTATTTTTGTGCATGGTGTGAGAGAGTAGTCCAGACTGATTATTTTGCATGTAGCTGTCCAGTTTTCCCAACACCATTTATTGAAGAGGCTGCCTTTTCCCCACTGTATAGTCTTACCTCCCTTGTCTTAGCTTAATTGCCCATATAAGTGTGGGTTCATTTCTGGGCTCTCTATTCTGTTCCATTGACCTACGTGTCTATTTTCATTCCAGTTCCATACTGTTTTGAATACTATAGCTTTGTAGTATAGTTTGAAACCAGGGAGAATAATATCTCCAGGTTTGTTCTTTCTCTAGATTGCTTTGGCCACTTGAGATCTTTTGCAGTTCCATACAAGCTTTAGGATTATTTGTTCTAGCTCTGTTAAAAATGCCATTGGTATTTTTTTTTTTTAAATAAGAGGTTACTATTCTTTTTTTTTTTTTTTTTTTTTTTTTTATTATTTATTTATTATGTTTATTTTTGGCTGTGTCGGGTCTTCGTTTCTGTGTGAGGGCTTTCTCCAGTTGCGGCGAGTGGGGGCCACTCTTCATCGCAGTGCGCGGGCCTCTCACTATCGCGGCCTCTCTTGTTTCGGAGCAGAGGCTCCAGACGCTCAGGCTCAATAGTTGTGGCTCACGGGCCCAGTTGCTCCGCGGCATGTGGGATCTTCCCAGACCAGGGCTCGAACCCATGTCCCCTGCATTGGCAGGCAGATTCTCAACCACTGCGCCACCAGGGAAGCCCTGCCATTGGTATTTTGATAGGGATTGCATTGAATCTATATATTGCTTTGGGTAGTATGGACATTTTAACAATACTGATTCTTTCAATCTATGAACATGTTATATCTTTCCATTTATTTGTGTCCTCTTCAATTTCCTTCATCAGTGTCTTACAGTTTTCAGAATATAGGTCTTCCACCTCCTGGTTAAATCTATTCCTAGCTTTTTTATTCTTTTTGATGCAGTGTAAGTGAGATTGCTTTCTTCATTTCTTTTTCTGATAGATCATTATTAGTGTATGGAAACACAACAGATTTCTGTATATTAAGTTTGGATCCTGCACCTTTACTGAATTTATTTATTAGTTCTAACAGGGTTTTTATTGTACAGTCTTTTGGGTTTTCAAAATACAATAACATGCTAACTGCAAACTGAATGTTTTACTTCTTCCTTTCCATCTTCAATGCATTTTATTTCCTTTTCTTCTCTGATGACTGTGACTAGAACTTCCCATACTACACTGAATAAAAGTCGTGAGAGTAGGCCTCCTTGTCTTATTTCTGATCTTAGAGGAAATGCTTTCAGATTTTCACCGTTGCGTATGATGTTAGCTGTGGGTTTGTCAGATATGGCCTTTACTATATTCAGGTGTGTTACCTCTATACCTACTTTGTTTATAATTTTTATCATAAATGGATATTCAATTTTGTCAAAAGCTTTTTCTCTATCTGTTGAGATGATCTTATGAATATGATGTGTCACAGTTACGTTGACTGATCTGTGGATATTGAACCATCCTTGCATCCCTGGGGTAAATTCCACTTGACTATGGTGTATGATTGTTTCAGTGTGTTTTTGAATTTGGTTTGCTAATATTTGGTTGAGGAGTTTTGCATCTATGTTCATCAGAGATATTGGCCTGTAATTTTCTTTTCTTTTTTTTTTTTTTTTGTAGTGTTTTTGGTATCAGGGTAATGCTGATACCAAAATTAATTAGCCTCATAAATGAATTTGGAGGCATTCCTTCCTCTTTAAAACTTTAGAATCATTTAGAAGGATAGGTATTAACTCTTCTTTAAATTTTGGTAGAATTCACCTGTGAAGTCATCTGGTTCTGGACTTTTTTTTGTTGTGAGTTTTTCGATCACTGATTCCATTTCATTACTAGTTATCAGTCTCCTCATATTTTTTATTTCCTCCTGATTCAGTCTTGGGAGATTGCACATTTCTGGGAATCTACCCAATTTTTTCTAGGTTGTCCCATTTGTTGGCATATAATTGTTAATAGTAATCTCTTATGATCCTTTGTTTTTCTGTGATGTCAGTTTTAACTTCTCTTTTATTTCTGATTTTATTGATTTGGGCTATTTCTCTTTTTTTCTTGATGAGTCTGGCTAAAGGTTTATCAATTTTGTTTGTTTTTAAAGAACCAGCTCTTAGTTTTACTGATCTTTTCTAATTTTTATTTTAGTCTATACTTCATTTATTTCCACTCTAATCTTTATTATCTAATCTTTATTTCTTCCTTCTACTAATTTTAACTTTTGTCTGTTCTGTGTTATCTAGTTCCCTTAGGTATAAAGTTAGACTTTTTATTTGAATTTTTAAAACTTTCCTGACGTAGGCCTGTATCACTTTAAACTTTCCTCTTAGAACTGCTTTTCCTGCATCCCATAGATTTTGGAACCCTGTTTTCATCTTTATTTGTCTCATGGCATTTTAAAATTTCTTCTTTCGTTTCTTAAATGATCCATTGGTTTTTTAGTAGCATGTTTTTTAGACTACGTGTTTGTATTTTTTTTTTTTCCTTGTAGTTGATTTCTAGTCTTATAGTATTGTGGTCAGAAAATATGTTTGATATGATTTCAACCTTCTTAAATTTATTGAGACTAGTTTTGTGGCCTAACGTGATCTATCCTACAGAATGTTTCATGAGCACTTGAAAAAAAAAGTTTATTCTGCTGATTTGGGATGGAATGTTCTGTATGTGTCTATTAAGTCTACCTGAACTAATGTGTCCTTTAAGGCCACTGTTTTCTTACTGATTTTCTGTTGATGATCTATCCACTGACCTGAGTGCAGTGTTAAAGTCCCCTAGTATTATTGTGTTACTGTCAATTTCTCCCTTTATGTTAGTTAATATTTGCCTTATGTATTTAGGTTCTCTTATGTTGGGTGCACATATATTTACTAGTGTTGTATCTATCTCCTTGTTGGGTTGATCTCATTATCATTATGTAATGGCTTTCAAAAATTTTGTTACACTCTGTTTTAAAGTCAGTTTTGTCTGTTATAAATATTGCTATTCCAGATATCTTTTTATTTCTATTTGCATGGAATATCTTTTTCCATCCCATCGCCTTCAGTCTGTGTGTCTTTAAATCTGAAGTGACTCTGATGTAGGCAGTACTTATATTACCCATTCAGTCACCTTATATCTTTTGATTGATTTTTAATCCATCTACATTTAAGTGATTATTGATAGGTATGTACTTATTGCCATTTTGTTGAATTTTGGTTGGTTTTTTTTCCTTCTGTTTCTTTTTCTTTTGTTCTCTTCCCTCGTTATTAGATGACTTTTTAGTGTTATCTTTATTTTTTGTGCATCTATTATAGGTTTTTGGTTTGTGTTTACTATGAGGTTCTGCTATAAAAACTTGTATACATAGGACTGTATATAGCAGTCTGTTTTAAGTTGATGGTCACTTAAGTTTGAGTGCAGTATAAAAGCACTACATTTTTATCCTCCCCCGACCCCCCCCCCCGGCATTTTATGTTTTTGTTGTTACATTTTACGTCTTTTAATTTTGTGTGTCTCTTAACTAAGTATTGTATATATAGATGATTTTATTGCTTTTGTCTTTTAGACTTCATATCACCTTGTAGGTGGTTGATCCTCTACCTCACTTTATGTTTGTCATTTTCAGTGAGAACTTTTCTTTCATAATTTTTGTATTTCTAGTTATAGCCTTTTCTTTTCTGTTTAAAAAAGTCCCTTTACCATTTCTGGTAAGGTTGATTTGGTGGTGATTAACTCCTGTAGAAGCTGATTGTCTGAGAAACTCTGTCTCCTTCAATTCTGAATTCTATCTTTGCCAGGGTATTCTTGGTTGTAAGTTTTTTCTCTCTGCACTTTCAGTATGTTGTGCCACTCCTTTCTGGCTTATAAAATTTCTGCTGAAAAGTCAGCTGATAGTCATATGGGGGCTCCCCTTTATGTAACTAGGGGTTTTACTCTTTATGTGTGCAACATTGTCTCTTTATCTGTAATTTTTGATACTTTAATTATAATGTCTTGGTCTGGGTCTTTTGGGATTTATCTTCTTTTGTACTTCCTGAACTTAGATATCTGTTTACTGTGCCTCGTTAAGGAAGTTTTCTGCCATTATTATTTCAAATATGTCTTCTGTCCCTTTCCCCCTCTCTCTCCTCTTGGGATTCATAAAATGCAGATGTTAGTATGCTTGACGTTTTCTCAGAAGTCCCTTAAACTATCCTTTTTTTAAAAAATTTTTGCTGTTCCAACTGGGTGATTTCCACTACCCTGTGTTCCAGACCATTGAGCCATTCTTCTGTATCTTTTAATCTGCCATAGGTTCCCTCTAGTATATTTGTCATTTCAGTTAATGTATCCTTCAGCTCTGATTGGTTCTTTTTTTAATATTTTCTATCACTTTGTTGGAGTTCTCACTGTGTTCCTCCATTCTTCTCCTGAGTTTGGTTAGCATTTTTATGACCATTATTTGGAAATCTTTGTTAGATTATTTAACTCCATTTTGCTTAGTTCTTTTCCTGAGGTTTTGTCTTGTTCTCTTGATTGGAACATATTCTATTGTCTTCTCATTTTGCTTAACTCTCTATGTTTGTTTCTATGTATTAGCTGATCAGCTACATCTCCCAGTCTTGAAGGAGTGGCTTTATCTAGAAAGGTGTCCTGGGGGCCCAGAAGGGCAGTGCTCCCTGGCTGCAAAAGCCAGGTGCTCCAGGTGTGTTTTCTGTGTGAGCTGCATGTGCCCTCCTATTCTGGCTGGGCCGTGATTGCTGTGGGTGCACTAATGTGAGGGGCTGGTCCCTGGCACGGATGGCTATAAGGTCTGGCTGCAACTGCTGTGGGAGCTCTGGTGTGCCAAAGCAAGCCCCCAGAGTTGGGGGTTCTTTGTAGAAGCACCAGTTGGAGTGGGTCGACATTTAACCTGGGGCGGGGGAACAGTGCTAATAAGGTAGATGGGGAGAGTCACAAATGCACCTGCCAGCATTGGGCCAGATAGGTAGAAGGTGAGCAAAAATTTAAAAATTGACACAAGCCAGTGCCTCCAAACCTGAATAACATTCCAGCAGATCCCTGCCCTTCAGGCACACACCCTAAAATTAGTCAATGAATCTCCTTCATGTATGACTTAGGCTGCTGCCTCTGCACTGAGACTTGAAGCAAGTGAGTTTTTGTGCATGCCCTTATACAACAGAGTCTCAATTGCTTACAGACCTCTGGCTCTCCCAGAGTAAGCCCCATTGATTTTCAAAGCCAGCTGTTACGGGGGCTCATCTTCTCACTGCGGGTCCCTCAAGCTGGGAAGCCTAATGTGAGGTTTGAACCTCTTGCTCCTCAGGGAGGACCTCCATGATGGTCATAGTCCTCCCATCTGTGTGCTGTTGCACTAGGGGTGTGGGTTGCAGTCATATTCCATCTCTGCTCTTCCTGCTTTGTCTCAGTGTCTCTTGTTGTTTTTGTCCTTAGTTGGGGAAAATCTTTTCTGCTAGTGTTCAGATTGTTCTCAGACATAGTTGCTCTATATGTAGTTGTAGTTTTTGTGTGTCCGTGAGAGGAGGCAAGCTCAGGATTTTCCTACTCCACAATCTTGTTCCCCTCCCTTTTTCACCATACTGTTTAATGATGCTCAGCATCTTTTCATGTGCTGATTGGCCATTCGTATATCTTCTTTGGAGAAATATCTATTCATGTCCTTTGCCCACTTCTAAAAATAAACTATTTTTCAGAGCAGTTTTAGGTTTACAGTAATATTGAGCAGAAGGTACAAAGATTCCTCATGTCATGGCCAAGTTTTTAATTGTTTTTTTTTTTTTTTATTGTTGAGTTTTTAAGAGTCCTTTGTATGTTTTGGATAGCAGTCTTTTATCAGATATATCTTTTGCAAATATTTTCCTCTACTCTGTGGCTTGTCTTTTTATTCTCTTGGTACTGTCTTTTACAAAGCAGAAGTTTTTAATTAATGAAGTTCAGCTTATCAATTCTTTCTTTCATGAATCATGTCTTCAGAGTTGTATCAAAAAAATCAAGTCCAAGATCATCTAGATATTCTCCTATGTTATCTTCTAGGTCTTTTATAGTTTTGCCTTTTTAAATTTTGGTCTCCGATTCATTTTGAGTTAAGTTTTGTGAAGGGTGTAAGGTCTGTGTTTAGACTTTTTTTTTTTTGCATGTGGATGTTTATATGTCCAGCATCATTTCCTGAAAAGACTGTCTTTGCGTCACTGTATTGCCTTTGCTGCTTTGTCAAAGATCATTTGACTATATTTATGTTGGTCTATTCTATTCTGTTCTACTGATCTATTTGTTTCTTCTTTTGTCACTGTCTTGATCACCGTAGTTTTACTGTAAGTCATGAAGTCAGGTAGCATCAGTCCTCCAACTTTGTACTTCTTCAGTATTGTTTTGGTTATGCTGCGTCTTTTGCCACTCCATACAAATTTTGGAATGATGCCAAAATCCATAAAATAACTTGTTGAGATTTTGATTGGGATTGCATTGAATCTATAGTTCAACTTGGGAGAACTGACCCCTTGACCATATTGAGCCTTCTTATCCATGAACCTGGAATATTTTTCCACGTGTTACAGTTCTTCTTTGATTTTTTTCATTAGAGTTTTATAGTTTTCCTCATGCAGATCTTGCACATATTTTGTTAGACTTATAACTAAGCATTTCATTTTGGGGGTGCTAATGTAAATTCTATTGTGTTTTTAATTTCAAATTCCCCTTTCTTATTTAGGATTGTGATTGATTTTTTTTTAATCCTGCAACCATGCTGTAATTGCTTATTAGTATTAGTTTTAGAATTTTTTGTTGATTGTTTCAGATTTTCTATATAGACAATGATGCCATTTGTGAATAAAGACAGTTTTATTTCTTCCTTCCCAATCTGTATATCTTTTATTTCTTTTTCTTGTTTTATTGCATTAGCTAGGACTTCTAGGATAATATTGAAAAGGAGTGGTGAGTAGGGACATGCTTGTCTTGTTCCTGATCTTAGTGGCTGATTATATTTAAGATTAAATAAATTTCTTTCCAACACAACAAAATTCCTGTTCAAAATCAAATTTAGGTTGATTTGGGGAAAAATAAACGCAATAAATCTTGCTCATCTGAGTTTTCAGTTGCAATGCCTTACCTACTGCAGAAGTATTATCACATAGATTCTTTAGATAAATACAGTAAGTCCCCTACATACGAATGAGTTCCATTCTGAAAGCACGTTCGTAAGTCCAATTTGTTTGTAAGTCCAACAAAGTTAGCCTGGGAACCCAACTAACACAATCGGCTATATAGTGCAGTACTGTAATAGTTCTATAATACTTTTCGCACAAATAACACATAAAAAACAAACACAAAAAATAAAGAAAAAATTTTTAATCTTACAATACAGTACCTTGAAAAATACAGTAGTACAGTACAACAGCTGGCATTCAGGGGCTGGCATCAAGTGAACAGGCAAGAAATAAAGATAGTGTACTACTGTACTTCATACAGTACTGTACAGTAAAGTACACAAAAGCACAACCACTTGTAGAGGATGCATGCATGTGAAAATGTACACCAGACATGTGAACTAACTTACATGACTGGACATGCAAGCACATGTTCACATCTTTGAAAGTCTGAAACTTGAAGGTTTGTATGTGTGAGGCTTACTGTATTCATGGTGATTACCTGTGAATATTAGTTATATGTCTATAATATGGTCACAAATTTTTGACATTAGATACACCAATAAATAGTAAAAATGTGCTAAGAATTGTGTTTGACCCTGGAGATAGAAAGCTTGGAGTTATCCTTGTGGAGCTCACAGCTTTTACCTCAAGGGTTAACTTCCATCTGTTGATGGTAGTTTTAAGCTCTCTGTTGAGGTGCATTCTGGGTCTGAACCTAGTAATTTTACCAGTACTTTAAACTTTTGTTGTTATTGATGGATGATTTCTGTCATAGATTTGAAAGAGCACAATAGTACAACATGTTTCATTATAAGTACTTTCTAGTCTAGTGGGTTCATGTTTTAGGTGGGAGGTTCAATTATATTCATTCTCAGTGTTTCATAAAAAGCAAGATATGGTATAAAGCTTAGTAAAGTGGTTGGAAACTCAAGTCCAACATTTAATAATATGTAACTTTAAACTTAATTTATGTATGCCTCAGTTTCTTCATGCATCAAAGGGGGATGATAATAGATAGCACTAACCTGATAGGATGAAGATTAAAGGAGATAAATTGTTAGCACAATACTTAGTACTTAGAAAATATTCAATAAATTATTATGATTCAATGAGTCCCTTGAAAATATATTACTTTGATTTCCTTTTCAGCTCTTTCGCTAAATCATAGATTCAAATGGTATTAGAAAATATTTGTCAATATTCTAACAAATGTCTTTACAATGTGGAACAGCCTTTTTTTTAAGCCCAAACTGCAACATAGTCTATCATTCATAAGAATTATTATCATAAATGCAGAATAATGAACAGCTTAACTGTATGATTTGTGTCTTAATTTATATCAATGATGTAAGTATATATTTCTCCTACGTATAAATATAGTTCAATAGTAGTGCATATAGTATGTTTTATTTCTAAAACATAAAATTACTTTCTAGTCTTAGAGTTTACTTTCACTTTCCCTATTTTACAAAAGTTCACTATTCAACTCACATAACTTGCTGCTTTTGTTGACCTTGTCAACGAAATTATTTTCAAATACTTTTTAAACTAACTTTTGTATGTGCCTATGTGTGTGTGTCTCTATATAAATGTACTTGAATTGCTTATAGGTTAATCCCTGCTTTATAGCTTCAGTCTTGACATCTCATTTCTGAATTATTTACTGTCATTTTGCTTGACCTTTTCAATCTTAGTGGTGTCCTTCCTATAAATACAGTAAGAAGAATTAAATGCAGTAGTCAGAATGTGTTCTTATTGCAAAGTTAAATATTGATAGAATAACTATAGTCACTTTGCACTTTGAAATATGTACTTTGAAGACATTTTTACTTTAACTTTGACTTGTTTTTTTCATTTTCTAGATTTCCAGAACTAACAAAGCCCTGTTTAAAGTAAAAACATTTAAAAGTAATTAAACTACTATGCATGAAAATGAGGAACCCTTATATTTTATACAGAAGTAAAAATCCTTAGATATAGAGTATATTTAAACAAATTAAACAGTTTTAAATATTAATCTATGATCTTATAATTATAATAAATTATATTATGAATTGATAACCAAAAAGGAATAAAGAACTCATTATGTTCATTTTCTTAAAACTCCCTGCTCCCTTGAGCTCACACCATAATGCTACATTACCCTCTCTTCTCCTCATTAATCTCACATACCAACCTTTTGTTCATCCAACTTACACAAGTGAAGGCTTTGACTCCTTGTTCATGCTCCCTGTCCACACTTACTTGTGCCAGCATTCTAGGTAATTTCAAAAACTATCATGAAAATCTATCATTTTTGCCCTTCTATTATATGACTTCCTTTGTCCAGTGATGGCTTACTTTACATCTTCTAATTCACCCATTTCTTCAACCATACCTTATCATTACCAGAAACTCCACTACATCTACAATAATTAATTCAAACATTCCACTCTCTGCTGAAAGCTCTCTAAGTTTGTTTGCTACAATATTTCACTAAAATGGTTCTTAAACCTTATTAGGACTCATCCATTGACATTTTCACATTCTTTTAATCAATTTGTCACCTCCTTTCAACACTTCTCTCCTTATTCAGGTTAAATTCCCTAATTTATCAATGTAATTATTTCCATACAATACTTTAAGTTTGACCTTTTTACTTTTGTTGCTCCAACCTGGGAAACATCAGCCTGTCTGGGATACAACTGACTTCTAAAGAAAATTATATAACCATGTAGATTGGTATCCCTGTGAATTCATGATCCATAACCTCAAAGCAATAATTTTTCCAGCATGTTGTTTCTCAATTAAATTTACTTTCCCACTTTCTACAATGATGAATGTATATGTTCCCAATCTCAATGCATTTTTCTGTCCACAACTCTCTAGCTTCTAATCACACTGCCTTTCAGGAAACATTCTGTGAAGATCACCAAGAACTCCCATATTGTCTAAATACAATGCAAATCTTTCAGCCTTATTATATTCCTAGATCACTTTGTAGCATTGAACATAGTTTTTAAAAGTCCTTTAAAATATATTTCCTTGCTTTCATGATACCATGCTTTCCTGGTTTCCCTTGTATCATTATTGGTGCTTATTTGGAGACTTCATTACCAGGTTCTCCCCTCAGTAGCACTCTCATGTCACAATTTTTTAGGGTTTAGCCCTAAGGTCCTTTTTTTCCCTCTCTCTACAATTTTTATCCAGATTACTTTTTTCAATCACATAGCTTTAATTAATATTTCTATGTTGTGGAATCTCAATGTCTTCCTTGAATTCCAGACTACTATTTTACACACCTCCTCATATAACTGTGTCATGTGCATCACAAAATTAACATGACCTGCTCAACCACTGCATCATAACCACCTCACCACCATTTTTCACATTTTAGTAAGTGATATTGACTCTGTTGCTCAACTCAGATGTCTTGGAATTTCCTTTGTACCTTCATTTGCCTACCCTTATGAAATGCATTACAAAGTGTCATCAACATTACCTGAAAAATACATCACATGTCTACTGCTATCTTGCTTCATTTCACCACGCTAGCCTATGCCACGATATCTCTGTCTATTGTACTCAAGAACAACCTCCTACTTCTTAATTGGCTTTCTCTCTTCTGATCCAGTTATCACCCCTTCAATTCTTCAATTGTCACAATGATGTTTAAAATACAGAAGTCGTCATGTAATTTGTATTCTTAAAAAGAAATAAATAATGAAAAACCTTTAATAATCACCTATTGCACTTAGAGTAGGATTGCAGATTATTACAATGATCTATAGAACACTAATATTGTCTAACATCTGTGTATCTCTGCACCTTCATTTCACCCCATGCCTTCTCTCACCTCAGCCAGTGATGCCAGTTTTTTAAGTTTTCTTGATATCACCAAACTGTTTTCTTCCACAAATCATTTTACCCTCGTGTATTCCCACTTTCTGAAATGTCCATAACCTTACTATTTCCTTGGATAACTGTTTCTTGTCCTTCATATCTCAGTTAAATTTCAGTAACATTAATTTTAACTTATTTCATAGTACTTAGCACAATTTGGCATTATATTTCTGCTTATTTGTTTACTACCTATTACCTGCATAACTTGAACTTCAAAACAGAGTCATTCATTTTTTTTCAATATTAATATTCTAGAGCTTAGAAGAATGCTTGGAACATAGTGGAGACTTAGTATGTTTACTATTTTTTGAAAATAAAGGAATAAATCAATGGAAAACAAATTGCACAATAGATTTTTTTCTACATAGATGCTTACTATATTTCGTGTTAATGTAATTAATATTTAAATTCCCATTTTTATTTATTATAGGATTTTGATTAATTCCCTACAAACTTTGTCATCTATGCCAGCATTCACTCTGTACCCACAAAGGTAATATAATTTTGCTGAGGTTACCCAATTTGGTTATCTGAAACATTAGAATGGTACCAGAATTGATTTTACAGTGTAGCTATGACTCAAGATGATTACTAAGCAAGTTATATAATACTGAGAATCCTGTCTATTCAGAGTTCAATCTAATCAAGCCACTTTCAACTTTTATTACTCAGTATATGAAGATGAAATAACACTGTAAACACGGTTGAGCAGAGAATCAGAAGGAATTCTAGATGAAATAAATCATAATACATAGAGAGTAAGTAAGACCAGTTAGGAGACTGGTTCTATTTTGAGCATTCATGTTTTTTTCTTTTTAAACACTAAAAGGAAATATGTATTTTGAATTATAATAACTCTAACATATATATGAATTTCAAAAATGTTTTTGTACTAATTTCCATTAAGTCATTGAAGTTCAAATTAAAGTAAGATAGAAGTGATAAATACTACACATTTATTAGGGTAATATTATTGTCTAAGTAGGGGAATATCAATTCTTATTTTTAATTTTTGGGAAAAGGGCAACTCTTTTCACTACTTAAATATATCCATGTCTTTGAATACAAATTTCAGTTTTAAATTTTGTACAAATTATGTGAAAGACTCCCAAGCATTATTTGTTCTAAATATAAGGAATAAAAATAATATTTCTGAAAAATTTTGGAATATTTCTGTACAACTCAAAATCAGATACAAGATAATCAATTAACAGTAAGGAGCTTTAGTATAGCTGTCATCAATCAATTTGAGTGGTATCTGAAATAAGAACACAATTTTGGCTCATGTTTTGGTATTATTTTAAGATTCCTTGTTCCAAACATGAGTTGGATGTAAGAACATACTTTCTGGCAGTCAATAAAAATGCTATCAGAAATACACATAATCTGATCATTGCAGAAGTTTTAGAAAATAAATATACAAGGCATTATAAATGGGTAGATAAGAATGGGCTATATAATGAGTTTTTACTCTGTGATAAAATGTTCTTTAATGGACTAAAATGTAATAAGTAGTAGTAATACTGTAAAAAAATTACACTATCATCCACCAACTACCAAATCACTTCTCTGGGTTAGACTAAGGTTTTTGTTGTTTATAACATGTCCTGACACCATGGCCTGGCCTGTATTAGGACCTGTGCCAATTTCAATGTCTAGAATCAGACCAATTTCTGGGATCACATCTATGAATTGAACATGAGTTGAATAAACTGGATGTGATGCTTCAGGGAAAATAGCAGTTGAAGGTCCTGTGGTGTGTGTATGTAACACACACACACAAACATATGCATATTAACTTATTGTTGCTATTGACCAGTGACTGCTGTGTGCCTTTCCTTGATTTCTTTTCTGAATAAAAAGTTTTCCTTAGGCTCCCACTACCCCTACTCCATTAATGTCTTGTACTAAGTGATATAATTCTTAGGAATTTAAAGCTATGTGTAATGTATGTTTACTCCAATATTTTGGAAATTGAGTTTTAAACTTCTTTCAATTAAAGCCATGATTGGACTTAGACTACAAAGCAGATCTGAGTCTCTGTTGAGGCCAAATGACTCCACTAGTACAGAGCAAGTTACATAGAAGTTGAGGACAAAACAAGGTCTTTTTCTACAGACCTGTGTGTGTGTGTATATATATGTGTGTGTGTGTGTGTTTGTGTGTGTATGTTTATCTCTGTGAATTCAATGCTCAAACTTCTAAGGAAGATGAGAAAGAAAGAACACCATTTTATAACAAATGCTGGAGAGGGTGTGGAGAAAAGGGAACCCTCCTACAGTGTTGGTGGGAATGTAAATTGCTGTAGCCACTATGGAAACCAGTATGGAGATTCCTCAAAAAACTAAAAATAGAGTTACCATATGATCCAGCAATCCCACTTCTGGACATATATCCGGACAAAACTATAATTCAAAAAGATACATGCACCCCTATGTTTATAACAGCACTATTCACAGTAGTGAATAGTGGAAACAACCTAAATGTCCACTAACAGATCAACGGATAAAGAAGATGTGGTACATATATACAATGGAATACTACTCAGCATGAAAAAGAATGAAATAATGCCATTTGCAGCAACATGGATGGACTTAGAGATTATCATACTAAGTGAAGTAAGTCAGAAAGAGAAAGACAAATACCATATGATATCACTTACATGTGGAATCTAACATATGACACAAATGAATTTACCTATGAAATAGAAACAGACTCACAGATATAGAGCATGGACTTGTGGTTGCCAAGGTGGGGGGATGTGGGGGTGGGGTGGGGCAGGGATGGATTGGGAGTTTGGGGTTAGCAGATGCAAACCAGCAGATGGATAAACAACAAGGCTGTGTTGCATAGCACAGGGAACTATATTAAATATCCTGTGATAAACCATAATGGAAAAGAATATAAAAATGAATGTGTATATATGTATAACTGAGTCACTTAGCTGTACAGGAGAAATTAACATTGTAAATCAACTATACTTGAATAAAATAAATTTTAAAAAAAGAAAGTACATCATTTTAAATATACAACTGCTTCTTTCTTTTTGCAAGATCATTGGTTAAAACTACACAAAGTCTTTTAAAACTGGCTTACTTTTGAGAAAGACCAGTTAAAAGAATGTAGGCCACAGACAAAATTTCTTGGGTAGAAGGCCATTCTTCCTTAGGTTTCCCCATATTCTTTCTGTTCATTTGTTGGAAATTTGCAGATTACAGTGTAAGCATCACAAGACTAAAGATCCCATTCCCCTTTGAAGTAATGCAACGCATGTTACCAAATCATACTTATTACATACCTCAAAAAATTGATTCACTCTTAACACCAAATAGCAAGGGTCAGAAATCAATCTACACTTATTTTACTTTTGTAAATTTATTTATTTAGTTTTGGCTGAGTTGGGTCTTTGTTGCTATGCATGTGGGGTCTTCCTGGACCAGGGCTTGAACCCATGTCCCCTGTATTAGCAGGCAGATTCTTAACCACTGCACCACCAGGGAAGTCCCAATCTACACTTATTTTAATTCAGTAATCACTATGCAATGTAGTACTCTAGACATGGAGGAATCTTCAGAGAGATATGAATATATACCCTAGTCCTTAGAGCTAAATAGATTTCCCTGTTATAACCAATTATGAAACAATCATCTATGTCTGGTTTGGCCCTTGACTTCAACTAGCTTTCAATACTGTTGAAACTGAAACATTCATGCATAATCCCCTAATTAATAAATTTGTCATACTATAATAAAAGAGATACTATAAGGTTTACTAGGCTGTGAGGGTTTTAGAGATGGGGCTATTTGCTATTTATCTTTTTATCTTTCAGATCTTAGAGCACTGTGTTTTTCATATTATAGAAACTTAATATGTGTTCATGGATAAGTAAATAATTATCGTATGAGTAGTATTAAGAATAAATTCTAAGGAGAGAGATATTGCCATAAGCCAGAACATAAAGGAGAAATGTAAGGAGTTGGAAATTTCTTTCTTTTTATGATGGCTTTAAGCTAATTACAGTGAGTTTTAAATTTTGGAAGTTTAGAGTCATCATTGCGATTCTGAAAGAAGCTATGAACACTTTTGCCTGAAAAACACACATGTGTACATACACATAATATTTTGCATATAATTTCAGGAAGCCTTCAGACATTCTTAATTACCTCCATGGATATAGCTCTGGGTCCAAGGGCCCTAGATGAAGAAATCCTGATCTTTTTGCCTGATGTTTTTTTAACACCCTAAGATATGAATATATACCCTAATGCTTAGCGCTAAATATATTTCCCAAATAATCATGAAACAAACAATAATTTGTCTTAATTGCAGTGGTGGTTATATGACTTTATATATTTGTCGAAGCTCTTAAAACTGTATGCTCAAAGTGAGTTCTGTTTATTGTAAAAGTTACATCAATGAAATTCACCTTTAAGAAAACCTAACAGTTCTTCTAGAAAAATGGCACAGATGAACCGGTTTTCAAGGCAGAAATAAAGACACAGATGTAGAGAACAAACGTATGGACACCAAGGGGGGAAAGCGGGGATGGGGTGGTGGTGGTGGGATAAATTGGGAGATTGGGATTGACATGTATACACTAATAGGTATAAAATAGATAACTAATAAGAACCTGCTGTATAAAAAAAATAATAAAATTCAAAAAAAAAACTTAACAGTTCTTTAAAACTCCATAAATATATAGCTGAGAAACTACTTCCATAAAAACATTATCTTGAGTGTGTTGTATGACATCATGGACAACTTTTAATTTATATTAACAAAAAAACTGCTGCAGGTTAGACAGAAGACATCCAGAGGACACTTGTTTTGAACCAAGAGATGAAGACAATTCCGTAGCGCAAAAATCTTTTATATCACTCTGAAGGAAAACAGTACAGCCATAGAATGGCTTGCATTATGTGATTTAAAACCAGAGTTACGTTAGAGAAAACTTGATGTCTCAGGTCTAAAATCTCTGTTATATTTTCGTGGAGAATTCTTATAAATTCCCAATGCCTTATTTTCTCATGTGTAGACAAATTTTGTCAAAAGTCTTCTAGGGCTTCCCTGGTGGCGCAGTGGGTGAGAATCCGCCTGCCAATGCGGGAGACACGGGTTCGAGCCCTGGGCCGGGAAGATCCCACATGCCATGGAGCAACTAAGCCCGTGCACCACTACTGAGCCTGCGCTCTAGAGCCTACAATAGAGCCTACAAGCCACAGCGACTGAGCCCACATGCCACAACTGCTGAAGCCCGCGTGCCTAGAGCCCATGCTCCGCAACAAGAGAAGCCACCGCAATGAGAAGCCCGCGCACCGCAACGAAGAGCGGCCCCCGCTCGCCGCAGCTAGAGAAAGCCTGCACGCAGCAACAAAGACCCAACACAGCCATAAATAAATAAAATTAAAAAAAAAAAAAAGTCTTCTAAAAAGTAGAATAACTTGTCATTGTCAGATGGTCAACATCATCAATATGGTTTGTTGGCCAAGTCGCATTTTTAATGATATTGTCTTATTCAGTCTGGATGGTGTTTATTAAAACAAACAAACAAACAAACAAAAAAACAATAGACACCAGGGAATCCAGCTACCTTAGGGAAACTGAGGTGAAGACCTTACTCATCTTTACTTAAAATGAATATATGCCATATATCAGCAAACACCTTCTTCCCCAAATCTATTTTGACACACTGTAGTTCAAATATCAGGCATATGGGAATATAGCTCTGGCGCTGTTCATGGTATGTGTGTGTATGCTAGGACAATGTCAGGAATGGGGTGAGTAATGACACTGCAAATTGAAGTCATCTGCTTATTTTCCACATGCCTGCTCAGAGCAGACAGCTGCAAAGGAATTTCTCCAGGCTGCTTTGTCCATGACCTTGACCCTGAGAGGACAATCCTTCAAAGAGAAAGGCAGAATCTCTTGAGAGAAGAACTGTATTATTAATTTATCTATGTTCTGGTCTTCTATAAATAATGGTAAATTTTTGTAGTCTGATGTCAATCTTAGTTCAAATGCTCTTCTTAAAGTATATTCTACATTGGTCAAGAGAAGATAAGAAAGAACAAAACATTAGCTCACTATTGTATGGACCCACTCAGTAACCAAATAAATCAAAGGCAAGCCTGTACACAAATCTTACAATAAAAATGAGAAATATTATAACTATCTCATAAATTTTTGAGGAATTCAAGAGCCTGGTACTCTCTAGTCTACTGTAATTATTATAGGTAGAAATAAATACAGTCTACACTACCCAACCATGACCTTTCAGTAGTCTTTTTCCTATAGGGATTCCAAATAATGACTAGTTTTAAATTGGCACATTGTTGACCAGTGCACTTGCCTAAGCAAATTTCTACCCCTATACTTATCCATGAATTTTTAAAATATAAATGAAGGATAGCTTTTTATCTGCAAATCACTGGAGCAGGCTAGATTCTTTGTACCAAGTACTTGGCTACATATTTTGTTTGAGTATGTTCCCACACTTATCCATTTCACTTGTTTTGGGAATTGTAAACAATTTAAATAAGTAGATAGTTTTGTGTTAATCTCAACATGTTTTACATTCTTAAATGACCCAAATCACTTTTCCATTTGGAAAATTAACTTTGGCATGCTGTAATACAAAAAGAAGCACTGAACTTCAAGTGAAAAAAACAATACCACTGTTTTCTGCCCCCATCTCTAAAAATCTGTGTGATGACCTTGAGTAAGTCACTTGATCTCTCTTTTTTCTTCCAGCTCACAAATGATGATCTGGTCATTCCTAAGGTTATTTATAATGAAAAACTTCTATTATCCATGATACATCACTACAGAGCTATAAATATTTATTTGCCAGTCATAGAGAATGAAAGGAGAGGTTATGCCGTCCAATTTTCATGACAATACATTGGAAGTAATTTTTTGACTTGCTTATAGAATCACCTAAAGGGTACTGACAACATATTTGGTTCTTTCTGGATGAATACCATCGCTAGTATTATACCATCATTTCTTGACATTTTGTCTTTGGAAGCTTTCTTTCTAGAATGATTTGACAGTTCAACAGGAAGAATGAAATTTCTTGGCATTTGAATATATACTTGACACATAAAAAACACAATATCTGAAATACTTTGCAGTGTTTTTACTTGACACATCTATTCCTATTTTTCATATTGCGCCCCCTTAACCTAAGTAGCTGGAATCATCTGACTGCCACAAAAAATGAAAGTTTCCCTTGTTGCTAATCCTCTGGGCAGTTTTTCATACCAGTCAGTTAGAAATGTTGCCTACCTCCTAAAGTTTTCCAAGTGACAAGATTGCAGGTAACCGCTATTTACTCCAGTATTTACTAGTATTTACTGTATAGAATTGCCGATTCCTGCTAGTTCCAAGTGTACATAAACATTTCTCTGAGACTCATCTTACTGGCGTTTAAAATATCCATACACTGTCAAGAAATAAATAAAAATTATGACAATTACAAGACATTAGAATTCTACATCAGCATTACAACCTTGTCAGTTTAGCCTCTCAAATAGGCAAATAAACTCACCACTTACTATTCCTTTATAGCTATTAATTTTCTTGGAAATCTGTCAGCCTAGAAATATACTAAAAATGTGTAGAATAGCCCAATTCAGCATATCTCAAGCTAGTGACATGATTTCTACAGGTAGCTCTGTCAAGGACTGATACCAGACCTTCACAAAGGAGTGGTTCTGTGTATGTCATTACCATATAACAGGAAAAGCCAGTCTACTATGTTATTTGTTCTCACTTACTCTGACTGAATTATATTATAATCCTTTTTGTTACACGTTCCCTGAGGGAAAATTTTTCTTGATCTTTTATATTTTCAGCAACCTAGAACATTTCTCTGTCTTAAGAATGCCACTAGGGGGTGGGGTGAGATGTGACAGGGTAAGAGAGTGTCATGGACATATATCCACTACCAAATGTAAAATAGATAGCTAGTGGGAAGCAGCCGCATAGCACAGGGATATCAGCTCGGTGCTTTATGACCACCTAGAGGGGTGGGATGGGGAGGGTGGGAGGGAGGGAGATGCAAGAGGGAAGAGAAATGGGAACATATTGTATATGTATAACTGATTCACTTTGTTATAAAGCAGAAGCTAACACACCATTGTAAGGCAATTATACTTCAATAAAGATGTTTAAAAAAAAAAAAAAAAAAGAATGCCACTGATCAGTGGATGCCAGTTTTCAGAAAGATGTACATAAATATACCTCATAATTAGACATATAATAAAGCAGTGATTTATTTAAACTGAAAGACAGCTAGTTTATTTTTAAGTTTCCATTTACTTGGCAAATATTGCAGACTGTTCATCAGAAAGAAAAAAGTAATATAAAATTTGAGGAAAAGTCTATCTCTTACTGAAATTGTTCATTTTAGAATCAGCTCACTAATACATGAAGGAGACAGGAAATATCTCAATGCTTCACGTGCCATGAATTGTCATTTGTAAATGACATGGATAAAAAATTCTCCTGCAATAAACTATTGATTCCACCAGTCATAATGATATAAAGAACATGATATGTTAGCATAAGAACATTTAAGTGTCTGTTTTTTTCTGCTAATGTAGTTACATCAATTACATTTCTTTCTAGGAGGGAAAATGGACATCACCCTAAATTTATTTCTCACTGCCTTCATGTCCACATAGTATTTAATTTGCTATAGATAGGTTAAATGCAATGAAAATCAGAGACATGCTAAGAGGGTTGAAAATAGCAACACACGATGAGAAGTTATATATTTCAACAAGCATTTAATTTAAAACAAATTTCTAATCTAAAATTGATCTTAAAAGTAAAAATAAATGCAGCTGTCCAGTTTTCCCAGCATAACTTATTGAAGAGACTATCTTTTCTCCATTGTGTGTTCTTGCCTCCTTTCTCATAGATTAATTAACCATAGGCACGTGGGTTTATTTCTGGGCACCCTATTCCATCTATTGATCTGTATGTCTGTTTAAGTACTAGGACCATGCTGTTTTGATGACTATAGCTTTGTAGTATAATCTGAAGTCAGGGTGTGTGATACCTCTAGCTTTGTTCTTCTTTCTCAAGATTGTTTTGGCTATTCAGGGTCTTTTGTGGTTCCATATAAATTTTTGATTATTTCTTCTAGTTCTGTGAAAAAAGTCATGGGCATTTTTATAGGGATACAGATTGAACCTGCAGATTGCTTTGGGTAGTATGGACATTTTAACAATACTAATTCTTTCAATCCAAGAACACTGAGTAGAACATTTTCTCACACTATATACAAAAATAAGCTCAAGATGGATTAAAGACCTAAATGTAAGACCTGAAACCATAAAACTCATAGAAGAAAACATGAGCAGAACATTCTTTAACATAAATTGTAGAAATATTTTTTTGGCTATGTCTCCTAAGGCAAAAGAAATAAAAGCAAAGATAAACAAATGGGACCCAATTAAACTTGAAAGCTTTTTCACAGCAAAGTAAACCATCAGAAAAGTGAAAAGACAACCTACTGAATGGAAGAAAATATTGGCAAATGAAATTACAGATAAGGGATTAATACTCAAAATATATAAACACCTTATACAACTCAATATCAAAAAAAACAACAACCTGATTAAAAAATGGATGGAGACCTGAATAGACATTTTTCCAAAGGAAACATAAAGAGGCTAACAGGCACATGAAAAGATGCTTGACATCACTAATTATCAGAGAAATGTAAATCAAAACCACAATGGGGTATCACCTTACACCTGTCAGAATGGCCAACATCAAAAATCTACATACAAATAACAGATGTTGGCAAGGATGTGGAGAAAAAGGAACACTTGTACACTGTTGGTGGGAATGTAAATTGGTGCAGCCGCTATGGGAAAGAGTTTAGAGGTTCCTCAAGAAACTAAAGAAAGAAGTGCCATATGATCCAATAATTTCACTACTAGGTATATATTTGGAGAAAATGAAAGCACTAATTTGAAAAGTTACGTGCACCCCAATGTTCACAGCAGCATTATTTACAATAGCCAAAATATGGAAGCAACCCAAGTGTCTATTAACAGACAAATGGATAAAGAAGATGTGAGGAATACACACACACACTGGAATATTACTCAGCCAAAAAAAGAATGAAATTCTGCACATTTGCAACAATGTGGATGAACCTAGAGGGTACTGTGCTTAGTGAAATAAGTCAGACAGAGAAAGACAGATACTATATGTTATCACTTATACATGGAATCTAAAAAATAAAGCAGAAGCAGACTCACAAATATAGAAGACAAACTAATGGGTACCAGTGGGGAGAGGGAAGGGTGGAGGGGTATGAAAGGGGTATGGGATTAAGAAATACAAATCACTATGTATACAATAGACAAGCAAAAAGGATATACTCTACAGCACAGGGAGATACAGCCATGATTTTGTAATAACTTTAAAGGGAATATAACTTATAAAAATACTGATTCATTATTCTGTAAACCTGAGACTAATATAATATTGTAAATCAACTATATTTCAATTAAAAAAGTAATAAAAATGCATGTCAGTGGTTTTCTAGAATTTTCATTAATGAAGAGACAATCTTACCAGAAAAAAAGGGCTTTTTTCCCCTTAGATGATCTGCTTAATATTTTTAAACTCCCAGATATTTCTCTGATCAATTTGTGTTTTTTTTTAAAATCCTAGTAATATGTTCCATCTTTCAAGTTAGTATCTCCTGTTATTATTATTATGTTTTTATATATGACCAATCTGTCAGTTTCCCTTTAATAGAAATTTCCCAGATTCATTCCCTTGGTAGGAAATTACAAGTGTATTTGAGAAATAAAAAGTTTAATAAAAAATATTTCTTCTTGGGACTTCCCTGAAGTCCATGCTTCCACTGCAGGGGGCGTGGGTTTGATCCCTGGTCAGGGAACTAAGATCCCACATGCTGTGCAGCCAAAAAGAAAAAAAAGTGTTTAAAAAATATTTCTCTTTATCACTCTCCTTCTGTTTCTGTCTCTTTCACACACACACACACACACACACCAGAGTTGGGGGAGAGAAACAGAGGGAGGGAGGAAGAGGTGGATGAGAGAGAGAAAGGGGTGGGGGAGAGAAGGAGAGGCTACTGTGAGCTTACTAAATGCCAGTTATATGTGATTATTTTCGAAAATCCAACGATCTGCTCTGCTCTGTTAAGTGGATGAGAGAATGAACTTCAAATTGGACAGACTTGAAATCAAACCCAGCTACTTACTAGTTATCTTGTCTTATGTTTATAAATTGTGGATATAACAGTACTTACCTCATAAGTAGAGTTGTCAGTAGGACTGACTGAGTTCATTAAAGCAATTAGTATGGTATTTGGCCTAACAAAACCTCCATAAATATCTGCTCTTACTAAGACACTGCCACTCTCTCAAGAAATTTATAGTCTAAGGAAGGGCAGACAAGTAAACAAAAAATACTAATAAAATGTATCAAAAGCTAAATTAGACTTATGCCCATGATGCTGTACAAATCAGATAGTGAGCCTCTCAGCCATGCAAACAGTTCAGGGGAGGCTTGCAGAAGCTAATACATACAAGCTAATTTTTACAGAAAGGCAGTGTGAAGTACCTCATGTTGTGTTCAAGAAATCACAATTTAAAGCATATCGTGATTTTCAAAGTTGATCCCAAAGTAGAAGTGTATTTTATATTCTTTAGAAGCCTGGAAGTATAATTGGAAAACACAAAATTCCTTTAAAAGGATCCATAATACAGCATTGAGGAGAGTGCGCCCTGGAGTTGAACAGCTATGTGTACCTATGTTGAACCCTGGCTCCTTCGCATGGTAACCACTGTTAGATGGCAGCACTTAGCCTCAGGATCTTCATCAAGAAAGAAATCATAGCAACACTCCCTTGGGGTGTTTTGAGAATTAAGTGAGTTCATGCTTATGGAGTCCTCAGTAGTACCTATCATGTAATAAGTACTCAATACACAGTAATTCTGTTTTATGTCTTTGCAGTTTGATATATAGCCTTAAAAATTACATCAGTTTTGTATTATTATGTTCCCATTATGTAGAGGTTGTTTTAATATAGAATATTTGCAATTACTTATAATTGAAAAAAAATCAAGCTTCAAGAAGATATGCTAGTTAATCAGACTTCCTAGGAAGAAAGATTGTTTATTCATTCTTTCATTTAATACATATTAATTATATGCCTACTTCAGGCCAGACACTGAGCTAAATGCTGGGATACAATGCTAATAAAAAGTGAACTTATAGCCCAGTAGGGGAAGCGGGTTTTAATCAAATAATCATACTAATAAATGCGTAATTGCAAAGTGAGACAAAGTCTCTGAAGGCAATCATGCTAATGAATGTGTAAATGTTCTTTAGGGAAGCTGAAAAGATAAAATAAAGGAATCTGATTTAGATGAAGGATAATGGTGATCAGAGCAAGTCTGAACAGGAAAACCATAGGATAAATAAGAGTTACCTGCTCAAAACTGGTGGGAGAAATGAGGGGTCGGAGCACTCTGGGCAAAGGAACAGAATGTATAGAGGTGCCTGTCAATTGAGTGAAAGCAGGACACCTTCACAGAACAAAAGAAGGGCACATGAACTGGAACAGGGAAAGTGAGAGAGAGAAGGGTATGAGATGGAGTTGGGAAGGTGGCCACGGACAGACAGTTATGCTGAGTTTTGAATGCCCTGTTACGGATTTGAGTCTCTGAAGAGCAACAGAATGAAACTACAGTGTTCTAAGCAGCAGTGATGACATGATGAGATTTTCACTGTGTGAAATGCTTGAAGTATGGAGAGAGGGAGAGAGGGTCAGAGAGAATGTGAGAGAGCTCAAGCAGGATATTTGTATCCAGGCCCTTCGAGAAGCAAAGATTAGATGTGCAAGGAAATGGGGAGAGAAATGGGAGAGGCTGTGGGAGTCATGAGACCACCCACCTTGATGAGGGAGAGAGGGAAGGAAGACATTTGAGTGGGAAAGTCTTAGCCCACCATTCAACACCACAGATGAGAAGCTCTTGAAAGTCTTTTAAGTGAATGCTCTGTCTCCCAGGAACGGGCCTACCTTGGCATCCCTGTTGTGCTCAGTCGCTGTCTGGGAGCAGTCCATGGGAAGTTTGGCGTAAGTATAACTGTGTGATGAATTGCAGAGTACAGCAACTGTGCTCTTTGGTCAAATACACTTAGCAGAAGATCTGAGAGGTGTATTTTCATGGATGCCACACATTGTGTTGACTGTGAAGAAGGAAAGAAATAAATAGATATGATCAAGATTCAAGAATTAAAGTCAACATCACTTTATAAGATTTTAGAAAGGTGTAAATGACAACTTACCAGAGATGCACTCCCTGATCACCTTGTCTATAAAAGCACCTCTCTTCTCCCACATAATCCTGTTCTCTCATACAGTTTTATATGGGGATCTGACATTTACCAACTTCTGATATAGTAAATGTTTTACTTGTTTTAATTCTTTATTTTCTGTCTACATTCCTCCCCAACTGCATGCTAAACGTAATGATTACAAGGTGATTTCCTTGCATTTTATTGCTCTTTTGCCAGTAACTGAAGCAGTATGGCCATTCAAGATATATTTGTTGGATAAACTAAGGGAGGGGGTTGCTTTAAGGATGAAGAGGAGAAATTGTCAAAGAAGACTCCCAGTTTTACAATGTGTGAAACTTAATATCCATCAATACCCCATTAAGAGATGATTGAGGGGACTTCCCTGGTGGTCCAGTGGTTAAGATTTGGCCGTCCAATGCAGGGGGTGCAGGTTCGACCCCTGGTCAGGGAGCTAAGATCCCACATGCCTCAGGGCCAAAAAACCAAAACATAAAACAGAAACAATACTGTAACAAATTCAATAAAAAGACTTTTAAAATGGTCCACATCAAAAAAAAAAAAAAAAAAAAACTCTTTAAAAAAAGAGATGATTGAAAAGATCAACATATAAAGGTAATGTTTGGAGGAAGATTGGTTAGTTGTGAAAGCAGAGAAAAGGGAAAAATCACAGAAATAAAAGTTTTCAGTATCATTCAGCCACTGATAGACAAAACATTGGGTCTTTAAAATCTGGTTTCCTTGGCAGAACCTTCCTTCTGTGAAATAGATATAAAAAGTTACATTAACAAATACTATTAAATATTTAAATCATCAAACTCCCTGAATTCTGATCGTATGCTTATAAATTAAACTTCTTATGACTTTTTCTTCACAGTTGTCTATCTACCAGGAAAGTAAGGTCATGTAATAACAAGTTCTCATTATAAGTTCATGATTGGGAATTCTAACCTCGTGTAAAAATCTCTTGGCCTCGGTTAATGGGTGCCCCTCTCTCCCTTTCCTAAGGGAGGCATTAACCCAGCTTTTGAGTATCCAAGACTTAAGACCAGATCCTGCATCTGATAAATTCACCTTAGTAATAAGATGCCACCCTGAGAGTTATTTGAAGTCAGCCTACTAGATACTGTTTTCAGTGGCAAAATCTGCACATTGCTCTTTGCTCACAAATCCCAGAACAACCAATATTTGGATTCAAGTTCCTCCTCAGCCCAGGCCACAAATTACCTTTCCTGACCCCACAGTTCACTTAATTTCTTTAAATCCATACTCACTCTAAATTCAAGAAATGTGGAGCCATGCACTTTTATAGTTTTATTTCATGTAGTATGAACAATCACCTTCATTTTTCAACTTCCATTCCTCATATGCATGCCCCATATCCTCCACAATCTCTAAATGTCCACATTTTATCCATTTTTAAGTACCAATACAAATGTCACTTATTCCACAAACAGCCCTGTTCTCTGAGTTAGCTGTTCTCTCTCCTTCCTCTGCATCACCACTTCCCTTAACTCTTAAACTTCCTATGACAGGCAGCATTTTCCATTTAGTATAGTTTATACACATGTAACAGGTCTCCAACTATCTTAGAATATCCAGATAGGGAATCTGTATCTATTTCATGTATGTTCTCCTATGTATTTTACACTTAGTGATTTATATAGAATAATTATACACCAAACACTTTTATTATAGCAAGATAAATTAATGACAGAAATGCTCATTCTTGAATCATTTGAAGAATCTGTTTAAGTGCTACTGTATCAACTCAATGCTGTTTGTTATGAGTGCTCATAAGTATAACTAGGTCCTCTACTTAAGAAAAATAAATAAAATTATAGTAATATTTTCATGAGAAAGGATAAAATTACAAGGAATATAATCCTCAAAGACCTGTCAAGTTGTGCTTATTTCTATTTCTTTTACTATTCCTGCTTAGAAAGAGTTTTCTTTTTTTAAATTTTTCAACTCAAAATCTTATTCTTTAGAAGAAAAATACTAGAACAAAATCCATTTAAATTCTCAGTTGCTATCTAGTTTAAAATCATGCCATTTAAATATACTTAGAATTCCATCTAGCAAATGTATTAAGAGGATTATGTCATCCCTCAAAATAAGCTCATCTTCTTCAGGGCAGAACCAATAATCAACAACCATCATATTTGAGACTGCTAAATTTAGAGCCTTTTTAGAAACATTAAAATTTTTTTTTTTTTGAGATTTACTTTCTGGGAGGAAATCGCATATTCCATTTTGTGGGTCATTTGAGAATTATAGCATTAAGGATATCACTGCAGACTAATGAAGAGAGAAGGCTTTTTTTCTTTTTTTTTCAAAAGAAAACCATGAAGCACATAAGCCAAACTGTGTCACACATGTCTGGTACAATCACACTTGCGATATTGTTAAACCCTGACACTGGCATTTTGCTACTCTGATGATGTGTCAGGAAATTTTCTTCCTTTCAGGAACCTGACATTTGCCAAGAATGATGAGGGTAGTTACTCTAATATTATTCCATGCTCATCTCTGGCTTAGAGAGACACAGACACAGAGGATATAGGACAGTGTTTGCAATCCATTTCATGGAATCAGCACAGCATTCTGTACTGGATAACTGTTTTGAGAAAAAGTCTCTGTGTCAATTTAAAGCAGGTACAACATACACACAACGCTTTCTGGCAGCAAAGTTTGAAACCATAACCAAATTCAACAGAATACATCAGATGATACCCTAAAAAAAAAAAAAAAAAAAAAAAGACCCTTGAATATTTTAATAATAACCTCTAAGAAAGATAAGCTATTTTGGTGAAAACTGACTATTATCTTTCAAACCAACATAATGTTCCATAAAGACATGAAGAGCATTTTATTTCTTTGATCTCGTCATATGCAGTTGTTGTTATTTAACCGTTCTATAAGTGTGAAAACTAGATACTATTGTATGGACCTTGGATTTAGAATATGTGAGTTTATGTGTTGTAGTGTGTGACTGGCAAACCTCTATGGCTCTCTGAACCTCCGTTTTCCCTACAAAGACTCCTATAAATATTACGTACTTGTTTCTTATTAGAGAAATCTTATTAAACTACTCTTACCTGCTTTTAAGCTATAAGAAAATAATGTCTGAATATCTGAGATTTTAAAAACAGTACAGAGATGCAAGTGTAACTTTTTTTTATTATGAGAATATTAATGACTGAATTACCATTCCCCCAAATCCATATGTTGAAGTCCCACCTCACCAATGTGGTTATATTTAGAGATTTACAGATAGGGCATTTATCAAGTAAGTAAGGCTAAATGAAGTTATACTGGTGGGGCTCTGAGGCAGTAGGATTCGTGTGCTTTAAGAAGAGACACCAGAGTGCTCTCTCTCATGTATGTTAACTCATTCTCTCTCTGACTCTCTGTTGCTCTCTCTTTCATGTGAAGACAAAACGAGAAGGCAGGCATCCGCAAGCCAGGAATAGCGTCTCATCACAACCCAACCACGCTGGCACCCGGATCTCAGACTTCAGTCCCCAGAACTGCGAGGAAATAAATTTCTGTGGTATTTTATTACGTGACAGCCCAAGTAGACTAATACAGAGAAGACTCAAGATAGTAATAAATATAAGTATTCTGAACATTAAATAAGTCAAATAAATGGAAGTAAAGCCATCAACTAGAAGTACACTTCTTATTGTTACATTCATATAGTGGATTTCTATGCAAATATTAAAAATGATATATAATTATATGAGAAAATATACTATATATTAAACAAAATATATATTGCTAAGTAAAAAATAAAAGATAAAACATGTCCAGCATGGGTGCTTTATTTAATATATATGTGTATATATTATATGTGAAAATGTCATTGGTGGTTATCTTTATTTGGTGAGAATGAGCCATTTTAACTTTCTTCTCCTTTTGGCTTAACTGTATTGTTTTAGATAGAAGGAAGTACTAACTATATAATATAAAAGAGCAGTTGTTAAAGTTTTTAAACGTAGTTTAACCAAATTTTAAAATATTGCAAGTTAGTATTTCCAGGAAATAAATGGTAACAAGAACATTATGTAGAGATAACACATCCAAGATTTTGGAAAACTTTAAATAAATATGCTATATTCCAAAGCTAAGCTTCTCAAGTGGCAATGCCAGAACCACATTTAGATTTTGAGAGCTTTCCTACCTATGTAAGAAGCACAGCTTATATATGTTGTTTTTACATATTTTTAAAATTTTGAAACTCCTGACATTTAAAATATAAAAGATATAAATTAGACAATAGTAAAAAGAATCCAACCATTTCCTAACTACCAACAAGCTACTAGTATAGTTAATAGCAAGCAGTTTATACAGTGGAAATCTGATTAATTATCTGGTTTTCACTCCATCTCTACTCTCCAGTTTATCCCCTTCTAAACTCAGTCATGATAATAGAGAACACTGAATATTTTGCACTGGGTGTGATAATTTTAGTAGCAAAAATTGTCAATATTTTATACCATTCAGTGGTGTTTAAATATTCTGACCAGAGCCATGTGGGGGTGAGATGTTTGTCAGGGAATGTCATAATCTTCCTTCCAAATGTAAACTCAGGAAAATTATTAAGGTAAATGTAGAGGGTGTAGTGAAGATCAAGAATGGGATAAAGTATGAATTCATATGTATTGATTGACAGACACTAATCCAGGCATTGGGTCTGGAAAAAGAATAAGACTAATAAGGTCCATGATTTCCTGGAGCTTATATTCTAGAAAGCTAATAAGACATTAAGTAATTAAGCAATAACGAGGTAAATTCAGATATTTATATGTTAAAATGTTAGCAAGAAAAATGAAAGAGTGATGTGATAGAGTTCTAGAAGACTCTGTGTGGTTAGGGAGTTTCTCTACAAGAGACAATAATGGAAAGGGACCTTAATGTCCAGAAGATGGCTTCCATGAAGGCATCAGAGGAAGAATATGCAGCCACATGAAATGGAACTGCAAATACAAAGGCAGAAATAAGCTTGGCATTTACAAAGCCCAGGGTATTTAAAAACTTGTATATTGAGAACACAAGCAGGGGTGGGGGACAAAGTTAAAAAGAATTGACATATATGCCAGAACAAGGGATTTAAATTTTATTTTGTGTAGAATAAGAAGCCGTTGGAGCACTTTATACAGGGGACTAGTATGATAGGACTTTCATTTGTAAATGATCCTTCTGGTTAACCAGTTTTATGAAAATCTCCTGGAGTTTGGGGATGGAAAATAAGAATGGTTTTTACAAATGAATCAAGTGAGTCTTATGATCAGAGACATTTGAGAAACTTTGTCTTAAGCGATGAGTGCCAACATTAGCGACCAGGGAGACAATGTTTTAGTAAGGTTTGAGTTTATCAGAACACGGAACCTCAGACAAATTTGTTCACTCTGAATCTGTTTATAAAAAAATCAAAGTATCCCATTTTATTGGTCCATGATCTCCTGGAACTTATATTCTAGAGAGGTAAGTCAGACGTTACACAATTAAACGAAAAGGAACCTTACTGCCCATCCCCAAGGGAGGGTGACACTAAACAGCACATAAAAAACACCATGACTGGTCAACAGAGGAACTGCAGGAGAAAGGAAAATTTTCTCCTCCTTTTTGAGCAATGAGCCTAGCGTTTTTATTTTGTTCTGGGGCCCACAAATTATGTTGCTGACACTGTTTGCAGATTTTCCTCATCCGTAAAATCAGAATTAAAACTCTACCTCTTTAAGTTGTAAAAATTACGTAAAATGAAACATGTATAGTACTTGGCACAATGCCTAACAAATTTAGGTGAGAAGAGAGAAGACAGTTTCTCTCTACCCCCTTACCACCTCTACTTTTTGCCGTTGATTAAGAACATGGTTCCTAAGACAGTTAACTTCCAGGATCCTTGGCTTCCTCACCCATACAAAAGAAGATTGAGAGAGACACTGAGATCTCTCTCGTGTGTTCACAGCATTGTTTCTCTCTGCAAACCAAAGGGGTCCAGATATCAGCACATCACGGTAACATGCCACACACAGCAGGTCAGTAGCACCTCCTAGCTCTTTAGCTTCTCTTAATTACTGACCTACCAACATTGTATCCTACAGAAAGAAGCATTTGTTATAGGATTTCTTTCTTTCATTGTTTTGAACATCGGAATCATTGCCTTTTATTGATTTAAAATTTTTTTTTCTATTTAAGCAGCTGCATTCATTTCTAAGGTCTTTGATGTTTCAATTATTGATAAAATATTAATGCATGTATGGCTGGTATTAAATGGTTCTTATCTTATTACAAGGACAGTTGTGCCTACTTTTTACTTTTTAGACTTGATTAAAATCTTTGCTACTCTGAAAACATATTACACTTTGCATAAGAACCAATATAGAACTACGTAATTTTCTGGAGCTCCTTCTAAAATATTAAGTGTTGGACTTTATAAAGTATGCAGTAGATAATCTCTGCTTTTGCAGGACCAAATTTAAAATTCTAAGTAACTTTTAAGATATACTACAATAGGCTTAAAAAGAAGGAAAATGATTTTTTTCTTGTTTTTCCTTCTCACTCTTCCATCCCCTCCAAAATGAGAAACTTCTGATCTAAATCTAATTGCAAAAATCACGTAATACACAGGAAAGAATCTGGTGACAAAATGAGAAAACGTTAGTACCCTGTGATAAGGAGTTGAAAAGATGCGAAAACATCCCTATTAAAAGGCAAGGGGATTGAATAGGAAATTAGAGAACAGGTTTTCAGAAAAAAAAAAAAATCAGATTTATACAGTTAGGGCTTAAGAACTGGGGCTGTTGTCCAAGTATAGTGTAAGAAGAAAAGTAGTTTATCAAGTGATTACCTCATAGCTTTTTAGTAGTGTACAGATTAAACAAACATATTGCTTTAGTCATGGGTAGAGAAAATAAAATCAATTAATAAATGGGTTGAGAGAATAATTCATATAAATATTAATAATTATAAATATATTACATTTTATAGTTTATTTTTCACATTAGTTACCTAGTGTAACATAAAAGAAGAAGGTTTTACTTGGTAGAGCCTCAAATACATTAATACTCAGTCTGTGATCCTAAAGGCTGGGTTTTCCTAAAATCAGTTCTAAGAAAGAGCCCGTCAATTAATTGTTGTCTGTATCTCAGGAATAATGATTATGAATTATGTCCCTGTAGATATACAATATTTAGCAGGGCAAAAACTTATTTCAATTTGAGGATTTCCAAAGTTAGAATTCTGAGGCCAACTATGTGAGAGCCATCATGGCAAAACACGAGTCTTCAATAGTAGTGTATTGTAGGTATATCACATTCACAAAAAGACAATGATACAGCTACAAAATGACAAGGAAATCCATCATGAAGGTTTGAGCAGGGCTTTTTGTGAGAGGCTTTTTTATGTATTCCATGAAAGGAAATGTCATTTACTGGTTAACCTATCTGGTAGCTTTTTTCGAATTGATGAATAAATATGTTCATGCCTATAATTGAAAGTGACTCTTCTTGAGGAAAGCTGGTATAGTACACGAAGATATCCAAAAAGAATTTGAGTGGACTTAAATGCTTTGCATTTAAAAGGGTTGGTTTCTTATTATTTGATCCTTTGCATAATTATAATATGATGAAGATGGTGCTAATTATTATAATAATGTCCTTATTCAGCTCCATTTATCTGAAGAGATCAAAAGAAATTTAGACACTTTCAACAAAATAGTCTATTATGGTAAGCATCACAGGAAGTACATTAATCCAAGGGACAGAAAGCAGAAAGAAAATGTACTCATGTCAAGAGGAAAGCAAGTTTATTTTCCTTAAAGTTTGTGCTGTAGTTTCCTGACACAGAGCTGAGAAGATCCCTGACAACCCTGGGTAGGCCAGTGATGCATCAGCCATGAAGCCCTAAGGCTAAGAATTTGATTCTCTCAGACCCTTCCTTCCTTATTTTTACAACCTCACACAAAAAGGCAAAAGGTTGAAGCGCTGTCAGTGCATAAGACACTGACTTTGTTTTTATATGAACCCCAGTATCCAACTGTAAGAGGCAAATTCATACTAACCCATAACCTCTGAGAGTTGCCAGGAAAGTTGGAGAACATTATAAATAGGAAAACTGGAAAAATATTTACGGCAAATAGAATAATATCAGGATTTGGGGCTCTGTTAAGAACATTATGGACTTTTATTCTGATTATAGTAGCTGTTCAGAAACTACTAGAGAAATATTCAAATGCATGCTAGTTATTTGCTGAGTGAAAACTATGGACCACCCAACCTTTTTCTCACATCTAACAACAAAAACTGGCAGTTAATTTTAATGTGTTGATGTACGATTCATTTTGAACCAGAAAAAGAGATTCCAAAGTTGTTTTTATAGATATTGTCATTACCACAAAATGAAATCTTTCTCTAGATAAATTATTTTTACTAACTGTGCTAATTTCTTTTTTTTTTTTTTTAATGAAAGCTTATTTATTTATTTATTTATTTATTTATTTATTTATTTATTTATTTATTTATTTATGGCTGTGTTGGGTCTTCGTTTCTGTGCGAGGGCTTTCTCTAGTTGTGGCGAGCGGGGGCCACTCTTCATCGCGGTGCGCGGGCCTCTCACTGTCGCGGCCTCTCCTGTTGTGGAGCACAAGCTCCAGACGCGCAGGCTCAGTAATTGTGGCTTACGGGCCTAGTTGCACCGCAGCATGTGGGATCTTCCCAGACCAGGGCCCGAACCCGTGTCACCTGCATTGGCAGGCAGATTCTCAACCACTGCGCAACCAGGGAAGCCCCTGTGCTAATTTCTGACATTCGTTGTGTCATCCATAGTATCTCACCTATACTAGCCACTCAATAAATGCTTCTGGGGTTATAATTATGTGGTCTTATACTTGCAAAGATAGTTGATATAAACCTGTATAATATATGGCCTATTTGATTCCAAAGGAGGAACAACATTGATGTTCTAACCTTTATTAGAGAGGCAGCGTTCTCCTTTTTCGCAGTTCCAGGGTTCTACTGCATATTCTGCTCAAAAAGATTCTAGGTTTCCTCAGAATATTATATAAAGATTCAACTATGAGTATGAATACTAATGTCATTTTTAAAAGTATAAAATCATATTCCATTTGTATGTGAACACTGAAAGATGATTAGGAGCTCTCCTCCAGGGTTCACTTCAAGAAACCAGGTGCCTGAATTCTCAGAAATTGCTCCTTAAGGAGAGATCTGTCTCTGGAATGAGAACAAGGTTAGAGAATTGTATGAATTTTATGCCTTCCTCTTCTGATCAGGTGCCAAGACAGCCGCATAAAATACTGCTAAAAAGGAAGCATTAGGAAATGCTAACAATAAGGGGAATGAACTCAAAAGACAAAGAGTGAAGAGATTTCCATTAAGACGTCAAGTAATGAAAATATTAGCAGTGTTGTAGAATTAAGTTTTACAGACTGCTCAAATTCTTTAAAACTATCTAAAGCTGAAGGTAATCAGTAACTTCCTTCTCTACAAAGGGAGTATTCCAAATGTTCTTGCTTGATATAATACAAATAATCATTTAAAATATTTTTTTAAAAATGTAACCATTATATACCTCACATCATAATATGTGCTATAGACAGGGGCTGTGAGGTTGTTGCAGGATAGAAAACTATACAAATAGTTAAGAAGTAGTTCCTATCCTTAAGAACTTTATAGAATGTTTTTAGAGCAAACATGATTAACAAACGATAATAAGAGTAATCATAATGCCATATATTTCTAACTTGTCTTTGATTATTAACTATAACATAATTATGATATATTTATGATATGTTATGAATGTATCAAATTAAAACTTATAAAATGGAGTAAAAGGAGTTAGATGGTAAGCTGTAGTTCAACAACAGACCACAAGAGAAATTGAAATAGAGTAATTTATTACTCACAGGTCCTGGAGGAAGTACATAGCATGCCTTGAGGGTTCCACACAGGGAGGTTAAGGAAGGATGCGGACAGAGAGAGGTATAGGACCTGGGTCTCATGCCTTTATTAGGGTCTGTGGGTGGAGAGCATAGGGGTTTCCCAGGTTTAGGCCAGATTGGTCATTTCAAACCTAAAGTGTGGGGTTGTGTTAAGCCCCACTGGGGTCTTATCTAAGGGGTATACAAGGGGAAGGCACTGGGAGGGCAGACTGCTGATCACAAGGGCTGTTGGGGAAGTCATATCAGAAACTTATATTTGCTTATGACTCTGTGTGCTGTTAATCACAGGAGGGACTAGTGTCAGTTCAAGGTCCCTGCAGGTCACTTGGCCAAAAACAAAACGGATGCTGAGGCAGCAATACCATGGAGTAACACAGCTAAAATCTCGAAAAATTTACTGCAAACATATAAGAAAATATTTTTGAAATGCAGCGATGTTTTGTATTTTTTTAATGAACTTTCATTTTTAGGGACAAATAGAACTGCCGTTTCAAAGCAAGATTGCTTTCTTTAAGGTACCAGTTCTCACCTTGAGACCCTTAGTTACAGGTACTTTGAAATTAGTGATCTGATTACCAAGAAATGTTTAGCCCAAGAGAGATTACAGGAAACTAGGGTTAAAGTGGATGTATTAAAACATAGGTCAAGGACCAGGGTGTTCCTTTTCTAGGGGACAAAATAGCTGGCAATTTTAATCACTGGAGTTACCCAAGTTTACAACAAAAAGACAAGGCATTAGTGTTGAGTGTGCTGTGGATAAAGAACACAGACTCAAAAAATGTGAAGTATGACCTGATTACTTATGATCTGCAACCTGGAAGAAATGAAGGGAAATGACCACTGCCAGAAAATGGGAATCTACACAGATCAGTTCTTAACACATCTATTTTATAATTTCTTCTTTACACATAAGTAAAGTTGCAAGCCTACAACCCCCCTAAAAGAGGCACCAACTAAAAGACTTTAAGAACTCAAACAAACCTGTTTTTCTTCTATATTCTCTACTATTCACAACACTTCTGCCACCAAATGTGTGGCATTCACCCCACATCAACCAATTCTCCAACACCAGCTGTGTGTCCTCCAATTCATTTCGATTCTGACACCACCTAGAGTTAGCCTCAGATCCCACAAGACAGCCCCCACTTCAGATGTCAATGGCAAGTATAGGCCTCCCATACTTCTATAGGTCAGGGGTTTCCAAGATCTCCTCCTTAAGTTTGATAATTTCCTAGAATGGCTCACAGAACTCAGGGAAATACTTGTGTTTACCAGTTTATTATGTAATAAAATATATGATAAAGACACAGAGGGAAAGCCAGATGAAGAGATACACAAGGAAGGTATGAAGTGTCCTAACCACAAGAGCGTTTGTCCCTGTGGAGTTGAGGTGTGCCTGCCTCATGGCATGTGGATGTGTCACCAACCCAGAAGCTCTCTGAATCCTGGACTTTAGGGATTTTTATGGAAACTTCATCACATAGGTATGATTGATCTCACTCCGTTCTCCCCTCCCTGGAAGAAGGGGGAATGGGGCTGAAAGTTCCAAGCTTCTAATCATGGCTTGGTATTTCTGGTGACCAGCTCCTATTCAGGAGCCTGCCAAGAGTCTCCTCTTTAGAACAAAAGATGCTCCTATCACCCAGGGAATTTCAAAGGATTTAGGAATTCTGTGTAAGGTGCTCCTAGCATCTCTACCACTCAGGACATTTCAAGAGTTTTAGGAGCTCTGTGTTAGGAACTAGGAGCAGTGACCTATGTGTAGATCTGTATCTGGAGAGATATATCTTATTATTTCACACCCTCTAATCCCATCTTTCCACAGATTGTTTTGGAATATACCCTATGAAGGAAGGCCTATGAACCTAGAAGTAAACAAACTTCAAAAGGGTGATACTCTATGCTTTAAAAACATATTTAAATATAAATTTTAAAAACCAAGTACGATATGTATTTGAATAGAGATTCATATACACTAAAATCATTACTGAAATACATTAATAAAAAAATACCATTAAAACAGTGAGTTTTACATTTCAGATGAGAGGGCAATATATTCTTAAAATTACAATAAAGTTTGATGAGTGTTTTTTTTTTTTTTTTTTCCCGAAGGCCCCGCCCCCGCCCCCCAAGACGAGTGTTTTGATAGAGGAAGTAAAAGGTATGTGCCAGGGGAACACATTACCAGGAGGTACATTACCAGAGATGGGGATATTTAAGCTAGAGTAGGAGTTAGCCAGCCAAAACGTAACGGGACAATCAGAGGGTTTCAGAGTGGATAGCTTACACAACAACTGTGTAGAAAGATAGAGACCAGCATACCACAAGGAGAATCTTTCAGTCAGGATGATCTTGCCTACCTCAGGTAGTTTTCTTCATCTGTGTGTTTCACGATATCTACATGGAATGATAGTGCCTATAACAGTTTCTTGCATTTCAAAAGGTATATGCCTTTTTACCTTAGATTAAGTACTTGGGAACTGGATTTCCCAAGTACTTAACAAGATCAACACTCAATAAATAATTTTACCCACTACTTATGCATAGGCATTCATTGTTTCCTGCATATGTATATGTTGAATTGTGTCTCTGAAATTCACATGTTAAAGTCCTAACCCCTAGAACTTCAGAATGTGACTATTTGGAGATAGGGTCTTAAGAGGTAATTATGTTAAAATGAGGTTATTTGGGGGACTCTAATCCAATATGACTGGTGTCCTATAAGAAGAGAAGATTAGGACACAGACAGGCACAGAGGAAAGGTGATGTTAGGACACAAGTAGAAGACGGCTATCTATAAGCCCAGGAGAGAGGGCTCAAAAGAAACTCACCATGTTGACATCTCAGTCTCTGACTTCTAGCCTGCAGAATTGTGAGAAAATAAATATTCTGTTCATTAAGTCATTCACTCTGTGGTACTTTATTATGGCAGCCACAGCTAACTAATATATATATATATTACACATATACGTATATTTGTACATATCCCAATTGGATGATAGCATAGGTTAGCTATCATTAAAACAGTAATTCAAGCCAATAGATGGTTGATTTTTGAATTGGGAAATGTGATAATGATGCAGTTCACCAAGCTCGACAAATTGCTGCAGAAAGAAACCACAGTTGTCACTTTCTTAACAAGAGTCCTATGGATGATTTTAATAAACCATTTCAACTACACTTATTAAGACAAATTTACAGTGTTTGAGTGGTGACAGATCAGAGTTATGCTTTGGAAATGGACATGATATCAAGATTTCAGATGAGAAATAAGTACTTGAGTTATGATAGTGTCCACTGAAGAAAGGAAGAATAGGGTGAGAAAATTGTGTTATATTTTGGTATTGAATTTCATAAGTAGGACCAGGGAAAGGAATAACATGAAGATAGTTTCAAAGTTTCAGGTTAAGAGACTAGTGTTACCATCAACTGAAATACAACACCAGAGAAACAGCAGAGTTGAAAGAGAAAAAGATTGAATCAATTTTAGACATTCCAAATTTTAAGTGTTAGTATATTATTAGGTGGAGATGGTCAGAAGATTATTGTAAATGCCACAGTGTGATTAAA
Organism: Balaenoptera musculus; assembly: GCF_009873245.2. Classification (NCBI taxonomy): domain Eukaryota; kingdom Metazoa; phylum Chordata; class Mammalia; order Artiodactyla; family Balaenopteridae; genus Balaenoptera; species Balaenoptera musculus. The sequence goes on along the minus strand of NC_045788.1, from coordinate 103,714,523 downwards.
ATACTAGAAATTTGGAAAATAGATCAATGATTGAATAAATTCCTTTTAAAACAGAAAAAAATTGCATATACAGGAGACAATTAAAATTTGGGGATCTACTTTAAAAGTAACAGAGATTTGTAAAATACGCTAACATTTGCAAGTTTTAGCATGTTTATTAAAATCTATAACACCAAGAAGAGTTTTAGAATTGTTTAATCAAGAGGACCATTTGAAAATGCAAGGGGATAATTAGACTCCAACAATTTTTCTTTCTGTACAAAGCAAAATAATTTCATATACAAGAAATTAAATTGCTAGAAAGATGTAGGGGAAAAAAAACAAGAATAAATGAGGACTCTACCTCTAGACATCTTAGATGTGTGTTTCTCAAATTTTGGAATGCATAATCTTTTCCTAAATGTCTATAAAAATTCAGATTCCTGAGTCTGACTCCAGGCTATTGGATAAAAATTGTTTGGTTAGGACTTTAAAATCTGCAATTTTAACAAGAGTTTCTTGTGATTTTTTTTAATGGCCCAAAAAATTAAAAAGTGCAGGAGACTGTCTTAGGAAATGCAAGAAAAATGTATGTATAAAATTAAAGAGTTCATTATAGAACCATATCTAACAGAAATGGGGGGAGAACATTGGATAAATAATATTACAATTGCATCATAATTCAAAATGGAATAAAAGGATTACTTTGTGACAGGACAGAGGGAGTGGGACAGAAACTTACATATCTCAGGTTCATATAAAGTTTTACAAGATCCTGCACATTGGCCCAAACAAACATTGAGGAAGTTTTTTTTGGGTGTGATTTAATCAACTTTAAAGTTCAGAATAGTTTCATATTTAATAAGATAGTTTGCATATACCCTGTTTAAGAAGATATTAGAGTTCGCATGTACCCACCCCGTTTCCTTTATTATTAACATCTTACATTACTATGGTATATTTGTCACAATTAACGAGCCAACAATGGTACATAACTATTAACAAAAGTTCATAATTTATGAAGATTTCCATAGTTTTTACCTAATTTCCCTTTTTTTTGTTTCAGGATTCCATACACAATACCACATCACATTTAATTACTATCTTAATGCTTTTGGGCTGCTATAACAAAATATGACTAACTGGGTAGATCATGAACAACAGAAATTTATTGCTTACAGTTCTAGAGGCTGGAAAGTCTAAGATCAAGGCATCAGTATGGTCACTTTCTGGTGAAGATCCTCTTCCTGGTTCGTAGCTGTTGCCTTCTCACCATCTTCCCACATGGTGGAAGCAGGTAGGGAGCTTCTTTTATAAAGCACTAATCCCATTCATGAGAGCTCCACCTCATCCTTTAAGCACCTCTGAAAGGCCCCACCTACTAATACCATCCACCTTTAGGGGTTAGGATTTCAAATTTGGTGAGGGGAGCAGGGACACAAACATTTGCTCACTTTTGATTACCTTGAAAATTTTGAAGAGTACTGAGTAGGCACTTTGTAGAATGTACCTCAATTGGAATTTTTCTAACGTTTTTCTCATGATTAAAATGAGATCATAGTTTTTAGAAGAAAGACCACAGAGGTAAAATGCCATTTTCATCACATCACACCAAGAATACATACTATAAACATACTATTTTGATAGTAACCTTGATCACCTGGATGAGATAGTGTTTATCAGGTTTCTCTACTGAATGTTATGTTTTTTCTCTTTCTTCCACGTTGTGCTTGGAAGAAATTCACTGCACAGATCACACTTAAGGAGTGAGGAGTAATACTGCACCTCCTTGAAGCAAGTATCTATATAACTTATTTGGAATTCTTCTGTACTGGATATTTGTGTTTTCTCCCCTACTCATTTGCTTATTTGATCATTTATCTATATCAGTTTGGATTGATAGATATTAATTGTATAGTTTTAATTATAATCCATTTATATTGCTGCTAAAATTGTTCCAGTTTTTACCACAGGGAGCTCTTTCTTTGGCTTCTCTATTTGATGTATTCTTATTGTTATTATTGTCGTTATTGTTATTATTAAGTTCCTTAATATCTAGCACTGTAAGATTCTCTAGGTTTATCTTTTACGTACTCTTCTTCCTCAGCCCTAGAATCAGCCGTTTCTCCAAGGAGTCTTGGTTCCTTTCTTAGAGACTAGTATTAAAGAAATCAAGATTTATGAGCTAGGTGTACTCATTGATGCCAGAGTGTTATTGCTTCTTAACCCTGTCAGCAGACAGAGCAAGGAAATACAGGTGTGTAGACTAACCTATGTGCATATACATATCTTAAAAATTATATATGTATCCATATTAAGGTAAACATGAGTTTACACTGATGTTTTCAACTTTATTTCTGTATTCCATGGATTATTCTAGTTTTCTCTCTTTCCTTGTCTGTAACCATTCACTCTATGAGAAACCTGGCCACTGTCATTTGTCATATATTTACTTAATTGTTTAACACACATGTATAGCGTTAGAATTGTTAACCTCCTCTATGGGAAACAGCTTTATCAACTAGAGTACAGTGCTATACATATTTACTTTTGCCTGCAGTATTATAGTCTCCACTCTTTTCCAATGTTACTTAGGTCAGCTCCAACTCTCACCCCCCCCAATACAATCAGTGAAGTTATTTAATACATTTTTTTGTACAGGCATACCTTGCTTTATTGTGCTTTGCTAATACTGTGTTTGTTACAAATTGAAGGTCTGTGGCAACCCTGTGTCAAGCAAGTCTCTTAGCACCATTTTTCCAACAGCTTTTGCTCACTTCATGTCTCTGTGTGATATTTGGGCAATTCTTGCAATATTTAAAAATTTTTCATTATTATTATTATATTTGTTACGGTGGTCTGTGATCAGTGATCTTTGATGTTACTATTCTAATTGTTTTGGCATTTTTAGCAATAAAATATTTTTAAATTAAGGTATAAACATTTTTTTAGACATAATGCTATTACACACTTAACAGACTGCAGTGTAGTGTAAACATAACTTTTATATGCACTGGGAGACCAGAAAATATGTGTGACTTGCACTGCTGAGATATTCACTTTACTGCAGTGATCTGGAATTGAACTTGCAGTATCTCTGAGGTATTGCCTGTACAGTTAGATTTCTCATCTCAATCTGCCGTCCATCCTGGAGTCCCTCAACCTCCATATGATTTTTAAAACTTGCATACGTTAAGATTCAGTGTTTCTGCTATGAAGTTCTATTGCTTTTGACAAATGCACTGTGTCATCTATCCACCATTACTATCCACCATTACCATATTGTACAGAATAATCTCATTACCCTACAAATTTCCTGTACTATATCAATTCAGTTCTTCCCACGCCCTAAACTGCTGAGAGTCACTGATCTTTTTAACCTCTGTTGAGTTTTGCCTTTTCCAGAATGTCATATAATTGAAATCATGCAGCATGCAGTCTTTTCAGAGTAGCTTCCTTCACCTAGCAAGGTGCATTTAAGATTCATCCATATTTTTTTTTCCATGACTTCGATAGCTTATTCCTTTTATTACTGAATAACATTCCATTTTATGGATGTACTATATTTTATTTATCCATGCACTGCTTTTTTTTTAAAAAAAAATAATTTTTGGCTGCGTTGGGTCTTCGTTGCTGCACAAGGGCTTTCTCTAGTTGCGGCGAGTGGGGTCTACTCTTCGTTGCGGTGTGTGAGCTTCTCACTGCGGTGGCTTCTCTTGTTGCGGAGCATGGGCTCGAGGCTCGTGGGCTTCAGTAGTTGTGGTACATGGGCTCAGTAGTTGTGGCTTGTGGGCTCTAGAGCGCAGGCTCAGTTGTTGCGGCGCACGGGCGTAGTTGCTCCACAGCATGTGGGATCTTCCCGGACCAGGGCTCGAACCCGAGTCCCCTGCATTGGCAGGCAGATTCTTAACCACTGCGCCACCAGGGAAGTCCCTATCCATGCACTGTTGAAGGACATCTTGGTTGCTTCCAGTTTGGGACTATTATGAATAAATCTTCTATATCTTTCATGTTCCTATTTGTGTGTGTGTGTGTGTGTGTGTGCAGGCACGCCCATGCTTAAGTTTTCAAATCAGGTGGGTAAATACCTAGTAGCACAATTGCTTTGTTGTATAGTAAGATGATGGTTAGTCTTGTAAGAAACTACTACACTGTTTTCCAAAGTGACTGTATCATTTTGCATTTCCACCAGCAATAAATGAGAGTTCCTGTTGCTCTGCACCCTCACCAGCAATTTGTATTGTCAGATATTTTGGATTTTAAGTATTAGAATAGGTCTATAGTATTATTGTTCTTTTAATTTGCCTTGTCCTAATGACAAATGATGTTGAGCTTCTTGTATGCTATTTGCCATCTATCTTCTATGGTAAGATATTCGTTCAGGACCATTTTTAATTTGTTTCCTTGATATTGAGTTTTATAGGTTGTCTATTCTAGATGCAAGTTCTTTTTCAGATTTTTTTTTTCAAAGTTTTCTCTTAGTCTGTGGCTTGTCTTTTCATTCTTTTAACAGCATCTCCGTCTGAACAGAAGTTTTTAATTTTAATAAAGTCCAACTTATCTGTTTTTTCTTTCAAGGATCATTCCTTATGTATTATATCTAAGAGCTAATCATTAAGCTCAGGTTTACATAGATTTATGTCATATGTTTTCTTCTAGATGTTTTATAGTTTTGCATTTTACACTTAAGCCTATAATCCATTTTGAGTCAATTTTGTGTACTGTGTAATAAGGCCTGTACCTAGGTTCCTTTTAAGCACTGGTTGTAAATGGCATATGAAGAAAAGGTTAAATGATCAACAAGGTGATTCATAATTGAAGTTTTAAAAGGTAATGGAGAAGATAATAAATTAGTCACCACTAACATTACTGAACTCTGGCTATAAATGTGTAGAGTTCTTTCTTCAATATCAGGACATGGACAGGATAAGATATAAAATATGTGAATCTTGCATGTCTGATGTTACAAATGATTTAGTACACTTTAAAGAAATAATGAAACAAGACAAAAAAGTGACAAAAATATCATTGGATGTTATATTTTTTTAAACATCTTTATTGGAGTATAATTGCTTTACAATGGCGTGTTAGTTTCTGCTTTATAACAAAGTGAATCAGCTATACATATACATATATCCCCATATCTCCGCCCTCTTGCATCTCCCTCCCACCCTCCCTATTCCAACCCTCTAGGTGGACACAAAGCACTGAGCTGATCTCCCTGTGCTATGTGGCTGCTTCCCACTAGCTATCTATTTTACAATTGGTAGTGTATATATGTCCATGCCACTCTCTCACTTCATCCCAGCTTACCCTTCCCACTACCCATGTCCTCAAGCCCATTCTCTATGTCTGCATCTTTATTCCTGTTCCACCCCAGGGTTCTTCAGAACCTTTTTTTTTTTTTTTTATTCCATATATATGTGTTAGCATACAGTATTTGTTTTTCTCTTTCTGACTTAATTCACTCTGTGTGACAGACTCTAGATCCATCCACCTCACTACAAATAACTCAATTTTATTTCTTTTTATGGCTGAGTAATATTCCATTGTATATATGTGCCACATCTTCTTTATCTGTCGATGGACACTTAGGTTGCTTCCATGTCCTGGCTATTGTAAATAGAGCTGCAATGAACATTGTGGTACATGACTCTTTTTGAATTATGGTTTTCTCAGGGTATATGTCCAGTAGTGGGATTGCTGGGTTGTATGGTAGTTCTATTTTTAGTTTTTTAAGGAACCTCCATACTGTTCTCCATAGTGGCTGTATCAATTTACATTCCCACCAACAGTGCAAGGGAGTTCCCTTTTCTCGACACCCTCTCCAGCATTTACTGTTTGTAGATTTTTTCATGATGGCCATTCTGAGTGGTGTGAGGTGATAACTCATTGTAGTTATGATTTGCATTTCTCTAATGATTAGTGATGTTGAGCATCCTTTCATGTGTTTGTTGGCAATCTGTATATCCTCTTTGGAGAAATGTCTATTTAGGTCTTCTGCCCATTTTTGGATTGGGTTGTTTGTTTTTTTGATATTGAGCTGCATGAGCTGCTTGTAAATTGTGGAGATTAGTCCTTTGTCAGTTGCTTCATTTGCAAATATTTTCTCCCATTCTGAGGGTTGTCTTTTCATCTTGTTTATGGTTTCCTTTGCTGTGCAAAAGCTTTTTTAAGTTTCATTAGGTTCCATTTGTTTATTTTTGTTTTTATTTCCATTTCTTTAGGAGGTGGGTCAAAAAGGATCTTGCTGTGATTTATGTCATAGAGTGTTCTGCCTATGTTTTCCTCCAAGAGTTTTATAGTGTCTGTCCTTACATTTAGGTCTTTAATCCATTTTGAGTTTATTTTTGTGTATGGTGTTAGGGAGTGTTATAATATTTTTTAAACTGTGCAAACACTGATTACCAAAAGGACACATATTCATACCTTCAACCATGCCAGCAATGCTCAATCAACGGCATGGTTAAAGGTATGAATGTGATGTAGTTAGGAAAACTGCTTTTAGAGTCTTTGGGTGGACTCAACATACCATGTCATAAGAAAATGCAAATTGAGAAAATTGGAAACACAGATGATAAAAATAGGCTGGATGAACCCTGTCATAATTTATTTAAACAAACACTGCTTTGATGGTAAATTGGTGGGAATATTTAAAACACTGAATTGTAAAGAGAAAATAAACCAGGATTCAATAAAAAATGTGTAAAGGCACAGAAATAGGAAAAAAGGCCAATACTTTATGGTTCAATTAATTTTGGTTCAAATACAATTTGTTAAGATACTCTGCTATGTGCATTGGTGACAGAAAGCTCGATAACATATTGGGCTTCTCTTAAAAGAGCTTAGAACCTAATGGGGAGAAAGATGTGTTCAAATAATGTAAGATGTATATCAAAATAGACATGTACAAAATAGGTGACAACTCACTAAAGAATTTATAAATGTGATGTGAGGGCACTCAAAGTAGAAAGAACAGCAGATGCAATAGTATGGAAGTGTGAAACTGCATTGTGTATTCTGGGATTTATAGGCAATTCAGTAATTTGGGGGGTATAAAACATAAGAGATTTTTTTAAAACATTTCTCTTAATCTCATAATTTTTTATAAGTAGATATCCATGTGGGGTGTTGTGATCCTAAAGTGCATATGAATAGAAGTTATAACATTTTACCCTTTAAGTATATTTATTAGAACTCATCAAATAAATAACTTTTAATCAAGAAATGAAAACTTCCTTCTGTCCTATGTACTTCTTGGAAAGTTGAAGCATATAAAATGAGTCTATTTAGATTCACTCCTTCCCTTTCATTTTGATGCCAATCACATACCATATAGAGCCCAAAGACACTGGTTAAAAAAAATAATAAAGGAAAAAAACATAATTTACATGTAAATTATGTCAACCATACACGAGACATCTCTTAGATGATAACCCACTATAATCATAGTATTTTAAGCACCACTATCTATGCATTTCTATAGCATCGTTCACCCAAGTTTTTAAGATTATTTGTTTTATTACAAAACAGTAAAAAAAGCAATCAGATACTCCCAGTTTTGTGCCGGAACTGCCTTGTAAAGCTCACAGAAGCCAACTGAGTATATTCCTTTCCCAATTCCACATTCAGTGACCTCACATTAGCAAGAGAAATTGGCCATGGTGGAAGTTTGTACATCACAGAAATCAGCAAATGCAACACATCAGTATTGTTTTCCCCTGGGAGAACCAGTTATTAAACATTTATTGGCACACAGCTGGATATTTCTTTAAAATTATCTTTCAATATTGGAAGGAAAATTATTCCATAGTTTATACACCACTTGAATATGTCTTTAAAAAGAAACCTATATAGTGAGAAAAACCTTAAAAGTAGGTAAGGATCACTTAATTGTACTAGTAAGGTGAGGATAATGTTTTGGGAATCATTACTGCTGTTAACGTTGAAAGATTTGCTTCCATATTTGAAAGTCTCCAAATAATGGAAGCTTTTATGTCAAACAAGAATAATGGGATCTAAAATATCAGTATTTCTACCACCTACGTTCTGAAAGAGTAAAATGAGACAACCACATAAAACTCCTTCACGTGAACCACGCTAATATTCAGAATCAAATCTGCTATACATAGGAAAAGGATAGGATGCCTGTGAATTTCCACAATTTGTCTGTATTCTTTGTATTAAGCTGTCAGGGACTATCTAAATCACTTCCTTTTCTGTCACTCTGTCTTCAGACAACATCCTTTGAGACACAACAGCATTCAGCAACAACCTCTCCCTTCCCCGCCAACCCCCAAAGTCTCAAAATGATATGTAAATCCTGCAATTCATCATGCTCTGTGTAGTACAGGTTTAATTCTTCCTCCTAGGCCTCAATCTGCTGAAACATTACTCTGATATACAGTACAAAAGCAGTAACAAAGATGTTCATATCAGGCCATTGTGAGTTAGTGGCAGGCAGAGAAACCAATGAAGCCAAGGGAACAATGGCTGGAGTTTAAACAGGCTGCTGAAATTTGCTAAGACGCAGACAAAGGGCCCAGGCTGAAAGGCGAGCTACAGTGGAATTCCTTGGCCTCCATTATGTGGCTGAAACAATCCTTACTCAGAGAGTGGATTTGCATCTCTATATAGAGTTCAGGCTCTGTTTGTGAAAGGCTTTCGTTAGGCCTGACCCCATGTCTCAAGAGCACATTGATACCCAGCACCTTCCCTCTGCCTTGTCCCACACCACAGAGAGCAGTATCATGGGAAAATGCACTAACTTAAAAGAAAGCAAAGGAAGGCAAGAGGAAGGGAAAAAATTAAAGGCTTGAGGCAGTTTTGGTGGTACTTAGCAGTGAAAATTACTTTGGCAAATAATAGAACCTACTGCTGGTAATTACTGCTAACAAGCTTCCCCCAGCCCAAATGTGACACTTGTGCTGATGTGAGAAAAGCTGATATAGGCCAAGCTTATTAAGCTTGAATGAAAGGAACCTTTTCCCTATGAAAATACAGCAGCTTGGGAGCTTGCAAATCTTGTAATCTAGTGTTACCAATTATTCAGTAAAACAGAAAAATGGTGCTGCAATATTTAAAATCCTTCTTGGATTTAATTCAGTATGGTGCCCTAATCCCAAGCAACTATAATCATGAATATCCTTGGTTTCCTAAACATGTATGCTTAGTTCCAAACAAAATATTGTGGGTACTTAATCTTCTACTTCATGCAAGGAACCACTGAGAAAACATTCATACTTGATGCCCACTAGATAACCTGGCAAAACATTTTTCTTTGGGAGATCAGAAAAAAAAGAAAATGATCATAATCTGAAACAAGGCAATAGAATCTTGCCCAAATACGTTCATGGCTTATTCATGATCTTAATTTTAAATTAAATTTGGTGTGGTTCCACATAGTGATGTTAATTTCTTCATCACTTTAAAACTGTTTTAATTACCATGAGAAAGTGATCATATTAAATTATAACATCTATTATTATATTAATGAAATATTTTGCTTTGAGAGTAAAGTCATATTTCATGAGTAAAAATGAGTAGGAAATTATAAGAAGCCTCAGAAATGTATCTTATTCATTACTATTATTTACTACATATAGGAAAAGATCATATTCTTTCCTTTTTCAGACACAAGCATTTGTTAGAAGGTGAGTATTTCTTGTGTGCAGTAATAATTACGTGAAACATAAATGCTTAATTCAGTATTTTGAATTGAATTCCATTAGAATTATCTGGCATATCCGTAATCTTTACACATTAATATTTTCACAGATTTTTAAAAACATTACATTGACTCCATGATATAAATGGCACCTCTATTATCAAACAAACTACAGAAATTTTAAGTATAAACTCATTTAAATCAGTGAAACAAAGTCATAGGCTACTGTGGATATTGAAGGGCTCAATTACAACTTAATTTTAAACTTTGCAGTGTAGCTTTGACTTCTCAATAATCCAATAGTTCATTGCTTGAATGTACCATATGAATGTTTCCAATAATTTGTTTTTCTGTCACTAATTTCATTGGGTATGTGGCAATATTATGAGATGTTGTGCACTCTATCATTTAAAAGTTAATACGGACTCTTAATCTGTATTTTTATGATATGACTGTTTTTGCAAATAGCTTAAAACACGTTTTAAGTGTTGAGCAATATAGAAAGCCAAGGAGTCACATATTTGTCTAACTATTCATTTTGAAATATACATGTTTAGTTCTAAAACTCTGTTGTGCTTTATGGTTATGAAGCCTTTAAATCTACAGTGTTCTTCATGCAGCAAAGTGTTAATTGTTCATATACATAGGATTAGTGCCATGTGTGACGGTCAAGCCATTTACTCAGCAATCAGGATAATAAAAACAGATATTGAAAACTTTATGCTTAATGAACGGAGTACTTTTTAACATTTCCTTAGATAAAACTAAATACTAAAAATGTTAAAGATCAAGATTACTAAAATTCTGCATATTAAATTTATGTCATTAACTCAAGATAATTTAAGACTTTTACGACATATTTTATAACTAAACTTACGCTGTTCTTATATTCAGTTGATGCCTACGTAGAATTACTTATTTTACTATTCTTGTGCTGTTGCAAAATCATGAAGATATTTTTCCTTTTATTAAGAAGTTTGAATAAGCTATGATTGTTTTTATATTTTAAAGGGAAACAGTTAAGGAGAATGCTGTGTATAAGAAGTGAAGTAAATTTTGCAAAAGATGATTAATCTGTGGTTAAAAAATTCAATTTAATTTTTAAACTTCACAAAATGATGATAATCATTTTATAATGTACTATTGTAAGGAATTCTTTCTTCTGTCTGACCCCCCAATCAGTGAAAAGAAAACCATGCCTGGGAATATTAAAGAAGCATTTAAATAAATGAATAAAGAATATAGCCTTTCCTCAGTTTTTTTTAAAGCAATGTAAACTTTTTTCATATAGGTTGTGTGTGTGTGTGTGTGTGTGTGTGTTTTAAAACATTACCTTCACCTTGAAGTAAAATGTGTACATTTAGTAACATAATTTTTGACTAACAATGAACGCTATATTCATTCATATAATTGCTACCCTATATCCAACTGCATAGGATATTGACGTCACAGTAAGAATATGTTCTTCCTGACAATTCATGGTAAAAAAATTTAAACATATATAGGAAAGGTATGAAGAAATGAGGGAAAGTAGGAGAGAGAGAAGTCAGAAGGTTAGAGGATAAGACGGGTAAGAGAGGCTGGTGTGGGGGGAGAAACAGATGTGGTTGAGAGGTGGGGAGGTGGGGGGCTGACATATATAAAGGGGAAGAGAGAGAAAGGAAACTTGTGCCTCACCAATATGAACATGCATGACTTTGTAATTCTATATTCACTAGTATACTTACAGAGAAATTCCAAGTTTTGTCAGTGATGCATTTCAGCTAATTCATAATTCCATCTAAGACTTCTCTTAAACTTGTTCTAAGGCATTTTGTTTCATCACAGGGAAAGCCTGTTGTTGAAAATAAACTTTATGAGAAAATGAGCTTTTCAAAGCTCTATTAATACATTTCTGTGGAGAAAAAATTACAAACTTAATGATAGACTGTAAAGAGTTTGAAAAAACAATGCAAATGATGAATCATCATATTTCTTAGACCATGTATTATTTTTAAGTGTGTAATAGAGAAAATTAAGGGAAGTACTAGTTTATAGAAGAGAATGTGCAAAATGATTTCAAACACCTTATTCTACAAAAGTATGTTTCTAAAATTACATATATATATATCCCATATATTATATATCCTATGTAACATATTTTTTTAAACATTTACATATAATTTGGAAGCTGAGAAATGATCAGCAGATGAGACAAGTCACTGAAAATGGGAGCATGCTGAGACCTTCAGTCACACTGATTCTTAAATGGAATTCTTAATTATTTAATTCTATACACTGCGCTACCATTTTGTCCAGTTTTGAAAGTGCTGCTCCCTTTTGACACCTTCATTTTACTTCCTCTCTCTACCACACAATTTAATCCCTGTGGATTCCCCTCTTGTATCTCTTACGTCTGTTGCTTCAGTTCCATTTCACTCCCTTTTGTCTGACCACTGCTGCAGGCTCAAAATCTCCTCTCTCTCTCTCCACTGTTTACCTGAACATTCCACCCTGCATAGAGCTGTCACATTAATTATCCTAATGTTCAGATTCGGTTGTGTCATACTCATGCTCAAAAACTTTCCCATCTCCCTAATGCCTTCTAAAAATGTTCTCACTCTTCAAGCAAGTAGTCAAAGCTCTTCAAAACCCACAGCAAATATCCTTTTCAAACTTATTCTTACTCTGTTCTCTTGCACAAACCCAGCATTCTTACAGAAGGGGACTGCTATTCCATGGTTCTGTCAGTACCATGAATATGTTCCAAATCTGACCATTTTGTTCTACTTGAAGTGCATCTCTACTTACTTTCAAATGTGACTTCTCTCATGACATTTGCTCAGATCTCATCTGCAAGCAGTGCCTCTGAAACTTCTTTGCCTCTTATGATAAACAAGTCTGTACTTTATGTAATACATACATAATTAAATTGTCTTTTAATTCCCAAGAGTGCATAATAAATTTACTTCCCATACTAATGTTAAATTAATATTGAATCAATTGAATACACAGGAATAAAGAGAGATATCAATTGTTTTTAACTTAATAACAACCATGAAAAATGTACTTATAATGTTAAAAGAGTTAGGCTATCAAGAGAAAATGTGGTTTTTTTTCTTTTTTAAAAACAGCTACATTGCCTTTAGTGACAAAAATCAGTATATCTTTTAAATCAACTGGTCACTTTCAATAATGAATGTAATTTATTACATTGAGGGATTTATTTCCAAGCTAATATTTTAAAGAATCAGAAATTGAAAAATATTCCTTAGATTTTAATTATGCCTGCACTGCAAATGTAAATGCTGATAAATGTGCTATAAGCTAGTCTTGGTGATATGTCTTTAAAATTAGTTTTCTTCATGTAGTCCTTCCATAAAGAAATAATACTTCTATTTTGATACATTATAGGATATGACATTTCTTACAATAGTGTATCAGATTGATACAACATACAACATCTTAATAAATTTATAAAAACTATAATTTATGACACTATGGGAAGTAGCACAGTATGAGATGAGAAGGTTAATTATCATTAAACTTTTCATAGAGAAAATACTACAGGCATCCTGGAAAAGAAAAAAAGTTTATTTTTTAATGAACACTTTGATATAATTCTTTATTTCTTGTTATTTCACCCAGCTGAAAGGCTGCCATTTCTTAGTTCCTTTATTCAAGATATTAGCATATAAATAAAAATCCTCAAAATTGTTATAAGGTTGACATTTTCAAAAGGCTTTCATTCATTCTTTCCATGTTGAAATTAATTGTTGATGTATTTTAGAATGAAGTTACAGAATTTTTAAAATCTTTTTCTTCTTTCTCAAATTCAGAGATGAATGATCATTTAAAGGGGCTTTTATAGTATTTATTATATTTATGGTTAAGTGAGATATAAAAACTGTAGTGCCAATTTGTATATTTGATGTTTTCTTTTTTAAAATTTTCTCTTTCATTCTGATGAATACAACAGAAATCTTGCAGATAATCTCAAAACTTAATACCGTCTAAATTTACCCTAGAGTGGTACATATTTATTTTCCTTAGTGTTTCTGATACTGTAGCAATGATTAATATACAAATAGCATAGCAGGAATGAACTATGCCGTTTCCCTTATTCTTTGAAAGAGTATTTACAGATTTACCAACATCTTGGAGAAAATGGCTAAAATCTTATATGACTCAAATTTCCCATCTACATGATCAGCAAGCGTGGGAGAGTCACTGAAAATTGGCTATTTTTAATTATTTCAATTCTTTTAAATAGTATCAGGAATGCAAAATAGCAGGGCTGCATTGTTTGCTTTAACACTTGAGGTATCTTTTATGAGGTCTCTCCAAATTCCTACATCACGATGTGAAAATCTTTTTGTACTAAGTAATGTGGTCCTATACAAAACTAAGTTGATTTTTAACATGACTGTCATATATTATGGAATAGCCCACTAATTTTCAATATTTAACAGACTGCTATAAAAATGTGAGAGAAAGCACAGAATAACGTTACTCATTTCATTTTAACATTTTACATGAAAATTATAATAACAGTTAATAAAATGCTCAAAATGTTTAATTTCCCAAAATTAGCCTTAGGTTTCTGAAAGCTTTAAAAAATAAAGAAAGTTATTACTTATTTTCCAAATAGAATAGTATGGTGATCAAATTCTACAACATTCTAAGTCTCATCTGCTGGAGATGTTTCATCTGTTCCCACATAACAACAACAAAAATTGTGCACTTAGTTTTTGTTGTAGCAAAGAACAAAGACAAAGTATATTTTTGAACTTGAATTTTTAGATCATAATAGCATCTTGTCTCCTTGGTGTTTCTTTCATTTTGCCAACTGGGTGACTTGTTGAAGGGAATAAAGAGAGAAGGCTTCATACAGGGGAAGCCACCAATATCATTGGCAAGTGAAGCTCACGACAGTACAGGCAAACACAAAATGAGCTTTCACGCAGGGCTCTGTCAGTGTCATTCAGCTTTGCCTGAATGGATAACCCTCTCATGATTTATCTTCCATTCATCAAGTCAATGCCTGGTATCTTTTCAGTTGTGATGGATAAGACCTTACTAAATTGACTGCTGCCCGCTGAGCATTGTGAAGCCTGAGAACTGAACAGGAAGGGGATCCAACCATATTTCATTCATATAGTAAGTCAGCCATTCTCCATAGATCTAAGGGCTGAGAATTATAAACAGCCTTGCTTCAGCTGGTCCATTGGTCTGGACCAGAGAGTGGTCAAGGATCCACCTAGTTTCTTAGAGTTGAAAGTAGAGTAAGAATAGGGGATATTAGTAGCTCCCGTAACCAGCCAACTGGAAAATAGGAACCAATTTATTAGGAAGGATCTACTATTCCTTCAGGCCTTATTCTAGATGATAGATATTTAACTAAATCCTTTCAAACATCATACTTATTTTATCATGAAAAATAACTATACCATTGCCCATATTTTACTGGAAAAAAAGTTAAGCTCCATTACAGCAGTGAGCCTAATTGACTTACTCAGTTATATATGCCTCAACTCCTAGGATAGAAAAATACCTAGCTCGATAAATGTCTATGGATAGATGGAAATGTGACAGTAATGGAGTTATGGAGGGAGGGAGGGAGGAAGGAAGGACAGAAAGAAGGAAGAAAGGAAAGAAACCTAAATTCATGCATTGGATTTAGGATTTGAAGTGTGGATATACATTTCTAAGCACTGTGGTTTTTTCTTCCTTTAATAAAAATCAACCTGAAAACTTTCCGAAATACTTGTTTGAATGTGGGGAGAGCAAACACAATGCATTTACTTAAATCTCATTCACAGATATTGCATCTTTTGGTCCCCTAGAAAATTGTTTTTCTTTTTCCTCACGTTTTTAAAGACAGATAAATTGTTTTAGTCCAAAAGTAAGGATTTATATAATTTCTTTCTTCTCTGCAGAATTATTTTTCAGGTACAGTTCCTCCATTAGTGTTCTGAACTTCAGGTATCCTTTAAACAAGAAAATTATCAAGTGCCCTAAGTTCATCAAGTCATGACTTCAAAATGCCAGTCTACATACTTAAAATCACCTCCACAGCATAAACACATTCAGAGATATGGACACTGAAAATGAAGAATACCTGCACAAAATAAGGACTATTATAATTATGCAGTACCAAAAGCAAAGAAATAAATAACAAACACAAATAAATACAAACATAAAACAAATAATAAAACATCTTATATCCTAATGCTGTGAACATTAAGACCCTTATGATTACCTACCTTGTACTTTCACAAAAAGTTACTTGAAAAGTTAGTTCCACAGTAAAAATGTTATTCCCTTTATTTTTGTTTCTGCTTTTAAAATATGATGAACAGATTTTTAAAACTATTACGTCAATAGCATATGGAAAAAGATACTAAAGGATCATTAATTCTTCTGAAATATGTTAATGAGGGCTATTTATAGGTATAATGGATATATTTATACATACACAAAAAAGAGATGAAATATGTATCTCTTTTATATTTTCAAA
The DNA here is from genome assembly GCF_009873245.2 of Balaenoptera musculus. Taxonomy (NCBI): domain Eukaryota; kingdom Metazoa; phylum Chordata; class Mammalia; order Artiodactyla; family Balaenopteridae; genus Balaenoptera; species Balaenoptera musculus. Next base: position 103,698,378 of record NC_045788.1, on the reverse strand, counting down.
AAGGAGCAAATCTATAAACCATTTTACAAATTTATATGCTCTTTGTTTGAAGAGTTAACTAAGCTTCTATGCCTGGGGGTCGAAGGCAGGGGGGCCCTCCACAAGAACATACCCTATCATACGGTGAGAAACATTATGCAAGAGAAAATAAATCACTGCAGATAAGGGGGATGGGGAGGAGAGTGAGAAGTAAGTGATAGCTTTGTTGGTGTGTTTTTCAATTTTCCTGGCTAAGCTGTTTCCTAGTTACATTTGCTTTGAATTTTCACTTTTTGTTTACCAAATGGAACATACTTTCTTTAGGAAGCAAATTAACAAAAATACCCCCCTCTGACAGTGTAAGGCAGAGACAACATTCCAAAATGGATAGGTCAAATGTATAAGGAATGTCTATAGACACACACACAGGCACACACATACACAATGCCAATGTAAATTAAACCTGTTGATCTTCACAGCCTCCTTTTCTAGAGTTTGATATAAAACTTATTCAAGAGCTAATGATAAAATTGCAGATTTTCTTCATTCTTTGCTTCTTCTCCTCTGACTTGATCTATAACCCTTTCTCTCTCTTAATCAGCTGTACCAGAGAAGGGGCAAAGGATAATAGAAAGAGATGAACTAGAGTCAGCTTTTGTTATGTGTGCAAAAGAACTGACTAGGAGAGGACTTCCCTGGTGGCGCAGTGGTTAAGAATCCGCCTGCCAATGCAGGGGACATGGGTTTGAGCCTTGGTCTGGGAAGATCCCACATGCCACAGAGCAACTAAGCCCGTGCGCCACAGCTACTGAGCCTGTACTCTAGAGCCCCTGAGCCACAGCTACTGAGCCCGCGTGCCTAGAGCCTGTGCTCCACAACTAAGAGTAGCCCCCACTCGCTGCAACTAGAGAAAGCCCACGCGCAGCAATGAAGATCCAATGCAGCCAAAAATAAATAAATAAATAAAATGATTTAAAAAAAAAAGAATTGACTAGGACTTTAAGAACATAGCTTAAAATAAGGTTCTGAGATTGTCCTAATATTATATAACATGTGTGTCTCTTCTCTGTTCTATTATTAAAGGAGATTGTTAATGGTGAACCAGTTTGATTTTATTAAATTCTCATTATAGGGCATGAAGGTATTTTTTACTACCCTTTGGTATGGAAAGAAGAATTGGTGGTCTTAGGTTTTTATATGTTATCCCTTAACAGAATAAAAATGCTCACACCCACCATGCCCTATCACATGCATCAAAGCTCACAAATAGGTTCAGCTTTTATTCTATAATCCATAAATATTTATTTAATGTTTTCTAAGTCTCAGACGTTGTTCTAGGGAATTGGGATACATCACTGAACAATATACAAATAGCATTCACATCCTACTGCTTATATTCTGGGTGGAGGAGGGGACACAAATTACAATAAGTATTAAAATTATGATTATTATCAACCAAGAATTGGAAAGGCAGGGTACTTCAATGCTTTTTGATCATTTATTCATGGGTACACTCTTTAACAAATCCTCAGGGCTTTCTACTTTTTTAAACAAAATAATTTGTTTGGTGGCCTTGAACACTTAAGTAATCAGAAAGTCCAAGTTCACAATGTCTCAAGGTTATCAAGTAAATAAAAATGACACTGGACCAAGACAAAGGAATTCCAGTTTCTAGCCAGAACTTCACTATCATCCATCTGTCTGAGCTTCAGGGAGTCACACACATCCCCCAAACTTCACTGAAAAAATGAATGAGAATTGGTATCATCTGCCCCATTACTAGAAAGTACTGTTAGTATCAAATGATAGACTGTCTAAGGAAGTACTTTTGAAAGGATAAAAAACTATGCGCCTTGCCCAGCATCTTAACACAACATCAGGCATTCAGTGGATACTCTACCATATCTGTTGAGTGAACGAATAAATGAGTGAAGGAAAACAAATCTTTAGCACTATTTATACCATTCCTTGATGAACTGTTTTGTGAATGTTTCATCTTTCAATTCAAGCTTATTTTTTAAAATTAAAAAAATGTTAAGTTCACCCTCTAAGGCTGCACAGAGAGCACTTTTTCACAGACTTCAAATTCACCAAGTGCTTTTAATGAAGGAGTTTTGTTGAAATAAACAAACAAAAGCCCTGTGTATTAATGATAATGAGCATATTGCTTATTAAATTATGATGGTCCCATCAGGTGCTCCTTAAGTGCTGTTAGTTCTGCAAAGAGACTTAATTTGTATATTTTAGAGTTAGCGTAATATCCTGCCATGTGACATATTCAGAACAAATGAGTACTTAACTCAGCAGCTGCTGAAGGTTTAAGAAGTAACAAAATTTTTATGAAGTTTTATACAAATTAAGTTTTTCTTCACTTACTGTGGTTTTAGTTTATATCCACAAATTGTTATTTCTCCTCCATGCTTAATATTTTTCCTTTGGTCTGATAGACTGAAGAAGTTTTTAAGAAGTAAATATTGAAAAGCAATTCATTTCTCTGACCAAATTTCCAAATATCAAAGACCTGGCAACAGGGGGTAGAAAATGGAAGATGGAAAATCCAGACTTGGTTGCACTGTCACTTGGCTTCAGCCTAAATCTGTTATGTGATCAACCATGCATGTGAACAAAAGAGACATCCTCAGAAGAGAGGAGGGATTTCTGATGGAAATCACAGGGGAAAAAGAATATAGTTTGGAAAAAAACAAGAAGATAGGTGTCAGGGCCTTGTGGGTTTTGCTAAATGGGTAGACGCCCCCATGCTCTTTGCAATTCTTTTCTTCTTAATCTCCATCCTCTTTTTCAGAATGCATTAGGCCCAATCTAAGAATCTCTTATAAAGGAAAGTTTCGTATATTTTTGATGTCTGTGGGAAAGAAGTGCCCCCAGGGAGGTTTTATTTAGGAATGCATTTTGGAAGCATTTTCTGAGGGGAAAAAGTTTTAAGGGAAAGACTTTGTCATTAATTATTTAACCTGAAATTCTGGGGCTGCATACTGGAGGTTTTTCTCATCTACCACAGTATTATGTATCTCTACACAAATCAGCTATCCAACTCTCCAACCAGCCAAAGGACAAGGCATCTTCTAATGAAATATCATTGGTATGAATGGTATCAGATTGCTCTTTTGCCTTTAGCTACTCTTGTGATGGAAATAGTGAAATATATTTACCAATAAAAACATGAAAAATAATTAAACAGATGAGTCAATATGAAATTGAATCAAAAACATTATAACATCAACGCTCAATTTATGTTTACTGTGAAAAAAACCTAAGACAAAAATGTGAAAAAATGAAATAACACAGCCCACCCAGAAAGGAGAACATTTGTTTACTGGGTACCACAGTCAGTGTTTAACCTACTTGCAGATGAAAAAACAGAATTAACTCTCTGAAATTTTGTGAATTAACAAGATACCTAATGTCTCTCAAAAATTTCTCACCCAACAAATACACTCAGGACTGAGGTACTGACTTAAATCATTTGCATCATGAACTAAATGGAATTATAGGTTTTGAGAATCTTAATATTTAAAATTCAATCATCAGATCAAAGTTTTTCCTTCTTTCCTGTTTCTCTTACATTCCCAATGAACACATTTTATGCCGTCATGGTCATTAAGCCTTAGGTAAGTAGCTGAAAACATGGAAAATTTGAAATAGAATACTTAAAATTCATTTAATCTAACAACCAATTTAGAGCTGCTGTTAACAGTTTATATATTTAATGTGTTGGATGAATTAGAAGAATGTCAGAATGTCTAATCTAAATGTCTAAACACTTTTGTGTGCAGTAAGGAATGGAAGTGAGGGAATAGAAAAAGAAAAGGAAAGGAAATATTTTTTAGTGTTTTATTGAAACATCTATACAGGCACAAAGAGTTCTTTTGCTCCGTGAAGCACTCTAAGTACACGGCTGTATTGCAAAATAATTTCTCTTTTAATATATTAAGAATAAACAGAAAAAAACAAAAACAACCAAACCAAACACATACAAAAAACCTCAAAGGCTTTTTAGAAAACATTAGGGTTTAACATGATTTATCATACTTCAATTTTTTGGGTTGTACTACAATTCTGAAAAAAGGCATTGAGAACCTATTTACTTCTTGCCTCAAATTAGAACACAGTAACTACCAAGACAAAAAAAGGGAATTAATTATATCTGAATTAGCCTAACTGTTGACTTCCCAGTAATGCCCATCTTAATTTATAAATTTTAATAAAGTTTTTCCTGATATACATCATAACATCAATATAACAATCATTATTAATGCTAGTACCCCAATGCAAAATCTTTAACAACAGCTTCCCAATATGAATTTTAATATGAATATTTTCTTTCATTTTTCTAATAACACTGTCTTCAATTTCCAAGATATACTAAATTAAGTTGGTATGTCACTTATCATAATAAAAACAATATTTGACAGTGTCCTGAGGAAAAAAAATTTTAATGAATGTCATTAAAAACAAAAGAACAAGTAATCTTTCTTTCTTAGAGGTTACTACAAGTCAAGCACTATCCTGGTAGCTTTTTATACATGATCTCATTTTATCAAAAGAAGAACCTCAAAAGTAGACACTACTCTCCTATGTTACTGAGGAGTAAATTAGCCTTCATCCCAACGTTTCTCTCTAGATCTACCAGTTGTGGATAACCATTTTTTTATTTCCACTGAATGCCTTCAAGATTTTCCATTGATTCCATTGCTATTTATATTGGAAATCCTGCCACTTGATCCTATTAACTCTTTGCTAATAATGATGATAATGGTGATGATAAAATAATAAGGACTAACATATTGAGTATATACTTTGTGCCAGTTACTATCCCAAGCACTTTGTTATACACATATAGGATAACTTGAGTTTTCTCCTCTAACAGAACTAGAAGAGACAACTAGAATCCTTATTGGTCCTTTTATAATCTGAATAAATAATATTCTCAATATTATAGTGAAAAAAGATGGAAATACTTAATTTCATATGGTTTATTCTAATATACACTATGTTTGAGTTTTATTTGACTTTTAATAATGATAACATTTAAGCACATAATAGGCAAATATATATCCATGTAAATTTTATAACCATGAAAGTTATTCAGGCAGGAGTTTTATTGACCAATAAAATTTTTGTCTGTATGTTATAATTTTGTTTCATGAGATATTTTAAAATGTGCCCATTTTATTGGCTTTTAATCAGACTGTATACACTGCTTATTAATATAACTTTTATTCAACAGACTAATCATCCTTTCACAGTCCTTTCACAATGTGATCAATGCATTTTTACATTTTTATTGATCTCATGTTTACAAAATCTCCCCATTACTTAGAAGCAAGATATCTGTAAATTATGCTGGCTATAAGCTGGCAGTTGTATATTTTGTCACTAAATAGTTGCCCAGAGTCAAAGGAGAAACCCAAATAGATTACCAATGAGAATTACCTTGTTGTTCTGATATTTTGATAGTATTTGGGAAATACTCTCGCACTCTTTAGGCACTAATATCCTTGACAATAAGGATAGTAAAGAAATGGGTGCTGATTAATTTTTTTCAATCATATTTATTTTATCAGTACATTCATTATTAGGGATAAAAATAGAACACTTTCTTGTTTTCCATCAGAATTGTTTTTCCTAAATTATTTAACAATATATAAGTTACTGTTTTACCCTACAGCTAACACTAAAAAGACTGCTAATTCTATCAAAGAGTGATTGCAATTTTATAATTAAAAAACAAGTCATAAGTGATTGAGTCAACATCTCTTAATGGTTTTTTAAGTAATTAGATTTAATCATCAGAGCAAAAAATATTTAATAGCAAAAACTTGTTTCCTAAGAAAACTTAATCTAGAGCAGACAAATGTTTTAAAATATTTTTAGCATATGCCCTATAAGGTTCAAAAGACAGCCTTTTCTATCATCAATCATTCTCTTTGCTAATAATAAGCCAATCCTAGCCATAAAATATAGATCAGATTTGCTGCTCTCACATTTAAAGTTTCAGGTTCTCCTCCTGCACTGATTACAGTATTGCCATACAGAAAGAAGAGGTCTTCGAAGGAAAAAAAACAAGGATCCATTAATCATGAATCATTACATTTTGTCAGTTGGCAAAGGAATACTTTGCTCATTTATCCTTTGAATGAAATTAGCTCTGGCTCAGGCCCTTGTAGAAGGAAATTCTAAATTGTCTTGGCATCTTCCTATAGCAGTTTGTGTATGTGCCATAAAATGGCAGATGGGGTTTATTAATGGCAGATGAGTTTAGTTTGCAAGGTTTTTCCCTTTTTCCTATTTGATCATTTTAATACTGAAGCTCAGAAAAGACTCATACATTATTGTTGTATATGTATCTATATTTTATCTTATTAAGGAGTGATGAAAGAGAAAACTGGTAAGGTCTGTGCCACCAAATGTAAGCAAGCTCTGTATTCTCTGTGCTGTGGAGGAAATGGACACATGTGTCCTTAGGTTTAAGTATCCAGACACAACAAAATAATCAAAGTTCTTGAAAATATTTACAATACGTATGTGAAATGATCATTTACTTGTAAACAGCACCAGTCAGTTAATAGAGTAATATAAAGATTATAGTCATATAGATTAATGTTTAACATACTTATGAGTAAGTTTTGAAAAACAATGTTTCCTTGTGAATAATTTATACATTTTTAGTGCCTTCACTTAGTCATCCTAAATGGGGGAAAATGTGTAAGTTTTCAATATGAAACACTGAAAACTAAACTACATGACTGAAATAATAGAATATCTTATGGGTGTAATAATCAGTGGTTGAGTCTCGTCTTATATCACTGTCTGACAATGTGGTAGACACTTAGGCAGACACATGGACTCTTTTAACTATGAATGCATGGCTGGCAGCAATCTGCAATTTGGAATATGAGGTGCAATATACCCCCTCAAATGCTTCCTTAATTTCACAGATCTGACACAGGTGCTGGAGAAAAAACACATGTAAAAATGTTTTATAATCTATAAAGAACTATAGTCCTATGTGAAAACTGTTACTCAGCCTAAAACCAGCAGATATAAGGGCTCTACAAATTGTTAATAAAAATGTTTTATGCTGAGTGTCCATATGTTAGACTTGGTGGGAGTTAATACTGAAAATTTTTATTTCAGTGATTTAAAACATGGTTTGACTTGCCTTTGGAGAAGATTTATATATGTTTAGTATAGTACGTTGCATACTTGAAAATAATTCAGAACAGACAAAAAATGAAATAGTATTTTTACTAAAATAACTCCTAATCAAAGACAATCTGTAACTAAATACATTTCCCTAATATGCAAGTATAACTTCACCACAATTTGTGCTTATTGAAAAGGATAAATCAAATCTTTTCTCAATGCAACTTGAAATAGGAATCAATGCCTATGACAGGATGCTATTTTGGTGTAAAAAAAAAGCACTTTAACTTTTTATAACTTTATAATAACATCTACCAGACACTTGTATCAACGGTCTTCTTAATCCATTACACATTTTTTTATCAAGTGTGTACTTAGGAATATTTTTATTTTAATAAAATGGAAATAGCTAGCCTCAAATTTGGTAGCAGCCTTGAACAATAAAAAGTGACAGATAAATATGAGTTAAAGTGTTAAAATAAATTCAAGTAAAACTCTGTTAGTATTATTCAAGATCCATAAATAGCTACTCATTTCCCATGATGGCACACAGAAAATCATTTAACAGTTTAAACCACACTCCAAATAGATACAAGGTGCTTTTACATTTTTTTTCTGGCCACACTAATGTTGGATTCAGAATCAATATTGCTGTCTAATGCTTGCTTTATACAAGCATTCCAGTACCTGCAGAAGAATAAGACAGTTTATGCCTGTGGAGGATATAGTTCCGCCATTAGGGAAGTTTTTGCTTCTGTTTCATAAATCACTATTGAATCATAACATAATTCTGCACCTAACAGACCTATGAAGTATGTGTTCTGATTCTTGCCACCATTAAATATATTCCCAAAACACTAATCCATGTGTGTAAAGGATGCTGCATATCTCCACATCAAGCACAAAAGGTCAGGATCCAGCCATTAGCTTTCTCCAGATTGAAGATGGTGATGAAATGTGTATCTCATTTTGGCTGCCAAAAGATAATGGAATTCCCTGAAATCTCATTACCTGCAAATGTAATGATAGTCTTCTTAAAGTGGAATAGCAGGAAGGGAAGTGCAGTGTTGCTGAAAAAACTGGTATCAAAACAGACATCTATGAACATTACTGTTTAAGTCAATATTTCATATAGAGAATAAGTTTCTTTTGTATTTGGGACCTGTTTTTTAGGATTGCACAAATGGTAGAATTATTTCCCTCTCCTTGTTGAAGGTTTAACATATATATATGTACACTTTTTTTTCCTGATGACTTCCTTTCCCCCTCTTTGTTAATAACATAACTGATTTTCAATCTTCCCTTTTCTCCTATTCCACAAGGTCTTGGGACGCTGGATCCCACTCCTCAGAAACTGAGAGATGAAATCCAATCAATAAGAACATATATACATGGTTATACACATACAGTCCCAGTCAGGCCAGTAACACTGAGGCCCAGAATTTTTGCTAATAACAAATATATACTTATTTAATAATAACAAATATATACTTATTACATGCCAGGCTCTGTTCTAAGTGTTTTTTATTCATTCAGGTTTTTAATCCTCATGATAACCCTATGAGATAGTGGAAAAATGGCATCTTCCTCCCACTGGAAGTTGAAATCTGACAGTCTGTAAGCCTGATATTTCCTGGGGGCCAGAGGAAGCATATCTGACTGAGAGTTGTAACTACACAGAGGAAAGCTAACCTGAACAATGAAAGGACAGCCTGTTTTGATGATATTGTGTGATCTCCTGGATCCAAATGTGACAGAAGTCAGCAATTAAAAAGCAGTGTCTTTGGTATTACACAGAACAATTTTGTGTTTCAAATGTTGCAATGATATGAAACTCAATACCTATTATTAGCATTACTCAACAAATTATTGAAAACTAAGCACTATTTTTCCCAGTGATATTTGCAATATAATGAGGATCAAAATGTTAAATTAATAGAATGAATCTACAGCCAGCAGAGTTCCCTGCCTGAGCAGGATTTTATGGCAGAGACAATGTCTCCTTGAGGCCTTCAAATCATACCAGATTCACATTGAACAAACTTGTATTTGGCACCTATTCTAGGAAAATTACTACAGAAAAGAGAGGTTGCAAAGTCAAAAAACTACAAAGGCCATGCTGCTGTGCGTGAGTCAATTAGAACAAATTTTGAAAGTTCAATTAAGAGATCAAGGGAGACAAAGTGTTCATGGTACTTTTTGAGTTCCTACAACCAAATGTGACTGAAGTTTGCAAATTCAAATACAAAATGGACTGTAGCAACTACAAGAAGCAGGAGATACATATATATATATATATATATATATATATATATATATATATATATATATATATATATATTCCTTCCTAAAATGTTTTCAAACATTATACTTTTAAAAAAAAAAAAGAAACTAAAATAGGGATTTTTATGTAAAATATTCCAATTCTTAAATGTTCACTCAACTTATTAAGGTATTGAGTATCAGGTTGCAAAACAAAACAAAACAAAACACACCAAACTTGCGCAGCATGCAGGCTGCCCCAATTATAACCTCTGTAGTAAAGGACATATACACAATGAACACTGTAAATTAGAAATTTTCAATTTAAAATGTGTCTTTTAAACTTTATCTGTTTATTTATTAAAATAACCCACTGGATAATTATATCCAGTTTAGAGATGAGAAAACAGAAGTCCAAAGAAGTTAGGTTGTTTGGTAATGTAGTGAAAGACAGAAGAGTTTAAACTCATGTTCAAATATTCTAACCCAAATGACTTAGAAATCGATTTGAAAATTCATGTAATATCACTCAGCAAGAGCGCTCCCAGAGATCTCTGCCTCAACGCTAAGAACCAGCTCCACCCAACGGCCAGCAAGTTCCATTGCTGGATGCCCCCTGTCAAACAACTAACAAGACAGGAACACAATGCCACCCATTAGCAGAGAGGCTGCCTACAATCATACTAAGTTCACAGACACCCCAAAACACACCACCAAACGCGGCCTTGCCCACCAAAAAGACAAGATCCAGCCCCACCCACCAGAATACAGGCACCAGTCCCCTCCACCAGGAAGCCTACACAAGCCACTGAACCAATCTCACCCACTGGGGGCAGACACCAAAACCAACGGGAACTGCAAACCTGCAGCCTGTGAAAAGGAGACCCCAAACACAGTAAGTTAAACGAAATGAGAAGACAGAGAATTATGCAGCAGCAGATGAAGGAGGAAGGAAAAACCCCACAAGACCAAACAAATGAAGAGGAAATGGGCAGTCTACCTGAAAAATAATTCAGAGTAATGATAGTAAAGATGATCCAAAATCGTGGAAATAGAATGGAGAAAATACAAGAAATGTATAACAAGGACCTAGAAGAACTAAAGAGCAAACAAACAATGATGAACAACACAATAAATAAAATTTAAAATTCTCTAGAAGGAATCAATAGCAAAATAACTGAGGCAGAAGAACAGATAAGTTACTTGGAAGATAAATTAGTAGAAACAACTACCGCAGAGCAGAATAAAGAAAAAAGAATGAAAAGAATTGAGGACAGTCTCAGAGACATCTGGGACAACATTAAATGCACTAACATTTGAATTATAGGGGTCCCAAAAGAAGAAGAGGAAAAGAAAGGGACTGAGAAAATATTTGAAGAGATTATAGTTGAAAACTTCCCTAATATGGGAAAGGAAACAGTCAATAAACTCCAGGAAGCGCAGAGAGTCCCATACAGGATAAATCCAAGGAGAAACACGCCAAGAAACATATTAATCAAACTATCAAAAATTAAATACAAAGAACAAATATTAAAAGCAGCAAGGTAAAAACAACAAATAACATACAAGGGAATCCCCATAAGGTTAACAGCTGATCTTTCAGCAGAAACTCTGCAAGCCAGAAAGGAGTGGCAGGACATATTTAAAGTGATGAAAGGGAAAACCTACAACCAAGATTACTCTACCCAGCAAGGATCTCATTCAGATTCGACCAAGAAATTAAAACGTTTACAGACAAGCAAAGCTAAGAGAATTCAGCACCACCAAACCAGCTTTACAACAAATGCTAAAGGAACTTCTCTAGGTTGGAAACACAAGAGAAGGCAAAGATCTACAATAACAAACCCAAAACAATTAAGAAAATGGTAATAGGAACATACATATCGATAACTAGCTTAAATGTAAATGGATTAAATGCTCCAACCAAAAGACATAGACTGGCTGAATGGATACAAAAACAAGACCCATATATATGGTGTCTGCAAGAGACCCACTGCAGACCTAGGGACACTTAGACACTGAAAGTGAGGGGATGGAAAAAGATATTCCATGCAAATGGAAATCAAAGAGTAGCAATTCTCACATCACAAAAAATAGACTTTAAAATAAAGACTATTACAAGAGACAAAGAAGGACACTACATAATGATCAAGGGATCAATCCATGGGAAAATATAACAATTGTAAATATTTATGCACCCAACATAGGAGCACCTCAATACATAAGGCAAATGCTAACAGCCATACAAGGGGAAATCAACAGTAACACAATAATAGTAGGGGACTTTAACACCCCACTTTCACCAATGGACAGATCATTCAAAATGAAAATAAATATGGAAACACAAGCATCAAATGACACTTTCCACAAGATGGACTTAACTGATATTTATAGGACATTCCATCCAAAAACAACAGAATACACTTTCTTCTCAAGTGCTCATGGAACATTCTCCAGGATAGATGATATCTTGGGTCACAAATCAAGCCATGGTAAATTTAAGAAAATTGAAATCGTATCAAGTATCTTTTCTGACCACAACGCTATGAGACTAGATATCAATTACAGGAAAAAATATGTAAAAAATACAAACACATGGAGGATAAACAATACACTACTAAATAACCAAGACATCACTGAAGAAATCAAAGAGGAAACCAAAAAATACCTAGAAACAAATGACAATGAAAACACGATGACCCAAATCCTATGGGATGCAGCAAAAGCAGTTCTAAGAGGGAAGTTTATAGCAATACAACCCTATCTCAAGAAAAAGAAACATGTGAAATAAACAACCTAGCCTTGCACCTAAAGCAATTAGAGAAAGAAGAACAAAAACATCCCCAAAGTTAGCAGAAGGAAAGAAATCATAAAGATCAGATCAGAAATAAATGAAAAAGAAATGAAGGAAACAATAGCGAAGATCAATAAAACTAAAAGCTGGTTCTTTGAGAAGATAAACAAAATTGATAAACCATTAGCCAGACTCATCAAGAAAAAAAGGGATAAGACGCAAATCAAAAGAATTAGAAGTGAAAAAGGAGAAGTAACAACTGACACTGCAGAAATACAATGGATCATGAGAGAGTACTACAAGCAATATATGCCAATAAAATGGACAACCTGGAAGAAATGGACAAATTCTTAGAAAAGCACAACCTTCTGAGACTGAACCAGGAAGAAATAGAAAATATAAACAGACAAATCACAAGCACTGAAATTGAAACTGTGGTTAAAAATCTTCTAACAAACAAAAGCCCAGGACCAGATGGCTTCACAGGCGAATTCTATCAAACATTTAGAGAAGAGCTAACACCTATCCTTCTCAAACTCTTCCAAAATATAGCAGAGGGAGGAATACTCCCAAAAACATACTAGGAGGCCACCATCTCCCAGATACCAAAACCAAACACGTCACATAGAAAAAAAACTACAGGCCAATATCACTGATGAACATAGATGCAAAAATCCTCAGCAAAATACTAGCAAACAGAATCCAACAGCACATTAAAAGGATCATACACCATGATCAAGTGGGGTTTATCCCAGGAATGCAAGGATTCTTCAACATATGCAAATCAATGTGATAAACTATATTAACAAATTCAAGGAGAAAAACCATATAATCCTCTCAATAGATGCAGAAAAAGCTTTTGGCAAAATTCAACACCGATTTGTGAATAAAACCCTCCAGAAAGTAGGCATAGAGGGAACTTATCTCAATATAAAATAAAAGGCTATATATGACAAACCCACAGTCAACATCACTCTCAATGGTGAAAAACTGAAACCATTTCTTCTCAGATCAGGAACAAGACAAGTTTGTCCACTCTCACGACTATTATTCAACATACTTTTGGAAGTTTTAGCCACAGCAATCAGAGAAGAAAAAGAAATAAAAGGAATCCAAATTGGAAAAGAAGAAGTAAAGCTGTTGCTGTTTGCAGATGACATGATACTACACACAGAGAATACTAAACATGCTACCAGAATACTACTAGAGGTAATCAGTGAATTTACTTAAGTAGCAGGATACAAAACTAATACACAGAAATCTCTTGCATTCCTATACACTAATGATGAAAAATCCGAAAGACAAATTAAGGAAACACTCCCATTTACCATTGCAACAAAAAGAATAAAATACCTAGGAATAAACCTACCTAAGGAGACAAAATACCTGTATGCAGAAAACTATAAGACACTGATGAAAGAAATTAAAGATGATACAAACAGGTGGAGAGATATAACATGTTCTTAGATTGGAAGAATCAACATTGTGAAAATGATTATAGTACCCAAAGCAAACTACAGATTCAATGCAATCCCCATCAAACTACCAATGGCATTTTTCACAGACCCAGAACAAACAATTTCATAATTTGTATGGAAACACAAAAGACCCCGAATAGTCAAAGCAATCTTGAGAAAGAAAAATGGAGCTGGACGAATCAGGCTCCTGGACTTCAGACTATACTACAAAGCTACAGTAATCAAGACAGTATGGTACTGGCACAACAACAGAAATATAGATCAATGGAACAGGATAGAAAGCCCAGAAATATACCCACACACATGTGGTCACCTTATCTTTGACAAAGGAGGCAAGAATAAACAATGGAGAAAAGAGAGCCTCTTCAATATGTGGTGGTTGGAAAACTGGACAGCTACATGTAAAAGAATGAAATTAGAACACTCCCTAACACCATACACTAAAATAAACTCAAAATGGATTAAAGACCTACATGTAAGGACAGACACTATCAAACTCTTAGAGGAAAACATAGGCAGAACACTCTATGACATAAATCACAGCAAGATCCTTTTTGACCCACCTCCTAGAGAAATGGAAATAAAAACAAAAGTAAACAAATGGGACCTAATGAAACTTAAAAGCTTTTGCACAGCAAAGGAAAACATAAACAAGACAAAAAGATATCCCTCAGAATGGGAGAAAATATTGCAAATGAAGCAACTGACAAAGGATTAATCTCCAAAATTTACAAGCAGCTCATGAAGCTCAATATCAAAAACACAAACAACCCAATCTAAAAATGAGCAGAAGACCTAAATATACATTTCTCCAAAGAAAATATACAGATTGCCAACAAACACATGAAAGGATGCTCAACATCACTAATCATTAGAGAAATGCAAATCATAACTACAATGAGGTATCACCTCACACCACTCAGAATGGCCATCATCAAAAAATCTACGAACAATAAATTCTGGAGAGGGTGTGGAGAAAAGGGAACCCTCTTGCACTGTTGGCGGGAATGTAAGTTGATACAGCCACTATGGAGAACAGTATGGAGGTTCCTTAAAAAACTAAAGACAGAATTACCATATGACCCAGCAATCTCACTACTGGGCATATATCCTGAGAAAACCATAATTCCAAAAGAGACATGTACCACAATGTTTATTGCAACATTATTTACAGTAGCCAGGGCATGGAAGCAACTTAAGTGTCCATCAACAGATGAATGGATAAAGAAGATGTGGCACATATGTACAATGGAATATTACTCAGCCATAAAAAGAAACAAAACTGTGTTATTTGTAGTGAGGTGGATGCACTTCAAGTGTGTCATACAGAGTGAAGTAAGTCAGAAAGAGAAAAACAAATACCGTATGTTAACACATATACATGGAATCCAAAAAAAAAAAAAATGGTTCTTATGAACCTAGGGCAGGACAGGAATAAAAACACCCACGTAGAGAATGGATTTGAGGACACTGGGAGGGGGAAGGGTAAGCTGGGACAAAGTGAGAGTATAGTATTGACATATATACATTACCAAATGTAAAATACATAGCTAGTGGGAAGCAGCTGCATAGCACAGGGAGGTCAGCTCGTTGTTTTGTTACTATCTAGGAGGGTGGGATAGGGAAGGTGGGAGGGAGACGCAAGAGGAAGGTGATATGGGGATATATGTATATGTATAGCTGATTCACTTTGTTATACAGCAGAAACTAACACACCATTGTAAAGCAATTATACTCCAATAAAAATATTAAAAAAAAATAATAATAATACAATGAGTAGTAGTAGTAATGCAATGCGAAAGAGGAACAGTCTTTTAGAATCTTTCTTTTTAATCAATATAAAATCTTATGCAATCACCATTAGGACTAGGCATAAAAATCAGGACAGATGTTAGAGAATTTTGAATGCTGAAATAAGGGATTTAGACTTGACCAGGTAGGAAAATGGTTTATACACTCCAAATTATCATACAATTCTTAAATGTTTGAATCTTTGGGATTTTTGATTATAGAATTAAGATAAAAGAGCCTCTTAATCTGTGATTTACGAGTTAATATGAACCACCTTAATTTTATTCAAATGTTTGTGTGTGCCTGTGTGCATCTGAATGTTTTTCTGGAGGCAGGATTCAAGATTTCCTATTTTATCCCATCACTCATTCTTCCTTCTCCTTCCCTCCTTCCTCCCCTTTCTCTCTCCCGTTCTACCTTCTTCCCACCATCCTTTATTTATTATACAGTTTCTAAGCCACATACCTGATTTACACAAGATTAGGATGAAAATGGACATATGGCACATTTTTAGAAACAGTCAAATGAAATAATTTGAACAATATTTAGCACTTTGAACTAAGTTCAGCATATAACTGTCTGCATTGCATGTTAACTACCAATAGGGTATTCTGTCTTCAAATGTATTCTAGTCATCTTCTTCAAATGTTGATATAGTCATAAATATTATTTTGGCCTTTATTTACTTCCTTGATGAATGAATTACAATATCACAGAATTCAAGCATCTTTAAATAGACAGCTCTAAGTTATTAAAACAGCAATAAAATTAAACTACAAGATTTCAAGTCCTAGCTGCACCATCTAATCACTGTGTAACATTCACCAAGTCACTATGCCTTTTTGTAAATTAGTCTCCTAAACTTCATGATTGTTAATTTCCTTCCAGTTCTAAAATTTTATGAGTATATAAGTCTAGAATATTTAGTATATTATTAAAAGTGTTTTTCCCTCTTACATAATGTATC
This sequence comes from Balaenoptera musculus, assembly GCF_009873245.2. Classification (NCBI taxonomy): domain Eukaryota; kingdom Metazoa; phylum Chordata; class Mammalia; order Artiodactyla; family Balaenopteridae; genus Balaenoptera; species Balaenoptera musculus. Next base: position 103,681,940 of record NC_045788.1, on the reverse strand, counting down.
TGTACTTAAACAAAATATAATCAGAGTCCAGTACTTATTTAAGTGATCATTTCAGATACGATCAATAAAAGGTAAGCGAGTGCGAATACTGTCTATATCACAGATTCTAACAAATTATATATGATTTCCTAAGTGGTTGCACCTACACTGAATTGTAATATATGTGTCTATTAATGCCTATGCATTCATTGGCCAATATCTTCAGTTTGGTTTATGAAATTTCTGTGGTTTTTCTCTCGGTTATATGTAATTATAAAGCTCTCTGAATATCCACTGTGGATTCCTTTATTCAACTTTTCTAACTTTTCTTCTGGGAAACAAGACATTCCTGGGAATAAACTTCAAGAATCACGAAAATGAGAATATGAATGCTATAAAATTAAAAATAGATATATGATTAAAAGAAAAAACAAAATGGAGGTTTCACCTACATGAAGATTATACAATGACAAAGATGACAGATCAACAATTTAGTAGAAGAGAAAATACAAAATTTTAAAAATGTTTTATTGATCCTTTCTTCTTTTTTTGAATACTCAGTAATATTTCAATACAATTTTTACCAAAAAAGCAAATGTTTTAAAGGACAAAGTGATGTACATGAGCTATATTTACTTGTATGTTTACTTATATTTTCTTTGGTACCAGTTCTAAAATTGGAAAGTATCCTTGCCTCTAAATGGATGAAATGAACAAGCATCCTGTATTACATTGCTGCTGTTACCTTCTAATTTAATTATGTTAGTGTAGTGAAGAGTTTTATAGATTTACTTGGTATTATTATAAATGTCATTTGACTGTGATGTTGGGCATTAACATGTCAGTTATTTGCTTTTAGGTTAATAAAATGTTTTTACAGGAACAAGAATGGTGATATGAAATGCAATGCATAAACCCATTTTGATATGCACATCATGTAATTACAGAAACTACTCCATAAGCAATCTGTTAAACTTATTTTTCTCGACAAAGTTCTAATAGAAGCTCTCCTTTGCAGCATCATTATAGTGAGCAGGATAGCCTAACTAGTTTATTCTAAATCAGACAATTTCACAGTCTTTGAGGAATACAGAGTTGGTTCCTTCATTTCTACTTTCCCAATGACATACAATCACTTGTCTGATGGGACAGCTATTAGAGAAGATAGCAAAGTGCCTTGGGTATCTTTTGAGGCTGATAAAATATAGAGAGGCATCAGATAGTGACTGAACATCATTATATAAAATTGGAATCCTACACTCAAGAGACCTCTCACTTGATCAGGTACATATTTATGCCACCTTGCAATACTTACTTTCAAGATAGGACAGAAAGCTTCAGTCAGCCAGATAATTACAGATTACCAGATTACTTGTGTTTATGATAAGTGCATGAGTACAAGTGTAAACACTCATGTGTAAACATGAGAAAGTCAAAGACCCCCTGATTCTGGGGACGCAGTGCTTGTCACTTATAAGCAAAGTCAAGATCTCCTTCAGCCTCAATTACTTAACAGTGGCTGTGGATGGCTTAATCCATTGTTAGAGGAAAACAGAAGAAAATATACTGAGGAGGATGAACTGGAGAGGGGAAAACAAACCAACCACGATAGAAAAAGGAATAGACAAAGAGTAACAACCAATATTTACTACATTTAATAATTTTATGGGGACTGTAATAATCTGACTCCATGTTTTGATATTTGAGTGCTGACTACTTTTAAGTCTCACTCCTCCCTCTGCCCCTGCTGCTCTGCATCTGGGCAACCTGATAAGACGGTCTGGTGCTTCCTCTTTTGATGATGACAGGAGATCAAACAACACAAGCTCCTGCCACACACACAGTCCTCACCATGAACCCACTACCTAGTTACCACTGAAACCCTAAAGCCAGTATTGTCTCTTTTCTCTCTCAAGAAACTTTTGGACCAGCTTGAGGGGCCTGCCTTGTTCTCCCTAGAAAGTCTCACTATGTAAGTAATGAAACTTTTCATATACTCTTGGTGTGTGTTGAGCATCATCAGGCTTGACATCTAAACTACATTCGTGGGGAGTTCCACTCTAATTCTACAGAGTAGCTACAACAGAGACAAAAACTTGGAAGAAAAATGAACATGACCAAAAGTAGGTAGATATTTTAAATAATTTCAAATTATGGATGATGTCTCAATGATAAGATCACAGCCTATTAGCCCCTGCAGTCTAAGTAGTCCTTTACATTTCCTTTTTAAATTTTATGTAATATTCTTGCCAAGTAGATATCCTGATAAATATTAATGCAATGCCACAGTAATATTCATTCATCATTTAACAAAATGATGCATTTCCTTATGCCTCCAAGCTTCTAACCTAAGGGAGAAAAAAACTGCCATTCCTCTTATATTTTAGTTTCCTAAGGCTGCTGTGACAAATTACCACAAACTTGGTGGTATAAAACAACAGAAAAGTATTCTCTCACAGTTCTGGAAGGCAGAAATCTGAAATCAAAATGGCAGAGTTGTTGACCTCTCCCTGGAGGATTTAGGGGAGATTTTGTTCCTTGCCTCTTCTAGTTTCTTGCAGATGTCAACATTCCTTGGCTTATAGCCGCATCTCTTTAATCTGTTCTATATCACCTTCTCTTCTGTGTGTCTATATCCTCCTCTATGTGTTTGTCTTATTTCGCACTGTCGACTTTTTTATAATCACACGTGTAATTATTTTTACTGTCCACACAAATAACCCAGGATAGCCTCCTCCTCTCGAAATCCTTAATCATATATTTTGCCATATACAGTAATATTTACTGTTTTATCACATGAGGTAATATTCAGATGTTGTGGGAATTGATATGATGATTGTTTTGGGGGGCTACGATTCAGTGCACTACGTTTTAGTTAATCGACTCAAAAAACTGAGGAAGTTTTCCCTAGCCCCAATTCTATATTACTGAGACAAGAGAGCATCGGGGCCTCCTACCTTGTCAGGTTTATGAAAATAATTCAGTAAATGTGAACACAGAAATGTCAATTAACACAGATCTGTCTTCAAAACTTCAAAACTTACCTCATCTGTATATTCCCTTTTGTATACCCTTTGACTATTGTAATGAACCACCTGACATTCCCTATATAAGCCCTGCATTTCTGCACTCTGAATTCTTTTCAAACTGTTTGTTTAGCTCACAGTACCCTTCCTTCCATCATCTCATGTTCATTTCCTATTTACCTTCATGATCTGTTAAAATTCCTATTGTTCGGTCAAATCTAACTAGACTGTAAATTAATTTAGAAAATAAATCGTATTAGACAGTTTTCCCCAGCACCAACATAATTCCTTTTACATACTGTCATGTAAATGTTTAATGAAAGAATAACTTTGATTAAAAGTTAATTAATTAACTTTTATTTAAGTGTCAAATTTTCCTCTTAAAGTTATATTTCCCTTTTGGGGCCCTTCATCCAAAGCACTCCCTATCTTTGTCTTTATTTATAACTGTCGTATTCCATATGTGATTAATTCCTCCTCATTCTTGCTTTTTGGGCTGCTTTGTTGGATCATTTTTATGTTGGGTGTTTTGACTCCTCAACTCTAAATGCTATGTGTATGTCTTTAAGAGCTCTTAGCGTACCTCTGTAGGACACTGTCTGGGGTCTTCCTTCTGAGGGGCTGTAAATTCTTCTGAATTGCAAAGAAGTTAAATCTTTAATGTCATCTTCATGTCTCCTGTATATTCTTGGAAACATTTAGACTAATGAGACAGAATGGATGCATTCTCTAGCAAAATCAAGCAGTCAGATGTACTCTATTCATCTCTTTGAGCTTATATTCCAACTGCTTGTCATATAATGGAATAGACCAACAGTTTTAAGCAGAAACATACAAAAACCATATTTCCACCTGTTGCGTAAAACTGGCTGGTTATGTTGAGGCTAAAAGAGGCTATGTAACAATACCTCAGCCACATTGAGGATAATCCTTATTTGACTCTCACTATGTAATGTGCTACCTAAAGGGCTAGTTGTGGGGTTACCTTCCTGGGGTGCAAGAAATAGAGTGAAAAATCCCCCTTGCTGTAACTGGCCTGGAGGCAGATGATGTAGGACCAATTTTCTCCTATGCTTCTGACTTACTCTGTGACTTGGGCAAGTCGATGCCTATCTCTTGTCCACAGTGTCCAAGGGCAGAACCAACACTTTTCACGGCTAATGCATTGTTCACCTATGTATATAATTTGATATTATTTCATTCATTATTTTTTACCAAGCACTATGCTCTGTGCTGGCATAACCTGAAGAAAACATGATTGCTGCACTCAAGGAACCCAGGTCCCAGTGGAAAAGACAGACAGTCAACCAGTTACTAATAATAGAGTAATTATGGTATTATTGTGGTCTTACTCTTAGTACTGAGAAGGACATAGTAGATGCCATGAAAAGACATATGAGGAATAAGCAACACATTTAGGATGAGAAAGTCCTTGGAGAGAGTTTGTCACATGAGCTGAAATTTGAAGGACACAAAGTCACTAGCCAGGTGAAGAAAGCAGAAGATGGCATCTCAGGCAAAGGGACTAAAACATGCTAAACCATGGAGGCAAGAGAACATGCTACATGGAGAAAAGTAGTATATTCATTTTTTATCTTCCAACAAATATTTATTGATCACTGCTGTGGTCTGAATGTTTGTGTCCTCCCAAAATTCATACGTTGAAATCCTAGCCCCAAGTTATGGTATTAATAGGTGGGTCCTATGGGAGGTGATTAGGTCATGGGGGTGGAGCTCTCATGAATGGGATTAGTGACATTATAAAAGAAATGCCACAGAGCTTCCTATCTCCTTCCACCATATGAGGATACAACTAGATGTTTCTGACACTGAAGCAGACCACATTTGACTATGCTGCCATCCTGATCTTGAACTTCCAGCACTCAGAACAATGAGAAGTACATTTCTGCTGTTTATAAGCCACCCAGTCTGTGATATTTTGTTACTGAACTAATGAATGAACCAAGAAATGAACTAAGAAAATCACTTATACTTTAGATTCTAATTAAGCAATAATTTATAAGGAAAGCAATCTCTACCATCACAGAAGGTGCAAATCAGTGTGCAGGAGACACAAATGCAGCTTATAATGGTCACAGTTGGGGATCAGTTTGAGGACAGGAGCCTGGGAGGAGATGAAGCTATTGAGGTGGTGGGGTTGCAGGTGTAAAAGCCTAATTTGCCATCCTAAGGGACTTACACTGTATCCAGTGGGCAATAATGACAGGCACTAATTGAATTTAAGTAGAGGACCAACCTGATAAAATTGTATTTTTAGAAGATCACTCCGTAGCCATAAAAAGAATGGGTTGAAAGGAGATACTACTGAAGGACTAAAAATGTGTTAAGAGACAATCCCAAGAATTTAAGAAGCAAATTATGTACGTTAAGGTACTGAGAATAAAATTATTTTAAGAAAAAAAGCTAAAGGAGTTGATGATGTGTTGTCTGGAAGGTGTAAGATTTTGACATGGGTAGCAGATTTCATTCACCTGATTATTTGTTCAATATATGCTTATTGAGTTATTACTAATAATCTAATATTAACAGCTAATATATCAATAAACAAAATAGGCAAAATTTTCAGTCTTCATGGAGTTTACATCAGGTTTAGAGGAAAGCAGACATAAACAAGATAAATAGGTAAATGATATAATCAGAAGGTTACAAGTATTATAAAATCTAGAGCAGGGAAAGGGGAACTGCTAATGGTAGGGGGAGTTAGAACTTTAATAGTGTGGTAAGAGCAGACCTTATTGAGAAAATGACAATTGAACAAAGACTTGAAGCAGATGAAGAAGGGAGCCATAAGCACATCCAAAAGGATATCAGGCAAAAGGAAGAAACTATGCAAAGACCTGGAGACACAGCACATGTCTGGCATGTTCAAGTAGCAGCTGTAGGACAGTGTGGAGAGGAATGAGGGACAGAAGAGCAGAGCAAGATAAGGTGAGGCAGAGTGGCCAGTGGAAGCCAGACGAAGTAGGACCTTCAAGGTCATAGTAAGATATCTGGATTGTGACAAAGAGTGACCTGAATATACTTAAATTTTAAAAGAAATATAATGTACTCTGCTATAAATAAACTAAGGAAAGCAAACATGCAGAGAATAAGCCCAGTTAATATCCTATTACACTATTCCATGGAGGCAAGAGAATATTTCCAGGCAAGAATTGATTGCGACTTGGATATGGTGGTAGCAGTGAAGGAGGAGAGAATTAGTTGTATTCTGGGAAATACTACTGGAGGACCAGAAACATGTTAGGAGACAATCACAAGGATTCAAGAAGCAAATCATGTATGTTAAGGTAAGGGACTGAGAATGAAGTTATTTTAAAACTTTATTGAGAGCCAATAGAATTTTCAGTTATATAGGATGTCCAATAACTGCTTTGTATACTAATGTGATGAGGCAGTGGAAAACTCAATTTGACATTGTAGGATAAAGAAAGGAGAATAGCTAATAAACAGTGTTCCTCAGTAGGTATGAGAATCTAGTGCACAAGAGTAGAGCTTTGCCTCAGATACAGGCAGATAAATTTTATCCTTATAAATGGATTAGAAGGCGGGAATATGGTTACTAATGATGTTAGATGTACAGGTGGGATGGTATGAGTTTGATAAAGTTCTCCTTTGATGATGTCACTTCCCTTAGTGAGACAGGAACAGTTATTATTTGAGAGTGAGGATTGGAAATAATGTGTCTCGAGGAAAGAAGAAAAGGAGTAAAACAGTACTCTAAAAAAGTGGAATAAATAATAAATTAAGGAAATGTAGTTTCATTGCCAGATAGTATTATAAGTCCACTTGATTTTTCTGGTGATAAATTCAAGGTTAAGGCAATAAAAATAGCTATTTGTATTATCCAGACTTGAACAAAATATAAAGTACATAAAGTGCCACATTTAAGCAGGAGTGAGAACATTGTCAAACAAATGAATATTGGAAGAAGTAGCAAAGAAGATGAGGGCACATAGAAGGAAATGTTAATTATTTACCTAAATGGATTTAGGCTGGGATTTAGTGGAGAAGGAGGGGTATCTTGAAAGTGAAAGAGACAGTGAAAATGTTATGAGATCAATGAATTTTAGTCCAAGTTTATTCAAAAAATTATGAGGTTTGAGTCTTTAAAGGGGGTAAGCTGCAAAAGTTGGAGGGAGTGGCTATATGGCTGTATACAGGACGTTGTGATTCTGAATGAGCACACTATCCAGAAGGGAGAGAACATCTGTCTTCCCATGAGGTAGCAATCATGGAAGCACAAGTCAACAGAAACGCAACATGGAGCCAGCACAGGTAGAGCAGTGCCCTGGAGAGTTGCCTGGAGACACAGGAGAATTCGTGTGAACAATAAATAAACATTTGTTGCTATATTAACACTAACTTTAGGGATTGTTACTGCACCTAACCTACCCAATCTTGACAGTTATATTCCAATTAGCAGTTATTGACAATGACAAGGATATGTCCAATATGTCTGTGAGAGATGAAAGAGGCTGGAAGACAACATTATTGGAATAACAGAATAAAAGAAATTGAAAAGGCAAAGATTATTGATCTGTTTATTGAAATTATTAGTAATTAAGAATAATGAGTGTTTAAGGAGTTAATATCATCAAGAAATAATGGAGAATAAGGTGGGGGTTGGTAGATGACCGCAATAATGAGAGGTTATGAGAAATAGCATGTAATGAGATGAGATTCAAGGTGTTATGATTTTAAGGAGCAGAGAGTTTGACTCCAGGCCCAGAATTATGAGGACTGTGGAAGAAAACGAAGCAACCATCTTTGAGAGAAATGCAGAGAAATTATTGTCCACATTTCAGTTAGAGGATGGAGGTTAAGGGAACTTTCAGAGAAGATATTGATGTTATAAGAGTTTTTACTGATAATGGACTATGATTTCCAGAAGACAGAGTAGAAGAATTTAAGGATTTGGGGTGCAGGGAGAAATAGGGATAGTTTAATAGATGAACCTAATTATATGGAAGTTATAATATGGAAGATAAAGGGTGATTTGGGAATCTAGGATCTCATTCGATGATTGATACAAATAGGGATAAAATGCATAAATTACATAAGTCTTGAATTTAAGGCATACAATGTTGGTGAGAATTTGAGTATTATGGGGTTGGGGAGGTATTAAAGTCTAGTAATCTCTTTAATTGCTGCAAATAGAAGTTCGGTGGCTGGGGAGGGACGGTCTTACCCTAAGCATGTGGAGGTATTCCCTTGATCTCTTCTGATGGCCAGTGGGAAAGCAGTCCAAGATCTAATGCCTGCAGGTCCCACCGGACTCTGTTAACAGGGGCAAGGAGATCTGAGAAGCTAGATCTATTTCTAGAATGTTCAGACTCCCTCTTTTTTTGATGGAGTGGATAGACAAGAGCCACAATGTTTTGTATTACTTGTAATACCCTTCATTTTAGAAACTCGAAAACTTTCGCACCTTGAGAAAATTACATATCTAAACAAAGAATTCAGGATTTGGTTCAAAATCTACTCTATCTCCATAACACTTCACTGTCTCGTGAATCCTACAAAAACATTCCTAGCTTAACTCCTGGAATTATATTTATTTCTTATTTAAATACAACAGGGTATGGATATTTATGTCTCAGCTATTATGGAAACTATCAGTATGGTAAACATCTGTGCTCTGTTGTGTACAAACAATATGCCCCTCTGTGGTCATGTGATATAAGGCATGGCTGTAGAGATGATTTATATAAGATAACCGACCTAAACTTGTGTGTTGACATTAAAGGTTTGCCTAATAAATAAATTGAAAATGCCAATAATGATTTTCAGTGGACCTAAGAATATAAAGAACTAAACACATTTAGCAGTGGGCCAGATTTCCCCTGGGTGTTATTAACCCATAGACCAGCAGCTGAAGATAGATACAGGCCAGGCACAAGGCAGCAAATCAGTGTCGTCCTCAGCGCTGAAATAAACTCTAAAGGAAAAGCAAGGCAGTAAATTGTGACATTACTCCCTGGGTATTCAGTATTTATGCAACTACGTGTTCCATAACTACACATCAGCTCTGTATAAGGAACAGCCCTATGCTTGTGAAATCGTGTATGGTGAATTGGTATTTAGGAGCACTATGAAATATTTTTCCAATCAATGCTTTCCTCAATCTTCACAGTTAAAATTTTATCTAAGTTTATAAATGAAGAGATATTTGTTGGAGTTCATTATTGGAACAAATCACAATAACAGATTTTTTCTTAAATAAAGATGTCCGGATGCTATAGAGACTCATGAAAATACCACTTAAAACTGATGCGTTTTCTCACTCCACACATCACTAAAACAATCTTACCAACATCAGCCTTATCCCCCAAGGTTCATTATCACTTTAGTAGGTCAAGATAGGTTTACTGGAAATATATTAACTACATCATTCGATGAAAATCTACAGCAAGATGTTTGATTTAAAAAAATGTCTTACATATCCATATGTGTATATTTCTTTTCCTTGAAATTATTGAAGGGGAGATTAATCTTAGAAACTATCAAATTATGTTTAGTTTTTGAATTTTCAGTTTTTACAATCAATTAACAAATTGGAGAAGAAAGGAGGTAATATAAGGTGGTCCCTTCTTAACACTAGTTAACACATATGTTACGTTCTGCTGTTAACACATATTTAATGGTCATCTGAAATTTAAGTGCACACTTATGGACATAAAGATTATCTCTGGACACCTATGTTTCACACACCTGGAGATAGTGAACATGGCAGCTTCACCTGACTGAGATTTAGATGTTATCAATCCCCACCCAATCTCATGGCCTTAGGTAACAGTAATGGTTTTCCAATCTGTAAAGCCCTTTGCAGACATAAAGGCTTACAGAGGGATTAAAAAAAAGTGAAATGCATGGAAATAAGCAAAATGCTAGTAACATAGAGAACATGTTCTGAACCTTCCAGCTCCACATTTGTATTTCCTATTTCTTAAGATAGCCACATATTTCCTCATTTGAGGAGGAAAAGTGGTGACCCATTCTCCTTTGTTGATGAGAACAAGCATTAGAACAGAGTATGGTTCATGGACCAATTACTTCAGAATCACCAGGAATATTTGTTAATTTAGGATAACCATATAATGCATCTTCCAAACCAGGCCCCTTCTGAGAGACAAACAAGAGGTTGTGATAATTATGCCAGAGGAGCAGGCTAAAGCCAGGAATACCTTCTGACACTTAGTTAAAAATGCAGATTCTTGGTTCCCAGTTTGGATCTACTGAATCAGGACAATGGTTTATTTAAATATGTAGAAAGGGTTTGATGTTTTCCAAGGGGCTTTTGGAAAAGGGGAAGAAATGATATGAAGGGGGATTCAAGATTATAGCAAGAAGCCAGAGGTTATGGGGAGATTCCCAGATGGTAGAAAATGCCTGGCAAATTTTTGCACAATGATGTCTAATGTTAAAATTTACGTTATTGCCTGGAGTAACCGTAGTATATATTCTCCTTCACTGCATCCATATATCAGTTAAAAATGTGTTTCCCAACAATGGTACTTTCTGATTAAGTGATACCTTTTAGAGAAGTGATACTTTAAGATAAAGAAGGAATAGGGGTAGGGTCCAGAATGAGGGAATATGACACAGAAAATAAAAAAGTTTTATAAGACAAAATACAAAGTGGAAATTGAGAATGCAAAGGAAACAGGTCACTGAAACAATCTGTGTTCAAGAGAAATATAAGCCTTCTCAGTATCATCAACAATACTCGGGGGCAGATAATTTTCTCATAGTATATGGAATGAGGCCATTATATTAAAAATCCATTCAAGCCCTAAGGACCTTCATAAGCTGTCACTTGAGTCACATTGATAATGTGATGTACACAGTCATGCAACAAGCTTTACTGTGTATTAGGAAAATTACACTATGGTACATGCCCAGGTGTTTAAGTTTTCCTTGACATACAAGAACTAGTGGGGAACTTTGACATATGCTTCCTAAATGAGACTTTAAAGGCTATGCCTACTGGACTTACAGTGTTGTTAGCAAGTGTCCAAGTTACAGGTTCCACTCACCTTTGCCAGTTTTAGAAGGTCAGCAAAAAGTAGTGACTTTAGGAAGATAAATCCGTTAACGGTGAGAGAAAGAGAGGTTGGAACAACAGAAGGCAGTAAAACTAGCTAGTCAGTCCCTGTAGAAATATGAGTGTATGGAAATAATTCACTGTGGGGAGTGTGGGCAGGATTGATAGTGAATGAAATGAAAGAGCTTTCAGGTAGAGATTTATATGAGCATCTCCACAAAATTAAAATAAAATTATAGTACATTAAAATTAATTGAATATGAATTAAAGGACACAGTGGTAAAAATTATTTTTTGACATTTAAATAAACATTCCCAAAATATATTAGGCATTAGGCAGATTTATCTAATCTCTGTGCCTCAGTTTCCTTATCAGTAATATATCTATTTTTTACTAATAAGCTATTGGTAATAATCCCTGCCTTGTAGGTCTTGTTAATTATATATTTTTATCATTTATACACATATATATATATTTTTATAAATTTATTTATTTGTTTTTATTTTTGGCTGCTTTGGTTCTTCGTCGCTGTGTGCGGCTTTCTCTAGTTGAGGCGCGCGGGGGCTACTCTTCATTGTGGTGCGTGGGCTTCTCATTGTGGTGGCTTCTCTTGTTGTGGAGCACGGGCTCTAGAGCGCAGGCTCAGTAGTTGTGGCTCACGGGTTTAGTTGCTCCGTGGCATGTGGAATCTTCCCAGAGCAGAGCTCGAACCCATGCCCCCTGCATTGGCAGGCGGATTCTTAACAACTGCGCCACCAGGGAAGCCCCGCATATATTTTTAATATAGGGTCAGGTTAAATAAATACTGACCGTGAATGTTATGGTTATTATTGTTGTTGGTATTATAAAATGATACTTTTTCTTGAACACAGGGAGAAGTCTGAAGGGTGAATAATAGTAATTACTGGCATTTGTCAAGCCCTAATTATGTGCCAAGCCCTACCTCAACACTGTAACTATTACCTCTGTAAAGCCTATTTAGTGTACCCATGACCCCAACAGGTCATTTTGGAAATAAGGAAATGCCTTTGGTCATAAAGAAGCCTGGGTACATATGAAGGAATAAAAATACATGTATCTCAATTCTTTGGAAAACAGCTATAACTCACAGGGTTCCTGAGAGTGCAGCAGCAGCATTTCCTGAAAGAAAAGCACTATGTTGCCCTTAGTAGGCTAAATTGCTCTGTGGAGAGCAAGGTGTTTTCAGTAAGTGAACCCAAAATGTATCTTATTCCTCATTCCTCATTCCTCTATCTCATTTTGTTTTTGTTCCTTTTGCTTTTGGTTGTCCCTCTCTCTCTCTCTCTCTCCTTTCACACACACAAACACACACACACATATACACAGATACCTTATACTTACAGCAAAATTGTCCTCACACAGGAAACCTGGCATTAATCCCAAGGCTGCACTTTCAAGCTATATGAGTGTAGGCAATCTGTAGGCAACTCATACCGTTCAGTAGGGTTATTCAGAGTTCTGAAATGCAATAATGTTAAGCAGTAGTTGTTCTGCATTGCTCCAATGAGCCACGGTTTAATATTACATGGTAATTGTAATAATAAATTCCTATACCATTTAAAATAGTATCTTGCCATATACCACTGGAAATAATAAACAGAGTATGATGTTTATTATTTCCAAAATGACTCATTGGGTCAATATTTTTAGACCACAGAAAAGAGTGGCACAAAAACTATTTAACTGTGATGCCAAATGTAAATGACTTATGACAACAGCCACTGGTGACAAATGATACTGTCAATGCAACTCATGATAATTACTTTTGTATTGATGAATGTATATAGTTTGATATTTATCTGACTTGAATACAAAAAAAGTCTTCCATATTCTTCAGTCATGGTGGGAAACAAGGTACAAGTACACAAGTCTGCTGGTACAAACTATCTTTTGAAATAATTAATTCAGATTTTATTGACCTCAGGCATTATCCAGTTCTCTCTCTATAACTCCAACATGATCATTTGTTTAGAATTTTTAATGAGGCTGCATTATTAAAATGTGGCTTTAAGTTTCTTATCTTACAGGATGATGCAATGAAAGGCATTACTATAATAGATTAAGCAAAGCATGTCTTGTAAAGGCAAATCACTAACCTTCCATGTCTACTTCTGCACTCTGTGTGCTACAATGCTCCCTAGATATTAAAAAACAGTGAATCAAATAAGGCTGTGCATTGCAAGAGGAAAGATCAATGGTTTTTGTAACAGGTTCCCATTGACAGCCAAAGAACCTCACTCAGTGCATTTTTATACAAAGCTCTTAAATATGAAAGAGAATTATATCCAAAGGGAAAATATATCAGCCAACGAAAACCTTAAACAATGCTGACATCTAGGATTCTCTGCTATACCAATCATGTATAAAATTAGTACGTTGTGATATCAGTCACAAAGAGTATTTAAATGTTTAAGAATTTATTGTAATAATAAATAATGCTAATATCTTTCTTATGTGTTGCAAAGAGTACCTTACTACCACTACCAAAAAAAAAAAACAGATTCTACAATCAATGACTGAAAGTTTTTAAACATTCTTTAGGTGGTAAATCACAGAGATGCTATGTTATAATTTTCAAAAGGAATTTGAAAATCTTTTTTAGTTCAACATTCCAAATTGCTTCATCTTATTTGAAAATATTGAAAATGTTCATTTTATTATTCTATATTCCTCTGAGGACATATCACTTTAAATTCTCTAATTCTCCATTGTAAAAGTGAAAAATTCTGTAAGTCTCTTGGATCTAGGACTTTAAAAATTAAATATTTTACTCATATTTCAGATGCTAATGATTACTTTTATAGAATGAATGTTTTTATTAAGAGCTTGAAATTATGTGATTGTTTCAAAGCCTATTACATCATATCACAATTTTTATACATCTATAAAATCTTTTAATAGTCAATTCAACCACCATTAGGATGAAACATACTATATTTGCTACATTAAACCAACCTCTTAAAAGACATAGGGGGTCATTTCCCCCCTTGAATGCTTCTACCTAGTATTTATTACTATTACCAGTGCCTAAGAAAGAAGGGCTCAATCCCTCAGGGTTTAATTCTGTGAGAGAAAATGGAACACTTGACTATGTATACATTATCACTGAGTTATATGTATCTAAGTAGGTGCAGAGAATAAACTAGAAAGGAAATGTAGGCATAGCTAGGAAAATTAGGGGAGCGCTAGTCCAGGAACACAAGGTTACCTGAAGCTCTAAACTGGTGGAAGTTTGACAATGCCCGGGATGAAGAAGTAGAAAACTAGATTCTAGCATGAGCTTTTCAGGAGGAGCCGTGTAACTCTGGAAAAGATACTTAATTTCTCTGTCCTTTTTTTTCTTCCTTATCTAAAAAGTAACGGGAAGCAGAAACTAACACACCACTGTAAAGCAATTATACTCCAATAAAGATGTTAAAAAAAAAAAAGTAATGGGTATTGAGTGTTATGACAAATAAAGTGCTTTTATGTATTCTATTAAAGCATCCAGTTTGGAGGATGTATTGTAAGAAACATACCCTAAGTGCAGTTTGAATATTGTCTCTCTCCCTTTCTGTCTTTTGTGATAAGATGATGCTGCAAAATAATCATCGACATGTATTCCACTCTACAACATTGTCCCCTCCCCCCCCATTTTTACTAAAAAGCTCCCAACACCCTAGAGCAGTTAATCAATGTTGTCCCAAGGGGAAATTTTGATGACAGCCAGAGAAATCTGATAGACTGCGTCAGAGTATAACATTTAAAAGAATACTTGCAAAGCGGTTTTAAAAATGTATTTATGCATTTACATATGTATGTATATATTTTGCATCACAGAAGAGATATCAACATCCTGTGCTTCCAGAAAAGAAAAAGCTGGACAGTTAGTTGTCAAGGGACTTTCATCTAACCACATGGCCTAGAGAACCCTATATAACTTTTGGGGAATCCAAGCATGCAGAAAACTTTTGTAGAACTTCCCCTCTGGGACCTGAGAGCAGAGAAGCTTGGCAGAAGTTTCCACATCCTTTAGAGAGGGGAGCAATAAAGGAGTAAAAGCTACATTGGTTGCCAAGGGCAAGGAGATAGAGGGGCAGCTCCAATAGTGTCCCATGGTTCTTGAGTGAACTGGGAGAGCATCTGAATTCTTCTCACCCCATCCTGTGGATGGACACAAGATTTTCCCCACTCCATCCTAGGAAAGGAGGTAATGAACTTCCTGTTGGCATGAAATTCTTGTAGTAGAACCTGGGCATTTGGTAAAGGATGTCCTTTAGACTGGCTACCAAATGAGAACGAAGAAATAACAGCAGATGCCAACATGAGAGAATGGCCTTTCGGGGTGATGAAATAAATCTGTGAATCCCAAGGATACTTATGTTCATAGGCACTGTTTGGACCCTCTCAGTTCCACTCCTCCCATAACAGGAAGCTACTGCAGAAGTCCCGAGAATTGAGAGATCAACACAGGGAGGGTGTGGAAGAAGACATCTGTATGTCCCGCATGTAATTTACATGTTCTTATGTCTGGCACACAGCAGGCTCTCAATAAATAATTCACCTTTATTGGTTAGCAATATTATTATTAGTAGTACTTGGTAACTAAATACTGGATGCATATATAACTATTTTAAATATTTTGGTCGATTTTATTTTGTTAAAAACAAAGTTTTATTGGTAGAAATATTATATTTATACATAAATACAGATTTTACTAATGTCCAGGTACTTAACACTGGATACAAGAAATCAAATATAAAATATAAGTATTGTAGAAATATGCTGCTTCTCTGGGTTATCTACTTGAAAACACTAAAATAACTACTGCTGAGCCTGAAAGGCAGATTTGTACAGCAATAATGTTGAAAATGTCACCATAAGTTAGTTTTATGAAATGAATCACCTATTCTTTGAAAAACAGAGGGCCTCTTAGAGATTATAATGATTAGCAAGTAAAAACAGAATAAATGTTGAAATAAATTGATGACATTTCAGAATTGCTTTTCTTACCTTAACACAGAGAAACAGCTCTCCTAGATATTGATATATGAGATTGCTGATGACAAAATGAAAATATGGGCCAGAAAATAGATTTGGGAAAGATCAGTCTTTTGCCCTTTCTTAAAATACAGACATAACTAAAGTGTCAAGAGTGGGACTGCCAGTGATGGTAGAGCATCTGACAGCTCAAACACAGCTTGCTCGTCAGTCTGATGCTGCCAAGCCCGAGATGGCAGGGTTCCACCCTGTAAATATGTCTGTTATCTTGAGGTTAGGAGGACTGGTTTTTGCCTTCATGTGACTGCAGCTTGTAATTACTATAATAAAGTATTGGTTGCCACTTAATCTACAACTCCAGGGCCAATACCCAAACCCTCATTTCCCCAATTGTACAGGCTGTGTTTGCAATATTATCTCCCTTTGAATGCTCTCAATCAGAATACAAAAGACAATGGATAAGGGAGACTATATTTCAGAAGCATTTTTGAGATCTGTCATATTTCCTCATTTGCATGACCACGTACTACAAAATTAAGTTTTGGATTCTAATTTTCTGGCTCATTCAGATGATTTGTTCTGGGGATGTCAGCACTCATGATGCTGATGCCAAGTGTTGTTTATGCCTTCCTGTCCTCTAGGGACTCGTAAATCCATCCTGCATCCACAAGCTGTCAGAGGAGAAGAAAAGCACTGGTCACTAATCTTGTCATGAGCAACTTCATTCTCAGCACCCTGGTTTATAGCTTGGCCTGGATCGAAATGAGCTGGTAATACAAATGTGTACCTTGGATGTCCTTTCTGTCTTTGCCATCAGTTGATCTTCTTTTCTCCTGACATTCTTTGAACCATGTTAGACAGGTGTTACACAAAGTTGAAAACATATCTCTACTAAGGAGTTTTGTGTGCATGTGTTGAACAGGCTAGTGAACAATTTATTAAAGCTTCCTGGGAGCAAGCAGTCCCTCCAGTTGGCTTTTTTGTTTCTCCCTTCTGTATTCTTCCACTTTTCTTACAAGACTGAATATAAAGGGAGAAGCCCCTGCACAAAGTGATAGGAACAGCAATAAGACTGAAAGTTCTCTGATCAAACGGCCCCATTAAATCTACCACTGCCCCCTTGAAGGCCTGTGATGGTTCATTTCTTTCAGCAAAGAATACCACCAGTATTGATGTCATATTCAATAACCTTGAGTTGCGACTTTGGGGAAAAAAAGTATATCTTTCCGAAACAGTGGATATTGAACATCAAGACTTCAAATTATTTTCAATCTTTCTCAGAATGAATAGATACATATTCATTTTCTCTTTCTTAACATTTTTTATTAATATATTTGGCTGTTCTTCTTAACTTCAGATAAAATTATTTGTTCTGGAGGCTATGGAGATAAGAGTTCTCTGTTTACTCACAGCCTAGCTGCATAAACAAACATTTTTACTAGGATTCTCTACTTTCAACACTAATAAAAGAAATAAGTTGTTAAAAAGGAAATATTTTATAGTTATCACTTCAACCCTGTTTAGAATCAGTAGCCAATTTTACTACTTGCACAATTTTTTGGTACTTGGAAATTCATTGTTTTGAAATTTGCTCTTTTCAACTTTATTTTGTCCTGATATCAAAAAACTTTATATTTTAGTTTTATGACAAAAAAAATCTAATATTTTGAGATTTTTTCAACCTCTGGTTTATGCATAACCACTGTAGGAAAAGTGGTTTAACAGAATGGACTTCATATGACTTTGAAGTCAAACTGACTTGAGTTCCAACCCCACCTCTAGTACTTCATAGCTGTGTGCTTTGGGTAAAGATATTTAAATTCTATGTCCCTTAATTCATTCATCGCAAAAAAGAAAGTAATAACAGCACTAACCTTGCAAGGTGTTTGTAAGAAATAAAGGCATTATTTTTAAAGTATCTAGAATAGTGCCTTATGTATGAATAAGGTTTAAATGCATTAACTGTACATCTTATTTATGCCAATTGTCCAGCACCTACACTTATAGGGCAGCCCTGCTCATTAGAAAAAGAAAGTTATATCGGTAAAACAAACATCTAGAGCATTAATTAATTAAAGACACGCAAATATATCATTTTGTGGAGAAGGGTAAGGTATATTTAAGTTGTATGTACCTATTAATTATTATTTTTCTTTTTCAGAGATTTTAATAGGTCTCTTTTGCATTGGCTGACGGTGCCACCTCCTTTCTTTCTTCTATCTACAGTACATCTGAGAGCCTAACTCTAGCCCCAATCCGAAAACAAGCTAGAGTTGTTGTCCCTATTTTCTCTGCCCTCGACTGGCTCTGCCAGATTTCTTTCTTAATTCATTAATTCAGTATCATTACCCAATAAGATCTATGATTAATTTTAACACATATCCACCAGTCAATGACATAGCTTAGGAATAGTTTTTCTTTTCATGAACTATGAACAATGGTTTTAGTGGTATCTAATTTAAAAAATATCTTTCTTAAAGTCCCTCCTACTCCTTCAGATGACTTACTTTGGATAAATCAGGGGTACTCTACCAGTAACCATGCTGGTCTGCCAACAAAGTAACTGCTCCTTTGTATATACAAAATTATAAATTGGTTTTCATGTATATATCCTTTCCTACCTTTCATCCCTAGTTGAATGTACTCCAACCCAAGAGATCAAAGAGGGGATCAAGAGTAATAAATGTTTCTAATTCTCGCTGGATTAATAGTTTTCACAAGGCTTTCCTTCAGATTTTTACTCAGGTTGACCATAAGGTAAAAAGGATAATTTAGAGACACTATGTAGTTAGGGAATATTCTGAAAAGAATGAAAAAATTTATACCTCATGGAAGTGCAACTCAGAACTCTGTTCCAGTAGTTTCTGGCTGGCCTCCATCTGAATTCTTGCAGCCCCTCTCTACTGAAGTTCTCTTCCTGATGGGAAGCCAGCCTAACCTTGTACTACAGTTTCAAGAAAAGAATTCTCTCTGAAGGTGTATGAAAAATTGTCTGAATACAGATATTTCTGGAAAGAGAGTTTCCTTGACTCTTCTCACATCTGAGTTTAAAAAGGCTAAAGATTCCCACACAGCAGTAACCCTAACAGTTCTCGAGTATTGGTCATTTGTGGTTGTGGGCTCCTGGATGTGCTGTTCTGAATCAGAAAATAAATAAATAACCCATATTGTAGCCCTCCAAAGAAAGCACTCAGTGTTTGGCATATTTTTCCTGTGTTCCTCATTGATGCTTTCTTATTGACCTTTCTTTTTTCCTCTAATTTAGAATCAGTTAATCTGTTACTCCTGGGAGGTATGAATTTCCATATTCTGGTTGATTTATATGGATTTCCTGTAAACTGAAGACTGCAGGATGAAACCGATCACCATGATGCCTACAGCAGTGGCCGGCGATAGGACATGAGAAACACCTGATGTTTTCCATTCTTATTAAGGCTGAAATGAGAATACACTATTTTCATTATGCTCCCTGTGCTGGGGAGATTATTTGGGGAACCTCACACTGACAAGAGAAGAATAGAAACATGACATTTTGTACCTTTAGCTGATGTTGTATCATAGTGATAAAAGAATAACTGAAGGTTTTATCTGACCCTTTTAAGAACTGTTGAGTTTATAGGACTTCTGTGGGTAGTGACGTGATAATAACCCAGAATCTAAGAAATTGATGCATTAACTCAGTTTAGATAACATTTACTAGAAAAATGTAAAAGTTTACTAGAAAAATGTAATAGTTCTGAAATTCTGAGTTACATTCACTTGTTTGAAAGAGTGTTGTTAGGATGTTTAATTTCATTTGTTTTATTATATGATTTCTTTTCTTACTTTTTTTGCTTGTGGGAAATATTACATGTATATTCAGTTATCAAAAATAATATAAATACCCATTATTAAGATGAGACTCCTTTTAAAAAGCACAAAACACCTCTCTGACAGCAACACCTCATGTTAAAGGTGTTAAAGGTGAACAATTTGCTACATAACAAAGAAAGAAAAAAGAAAAAACCCTGGGAAGGTCACGGCTGGAGGTTTTTCTTTGTAGTTGAACTTTATTTCAGTTCTTTTAGTGTTCATATTTCCATTTGTCATGAAAATTTAAAATTAAACCTCTCCAATGTGCACATTTTAATTTAATATGAGGGAATGTAATTTATTATTTGGCACAGATTTATTGTTGTAAAAACTCCCACTGATGTCATGGTGAATTCTGTGCATGAAATGAGGGCAAACCAATGATTCACTTTTCATGAATATTAACAATCAATGTTACAGTCTCCTAAAACAGCAGTGTAATGTTCTTTACCAAAATACTCAAATGTTCTTAGCTTATATTTCTTTTACTAAAGCTATAAGGTAGAAAAGAGTTTTATAAGAAGTAATGATATTGCCACAAAAAAGTGGTACAAGATAGAAAGTTGCCAAGTTAATCTGACTGCAAAAGATCCATCAACTCAAGTGACCAAGTGATGATAAGATAACCATGTAGGTAGGGTTACCTTATAACCTATGATGTAGTTTAGTAGATGAATTGCTCTCCTATGTCTGTTGCTGCGATATTATAAAACAACTCTTGTTTTACATATAACTGCATCATAGAAATAGAGCCCTCTCTTTACAAATCAACTCTTCTTTCATTCAACAAATATTCATTGAGTAGCTACTATGTACTGGAATTATGCTAGGTATTTGAGGTCCAGCAATAAATAAGATTGACAATGTCACCAATTTGTCATGGAGCTTATAGTCTAGTGGGAAACACTGGCAATAAATCAACATAAAAGGGGGCAATTATAGATTAATGGACAAATCAGACAGACATAGGAAGAGGTAAGTAATTAATATTTGGCTAACTCTCCACTAACAGTTAACCAGTCCAAATAGTTAACTAACGGTCCAAATAGGACTTTTAGTTAGTTTGTTTTATTCTCATTTTCTGTCCATGTCATCCACAGCATTTCTGTTCAACTCTGGCTCTTCCATTTGAAATTCAGTTATGATGTTTTTGAAGAAAGCAATTAAAAAACAATGTTTTTTGATTTAAGAATTGTTTGAAAAGTGAGAAAGGCTAACAGAGAGATAAACTAGATTATAAGACCATTCACTTCCCTAATTTTGTAATTCTCTATTTGTTGATTGATATGGCAAAAATTTCCATGTATACAATATAAAAACTATAAATTCAAATATATCCTATTAAGTAAGCCAGAAAAAAATAAAATACAATTAAGTGTTAAGTATTCATTGTGAGAAAGTGAAAATAGTATAGTACTTTAAAGCAATGCAGATTAGCAATGATTTTAGAACAGCTTTGTAAAAACCTGCCCAATATATGATGATATTTCCACCCAATGGTACAAATATACATCTCACCAGCTGTTGCAAGTTGGGTTCTCTTGGAAAAAGATTCTGAGATGCAGATTAGAGTGCAAGAGTTTTATTAGGGAGAGCTCTTAGGTTCAAGTCCTTTGGGAATAAATGAAGCAGACTGCGTAGAGAAAGAAATTGAGCAGTGGCTCTGTCTCAACAGAGGTGCCATCCAAACCAGCTAAAGCTGGAATAACCCTTCATATTTATCCTGAATTGGGGTAAGAGAGCCGTTATCTTTATAGCCTCGTAGTCTTCATCAGATGTGGACTCTCCCAGAAAGAAGACATGACTTCGAGCAAGGCACTTGTCTTCAGCAGAGACAATCTCAAAATAAGGCTGACAGAGGAGGACTACGTCCTGACAGTTCTCCTAGCAGCTTCTTCTTAAAGGGTGATCTGGGAGATGTCTGTCCCTTACACCACTTGGAACCACTTCTTTTATACATTCAGGGAGCAGTTAGCCCAGAGCGCTAGTAAGCCTTTCCTGCTGGGGAAATTTAGATGAAGAGAATTAGTGAGAAAAACTACACACACTACTGCTCGAAACGGTTATGGGAGCCACAAATGTTACTTTCTTTTCCTTCACTACTATCCATTCTATCTATTCCCTTCAACATCAACTAGCATATCTGCTGGTCCCAAGGCATGATGCATTCTTAATCCATGAGAAGTTTGAGCCCTTAGTCATCACATCCTTATCAAGCAGGTGTTGTCACACTTGCCCATTCACTATCAAAATAGGGCAAAACAGTATCAAGAGGCCCCAAGCACAGCACCTGGATTATACATTCTGCCGCCACTGAATAACAACAGACCCACCATATACTCCAGATGATCAGATTCAATTAACCTTGACGAAATGGTGATTCTTTTTCTTGCCTCTTGTTTCCCCCTAACCCTGCTCCTTGATCAAGCATCCTCAGATTACCATCTCAGGCATACTAAGGCTGAGTATGTCCTTCAGCTCCTGTGGGGATATTGTCCATTTCCTCCCTTATCTGGCCCTGCATGTCTCCAACTGGGTTATGTCCTGACTTACTCCTAGTGGCCAAGAGGGGAATTGGAGACAGAGCTTGAGGATGGGGTATATGCTAACTTGTATGAGCGAAGCCTCTCCACCAACTTCAAGAAAAGTAGGACTACTAGCCCTAAATACGGAGTGAGCCATTTCTCCAGCTCTGAGGGTTCAGGGGAATTTGGGAGTTCAAAGTTTATAAGTGCCATTAATCCAGATGTTCCCATCCCATGTGTCAAGGTCAAGTGCTTTCTTAACCACGGCCCTGGCCTTAGCATAGCACACCTGATTAGGTGGAGAGTTAAACCATCTTTGGAGCTCTGTTACTACTATGAATAAGCCCCAGGCCTAACCCCCAGTTTTCTCTGACTCTACTGCAGAAAGTAAAATCCTCTTCATGTGTTGAAAATCCCCCTAGCCTTCATACTTGGCTTTCAGTTGTCTATTAATTACTTTGAACCTTTCCTTTTCTTTTCCTAAAGCAATAACATTTAGCATATGCAGCCAATTACAGGTTCTTTTAGCTACATTTTACTCTTCCTCTCTCATATGCCTGAGACATCAAACCATCGAGTGCAATTCCTTCCAGCAGTACACCACCTCAGGTAAATGTTTTAACAATTACAATGGTACTTTGTGCCAGGAGCCATCTATACTCCACCTCCTACCGGTGATGGGGTCATTGCCAGCCAAAAAGCAGGTAATTCAGTTCCAGAGTCCTATCTCTAGTCCACCAGATGACTACTAACACCAGTTGTCCCTGTGGGTTTTCCAGGAAACAGATTCTGTGATGGAAATTCCCAGGCAGGGGATTTACTGGGGAAGGGAAGTGAGGAAGCAGGGTTGGTCAGAGGAAGAAGTTGAGATCTGCTACAATCTCAATGGAAACCTCAGTCAATCCTACATGGAAGATTAAGCTGGGACAACTATTCAGCATTTTCCAGAGTTGGGGGAAATGGGTCAGATCAATGATTGATCTCCCACACTGATCAATCATTGTATATGGGGCACCCCTCATGGGAATGTACCTTAAGCAACATGGCTGTCTATAGCCATGGCAGTTCCCAAAGAAGGCTGAGAGCTAAAAACTATAGACAGGAAGTACAGAATAAATTATTAATTCTTTACAAGAGAATCTGGATGGTGTTATCACAGTGTTCACCAAACTATTATGTAACATTGCTACTCATTTTTAATGTAAATAGAAAAACAAAACCCTCAAACATGTTTTAAAAGGAAGACATTCATGCCAAATATCTTCTTTCTGCTCTCTAAATCCACTTTGTTTCTTGTTGCACTTAGCCAGGCAGAAGTTGAAGAGACAGCAAAGAGTAAATTCAGCCTATTAATTCCTCTAGTTCCCTCCCTTGAGAGCAAATCACTGATCTTCTTAAGCAGCCGACTCTAATGATTCTATTTCTAGGAAGACAGGACTCCTCCCTCCCCCTTATATTTAAAGCATCTGATCAACCCTGCTTCCTTCACTTCCTTTCCCCAGTAAATCCCCTGCATGGGAATTTCCATCACTGCTCCTAGACTGCTGTTCTTGCACTATATTTATGCTTCCTTACACATTGCCCCCACCTTTGTATTAAGTCCATCTGTAAACAAACCCTTCTCAAGTTGTCCTAACTTGAGTGTACCCTTTGTTTCTTAATGAGACCCTGACTGATACAAACATCTTTCTTAATATTATCAGTAGTCTGTAAACTCCCTTAGGGCTACATCTGTGCTTGATTTGTCTTTGTGTCTCTAAGATGCTCCACATGTTCTATAGGTATGCAGTAATTGTGTTAAATGAGCCAGTTTTTTCAAACATATACATAGGATTTTTATTTCAGTCAACACTAATATTATCTGAAGTTCTAATTACTTCTTATTTTGCCAAGGCTGGAGAGAGCATCTTAAATGCGGCAACATTTCTTGCATATTTTAGTTGTAAATAAAATGCTGGCTAACTCAGATTCTCAGTTCCTTAGACCTTATTAGAAAAGGCAGATACTATTTAACTGGTTCATGAGAAGCTAGAGTTAGTTACTCGAGATAGTCCACTATTTGTATAACCTAGTAGAAGTTGTTTGTTTTCTTGTTTTTTCATCTATGCAATAGGTGAATGGAAAACATCACTGAATTCTTCGTAGTTCTGATTTTTTTTTGTTCTCTGATGCAGAAAGTTGTAAAATGGGCACGTTGCTTGGAATTTTCATTTTGTATACTCTTTAACTTCTGAGTCATTGAATTTTTCACAGATAATGCCCTAGGCTATTGATTATCACTTCCTACCTTTTAGTGGATGGAAAAAAAATGAGAAATAGACAATGTCATTGAGATTTTGGCAAAGACAACAATGTGCAGTACATAAATACTGCATTTGTGCTTTGGTGAAGTGGCCATTGCTCAAAGTTAATGGTTTTGGCAGCCATGGATAGCTCAATGTTGACTGACTGACATAAAGGTCAACTGCTTAATTTATGAGCTGTCCTTCCAGAATAAAGACACCGGTGCTGACCTGCTGGCAGGAGGAGCTGCCATTGAGACTGTTGATACAATAGTGATGATAGTTTAAAAAGAATCTATTCACCTTCTTTTGATCCCTGCCTCTTGTGATCAATGGCACTTAAGCCAGGTCAAGATAAGGAACAGACATTTCTGTGGCCATAGAACAAGTTAAGACCAAGTTGCTACAAAGCATTATTAACTTCATGTGCATTTTGTTCTAACAAACTGAACTAGCCAGACATAAGCAATTACTATCTACCACCCAGACTACAGACAAGTTCAGGATGGCATTCTCTATTAGTTCTAAACTGTTCAGAAAAGAATTCAATCACTCCATAATCAAAGTTATTTAAAAATTCCAGTTTGGAATTCAATTTTTTTTTTTTTTTCATACCACAGATTCTAGCCTATACTGTTTTGGATTTTGTCATTGAACTGATAATGGTAATTTACAAAAACTGGTAATTGTAAATGGGTGAAAGTTGAATTTGTCAACAATATGAATATACTATTTAATTTATAGTTTTTTTTAAATCTAGGCACTAATGATATTTGAGTCTGGATAAGTCTTTGTTGCAGATAGGTTGTGCTGTGCATTGTAGAATGTTTAGCAGTATCACTAGCTTCTACCCACTGGATGCCAGCAGCAATACGCCTTATTTGTGACAACCAAATAATGTTTCTAAACATTGCCAAATATCCCTTTGGAGGAAAATTAACCCCAGACTGGGAACAACTGATTTAATTAATAAATATTTTGAATTTATTTTGTTGCCGATCAATGAACATTGGGAACTCTACAATGAATAGAATGTTGCCCTCTACTCCCAAGGATTTTACAATCTGTTCAAAAAAGGAAGATAAGCAAATACTACCACTGAGGTATATGGAAGGTGTCGTATGTGTGTACATGCGTTTAACTTCCTATGCTTTTTTAAATGTTTCATTCAGTAATAATGTATTTGACGATGAATTTGTCATCAACTGATTAGGTCACACCATGCAGCCTTGCCAGAAGGAAAATGGAGAAGCTAGAAACGTCAGGGGGAGGTGATGAGAATAAGGCCAAGATGAAAATAGGATTAGGATGGCTAAAATATGTGGCCCAAACTTTGATACCCTAGTGTGAAATAACACAAGAGTTAAATCTAAAGATGAAAACTGATGTTACTGCAGAGCACCAATCATACATTTTAAAAAGATCTATCAAGAAAACCTTAAAGATCTTTGAAGTCGAAGGTTTACAAGTGTAACATTTACACCTGTATTGTCATGAAACAACCCTTGGCACTACGTTCCTATTGCACAATCTGTTCATGTTGATGCCCTGACCTGAGGACACAGCACAGACTTCGCTAGCTCATCCTTCTCGTTGCAATTTCAAGCTCCAAACTAAATGTCAAAATGCGGCAACACTTCCCTGAAACTCAAAGAAATTAGAAGGAGAACTCCAGCCAGGAGACATAATTCTGTACCAAAAAGTTGCTGCCACATACCAAACAGAAAGATACAAAAGTCTTTTTATATAAAAGGCAATGTAAAACATGTAGTGGAACAAGACTAGGCTTAGTGAGCTCTTCAAAATAAATCTCTTAATGGAACACACAATTCTCAGTTGCGAGAGTCAAATTGAATTAGTATTTATTATGTGGTGAGAAGTGTTATTTAATTTAACCATTTCAGGAAAAGTCCAGGAAAAATGCAAACATATGCAATTCAACAATAGAAATGAATAAGACCTATAGCAGGTCCCCTATGTGAGGAATCATCAGAGTAAGTCAACAGCAGTCCTGCGTTTTGAATGGTACTGTGAGAAGTTCAGGAGAGTGATAGCTATTCTTAGCTTAGAAATCCACATTTCCAGTAGCAACTAAACACTTGGATCACATACTGAGCGCAAATATTCCAAAGACTGCAGAAATATGTACTTTCTATAAAATTTAATTATTTAACATTAATATAAACTACCCGGGTGCTTTAAAAAAGCATCTTATAGGACAATGCAATTTTCTCTCATGCTGAGCAACAAAAACTATTTAAATCCAAGCAAAGTTCTGAATATATGACTAAAATTTATAGTGAATTTTATTTTTTTTATTTATTTATTTTTTTAACCTTTTTTTTTTAACATCTTTATTGGAGTCTAATTGCTTTACAATGGTGTGTTAGTTTCTGCTGTGTAACAAAGTGAATCAGCTATACATATACATATATCCCCACATCCCCTCCCTCTTGCGTCTCCCTCCCACCCTCCCTATCCCACCCCTCTAGGTGGTCACAAAGCACCGAGCTGATCTCCCTGTGCTATGCAGCTGCTTCCCACTAGCTATCTATCTTACATTTGGCAGTGTATATACGTCCATGCCACTCTCTCATTTCATCCCAGCTTCCCCTTCCCCTTCCCCATGTCCTCAACTCAAGTCCATTCTCTACATCTGCGTCTTTATTCCTGTCCTGCCCCTAGGTTCTTCAGAACCTTTTTTTTTTTTTTTTGATTCCATATTTATGTGTTAGCATACAGTATTTGTTCTTCTCTTTCTGACTTACTTCACTCTGTGTGACAGACTCTAGGTCCATCCACCTCACTACAAATAACTCAATTTCATTTCTTTTTATAGCTGAGTAATATTCCATTGTGTATATGTGCCACATCTTCTTTATCCATTCATCTGTTGATGGACACTTAGGTTGCTTCCATGTCCTGGCTATTGTAAATAGAGCTGCAGTGAACACTGTGGTACATGTCTCTTCTTGAATTATGGTTTTCTCAGGGTATATGTCCAGTAGTGGGATTGCTGAGTCGTATGGTAGTTCTATTTTCAGTTTTTTAAGGAACCTCCATACTGTTCTCCATAGTGGCTGTATCAATTTACATTCCCACCAACAGTGCAAGAGGGTTCCCTTTACTCTACACCCTCTCCAGCATTTATTGTTTGTAGATTTTTTGATAATGGCCATTCTGACCAGTGTGAGGTGATAGCTCATTGTAGTTATGATTTGCATTTCTCTAATGATTAGTGATGTTGAGCAACCTTTCATGTGTTTGTTGGCAATCTGTATCTCTTCTTTGGAGAAATGTCGATTTAGGTTTTCTGCCCATTTTTGGATTGGGTTGTTTGCTTTTTTGATATTGAGCTGCATGAGCTGCTTGTAAATTTTGGAGATTAATCCTTTGTCAGTTGCTTCATTTGCAAATATTTTCTCCCATTCTGAGGGATATCTTTTTGTCTTGTTTATGTTTTCCTTTGCTGTGCAAAAGCTTTTAAGTTATTAGGTCCCATTTGTTTATTTTTGTTTTTATTTCCATTTCTCTAGGAGGTGGGTCAAAAAGGATCTTGCTGTGATTTATGTCATAGAGTGTTCTGCCTATGTTTTCCTCTAAGAGTTTTATAGTGTCTGGCCTTACATTATAGTGAATCTTAGATACTAAAATGTGAACCAAAGCTGATAAAGAGAATACTTAATTAATATCTGTTAACATCTGCCAAAATTAGCATCTATTTTGGGATCAGCTACGATTCAAGAGAGCAAATGTCTAGGGGACTGTAAGTAAGGAATCATTTCTTTTTTTCCTATTTTCTAGGGTGAAAGTGGAGGGCAACTATTTAAGCTCAACCCAGAAACAAGTTGACTTGTGTATTTGGCCAAATTATTTTACAAATGGAGGCACATCCTGCCCAGGACTGTCCATAATCATTAGTAAAGAGGATGCAACATGAAAAGGTAAAATAAAAATGACCAATTTATTGCCTCAATTTATTCCAAACAAACATACTTTGTAATACTTGCAAAGATCTATGTGAAATGATTCAAATATGAACTAGAGTCCCTCTTCTCAAGTCGTTCACAATTTAGTAGGGGATGATTAATGCAGAAGCAATAAACTAAAATAGACTTAATTAAAATGCTGTTAATTAAAATACAAAAATAATAAATTTTAAAAGCCTAGAACACTGTGGAAAAGAGGACAGGAATAAAAAAAGGGGGGTTTGCTTTTTCTTAGCTCTGGCAAGCTTTAGAAAATGTTTTTTATGTCTATAATCATAATATGAATTAAAGTCATTCTTATTTATTTGTTGCCCATTCTATGTTCTTACTTGCAAATTTTGACAGCACCCTGAACGGTTATAAGTGATTGTATGAGAGCTATTTAAGGAAGGGATCAGTTTCTCTTTTCTCTTCCAGCTATTTGGACTGAGCCTAAGGTTTCCTTTGAAGTTGTTGATATTTCAATTGGCATCTCAGAAGCATGAGATAATATCCCAGAAGTATAATATCTCAAACATGCCCCAGATGTTTATGTCTTTGAAAGTGTCATTTTATTAGAATGGTAGCATCTTAAGTATTTTTAAAATATATTACACCAGAAACCTGAAAACTTAATATTTTTTCAACCATAATATGCCACTGACCAATAAAAAATAAACATGTAAAGTATTACTTTTCTTCTATATGTTTCCATGCATATAAATTGCATTTAAATGTTTACATATGTGTATGAGTGAACTGTGGGTGTGTGTGTTTATAAAGACATACAGGTTGCAGGTTTATGGCAATGGAAACTAATTATCGTGTCTATAGTCTCCACTATACTTAATTTAAATCCAAAATTGACTATTTAAGTAATAGAATGCATTTACATTCTAATTTATAACATATTTATGCTAATATATGTTATTTTAATAACTTTTTGCTTCTACATTCAATTGCATAGTTTTCAAAATAGGTTCTTAGAAAAATTAAACTGACCATTTATTTAACTAAATCAGTAGCTATTCAAATGATTTATCTAGATATTTTAAAAGATAAAAGTATTGATTATTCTTGAACCAGTTATACCATTATATTTTCTAGAAGGTAATTTAAAAAGAAATCCTGGCTAGGAAATATATAACAAGAACTTCATCAGTCTGAGAATTAAAATTTTTAGGAAATTGTTTCATATTTTTCATACACACACAGTTCAAGAAAATTAGTTTCATATCATTTAAATCAGTGTAATGTGGCAAGGTCATATTACAGAATCAAATCAAGAAAAAAAATTCTGAGAAGTTTTTGTAGTTTAAAATAAGTAGCAGCCTCAAGGGAAAATAAAACAGTAAGGTGCATAATAGCAGGTTTTTACACATGATTACATTATTGATTTATAAAATTATGCTGAAGTTCATGTTCTGCCTCTCTACATGTGAGTGCAATGCACTCTGTATAATTATGTTATCCACACCATGTTTAAAAAGTGCAATAAGAATATTAAAATACTTGGCCATGTAATTAAGAGACTACATTCCAACCATGATCACTGACAAATGAGATTGGTGTTAAACTTACCTCAGAAAGACCAACTTTCCTAAGAGGACTATAAATAGATTGGCATCCTTGTTGAAAGATTGTAACATTTTCCCCCCATTTCATTTACTAAAGTGAAATCTTTATAACATGCTTGACTGTGGCAGTTCAGCTAAATAGACTGCCCATTGAACAGTTACAAAGTGAAATATTAACAAAGCTGATTGGGTCCTTAGACCAAACCCATTTGTAAAAATCAATTCAAGCTCAGGAAAATATGTATGCTATATTTTATCACCGTAGAAAACTTATATTGGAAAATAATAATCATGTATCCAAGGAACAATTTATAAAAACCGCATTGTAAACAATGGTGTCATTACAATAATCAGCCATAAACAAAGAGAACATAAATGATACATAGTCCTTTCAAAAACCCTGAAAGTAGAATTATATGGTAGAAATAACATTGTATTCATGTTATTTTAATTTATTTTATGCTATTCAAGAAAACAGATACATCTTAGCAGGTGCTGAATAATGAGCAGAAAAATGAACATTTCTATTAGATGTACCTGGATAGTCACAGCTTAGATAACAATACCCCAAAGAAATCCAATCACTATAGACTGTAAGCAATGAGATTCTACCACTTTTCTCTGGAATGTTTCACTATTTCATGTTCTGTTATGTCTTTTCAAATTAAACAGAATGCCATTTCTAGTTTTTATAATGTGATCTATCATTGAATATGCATGTGGATATAAAGAGTATTTTAAAAGTTTCACCAGGTCTTATAATTCTCTAGCTCTCTATTAGGTATATAAATAGGCATTACAAAGAAAATTATACCTTTTTTGAGTGCCATTGCCAAGTCTTTACAGATACCAAATCACTTTGGCCTAACAAAATAACTTTTGCTAAAAACCTTGGCCTAACAAAATTCCTAGAAGGTAGGGTACTTTGATTTCACAGAGCTTTATGCATGAAAGTAAAGTAAATGAGTAAATAGCTTTCCCATTTTCACAGACAGCATGGAGTCCACCCAGGATTTGAACTGAGGGGGATAAGGTAGAATATTATTCTTAATCACTATGTTTTATGCTACAAATATCCTCTAGCAGAAACTTGCAGACATCCTCGTCTCAAAAGTAACAGAGTTATGAAAAATCTTGCTGATATTCCCCCAAGTATTAAAGGATAAAGCTAGATTGACACTTCCTATTTTTATGATTGTTGATTTTCTCTTCTGGACAAAAAGTGTAGAGAGGATCTCAGAGATAATCTTTTACGGAGTTAAAATAACTAAAGAAGAATGTTTAGGTGCTACAAACAAAATTTAACACTTCATGAAGTGGGCAGTCTCCATACTCAAGAGTTAGGAGAACTGCAAAAAGGGGCAGAAGGCAGGAAGTCTTTATAGGATAACGAATAGGAAACAAGGAAGGGAAAGAATAAAAATATCTGATTGGTTGGGGTTACATATCTGGCTTCATTTGAGGTTCCAAAGAAGTGGGGGGGGGATCATCCATGTTACTTGGCAGTCATGGATCAGTAACTTAGATGGTCTGACTTTTGAGTAGATGGACCATTTACAAGAATATGAAACCAAAAGCTGAAGGTTTGTTTTGCTAACATGGTTTTCCAGGTTCAGTGGCATCCAGCCTACCAAAGAAAAGTTAATGTGAGACCAACTTGACAATTCAAACAAATTTTATTTAACACTTCATGATGTGGGCAGCCTCTACTCTCAAGAGTTTGGAGACTGCATACTTCATGAAGAGTTAAAGTCTACATCACCTAAATTGTCTTCTTTAGTCATTTTAACAAGGGCCATTTTTTTGGCAGAATAATTCAGTTGACTAGGAGAAAAAGAAGAATAAAAAGAGAAGGAAAAGAAAGAAAGAGAAAGAAAGAAAGAAAGAAAGAAAGAAAGAAAGAAAGAAAGAAAGAAAGAAAGAAAGAAAGAAAGAAAGAAAGAAAAAAAAAAAAAAGAGAAAGGAAAAGATCCTAGTCCATGTTAAATCAAAAAACCTTAAACCAAAGATATTTTACCAAAGTCTATCATGATTCTTCTGGCATTGGGTGTATGCACTGAAGCCTTAGGGGCCCGTTATGGGCTAGGTTTGAGCTGAATAGGGAGTTTGTCCCCTGACAACAAAAAGACCTAGAAAATATCAAAGAAAAGTCTCTTAAAAACAGCTCAAGCTCATATCCCACTCCATTCAAGTGACTAAAATGTAGAAAAAAATAATGCAAACTATTCATACCTGGCCACCCAGGTAAATGATAGGGATTCACTCCATTTCTGAAAACTTTAGATAGAACTGTGCCAAGTCAGAAAAGGAGGCAAAAAAAAATTCAGTTGGGTTCCATATAGCTATTCTACTGAGAAAGGAACTGAAGAAAAGGAAGGCAGCAATCAAAAGACTCTTAGAACATACAATCTGAGTGAACAGAAACAGAAGAAAAAAATTAGAAAACAAATGCTTCAAGTACTAAATCAAGTAGAGCACGGGATCTATGAAAGAAGAGATTAGTGATCAGATAATCGGTAAAGAGATGAGCTTGTAGGAGATACAGTAGTTAGAAAACAAAGTGAGAAGAATGGTGCCATTGCAGTAACAAGGGTACTTTAGAAACAGGAAGTAGGAATTGGAAGACCATTTCTAATGATAAGGTATTTGCCTAGAGATTATCATTTAGACTGAAGAGAGGAAAGACAAAGTAGGAAAAGCAGGTTTGATGATAAATGGAAGATTTTGAGAAGAGAAACATGGAAAATTGGAGCCTCCCTGATGCAGAAAGCATAACAAGTAGAATAGGGGAAAAAATTAAAGATAAATACTTTCCTGAAATGAGAAAATAGCTTAATTTACACACTGACAAGGTTCATTCTGTTCCCAGAAAAATTAATAGAGAACATTCAAAACCAAAACATCTCCTGTTGAAATTATTGAATTATAGGGATAAAATAATAATGATGCCAAAGGCATTCAGAAAAAGGAAGCAAGTCACCTATAAGCAACAACAACAACAAAATCAGGAGGGCCTCAGACTTGTTTAAGCCAATCGTTGTGGATTGAAGTCAAGTCTATAATGTTTCCAAGGAAAAGGGAGTGAATAGAAATTCCATTCACAGCCAAGTCACTATTAATGTGTAAAAGAAACAAAACGATATTCTCAGATTGTCTGGAATTTGGGAGACATATTACCTGCAAGCTAATCTTTATATAATTTATACAACTAACATACTAGTCAAAACAATGAAATTCTGATGTGACAACTATTGTAACTAAAACAAAATACAAAGGTATAAGTGGGATAAACTTACCAGTTTAAAGGAAAAGTTTGTTTTCTAAAAAAAAAACCCAACAATAAGTTGTACATAAGTGATGTTTAAAGTGACTCAAAAGAATAAAATAAACACGCAAGAATATAATAAATAAATATATGCATACAAATATAAATCATGTGATAATAAGACCTGGAAATTTGGCATTCAAGAAAAATTTATTCATTGGACCAAAGAAGAGTGCTTTGGTAAGAGATAATGTCTTAAAAGAACAGATAACTGTCATTAATATGTCCCCAAATATATATATATATCAATTTTTTTTAAATCATGGGAAGATTTGTCAGACACACAAGAATAGATATAAATAGAATACAGACATATTCTATATATATATAGAATATATTTTTAACAGTTCTCTGAACAAACACAAAATTAAGTAAGAATCTGAATAATATAATATGGTTGATTTAAAAGAAATATAACAAAACTATATGCAAACAACAGAGGATGTATCTTATCAAGATTCCATGAACCACTTATTAAATAGGTTTAGCTTGACATTGGCAGGATAGAAAAATAATCTGCTGCTCAGAAACAGTTAATAAATATACAATTGAGATGTTCTGCCTGTATGTTACTTAAACAACTACTCTAAAAGAATGCTCTCAATTGTCTCCTTCATATTCCTAATTATTTCACTCAATTATCATATTAACGCCTTAAAAATAGGACATTCTTATCTGGCCTTTTAGATCTGGTGTGTGTGATTGTATAAAATGAGCCCTTTAAGAAGAATTTTTTCTGCAAAGGAGATTCAAAATACTTGCATATGTGCTTCAACTTCTGGGAACCAGCATGGAATGTCAGTGACAGATGAGCTAGTTATTTCAGAATTCCATTTTATGATAGTATTTCAGAAATGTTAAGTCTTGTGGCAGTTTTGTCAGATCAAAAAGCTGTAATTCAGTGATGACAATAATGCTGAGCAGTTAGTTCTGGCCCCATAGTTTGATGCCATCTTTCCATTCGCAGATCAATCCCCCATACACCACTGTCACATAAAAAACACCCCATTGCACTGTACAATTTGGCACGATTGCCTAAGAGGCCTGGATTGAACTGGCATTAATTAGCTATGTCACGCTATTATTTATTCCCCATGAATTTGCTTTTACCATTCAGATCAGGGATGAATTCACTAGCACAGCAATTGTAGAAACGATGTATGATCCACTTGCTTGTGTTTGGTCTAGTATTCCTCTACACAGAAAAGTCGGTGCTGTAGAAATTAATGCACTCTAAATTTTATTCCATCTTTTGTACCCTCCCTTCCCTTCTTAGCACAGATAATTCACATGTTAAGAGACCATCCCCAGCTTGAAAACTGCAAGTGAAGCTCAGTTACTTTTCTTCCCTCTGTGACAGTTTTGTTTTATTCCTCTTGCCAAATTCTCCCTCTACCTAGCACATCCTCCTTTCTGCCAATGGTCTCCCTTCCTGGGTTTAAATGTTTGAGAAGTATTTCATCCTGGATTCCTATGTGAAGTCAGATATATATCCCTATTTATCCTGAGATGGGAAACCTTAAAACAGAGAATATCCATAAATAATATGGAAATATAATTATCCAATAGGATATATAATGGTCTTAGGTGAACCCTTTGGCAACATTCATTTTAAAGATATTGTTGAGCAGCTTAAGGCATTTTATTGTCCATTTTATTGTCCAGTATGTCTGGTACAGAACTTTATTCTTTCTTAAAAACTTGTCTATATCCAGGCAGGTATATAGGACACAGAGCGTTTAACTTTGTGGCCCAGAGTCAAACTAGTCCCATAAAACTATAGACAGTCTTCCAAATTGTGTGCTTTAATAAATGGTTGAAAAGCACTGCATAATTTTTTTCTTCTAATGTGTCAGAAACATGGATTAAAAAGCAAACAAGTTCTCCAGGATGTCACTGTTAAAAGATATTACTGGACATTATTTTATAAACTCTACAGTTATATAGTATGGGTAGTTACTCGTTATGAAGTTTTAAACTGTAAATCACAGAAAATTCTGACTCAGGAACAAAAAAATATTTCTCTCTTGTAACAAAAGTCATCAGGTAAGGTAGCTTCAACATAACAAAGTACCTTGCCATTCTCAATATGTCACTGTAGCTCCTGTCATAACAGGAAGATGATTGTTGCAATTTTAGCCATTACATGCAGTCATTTCCCTACCCAGTAAAAGGGAAAAATAAAATCTTTTCCAGTACAATTCAAAAACACCTTCTCATATTTCATTGGCCAATATTGTAACAAATCATCAAGATTAACCAATCACTGACAAGGAGAATAGGGCCACTATGGTTGGCTTTGGCAAATCAGTAATTACCACTGGACCTCAGGATACTGCCATCCTTCCCAGAGTCACAATGTGGATTTTGCCATCAAGAAA
This sequence comes from Balaenoptera musculus, assembly GCF_009873245.2. Lineage (NCBI taxonomy): Eukaryota > Metazoa > Chordata > Mammalia > Artiodactyla > Balaenopteridae > Balaenoptera > Balaenoptera musculus. Next base: position 103,645,959 of record NC_045788.1, on the reverse strand, counting down.
GAAGAGGTTTGGAAAAGCAGCCAATAGTATCGGGGGAATTCATTTGCTGAATTAGCTAATTCATATTTTATTTTTCTAAGAGAATGGAACTCAAGGCAGGTAAATGATGTTTAGTGGAATTTAGAACATTGATAGGACAAAAGCCTATATATTTGAGGCAAATAATAAAGGGTCAGGAAAAACATTTTCCTAGAGTAAAGATCACTTACTTATCTGACAGATGTTTATGTTAATAATAGGTGGCAAGGACAGCCTCATCCACCAGAGGGCAGAAAGGAGAAGCAAGAAGAACTATACTTCTGCAGCCTGTGTAACGAAAGCCACATTCACAGAAAGATAGACAAAATGAGAAGGCAGAGGACTATGTACCAATTGAAGGAATAAGATTAAACCCCAGAAAAACAACTAAATGAAGTGGAGATAGGCAACCTTCCAGAAAAAGAATTCAGAATAATGATAGTGAAGATGATCCAGGACCTTGGAAAAAGAATGGTGGCAAACATTGCGAAGATGCAAGAAATGTTTAACAAAGATATAGAAGAATTAGAGAACAAACAGAGATGAAAAATACAATAACTGAAATGAAAAATACACTAGAAGGAATCAATAGCAGAATAACTGAGGCAGAAGAATGGATAAGTGACCTGGAAGACAGAAAGGTGGAATTCACTGCTGTGGAACAGAATAAAGAAAAAAGGATTAAAAGGAATGAAGACAGTCGAAGAGACCTCTGGGACAATATTAAATGCACCAACGTTCGCATTATAGGGGTCCCAAAGGAGAAGAGAGAGAGAAAGGACCCAAGAAAATATTTGAAGAGATTATAGTTGAAAAATTCCCTAACATGGGAAAGGAAAGAGCCACTCAAGTCCAGGAAGTGCAGAGAGTCTCAGGCAGGATAAACCCAAGGAGAAACATGCCAAGACACACAGCAATCAAATTGACAAAAACTAATAACAAAGAAAAATTATTAAAAGCAACAAGGGAAAAATGACAAATAACATAGAAGGGAACTCCCATAAGGTTAACAGCTGATTTCTCAGCAGAAACTCTACAAGCCAGAAGGGAGTGGCACGATATATTTAAAGTCATGAAAGGAAAGAACCTACAACCAAGGTTACTCTACCCAGCAGGATCTCATTCAGATTCGATGGAGAAATCAAAAGATTTAAAGACAAGCAAAAGCTAAGAGAATTCATCACCACCAAACCAGCTCTACAACAAATGCTAAAGGAATTTCTCTAAGTGAGAAACACAAGAGAAGAAAAGGGCCAACAAAAACAAACCCAAAACAATTAAGAAAATGGTAATAGGAACATACATATTGATAAGTACCTTAAATGTGAATGGAAAAAATGCTCCAACCAAAACACACAGGCTCGTTGAATGAATACAAAAACAAGACCCGTATATATGCTGTCTACAAGAGACCCATTTCAGACCTAGGGACACATACAGACTGAAAGTGAGGGAATGGAAAAAGATATTCCATGCAAATGCAAAGCAAAAGAAAGCTGGAGTAGCAATACTCATATCAGATAAAATGACTTTAAAATAAAGAACGTTACAAGCGACAAGGAAGGACACTACATAATGATCAAGGGATCAATCCAAGAAGATATAACAATTATAAATATATATGCACCCAACATAGGAGCACCTCAATACATAAGGCAAATGCTAATAGCTATAAAAAAGGAAATTGACAGTAACAAAATAATACTGGGGGATTTTAACACCTCACTTGCATCAATGGACAGATCATCCAGACAGAAAATTAATAAGGAAACACAAGCTTTAAATAACACAACAGACCAGACAGATGTAATTGATATTTATAGGACATCCCATCTGAAAACAGCAGATTACACTTTCTTCTCAAGTGCACATGGAACATTCTCCTGGATAGATCCCATCTTGGGTGACAAATCAAGTCTCAGTAAATTTAAGAAAACTGAAATCATATCAAGCATATTTTCTGACCACAATGCTATGGGATTAGAAATCAATTACAGGGGAAAAATGTAAAAAACACAAACACATGGAGGCTAAACAATACTTTACTAAATAACCAAGAGATCACTGAAGAAATCAAAGAGGAAATCAAAAAATACCTATAAACAAATGACAACGAAAACTTGATGATCCAAAACCTATGGGATGCAGCAAAAGCAGTTCTAAGAGGGAGTTTATAGCAATACACTCAAACCTCAAGAAACAAGAAAAATCTCAAATAAGCAATCTAACCTTACACCTAAAGGAACTAGAGAAAGAAGAACAAACAAAACCCAAATTTAGAAGAAGGAAAGAAATCATAAAGATCAGAGCAGAAATAAATGAAATAGAAACAAAGAAAACAATAGCAAAGATCAATAAAACTAAAAGCTGGTTCTTTGAGAAGATAAACAAAACTGATAAACCTTTAGCCAGACTCATCAAGAAAAAGAGGGAGAGGACTGAAATCAATAAAATTAGAAATGAAAAAGGAGAGGTTATGACGGACACTGCAGAAATACAAAGCATCATAGGAGACTACTACAAGCAACACTATGCCAATAAAGTAGACAACCTGGAAGAAATGGACAAAGTCTTAGAAAAGTATAACCTTCCAAGACTAAGCCAGGAAGAAATAGAAAATATGAATAGACTAATCACAAGTAATGAAACTGAAACTGTGATTAAAAATCTTCCAACAAACAGAAGTCCAGGACCAGATGGCTTCACAGGTAAATTCTATCAACCAGTTAGAGAAGAGCTAACACCCATCCTTCTCAAACTCTTCCAAAACGTTGCAGAGGAAGGAACACGCCCAAACTCATTCTGCAAGGCCACAATCACCCTGATACCAAAACCACACAGAGATACTACAAAAAAAGAAAATTTCAGACCAATATCACTGATGAATATAGATGCAAAAATACTCAACAAAACACTAGCAAACAGAATCCAACAACATATTAAAAGGATCATACACCATGATCAAGTGGGATTTATCCCTGGGATGCAGGGATTCTTCAATATATGCAGATCAATCAATGTGATACACCATATTAACAAACTGAAGAATAAAAACCATATGATCATCTTAATAGATGCAGAAAAAGCTTTTGACAAAATTCAATGCCATTTATGATAAAAACTCTCCAGAGTGAGCACAGAGGGAACCTACCTCAACATAATAAAGGCCATATATGACAAACCCACAGCCAACATCATTCTCAATGGCATAAAGTTGAAAGCATTTCCTCTAAGATCAGGAGCAAGACAAGGATGTCTACTCTTGCCACTATTTTTCAACATAGTTTTGGAAATCCTAGTCACGGCAATCAGAGAAGAAAAAGAAATAAAAGGAATCCAAATTGGAAAAGAAGAAGTAAAACTGTCACTGTTTGCAGATGACATGATACAATACACATAGAATTCTAAAGATGCCACCAGAAAACTGTTAGAGCTAACCAATGAATTTGGTAAAGTTGCAGGATACAAAATTAATGCACAGAAATCTCTTGCATTCCTACACACTAACAAAGAAAGATCACAAAGAGAAATTAAGGAAACAATCCCATTTACTATTGCAACAAAAGGAATAAAATACCTAGGAATAAACTTACCTAAGGAGATAAAAGACATGTACTCAGAAAACTATAAGACACTGATGAAAGAAATCAAAGATGACACAAACAGATGGAGAGATATACCATGTTCTTGGATTGGAAGAATCAATATTGTGAAAATGACTACACTACCCAAAGCAATCTACAGATACAATGCACTTGCTATCAAATTACCAATGGCATTTTCTACAGAACTAAAACAAAAAATTTTAAAATTTGTATGGAGACACAAAAGACCCTGAATCGCCAAAACAATCTTGAGGGGAAAAAAAGTGGAGCTGGAAGAATCAGACTCCCTGACTTCAGACTATACTACAAAGCTACAGTAACCAAGACAGTATGGTACTGGCACAAAAACAGAAATGTAGATCAATGGAACAGGATAGAAATCCCACAGATAAACCCACACATCTATGGTCAACTAATCTATGACAAAGGAGGCAAGGATATACAATGGAGAAAAGACAGTCTCTTCAATAAGTGGTGCTGGGAAAACTGGCCAGCTACGTGTAAAAGAATGAAATTAGAACACTTCCTAACACCATACAAAAAAAATAAACTCAAAATGGATTAAAGACCGGACACTATAAAATTCTTAGAGGAAAACAAAGGAAAAACACTCTTTGACATAAACCACAGCAAGATCTTTTTTGGCCCACCTCCTAGAGTAATGGAAATAAAAACAAAAATAAACAAATGGGACCTAATGGAACTTAAAAGCTTTTGCACAGCAAAGGAAACTATAAACAAGACAAAAAAACAGCCCTCAGAATAGGAGAAGATATTTGCAAATGAATCAATGGACAAAGGATTAATCTCCAAAATATATAAACAGCTCATGCAGCTCAATATGAAAAAAAAAACAACCCAATCAAAATATGGGCAGAAGACTTAAATAGACATTTCTCCAAAGAAGACATACAGACGGCCAAGGGACACATGAAAAGGTGCTCAACATCACTAATCATTAGAGAAATGCAAATCAAAACTACAATGAGGTATCACCTCACACCAGTCAGAATGGCCATCAACAGAAAAATCCACAAACAACAAATGCTGGCGAGGGTATGGAGAAAAGGGAACCCTTTTGCACTGTTGATGGGAATGTAAATTGATACAGCCACTATGGAGAACAGTATGTAGTTCCCTTAAAAAACTAAAAATAGAATTACCATATGACCCAGCAAACCACTACTTGGCATATACCCTGAGAAAACCATAATTCAAAAAGACACATGCACCCCAATGTTCTTTGCAGAACTATTTGCAATAGCCAGGTCATAGAAGCAACCTAAATGCTCATCGACAGATGAACAGATAAAGAAGATGTGGTATATATATACAATGGCATATCACCCAGCCATAAAAAGGAATGAAATTGGGTCATTTGTAGAGACGTGGATGGACCTAGTGTCTGCCATACAGAGTAAAGTAAGTCAGAAAGAGAAAAACAAATACCGTATATTAATGCATATATGTGGAATCTACAAAGATGATACAGATGAACCAGTTTGCAAGGCAGAAATAGAGACACAGATGTAGAGAACAAATGTATGGACACCAAGGGGGGAAAGCGGGGGGTGGAGGTGGTGGGATGAACTGGGAGATTGGGATTGACATATATACACTAATATGCATAAAACAGATAACTAATAAGAACCTGCTGTATAAAATAAATAAATAAAACAAAATTCAAAATAATAGGTGGCAAAGAGGATTAGGAAGACTCTAGTTAAGGAGATTAAAAAAAAAAAGAGAAGGTAGGGCACTGAAACCCTGATGCTTAAGGAGACAAATTTACCTTCTTGCATTTGTTTTTAATTAAAACCAGGGCAAAGAAGAATTCAAAAATCTTTGCTCAGCCTTTAAAGATCCCAGGCCCTGTTGTTTCTTCTGTATTTCCCTTTCTTCATTCTGTTACATATGTAACAAATATTATTCTATGTGATTGGAATGTAGCAGTGAACAGAATGGACAGGAGTCTGTATTTAGAAAAGTTCCCTGCCCTCAAGGAGTATAAAGAGTAAACAATAAATATAATTTAAGAGACAAATAGTATTAAGAGAGCAAACAGTATAAAAGGAGACAAACAGTAAACAATAAATATAATAAAGAAATAAATGATATTGTCTCTTAGAAATTGGTAAGTCCTGTGGGGGAAAAAAGGGAGAGAAACATGTAAGGCAAGGTATTGGAGACCACGAGTGCAAGTGGGATACAATTTTTTTTAAGTATAGTTGATTTACAATATTATATTAGTTTCAGGTGTTCAGCATCATATTCTGTGTACAATTTTAAATAGGGTATTTAGAGTATATCTTATTGAAGTGATATTCAAGTAAAGACTTTCTGTTGTTCAGATCACCTTTCACTTAATGTTAAGTTGCAATGCAGTGTAAAGTTTTTGAAGTATTAAATACCCTACATGAATATTAAAATACATTCATTACATAGTCTATAAAATAATGATACATTTTATTAAACTATGTTAGGAAATCTTATATTTCTCTGAATATCTCACTAACGGTAGCTTTCAATTTCTGCTATGTATTAAAAATCACCACCCAAATTGATTTTTTCCTTAAATTATGACTAGTTCTTGGTTTATTAAGCTATTAAGTCTTCCTCTTAAGTTCTGTCCAATTCATTCTGTACCCAAAGCCCTTAGCTCTCCAATTGGCTAAAATAGAACCTCCTTTTTAATTTTTCTGGGAATGATATCTTCTACTAAAAAAGAAGTAGACTTCAGAAGAGGGGCAGAGGCTTATAAGGGATTAAGAGAGGAAGGCTTCACCCAGGTTACCAAACAAAATAGCCAGTGATCAGTCCTAGAGATCAAAGGTGTAAAAAATTACCTTTGTACCCAGCTGGCTTTGGCTATTGATTTATTTGGTGTAAAACATAGAAAGTGCTACCCTTAGGGATAATTTTAATTTAATCAATGGTTATTTTTGATATCCTTTGAAGGCTCCCTCTACTTCTCAATCTCTGGATACCTAACATGTTTGTTACCTGAGGCTCCCATAATGGTCAGTTCCCCTTCCCAAAGGGCCCCAGGTTTTGAAAGTTTGAATCTCCTCTTCATTTCCCACCCTTGTAGATATAGGAATACCTCATTTTATTGCACTTCACAGATATTGCATCTTTTACAAATTGAAGGTTTGTGGCCACCCTGCATTGAGCAGTGAGTCTCTGTCACATTTCGGTAATTCTCGCAGTATTTCAAACTTTATCTTATTATTATTATATTTGTTATAGTGATCTGTGATCAGTGATCTTTGATGTTACTACTGTAATTGTTTCGGGATGCCACAAACCGCAATCATATAAGTCGGCAAACTAAGTTGATAAATGTTGTGTGTGTTCTGATTGCTCTATTGACTGGCAGTTCACCTATCTCTCTCCTTCTCCTGGGGCCTCCCTATTCCCTGAGACACAACAATACTGAAATTAGGTCAATTAATAACCCGAAAATGGCCTCTAAATAGTCAAGTGAAAGGAAGAGTCACGCATCTCTCAGTTTAAATCAGAAGCTAGAAATGATTAAGCTTAGTGAGGAAGGCATGTTGAAAGCCAAGACAGGCTAAGACTTAGGCCTCTTGTGCCAAATAACCAAGCTGTAAATGCAAGGAGAAGTTCTGGATGAAAATTAAAAGTGCTCCTCCAGTGAACACACAGAAAGCAAAACAGCCTTATTGCTGTTAGGAAGAAAGTTTTAGTGGTCTGGATAGAAGATCAAACCAGCCACAACATTCCCTTAAACCAAAGCCTAATCCAGAACAAGGCCCTAAATCTTCAATTCTATGAAAGCTGAAAGAGGCAAAGAAGCTGTCTCCATAACATAAAAGTACAAGATAAAGCAGCAAGTGCTGATGTAGAAGCTGCACCAAGTTATCCAGAAGGTCTAGCTAAGATAATTAATGAAGGCAGCTACACTAAGCAACAGATTTTTAAACAAAACAGTCTTACATTGGTAGAAGATGCCATGTACGGCTTTCATAGCTAGAGAGACGTCAATGTCCGGCTTCAAATTTTCAAAAAATAAACTAACTTTCTTGTTTGGAGCTAACACACTGGTGACTTGAAGTTGAAGCCAATGCTCATTTACATTCTGAAAATTCTGGTGCCCATAAGAATTATGCTAAATCTAGTCTACCTATGCTCTATAAGTGAAACAACAAAGCACATCTGTTTATAACATGGTTTACTGAATATTTTAAGCTCACTGTTGAGAACTACTTCTCAGATAAAAAGATTTCTTTCAAAAATATTACTACTCATTGACAATGTACCTGGCCACCTAAGTGCTCTGATGGAGATATACAAGATGAATGTTGTTTTCATGACTGCTAACACAATATCCATTCTGCAGCCCATAGATCAAGGAGTGGTGTAAGAGTCTGAAGTCTTATTATTTAAGAAATACATTTCATAAGGCTAGAGCTGCCAAAGATGGTGATTCCTCTGTTGGATCTGGGCAGTCAATTGAAAACGTTCTGGAAAGAATTCGTCTTTTAGATACCATTAAAAACATTCGTGATTCATGGGAAGATGTCAAAATATCAACATTAATAGGAGTTTGGAAGAAATTGATCCTAACCCTCATGAATGACTTTGAGGAGTTCAAGACTTCAGTGGAAGAAGCAACTGCAGATGTGGTGGAAATAATAAGAGAACTAAAATTAGAAATGGATCCTGAAGATGTGACTGAATTGCTGTTATCTCATGATAAAACTTGAAGGGAGGGGCTTCCATGGTGGCGCAGTGGTTGAGAGTCTGCCTGCCAATGCAGGGGACACGGGTTTGAGCCCTGGTCTGGGAAGATCCCACATGCCGCGGAGCAACTAGGCCCGTGAGCCACAACTACTGAGCCTGTGCGACTGGAGCCTGTGCGACTGGAGCCTGTGCTCCGCAACAAGAGAGGCCACGATGGTGAGAGGCCCGCGCACTGCGATGAAGAGTGGCCCCCGTTTGCCACAACTAGAGAAAGCCCTCGCACAGAAATGAAGACCCAACACAGCCAAAAATAAATAAATAAATAAATAAAAATTAAAAAAAAAAAAACTTGAAGGGATGAGTTGCTTCTTATGAATGAGCAAATAAAGTGGTTTCTTGAGATGAAATCTACGCCTGGTGAAAATGTTGTGAAGATTGTTGAAATAACAACAAAGGATTTAGAACATTATACAAACTTAGTTGATAAAGTAGTGGCAGTGTTTGAGAGAACTGACTCCAGTTTTGAAAGAAGTTCTGCTGTGGGTAAAACACAATCAAACAGCTTTGCATGATGCAGAGAAATCATTTATGAAAGGAAGTGTCAATTGATGCAGCAAACTTCAATTTGTCTTATTTTAAGAAATTTCTACAGCCACCCCAAACTTCAGCAACCACCACTCTGATGAATCAGCAGCCATGAACACTGAGGCAAGACCCTCCACCAGCAAAAAGATTACTACTCATTGAAGGCTTAGATGATAGATATCATTTTTTAGCAAAAAATTATTTTTTAAATTAAGGTATATACACTTTTAGACATAATGCTATTGCATAATTAATAGACTACAGTATACTGTAAATATAACTTTTATATGCACTGGGAAACCAAAAAAAATTTGTGTGATTTACTTTATTGCAATAGTCACTTTATTGTGGTGGTCTGGAACTGAACCCACAATATCTCTCAGGTATGCCTATAAATCTCTTAGGTCCATCCTAGGTTCTAGGTACTAATTTGACAGTTATTTTGCACAAAAGTACATACAGATAAGAATATTATAATTTGTCCTAAATAATATGCACACATTTTTGCAAGGATCTTGCGTTTCTTAATCCAAAAAGATATAGTGGATAATAGCAGATATATAGGAGACATTTTAGAAAGCACATGTGCTTCAAATCACAACTCTGGCCAGAGCATAAAGCACCCCTCCTTAGGTTCCATTTTGTGGAAAATACTTCTCTCTTCAAATTTTTTTTTTCTCTCTCTCACTCCTGGAAATTTGAATTTCACTATAATGTAGTAGGAAAAATACTCCAATAAGCTGGGGTACTTTATACAATAGCTTTAGTGGATCAACACTGTGGAAGTTAGATTGTAAGGGACATTATTCTCAACTAGGATTCTTAGTATCCCCTACAGGAATGTTTGGAAATGTGGAGGTAATCTTGGAAGTAACCCATACTTTGAATGGGCACTGGCACTAGTGGATGGGGCCAAACATGCTGGATATTCTTCAAGGGTGAAGAAAATCCTGTGCTGTGAAAATGGTCCCATCCAAAATGTGAATAGTGTCCCTGTAGAGAAACACTGGAGGATGTAAATTGGTAGAAGCAATGGAGGGTGTACAAAAGGAGACCCTACAGTCAGCTCTATTGAATACATGTTGGTGAAATCAAGAAGGTATGATGACTACCTTAGGGCAAGTGAGAAGGAAAAGGAACAAGCATGGGGAAAGTGACTGTTCCATTTCAAACACAAACATAGGTAGCCTATTCTATACTTTTTAAATTCCACACAGTAATTCTTATTTTTACCACTGAGAAAACTGAAGCTCAGAGAGGTTAAATAATTCATACAAATTCAATGTATTAGTGAGTGTTGGAGCCAGGATTCAAACATAGTTGCAATGAACTCCAAAGTTCCCATCTTTTCTCCTACAGTGGAAAGACATCAAAGCACTGCTCCGGTATCCAATGCAATCAGCTTGCTTGTGTGAGCTTACAATTAATTACTATGTATGAACATAAAGACTCAACACAAACTTGTTTTTCCAGGGTCTCAGGCCTTATGTAAAAAAATTGGGAGCCAATAATATTGTTAATTATAATAGCAACAATACATATGTATAAAATACTGTTATTTTATTATTCTTTCAGAGGCTCAGGAAGACTAGTGTGCTAAAGAGTGAAAGGCAAAGCTGATGTGATGGTGTGGTAGATTAATTGATTAGTTGGCCTCAACTAATGACTCCCTGGTAGCCCACTGTTGACCCTGTAACACTGTAGTTCTCCCTGAGCTGACTCTGAACTGACCTTGTGACTTGCTTTGGCCAATAGAATGTGGCAGGAGTCATGGTATGCCTTCCTAATCTTTCTTGTTTCCTCTTTAGATTCTTCTACCTCCACAAGAATGAGCCTGGTCTAGCTACAGTTATCTCAGTCAAGGCCATCCTGGACCTCTCTATAGCAAAATGACCCCAAATGAGACAGGAAATTCACCTACCCCTCTTCAGCTGTGTGTAGACGTGATATATGAGTGAGTATAGATGAGCCCAAAATAATTACTCAACTGATGCATAGATTCATAAGCATTAAAAATGCTTATTATTTTAAGACATTAAGTTTTAGAGTTGCTTGCTACGTTGCCAACTGATACAGATGATTTTCTTGAGTGATTTTTAAAGCCTAGCGTTAATATCCCATGAGAACCAACACTGCTGTAGCTTCTTAGGAACTGGAAACTCAGAATACATCAATAGACCATATTCTGAACATAAAGTATGGCAAACCCATCCAGGGCACGAAAGCATCAGCAATAGGGAAGCTCCTTCAGGCAGCTTCGAAGTCAGGAGACATCTGCTAAGGGTGCTATCTAGCAGGAAAATCATGACACACCCTACTTGAGACATTAGCAAATAGACTGACTTGTTAAAATATGTAAGTTAGCAAGAGGGAAGAGAAATGGGAACATATTGTATATGTATAACTGATTCACTTTGTTATAAAGCAGAAGCTAACACACTATTGTAAGGCAATTATACTTCAATAAAGATGTTTATAAAAAAAAAAAAAAAAAAAAAAAAAAAAAAAATATGTAAGTTAACCCTTCTGAAGTGTGAATCTTTCTTTTAGTCAAGCTCCTGGGATTTGAATCACTATAACTGGAAATTAAAAACAAATTTGTTCAAATTTTGGATCCTCAGAATGATAAAGCCTTTGGCTTACCAGTTATAAAAGCAAAGCTATCTTTCAGTGTAATTAATCACATCTGTCTGGGATGGTTCAACTGAAACCAGGATGCTTGTCCAAATGACTTTTTGGCTTCCTTTCCCACCCATAAATCCATAATCTTAATCACAAGGAATTGTTACCAAAGGAATTGTCTAGTGTATATAACACATTATTAATCAGTATAAGTGCTTAACATTTTTATGTAAGTCAGCTCCAGTATTTAAAATATTTTCCTGAATCCCTAGAGCTAATTATTGAGCAATCGGCATGCAATAAACCTTGAAGCAATCTTCAAAGAAAGAGAAGGTCTAAGTGGGAGGATCTAAAAACTGGGAATTACAGTAATCAAATCATGTGGTCAGGAGACATTAGTTGTTGCTGTGAGGTCTCTGGAAGATAAACATGGCTGAAACCCACACCGAATGAATAGCTAACATCAACAAGTTTTGTACTGTGTCCTACACAAACAGATTGGGTGGGAAGAGAAATCTTCCAAAATTAAATCAGTTCATCATTTCCAGACAACATTCTTATAGCCCCACTGCCATCCAAATTAGGGAGGAAGTGAAAAAGGAAACACTGAGACTCTAATAAATCATCTCATAACCACCAAAGTGTCATCTTTCTTGATTTGGAATTAAGTAGGGTTGACTCAGCCACCCAGAAATGTTCCTATGAGTGCCCTGGAAAAAAATACAAAAGACATGGAAAATCTTTTAGAAGAAGCCATGGACTCAGATTTTATTAGTATGTCCTATATCTATCATGATAATTCCAAAAAATTATTCAGGTATTTAGTTCATGAAATATATGAGGTTTACAAGGTTGTGGTTATTATTAGAAGTCAAATCCTGCCATAGCAAATATTCTAACTATGAACATTGCTGTATAGTTAAAGACTGTCAAAATCCTATCTTTGGGGTCACTTGTTTCAAGCACAGATATTGGATAAAATCAACTTCCTTTAAAATGAAAGAATGCAAACAACTCTCTAATTTCATTTCAATAAAATCTTATTGTATAAACAATAGGAACATGACCCAGCTCACTACTCAGCAGACACTATACTATTAATACTCCAAATTCTATAAAGTATCTCAACCAGCAAACAGTGTTGGATAATGCTTACAAATGTTAACAAATCACAACTTTCAAAAAAGTTAATAAATATACACACAGCAAAATGGATATATCTTTAAAAACATAAAGTTGAATGAAATAAAGGCAAAAATGAAACAACAAACAATATAGCTCAATACAACTAAGGCAGATTAAAATAGCACATCTGAGTTAAAAAAAAAAAAAACTTTTCCAAAGATGCATACCAAACTTATGAATTTTATCCAATTTAAACAAATTTTATTCAAACATAAATCAACCATCTTAAAGGGAATAACTTTTCAAGGAAGAGAATGAAAAGGGAGAGAGGAAATGAGGGGAAACATTTAAACACAAAAGGTATGCTTTGTAGAGATTTTAAAACTACCTAAACACTATACCATTTGATTACTTGATATGAAAGTTGGAGATTTCATCCATTTCCATTATAGACTTCCAAGTCTCCCAAATTTTATTATACCACTTAGCATTTAATTTACATCATAAAGTATATAATTTAATGTCTATTGATTACTTTTGTACCCTTTTAATTATATACATAATTATATACAATTATGTAACTGTTTTTCAGTTGGTTGATTTTAGTCCATGTTTCTATTTCCCTTTATATAAAAAAAATGCAAATTGTATTGTCCCTGTCTTTTTTTCCACCTTTCTACTTGCTTTTCTACTTTTGCCATCTTATCAAAATATACTTTTAATTTTACTCAATTAAAAATGGATTAATATGGGAGGAGGGATAAATTGGGAGATTGGGACTGACATACACACAATACTATATTTAAATAGATAACTAATAAGGACCTACTGTATAGCACAGGGAACTCTACTCAATACTCTGTAATGACCTAGATGGGAAAAGAATATAAAAAAGAGTGGATATATGTATATGTATAACTGATTCACTTTGCTGTACAGAAGAAACTATATTCCAATAAAAATCTTTTACAAAGGATTAATATAAATTATATATGTAGAACTATGAATATGGATCTGAACATTAATATATGCCTAACTATTGTGCAACAAAAAACATGTTTTATTTTTATAATTACTCTCAGAACTGGAATCTAATATGAATATTAATATTGCTATGTTTATTTAAATACTTACTGCCATGTCAAGTAATGTGCTGGAATGATAATGCCATGCCACTTGAGCTGGTAAAAGAACATTCCTAGTTTTAAAGTTAAATGGAGTTTCTATTCTTACTCTACATTTTCTTAAAATTATACCATTTTATTTTGCTTTGTATCTTTGACTCAATCTTTTTCTTTTCATAGTTTTTGTTTTTCCTGGAAATTTTGGTTGTCTTTTTGTTTCTTGAATAATGTATCTGTCATACCACAGAGGTCAGCTTTTAGTCCAAGAATTGTGTTCTATTAAATTATAACTATATCAGTAAGCATGATACAAGTAGTTGACAAAACTGATTGTACATATGCTTATGTATGCAAAAAATTCACTTTGAAAATAATTTTGTTGAGCCTACAGAGCTCTCTGAGCACTATTTTATACCTTAAATAATAATCATTACATTAGGCACTGTTATCTTTTCCTATTCTACTGTAAAGTTTGTAATGCCCAATGAGAAACCAGCATTTGTTTCTAAGATAGAGTAGAAAATGTGAAGAGAAACCACTCACTATAGGCCCTGTTTTAACCAGTTTGATTATTAATTTAAATCCTCACATCCCAAACACAGCAATGAAGAGAAGTTTATGCTGAAACCTTTAACTTCATCAATGCTCAATATAAACACTCTTGAAAGCCCCTTTCTTTCATGGAACCACTAGATCTAAAAAAATAGCACTTTCCTCCCTATTTTTTCCACTGCAAATTAATTTTTGAAAGAAATGAAAGAGAAAATAAAATAATAACAATGATAAGAAAAAAGACCCAAACTTCATAAGCCAGACTACCAGCTAAGTCCCCTTAACTGCAAAACACTTTAAGATACAATTAAAGACAAATAATTTCTCTTTTTGGAAGACTATCACTTGCATTTTTATTTTTTCAATTAAAATATTGTTTTCTCACATGGATCCATATCTTTCCCTGTTTTATTCTTCTCTTAGAAGGGTTTTATAAACCAAAGAATCTCTCAAACCAAACTGAGCCTGTTTAGATTTTTAATTAAATCAAAATACAAAACTGAGTCTGCTTGTATTTTGGCTTTTAATTTTGTATGGCATTTTTATTTGTATTTTATTTTTAACTTTTAAGTTGGTGATTTCAAAGCAAATAATTTATGTTAGTGAACCAATATATAAAATTCTACCATTCATATATATTTTTCCCACTCTGGGTGAAAACTGTTATTTGAAAACATGGCTATAATTAAACTCCTCATTTGCACTGTAAATATTTAAAAGTACAGCTACTACTAAAACAACAGTAAGTATCTAAGATCATCAGGAAATTTTTGGTTTACTTTTCTCTCTATAATACAGGTCATTCAGAGTAGCTCTTACTTAGCCTAGACCAATTAACATTTACAGTAGGTTTTGAGAAACAGCTAATACAATTAAAATACAAATTAAATTTGCTATGTAGAAAATGCTGCACATGTATTAATTGCATTTGGAAGGTTGACTTTGATTGATGATATAGTCTAATTAACATAGTTTGTCATCTTTTGTATATATTGCATCTTTATCTCATGAGATAATAATTTTGTAGTATAACTAGGTTTTATTTGGAAAGGTACCAGTTTTGGTACAAATATTCTGAGAAAGTTTCAATTTCAACTCAGTAAGTCATCTTCAGAATAACAACACCTGGGTGACAATAAAAATTAGTGATTTCATTGTGTTAGAAAGGAGCCTTATAAAATTCAAGAAGCAGACTACAAATGTTTCACGATAATCAGTGTGATTCAAAGTAGCAATGAAGTTGTTGTTACCCAACAGCTACCAGTTGATTCTTTTCAGTCTCTACATCTTGTTGTTTTTACTTTGCTATTCTGTGTGTAAGTAAGTGTCTGGCCATATGACCTAGAATGTATCCTTAAAATTATTTTCAAGGAACAAAATTATGTGGCTTTGAGAGGAAAAAGTTCTCAGTTTCAAGTAGAAAATGGATTATGTATTAATCCATACAATCTTACACTCCAGTCCTCAATTATGCTTTGGTAAAGCTATACTATTACATGTTTTGAGCATAGGAATGAATCTATGTCTAGTCAACCCAGTCATTTTTCTTATATTTTCCCCATAGGATAAGACAAGTGGTAAGATGGATGAGCTGCCACTTCTCCACAGAGGGATGCCAGCAAGATACAGACATTCCTGATGTAGGTCTTGGCATTAGCTCTAGATTGGCATCAGACTCTTCAGAGTTTCCTTAAATGACACTGATTAAGGTTTATGCCAAGCTCCACTCTTGACTATCTTTCTTTTGTAAGGGTTCTGGATGAATTTTGAATCCAGTTTTGATTTGTAGGCTTATTCAATTGCAGGAAAAAAGAGTGGTTTTTTTTTTTTTTTTTTTTTTCCATTTTACTTTGGTCACACACATTCTTATTTTTTCCAAGTTACCACCATCCTCAAACCTTGGGAGGTACAGTTAGACTGGGTAACAGTCAAATCCCTAAAGCAAATCTCTTCAAAAAATAAAAATCGATTTTTCACAGTTATTCAAAAATGCATAATAATTTGGAGTCTGTCTACTGGGAGGTATCCCTTTCTCAACTACAAGTTCCCTCCCTCCGCCCAATCTCCTTGTTAGTGTGTGTCAGCCTTAGGTGCACACACCACTACCAGGATTCATTCTGCAAAGCAGCACATGCACCCGGCCTCAGGCAATTGTTCTCCATTCTTTTGGGACACTAGCACTCTCTGCACTCTCCTCTGAACTGAAATTATGCTTGAAAGCTTGATAATTTGATAAATCTTTTAATTGTGAGCTGTAAATCATCAAGTTCCTTTTTAGTTTGTTGCTAACAATATTAGCTTTCTCTGCAAAGAGCACACTGAAATGATTAGTTAAAGAGCATCCTGTTAAAAAGTTATGCATTCTCTTTTTTTGTACCATCTTCCAGAAGCAGCCAAGTAATGTAGACATTTTACTCTTATTATATGAGGTGAAGAAAGCTGAAAGTCTGCCACATGTCTGGAAAAGATCAAGTAGTTCATCACTTACCTTAGAAATTGGGTTTGTATTTATGTGCTGCCTTTAGCTATTTCAATCTGTATGACCAAGCATATTCTCCCCTTTCTTGCATAGAGCAAGAATGCTGACACTAGAGATTTTACTCTTTCTTTCATGTTATTATAACAAAACCTTGTATTGGCTATGATGGAAGATGATGTCATCATCTTATTACTAAAGTTTTGAAATTAGAATAGAAATTCTCAGCAGGGTGCCACACAAGGGTTTTGTGGTACCCTGAAAACAGTAAGACATTTTTCCTGGTATTCATGTTACCAAAACAGGACCAAGATTTTTGTCCAGTTATTCAGGAAGGAGGCCAAGAGGCACTTAAAATTCTAGGAGAGTCCCAGAGGGGAGGCAAGAGTTATACCATGGGTAAAGGAAAAAATTATGAAAAAATTTGGAGATAATTTTAACCCCAAAGGGCTTGATATTATATTGTAGAACATTAAACCTAATTGTAATTTAGTCAATTTACTATATTTACATTTGAACTTTAATTCATAATAAAAACACAGAAGGCAATTCCAGGAGGCCTCATCCTTTATTTTCACAATACTATATTTTTCCTGAGGATAAAACTTTGCATGCTTAGGTATTTATTTCTTTGCATCAAGCAATACTATCACTAACCTCCTGGTAACAGCATTTTATATGGTTTTAAAACCCATCTAGCCCACTTAATAGCTGTGCTACCTTCCTGAAATTTGTTTTCTCATCTTGAAATTAGACTAATGGGTTTCTCACAGAGGTATTTTAATAATATATGTGAAAGCAAAATGTCTAGTAGTGCCCCACAAATATTAGTTCTTTCTTAATTAAAAAGCAAGGTGTAACACAAAAATTAAGTGGGCATTTAAAATACCAAGTATATTGGTTTACAAATAGTACAAGTAAGTTTACTTTTGCATCTGCTAATCATCAGCAATCTTTTGAATTATGCAAAATGTACTTTGATGGCTCTCAAATATATTTTCTATCTAACAGTAGATAAAATTTAATTCATAGTGTGGTGTTAGAAGTTTTATATCTCATATTAATTCTTTTGTATTCCTATTGCCAAAAATTTCTGATTCTCAAAGCTTTTTACCTGCATATTGCTGTAGCTTGGTCCTCTGCAATTCATATTTATGTCACGATTGTTAAAATTATAGAGTTCAACAGTGATCTTGGAATTCTCTGTTCAAATATTTTTTCAGGCTCCTCATAGCCCATTGAATATACCTGAATGTTCTTTCCCTTTTAGCATCTGGCTCTAAAACTCATAACCCTTATCTCAGATATTCCTAAACCCACCTTGTATTTCAGCCAAATTAAGCTGATTTCCCTTCTGTAAACATGTTTTCAGTGTCCCTACATCCTTCTGCTCAAGCCAAACTTTCTGAGTAGAATTATACCCCCACCTAAAAGAACCTGCCCCCTGCTTCTCATTTGTTTGTCAGAATTCTGTGTATCCCTCATAATTCAGGTTAAATGTGATGTCCTTTAGAAAGATTTCCCTCATGATCCTAAGATAGATGACTCTTTTTTCTTCTCTAAATTTCCATGTCAGAGTATATATACACTCACACACATATAAAAATAGACACACACACACACACACACACACACACACGTCTTATGGGCGATGACCGTATTCTTAGTTTTAGCTTATCTCTCCATATGCCTTTACTTTCTGACTAGATTATTAGCCTAATATGTAGTATTTTTGTTTCCATCATCTTTGTTACATAGGGAATATCTAGGATAATGAAATGAAATGAATCTCCCAATACTTATTCTTTTGGATAAGGTTACTGTGTCACAGCAATGAATATTTTTAAATGGGAAGGATTGAGAAGTAGAAGGAAGGAATAATCTGGGGGTACAGGTGTCACATTAGGAACTTGGAGTGCTGTTGTTGGGAGTGGGGAAAAGAAGAAGACAGAAAGAAGACTTTCTGAGCAAAAACAACAGGGTTATTAGTTTACAAATTTCTGACATGGAGTATGCATTTAAAAACATTGCACAAGAATGAGACAAAAATATTCCTGGAATTTATACATGAATGATAGGGGCTGGTTTCATGGGTAAAGCCAAAATAAAGTTAACAAAATGAAATCTTAGATTTTTATGTGAAATAGTACAAAAATGTAACTTCATGTAAATTACATTGAGAAGTTAGTATGGAATATGGTAATCTGGCCTTTACAACAAAAGCATCAATTGGTGGATTTCACAGTTAAGAAAGGATGACAAATATCAGGCAACCAGAGGCATAAAGAAAGAGACATCTTAAGAGAGGCATCTTAATCTAACATTTTGTTATAAAAAATAACCAAAGAAAAGGACTGCTTTTAGGATTTTATGCTCAGGAATTTCAGTTTCTGATTAATTCTGGTTCCCAGAAAAATCCTTAGTGAGAGTAGGTAACTAAAATTCTTGATGGTGGTATATCTTGAGTTCTCCATCAAAGGGCCATTGCTAAATTTCTAGTCATTAAGACCTTAATTCTCATATCGCTGAGCTATCTATGATTTCTCTATCAATCCTCAAATTAGCCCTCTATTCTAGGAAGAAAATGTATTTATCTGAAACCCCCCTCCCAAATTTTTTTTATCATTCCACTCTTGTCCAAAAAAAACAAAAACAAAAACCAGGCCGGGTTATCTATAAGATTGCATTAAAAGACAAAATTAAAATTCAAGAAACAATTAGAAAGAGACACATAAAAATATACACAAAACCCAGCAGAAATAACAGTAGTCATTTTAGGTGACATTTCTCTTTGAAAATTCTTGTTTGTTCAATTAGGTCAGATTTTACATTCAGTATTCCAAATACAGGTTTAATCCACCTTTCAATAACTATTTTGTATTTGAGATATTTTCATAACAGTCTATATTGTGCATGGTATGTGATTTGGTATATTGATCTCAAAAATAATGGAATATTCTGCCATAATCTCTAGCCTTTAACAGAGATTACCATAGCACTCACAATGATTTTATAAATTAAATATAGTAGTGAGGACAATTAAACATCACCAGGAAAATGTTAAGTCGATTTTCTTTCCAAGTCATTCAATCCACAAAATAAAAATATCTATGTTTTAAATGAAATTGTTTTAACTTCAATGGATAAACTAAGAATTACATTCAGAATTTAAATATTATTTAAAAGACATAACATACATAAGTCTGGAATGAATGCAATGGATGCAATGTAATGGCATGTACAATAGAGAAACAAGAAAAAGTGAATTGAATGACCTTGTTTCAAGTAATTACTCATTGTACTTATTGGGAGAAATTTCAGTCCTCTCTCATTTCAACTTTTATACAATAGTTGATGAAACTAGAATAATTCAGCCCTTTCCATGGACTGTTCAACAACAAAATCCTGTCAGTATTCACTCTGCCAAAGTGCTATAATTAGAACTTGCTGGAAGCAAAATTACAGGCATAAATAATTATATTTTCTCTACTAACAACACATGTGGGAATGCAATGGAGATAAACACAATGAGGGGGAGAGAGAGAGCATTCTTTCTGCCTAACATCTTTGATAAAAGCTGCACCAGAGACAAGCAATAAACTTAGTGTGCAAGTAGTAACTCATTCTCATGATCCCAGAGCTCCCCAGTTTGTTAATGTTGAGAAAAAAAGAGTCCCTGGCATTCTTACAAAATCAATGACAGTGCCATGTTAAATGCTCTTCCGTGGGTTATTACAGGTCAGTCTAAGAATCTCTTTATTCTCTTTCTCTGTCACTTTGCAATTTTCTCTACTGGTTTTTAGTTTTCCTTCTTAGTACATCATGATTAAACAAACATTGGAATTGCCAGATAAATGCAGGTGGATTAGCTGTGAAAACATGACCTGCAAATGATATGGAAGACGCGCTACATAAAAAGTGTTTTTCCATAGAAAAGATAATAGACAAAGGTTAAATAGACGGTTGTAGAAAAATTTTCATTTGCCAAAATTTCCAAGTGGAACTGTATTATGGAAATTGAAGCACTTTTTTTTCCCCAAAGGAATATGATGCCTGCTCACACAGGATGCTCTCTCCCCAGGAAGACCCCTTAACCTCTGCTGGATCTGCGCAGTGCTCCATGTCTTCCTCACCTCTGTCCCTTAATATAGTGAGGTGTCCAGAAACCCTGCCTAGCCTAAAACATCAGCCAGATCAGTTCTGTCTGGGGAAGCTGATAGAGCTCAAAGTTTGGGGTTCAAGGTGGGTATAACTTCTTGAAGAATCAGAGCTTGAAAAGAAAGAAAAATAAATAAATTGCCAGATATATTGTTTTAGGAACAGAGATCATCCTTTAAATCTCTATGCCAGCTGAGAAATGTTCTCATGCAGATGTGAGCACTAGCCTTACATGGAAATAGTCTGTTAAGGAAGGACTATCTGCGCATGTTAACGAGGTGAAACCCAGATAGGCTTATAATACCATCCCCATTTGTTTTGAAGGGCCATTGTGTGGGGCAGGCGGGGGAGGAAAGCAGAGAATGGGTCAATATAATATAAGCTGTATTACTGGAAATTTTGTATGAAACTGAAAGAACACAGTATTTTGTGACCTACTTTATATAAGAGGAAACCTTCCATGTATCTTCCCAAAGAAGTTGGATTTGGCCTCCAGATACCGTTGCAGTAGCTATTAGGATTCCTTTCCATGAACCACACACTTAAAGTTAGGTAGAGTCCTGTGTTTTCGGAGATGCAGTTCCTCCAACAGCTTCCCAATATTACAGTCTATTGTTATTTCCACAGGACCTTCTTTTCTCTCTCTGATTTTGCTCCATATGAGTAGGTATTATAATTCCCAAACAAACAAAAGACAAATCTAACTATTTGTTGCAAACTATTTTCAACCTATTTAGCATTGCAGTAATTATCTTCTATTTTGGAGAAATAGCCTCTGGAAGTTTGAATAACTGAGGGCTTTATGGTTTTTCTTCCACAATCTGGCCACCAGGTATTTTTTTACAATGAGAAAGTGTTGGACTAAATACTTCCCAGAATCTATCAGCACTTGGGTCCATAAAGCAATTCAGTCTCTTCTTATAGCATGTGGAAGGTCCACTCTCTTCCCTCCAGCGCTCCAACATGGATGCCTCTCTATTCTGAGGGTTTGGGCCAGCCTGTATTGTCATTTGGTTAGGTGACAGAATCTGCCAAGGATCAATGATTTGAGGGAAGAAAAGAATCTAGTAGATCTTGACCCTTGCATGAAAAATTTAGGCCTTTCATGTAGGAGTAAGGCTATGCCACCTCTCTAAACACCTGTCTTGAATACTATCATTTTCACCAGTGAACAATGAGTTCTAATATCCCTTGGAGGCATAGATGCTGAACTGATGTACATGGACCATGTGAAAGTTCTATTCTGATTCTTTTAATTTTCTCAGTGATGTAAGAAGCAAGGTCATCCACTGAGAGTGAAGATAGGGAAGAAGTGTTGGAAGGTGAGGAAAGAAAAGGGGTATGAAATCTTCTAAGGAGATGGAAGAATGGAAGGATTGGGAAATGTAGTTTTATTGCTTTGCAGTATCAGGAGTCCATTTGCAGTTCCTGGTCATGGTTTCAAGGTTGATCACCTTTGTGACACATCTTTCTCATGACACATTCAACTGCATGGTTGCAGATGTGGAGTAGGCAAAGAATTGGATTTAAGTGGAGTTAGGATTATACCCCATGGTTTATGCTGAAGGATTTTCAAAGAAAGTATAGCACAAAGGATAAAACAATGTTTGTGATGCAAACTGTGTACTTCCACCACCATGTCTTCTGAGCTTCAGTATCACTTATCCAAATTGACAATCTCAGAGATCCTAAACTGAACGTGTTGTCCCCATGACCAGCTTATCTAAAATAGGTTCTTCCTATTATTCCCATCCCCTTCCTTACCCAACTAATCATTTATCACAATTAAAAATGAATCTATTTCTGTATTCACTTTATCACTCTCCTTCTCTGAAATTTTATGTCCCAAACATCAGGGAACATGTATAATTTTTTGTTCACCATTCTATTCTCAGTGCCTAAGACAATGTCTGGCACAACATAGTAAATACTCAATATATATTTATGGAATGAGTAAGTAAATGAAGAAATAAATATGAGGAAATAAAGGAAGAAAACAATCTGGCTGTGGTTTGCACTGTACAGTTTACTGGTTTTGATGAGCTAAAGAAATGCTGTTTTACTACCTTTACTTATAACACAATTATACTTAGCCTGTTGACCTGGGCAGCAAAGAGAACTAGAGCCAGTTCTATCTTTCCTGTACTCCTCCTCCCTAACCATTTTTCCAAAACAATTCCCCAAAGAATATGGCACAGTCAGTCAACCATTCATTTGGCATAAAATAATTATCTAAATTATGAAGAATCATGGAACACAAACTTTTCAGAAACAATATATGAATTTACTTTCATTGGAGTTTTGAATTTTGAGTTAACATAAGCTGATTTTATAGCTCTCTCCTGCTTCAGCCCTACCCACAGCAGGTTAGGCAATCTTTCTTAGCTATTACCCTTGGCAATGCTCCAAATACAACTACTGGGTTAAAGCTTCAGGTGACGCCTCTAAATTGGCTGCTTCACATGATGGATAACACTCAGTATCTTTGGAACTTCTTTTTATGCATTCTTACTTGCGCTGACCTACTTATTTTTATTTGCTACCCTCATTTTTTTCCCATTTTCTCTACTGGACTTCATTCCTTTTTCTTGTCTTTCTGTGAGCCTACACTGCTTTCCAGATCTCTAAGAGTCACATCCATTATTTCATGCTTTCCACCTTTTCAGATATCAAGATCTTAGTCTCAGTGTTCTTCAAATAGTCTTCATCCAAGCCCTGCATCCTTATAAACTTAGCATTAATAAAGCCCAGCTTTTAAAAAATAGGTATGACGGGGCTTCCCTGGTGGCGCAGTGGTTAAGAATCTGCCTGCCAATGCAGGGGACACGGGTTCGAGCCCTGGTCTGGGAAGATCCCACGTGCCGCGGAGCAACTGGGCCCGTGAGCCACAACTACTGAGCCTGCGCGACTGGAGCCTGTGCTCCGCAACGGGAGAGGCCGCGATAGTGAGAGGCCCGCGCACCGCGATGAGGAGTGGCCCCCACTTGCCACAACTAGAGAAAGCCCTCGCACAGAAACGAAGACCCAACACAGCCATAAATAAATTAATTAATTAAATAAATAAAGTAGCTATTAATTTAACAAAAATAGGTATGAGATATTTTTATCAGGTATAAAAATGACACTTTTTCAAACATATTTAGAAAATTTCTATTTATTAAAAATATTAAGAAACTCTCATTCTCTTTTTCTTCTTTAATTCTTGTTAAATGTATTCTCTAAACAGCTGGGGGAAATTTCCTGCCTTACTAAACAAAAGTACCAATGCAAATGTTAAAATCTTGTGACACTCAGTGTTTTTATCATTGACATTAGTACTATCCTGAGAATGTAGAAGGTTTAAGATATAGAACTGGGTAACAGAACGTGTTGGGGTTTATCTGAGTTGCTTCACTTGGAAGCAAAGTACTATGTGAGCTTCCTTTCTTTCAAATTTCTACTTTCTCTCATGGGCTACAGCAAAACTATTTTCCAAAAGTCTAGTCAATAAAGGCTTACTTATCTTTTCCTTGAATAAGTGAAGTTTTAAGTACACTTTGGCTCAGTTAAGTATCATGATTCAAGCAAGAGAAATTTTAAGCCAAACTCATCCAGATAATTGCCCAAAATCTCTATTTCCCTTTAGTATGTGGACACAGGTTATAAAGTATTTTGGAAGGGATTATATGCCTTATTTTAAAGCAGTTGATTCCCAGGATGAATTCTATAAAAGTGATTTGTCATCACTATTGATTCAGGTAAGTAGCTATCCTGGGAACTTGGCACCACATGCTAAACTTTAAAATTTTGCAAAACTTAAGATTTCTACATTCAGGAGTTTAGCCATTGAAACAGGGCAGAATAGGAAGCTTTTTAGAAGCAGATGGAAATTTCAGTAACAGTAATGACTTAAGCAAAGACTCCAAGGAGATTAATATCAGACAGGAGAAGGGTCTACCTGCACCACATCTTCATAAGGAAGTTCTTAAAAATATGTTCCAGTAATTTTGAAGAATGTGTGAAGCCAACTGTGCTTTGCCTTTTAACTCTCAAAAATTTTAAATAATTATATTCAGAAAAATGCAAATTAATTTGCCAAAAACTTCTCTCTCTTAAGTTTTGATCCTAGGAGAGTTCCAATGAAATGCACCACATATGTTTTTGAGTAATTTTTCACTTATTAAATCATAATAGAAGCTAGAATGAAGCATTGGATTGTACTTTTCTTATTTTTTTCCAACACAATTTCTAAAGTTAGCAAATTATACACTGAGCTTCTTCTGGAGTTCAAACTGAACACAAATACATGGGTTATATACATGGTCTAGAGACTAAAAAGAGTCTTGCAATTTGTCTCTTCCTAGTAAGTAGGACACAACAATTGAAGATGTTTTCTATTGCTAAATGATCTATTTGATTTCCGGAAAGGAAAAGAGGGACACAGACTTCCTATATAATCATCTTCACAGGTTTTAAGGGGTCAGGGAACTAAATCCAAACTTAAAAGTATCAGAGGAATAGAATTCTGAGAAGATGGCAGAGTGAGAAGCACTGGGAATCAGTCTTTCTACCTAGGCAACAATTAGACTGGATTAATCTGTCTGATATACTAGTTTGGAACTCTGGAGTCTATTGAAGGCTTTCAAATTTCAGGGGAGGCTTAGTTGTTAAATTGTGTTAATTTTGGTTTATTTCAGCTCTTAGTTTGGTAGTGGTTACCCACTCCACACCCTTAGCCCTGTGCACATTTCCCCACAGTGGCTTGCATGCAGCTTGCGGGAGCAAGGAGGGACAATAAGGATCCTGCCCTCCAAATATCAGGAACCTGTGTTCTGATCACAGATTGCTGCTTCTGATTACAGAGGTGCAGACAAAGAGGCAGGCAGCCATTACTGTTGCACCTCCTCTCACTGTTGCAAGTACCTCCCCTCCATCTGAAGTGACTTCCAGGGGATTTAAAGGACCAGTGCCTGAATCCCCCTTCTTTTTTTTGTTTCCTCTTTTGGGAGCCTGACATTAAATACCAAGACATGCAAAAGCAACTGTGCATGGGGGATAAGTTAGAAATTCACCACACATGCTCAGGGAAAAGCACACGCTCAGAAGATATCCAAGAAAACCTTAAATTTATACCTCAGGATAATCCTCAGCACAGAGACAGGTTACAACAGTAAATAAAACAAAACATGCAAATAAAAACCAATAAACTTTGGATCGGGGAAAATGTGATTCCCAGAGTTACCACATTATTAGATTTAAATATCTGGTTTTACACCAAAAAAATCACAAGTTATACAAAGAAATAAGAGAATATGGCCTATTTAAGTATTCAAAGGAAAAATGTATCAACAGAAACTGTCCTTTAGAAACCCCTGATGGCAGATCTACTTTACAAAGACTTCAAAAACAACTGTCTTGAAGATGCTCAAAGAACTAAAGAAAGACATGGAAAAAGTCAAGAAAATTATGTATGGAAATATCAATAAAGATACAAGAAACCTAAAAAGAAACCAGAAAATTCTGGAACTAAACAGTACAGTAACTGAAATGAAAAATTGACCAGGGTGATTCAAAGGCAGATTTTAACAGGCAGAAGAAACAATCTGCAACACTGAAGATAGTACAATCGAAATGACTGAGTCTGAGGAATGAAAAGAAAAAAAATTGAAAAAATGTAAAGTGAGCATAAGGGACCTGTGAACATCATCAAGTATACTAACATACACACTATGGGAGTCCCAGAAAGAGAAGAAAGAAAGCTTCAGAGATAAAATATGAAGAAATAATAACTGAAAAATTCCTAAATTTGATCAAATACATGAATATAAATATCCAAGAAGCTCAGTGAATTCCAAGTAGGATAAATTCAAGAGACCCACACCAGGGCATATTACAATCAAATAGTAGAAAGCCAAAGATAAAGACATAATCTTGAAAGCAGCAAGTGAGAAGTGATTCATCACATATAAGAGATCCTCAATAAGATGATCATTCATGGGACTTCCCTGGTGGTGCAGTGGTTAAGAATCTGCCTGCCAATGCAGGGGACATGCATTCAATCCCTTGTCTGGGAAGATCCCACATGCCACAGGGCAACTAAGCCCGTGCGCCACAACTGCTGAGCCTGCACACCACAACTACTGAAGCCCGTGCACCTAGAGCCCGTGCTCTGCAATAAGAGAAGCCATTGCAATGGGACGCCCACACACCGCAACGAAGAATAGCCCCAGCTCTCCACAACTAGAGAAAAGCCCGCATGCAGGAACGAAGACCCAATGCAGCCAAAAAAATAAATAAATAAAATTTAACCAAAACAAACAAACAAACAAAAAACATTTGGGGCCAGCCAAGTCCCTTAAAAAAAAAAAAAAAAAAAAAGATGATCATTCAGATTTCTCATCAGAAGGCAGTGGGCTGATATATTCATAGCACTAAAAAAAGAAACTATCAACCAAAAATCCTATATCTGGCAAAACTGTTCTTCAAATGTGAGGGAGAAATTAAAACTTTCTTAGATAAACAAAGGCTAAGGGAGTTTATCAGCACTAGAAATGCTAAAGGGAGTCTTGCAAGGGAAATGCAAGGACACCAAACAGGAACTAAAATCCAAATCAATAGGTAAAGAGCACAGAAAACGTAAATATATGGTCAATTATAAAAGTATTTTTGTAACTTTCATTTATAATTCCACATTTTTATTTCTACATAATTTGAGACTAATTATTAAAAACTTATTAGCTTATGTTTTTGGACACACAATACCAATTTGCAAAATTTTCATAAAGAATTGAAGAGGAGGGAATACATCTTAATTCATTCTATGAGACCTGTGTTACTCTGATACAAAAGTCAGACAAAGACATTATGAGAAGACTACAGACCAATAACCTTTATGAATATTGATGTGAAAATGCTCAACAAAATAACAGCAAACAGAATTCAGCAGCATATTAAAAGGATTATATACCTCATCTGAGTGGAATTTATTCCTGGAATACAAGAATGGTTCAACATACAAAAAATCAATCAATGTAATACACCATATTAACAAAATAAAAGGAAAAAAGATCATCTCAATTGATGCAGAAAAAGTACTGACAAAATTCAAAGCCCTTTCATGATAAAAATATTCAACAAACTAGGAAATGATCTTGAAAAATAACAACAAAGCTGGAGGCATCAAACTTACTCTTTGCAAAACTTATTACAAAGCTACAGTAATCAAAACAGTGTGGTACTGGCAAAAAGACAGACATGTTGACTAACATAACAGACTAGAGAGCCCAGAAATAAGCCCTCACATGTATGGTCAAATGATTTTTGACAAGGAGGCCAAGACCATTCAATGAGAAAAGGATTGTCTTTTCAACAAGTGGTACTGGGGAAACTGGGTGTCCACATGCAAAAGAATAAAATTGGACCCTTACTTAACACTGCATACAAAATTAACTTAAAATACACCAAAGACCTAACTGTAAGACCTAAAACTATAAAACTCTTAAAGAAAAAATAGGCTAAAACCTTCATGACATTGGATTTGGTAATAATTTCTTGGATGTGACACTGAAGGCATAGGCAACACAAGAAAAAATAGGCAAGTTGGATTTCATGAACAATGAAAAAACAGTGTGCATCAAAAGATACCACCAAAAGGCAACCCACAGAATGGGAGAAAATACTTGCAAATCATATCAATATATCTGTTAAGGGATTAATAGCTAAATTATATAGAGCACTCCTAAAACTCAACAACAAAAAATGAACAACTTGATTCAAAAATGGGTGAAGAACTTGAATAGACATTTCTCCAAAGAAAATATACAAGTGGCCAGTAGGCATTTGGAAAGATGCTCAATATCACTAATCACGAGAGAAATGCAACTCAAAACCACAAAAAGTTATTACTTCACACCCTTTAGGATGCCTATTCTTAAAAACAGAAAGTAACAAGTGTTGGTGAGAATGTGAGAAAATTGGAACCCTTGTATACTGTTGGTGGGAATATACAATGGTGCGACTGCTATGAACAACAGTAGAGTAGTTCCTCAAAAAATGAAAAATAGAATCACCATATGATCTAGCAATTCCACTTCTGGGTATGTAGCCAAAAGAATTTAAAGTGGGGTCTTGAAGAGACATTTGTACACCTATGTTCATGGTAGCATTGCTAACAATAGCTAAAATGTGGAAGCAATCCAAGTATACATTGACAAATGAATGGATAAGCAGAATGTGGCATGTACATACAATGGGATATCATTCAGCCTTTAAAAAGGAAGGAGATTCTGACATATGCTACAACATGGATGAACCCTGAGAAAATTATGCTAAGTGAAATAAACGCATCACAAAAAGACAAATACTGTATGATTCCTCTCACATGACATACTTACAATAGTCCAAGTCATAGAGACAGAAAGTAGAATGGTGTTGCCAGGGGCTGTAGGGAGAAAGAAATGGGGAGTTACTGTTCCATGGTATAGAGTTTCAGTTTTGTAAGATGACAAGTGTTCTGGAGATGAATGGCGGTGATAGTTGCACAACAATACAAATATACTTAATACCACTAAACTCTACATTTAAAATAGGTTAAGATGAGAAATTTTATGAGCATTTTACCACAATTTAAAAAAATTTAAGTACCAGAGGAAAACAAATTCCTTTTAGTCATTATGCTCTACAGTGTGATAAAAATTTTCATATTAATGTTATTTTGATATTTCTGTTGTTTTGCATATGCTTTAGCTATTGTAGTCATTATGCTCTACAGTGTGATAAAAATTTTCATATTAATGTTATTTTGATATTTCTGTTGTTTTGCATATGCTTTAGCTATTGTTATACTGTTCACATAATTTCTTTTTAGTACAAAAATATGAGCTACCTCCTTTTGTACTTCAAATGTCATTAAAATATTAACATAGACATGTAATTTTCTCAAGAACTTTCATTGAAGTTGCCTCCAAAGTTCTATTTAACTTATGGGATTCTGTATATGACTCAAGATTATGTAAGAAAATCAGATGTCTCATCTATAGTAAAAAAAAATTTAAAGACTAGTTGTAAAGATAAGAGGAACTTGTGTGACCAATGAATAACACCAACATTTCTGTTATACATTCACATACTATTCACATATATTATCTCACTTAATACTGCTAATACATCTCATTTCTAGCTATTTTTAAAACATTTGTCAGATTTTAACAATGAACCAGTTTAGTATACATATTCCAATTTTAGTTTCTTTTAATTGAAGTATAGTTGATTTACACTGTTGTGCCACTCTCTGCTGTATGGCAAAGTGACTCAGTTATACACATACAGACATTCTTTTGTGCATACGTATTCTAAATATTGCACATTCAGCCCTTGCCTAACTGGCTTGAAAATACAAGTCACTTTCCTTAGATGTCCACATGTTCATCCCATTTCAGCCACATTGGTGCTCTTAGGATTCTTAAAAATAAGTAAAAATACTCAGTTTTGTTTCATCTCACTTCTGGGCCATTGGCCTTGCTTCTCCTTCTGCCTAGAATATCCTTTCTTTAGGTCAGGATGGGATCACTCCATCCCTTTATTAATCTCTGCCTAACTGTCATCTCCTCAGTGAACTCTTCCCTAACTCATTTTCATAAGTTCTTTTTCGAGACTTCTAACTGGTCACTCATCAGTCTCATAGCTTCCTTGATTTTTCTTATTTGAGAATATTTTAAATGAAAACATATTAATCTGCTTACATTTTATTATCTCCCAATCAGATGAGGTACAGCCCCTTGAGGGCAGGAGCTCTGCTCTGTGCACCTCTGTGTCTCATGCAAAGAGAAGAGAAGGGGCTCACAATGATTTATTAAATACATGGATGAATCATACAAGGCACTAAAATGGCAAGAGGCTATTTCTGCCAATTGTTAATATTTCAGAGAAAGGAGCCCTTGCTGACTACTTGGGCTTTTCTTCTGTAACTGTAAGACATTGTGAATTTATATCTAGTAGAAGTAAGAGTCAGGTGAAAGGATGTTCTCTCATAAATGTATAATATCTTCCAGAGTTGAAGTGGAGGGTTACAGTTTCAGTGACTAAGTTACAGATGGAATCTTTGCATAAGACAGTGAATGAAACAGAATTAACTGCAGTAAGTGAGCTCATTTGCAGTTTGTTGTTTTCATAAAACATACCCATCAATCAACTGAAACCAGCTGCTCAATTTTCAGAAGCTATGGGTAGAACTCTTTACTGAAAAGGATAATAAACTCAAGACTAAAATACACATGAGCCTCTAATTCAGAGTTGCCCTTCTAGTCTTTTATTAAACTAGCACAGAATAAAACCATTTCTTCCATTTAACTTTTGAATTTGTTCAGAGTTCTAATAACTTTCATGGGTCAAAGAAAAATAAATCTTGTTTTAGTGAAGCTCTCATAATATGCTTTTGATAAGTGGAATGGTTGAGGAAGTCTTGAAGGGATTTTTTTCAACTGAAAAATACAATTTTAATCACAAGAATACACGTCAATTACTACTAACCCATTTGACTCAATTACGCCTGACTATAAACTACATAATATACAGACTCCAAATCTCAATCAGGCTTAGTTTTTTCACTACCCCTCAAGTACATGCTGACCACTTTTAGTGTTCTTTTAGTGTAGCTTTTCATCACATTCTAAATTCCCTAGGGATTTAGGACTTTTAAAATAATTTTCTATGACCAATTATTATGTTCAAAATAGCTTAGTTTCCCCTTTGTGTGTTACAAAATTTTGGTCAATGTTGTCAGTGATGTTTGATTGGCACTTTAGCTCCAAGTTTCTCCCATGTGAATTGACTTTTCTTATCCTCAGTTTGTGTGAATAGAAATTAGTGTCAGTTCCATGCTTTGCTCTTTATTTATATGGTATGATAAATACATTCAGAACAAAAAGACGCCTATTTCTTCACTCCAGACTTAGATTAACCATACATTAGCCACTTTCTCCTGTCTTAGATCAATCCCTATTATCAGAACACAGTTTATTTAGTAGCAGTAATGGGGCATCTAGATCTGCTTTTTTCTTAAGCTAAATCACTCTGCAATGTCAATAGGCTCTGACTCTAAAACTGGACCCATTATGTTAATTCTAATGGTTGGGCTGCGGATCCCCTGTCTGTCTAAGCTCTGTTCTAAGAACAGGACTTGGTTTTAGAAGTAAAAGGACTCTGCTAAAGTAGGCTTCAACTCTTTCTGGAAGATTTTTGATCCAAAAGAAAAATGCAAAGCTAAGCCTTGAATTGGCATTGAATTGTCCATTAGTTGAGCACCTATAACGTGACAAAATGATTGAAATAAAAACCAGGTCTTCCCTGAATTCAAAGTTTAAATCTGAAAAAAGATAGACATAAAGGAAATAAATAGAAAATATATATACAAAGGACACATCAGACATAAACAGGAGTTACAGAGGATGCGCCATCAAGCATGAGCTAGAATATAACACTTGTATAAAACTGGATAAATAACCTATACAGAGGGAATACAGTGAAAAAAGCCTGACTATAAAAAAGTGCATGGAATTTGGGGAATAGAAAGTGGCTCCATCTGATCTGGTAGGTCGGCCATGGAAATACAAAGATTTTGAGTGGTAAATGAGCCTGGATATCAATCTGAATGTACGCTAATGAGCCAGATTATATAATAATCTATATATCTTATAAATTAGACCAGTTACTCTCAACGATTAGTGTCCCTAAGAATAACCAGGAAGCTTGCTAAAGGTAGACTTTCACATCTATCCACAGAGGTTCTAATTCAGTATGTCTGGGGTGGACTAAGAAATATGCATATTTAACAAGTACCTCAGGAGATTTTGATTCTGATCAATACCACCCTTACATCAAGGTTTGTGGGGTCCCTGCTCCAGGCCCTCCCCTAAGGGGTTCTCTGAGTTTTGGAGTGCCTTTCTCAAAACGTTCCAAGCTCCCCTGCAGTGCCTGGGATCAGCTGAGCTGGCAGAATGGCACACCGGGGTCCACACAGTCTTTAGTCCCAGTCTCTCCCCTTCATGATGCTCTTCAAGCTCTCACGACAGTGATGGGTTCAACACGTGTCCAAGGAGCTCCAGGGCTTGCACCTATAGAGTTATTCCATGGCCCCAGTAGTTCCTCCATGGCATCATGTGAGATGGGTTGCTGAAATAGTGGTGGCACTCTGATTTAAGGCAACTCTCACTCACATTGCACACAGAACAAGTTCAGACCTCCAGGGTATCTATAGCCCTGACCCTTGGACTTTGAGCCATGCATAGACCTGTGCAACAGCTCTTGCCCTTCTTTTGGCTCTTGTTCATCTGTGTTCTGACCTCCACTGGAGTGTCCCCTCTGCTCTGAAGCACCTGAGTGTGGCAAGGTTGGTGACAGGCATCCTGTATAGTCTTTGCCACTGGAATCCAAGGAAGTTTGTCCATTCCCTTCACCAGTTTTGTGCCATGGGTCAGGAAGTTGTTCACAGGTAACCACTTATTGCTCCATACTACCAATGGGCCATTCTGGTTGATATTCTCTCTTGCCTCTGATTAACATGGTTACCTCCTGACCTCCTAGGTCAGTCATAAGCTGTAACAGATGAGAGATAGAAACTCCTATAATTTCTACATAACTCAATTGAACAAATATTTACTAAGTGCCAAGAATTTTCCAGACATGATGCAGGTTTTAAGATGAGAGGAAGAAATTTTGTAAAGATTGTTGAAAAAATGAAAGGACGATTCTGTTTTTAGAATTTTCAAAAATGAGCATTTATCTCAACTCTTTGCTGGGGAAAGATCACTTATTTAGAGCTTACTTTGGGTCACATTCTCCCTAATTACAACCTACACACAGCAAGTTTGTTTAGAGTTGATCCCCATTTGACTGAGAAGTTGCTTGGCAAAACTTTAAGAGCTGCAAATAGTCTTAATGAAGAGAACCTGGTTAAGTTACCATTCATGAATTTAAGTTTCTCTCTACATTTTGTCATCATATTCAATAATAAGCCTCTTCACTGAACACTATACAATGGAATGCCTCTACACTTGACTCAGTGAGCTGTTGGCTGGTGTATCAGCCTCAACTCATTATTAGGAGTAAGTCATTACACTCATATGTAAGTTCCTATAACTTACCTTGTTTGCCACTTCAGATAATGCTTATGGAAGTAGCAATTATTATTCTTGTTATTACCAACATTTTATTCCAGTACCTATACAGTACCCTCTGAACTTCACATCACTACACAATAGGTTAATTAATATTACCATAGGTTTTAGAAGCCATGTATTAATCTATTTTGTGTGGCTTACTAAATGAGATCCTAGTGCTTGAAAAATATTAACTTGACCCATGTGGGCAACTTATTTAGGCTATAGAGTATAGTTTATAGTGTATAAACTTTATACATTATAAGATGAAAATTTTAATTCCATTGAATTTGGAAACTATTCTTTGAATAGTCTTTGAAACATTTGACTGGTGAAGAATCATGTTACAAAACAGTGGACCATTCATTCCATTTCAACCCTGTGTGGGAACCACAAATTTGGTGACCAAAATGTTTATGATGTCATTTCTTCAAACCAATAAAATATGGGATCAGTTAATAATGGTTAGCAATTGCCATTTTTTAATCTTACATTGCCTTATAGTGTCTTTTTTGTTGTTTTTTCCACATGTATCTCATATGTGGCAAGTGTTTATATACTTCAAATTTCTTAGACCTTTATCTTTCCCTGTCATTTCATAAAATGATTTTATTAGATTGGATTTGGGACATCTTTTGACTTCCTCTCTCAATGATGCTTTAATTAAGATTGTTTCTAGAAGAAACTCTGGTTACATGGAATGCTGTCTTTTAACTTCAGCTTCAAATTAGCCATTACTGACAAGTGTAGAGATTTAACACACAAAAATCTCAAAGGTATCTATATTATCACCTTCAGGTATTTGCCACAGAGAGTAAAACGTAAACTCTTTATTCCAGATCACTTTAAGGCAACGCTTATAACACTTTAAAACATATAAGGATCAGGTAGTGGACCTAGTACAGTAGAGATTCCTAGGCCCCTGCAAAGACTGTGATCAGTTTAGTGCAGAGGCAGGCACTAGCGGTTCTGAGCCACACTTTGAAACACACTGTTATACTGAGAGGAGATTTAATGATTAGAACCCCAAATTATAGTGTCTTTTTATATTTGGTAGTGAATTTTCCCCTTGATTCTCTATGTCAGTCTCACTAAATTCTGGATTAGTGATCTCCAAGTGGGATGCAGTAATCAAGGAACAAAGACAAGATTGGAATGTAGGAAAAGCATTAGAGAACTCAATTTAGTCTTTTAATCTATCCTTTTTTATTTTTACTTTGTGATTATGTCTTATAATGCACAAAATGTGTAAGTAAAACAATAAGCTATGACACTTGTAAATAAATAAATGTACGTTGGAGTGCATACTAAAACATTTTTACTGATGATTAGAATAATTTCATATGTTTGAAAATTGCTGCTAGAGATTATACTAGTCTAGATTATGCTTCTATAATAAACATTATACAAATGCAGATCCTTAACACCACAAAGTGCTACTTCTATGTTACACAACGTCGGCTGTGGGTCTGGCAAACTCCCCAGGGCAACTGTCCTCCATGGGGTGACTCAACGGGGAGGGTCTAGCATTCTGTAACTGCTCCATCTTAAACATATGGCTTTTAGATCTGGGCAGCAGGGAAAGAGAGAAGGGAGAATTGTGTACAAGCTCTTAAAGGCACATTTTACTGGCAAAGTGAAGCCTAAGGCTATACCTAATTTTAGGGAAGTGGGAAAATGCAATCCTCCCATGTATGAGAAATATTGGTAAGCAAATCTAATATCTAATACATAATACTTTAAACACAAATCCAGTCTATAATACAACTCATCCAGTTCTAAATATATTGTAAATGTTTACACGCACATATTCACATACAGACACACATATACCAGTGCTGATCATAGAACTACATATACATATATATTTACATTATAACAAAAAATTTGTAAGTCCATGTTTTAATTAATATACTGCATTACAAAGTAGAACCTATAAGTTAAAGTACTGCTAGCCTACATTTCTATTCAGTTGAAAACCATCCTTTTATATAACATATCAAATCTTTTAATAGAAAAGATAAAAATATTCCTCTCTAGTGTATTAGGCATAATGTAAAAATAGTTAAAAACCATTCATATGCAGCATTATAATCACATTATATATTTAATTTAGAAGAGAGGAAATATGATTATAAGAAACTTGGAATTTTGGCATTCCTGTTCCACGGAAAAAACTGAAGTATTTAAAATTATTGTTTTTTAAATACAGACAATTCTCTGGTTTCTATGCCAAATTCCATCAGTTTGAAGAGACTTGGCTTTTCACAGCCAAGTTTTAAGCATGCGGAAATTATAAGTGGAAACATATTGTGTCCTCTGATCTTGGAGGTGGCAAATCTGCTACAAAACGGGGTGGGAGATTGATCTCATTCTTTGGTTTTCCGCTTTTTGATGAAGAATTTAAATATGCTATATTTTAACCAACAGTTTAAAAAAATAGTGCATAGCCCGGTGAAAGAGCAATGCTTCATAAATACCTAATAGTTTCATCAACAAATAAGAGTCTGCTTTCTGCAATGAAGCCACAAATATGTTGAAAGTCCCTAGCTTCCTGCAGGATGCACAAAGCTCTCTGTTCGAGTCACTTTTGAACCATTTTCTTTCTTTGTGGTGGCAGTGGTTGTCTAGTTGCGTGGGTGTATATTTGAAACACATCTTACGGATTTTTTAATAATGCATTCTTGGGGAGAATGGGAGACCAATTTTTTTCCTATGCTATAAACACTTAAAGCACTTCTCTGATGACTTACTGATTTTCTTTAGCAATTCAAGATTGATTAAATAGGGAAATAAAGAGGACTTTTGAAGGAAAGTAGGAAAAAAGTACCTGAAACTTTTTGTTGTTATCAAGCTTGTTTATATTCATTTATTATCAATGCTACAAAATCTTTAATAGCAAAGCTAAGATCTCAACTGGAATTATTCATAGTGGGTTAAAGAAGCCAAAGTCATTTATCTTGAAGGCCTTTCATCTAGTGATATTAAATCCATAACATTTACTTGCTCATTCGTTCTCAGTTTCCATTTTATATACTCAGTGATGATGTGTTTCCAACTCTAAGTTATCACCATCTAAGATAAAAAAAAAAAAGGATTCTTCTAGGTCAGACTTTCTAGAGGGCAAGTATCTTGAGTATTTTCATGACCTACTTATACTGATTATATGATTAGATGATGACTTCAGCAAATTTTCCCTGGAGAGTTTCCTTCTGATCTGTGCCTTTCATAACAATTTACGACTGTATTAGAGCAAACAAGCCTGGTCTATTTTATTCTTTTTTATTTCAGGAGCAAATTTCACATTCTCCCATAAAATCATTTTGAGGATATCTATCTATCTATCTATCCATAAGTGAGCAGTTTTCTAAGGTTATCTTGTTGTATATCTAAAATGAATTTTTAAATAAACCAATGTGTTCTTTTGAATCCCTTTAAGTTTATCATGAAATTATGATCTGTTTTTTCATTTAATGAACATGAAAGTCACCTATTTGTTTCTACACTGGATTATAATTTAAACATAATGGAGAAGAAAGGTTACTCCTAAAAAAAATCTAAGATTTCATTGGTAAAACTCAAAGGTTTAGTTTAAATTATTTATCCTATCCCCAAACTCTTAAATTTTATATTCTGTGATTTTTAAAACAGTTAAGGATAATTCCTTTACCATCCTTAGGGAACTTTCTTGATTGTAGATCTCCTTTACTTTTAGAAAATTTACTCCTCATTAATGACTTAAATTGCTCAAGTTAAAATACACCATTATTTTGTACCATTTGGCCAAACACTAAGTAATAAATAAATATTAGAATTCTTAATCCCCATATTAGATCACACCTCTTTTCTCATCACCAAGCAAAACAGTTATAATTTCTTATTTTTCCAATGTTTAGATGGTTAACAAAATGCTTTTTTTATGCCACTTTCAGTTTTTCTGATTTCTTCTTAATTTGTGAACTTCAGCCCTATGTGCACACGGGGGTAAAAGAGATTACTTCACAGTTCTCAGCACCACTACTCCAATACTATAATTTATGCATGTTAGCCTCCTCTAAACAGTCTTTAACTCTCTAGTTTTTAAATACCAGCCTTTAGCTGCCACTACACCTCAGGGAAAATCTAGTAAAAGAAAGAGGCAACATTTGGCCGACC
Source organism: Balaenoptera musculus (assembly GCF_009873245.2). NCBI lineage: Eukaryota > Metazoa > Chordata > Mammalia > Artiodactyla > Balaenopteridae > Balaenoptera > Balaenoptera musculus. The sequence goes on along the minus strand of NC_045788.1, from coordinate 103,607,699 downwards.
CACTTAAAGAGCTTGCTTAACTTCATAGAAAAAATATATAATAAAATTGATCCTTGAGATTTTATACCAAGGCTACGCTCTCACAAAAATCTTATACTCAACGGGTAAATGCATGGATTCATAAGCAACAGGAAATGTGAGTTCAGGGTCCAGAAGTTCCTTAATTCTTCTGAATCAAGAATATGTGTATTGCTTTCGTAGTCATTAGCAAGGGTTTCCTTCCTACGATGCTTCATGAGAAGGGTCATCACAGCTGATGGAATTCACCCCTTCTCATTCCTGGCCCACTGCTGGAACCAATTCAGTACAAGCATACTGAGCATTTACTCTGTGTCAAGCATTGTATACACATTGTCTTACGTAAAGCTCACATCAGCCCTGCATAATACATCATAGTAATCTTAAGTTCATACACAAGGAAATAGAAGTTTATAGGCATTGCTGTACCCAAGGTAACACAACCAGTACAGAGCAGAATCAGAATTCAAACTCTAGGACCATTTGACTGCAAAGTCAGTATCTTTACTCTTCATGCTCTAAGGCCTGTGCTTTATGAATACTTCCTGTGTTCTCTCAGTATTTCTTTCCCCCACTCGACCAAGTGACAATTCCAGGGAATTTATTATTTAGCATCTGTATTTGCTAAATTTCAATATGTTTTAAACTGAAGACAAAATGACAGTACAAAAATGAACTAAAAGATTTTTTTAAAGCCCCCCTAACTATAAATTAACGCAAATTTAAATGACAAATGTCAAGTGGTAAAATAAAGCCCCTGAAATGCAATTGTGATGAACTATCATCTTTTTACTAAAACAAAACATAATGAGTCACATAGTGTAATTATTGATTGCAGGGTACATTGCATCTTCTGTCCTCAGGTCTACTTTACCTAGAAAGTGTAGATCATGCTCAGATGAAACTATTCTGCTTAAACTAAGTATTATCACTCAAATATATTTCAGAGTTAATAATCTGAAGCCAGTACTGTCACAGACAGACATCTAATATTTTCAACATTGTGTCTTGATATTACAAGCTAGACTCAAAGCAACACTAAAGAATTATGATGTTTTAGAAACTATCCAAATCTTTAAACCCTGACTGCCTTAACAACTGGGGCTTATTGCAAAGCTGTCCTGTTAGTTCCCAAGGAACCACTGTCATAAATTTAAAATTGAAATAATTATCCCACAAGAGAGGAGATGGAGAATAACAATATACCTCCAAAGGGCAATATTATTCTTTAAAAATTTTTATGACTTTAAAAAATAATTTCGTCTCACTTGATGAATTTCATTAATTGATTAGTAAACAAAGTGTGAAAGTAAGTTCAAATAATTTTATAATGTTGCACAGTAAGTGAAATTACAAAATATTTTTCTTGGCTGCTAACTTTTTTCTTTGTTTAGGAGTACAATCCAGTTCCCAGTTAAAGTATTCTGGCTTTTCTTTGAAATCTACTTATTTGCTTCTTGACTACAATCATGTGCTTTCAATTTCTTTTGCATTTTACCACTTACTTTTTACAGCGTTCTTTTATGGCTGAATGACTGCCTGGCAAAATAGAAACTGAACCACAGTATGTAATTAAGTTCTTTGCACAATGGAAGTTAGTCATCGACACACTTAAACCAATGGCTTCAGAATCCAGTACTGAAGGAATGAACAGCATAGCCAAAGAGCACTCATTCCAAAAAGGTTTTCCTAAATCATGGGATTGAAGAGATCTGCCTGCTTTTTTGGTGTCATGACAAAAATTCCAAATAAATTCTCCTTCCAAGACTGAAAAGAATTCATGTCGGATAGTACATGAATTGTTTCTCCTATATTCATTTTTTTTTACAGTTTTTTCACTGTTTTTGAGACTTCAGAATATTGGTGGCAAGATATAACAAGTTAGAGATGTTTTGCTCAAACCCTGGAAAAAATGTCCTAAAACATAAAACGTACTTTTTAAACACAGATTAATTTAATAATATTTTGCTATTTTAATATAATCCATAATGTAATAAGTGCAATAAAATATTAAATGGAATAGTTACATATACTTTAATATGTTTTAGTCCTTTAAATCGTAAGTAATAATTTTAGTTTTAGTTAAAAATGACTTATTTGCTCTAGAGTTGTTTTAACATGATGCAAAATTCAATTTCAAGTTGATGGTCAGATATGTGTCTAGATTTAAAAAATATAATTGAGAGACATTCGGTTGCTGGAAATGTACTGAAAGAAACAAGGAAACTGTGAGTAGATATGGCTTGGTTTTGAAATTTTTTTCAATAATAAAAATATTTCTAATTATCCCTTGCCCTCTGATCACATTATTGACTTAAATCATATTAATAGGTTCTAGTTGAAGCAACTATGAATTCAGGCTAAATTATAAAATGTAGACACATACATTTAAACAGGTGTCATAAAGTTGTGATAACATTCAGTATTTCAATGACTGCAATTGTTGCTGATACTGATACAGTGTCTAAAGATTTTTATGTAAAGAAGACTGAGTATAATATGGTCTTATTGATGTAAGTTACCTGGAAATTTTCTCCTTTGGTATATTTGTTGTAAAGTTTTATTGTGATAACTAGTACATATAGACTTGACCACAATCAGATATATAAAAATGTAAGCATCTAGAGAATTCAAAAGATACACTGCAATTAGTATTTCTGATACTACTTTTGACTAGGCAATTGTTTTTCCATTGGTAGAGTATCATAAGTATTTTCTGGTTGATAGTAATTGAGCATGGTCACTTGACTTACTCCTATAACCACTAAAGTATTTTATAAAATTTGAATTTAGGATAAGGGGGAGGACACCCATTAAGTTGCTGGCAGAATAATGGAGGAAATGAGGAAACATAACTACTGTTTGGTTTGGGAAAACTTTGTTTTTTAAAAAAAAAAAATTGCTTATGATAACACTGTGTCCGACTCTCACTGCACTGCAACATCCTTAGCTTTTTCCTTAGAACATTAAAAACATGTTTCTTTTTCCTTTTTGAATCTTATTATTCTTTCATAGTACTTTACTTAGTGTTTCACTATAGCTATTTTCTCCAAGGCATTTATCTCTAAATGCATTAGTGAATACCAGTGGATTAGTAAATTGCCTCTTCAGGGAAAGCAAGGAAGGCATTGTGTCTTATACCACAGAGAACTCTCAAAAATGTGAGAACTTTCAAGCCCTGAAAATTCTTGTTGGACAATGTTTTGAGACAGATTTTTATTTTGCACACACAAGGGGGGCAGCCACTTAACCTAAAGCAAGGGAAAGGCAACATCTTGCTTCAAGGTTATTACTTACACCTTCATCTGATTTGATTTAAATAAGGTTGAGGTAATGTGGGTCACTAAAGAATAGAAGATATAATTACCCCATGATCAAGTTAGAGAGTGATATTAGTGGGTTGTTAAGAGAGAACTGGGATTAAAAAATAAAATTTGTGTTAGATAAAACATTGGCAGTGAAACTTATTGGTTTTGTTGCTATTTTTTTTTTCAAGATAGTAGTTGAAGAATGGGATGGGATGATTGCAAGTGGTAGTCATGAAAAGGGATCAGCGGGAAAAGAGAGAGAAAATAAAACTGAAAATGTATTTGAAGAAATTATGGCTGAAAACTTCCCAAACCTAAAGAAGGAAACAAATATCAAGGTACAGGAAGCACAGAGGGCCCCAAACAAGATGAACCCAAACAGACCCATACTAAGACATTTCATAGCATGGCAAAAGTTAAAGAAAAAGAGAATTCTAAAGACAGAAAGAGAAAAAAAAGCAAAGAGTCATTTACTAGGAAACCCTCATAAGGCTATCAGCTTATTTCTCTGCAGAAACTGCAGGCCAGAAGGGAGTGGCATGATACATTTAATGTCCTGAAAGGGAAAAACCTTCAACATAGGATATTCTACCCAGCAAGATTATGATCTAGAATAGAAGGAGAAATAAAGAATTTCTCAGACAAGCAAAAACAAACAGAATTCAGAAATGCTAAGTCTACCCTAAAAGAAATGTTGAAAAGTCTTCTTTAAGTAGAAAAGAAGAATCAATAGGAAAGGGAAAATTCCAATAGGAAAGGCAAATATATGGTAAGGACTGAAGATCACTTAAGCCAGGATGTAGATTTAAACAATTTAAAAAATTGTAAAAGTGATTATAACTACAATAAACAATGAAAGGATATGGATAAGCATGAAGATGTAAAATAGAACATAAAAATCACAACATGAAGGTAAGTATAAAAATGTAGATCTTTTAGAATGTATTTGAGCTTAAATGACTATCAGTTTGAAGGAAGTAGATGTAGTTATGGGTTAACATACTTGAACTCCATGGTAACCACAAATCAAAAACATACAATAGATTCACAAAAACTAAAAAGAAAGGAACTCAAACATACTACAAAAGAAAATCTCCAAACCTCAACAGTTTGAAAAACAAAAAAAGAAGAAATGGACAAAGAACTACAAAATCAACTGGAATACAAGGAATAAAATGGCAATAAGTACATAACTATCAATAATTACTTTAAATATCAATAGACTAAATGATCTGATCAAAAGACATAGAATGGAAGATTGAATTAAAAAAACAAGAACTTGCAATATGCTGCCTACAAGAGACTCACTTCAGGGCAAAAGAGGGGGACAGAAAAAGATATTTCATGCAAATGGAAGTGACAAGAAAGTGCGGGTAGCAATACTTATATCAGATAAAGTAGATTTTAAAATAAAGGCCATAAAGAAAGACAATGAAGAGCATTATAGAATAATAAAGGGATCAATACAAGAAGAGGGTATTACACAAGCTAACATATATGCACCCAGTATAGGAGCATCTAAATATATATAGCAAATACTAACAGATATAAAAGTAGAAATTGACAATAATACAATAACAGGAAAATTTAACACTCCACTGACATCAGTGGACAGATCATGCAGACAGAATATCACTTAGGCAACAGAGGTCCCAAATGACAAAATAGACCAACTGGATTTAATCAATATCAGGACACTTACATTCAATGAAACAAAACAAAATAAAGCACCTAGAATATACATTATTTTAAAGCACGCATGAAACATTCTCTAGGAGAGACCACATACTAGGTCAAAAAACAAGTCTCAACAAATTTAAGAGGCTAGAAATTATGTCAAGTATCTTTTCTGACAACAACAGTATAACTAGAAATCAACTAAAGAAAGAAAAATGGTAAAAGAACAAATACATGGAGATTAAACAAAATGTTACTAAAAAAACAGAGTCAACGCTGACATCAAAGAAGAAATCAGAACATACCTTGAGACAAAAATAGAAACACAGCTTTACAAAATCTATGGGATGCAGCAATGCTGTTCTAAGAGTGAAGTTCATAGCAATACAGGCCTTCCTCAAGAAATAAGAAAAACCTCAAAAAAAACAACCTAACCTACCACCTAAAAGAATTGGATAAAGAAGAACAAACAAAGCCCAAAGTCAGCAGAACGAAGAAAATAATAAAGATCAGAGAGGAAATAAAATAGAGATTTTTTAAAACATAGAAAAAAGTAATAAAACCAAGAGTTGGGTTTTAGAAAAGATAAAATCGACAAACCTCTAGCGAGGCTCACCAAGAAAAGAGAGAGGACTCAAATAAACAAAATAATAAATAAAAGAGGAGAAATACCAGCCGATACCACAGAAATACCAAAAAAATGTAAGAGAATACTATGAACAGTTACATGCCAGCAAACTGAACAATCTAGAAGAAATGGATGAGTTTCTAGAAACATTCAGCCTGCCAAGACTAAGTCAAGAAGAAACAGATAATTTGAACAGTCCAATCACTAGAAGTGAAATAGAATCTGTAATTTAAAAATTCCCTGCAAACAAAAGTCCAGGACCAGACAGCTTCACTGGAGAATTCTATCAAACATATAAAGAAGAACTTATACCTATCCTTCTCAAACTATTCTGAAAAATTTAAGAGAACGGAAAACTACCAAATTAATTCTAAGATGACATCATCACCCCAATATCAAAACCAGAGAGACACTAAAATAAAGAAAATTACAGGCCAATATCGTTGATGAATATAGATGCAAAAATCCTCAGCAAAATATTAGCAAACTGATTCCAACAATACATAAAAAGGATCATACACCATGACCAAACTGGATTCATTCCAGAGACACAAGAATGGTTCAACATACACAAACCAATCAATGTGATACACCACATTAACAAAAAGAAAGACAAAATCCACATGATCATCTCAGTAGACACAGAAAAAACATTTGACAAAATTCAACATCCATTCATGATAAAAACTCTCACCAAAGTGGGTATAGTGGGAACATTTCTGAACATAATAAACACCATTTACACCAAACCCACAGCCAACATAATACTCAAAGGTGAAAAGCCGAAAGTCTTCCCACTAAATTCAGGAACAAGGCCTGGATGCCCACTCTCACCACTTCTCTTCAACATAGTATTGGAAGTCCTATCCACAGCAACCAGACAAGAAAAAGAATAAAAAATGTATCCAAAGTGGAAGTGAAGAGGTAAAATCGTCACTATTTGTGGATGACATGATACTCTATATAGGGAACCCTAAAGTCTCCACATAAAAACTATTTCAACTAATAAATGAATTCAGCAAAGGTAGTAGGATACAAAATTAATATACAGAAATCTGTTGCATTTCTTTACACTAATTATGAAATATCAGAAAGTAAAAAAAGTCCTGTTCAAAATTGCATCAAAAAATAATCTAGGAATAAACTTAACCAAGAAGGTAAAAACCTATATGCTGAAAACTGAAATACTGATAAAGTAAATTGAAGATGATTCAAAGATATGGAAAAATATACTGTACTCTTGGATTAGAAGAATTAATATTGTTAAAATGGTCATATTACCCAAAGCAATCTACAGATTTAATGCAATCTCTGTCAAAATACCCATGATATTTTTCACAGAACAAATAATCCTAAAATTTACATGAAACAACAAAAGACCCAAAATTATCAAAACAATCATGAGAAAAGAGAACAAGTCTGTAGGCATAACCCTTCTGGACTTCAGGCTATACTACAAAGTTATAATAATCAAAACAGTTTGGTATTGGTAAAAAACAGATATATAGATCAATGGAACAGGATAGAGAGCCCAGAAATAAACCTACACACCAATTAATCTATGACAAAGGAGGAAGAATATACAATGGATAAAAGACTGTCTCTTCAATAAATGGTGTTGGTAAAGCTGGACACCTACACTTAATTCAATGAAATTAGAACATTCCCTTATACCATATACAAAAATAAACTCAAAGTGGTTTAAAGACCTAAATGTAAGGCATGACACCATAAAATTCCTAGAAGAGAACATAAGCAAAACATTTTTTGACATAAATTGTAGCAATATATTCTTATATCTGTCTCTCAAGGGAAAAGAAATAAAAGCAAAAGTAAATAAATGAGGCCTAATTAAAAGCTTTTGCATAGCAAAGGAAAAAAAAACTTTTGCATAGCAAAGGAAACCATCAACAAAATGAAAACACAACCTACATAATGGAAGAAAGTATGTGCAAACAATGAGACCAACAAAGGGTTAATACCCAAAATATACAAACAGTTTATACCAATCAATATGAAAGAAAACAAACAACCCAATCAAAAAATGCGCAGAAGACCTAAATAGACTTTTTTTCCGAAGAAGACATACAGATGGCCAACAGGCACATGAAAAGATGATCAATATCAGTAATTATTAGAGAAATGCAAATGAAAACCAAAATGAGGTGCCACCTCACACCTGTCAGAATGGCCATCATCAAAAAGTCCACAAATGGTAAATGCTAGAGAGGGTGTGGAGAAAAGGGAACCTTTCTACACTGTTGGTAGGAATGTAAATTGATGCAGCCACTATGGAAAACAGTATGGAGGGTGCTTAAAAAACTAAAAATAGAGCTAACACATGATCTGGCAATTCCATTCCTAGGTATATATCCAGAAAAAACAAAAACTCTAGTTCAAAAAGATACATACACCCCAATGTTCAATAGCAGCCCTAGTTACAACAGCCAAGAAATGGAAGCAACCCAAGTTCCCATCAACAGATGATTGGCTTAAGAAGATGTGGTATATAAATATAACGGAATATTACTTAGCCATAAAAAGGAATGAAATATTGCCATTTGCAGCAACATGGATGGACCTAGAGAATATTTTGCTTAGTAAAATAGGTAAGACAGAGAAAGACAAATACTATATGATATCACTTATATTTGGGATGTAAAATATTACTAATAAATCTACATACAAAGCAAAAACACAATCACAGACATAGAAAACAACCTATGGTTACCAAAGGGGAAAGGGGGAGGGGGGAGGGACAAATTAGGAGTATGAGATTAACAGATACAAACTACCATACATAAAATAGAAAAGAAACAACGATTTACTATATAGCACAGGGAATTATACACAATATCTTGTAATAGTCTATAATGGAATATAATCTGCAAAAACAAACAAAAAACAAATTATTATACTGTACATCTAAAACTAACACAATATTGTAAATCAACTATACTTCAATTAAAAAAGAAATAAAATTATGTTAAGAAATAGAGGAAAGCACTGAAATGGACATTTACAGATCAAAAGGAGAAAAAAACCTGACAGATTTTTAATAATCAAAATATTACCCCTAGAGAGTAACTGAAATGCTGTCTTCTGTTAGCCTTGTATTAAAATCAATAATTCTACATTTTATATTCTACAAGGGCCATATTAAATAATAAAAGAGTCTGGACTTAAAATCAAAATAAGCAGGTTCGAATTTTAGTTTCTTCTGCTGACAGTATATCAAAATATGCTTACTTTTTTTGGGACTTCAGATAGGATAAACTAAACGATATTTTAAAATCTTTTCAGTTCTGAATTACTGTGAGTTTTTGGATTCTAATCATGTTTAAATTTATAAATATATATACCATTTAGTAATGAAATATACAATAATAAAACATTAAAAATTGTTGATGTGTGTTTTTAACTACTTAACATTCTACCTTAGTTTTCCTGAAATTCTCTTTGCTGAATACAAAGCTAATTCTTTTTATTATTACTATTATTGTGGTAAGAACAGTTAATGTGAGATCTACCCACTTAACAAATTTTTAAGTGTATAATAGAGTATCGTTAACTATAAGCATGGTGTTGTACAGCAGATCTCTAGAACTTATTTATCTTGCATAACTTTTTCTTGTTGAACAACTCTCCATTTCTCCTTCCCTCCATTCCCTGGAAATCACTATTCTACTTTATGCTTTTATGATTTTGACTATTTTAGATACTTCATATAAGTGGTGTCATGCAATATTTGTTCTTCTGTGACCGGATTATTTTACTTAACATAATGTCCTTCTGTTTCATCCATGTTGTCATATATGGCAGGATCTCCTTTTTTTTAAGGCTGAATAATATTCAATTGTGTGTACAGAGCACATTTTCTTTATCCATTCATCAATCTTCCATATGGTTTTTTCCAAATCTTGGCTATTGTGAATAATGCTGCAATGAACATGGGACTGCAGATATTTCTTATAAATACTAATATTATTTCCTTCTAATTCTGTAAAAAAAAATGCCATTGACATTTCTTTTCCAGCAATTCTTAATCATCTAAGTCCATTTCTATTTAGCTGTGCATAAAACAGTATATGTATGCCAACAGTTTCAAATGCTGGAATTCAACTTATCACAGAAAAATGACACAAGTCTTTGGATCTTTAGAATGGTACTTCTAGATAAAAATAAAATAGTTGCTTCATACATATGCATAAACACCTTAGGGCAACAAGATCAAACTAAGCTTCATGGTATTCTATGGATCGTAAAACTCCCTTACAAACATTATATAACACAATTGTTAAAGATATTTCATTCTGAAAGATACTAATTGTACATTTGATAGTCAAATCTCAATTTTTAAATATTATTTCAATTGTACATGAGTGGTATATTGCCCAAGAAAATATATAGCCTTCTAATGCACTATAAAGCTTTCAAGTGTAATATTCTTAAACCAGTGAGATAGTGATGAAGCTCTCTTACCTGTGACCTAAGTGTTCTCCTTAAATGTTACACTTAAATGTTTAAGAAAAAAATGTTGAGGAGATTTTAAAATTATGCTTTGACACTGAAAACTTTTTTTCTCAGGAGACCATAAACTGATGATTTGTCAGTAGCCACAGGCTTGGAAAATATAAGAGCTTTATATGAAATTTCTTTTAGACCTCTACTGTTTATCCCACATCATTTGCAAGCTGTGTGCTTGCAAATATTCTGTCCAGTATATAAAGATGCTCCCAGTAGCTGAGCAATTTGCGTGTTTCAGTAACACTAGAGTAAAGCCTTTGGGAGTCTGTGACAACTAGGATCAAGCTAAAATAAATTAAACGCTTTTTTGTGATCCTTAGAGCCAAGGATTAATGTGCATTTCAAAAATAGAAAGGTGCCTTGGAAAAGGTCATATTTTATTACACGAAATATGTACATTTTGATTTTGTTTAGTATATTTAAAAACTACAAGTGTACTCACCATGGTTTCCCTACTTAGCAAAAATGACATTTTTACTATCTTTCCAACCAAGTGTTATAATTGGCATTGTTTGAGTTGAGTAAGTATGTCTCAAGGACAGCCAAATAAAAGTATAGTCAATGGGGTGCAATGAAATATAGATATCAAAATTCATATGTTCACTCTTGAAATTAAATTTCAAGGTATATAAATGAAAATGTCTCAGGATTAATAAAGTACCTAAAGTTTCATAAACTTGTGGGCAGGCCTTGTTTAGGACCTAGATGGTGTGTGTGTGTGTGCGCGCATGCACGTGTGTGTGTGTGCGCACATGTGTGTTTTCTGATCACAGAGTTTAAAAATTATTTGAGCCAACATTAAAAATGAGAAATTTCCATATAACAATCCAGGTATTGTTCTCTTTTTGAAAACCAAGAATGATATGGAGCTGAATAGAGGCTTCTGTTTTGCACTCATTTACATTCGTTTGAGACTTACAAACATTTGAGTTTCAACCAGCTTTGGACCAACTCAAAGAATTCTTATCTTTTTGATAAATTACACAAAAGCATCACCTTCCCAGAAATAGTGTGAAGAGAGATATTATGAAATAGTTGAATATATACAGGGCCAAAAACTAGCAAGATAGAGTTTAATTTTATTGATGTCCATACAAATACAGGCATTTCTTGCTCAAAGTCAGAAGCTATTCTTGAAAACCAGACATCCTTCATGAACACAGTAACCTGGAGCCTAATTTCATCTTATTGGAAATACGAGAAATCATAATGCTCCTTGTAGACTCAAGGTATCTCAGTTATTGTATGAATCATTATGCAAGATTTATGATATATATTTTTACTGTTTACAAGTTTTTTAAAAAAATTTCATTAACTTGTTTCTAATAGATGAAATTGCTGCCTGGTTAAATTCATCAAAAGTAATATTTCTGTAACCCAAAGTAGATATTCATTACAACAGACTATGAAGATTGTAAAAGAGAATGAAAAAATGAAAGAGAGACTTTGGAGCCATCATACTCAATCATACAGATAGCTGTCTATTGGAAAATTCAGGGTTATTACAAAAAGCAAAAATCTGACAATATATTTTTTTAGAAAAGATTTGGGGAGAAAACACCTAAAGGGTAGCCATGCAGAGTTTTGGAAATTTTGTTTTGGAGGAAAACATGCTTTAATCTCCTTTGCTAGAAGACTTCTCAATTGTCTTTTAAGCCTCTTATACAGAGTGAAGTAAGTCAGAAAGAGAAAAATAAATACCATATGCTAACACATATATATGGAATCTAAAAAAAAAAAAAAAAGGTTCTGATGAACCTAGGGCAGGACAGGAATAAAGACGCAGACATAGAGAGAATGGACTTGAGGACACAGGGAGGAGGAAGGGTAAGCTGGGACGAAGTTAGAGAGTAACACTGACGTATATACACTACCAAGTATAAAATAGATAGCTAGTGGGAAGCAGCTGCATAGCACAGGGAGATCGGCTCGGTGCTTTGTGACCACCTAGAGGGGTGGGATAGGGAGGGTGGGAGGGAGACGCGAGAGGGAGGGGATATGGGGATATATGTATACATATAGCTGATTCACTTTGTTATACAGCAGAAACTAACACAACTTTGTAAAGCAACTATACTCCAATAAAGATGTTAAAAAAAAAAGCCATATAAGTGGACATCATATTTTTTAAATGGCAACAAAGGGCAAATACTATTCTTAGCGTAGGTAATAAATTCAGATTGTAACTGCTCATGTCCACTTTGCAGAATGACAACACTCAAAAATGTATTAATAAATGTCTATGGACATTAACACACAGAAATCTTTTTTCTTAATTTTCTGCATGTGGTGTCTGTAAAGTCATACAACAGTCTAATACTCACTAGTTAGGGAACAGTGCTGATATCTCGTTTAACAAGATAACTAAGGTGTTCAGAAAACATAAAAGGTACATAAATACATACATACATTTCTAAAAATTATATATACAAGCTCTCTGGGGAAAACATATTGGTTTTTGTCCTGTGGAATTATATCTGAAAAAGAATAGGAAATACACACATACACATACATTTAAGATAGTATTTCACTGTCAGTTGTACGATAATAATAGGAAACAATTTCATGAGTCATAGCCTGTTTGACTTTAATCCTTTTAGACGCTGCAACCATTTGATTAAGTACTCTATGAGCTTTCTCCCCCAACACTCTCAAAGTGTCATCTGTCATAGCCCCGCTGTCACAGCCAAAAAATATGACTGTCTAATGATATTAGAGCCAAGAAATATCATCTTGGCTCTAGCATTTCAGATCACAATGGTTCCTTACTGTAAACCATGTAGCATGGTCCCTGTGTATATAATGAAAGAGAAGATATCAACTGAGACCATGAACATGGTAGATTTTGGGGAAGAAATAGACTGAAAAACATGGTAACTTTATTTTTCTGCCATATTTAATGCAGAATACCATTTATAAATACCTAGGATCTGCTTTTTATTTTTTCTAAGTAAATGACTATAAATATATTATTAAGCAACTAAAAAATTACACATTGATCAGAACATTTGCAATAGCTTAAGATGCCTGGCTTACTATTGCATTCGATTTATTGTTATTTGATCCCTGAAAATATCCTAATATGCCATTAACACTGAAAGTGTCAACTAAATGTGGAACATAATAGTGTGGGCTTTGGAATAAAAAAAATATTTCACAGTTCCTGTTCAGAGATATATAATTCATCTGTGTCTTATTTGGTAAGGTCCTTACATTCTCTTTCCTGTTTTCCTTATTTGTAAAACTATGCTTCCAATATCCGACTGGCAGAGGTTTTTGTGAATTAAGTGGAAAAAATGCATGTGAAAAATTTAGCCAAGTGTTGAACACACAGTAGGTGCTCAATAAAAGATAGCTATAATTATCATTAGAAATATTGTTGGAAACATAATAATAAATCTATTTCTATCCTTGTACAATGATATGGTTTAAACCTGTAATTTGGAAATTCAGGTCACCATACTTCAATATAATTAAACAACTTGTAGAGAATACAAGGTAGTGCCACAGAACTAACTGAGAAGGTACAGTGGTTTTAAGAACCATTGCTTTGAGTTATGGAGCTACAGTGGATTTTGAGACATGTCAAAGTAGACAAGAAAGAAATTTGGGAAGTAGACATAGTTCACAGGGCAGGGAACATGACGGTTAGAGGGAAGTATTATATATTGAATGGAAGGAGGGTTAGCCAGACTATTGGAGGTGGAGAGTATGGCATACTTATTTAACAAACAACCCCTGAGAACAGTGTGTAAAACTCAGAAACATAGGATCTGCCCTCCAAAAGCAAATGTGCAAGTGGTGAAACTGGAAAATATAGAAGTATAAGAAGATAAACTTACCAGATAGTAAAAATGTACAAAAGGCAAGAAACACTTGTGGAATGCTGCTGTGAGGATCTCCTTGGACCCTCTTCCCAGCAAAACAGCAATAACTCATGAAAATAATTCTTTTTAAATCCTTTTAAATCTCTGGGAAATCTTAGCCTGTGCGCAGTCTTAGTCTGTGCCATTTCATTCACAGTCTCTCCTCCTTCAGTATGGCAAAAGCTCTACTCTGGGCAGGTGCAACCAAGAAGATGTGACTCCCTCACTCTGCTCCCAACCCCCAGTCTAAGGTGATGACTTCTTCCAGTAAAGGACAGGCTGTGACCTTTACTCATCCCCTCCCTCCAGCTTCATATTGCAGAAGCTCTATTCGAGGAAAACAAAGCTGAGTTCTAGAGTTCTCGTCGTCTAACCAGACCCACCAGTCAAATGGAAACTCTAACTGAGGAGTGTCTGGCCAAGAATATTGGGACCCAATTGCCCCCTACTCCAGCTTGCTCATGGGGTGGAAGTTACAAGACAGGAGAGGCAAGCCAAGACCTGTCACTCACAACCATCAACCCCAGTGCCCAGTCTTAGGGTAGAGTTGTCACTTCAAGAGAATCAGGCCACTCCAGCTCCGGTGCAGTGGCACAGAGTTTCTGCATAGGAGGAGGTGCAATCTCTACAAGAACAGAAAGTGTTATAGCCCTTATAAAGGGATCAACTTTATTTGAAACACAAGAGAGCATTTGGGCCCATGGGCAGGGTTAAAATCAATGGAGATCTTGGTGCATAGCAATTAAGAAGAGACTGTAATGACAGCAACAAGCTCCATGATAGCAACAAGTAGACCAGATAGAAGTTTAACAACAAGACCCAGGGAAATAATTGGAAAAGAAGAGCCATTCCTAGGATTAAAGCAAGTTTCAGAGACTGACCTGAAAGAAGTTTTGAGTCTATCTCTGCAAATGGGGTAGGAACATATTATTTAGATCAGACTGTGGAAACATTTATGCTTCAGAGAGTTGTTGAATGCAATATATCAATCAGCTAGCAATTAGTGGAGGCTAACTGAATGTGATTCCACTAGAGACAGAAC
Organism: Balaenoptera musculus; assembly: GCF_009873245.2. Lineage (NCBI taxonomy): Eukaryota > Metazoa > Chordata > Mammalia > Artiodactyla > Balaenopteridae > Balaenoptera > Balaenoptera musculus. The sequence continues at coordinate 103,592,633 of NC_045788.1, read as the reverse complement.
ATCCAAACTTAAGAGGGAAATCAGGTAAAAAGACAATTAGAGCCCAGCTAAAACCACATTCACCTCTGTGTAGGTTAGGGGGAGACGGTGCACATATCCAAGGCTACACACTCTGAAGAGCAACATCGGGGACTGCACGCTGTGAGAGAAAAAGACTTCATTGAATTAGTCCAGCCAATTCACTAAACAAACAAACAAGCAAACAATGAGACTGGGGGGTGGAGGAGACAGGATCCAGAATTGCTACAATATATTACCTAAAATAGATGTTTCAACAAAGAAACTGAGTCATGCAAAGATCAGAAAAGTGTGATCTATACATAAGAAAAAATGTAGGCAATAGAAACTGGTTTTAAGAGTACACAGAAGATGCCCTTAGCAGACAAAGACTTAAAAGCAGCTGTTATAAGTATTTTCCAAGAAATAAAAATAACTATGTTTAAAGAATTTAAAGAAGGCATGATAACAATGTCTCATCAAATAGTGAACATCAACAAAGAGATGGAAATTGTTTGAAAAAAAAACAAACAAACAATTTTTGAAACAAAAATTCTGGAGTTCAAAAATACTGTAAACAAAATAAAGAACTTACCAGAGAGGTTAAACCGTATTTTTAAGCTGGCAGAAATATAAAGCAATGAACATGAAATAGATTGATAAGTATTATGCAATGTGAAGAGAGAAAAAAAAGAAGGAAAAATGAACATTGCCTCAGAGGATACAATGTATGTAGGATACCCTTAGGTGAAGCAATATATTCATAATAGAAGTACATGAAGGAGAAGAGAGAGAATACAAAAAAATATATTATAAGAAATACTGGCCCAAAACTTCCCAAATTTAATCAAAACATCATTCTGCACATCCAAAAAGCTCAATGAATTCTAATAAGATAAACACAAAAAGATCTACAGCAGACACATTAGGATAAAAATGTTGAAAGTCAAGGACAAAGAGAAAAATTTTGAAGGCAGCAAGCAGAACTGACTTGTCATGTACAAGAGAACTCCAAAAAGAATAGACTGACTTATCAGAAACAATGGATGTCAGGAGACAGTGGTATAACACATTCAAAATATTGAAAGAAAAAGAATAAAACTTTCAGAAAGAGAAAAACAAATATTGTATATTAATGCATATATGTGGAACCTAGAAAAATGGTACAGATGAACCAGTTTTCAGGGCAGAAGTAAAGACACAGATGTAGAGAACAAACGTATGGACACCAAGGGGGGAAAGTGGCGGTGGTGGTGGTGGGACGAACTGGGAGATTGGGATTGACATATATACACTAATATGTATAAAATAGATAACTAATAAGAACCTGCTGTATAAAAAAAAATAAAATTCAAAAATAAATAAGTAGATAGCTAGTGGGAAGCAGCCGCATAGCACAGGGAGATCAGCTCGGTGCTTTGTGACCACCTAGCAGGGTGGGATAGGGAGGGTGGGAGGGAGGGAGATGCAAGAGGGAAGAGATATGGGGACATATGTATATGTATAACTGATTCATTTTGTTATAAAGCAGAAACTAACACACCATTGTAAAGCAATTATACTCCAATAAAGATGTTAAAAATAAAAATAAATAAATAAATAAAACTTTCAACCTAGAATCAAAATCAGCAAACTTTCCCAAAAAATCACTTTAAAAAATGAAGGCGGAAATAAAACATTTCCAGATTTTTTTTTAAATGACAATTTCTTGCTAGCAGACTCACCATACAAGAGTAATAATAAAGTATTTCAGGCTGAAAACAAGTAACATCAGTTAATAATTTAAAACCACACACACTTAAGAGAGTGCTGGTAAACATAATTATGTAGGTAATCATAAAAGACAGTATAATTGCATATTACTTCTCTTTTCTCTACCAATTAATGCTATGAGGTCAGTATCACCCTGAGACCAATATCAAAGACATCACAAAAAAGAAAATAGAAAACTACAGATCAGTAACTTTATATAGCTGAATATAGATGCAAAACATCAACAAAATACCAGCAAACCAAATCCAGCAACATATAAAAAGGATTATACTATATAAATTATAAATTCCATGGCCAAGTGGGATGTATCCCAGGAATGCAAAGTTGGCTTAACATACAATAGTCAATTAATGTACCTTATTAATAGAATAAAGGATAAAAACCACATAATCATCTCAATAGACACAAATTATTTTAAAAATCTAACACCTTTTCTTGATAAAATTACTTGAAAAACTAGGAATAACAGGAAAATAACTCAAACTAGTAAAGAGAATCTATAAAAAACCCACAGATAATATCATACTTAGTGAAAGACTGAAGTTTTCTCTCTAAGACCAGAAACAAGACACATAAGTCAATTTTCAGCACTTCTATTTAATATTTTACTTGATTCTAACAAGGCATTTAGGTAATAAATACATAATACACACTTATATACATGCATACCTACATACACAGGTTGGAAAGAAGGAATTTAAAATATCTCTTTTTGAAAATGATATGATCTTGTATGTAGAAAATCTGAAGAAACCTACTAAAAACAACTAATATACTACTTTGGCAAGCTTGCAGGATTCAATATAAATATTCAAAAATCAATTGCACACCTATACACTAGCAATGAACAATCATCAAACAAAATTAAGAAAACAATTCTACTTATACATAAAAAAGAATTAATTTAACAAAATATGTGCAATACTTATACTCTGAAAACTACAAGACATTTTGAAATGCACTAAAAAAAACCTAATAAATAGAACAACATCCCATGTTAATAGATTCAAGACTTATTATAGCTGTCAATTCTCCCAAATTGATTTAGATTCAATGCAAACAGTATCAAAATTCCAACTACTTTTTTAAAAAGTGAATTGGCAAATTTATCCTAAAATAAACATGGAAGTTCAAGATACCCAAAATAGTCAATACAATCTTGAAAAATAACAAATTTGGAGGCCTCAAACTTTCTGATTTCTAAATTACTATGAAGCTACTGTGATCAAGACATTGATACTGGCTTAAAGATAGACACATACATAAATGGAATAGGATTGATAATCCAAAAATAGCAACTTATATATTTATAGTTAATTGATTTTTGACAGGTATGCCAAAAAAATTCAATAGAGAAAGAATGATCTTTTCAAGAAATGGGGCAGGAACAACTGGATATCCACATGCAGAAGAATGAAGCTGAACTCCTTCCTTATACCATAACCAAGAATTAATTCAAGACCAAAATATAAGTGCTAAAACTATAAATGTCTTAGAACAAAACATAGAATAAGTCTTCATTACCTTGGATTAGGGAAAGCCATCTTAGATGTGACAACAAAAGCACAAGCAGAAAGGAAAATAATAAATTATTTGGACCTTATCAAAATTAAAAACTTTTTGCTACAAACTCATGGAATGGGAAAAAATACTTGAAAATCCTGTATCTGGTAAAGGTGTTGTGTCCAGAATATATAAACAACTCTTAACAATGCAAAAAAGATAAATGAATTAAAAAATGGGCAAAGGATCTGAATAGATATTTCTCCAAAGAAGATATACAGCCAATAGACATATAAGATGCTCAACATCAGTATTCAACAAGGAAACACAAATCAAAACAACAATGAGATACCACTTCCACGCACTAGAATGGTGACAATCAAAATGATAATCACAAGTGTTGGTGAGGAAGTAGAAAAATTGGAACCCTCATACATTGTTGGTAGGAATGTAAAGTGGTGCAGCTGTATTGGAAAACAATGTGACAGTTTCTGAACATATTAAATATGGAGTTATCATATAACTCAGCAATTCGATTCTTAGGTATATATCCAAGAAAAATGGAAAAACACTTCCACAAAAAACATGTGTATGAATGCTCATAGAAACATTATTCATTATAAGCAAAAAGTGGGAAAATTCAAATTTCCATCAACTGATAAATATATAAATAAAAGGTGATGTATCCATCTAACAGAATATTATTTGGCAATAAAAAGTAATGGAGTCTGTATGCAGAAAACTATAAGACACTGAGGAAAAAAAATTAAAGATGATACAAACAGATGGAGAGATATACTATGTTCTTGGATTGGAAGAATCAACATTGTGAAAATGACTATACTACCCAAAGCAATCTACAGATTCAATGCAATCCCTATCAAACTACCAGGGGCAGTTTTTCACAGAACTAGAACAAAAAATTTCACAATTTGTATGGAAACACAAAAGACCCCAAATAGCCAAAGTAATCTTGAAAAAGAAAAATGGAGCTGAAGGAATCAGGCTCCCAAACTTCAGACTATACTGCAAAGCTACAGTAATCAAGACAGTATGGTACTGGCACAAAAACAGAAAAATAGATCAATGGAACAGGATAGAAAGCCCAGAGATAAACCTAAGCACATATGGTCACCTTATTTTTGATAAAGGAGGCAAGAATACACAATGGAGAAAAGACAACCTCTTCAGTAAGTGGTGTTGGGAAAACTGGACAGCTGTATGTAAAAGAATGAAATTAGAAGACTCCCTAACACCATACACTAAAATAAACTCAAAATGGATTAAAGGCCTAAATGTAAGGCCAGACAGTATAAAACTCTTAGAGGAAAACACAGGCAGAACACACTATGACATAAATCACAGCAAGATCCTTTCTGACCCACCTCCTAGAGAAATGGAAATAACAACAAAAATAAACAAATGGGACCTAATGAAACTTAAAAGCTTTTGCACAGCAAAGGAAACCATAAACAAGACGAAAAGACAACCCTCAGGATGGGAGAAAATATTTGCAAATAAAGCAACTGACAAAGGATTAATCGCCAAAATTTACAAGCAGCTCATGCAGCTCAATATCAAAAAAACAAACAACCCAATCCAAAAATGAGCAGAAAACCTAAATCGACATTTCTCCAAAGAAGATATACAGATTGCCAACAAACACATGAAAGGATGCTCAACATCACTAATCATTAGAGAAATGCAAATCAAAACTACAATGAGGTATCACCTCACACCAGTCAGAATGGCCATCATCAAAAAATCTACAAACATACAGAATGAAGTAAGTCAGAAAGAGAAAAACAAATACAGTATGCTAACACATATATATGGAATCTAAGGGGAAAAAAAAAATAAGGTCATGAAGAACCTAGTGGCAAGACGGGAATAAAGACACAGACCTACTAGAGAATGGACTTGAGGATATGGGGAGGGGGAAAGGTAAGATGTGACAAAGTGAGAGAGTGGCATGGACATATATACACTACCAAACGTAAAGTAGATAGCTAGTGGGAAGCAGCCGCATAGCACAGGGAGATCAGCTTGGTGCTTTGTGACCACCTAGAGGGGTGGGATAGGGAGGGTGGGAGGGAGGGAGATGCAAGAGGGAAGAGATATGGGAACATACGTATATGTATAACTGATTCACTTTGTTATAAAGCAGAAACTAACACACCATTGTAAAGCAACTATACTCCAATAAAGATGTTTAAAAAAAAAATCTACAAACAATAAATGCTGGAGAGGGTGTGGAGAAAAGGGAACCTTCTTGCACTGTTGGTGGGAATGTAAATTGATACAGCCACTATGGAGAACAGTATGGAGGTTCCTTTAAAAACTAAAAATAGAACTATCATACAACCCAGCAATCTCACTACTGGACATATACCCTGAGAAAACCATAATTCAAAAAGAGTCATGTACCACAATGTTCACTGCAGCTCTATTTACAATAGCCAGGACATGGAAGCAACCTAAGTGTCCATCAACAGATGAATGGATAAGGAAGATGTGACACATATACACAATGGAATATTACTCAGCCATAAAAAGAAACGAAATTGAGTTATCTGTAGTGACGTGGATGGACCTAGAGTCTGTCATACAGAGTGAAGTAAGTCAGAAGGAGAAAAACAAATATCGTATGGTAACACATATATATGGAATCTAAAAAAAAAAAAAAAAAGGTTCTGAAGAACCTAGGGGCAGGACAGAATAAAGAAGCAGACGTAGAGAATGGACTTGAGGACACGGGAAGGGGAAAGGGTAAGCTGGGACGAAGTGAGAATGGCATGGACTTATATATACTACCAAGTGTAAAATAGATAGCTTGTGGGAAGCAGCCGCATAGCACAGGAAGATCAGCTCAGTGCTTTGTGACCACCTAGAGGGGTGGGATAGGGAGGGTGGTAGGGAGACGTAAGAGGGAGGAGATATGGGGATATATGTATATGTTTGGTGATTCACTTTGTTATAAAGCGGAAGCTAACACACCATTGTAAAGCAATTATACTCCAATAAAGATTTTTAAAAAATAAATAAAATAGCAGTTTAAAAAAAAAAAAAAAGTAATGGAGTACTGATACATGCTACAACATGGATGAACCTTGAAAACATCCCCAGTGAAAGAAGTTGGTCACAAAGGACCACATATGAAATGTCAAAAATAGGCAAATTTACAGAAAGAGATAAAAGATTAATGGTTGCTAGGACCTGGGGTGAGGGTTGGGAATTAAGAATGACAACTAATAAGTACAAGGTTTCTTTTGAGGATGATGGAAATATTCTGAAATAGACTGTGGTACTCCAACAACTTTGTGGACTACTGATACATGCTACAATGTGAATGAACCTTAAAAATGTTTTGTGAACTGAAATAAGTCTGTCAAAAATACCTTATATTATATGATGCCATTTACATGAAATGTCCAGAGTAGGCAAACCTGTGGAGATGGAGAGTATATTAGTGGTTTAAGTGGTGCTGAGGGCTGGGAGGGTGGGGGCAGGGATTTTGAGTGACTGCAAATATGCAGATTGCTTTTTAGTATAAGGACAGTATTCTAAAATTAAGTTATGATGATGGCTATACAGCTCTCTGAATATACTAAAACCCACTGATCTGAGAAATTTAAAAAGGTGAATTATATGATAGATGAATTATGTATCAATAAAGCTGTTAAGAACTGTACAAAGAAAATATAGCTAAACTTCGCAGAAATTTAGGCAGGGAAAATTCAAACAGCTTATGGACATCACTGAAATACAGGAAGAGAGAACATTTCTTAATATGTGGGTAGAGTCATTCTCTGAAGCATAGGAGCAGACAAAATGTAAAATTTGACATGTGAAATGTCATCTGAAAACAGACATCTGAAAATTTTAATATTGGAGAGTAGTAAGTAGTGGAAATTTCTACAAAATTTTTGCTGAGAACAATTTTTTTTTCAGGATCAAGCAGAGGTTTTCGTGAAGTGGTCACATGTAGAAAAAGAGAAAATTTTCAAGGGCAGAGAACTAGTCATAATCAGAGTTGACCATAATAGATGAACTTTGAAAATATCCCCAGTGAAAGAAGAGGGGTATTAGAGGAGGGGTAGGAATCTACATTTGAGAATAAATTCCGAGATACAAAAATAAGAGATAATTTTTTAAATGATTTTAATTTTTATTTCTAATTGTAATCACAAACACAAAACATTAACTTTACCATTTTAAGCATTTTTAAGTGTACAGTTCAGTAGTGTTAGGTATGTCACATTGCTGTGCAACAGATCTCTAGAAGTTTTTCATCTTGCAAAATTGAAACTCTATACCCACTGAACACTAATTTCCTCTTCGTCTTCCCAGCAGCCCTTGACAACCACCTTTCTACATTCTGGGTCTATGATTTTGACTACTTTAGATACCTTATGTATGTCAACTCAAACAACATTTGTCCTTTCATGACTGTCTTATTTTACTTAGCACACCCTCGAGGTTCATTCATGTAGTACCATGTGACAGGATCTACTTTTTTAAAAAGCCAAATAATATCCATTGTACGTATCTATCACATTTTCTCTACCCATTCATCTTTGATGGGTATTTGGGTTACTGCCGTCCCTTGGCTATCGTGAAAAATGCTACAGTGAACATGGGTATACAAATACCTCTTCAGGATTGTGCTTTGAATTCTTTTGTATGCATACCCAGAAGTGGGATTGCTAGATCATATGGTAATTCTATTTTTTAATTTTTGGAGGAAACTACATACAGTTTTCCACAGCAACATTCCCACCAACAGTGCAAAAGATTTCCAATTTCTCCACATCCTTGCCAGGACTTGTTTTCTGTTCTTTTGATAGTGGCTGTTTTAATAAGTGTAAGGTGATATCTCATTGTGGTTTTTGAATTGCATTTCCCTAACGATTAGTAATGTTGGGCACCTTTTCATAGGCTTGTTGGCCATTTGTATGTCTTCTCTGGAGAACTGTCTATTCCAGTTCTTTGTCCACTTTTTAAATCAGGTTATCTCTTTTTCTGTTGTTGTGCATTGTGGGAGCTCCTTATATATTCTGGTTATAAAACCCTTATCAGATATATGATTTGCAAATACTTTCATTCTTTAGATTGCCTTTTCACTCTGTTAATTGTTCCCTTTGATCACATAGAATGTCTCACATACTAAAAGATGCTATTTTTTTCTTTAAAAAAAAGTGCTACTTACAAAAGTACAGCACTTTCATATAACTAGTATTATCAATACAAGCTAAAAATACATTTCACCATGCTGCTGTCTCTAGGCACTGACACCACAGCATGGACTACTATTTCCACCTCTGCTGGACACTGAATAGCAATATTTTAACCACCGACGCTGCTGATTCTAGAAACCGCCATTCCTGATGCTAGCCTCACCAGAAAAATTCACTCTGGTTCCTGCCTCTATGTCTCACTAGCTTCAAAAGAATCATCAGCTTCATATGTTTGACAGAGCCTAAGTGAGAACTGTGCCCATGATTTAGCTGCAAAAGGGGACTGGAGAGTGAGCACAAGACATTTTCAACATCTCAAATGGGAAATAGGCTAGGTTTTTTTAAGGTGGAGAATTCCTCAAACATAGACATAATTATTGGCATTGTGATCAAAAATTTAAAAATGACTTCTACCACTCATCTTTAGGAAATAAAGATATTCTTTTATGAAACATATTTTTGTACCATTATTATAAATAATTATGGTCTTGAAAGGCCATTTAACTTATCCAAAATAATGCTTCTAAATCTTTTATGCATTTAGAATAACAAGGCAAATTTCAAGCCCAAGGTTCTTCATTTAGTTAATTATCTCTGATTACAGACTTGGTGTACATAGTTATTATAATGCTTGGAGACAGAAAAAGGGCTTCATTTGCCTGTAAGTTCATTCTATTTAAGTAGAGAATACATATCAGTGATCGAAGAAAGAATGGATCAATAATTAATAAATTAGGCCATCCAAATCAATACCTGTGACCTATATGATCATAGATGTTATAGCTGATCACTCAAATTCTAGAAAGTAAATTATGTAAATAATGTCAGTTGGTCAAATCAACATTTCTTCTTCAAAGACTAGAACAGGTCATATGCTATTCCATCATATTAAGAATGAAAATAGCCTTATGATATTTTCTTTCTTGAAGATGAATATATTGTACAATACCTATTATGAGACACATTATTTTTACACTCAGTATACTGTTACCTGCACTTAAAATGCTGTCTACTGTCTCCAGAAATTAATGATTTACTAGAAGTCTGTGGGACTTCATCAGATCTTCATATTATTTTATCGATATATCTTCAATTTACACTGCTATTATCAAAACTATTTTCGGGCTTCCCTGGTGGTGCAGAGGTTGAGAATCTGCCTGCCAATGCAGGGGACACGGGTTTGAGCCCTGGTCTGGGAAGATCCCACATGCCACGGAGCAACTGGGCCCGTGAGCCACAATTACTGAGCCTGCGCATCTGGAGCCTGTGCTCCGCAAGAAGAGAGGCCGCGATAGTGAGAGGCCCGCACACCGCGATGAAGAGTGGCCCCCGCTTGCCACAACTAGAGAAAGCCCTCGCACAGAAACGAAGACCCAACACAGCCATAAATAAATAAAATAAAATAAAATAAAGGAATCATCTATAAAACAAAACAAAACAAAACTATTTTCACCAGATCTTGCATTTTTACAATTTTATAATGTTTTTTTATTTTTCTCCTACATGAAAATTTACGTGGCATATATTCAGGACTTACGCATCTGAAATACTCCAAAATCTGTTACCAAATTTAATCATTTAATTAAAATATTCCAGAATTTTCACCAATAATAATTTATAGACGATATGATAAAGCAATTAATTAGCATTTTCCAGTGTTTTTATTTAAAAGAAAAATCTCGACATCAAGATGTCATCATCATCCTGCATGTAACACTGTGGGTTTGCCCTGGCAAGGCCAAAGCTATGTTAGCCGAAGAAAGTGCTACCCACTTCTAACAGGGGAAATTCAACTGAAAAGAGTCTTTAGGTATAAAGCTAAATACTGTCACTGGATTGAACAAATATCTGCTACGTCCACACATATGAAACAAACCAGATTCTTGTTGACCACTTCCTGTCTCCAGTTTCTTTCAATCCATTTCCAGTCAGACTGAGGATGAATTTTACAGATAAAAACGTGGTGTGTTATTGTAGTTTAGAAATGGTGGTATTGGTTTCCCAGGCTCTCACCCTGAGCCAGTGACATGGGCAGATTTATATTAATTCCAGAATTGGCTGGAAAACTTCAGTTAAGCATGGGAAGGAGAGTGAGATGTGAGTCACAACCATAAAATGCTTTATTTCATGTGAAACTGGCGTAAGTGAGAACTTTAAATGGTATTGACAGGAGTGTGAATTTTCTTTTTTGAGAGTTCCACCTGCCTAAAAGTGGAAGCTTCCCCTGCTGCTGCCCATGCTGTCCTCATTTGAGGGATAAACAAAAGCCTCTTCTCCAAAAGTCTGTCAATCCAGCACTTTCATGAGCCACTGAATTCATTTAAAGAAAAAAAAAGTGCTAAACGAATACATTGTCAAACTAAAAATGATGTTAATTTTTTAAAGGGAAACTTGGCATACCAATTATTCTGTATAATCATCTAAGCAATGTGTAGTTTTGCATTACCAACTACTATGATAAGGATAAATCCAATATCATATATGCTATTTTAATCAGTGGTTTCTGTTGGTATCCAAAGTATAACTAGCAAGAAATGGCTATAGAATTTGCACATAAATACCATAGAGGGTGGGAACCAAAAATACTGCCTCAATAGATAAACACTATCAGAATAAATGCTTATTCTATTTAAGATTTTTTTTTATGTTCTAGCATTAGACATAAATTGTATAAAAAAGAAAATTCTGACGTTTTAAGCCAAATAATTATTTCATTACTTCTTTGACAGATTCCCACTAACTTATTCACAGGAGAAACTTATTGAAGTATCAACTTACTACTCTTGATTTTTAGTTTTCTTTATCTTTCTATTTTGGCCCAGACAAATTATTTTTTTTTAATTTTTATTGTGATTTTTAGAGGTAAAGAAAAAAACAATTTTTCTGTACTCTCTCTCAACTTAAGAGATTACTGTAAGTCATTTGTTTATGTTTATACCATGGAAATGTATATAATGTCTTCAATTATAATATACCACGTTTTTTCTCTTTCTAATAATCAAGTTAGGAACATTCTTTTCAAGTGCTCTTTTCCAGTGCTGCTCTTTCATTTCAATTCAGCTACTCGTACACAAGACCTGATAAAAGATGGCATCTAGTTAATACTCCTGATGCACTGTGTTCACATTGGCTTCCTCTTTGGTACTGTGATCATGAACAGTACACAATAGGAGGCGTTTGGGTACTTATTGTGCATAATTATTAAGGTGTGACAAAAGGATGAAGGAATTGCAGAGGCAATCTGTTCTTCAATCTGGGCTGTCTGAGGACCCTTTCAGAGCAGCAGAGTGTTAATTTCCTGCACATCTCATGATAAGCAAAACAAGCCTTCTCTGACAAGAAGGTTGCCATGAAAACATGCCGTTGCTGCATAATTTATTCTCTAATGTAATAAAAACCCCAGTGAAATAAGAGGGTTAGTTCTCTTAGGTGAAGAAACTCGCAAGCTTTTATAAACAACTGATCTCCTTCTGGCAAGGGGTAGAATAGAGACAATTTGGTTATATTTTGAAAGCTAATGAATCCCCTCAATTTATAATAATTTTTAATTCACATAAGCAGTGATGGAAAAAAGATAATTTTTATGATGGTTCCTAGTGATTTGAAAGTCCATTCTCCTTCAAATACAATAGTTTGCAAAACAACCACAATTACAGAAGTAGCATCTACTAGTTAATAAACATTATTTATTTATGCATTGGCTCCAGATAACTGTGAAAGTTAGTAAACACATTAAAATTTCAAATACATATGCCATATCATAAAGTTTTTGACTTAAAAACTAAAAACAGATCTGTTTTAATATGATGAGCTTGAAAATAAACCTTGGGTACTTTTGTTTTACCATCCTTTAACAGATCATCTTTAAAGCGAAAACCCTACAAAGGAAAATGAAATAAACCGACAATTTGTCTTTTTGAACTTAACTTGCATCAGAGAAAAAGAAGGATTATGATGAATGATACAAAATACCCTTTTTTATCCCTGAATTGGAAATATCAGGTTATGTTATGCAGTTTTGGTCTGCAAAGTAACCCATCAACTCAAAAGTACAAAGCCATCTTTCTTTGCCCCCTGTGATGTTCCAGACCTAGTTGGAGATTACTGTCTGTCTTACTCTACACTTCAGGAGTTTCAGAATCATCCAGAGAGCTAAAAGCAGTGGTCTTCAGTCTGAGCCTTTTGAAAGGCAAGAAAAAAAATCAAGAGCAGAGGCAGTTTGGGATATACAGTCATCCCTTGGTATCTGCAGGGAATTACTTCCAGGACGCTGAGCGCATACCAAAATCTATGGATGCTCAAATTCCTTACTGCTCCTTACAGTCAGCCCTCCGTATCCACGGGTTCTACATCCACAGATACTGAGGGTTGACTGTATTCCTCCTGGATTCTTTTTTAGGTCTATTTGTATGCTCAGCAGCTTAGTTAGTTCAGCTCCATCTGAGTGGGTTTTGGATGTGTCTTATGATGGCTTAAAAAATAATCTTAAACTTTTTTTCTCTACTCAAAGGTTAGGACTACAGGTAGATCAAATCAGAGATACCCACCTCAAACTGTGTATCTATTCCATATGGAGAGAAACAGTAATTTATTCCAGTTAGGGTGCTGCCTAGGGTAGATGCTAGGAGTCTTACACTGGGATGTGGAACAAAATGGAAATACTTTAGTGTAACCACATTTACAGAAATAGCATCTACCAGTTAATAAATATCATTTACTTGTGCATTGGTTCCAGGTAACTGTGAAAATTAGTAAACAGATTAAAATTCCAGAAGATTAGCATTTCTCAAATTTAGTTTGTTAAAAATACAAACTGTCAGTTCTCTGTGTCAGAGAGTCTGACCCAGGTCTAAGTTGATGCCCAAAAATCTACCAGTATGTTTAACAAGTATCTCTGATACTTCCTAGATTCCACAATATAAGTATTACCAAAATATACAAATAATTCAACCAATTACTGAACATTACAACTAATATCTCAAGCTATGATATGGCGTGAGTATAGATTTCATCCAATTCCTCCTCTGATGGAGGCATTGTAAAAGTTCACAGAATCAGCGATGTGTCTCCATTAAATGTCTTGAATGCTTGCTCCTCTGCTTTTTTTTTTTTTTTTTGGCCACATCACCAGGCTTTCGGGATCTTAGTTTCCCTACCAGGGATTGAACCTGAGGCATGGCAGTGAAAGCATGGAGTCCTAACCACTGGACTGCCAGGGAATTTCCTTTGCTCCTCTGCTTTTGACTTTTTGCTTTAAATATCTTATATGTGGTTGTTTTCCCCATTCCTTCAAAATATTTTTCAAAGTCTACTTATATGTTTGTCAGGATAATTGTTATCCTGATTCCCAATACTTAAATGTATTGTAACTAAAAGAGTAAAACTCTGTTTTCCTCAGCCCACCACGTTAGCCAGGACTCAAGGTGAGAGTAGGGTTGTTTATGCAGGAAAACTCTAATTCAGAAATGCAATCTAGCCTAAGGTTGTAAAAATGGTTATTGGAAGCATTTGGCCACATTTTTACACAGCTGTCAGTGGGAAGACCATCCTCCACTGAACCTGCTTCTTCTGTAGGTCGACCAACGTAAATATCATGAAAACCAGTGCATACACAAAAGACAGCTAACTGCTCTGCAGACAGAACCATGAGAAAGTAGGGGTAAAAGAGAGCAGAGAAGAACAAAGTATGAAAGGGGAAAGAGAGGAGTGAGAATTTGTTTCCAATGACAACTGTAACAAATTACACCAACTTGATGGCATAAAGCAATAGAAATTGATTCCTCACAATTTTGGAAGCCAGAAGTACAAAGTAAGTGTCTCTGTATGGGAATGAAGGTGTCTGGCAGAGCTGCACTCCGTCCAGAGGCTCTAGGGGAGAATCCATCCCTTGCCTCTTCCCACTTCTTACAGCTTCCAGCATTTCTTGGCTTGTGGCTGCATCACTCCAATCTTCAAGGTCAGCAACTTCAAATCTCTCTCTGCTCTATCTGCACGTCACCTTCTCCTCTGTATATCTGCCTATAAAATATCTCTCTGCCTTCCTCTTACAAGGATTCATGCAGTTGAATTTAGGGCCCACTCAGAATGCTCTCCTTATTTCAAGATCCTTAACTTAATCATACCTGGGTTTTTTTTATTTCTTTGTTTCTTGACCCTATGTGAGGTAACATCCACAAGTTCCAGGGATAAAATGTGGGTATCTTTTTTGGGGGTGGGGGGGGCATTTTTAAGCTTACACAGAGAGAAAAGAGAGGAAAGAGAGAACTTATATCAGAAGGCTGAAGCTAGTATAGAAGGTGATCATTGGAACAGCCACAGGCTGTAACAGGTACATCTAAGGTCATTTTAAAAAATTTATTTATTCGTTTATTTATTTGTGGCTGTGTTGGGTCTTCGTTGCTTTGCACGGGCTTTCTGTAGTTGTGGTGAGTGGGGGCTACTCTTCCTTGCGATGCACGAGCTTCTCATTGCCGTGGCTTCTCTTGTTGTGGAGCACAGGCTCGAGGCACACAGGGTTCAGTAGTTGTGGTGCACAGACTCAGCAGTTGTGGCTCATGGGCTCTAGAGCACAGGCTCAGTAGTTGTGGCACACGGGCTTAGTTGCTCCGCAGCATGTGGGATCTTCCCAGACCAGGGCTCAAACCCGTGTCCCCTGCACTGGCAGGCGGATTCTTAACCACTGCACCACCAGGGAAGTCCCTCTAAGATCATTTTTAAGCAGTATGCCTTGCTGAGATAAAAACTATCTTGATCTGCCTAAATTTTCAATGAATACTGCTTCAAAAACAAAGCCTTGTGGGAGAAGCTATATGAGTTTCACAGAAGTAAAAACATCTGTCAGAAATGGCCACGAGAATTTTAATCCTTGGATGTACTGGGACAGGACTTTGCAGCAGACTTGGGATAAACACTTGAGCTAACTTTACCTACATATCAAAGAGCAATGTTGCTCAGCTGAAATCTGGATGGCACTGCATTTGCTGTGGTTTACAACGGGTTTTAACTGTGACATTGGGTTTGGTTTTTGTTGTTGTTTTTTTTGTTTGTTTTGTTTTGTTTTGTTTTTTGCTGCTATGGTTCTGTTCCTTCTTGGCTGTTCACATCTTTCTGGAAGCCACCTCAATTTACTCTGTATTTCCTTTTCTACCTTCTTTGCTATTCTGTTTGTCCTGGACACCTTCTTTCTAAGCTCAAATGAAAGATTTTGTTGACACACATTCGTACTTAAAAAGAAACAAGCAAAAAAAAAAAATCTCAGGCCACCCAGTGAATGAGGACTTCCCATCTGTCTGCCCCTTGGTTCACAGATTTCACACATTAAATCTTTACCTTCAAATCTATGATGAGAGAGATTTTTAATCTTCATCAGGAAACACTTTGGTCTGGGAAGAAAGGAGAAAACCTCTGCCAGATTGACTTCAAAATTATATATGTGCGATGTGTAAAAGGAATTGTTTGTCCTACAGTAACCTATCACATCTCAAAGGCAGGCCTTCAGTTAATGGCAAGGTTCACATCAGTATGAGGAGGTGGAAATAAAGAGATTAACAGTCCATGGGCCTGTGGGAACTAGGCTAAGAGAAGAGTCACTAGTGCTGTAGAGCCTTATACAAGTGGGTTACACAGTCTTCACTATGGTTTGTATTTCTTTAAATTCCCAGCTTCATAGACACCCCCAAATGCCAAAATCATGAGAGGTAGTTTAGAATGAGGTGCCAGGCCACCTTTGCAGGACACTGTAGCAGGCCACATTAGAGCTGCTTTACTTCCAGGATGAGATTGAACAGGTAAGACTGAGGATTCTTCTCAAGAGTCAGGGGCATGCACAGAGCAGGAGGTGTTTTCCCTCTGCTTCCACATAAACAGGGGAAGGGACCTCTAAGACAACCCTTCAGAAAGCTTTATTTATTTCCTGTAGAGCTTGAGAAGCTAGTGTGTAAGTCTTGATAAGAAAAGCTTAAAGTCATGGAACTATGCCTGGAACTGCCCCTTCCTGACTGCAAAAGGTGAAAGACTGCATGGCATGGGGTGAGCTATGTAATTAATTTCTGCTTTCATGGTCATACCTGCCCTACTTTAAACTATAAATATTCCAGTGCTCTGCTAGACCAACACATTTATTTATTCTTTCATTCAACAAATGCTTGATGAATGTCTATTATGTGCAGGAGACTGTGTTGCATTACTTAAGTGAATAGAGAGTGTCTAGTCCTTTTACCCAGGATAGTTACTTGTAAATTAATAATATTAAAAATGTGTTCTAAAGAAATATCAAACAAGACATTTATTGACTGTATCCCTGTGCAACATACTGTGTGAGATACAAATATGAATCTGATGCAGTCTTGCCCAGAGAAAAAGGAGCTCATTGTTCAGTGAGTAGTTATGATAAAATAACATATGTAGTAAAATGTGAGAAATGAAAAGCTATGAATGATCAGTTACAGTGAGATAGTACCATGGAGCAGAGGCAAAATTTCTGGAGTGGGTTATAAGTGAGGTCTTGCTAACAACTGGTTAGTAAATCTCATATAAGTCTGCTTACCTTTTGAATAAGACAACGCTATACAGAAATACAGAGACCTTCATATATCAATTTCTATGTCACAGGTAAAGAACCTAAAGATGAATATAACCTATTCCTTAATCTCAAAAAGATTATAACTCAATGGAAGCAATAGACATTTATGGAAATTATTTTAATGAAATTAGGTGTGTGGGTTTCCAAAATTGAGGTTCATACAAAGTGCCCAACTCTGCTGAGGGAGGTCAGGAGATGGGGAAAGAAAAAAATCAATAATGATTTTAAAAGAACAGACTCTCTGTTGCAGTACAAACTTCTCTGACTGCAAACTAAATAGAATCCAAATTCAAAAGTGGGTCTCAGGAAACCAAGGAGACAGATTCAGCTTGAAGGGCTGCTGCTCACCTGCCTGTCCTCAATGGTCAAACAGTGCATGCCTCATGCGCCACCAGCACTGGAGTGACACAACCCTAGGCACCCTATGAAGCAAAGCCTTTAGCTTACACTTGGCTGACACAATGCTAGTTCTCTGCAGCAGTTTTCCTGGACGCAGAACCCAATTCTTTTCTTCATTTGATGATCTCAACTACTAATCCTGCACCTATTTCTCTCACTTTGTTTCCCTTTAACTTCAAGTTCCTTTTTGATGTTTAAAACTCTTTTCTGAAAAATAACCCTAACCACTCTCAATAAGATGGAGTTTTTGTTGTTGCTTTATTGTTGTTGTTGTTGTTTTCAAAGGCTACTTTGACTTAGGGAAATGTACCTAAATATAGAGCCCAGATCATATTAACCTTTTTAACACTCACAACCAGAACATCACCCTTATAGGTGCCCTACCTTGGCCAAAAGAGTAAAGCCTTGACACGCTTCACGAATTCCACTGCTCACAAATGTCAGTAAAAGTAGGATTTATTGCTCAACAAAGATTACAAAGCTTTACAAAAATGAAGAGCAAATTTAATTTTTTCTAAAGTACATTTGAGTTACTTAAACGTAAATGCTCTGGAAGTATAAGTTCTGGAAGAACAAATTTTCCATGAAATCCAAGCTAAATATAGTATGGATTAGCAATTTAACCTTGGGAAAATAAACTATTGGAGACTGTATTTTCTTTGAAAAACTAAATGCAGAACCAATGAGAACATTGCTACTTTGACTAAGATGGACATTTTTAAATGCTTGGGAACTTAAATTTTGTATAATGCACACAGAAAAGAATTGCAACTAAAGAGACAATATTTTTTTCTCTTTTTACACGGCTTAGCCAGCCATATCAGAAAGACCATATGTTAGCTGCAAGAAAAGTTTGCTCTAAGGGATTTTAGTTAGAATTTTGCAGTTTGGATACTCTATATAAAAAGAGATACTTTGAGAAAAGATTTAAGGCTCTTTGGTAATGGTAATACAATTGAACTACATTATAATGCAGAGAGTTGCTACTCTATAGATTTACTATGCCAAAATAACTGAAATGCATTTTGTTGTGGTCACTCCACAGAGTGGCGTGATGGATGGATCCCCCCAAACTCAAAATCTGGTTTAGATATTAAGATTGATGATGCCACAAACTCACCCAGAGAGTATGAAAAGGTTTGTTGCTCACATAATGAGGTATTCTGGGGGGAAACAGAATGAGCTCCCAAGCAGGCTCAAGAATGGCTTGAAGCAAGAGAGAACAGAGATTGTCTTTAGGATTTTTAAGGTAGATAGGAGGGGTGAGGTAGGGTGAGGGTTCTTTCACGTGGGCTGTGGCTTGTATGGTTTGGAATTCCCACTAGCACAAAAGGAGGGAGCACTGGGCTTCCTTATCAGCTGGCCCAGACGTAGAGCAGAAGAAGGAAAGGGAGTGGTGGGGCTTGAAAGCTGGCAGCAGTCAAACACTGAACACTGAATTTGACTCTTTATTACAATTCACCTCTGATATTTGACTGATGGCTGATGCAATATTTTACTTTACTGAATTTGAACTTGTTTAAATAAGCCATCACTATGCTCTATAAGGCCTATAGCCTGAGGCTGGTAAGGGAGGTGAATACTCCATTGAATGTACTGTTCAAGAGCTCAGTACTGTGTGGCTTTGGAAGTGAAATGAGTGCCTTGGTCACCATCAATAATAGACTCTAGAACGTTGAGAGGGGTAAGGAGTATTTTGGTGGTGCCTTGTATTATGGCTTTAGAATGGGCAGAAACTTGTGTGATGTTGATTTATTGTTTTGTATATCTATGAAGCAAAAGAGCACCAGAGTTCTCTACACCAAAAGGGGCAATCTTGGATAAACAGTTGTCGTTGATGCCATTGCCAGAGCAGATGGCCAAACCATTGTCAATGACCGAGAGCCTGTAAAAATATGCAGATTGGGCCAATTGTTGGCCAGGGTATCCAATGCTAAGATGGTGCCTAATGTACAGCCAATTATGTGGACCTTTGCATCCCATCCTTGATCAAGGACATCCTGGTAAAGGGATAAAAAATTGCAGCCCTTCAGCGAGCTCCATCATGTGTGATGGTGGTCCTGCTATTCATAATGTATATGAACTTGCTTTACTGTTCACACAGTTGTACTCAAGGATTACACAGTGGCCAAGGATTGAGGACAGAGGAGTTTTCCTCTAAAACCATGGCACCTGTCAAGATATTGAGGGTAGAGGAGACACCCTTTCTATAGATGAGATATGCCAGAGCACCTGCCTTTGACTCTATCCTCTAGGAGAAAGGTTCTGTGGTTGTGCTGAACTTGTGGGGTGCTGCTTCCATGACCCAAGGCATAAGGGCAGGTAGGAATCAAGGGTCTTGGGCTTAGGGCCTGTGAGAGCCTCTGTCTCCACAGAGGCCAGTATGCAACCAGCAATGGCCACTCTAATGGCATGTACTGTGGAGTCAAGGAGGGCAATTTCTTATACCAGAAGTCCATGGGCAACTCATAGCCATCCTGGCCAGTCCAGAGACTCCAGAAGGCATGAAAAGAGGTTGACAAAGCCTCTGCAGTCAAGGAGTCTCTAGCAGACACTCATGAGAATCTCCACTGTCTTGTAATGTGGACAAATTTTTTGAGCATTTTATTATAGAACACCTCATATAAGGTGGGCAGATTTTCAAGTAACAGTATAAAAGGCTTAAGTAAAATTTGTAGCTGAGGAATATGTTGCCTCCAGAACCCCAAAATGCCTAAAAGATATTTGGCTTGTTTTAAATTTATGAGAGCTTAGAGAGTCAATAGTTGTTTCTTGACAGTGTCCAAATGGCTTCAGTTTACCTACTAATTTTCTGGAATTTAACTGTGGGGCCTTGTACTGTTTGTGGGGCAATAGTCTTTTTGTGAGCTCTTTTGTATTTGTATGTCCTGAATGGTGTGTCAAATAAATCTTGGAAGGGAAAGGGGATGCCATCAATATAATGTCATACGTGAGTTCCTGGAGAGAGTTGTATATGGTTAAGAACTTGCCTACAAAGATTGTGTGTGATGGCAAGGCTGTTGCAGTATAACTCATACAGCCAGATGAAGGTATACTGGTCTCTTCAGAGGTGAAGGCAAACTGTGGTTAGAGGCCTTGAAACAGGAACTTAGCAGATCATATTAGCCAAATCTATATCTAACTACAAAGTATTTACCAGATGCTGATTGGATGGACTCAGTAATTTTAATAACATTGGGTACGGGGCCTTAATGTGTGGGACCAGGGCTTTAAGGTTGGGGCACTGAAGCATTAGGTGCCATTTATTCTTTCCAAGTTTAAGAATAGGCCAACTTGGGCTGTTAAATAGAGACGCAGTGGGAATAACCTTCCCTTCTTTAAATAGGTCTTGCATAATGGGTTACAGTCCTTGAAGGCCCTGTTTTAATTTACACTGGTCTGTATAAACTATTTTGACGGAGGAGGAGAAGAAGCATGGAGTCCCGTTTTGTCAAGTCGTCTATAAATGTCAAAAATTTAATTAGTTTAATTTATTGTTCATTGAGTAAGAGCCTCAATGCCCAACATGGGCTATTATAGGGCATTAGGCACTATGGCTGCGGGGAATTTTGGCAAGGCAGTAGTCTAGTGGTTAATGTGAGGCATATTTTTTTGTCCTCTGTTTTAGGTCAGGAATTCCTCTAAGGTTATAGGGAACACCATATATAAATGTAGTAGGATACCAGGTTGAACTGTAATTTGAGCTCCAGTATTAATTATGGTCATGAATGTTTGCCAATTTGGGGCATTTCAGTAGATGTTAAGGTTAATTCAAGACCTATATTGTGGAGACACAAAAGCCAATCAGCACTAATTTTTTATTGTATAAATTTTTAAATTAAATTTTGGATTTCCAATTGTGGACCTCTATTTTAGATTTTATTTCTTTTCCCTGTATTTAAGAGTTTTCTTTTTTCCTTATTTTGTTTGATTGTTTATGGATATACTTTCAGGAGGGGATTTTCCTCTCTACTCTGCTTATATTTGTAAATTTCTTCCTTCTCCAAAATTCTCAAATTAGGATCTTCAGTGTTAGGGACCTCTCCTATGCCAATGGTTGCTTTATAGGGTTTAAGAGACATGGACTTTAGTCAGGTTTGAATTAATCCCTTGGCTGTGACATGGGGGTGCCATGGGTGTGTTCAAAGCAAAAGCTTGCCAGCAAGCAGCATATCCAGTTAGCAAGCCAATGCAAGAGCAGAAAGATCCCTGGTGGTGGTGGCCATGCTTGAGATACTCTACTTGCTGTACCAAATGTTGTGGTCACCCACAGTAAGGGGGTGGACCCTCTACCCAAAATTTGGTTCAGATGTCAACACTGATGATGCCACACATGGTTTGAAGATTTGAAAAGGGTTGTTACCTATACAATAGAACTTTCCAGGGAGAACACAACTGACATCCAACAGGTCCAAAAATGGCTTAGGAGAGTAGGGAAAGGAAAGTAGCTTTGGGATTTTTAAGAGAGTTGGGGAATGGGGCTGGTAAGAAGGTTCCTTCATGAAGGCTAGGATTTGCAATGTTGAAGCTTCCAACAGTTCCTGGGCTTTCTTTTTATATGGTCAGACCACTCAAGATGGCTCCTCTCTTGCTTTTTGTACATCTCCCACTCAGACAATCCCTGCTTCACCTACACCCTGCTCACATGAACATGCTTGCCCACTGCCCCAGCTAATGATTGCTCTAATCCTTAGGTCAGAATGGCTCCACCTGCTAGTTTATTAAAGAGAAACACCTGCCCTCATGATGGTCGTTAAGCTGGGGGACTGTAAGGGGTGTGCCCTAGCCACTGGTTTCCCTGGTGAGCAACCCGACGTCAACTCCCCCTATAAATGGTAACCTCTTCTTCCAGAGAAGCAAATATTGCTGCCATGTCCTGCCTGCGGTCCGCTGTATTTGGTGGCGTGTTGCTCCAGGACCCTTTTGCCTCACATGTAAGATTCTCTATCCAATAAACCGCTGATGTCTCTGTCACTGTTTCCAGGCTCTTTTTTCAGTCTGGAGGCTGGCCAACTACAAGGCTTGCAGCCCTGCAGGATGCAGCTCAACAGGTATCAACTTGCCACATGAGGGGCTGGGGAAAGAAAAATGGTGGGGCTTGAAAGTTATCAGTAGTCAAACATCAAAAAATGGAGTCTGATACTTTATTATACTTTGTGTGTGTTTGTGTGTGTATGTGTGTTACATCTCAGTTAGAAGAAAAGATTTGATTTGGAATACCTACTACATTTTCACCTGTAGCCAGCTTGAAATAGTGATTCACAGGAAGTCAAGGGTAGTATAGAAATAGCATGGACTTTAGAGTCAGGGGGACCTGAATTCACACCCCTAATCTGCTATTATTTTTTTTCTGTCCCCTTGGGAAAGTGTACTTAAACTTTCCAGTTTCCTCCACTATGTAAAACAGAAACCTCATAGAAGTGTTGAGGGGAAGAGGCTAATATGTGAATTCATGTGAACTCTGTGGCATGGCTCTTGGCATATAGTAGGTATTATTCATGCTAGTTTTACCTCTTTTCCTTTAGTCATTCAGTAACTTATGTTAATTTCTGAATGGAAACCCTGGCAATGGTAAGATTTTACTGGACGGCCAATTCCCAATTATTCTTAAGTGAATTGTCCTTCTTGGGGATAAAGTGATGCCCCAAGAGTTTCTCAGCTCCCATTTCAGCTGGCCAGCATTCTTCATCCTAAAGTAAGGTATGAATCACACCAGCTAATTTAGCTACATATTAAATTGGATTATGCAAGATTGTTTTCTCCATTATGTGCCTTTGTACCATAAAAATGTATATTTGAGCCTTTCTAATTAATCCTTGTGAATCAATTATCTTTTTAGCTATGCATTTCACCTTTATCACTCTATTCTTCCTTTCAACAAACGTATTGAGCACACTGTGGTGGGTCATAGTGACACAGTAGGTCTCATGACAGGATATGATGTAAAGATAAGATGGCAGTAAGAAAAATAAAAAGAATTCAAAGTATGTATATGTAGCAAAGCAGAATACGCTGTTTGTTAGTAGGTAGACCATGTACTTCCATGCACTGTTCTTTTACCCGCTGGCATCAAAGGCTAAAATCCCATGCCTACGAGCTCCTCTAACCTGTGGTTTCTTTATTCCAGGAGGGCCATTTCCAGCACTGGAGTCACTATTTTGCTGCCTCGACCACATCGCTTTAGCCTTACTATTTCAGTGGACATCAGTTGAGTCCAGCTCCAGTATCTGCAGTTTTCTATGCCTGATGGCTTTCTGCAAGTCTAGAAACCACTCTGCCCACATGCCAGGCATCCTGGAAATGTCAAGTATTTAATAACTCTCAAGAGTAGCTCCCAACCAGTGACTGAGGGGAACTGCTATATAAATAGCCCATCATCCTGTTTCTTAGATGAAGTATGCGCTTTACATTGACTTTCAGAGTTTTCTCAGATGGATTAAGCTCCCTCACCCGCAGTGATCCCTGACTTTATTAACTACACTTTGTTGATCTCTTCTTTGTCTCATTTCTCTATTCACCTATCAGCGTTTTCTGTTAATCACAGAAAGCTGCTTGCACTCACATCCTTGATTTAGGGTCTGCAAGTGGGTAAAGCCAAATTGAGATAATTTTGGTTTATTTTGTTGAGGAATTAGGAAATAAGGTGCTATACATAGTTACTTGTATCTGTCAAGGTCTGTGAAAATTCTTGGATTTTACCTACTTGTGAGCTAATAAATCAGCCTGTTTCTGTTTCATGGTTACTGACAGAAGGCATGAAACTCCTGGGTCAGAGGCAAAGAACTTCGTTACTCACAGCACAGCAGGCATCATCAGCTTCATGTTCATGTCAGTTCTTCTTGCTCCCCCTTCCCCCTGGCCTCAGGAGGTTCATGCAGAGGGACCCATATGAATGCTGGATACACAACAGATTTGTGTCATGACTGAGGAATACTAAATGGGGACTTTGTTTTTATCATAAATGGCAAGCAAGCCTGCTTTTAGCCCTCATCCCTCACTGCAAATGCAACCCTAAGAAATGGACCGAGTAAAGAAAGGCCATAGTCTTACATTCTTGGTATACCCAGCAAGAACCCACAGGACACTCAGGGCCCATGGCAAATCACCTCTCCCAACAGTACTGTGGTCTGTACTTGTTTGCCCATTCACCGGTAAACTGAAGTGAGCTGTGAGTCATGTTCACTTTTACAACAGAACATGTCTCTGTGTTCTGCCCTAGCTCATCTCAGAACACCAAGAGCTAGATGCTATAATACTTTCCCTAACTTGAACGCACTTGTGGTCAACTAGAGAGAATGCAATATAGTAAGCTCAAGAAAAGAAGTATGAAGAAAGAATAATAGAATCATATAAGGACCAGCAATTACATCTGGGCAAGTTTCTCAATTTTCACAGGAGAGTGCCATTTGAGCTGGCATGAGAAATGTGAGCTTTACAATTGAAAGAGAAGATGGATCACAAATACAGGGGAAACCACAAATGAAAGGCTTTAAGATGTGAAAGCATCCTGGTGTATCCTGCGCTGGTCAGTAGGGCAGTATGAAATATAAGGGAAGGAAAGAAGTGATTAAAGTGAGATTGGCAAAACAGTGGTCACCAGATTATGAGGGGTCTTGAAGTCATTTATGTGCATTTAACAAATGTTTACTGCATTTCTACTATACGGTGCTCCAGTAATATAAGCTACTCTCCCAGGGTCTCCATTCGCTATTCTTCCTTCTCCACTCCCCTCCTCAAATATCTAATCAAAATAGTAGGGTCACAGCCTCAGACCAGGTAAACCAAAATTAGTAGCCCCTTCTCCCCTTCTATCCAGAGGTTTCTATTGCAGGTGTCAGGTAAAGGCCTCTGTTGAGATACCCACCACCATCATTACAGTCAAACAAGAAAGTACTACTTTAAAACATTTTTTTTTCTATTTCAATAGTAGAGTTTAGTGAACATGAGAATCTACCGGAACGGCATTTGTAGAAGCTAATATATCAGGCTCTGAATTCAAACTCTTAAGTTTTCACTCCCGCAGTTAAGACTTCTTAGCTATGTGACCTTAGACAGGCTACATAAAATCTTAAAGACTCAGTTTCCATCTCCATAAAATGGGAATAATGATGTTACATTCCTCATGTAAAATGTTCTCATGATTGAATGAGGAAATTCATGTCAAATGCCTGGAACATATTATCATCCAATACAAATACTTACCATCCTCAGGTTTATACTATTATCACAGATGGTTAGAAGGTGGCAGTATTTGATGGAACTACACATAAAAAAATCAATCCATTGGGCTCATTTGGTTACTATTAAAGAATAGTAGAATGGGAGGTAGTCATAATGTTTACAAGTTATACTATTCTTATCAAACCTGAAATCTGCTCACTATATCAAAATCTGACTGTGGCTTTCTAAAGAGTGTCAACAAATTTTCAAAGAAGTTTTGAGATATGGATCTGTGTTTTATTTTTTGAAAAATCCCCCCATATTTTTAAGCAAGAAATAATACATCTTTATACAAATAATTTCCACATGCCAGGATGGATTGAAAGAGTTAATGTACTTGCAGAACACTATTAAGAGGCTGACAAAAGTTTAAATTGGAGGAAAAACAGTTACAGAATTTAATAGCTAAGAAATATCAAACCGAACACATGGTTAAGTACCTGATGTTATTCCAGCATACTCTGTTATAATTGGAAATGCAAAAAGGGTAAGTATGTATAACCCTGTACCACAGGCGCCTGTAACACTTCTCTTGGCCAAACCCCAACCCAGAAGCCACAAAATATGCCCTGTTGGATAAATCTGGGGCTTCCCCACTTGCATGCACTCTGACACAAGTCACAAAAAATGCTGTGCCAACAATTACATAACTTGCTTTGTAGCTATAGTAATCTTGCTCCTTCCTCTCTGGGGCCCACTCAGTCATTGCTCATTTATCTTGTTTCATGCTGGCCTGTTCACTTTATCCAGTTCCTTTAAGCCCTGGTACCCATGCTCTCCACCACAAATTGGCCTTAAAATTGTGCACACTGAAACAGATTTCCTTTTAGCATTCACCTTTGATGTGACTCTACCTCCCCCAAATTCATTTCTGAACCCTTGTCCTGCATCTACCTTTCTCTTTGCATCTGGCATAAATGTGATATAGTTCCTAGGAATGATCCTCTAATCCAACCCCCTCACTTTACAGATGATGAAATGTTCTCACTTTAGTTACTTTTAGATTAGAATGTTTCACATGGGATTTTTACAGAAATATTTATCAATCACTTCAAATGCTAGGCTAATTTCTGGAAAGTTTCCATGTGTGGCTGGTCTTCCCCTCTGTGTTATATTGATTCTTAATAATTCTATTCAGAGGATAAAATTTCTATATTGTCCCTTGAGGGAAAAATACCTCTCTATGGATAAAAGAAGAGAGAGTATATTGTCTGAATGTAGATGCACAGGATCTTTTAAATGTATTTAAACTCTTTATAAAAGGTATTAATTCAAATCATATATCATCTTTATGAATTAACTATGGAATTTATGTCCTCTTTACTTGATTCCCCTGAAAGTTACCACATTTTTATTTATATAGGACTTTACAGTGCTTAAAGTCTTTTGCCCCATATTCTACTAATAACAACGAATAATACTGGGTGGGGAAGTATATGACTTTATTGTATAAGTGAATAAACCATTGAGCATTTCTAGCTGTGTGGATTAGACTACTGAAAGAAAAATAAATTGTGAAAATACCAATCTCATTGGTGAAAAATAGAATGTTTATATACTTGAGATCCCCAAATTCCGTAATTTTATCTCCTCAAAAGGCCAAGTATTTTAAAATACTCACACACTGTGAAAATATCCAAGGTAGTGTCTCATAATATGTCATTCTCAGGGCGTACCAAAAACAAGTCTTTGGCATTGTAGGAACTAAATCCCCTTGATGGAGTCCATTTCACAGTGAATTTTTTTCTGCCTTGTATAATATTGTTACAAGGTTCCAGTGTCTATATTTGTCTTTTGAGTTAGTTTGAATAGATTATGAGAGCAAACTTACTTTGAATTTTAACTATTTTATTTGTCTAAATAATTATATTAATAAAACATGGGGTGAATAATTGATTTTTTTTTTCAAACAGCTGTCATAGCATTTCAAATACTATGGGACAATAATATCATTTAATGTTCACCCTTGAAAGAGAATTTGAAAAAGCAGACTAATGTTGTGTCTCAGTTTTTCCTCAAACCAATTTTCTGGTGTTCATTTGGAAATCTTGGCTTAAGATGGTATTGAGGGAAACCAAAAGTTAATCTATTAACTACTTCAGTGGCACACATCCATTTTAAACAATGAATACTTTGCATCTAAATTTACTATTCTGACATAGTCGGACACACTTTAATCCTCCCTTCTTTATCTAGAATATGGCAACTTCCTCTTATACTTTGAAAGAAGTTCAGTCAAAACACTCCATCAACACTCTCTTTGTCCCTCTTAGTACTATTTCTTTCATGTTATTTCAAGGATTTCTGTAAAAGCATCTTTCCCTCTTTAAAATGTCAAATTTTACTACTTAGAATATATGTGCTTCTTTACCTCCATAAACCACTGGCTGGGCCTGAACATGAGTTGGCTCCTCTTTAGGAAAGATGCCATGTTTCCTCAATACCACCTCTACCCTGTAGCACATGACCTCTAATTCTTCGTTTTACAAAGCTATTCTGTTGGGAAAAACCCCAAACACTTAGAAAAATGAATTTAAATGCTTGATTATCTTGATGTTTTTCAGTCAAGTACTGTTTTAGACTAATGCTTGTCCTCTGCATTGTCAGCATAATTATTTCACTCACAGTCATGTGTAATGTATCAATAGACTGTCACACTGTTACTAATATCAAATAAATTGTGAGGCAATTATTTATCAATCTAATAACAGAAGTAGCAACAATAAAACTTAGAAAAACCTTTGCATGTTCTTAAATACAGAGGAACTGAATCTACTTCAAGTGTTTTAAAAGCCTGGTTTATATCTTTCCTGGTTGACTTGTTCATTGGAAAAAGTACTCCACAAGAAGCAGGGGATCTCATTTCTCTATCCAAATCTGAAGCAAAATAGCTTTGTGACTTGAGGCCTGGGAGGGTCAGGTCTGATCCACAGGCTGAAGAGTTCTGATGATTGATTGATAGGTAAGTAGATAGAAAGATAGATAGACAGATAGACAGAGAGACAACAGGTAGATTTACGTTGAGATAAAGATGTTTGTATAGGTATAGCTATACAGGTAGATGTAGATCTAGATTAAGATAAAGACATAGATTGAAACATAGATGTAAACCTAGAAATAGACATATATGGATGTATAGATATAGATAGCCTAGCACAAAGGCCCTACTACCATGCTGTCCTATCCTGTTTAATTCATAACTTTATGAAAACTTCCTGGTCCTTGTAGGTGTATGAGTTCTCATCCTTTATCTGAAGAAATGTATAGTGGTTGAAAGCTCTTATTTCACAGCAAAGGGACTCTACATGCTTGGGGTAAGCCAAAGACTTTTCTCAGATGCACCCATGAGGCTCTTACTGAAGCCTGGAGTCAACAAAGCATAGGAAATATTGGCAAAGGAGTAAGCCTTTTCAATTTTCTGAAAATCCTCTTAAGAAAGATGTTCTATTGCAATTTACAAATGAGAATCTATAAGTCGATCTTTAGAAACTTTCTTTCCAGCTTTAATGGCAGTGTTTCTCAACTGATATTAAGCCTGAGGTTTATTTGCTAGTGTTATGTAAATGGAGACTGACATGTTGGTAGAAAAAGCAAACCATTTCTTGAAAGATTGAAAGGTTCACAGGACAGACAATGCATTAAAAATGCACAAATACACATATGTACAAATAGACACAGTGTACATACAAACGTATACACTGTTTCAAATTGACTCTTTAGAAATAGTTATTGCATTGACCACAGTGTTACACACATTTAATCTTTTCACTGCTCTGTTGTTGTTGTTGATTTTTTTCAGATATATAGTTTCAAATATATCCAGTTCACCTGAGAAGTGACAAAGGTCAAACCAGGGTTAATCTACTCCACCTTTAGTTGTAGATTAATATCTCAATATTAATATCTCAATATTCCATTGACCTGGAAACCACTGTATTCCCCAAAGAGTAGTTTTTAGTCACAATTATACATACTTTCCATAATAAAAGGGGAAATAAAAACTGCAAAACAATGCATGTACATGATAGATAGTATATTTGATAGAAACGTTTGATATATATTGGGTAGAGTCACAGTCTGTACTAGCAGTTTTAGATTTATCTGCTATGCATGCTATATTCCTATATGTTGATATACATTTGATTGTTATTTACTTGTTCTGCACACAAATGGTTTTGGCTCATAGAAGGCTGTTACATCTCTAAACTATTTCCCCCAGGCCAATGTAATTGTTTGCAAACATATTATGAAACACAAGAGACCAAAACAACTACAATAACAACAAAACATGGAAAGTCATTAGAGATCACTGGGTATTACTCTGGCACGAAAAAAATAAAATATCTTCCAATAAACTAAAACATTTCTCTTGTATATCACTTGCAGACCTCTTTAAATGTTTTACAATCACTCGCATGTTTCTCCAGTTTCTCTAACTATGGTGTACAGGAATACTGTTGAAAATTACTACAATTAAACATTTATATCTTAATTTTGTGACACCAATTATTCCTTAAATCATGAATTGTTAAAGCTTGGAACATACCTAGAAGATCATCTGTTCATTTTCCATAGACAACTGATGTTGAACCTGAGGAGAAAAACAGCAATAAAACAATTTAATACAAACCTACAAATAAATGGTATTCTATAGTACAATTTATTTCTTCCATTGAGATATTTCAGTAGTCTCAAACTAATTTAGGTTTGTTCTTAGGGAAAAAGAGATCAAAGTTTCTTTGAGTTGGAGAAATTAAAGATAAGAACAATTATTTGGGGGGGGGCACTTATTTTCAAACTTAATTTATTGAACACCCTCTCTTTGTCATTCACTAGTCTAGTCACTAAACATAGAGACATAAAAAAAAAGCAGGAAAACAAAAAACCTGCTATCTTGGAGCTCATATTTTAGTGATGGAAGTGAGGTAAAGGAATAAATGTATATTTTGTTTAAAAATATATAAATTGTAAGCAAATATTATAGTACTTAATAGTATGTTACTTTCATAGAGTGATGGAGAAATCTTCACTTTTAGAATCAAACGCCCTGAGAGTTAATCAAGAGTATGAAACAAACAAGACATAAGATACAAGATAGGTTACTTATCTTTTTTAGCTTCCGTTTCACCCTAGGTTATCACGAATCTGATTATGCAGACTTCCTCACAATATTTCTTTGAATCACAAAGGTGATCAATGGACATTGTAGCATTTTTGTAAAACTGAACCAAGCACTATACAAACATAAGGCGGTGCCATTATTTGGGTACTTTGGTGTGAGGAAGGAAGAAAACTGTAAAAATATCCATAGAGCATTCCTGTATCTTGACATGTGCTAGAAATTGGCCAGCAAATTGACATAACTAATATGAGCCGTATAAATGATGACTGTAAGAATTTAAGACGTGTACGTACTCTGTTCTGCCCCACCAGACCCATCCCTAGAACATAATATACTGGGGCATTCCCCTCAACAGTCCAATGTTTTAAGGAGACCGTTTTGCTACATGGCAAGTGGTAATGAAATATGGATTTGAAGAACAGCCATTAGGATAAAAAGACATCACTCTTCCAATCTGTAGTTAAAATCACTGATGACTTCCCTACAAGCTAAAGGAGAGGGATGGCTCACCTTTCAGAATTTATGTTAATTTTTATTTTTGATTTAAATTTGCTCTTGATGTTCATTTTAAACAGAGTGCATCTGCTTTAAAAATTTGGGCATTTAGTCTGGAGTTAGAATGAGAAATACAGAGTATTTTTTCTTAGGTTCTATGGCTTCTACAACAGCGGTTTTCATGTTAATGTGGATTTAAAGTCAACTGTTGATCTTGGAAAACATTGGCATCCCTGGGCCCTGGCACAAGTATCCTGATTCAGTAAATTTGGCATGTGTCCCAGAATCTGTATATTAAATAGTATCTACCTACCTCCCCATCTAATTCAGTTGATCTTTATAATACACTTTGAGAAAAAAATTAAGGATAATGGACAACTCTGGAAAAATCCCATTTTTAAAGCTTGCAAATAATATTCTATATAAAAACTTGGTCTAATTATTTTTGTAAAATATATTATAGCTAGTTATGATAGGCAAGAAGAACACACAGAGATCCATGTAAATCTTGTTCAGCTGCCACTTTAAATATGCAGCTTTTCGATTCCTATTTGTTCCTTTGGTTCCCCTTGAGACATTTTCCTCTACCACCTAAAGAAACCTGACAAATGAAAAATAGTAATTTTTTTGGCTTTTAACTAAAAGTAGAATATATATCCTACAACAATGTAAAGAAAGCTTGTCAGAATAGAAATCTGCTAGAAAAACAAAACGGAAGGGAAAGAGTAAAATAAATATTGATATGAGAAGAAGTAAGGGAAAATATATTGAATAAAGCAAGCTCAGGGTCCTGGAAGATTCTGCCCTTGACTTGGGAACTCTCAGTAAGGGGACTTTGTATTTGAGAACTGTGTATGAGAAGGGATGGTGGAAGGGAGAGAAAGAGAGCGAAGGGGATGGGAGGCACGTGGGGGGGGGGTATGTCCATGCATGTGCACACGCATGCATGCTAGCATGCAGAACACACATACTTAATACCGCAATATAAAATAAACTAATCTGCTTAAGGTTTTCTTTTTGTTTTTGTTTTGTTTTAAACATGCTGCTGATACTCTGGAGGATGGATAATTCAAAGAAAGCACATGAAAGTACATTTTTCTTTTGAAATTACAAATATAAGGGAGGAGAGGGAAAGAATGGTTTTGATGATAGTTTTCAATTGTCTTATATATGTCAAGAACTTCCTTTTCTCTTCCTAAGTTTTAAAAGATTCAGAAATATTTGTTTGGATTTTATTTTCCTCTAGGTATTTTCTTGGCTATTCTCTTGGGTTCTGAGGGTCACTACTCAATAAATGGAGTTGGGGCAACTCCAAAGCTGAAAATAAATAGCAAACATGGGTAAAGGTTTAGGAAATAGAATGTATGTAAAAAGTTAATTTTGCTTTTGGAAGACATTAATAAAAGGTACTACAACCCTTTCAGCAATATCCAGGGCAATTACATAGAATACTCGTTCAGGTGCCCTTCATCTCCTTTGAGGCCAGATGAGAGGAAATGCATGAAGTTGGATTATTTACTTCTAAATACGAAAGAAATTCCTGAGACAGAAGACCAACAACCATTGTAATTGTTGTTGTTGTGTGTATTTTAAATGTTTTAAAGGAGCCTTGTAACCATATTACAACAAGATTTTCCAGTTAGAACCCCTTGGTCTCAGCTGGTTTAAGTATGTCCCTGAATGAGGGAAAAAAATGTAAGTGGGCTCCTGGAATGCATTCTATATCTATCATTCTATAAATTAAAAATCCAAGTGAATATTTTCTTTTCCTCAGATAGTTCCAACTATCTGATGAGATGTCTTTGGGGAGTTTTCCCTGAATTAAACATAGATTTCTCTCCCATGATCCTCTTCTCCTTTTACTCTTCATCTCATTCATTCCCAATTACTTTCTTTCTCATGATAGTGGAAGTTAAAAAGGGTGGGACATGCAGAGAATGTTTTAGATGTAATCCTTCCTGCCTGAGTTAAAAAGCAGCATTTGGAAAAGTTTATGTTACAATTTTCTGAGATCTTAAATAGAAACATTACTGAGATTAGTTTTTGAAAAAACATCAATAGCAACAGACATACTAAAAATTACTTTAATAATTTAAAATGTCACTTTAATTATAATGGGAAATTATGAAGTGCTCTCATTTCAGAAAGCAACTGAACTTGATTGACTTAAGGAATGCCAAGCTGTATTTGTTAATTGCTGTAATCTACAGAGGTACAATGTAATGTAAGGTGCAAAGGAAAGATGCTATCAAAAACTCACGATGTCTGAAAGACATCCTGGATATGAGCTAGGTAATAGAAATAACTTTTTGTTTTCTGAAATTAAAACTATATTGTATACGAGAGATAATAATTAAATTTCCATTGACATAGTATCTTGCAACTTATATATTTAAAATTTAATTTTACCCCAAAATACTTTTCAATAGTCCATTTTTTTTCTGTCAGTAAAGATGATAGAGTAGATGATTATTGTTGATAGAACAAACGGCTAACTTTAAAAAAAATCTATATATTTTACATTCTAGCTTCTTCAGAGTAATAAATTAAAAGACATTTAAAAATTAAATAAAAATAATCGTTGTATCAAGAGTTTTTTCTCTCTACTTACCCTGTCTTATTTTATAAACTGAGTCATGATTTTGTTTGGGAAAACAATATGTCCAAACTTGTGTTTCTTTTTTGCCATAAGTTTGCTTTTCCAGGCTTCCTTGCAGCTAGGAGTGGCTGTGTGACAAATATTTGGCCAATAAGACACAAGAGAACATGCTGAGAGTTTCTCAAAAATTAGCATTGCCTCTTTCTTGTTCTTTGTACTTCAAACATGGACATAAGTAGAGCTGAAGAGACCATCTTTCGACCATGAGGCAAAAATGCATAAATACAAAAGCTCTGCAAAGCATGGTATAAAGAAATAGTTTTGATAATGATGTAAACTAATCCTTAGACTGCTTATCTCTAGGTTCCTGGTTAGGAAAATGATAAATGTCCTTATGATTTAAGCCACTTTTATTCAATACACACGTTAGTTACTTGTATCCGGGTGTATTGCTTAGTGGTGTATTCCCAAATGAGTTTTCAAAGCATGTGTTTCAGCCAAGAAGAGGATGTGTGATCCACATGTCAACCTATGAATAATCTTAAATCAGGAAAGCATGGGCCATTTATTTTTCTACCTTTCAAAAGTTATTTCATAATTTCTTGATTATAAGAAAGTATTTTTAAAATTGAGACCATATTCCTATTTAATTTTACCAAGTACATTTTATATTTCTGAGACATTTACTTTCATAATTGCAAAGTTTGTATTTCTATGTAGCAATTACTTAACTGCATAAAAATTTACCAAAAGCCTGACAGGTAAAACATGTTTGAAAATATATCCTTCAACAGAAAACACTTCTGGATGAAAAATATCATTTGTAATTATTGTGATTGCTGAAAATGTTACTGAGTTATTCAGAACAATTAATATCCTTGTCGACAACTATAAATTTTATTCACACCAAAGAGAAAGATTCCCTATCAAAAAATATATTAAAATAATTTCTACTCAAAAGTAAATAATATGTTCAAAGTATTTCAATATGTCCTGTAATAAATGCTGAAACAATGTGGGAATATTTGCATTTGTTACCACTCCCCCACATATATATAACCAATGCAAATATTTTCACATTTATATATAAATATTTACACATATTTATATTTGTTCCCAATGTGCACTGGGATGCACTTGATATTATGGTATTTAAGTGATTTTAGACACAATAGACTTGACTCATTTTTAGATTTTGGAAAGGAAATTCTTTACTACTACAGTGACTTTGAAGATCTAGGAATCAATATTAGGACTTATCAAAATTTTAATTCAATATATGTTGAATTTAGGCTTTCTGAATGAATGCTTTGGATTGTAGTTAGTGAAAAGAGTTAAAGAATTTTCAGTTGTTCATTACTTTTGAAACTTGGCTGGAAAAATTTGCAAGAAGTCATGTTTCCCTTTTTTAATTAAGTGAAACTATGATGGGAACTCAAAATTTTCATAATTTTTATTCTTGTTACTTTGTGAATTTATCTGAATGTGATACTGACATTCATTTTAAACTTTTGTAATGCAAATAAATTGGATTCCAATAAGTTATAAGAACTATGCAGTACAGCAGTTTAATACATTTTAATACAAATATTGTAATGTTCCAGCCTCAACTTTTCATTATTTGGGCAAGTGGAACAAAAGAAATAAGTTAAAGATAATCATCCCTTTGGTTTCCACAGACCACTTTCTTTCTTTTTTTTTTTTTTAAACAGTGGTTGAATAATATGGTAAGTCAATAAAAGAGAAAATAAAACTATGAATTTTTCTCTTCAACAGATGAAATAATTATACAAATTTTAAATATGATTATATACATTGAATAAATAAATATACATTATCTTTGTGAAAAATAAATCATATTTTTAAAAGGATTAAGAAAACTTAAGAAAAGTATTTCTCAAAATAATAAATTTTGGGAAAGAGAGAAAAATGGATTTGTAAATTACTGTATATAAGCCTGAATTTTTCCCTGTAGTTACAGAAGGTCTGTGAAAAAAATTCCTTTTTATAAATTCTATTATGGTTTATGAATTTATTTTATAAATTCTATTTTTTGGCTATTAACTTGGTTGTCTTCACTACCAACACGGTACCTTCTCAGATTGAAAAATTCTAAATTATCTCTGGGAAACATCTCAAGTGGTACTATAAGATATTGACAGGTTCTCATTCATTTCTTCTGAACTTAAGCCCTTACTTTAGTTAAACCATGTATAATATGATATGCAATAAACTTAATCATTAACAATTTTTACTTTTAGTTGCAAGATCTGAGTGAAACAGACAATTACTAACTCTTCTCTACTCTCTCATATAGTTAATATGGGGTAGATTGGGAAAAGTCTTGCCTAAACCAAGCCAGGTAATCTGTGTATAGACCTTTCAAGAAAAATCAGAAATTCAATGAGGTGAAAATGAGTTTTCAGCTGAAATTGATAAGAATGAGTATGCAGTTAAAACAAGCTCTTAATCATTTTCATTATGAAGAAAGAACATAAACTTCATTATCAAATGAACAGGGGGAAAGCTAGGCCTTCATGATAGGGAGTTATGTGGGAGTGACTCTTAGAATTCTTTTCTTCTCAAACAAACCCTCCCACATGGAACAAAGAAGCCAATGCCTTTCCTCTCATCTCTCCCCTTGTCCCTACTGTTTTTAATAATGTATATCTGACATGCTAACAATAAAGCACATGTCCTTTGTTGACTGATCTGATAATGGCAGTCTGATAATGGCTTAAGAGGAATGATAAGTGGAATCACATATCCAGGGTCTCCTTTGTTGATAGTATAACCAGGGGTGTATTTCCAATTTGCAGTTTGTTGCTGCATCTTTAGAAGTGCCACATTTGTTTGATATCCACTTGGTGCTGTGCCATTAATCTACCAAACTCAGGGGTCAACTGTTCCGACAACGTGTGAATGAGGAATCAAAGATATGGACATTGCAGAAGTCTGCGAAAAACAAAAGAAACAGTTTGTTTCCCAGGGTGTTTTTTTTTTTTTTTTTAATCTCCAGACATAAAATAATAAAATAGCATTCTGAGAAAATCTAAGTATACCATATGATATGTACACACGCTTTATACCATCTATAGATTTGGCCTGAAAAATGTTTCATGTTTTCCATAATGAATGAAGAATCAATCTGCTCTATGTTTTACCATTTGGAATTAATCCAAGACCAATTACTTTCCAGATTATTCTCACAATTTTTCTGCATCTCAAACTCTTCTTTAGGGGATAATACATCTTTTCAATAATTTAAACTTTTTTCTACTATTAACATGTGTTACTTGGGTAGTAATAAAAAATTGTGTTTAAAATCTAAATTGTAAACTTTGATAAAGACCTTCAAAAAGAAAAGTCTATGATTACAAAAATCAGAAAAGGCTTATGTTAGAATATTAACTTTTCCCAGCCAATAGTAACATGTTGTTTTCATAAAGTTCTCTTTCTGAAGGGAATCCCACTCTCTGATTAACCAAAATGCATTACATTAATAATATATTTTTTGTCTTACATAAAGTGATAGTGATTGAAATTAAGCCTTTTCTGGTGTTGAGGACATATTTACAGTTAAGAGACTCAAATTCATCTACAAAACATTTGTCTTTTTAGGATTCATATATATGTATATGTACATATATATGTACATATACATATCATATATATGTAATTTGTTACTTTCTCCTGTTTTTCCTTTGATTAAGAATTTTAAAAATGAGATTAAGCTACATATACATGACTTATATTCTTTTAACATTAATAATTATCTCTCAAAATACTGTGGTACACATGAATACTCTAGGTAAACTTAATTTTTGTTCAAACATCCCTTCTATTAGAATTGATTTTAATTTTAACATAAAATGGCAAGAAGACTTTTAGTAATATTTTTAGTTGTATACTCAAACTGTCCAATAAAATATAATATAGACACATTTAGGATATGATGTTCTGTGCACATGGGGTTACCGGAACTTAATATGTGGCTTTTATTTTTGTTATGATTGTCTTTGCTGAGCTGCTATACATAAGAAGGAAAGAAAAAAAATGTTATGTAT
Organism: Balaenoptera musculus; assembly: GCF_009873245.2. Classification (NCBI taxonomy): domain Eukaryota; kingdom Metazoa; phylum Chordata; class Mammalia; order Artiodactyla; family Balaenopteridae; genus Balaenoptera; species Balaenoptera musculus. The sequence continues at coordinate 103,554,640 of NC_045788.1, read as the reverse complement.
CAGTTTAGTAAATACCATTTAAATTAATGTTTGAAGAGAACAGGTGAAGAAAATGACTAACAATTTGTGAAACAAATGATTAGCCATAAGTATAGAGAGGTATTAAATTAATAAGTCTGCTATGCACTAATTTATGTCAACTCAATGGAAACTCTTCTTAAGTAAAAACTTGCTAACAAAAGAAACTTGTTAATGAAATATTATTTTATTCAAAGCCTGAACACTTAAAAAGGCTTTTGTACCCACCTCTCATGGGAAAATCTACCAACCTTAAAGCTTCTGCAATAAATAACTCATTTTAACTTTTTGCTTTCCAATACGCATTTTCAGGGTGGACAAATACCCTAATGCATTTCCTCTGAAAATAACATCTTAAGTCAAAGTGTACATTCTTTCTTTCAAATGGTTTTTAGAATTCATGCAACCCTGTAGTTATATAAAAAAAAAAAATATTTCGAGTGCAAAAATAGGCTGTAGAAAACCATAAGTTTTGAGAACAAACTTTTTTTAAAATTAATTACTTATTTATTTAGTTGCACCGGGTCTTAGTTGTGGCATGCGGGATCTAGTTCCCTGACCAGGGATTGAACCTGGGCCCCCTGCATTGGCAGCCTTGAGTCTTAACCACTGGACCACCAGGGAAGTTCCAAGAACAAACTTTTAATAAGACCTATACATAAACTATGAGTTGAGCAAAAGGTTCTCATGAAGTCTTGATGTGATTAGATTTTTCTTGCAACAGCAACTTTAATTGCACTGTATCATGAGACAAAGGTGAGTTTTTATTAGGGAAGAAAGGTAAAGATTATTTTCTTTCTCTGGGTAAGGAAGAAGGGCAATATTATCACCAGGGAAGCTTCCAAGTCCAAGTCAAGTACAAGTGTGACAGTTTACCCCTGAAATGAATACTCCTTTCACCTCCTGAATAGCTAGATACTGTATTTCTAGGTTTCCGACAGCGTCTCTCAATAGACATAGTTTAACTTGAATGTTACAATGTCTTTCATGCCAAAGATGTCTCCAAATTTAATAGGGTTAAATTTTATCTTACAATATCCTATTAATTAAATGGAACTTCTAATTGAAATGCATAGCTGAATTTTTATAAAGGTATGTAAATGGCTTCATTTTCTCTGCCGTGACTGTGATATTGCTAATAACAAATGTTTTTATTTGGGATAAAAAGTAGAACTTAAGAAAAGTTTATAATAAGTATTACTCTCAAAAGACACATCTTTACAGATGAAATTAAAATTGTATCATCTTTAACTCATTTTGCACATCAGAAAATCAAGGTTGCCTTGCCAATATTCTTTCACAGAGTTTAGTTATTTTCTTTTCCTAAACATATGCATTTTGAAGAAGATGCTACTTGACAGAGAACTGTTTATGAACTTTCCTTCAACATAATTTTTATAAGAGAATAGTCATCCATCTTGTCACAGAAACAATGGAGTATAAGTGTGATATAACAGAAAAGAGTAAATAGGAACTACCAAGTAGAATTAATACAATATTAAATGCTATATATCCAAAATGCAGCAGGGTAGCAAATTCACTTATATTAAAATGTAGGTACAAAAAGAAAAGTAGCTTTTTTTTACTTTAATTTTTTCATAAGGCCAAAATCCACTAAACAAGAGAGATAGCTTAGCAATTGAAAAAAATAATAATATTTCAGTATTTTCTAGTTTAAAGGTCTTTTTTTTGTTAAAACACTGAAACTGTCATCTGCAAAGCCGATGCATTAACAATTCCCAGGAAATAAAAATAGAATCTGGGTAATAGGGCTTCCCTTGTGGCGCAGTGGTTGAGAACCTGCCTGCCAATGCAGGGGACACGGGTTCGAGCCCTGGTCTGGGAAGATCCCACATGCCGCAGAGCAACTAGGCCCGTGAGCCACAGCTACTGAGCCTGCGCGTCTGAAGCCTGTGCTCCGCAACAAGAGAGGCCGCGATAGTGAGAGGCCCGCGCACCGCGATGAGGAGTGGCCCCCGCTCCCCGCAACTAGAGAAAGCCCTCGCACAGAAACGAAGACCCAACACAGCCATAAATAATAAAATAAATAAATAAATAAATAGCATTCCCTTTAAAAAAAAAAAAAGAATCTGGGTAATAAAGTCTAACCTTTTCTTTTCCTTTGTGCTTAGTCCAGTCTCACTTGCTTGTAGGGCACTGCGTACAGAAGCCTCACACCCAGCCCATCAGATACTAGTGAGAAACGGTTACACGGGTACCTCAGTCAGACGTGCGCAGAAGCACACACACAACACTCAATCCAAGATGGCGGCGGCGGGCCGTGTGCAGAGACGCCGCACCCGGCACCGCGATCTGCAGCGTGAGCAGCGCAGCTGCATCCGCCCTGCGAGAACTCCACCCCCTCCCCCTGCTGACGAAATCCCTATAAAGCAGCCCCGCCCACAGCCTGTCCGGAGAGCTTGTGCTCTAGAGCAGGAGCTTACAAGTCTCCGTTCTCTGATCAGAGAATAAAACTTTCCTTTGCTTCTGAACTGAACTCAGTCTCCTGTTGGCTCCAGGGACATCAGGTAGGAGGAGCCTTGTTGGGCCCGACTTGAAAAGGTCAGTAACAAACCTATTAAAAGTTTCTTTTCTATAGAGTTGATTTCACTAACTCTCTTTCTTCAGGTAAATGCTCTTTCAGATTTTATCCTCTTTCCCTTCCCCAGCCCCCAAGAGGATTGTGGGTGTGTTTGGGTAGGGAGAGTGTGTTTAGCAACAGGGCAGCAGGCATTCTTCCATGCAGAATCTTCTGGATCTTCCTTGTCTTTCCTTTGGAGTGGCTGGAGAAATCTAGTCAACCTGATAGAGTGGCAATCTTTCTTCACATTATATTCAACTATTAATCTAAGGCAGCAAGCCTTGTGGCCAAGCCATCATAGATAATGTGGTTTCTTCTCTACTTTGTGGAAGAAACTTTTTAATCTGATTCCTCTGGATTTGTTTCTTAATATGTCAAAGAAAGGTAAAAATTTCTGTTCACTCAAAACCTGACTTTGCAAAATTAGATTTTGAATGCCATCTGAGAAGTACTATTTATCCTTTTTTTTGCATACCTTTTGCAACAACCTTAATTATCCTTTATTAAATCTACTACCTTGAGATTATTAAGAAACAAAGTGATATTGATAAAAGTACAGAAGGAAAACAATACATTTAATACATTTTTAAAACACATATTTGAAGTGAAGATGATGTGGGTTTAAAAATAATTAAAATAAATCTGACAGTTAATAACGGTTCCCTTAATTAGCTAATCATTGGATTTCCTTACCCAAGAAACATTGAGTATTCATATATTCTAAATAGTGTTCTACATCCTGGAAATACATCATTGAACACAACACAAAAAACTTTTGTCCTATTTGAGCTGTTTTTCCTGTGAACAGCACAGTTGTTAATCTTATTTTTTCCCTGGCTTTCAGCACCTATATGCTGTATGCTGATAACTATATCCTGATAACTACTATCAGTGAAAGTGTAATCCAGAAAACAGAAACCACTGTGAGGATTCAAAAAGGAGGACTTTAATAGAGTCAATTGGTACATAGGGGATAAAGGAGCTAAGAAGATAAAAGGGGAGCAATGAGGTAACCAGCATGTTACCAACAGCTACACTCTTAGATTAGAGGATCAAAGAATGGAGATAGAATTACCAGATATCAGAGCCAGCCTGTGGGGTGGGAGTTGGAGCCATAAAGGGTATTCAGCCACCACTAGAGATATTATTCAAGGCAAAAGGAGAGGGAAAGAAATACACTTGATTCTCCACTCTTTCACTTTCCAGCCTCTCACCAGTGTCTGTCATCAGCCAAAACCCAATGTGAGACGTGACCGGCAGTGATTAGCCTGCTTGCGATGCAGAGCAGAACAGGGGAAGGATGAGGGTACACTGATCTGAGGAAAAACAGGACAAGCCTGGCACAACTGCCAAACTTATATGTCCTGTTATTGTTTTCCTCCTGAACTCCAAGTCATGTGTTCAAATGCCTTTGTGAGATTTCCCTTGGATATGTAAAAGGCACAGTATGCTGAATATGAAAAAATATCGAACTTAGATTAGGAACACATGCACACACACACACACACACACACAGTGAAACACACCAACAAAGCTTAACTAACTAATATGTGACCATTCATATTCCCCTGGTACACTGTAAACTATGTATTATCACAGCTGTTCAAGCATTAAGTTAGGGATTGGTCACTCCTCTTCTCTTACCTTTACCTCCCTTCTCCTGACCCTGTTCATTTCATATATAAGTCCTATCTCTAAAACATTCTGGGTCCATCTACTTCTCTTCATTTCCACAACTAATAAATCTAAACCACCATTACTTTTACTCTGGATTTTTGCAATATCTCCTAACTGCCCTAATGTGGTAGAATGTATTTTTCAAAGGTGTCTGTATCAAAATCTCTTATCTTGCATAATTTTCTTGCCATAATTTTCTTGTCACATCCCTATCAAAAGGTAAAATCCGTTTCTCTACCCACTTGAATGTGTGAGGGCCTGTTACTGGTTTGACCAATAGAATAGAAGAGGTGTAACACTGAACCAGTACCAAGACTTCACTTTCCTGCCTCTTGAAGCCAGGAAGAAATGTGACTACCAGAAACTACCATGCCATGAGATGCCCAATCCATGTGGCAAGATCCTGCAGGATGAGACCACCTTTAAAAAGAAAGAGGCCAAGAAGCACTTCTAGTGCCAGATATATGAATGAAGACGATATCTTGGAAGTGCATCCCCAAATCTCCAGATGTCTAAATGATTTCCTCCAAATGCTAAGTACAGAATTATCATAAAATTCAGCAATTCCACTTCTAGATATCTACCCAAGAGAAATGAAAATATATATCTACACAAAAACTTGTACATGAACATTCATATTAGCATTAATTCATAATAGGCAAAAAGTAGAAACGATCCAAATGTTCATGAACTGAAGACTGCATAAACAAAATATGGTATATTTATACATATGCAATGGAATATTATTTGACAATAAAAGGAATGTAGCACTGATACATGCTACAACATGGATGAACCTTGAAAATATTATGCTTAGTGAAAACAGTGAAAGAACCTAGTCATAAAAGTCTACATATTATATGATCTCATTTCTCTTGAATGTCCAGAGTAAGCAGAGCTATAGAGACAGAATGTAGATTAATGGTTGAATAAGGCAAGCTGGGAAGTGTGTATGTTGGTGGAGGGAGTGGGTGTTGAGTAAGAATGAGGAAAAAGTGCTAATGTGTTTATGGTTTCATTTTAGGATGATGAAAATGTTCTAAAATTAGATTAAAGTGATGGTTTCATAAGTAAAAACAATTAAAGTGTACATTTTAAATGGGGGAACTATATGATATGTAAGTTACATCTCGGTAAAGCTGTTAAAGAAAAACAACTCTAATCCAGACATGTCAATCCTTTATTAAAACCATTCTTTGACTTCGCATCCTCCCAGAATAAACTGCAGGCTCTTATCCTAGGCCCATAACCCTAAGAATAAATCCCTATGAGGTCACAACCTGTTCAACCTTTCTGATCTTACCTCTGGCAACTCTCCCAAAAGTCCACTGTATTTCAACTCTGCTGATTTTTTTCAAAAAAAAATTTTTTTTTTTTTCAAAAAAAAACTTGTTTTCAGCTCTGCTTACACAGTCTAAATTTGTTCTTTTCCTATGGTATTCATACCATAACTATGCCTTTACCTGGAAAATTCTTCCCCCAGGTCTCCACATGTCTACATCCTTCTAGCCCTTTGGGTCCCAGCTTAATATTAACTTCTTAAGGTAGATTCAAACAATCAAAATAGTTTGCTAGTCACTCTCTTACACAGCATTTTGTTGTCTTCATGGCACTTCTAACACTATAAGACATTATTGAGTTTGTTTTATTTATTGACTTGTGATGTCTTTTTCTCCCACTAGAATTTGAGCTCCTTGAGAGTTGAAATCTAATCTCTTGATTATCACTTTGCAGCACCTGGAAGAGTGCTCAGAGTAGATGCTTCCTAAATATTTGTTCACTGAGGAATTCTTTACATTTAATTATCTTCTTATATTTACCATCATGGAGCAAATGATAGCTTTTCAAAACAGCTATATGTATCATTGTCTGTAACCTTCATTCTCACCTTTCTCTTCTTGCTGCTAGGGAAAGCTCAGGCTGCCTTTAGATCAGACCAGCACTGCACAAAAGGATGCTTCAACCAGTTCTTACCTGCCTGTATCACAGATCTTCCCATTGCTACAGTAACAATGGAAATACCTTACAAAATATCTTATAAGTGTTTATACTTTATATTTTACTATTTATGATATAAATTGGTGAAGACAGGCCATTATAGCAGGGAATCAGGAAAACTAAATTCTTGCCTAGATTTTGTTCTCAAAGGGATCGAGTTACTCATCTGAGTGTATAAAATATTGAACTTTTTCTAGACCACTTCTGAAATCTCTTCTTTTTCCAACATCAAAAAAAAAACTGGGCTACAGGAACAATGCAGATATCCCAGCAGCACTAAGAAGTTCTAGGTTTATCCCTTCATGGTTGTCCCTGATTTAATCTAATTGCTTCCCTAATTTGCTGGGTAGGATTTTCTACTTCATGCTCTCTATTCTTGTGAGAAATTTCATGTGTTGAGCTGATTCCCAATCTCATGTCACTCCCTTGCCAGCCCAGTTTAGCCCACTCCTACAACTGATGCTGGGTGGCATTTTGTCTTGCTGCCTTCTCCATTTACCTCCTGCACTGGGGCTACCCATCAGCATCAAAGGCATTAGCTCAGCACTGGTTCACCCGGCCAGTCCTGAGAGGTTGCACACTGCATGTGGGTGAGTAGAAACTCTCGCTCCTTGATCATCCCGTAAGATCTTATACATTCCTTATATAGTGCTATATTAGTTTGCAGTTATTGATTCACTTGTCTGCTTCTCCTTGAGACATTGGGGCCGGGACAATGACTTGCTTTACATACTGCTATTGTTATGGCAGTGTCTGGAATTAAAAAGTGATAAGAATAATATCTACATTTATTGAGTGCTTGTTGTCATCGGGTATCATACTAAATGCTTTTTATCTTCATGACAAAAAGTTTTCAAGACAAAGTTGTGATCATACCTACCCACGAGGTAGCCACTACTTGTATCCCCATATTACTGATGTGAAAACAAAGACCCACAGAGAATAAGTCATTTGCCTTATGCCACATAATTCACAAGAGGCAAGCTAAGATTTCAATCCAGAGAATCTGGCTCCAGGCTCATTAAAGACTAAAGACTATGCTCTATAGCATTTAAAATGTGCTTACTAATTACAGAATGAATTAATAAGTTCTTAGGACAAAATGGTACAAGGTGGTTAGAACCTTGACTAAATACAGATAGCTTTTGAGTTTCCACCTTAATAGCTTTATGAATTTGAGTAAATTGTCTCACCTTTCTGTATCTCTTTGCCTTCATTGTTAATGTGTAAAAAAAATAGTACAGGTTTATCATCAAGAGGTTGGGTAAGTTTTGATTCCACCATGTGCTTAGAAGATGAAAATAAGAAATATTAGTGATATGTTTTAATGTTTATCACAGTAGTCAGCATATGTTCACTATTCTTATTTTTGATGTGACTATTATTTTAAAAGGTCCTATATAACTTATTATTAGGGGAATATACCCTACTCAGTTCAATTTAGAAAATGGCTTTTGAATCATTCTCATGTGCAAGGCATTAGGGTTATCTAAAGGACAACCAGAGTTCTGATGCTCAAGAAGCTTATATTGAAATGATGGAGGCTGATATGTATAAATTTAATATTGATGGTACAATGTAAATTTACAGGATGATTCTATAAATAAAATATCTTGGGTTACAGAAAATACAGTAATAAATGCTAACTGAAGAACTGAAGATCTACACAAATAACATCTCAAGTAAATTACAGTAGAAAATTACCATCCATCAGAATAGGATGGAGAAAATGGGGAACACTCACCCAAGTAAGGAGATGAGAAGAATAAAGACAGCATGGTACAAAAGTGCCTCATGACCAGAGTTCAGCCCATGTCAGGGTGTGGAAGCTTTGGATAATGGGTCTGGGACTTGTTGAGAATTATGAATACCATGCTACAGCGCTCAGGCTTTATTCTTTGGAAACTGAAGAACCAACTGAGTTTTAGATCAGGAACATAAATTATCAGATTTAAATTTTAGAAGGATGAATGTGTGATTGTGCTTTTTTTTTCTCCTGGAGAGAATTGAGGAGAACTTTCTGGATTCAGGAATGCAGAAATACAGAGATAAGTTTCCTCCAGAAGTATAAGAAGGCACATAAGAAATGGAAGGAAGAAATATCAAAGAAAGATTTAAAAGGCAGTATAGCTATAAAACCCAAAAGAATGGTGACCACTTGAGTATAGAAGAGAGGAACAAATTGGATATGGCAGTAAGATGCTTAATACACAGGAAGAGGTAACTGGAAGTAATTGAGGGTCCCAAAAAAGTGGGACGGTAATGAAGAAATGAGTTTGAGTTATATCATATGAATTAGAGGTGTTTGCAGGAATTTCACATGGAGCTGTTTAGATATTAGCTAGTGGTCGAACAGAAGCATGAAAAGAAAAGAAAAGTCAAGGAAAGAGAGATTGTGTGTATGTAGGAGATTGTGTGTATATAGAAGTGGATGGGAAATTAGGTCAAGGGCTGCAGACAGGTCATATACAAGATGTTTGTGGAAAGGATGAACAACATAGCAATTAGAAAATCATTGGTCATTTTTTAGTTTAGTCTTAGCTGAATAGTGAGGGCAGAAGCTGTTTTCAGTGAAAGGAAGAGAGAAGTAAATTTGGGATGATAAAGTGGATTACAAATTCAAGGAGTTTGGCAGGAAGCAGAGAAGTGATCATGTTTCTCCATTGCTCTACACCTCCCAGTCACTTCCAATCTCACTCCAAATGAAATACGAAGTTCTTATCACAGCCTAGAATCCTCCTCATTGTTTAGCCTTCTGATGATTCTCTAAACTCATCCTCCCCACTTTCCCTATGATCCCCTACAGCTAACTCTGCTGTAGCACGTGGATGTCCTGGCTCTTTCTCCAACAAAACATGCAGACCTTTGCCTGTCTCAGGTCTTTGTATTTGCAATTCCTGTAATTTCCCCAGTTTTTCACAAGGCACTACATTGATTCTTTTTGATAAGTATCACCTTAACAAATAGACTTTCCAGGGCACCTGATTTTAAAAAGCCTACTCCCTTTCATCCTGTCCCTGCCCTTTTCTTTCTTTTTAGCTTCTATTACAACCTGACATCTTAAAAATTTATTTGTTTTTTTATCCTCGTCCCATCCCCTCCCTGTCTTTTCAGACTGTAAGCTACAGTAGAGCAGGAATTTTCTCTGTTTTATCCAATGCTATATTCGTAGTATCTAGAATAGTGCCTGGCACATACTAGGTGTTCAATAATTATTGATTAAATACATGAATGAAAGTATGACAATATGGGGCTATACTTAGAAAGACGAATTGAGGTAAATGAAGGATTTTCCAGTTTGGTTAGGGTTAGGGTTAAGCAATTGAGACTATTTGTATCTGGAGAGAAAGAATCAATATGGAGAAGAGGTTGAGGACACCTTGAAAGGAGAGAGGGTATAAATAGGAAATGGAACAGTATTCTGCAAGAGGTATGCAGAAGAGGATTGTATCAAGGCAGCAGGTCAGGGTTAAATCTCAGAAAGGAATAGGAGAATTTCTCCATCTGAAATCTAAGGAAAAGAAAAGGGATGGATAGGAATGAAAATAAAATTTGAGGAAGGAAATTGGAAGCATTGATTCTTTTTTTTTTTTAACATCTTTATTGGAGTATAATTGCTTTACAATGGTGTGTTAGTTTCTGCTTTATAACAAAGTGAATCAGTTATACATATACATATGTTCCCATATCTCTTCCCTCTTGCATCTCCCTCCCTCCCACCCTCCCTCTCCCACCCCTCTAGGTGGTCACAAAGCACAGAGCTGATCTCCCTGTGCTATACAGTTGATTCCCACTAGCTATCTATTTTACATTTGGTAGTGTATATATGTCCATGCCACTCTCTCACTTTGTCACAGCTTACCCTTCCCCCTCCCCATATCCTCAAGTCCATTCTCTAGTAGGTCTGTGTCTTTATTCCCGTCTTACCACTAGGTTCTTCATGACCTTTTTTTCCCTTAGATTCGTATATATGTGTTAGCATACTGTATTTGTTTTTCTCTTTCTGACTTACTTCACTCTGTATGACAGACTCTAACTCCATCCGCCTCACTACAAATAACTCAATTTCGTTTAGAAGCATTGATTCTTAAGCTATGAAGAATTCAAGAATTCCGAAACAGGCTAGAAGGAAAGGTAGGGCAGAAGCTTAAGGAGAGGCAGAGGAGGGAAACCTCCAACATGCTGCTTACAGTGAAAAGAGAAGGCATGCAGATTTCCTGGAAGTCAGTCCAGGGCAGAATTCTTCCCTCTTCATCACACTTGCCTTGCAAATTGTTTTCAGTATGATCATGTTTCCAGCACAGAGCCATGTGTACCATTTACAATGAAATTTTATTCTACTAAGTTCTTCAGATATAGTCTATTGTGGGGGGAGATATAGGCAAATATGGGATGTCAGTGTATTTTACTCACTGAAATTAACCGATGTGTGTGTGTGTGTATATATATATATATATATATATATATATATATCTTGATTCTTGCATATATCATATATGTATATATTATGTATATGTATATATATGAATATATGTGTGTATATGAATATAGGTAAATAGATGTATATGTACCTATAAATATATAAATACGTATATATGTGTGTGTATATATATATATATATATATATATATATATATATATATATATAAAACTAAAGTATAGTAGATAAAATTAGTTGGGCTTCAGTTTTCTTAGAATCTCCTTGTGGGCTTGCAAGAATCTAGTATCTTTCTATCTTGAAACTGAATTTTCCACTTGATTCCTGGCAGAAGCCATCATCATCTGTTCAGACTGATGATAGTTGTTGTTTAAGCTTTAATGGGCCAGACCACAGAATATTTATCCCTCTCTGATGATCCAGCTGCTTTACTAAATGTTGTCATTTCTTTTAACTGTTCTGGCATTAGAAAGCAAATGACATTTTTTTTTCTATCTATAAAGTAGTACATGAATATTAAAAGAAAAGGGAGAACATACAACATAGAATATAAAAATTATCCATGATTTTACAATTACCAGTGTAATTGTTTGATAATTTTTATTGGTGTTTTCCCTTCTAACCTATTTTTCTGTGTATATGTCCAATTTTTAATTGTTCCAACTAATAATGTATACAGTTCTACAGTCTGATTTTTTTTTTTTAATTTCTATCATTAGCATTTTTTCCAGGTAATTAAATGCTCTTCGAAAGATTAGTTTTTTATAGCTGCATAATATTCTATCCTATGACATTTATTTAACCATTGTCTGTTTGGAATTTCTTTGATTTTCTTTTTGTTATAAAAATTACTGCAAAAACTTCTCTACACAAATTCTTCATCTATTTAAAGGCATGAGTTTTAAAGTTCTTTGAAACATTATCATTGTTTCTGTGAAACATTATCATCATAACTGCTGAGTTTTTGTTTTTAAACCAATACATCAGACAGAACATGGGAATTTCATATTTATATATTGATGCTTATAGTGTCTAAGAAGTTGCTTTTTGGGTTGTTACGTTATCTTACCCAAGTATTCATAGTCAGTAATTCTCATGAACTTGTGTCCTGTTTTGTATTAATACGTTTGTTAAACTTAGTAAAGCTAAAAGAAATAAATTTTGTGCCATATGTGTCCTTGGACACACTAAGTTAGAAATAGCACTAAATTCTGTATTTAGATTGTATTTTTTATAATCATCATGGGGAACAACATTACTATAAATTTTGTTGCAACTAGTAGATAATATTGTCATCAAGGCCAATATTTGGACACTGGGAGTTACTTGAAAATTGTTTTATTTAAACTTAAGTGGATTTTTTTTGCATCAAAATATTCCCTGATAGTATTAAAGCAGATATTATTTTAAGTTTTTCAGAACATACCTTATAAATGAAATACAGTTATGTGAAAGATTACTTTTTCCCTGGGTAGAAATATCCTGCTCTGTAGCATTTCAAGAGCTATTCTTTTTGTTGTTCTTGTTCCAGGAACATAAGTGCTCTTGAGTGAATGGATAATGTTGGTTGAGAGAAGAGAATAGAGGGGGATAAATCTCACATGTTTCTTTTTGGAATTCATCAATGGCATCTGCTAATGTTCACAGCAGACAAAGTTGCTTAAAATGCAGACTTTTGCTGTTCCCACTAGAATCGATATCGCACATCTTTCATACTTTAAAGACTGATTTTACTGTAAATCTTCTACCGTTCCTTAGGTGATAAACGGCAAGATTTTAGGGACCAGACCATTTCAACTAACATAGCAACTGTATTTCTATGATGAAGATCTATTTAAAATAAAATGGACTTTGTTTCTGATATAACTGCAAGAAATGAAAAGAAGACTGACCACCATTCTTATAACTTCTGCGGCCAAATCATCAGATGGTGCTTAGTTTCATTTGTTTATGTGTGTGTTTCTTATTGGAACTTAAAATGCTCTTCTTAGAGCATTATCGTGTAAGAGAAAGAAAGCCTTCAAAAAAAAATATGGTACTTTCTCCTGGATCATTTAACTTCTACCCGAAGGCACATATAATTTACAAAGTTTTCTAAATCCTATAATTTTCTTCTGGGGAAACTATCTCTCTATCCATCCCAAACCTTCCATAGGCACAAAGTGTTACAGTGTATAATAAGGAACAAGTTGGTGACCCCTAGAAAAGGGATCCAGAATTTCCACTGCTATTGTCACAGAGCTGAGCTCCTGGTCATTGGATAACCATTTCGATATTTGCAGAGATCTTGTGGGTAGAGAACATGAAGGGAAGTAAAAAGTAGCTTGAGTAGTTTTCAAGAAGAATGTAACTTAAAATATATGCTTAATGTAGCTTAAAAATAAAATTTCAAATTTTTAAACCGTTCTCAGATTTCTAAAAAAAAGGAAACTTGAATTGATCTTACAGAATGTTTACTTGTTGGTTTTATTTCTTCTAAAGAAATCATTTTTTATTTACAGGAGGTATTTGGAGATGACAGGTGCTGTGTCTCCTATGACCTAAAAGGCCTGCTTTTTTGGAAGACACTAAGTTATTTTTGGTTTTGAGTTGAGGGTAGAGAAAGATAATAGAGGGGACATCATGGTAGTCAGTCCCTTTAGTGATTGGTATTGAATGATTGTTTATTTAAAAGATGTTCTTGAAAAAAGTTCTAAGACAATACAATAGGGAAATAATGGTCTTTTCAACAAATGATATTAAGACAACTGGACACCTGTATGCAAGAACTTGAAGTTGGATTCCTTTCTTATACCATACACAAAAAAAGTAATTAACAATATCATAGACCTTAATGTAAGAGATAAAACTATAAAAGGATTAGAATAAAACACAAATATAAATATTCATGCCCTCAGATTAGGCAATAGTATTTATGATATCTTTTATAAGTGGAATCATATCAAATACACAAGTGACAAACTTTAAAATAGCTAAACTAACATTCATCAAAAATAAAAACCTCTGTCTTACAAATGATAACATCAAGAAAATAAAAAGACAGCTCACAGACTGGTAGAAAATATTAATATATTTGATAAGGGACTAGAATTCCAAATATATAAAAAACAATTACAATTTAATAATAAAAAGGAAAATAACTCAATTGAAAAACTAGCAAGGGATTTGACTGGATGTTTCTTCCAAAAAGATATACACTGGGATAATAAGGGCCTAAAATTATGCTCAGCATAATGAAATATTAGGTAAATATAAATCAAAACCACCATGTTCATACCCCCTAAGATAGCTGTTATCAAAAAGACAGATAATAACAAGTTCTGGGGAGGATGAAGAAAAATTGAACTTCTCATTCACTGCTGGTGAGTATGTAAAATGGTAACCTCTCCAGAAAACAGTTTTCAGTTCCTCAAAAAGTTAGGCATAGAGTTACTATATGACTCATAATTCCACTCCTAGTTATGTGCCCAAGGGAAATAAACATCCACCCAAAATGTATGCATGTTTCTAATAGCATTATTCATAATAACCAAAAAGTGCAAATAACCCCAATGTTTATCAACAGATAAATGGATAAATAAAATATGTTATATCCATGCAATGGAACGTCATTTGTGAATTTAAAAAAATTAAGTATTAATTCAACTGCAACATAGTTGAATGTAGAAATTATTATGCTAAGTGAAAGAAGCCAGACACCAAAGACCATCTATTGGACGATTTTATTTTATGCAGTTTCCAGAATAGGCAGATCTATAGAGACAGAAAGTAGATTAGCAGTTGCCTACAGCTGGGTGCTGGGGGCAGCAAAGAAAGAGCTAGTGTTAACTAGGGAATGCTTGCTAATAGGAGTTTCTTTTGGGATGATTAATATGTTCTAAATTTAGATGGTGATGATGCTTGCACAGTTCTGTGAGTATACTAAAAAAACATTAAATTGCACACTGTGGTGAATCTTATAATATGGGAGTTACATGTCTCAATAAAAATGTTAAAAAAAATGAATGTCAGAATCTCAAAATGGGTTTTTAAGAGAAAATTGGTAAAAAAAAAAAAAAAAAAAAATCCTGATTGAAGGACAGGCCAGGAACTGATGCAAATCTCTTAAGACATTTCTAGATTCTAGACACAGAGATCTACTTTGGATCCCAAGGGACCTAACAAGTCAGAGATGGGGTTAAGTTCTTACTTTGTTCACTTAACTATAAGCCAATGCCACTGATGAATTGCAAATAGAAAGCCCTATCTTGTTATATACAAAGCTTAGATTCTTTGAGGTTATCAGGAATCAACACTCTTAATATAGACATTTTTCTTGGGACAGTAGAGTATTCTCAGTGATTCCACTGTATCTTGCACTCACACTTTTTTGTGGAGTGTGGAGCAATTATTCGTGATTTCATGTATGTTTTCTGGTTTTGACAAGGAAAAGGAAAATAAAATATCTAATGTTTTATTTTAATATTATTACAGTAGCATCAGTATTTATGTGGCTCTGCAAAAGGCAGGAGTCTTACCTGAAGAATTTATTTTTCAAAGCTTAGTGTGAGGGGAATATTTGTGAAAACTTTACTTGAAATCTTTACTTAATCTGTATGTGTATCTTTACATCCATATGTATATGTGAATACAGGTAATATTATCTCAAAAACATTTGCTATTATCCTCTTAGAAATGAAAATACGAGAAACAAATATAGTCTTTCACTTGAACAAATTTGAAGCAGAATGATTAAATTCCTCTCAACTTAAACATAGTGAATCGGTGACAGTCTAAAAATAAGTACAACTAACGTCAATCTGGTATATTTTACCTCAACAAAGACTAGAAGTAGACAAATGCAAAGAACTTCATATATTTTTTGGTTACATGTGTTTAGTTTATCATTTATATTAAAGTTAATTTAAATATAATTTTGCTATTAATTGTAATGTCGTCCTGCCTACCCCCACTATCATTTATTTTTGGGCAGTCATGGGCAAACATATTTTTAAGCCTATTGAGACATATTAATCAAGCATAACAATGTGTTTGGCAAGAACAAAATTTTATTTTTGTTAGAAAAACAAATGGGCAAGTTTATATTATCTATAAATCTCTTTTTCTCTGTTAAATATTTTGTGATTCTGTAATTTCAAATAGTTACAGAATTTTAGAATGGGTATAAAAGAGTGATAAGAATATCGCTATTCACAGTATGTAAAGCATTGTTAAAATATCTATAGGAAAAAAGCTTTCTCAGATTTCTAAACCCAATAAAAGCCATTACGCATTTCTCAAGAGAAGCTAATAAAATGGTGACAACTCTTCCAAGGTTACAAAGAAAGAATCCAGGAAAAATTATTATAGTTTTAAAGGGTAATAATGTGCAGAATAATTTATATTATATATATATATTTTTAAAAACATATACCAAGAAAATTAAGAACTTAGGTGAAATTGACAAATTCTTTGAAGAAATATAACAAAATTGGCACAAAATATAAAATCTGAATTGACAATTAATAAAATAGTTAACAAAAGATATTTAACAAAAAAAAGACAACTATAGTGAGAATTTTAAAATATTGCTGAAATTAATTAAATATAACCTAAATAAAGTAGAGAAACTGAACTCATTTTTAAAGCTTTCCCATGAAGATATCTCCAGACCCAAATAAATGATAGTATCAGTGATTTCTATTAAATATTCAAAGGATTGTACATTAGCACTGTCCAAAAAGAGAAGGAGGAAATACTTTCTAACTCATTTTACCAGGCTAGCATATCCCTAATGCCAAAAACTGAAAAAAGAAAATTAACAATTAATATCTTCCATGAATATATATGTAGAAATCATTAGCAAAATATTAGCAAATTGAATACAAAAACATATTAAAGGACAATAGACTATGACTATGTAGGGATTATCCTTGGACGACAAATTTGTTTTAATGTTCAAAATCAATGATGTAATTCACCATATCAGAATGAAGGATAACAACCATATGACCTTCCAAAAGAAGCAGTAAAAAAAAATTGACAGCTTACAATATTCATTCATGATGAAAGCTTTTCCCAAATTGTCTTCAGCTAACATCATAATTAATGGTGATTGTGATGGCTAATTTTATGTGTCAAATTGACTGGACCATAGGGTGCCCAGGTATTTGGTCAAATGTTATCCTGGGTGTTTCTTTGAGGATGCTTTTGGATGAGATTAACATTTAAATTGGTAGATTTTGAGGATAAAGCAGATTGCTCCCCATTATGTGGTGGGCCTCATCCAATCAGTTGAAGGCTTGAATAGAACAAACAGACTAGGCCCCTCTGAGCAAGAGGGAATTCTCCAGCAGACTGCCTTTAGATTTCATCTGCAACATTGGTTCTTATGGTTCTACAGCAATTCCTTTAGACTCAAACTGGAACACTGACTCTCCTGGGTCTCCAGCCTGCTGCCTACCCTGAAGAATTTGTATTGCCAGTCTTCATAATCACGTGAGTTAATTCCTTGTAGTAAATCTCATTTTTTAATACACACACACACACACACACACACACACACACAACCTATTGGTTCTGTCTGTCTGGGTACCTCTGACTAATACAGTGATATACTAAATGCTTCCCCTGCAAGATCCAGAAGAGAAGGATGGATGCTCTCATCACTTTTTTTTTAACATTGTACTGAAGGTCCCAATCATCGCAATAACAAAAGAAAAATAAAGAAAAGGCATAAAGATTCAAAAGGAAGAAATAAACTGCCTCTGTTCAGAGATGGCAAGATTTTTTTCATAGAAAATCCTAAGAAATATACAACAGTACTAGAACCAACGAATAAATTTATCAAGGTTGCAAGATAAAGGTCAATACAATTGAGCAAATATATATTTACATACTAGCAGCAAAAAATTAGAAGGTAAATCTGTAATTGCATCAGAACACATAAAACACAGGAATAAATTTAACAAAAGATGTGCAAGGTATTTAAACAGAAAAGTATAAAATATTGGGTTGGCCAAAAGCTTTGTTCGTTTTTTTCCATAAGATGGCTCTAGTAGCGCTTAGTCATCTTTGACTTCATTTGAAACAATTTTGTTAGATTGTATGTGACAGTTGTCATATCAGCGTGCATTTAAAAAAAAAAATCAACATTGGTAAATTTTTGTGTAGCCATTTAAATATTGAAGATGGAAGGAAAAAAAGCAACATTTTCGGCATATTATGCTTTATTATTTCAAGAAAGGTAAAAACGCAACTGAAATGCAAAAAAAGATTTGTGCAGTGTATGGAGAAGGTGCTGTGACAAAGCGCTGTGTCAAAATTGGTTTGTGAAGTTTCATGCTGGATTTTAATCACTGGACCATGCTCCATGTTCGGGTGGACCAGCTGAAGTTGATAGCGATCAAATCGAGACATTAATTGAGAATAATCAACGTTATACCACGTGGGAAATAGCTGACATACTCAAAACATCCAAATCAAGTGTTGAAAATCATTTACACCAGCTTGGTTATGTGAATTGCTTTGATGTTTGGGTTCCACATAAGTTAAGCGAAAAAAACCCTCTTGACCATATTTCTGCATGCGATTCTCTACTTAAACGTAATGAAAACGTTCCGTTTTTAAAACAAATTGTGATGGGTGATGAAAAGTGGATACTGTACAATAATGTGCAATGGAAGAGATCGTGGGGCAAGCGAAATAAACAACCACCAACCACACCAGAGACCAGTCTTCATCCAAAGAAGATGATGTTGTGTATATGGTGGGATTGGAGGGGAGTCCTCTATTATGAGCTCCTTCTGGAAAACCAAACAATTAATTCCAACAAGTACTGCTTCCAATTAGACCAATTGAAAGCAGCATTCGACAAAAAGCGTCCAGAATTAGTCAACAGAAAATGCATAATCTTCCATCAGCATAACACAAGACCACATATTTCTTTGATGACCAGGCAAAAACTGTTACCGCCTGGCTGGGAAGTTCTGATTCTCCGTATTCACCAGACATTGCACCTTCAGATTTCCATTCATTTTGGTCATTACAAAATTCTCTTAATGGCAAAAATTTCAATTCCCTGGAATTTTAGACTGTAAAAGGCACCTGGAACAGTTCTTTGCTTGAGAAGATAAAAAGTTTTGGGAAGATGGAATTATGAATTTGCCTGAAAAATGGCAGAAGGTAGTGGAACAAAAGGGTGAATATGTTGTTCAATAATGTTCTTGGTGAAAATGAAAAATGTGTCTTTTATTTTTACTTAAAAACCAAAGGCACTTTTTGGGCAACCCAATATTACTGAGAAGTTACAGAAGATATCAATAAATGAAAATATTCATGTTCACATATTGGAAGGCTCAATATTATTAAAATAGTAATTCTGCCCTAATTGCAATCTTGATCATACTCTTAGAACATTTTTTCACAGAAATTGTCAATTTGATGAAAAATTGTATATGGAAATGCAAGTGACGTAGGATATTCAAAGCAATGTTTAGAAGGAAGAACTAAGTAGTAGGACAAACTAATGTTAACATTTCTTCTATCTAAATTATTTAGTAATCAAGCCAGTGTGGTATTGGTAAAATGATAGACATATAGATCAATACAACAGAATAGAGAATCCATAAATACACCTACACGTATATGCAATATTGTTTTTTGACAAAAATGTCAAAAGGGTTCGATGAGTAGAGAAAGTCTTTTGAATAAACAGTGCTAGAAAAACTGGATATTCATATAGGAAAAAAATGAACATTTAAACCTATCCACACCATAAAAAAATTAGCTCTAAGTCAATCAAATACTTAAATAGAAAAGCTAGAATAACAAAGCATCTAGAAAAAAACATAGAAGTAAAATTTTACCAATCTGAAATAGACAAAGACTGCTTAGAGAGGACATAAAACATAATATATAAAAGAAAAAATTATAAATTGGACTTGACCAAAATTAAAAATTTGTATATTTCAAAATAAAGTATTAAGACAACAAAAAGGTAAGACAAAGGATGAGAGAAAATATTCACAATACATTTATCTTACAAAGGATTTCAGAAAATTTATTTTTATTACTCAATAATATGCAGACAACCAATTAAAAAATAGGTGAAAGATTTGAATGGATATCACAAAAGAAGACATACAAATGGTCAAGAAGCGCATGAAAAGATGCCAAACATCAAAAAGATGCATTAATCATCAGGAAAAAATGCAAATTAAAAATGCAGTGAGAGGATTTCCCTGGTGGCACAGTGGTTAAGAATCCGCCTGCCAATGCGGGACAGCCAGGTTCAAGCCCTGGTCCTGGAAGATCCCACATGCTGCAGAGCAACTAAGTCCATGCTCCACAACGACTGAGCCTGCGCTCTAGAGCCCGCAAGCCACAACTACTGAAGCCCGTGCGCCTAGAGCCCGTGCTCTGCAACAAGAGAAGCCACCGCAATGAGAAGCCTGTGCACTGCAACCAAGAGTAGCCCCCGCTCGCCACAACTAAAGAAAGCCCGCGCGCAGCAACGAAGACCCAACGCAGCCAAAAATAAAATATAAACAAATAAATAAATTTTTTAAAAATGCAGTGAGAAACCACTACTCATGATTAGAATGGTTAAAATTAAAATGTCAGTTATGCTTAGTTCACTTCAGAATGACAGTGAAAAAATTTTGCAGGAGCAATACTGTTGCGCGATTTGCAGTTGACAGGCTGGATGTTTTTAAGTGTATCTACTGCTTTGAAGGAATTCCTGACCTACTTCAAAATTAGTTTTTCCAGTAAAGTCAACGTTAGTGATTATTTTTGCCACAAATCTTTCTTTAGACGATTCCTGAAAGATAACATGTATATTAACTGGACTTGAGTTATCTATTTTTTCTTTTTAGAATTATATCAACTAAAGCAAACAAAAATGTAACGATTTTAAAAATTAGGTGGACTTTTTAATTTATGTTTGTATTTTTAAGTAAGTAGGTTATATTATTTCTCCAAAGCTCTGTTGTTTTTATTTTTTCAGCTTGGATTTTTTTTTTTTTTTTTTGTAATTGACGCCAAACCTTGGCAAGTTATAATTCATAATCAAATAAATGCTTTATTTTATGTGTTAAAAAAATAAAATAAAATACAAAAAAAAATGTCAATTATGGACAAAGGTTTGGAACAACTGGATCTCATGTACATTGTTTTTGAAATATCAGAAAGTTACTTTAAATGTTTAAAATACATCTATCTTATGATCTAGCCATTTCATTTCTAGATATTTACCCACTAGAAGTGAAAATAAATATTCACAAAAACTGCTTATATGTGAATTTCCATAACAATTTTATTCACAATAGCTGAAAGCTGGGAAAAAGCCAAATGTCTATCCAGATGTGAATGGGTTAAAAAATATGTGTTACATTCCTGTAATGAAATAATTCTCAGCAATAAAAAGAAACAAACTACTGATGCATACAACATGTATGATCTGAAATTCATTTCCCTGAGTGAAAAAAGTCAGACTTAAATAACACATACTGTAAGACTTCATTCAGTTAAAATTCTAGAAAATGGAAACTAATGGATTGTTACTAAAAGTATATGAATGATTGCCTGGGGCTGAGCAACAAAGGAGGGATGGACTACAAATAGGCATGAGAACACTTTTGGGGGTGATGGAAATATTCTACATCTTGTTCACAGGGAGGATATTAAAGATGTATATATCCATCAAAATTCAAATACGTGTACACTTTAAATAGATGCAGTTGTATGAAAATTATAAATAAATAAAAGCAATTTTTAAAATGGAAACAAATAAATCATCAAATAAAGTATGGTATGTCCTCAGGACTAAATATTGGTGTAACTATGAAAATGATTTTTAACTGTTGATAATAACATCTTTTAAAATGCTATAAAATGAGTAGCCTGATGGATTGATTTATTTAGGAAGATCAAACCTATGTAAATGTATACATGCAAAAGAACAAATGAAACTGGAAGAATATGTGTTAAGATATCTTTCAGGATTCTTTCCCCTGCATTTTGTAAATTCCAAACATTCTATAAATGAGAGAGATTCTTTTTGTTCTAAAACTACTTTTATGTGATGTTGATGTGATAGAGATGGTGGGATGAGGGAAGAGCCAGGAAATATCTATGTCCCTTTTCCGTATTACTTAGGTTCATCATGCTTCTTCTGAAGAGACTCTCTCATGAGCTGCCTGCATTGCTTCTTGAGAGTCAGATGGGTAGAAGACAACCAGTAGTTAGGCATCACCTGTTAATCTGATAATAACTGAAGCTGTAGTTTTAAAGAAAAATAAAAAGGCAACATACACAATAATGGCAATACACATTGACAAGGCAGGCAAATATATTACTATTGAGATTACTTGCTTCAGTATACCAATTGGTATAACCAATAGTGCAATGTCCAGTTGAAGTAAATAAAAGAAACTAGTATACTATATTAAAAGGTAATGGGGGCTTCCCTGGTGGCGCAGTGGTTGAGAATCTGCCTGCCAATGCAGGGGACACGGGTTCGAGCCCTGGTCTGGGAAGATCCCACATGCCACGGAGCAACTAGACCCGTGAGCCACAACTACTGAGCCCGCACGTCTGGAGCTTGTGCTCCTCAACAAAAGAGGCCGCGACAGTGAGAGGCCCGCGCACCGCGATGAAGAGTGGCCCCCACTTGCCACAACTTGAGAAAGCCCACGCACAGAAACGAAGACCCAACACAGCCAAAAATAAATAAATAAATAAATAATTTTAAAAAATATATATATATAGTCTAAAAAAAAAAAAGGTAATGGTACTTCAGTTTGCTTTATGAATAAAAGGGCTAGAACTGTAGAAGACCTTATAATCAGAGGCCAAAAAAAAAAAAAAAAATGTTGCCAGTTAAGACAGTAAAACAACAGAGACTCTTATTTAGGTTTACACACCAAGTTTGGGCAGAAATGAGACACGTATTTCTCAGAAATAGGCTTTTTTATTAAAGCATAGGTTTCATTCATCTCTGAAACCTTACTATACTAAATTTAAGTAGACTTTTGTGGTGATTTTCCACTCAAAAAGCCTGGGAGAGTGTACATTTTTTTGATCCATTACTTATGTATCATTAGTTCCTGGATTACAGATAAATCAAATTATTATATTTTCATATGATTTGCATTTACATTAAAAAAGAAATCCTCTTTTTCAAGTTCCCATTCAAATTAAATAACTGTATCACCTTAAAATCGTATCTAACGTGTGTAACATGATTCCCACAATCACAATAACACATTCAAACAAACTGGCTTTGTAAAATGTAATAGAGGGAAAAAATACTTTTAAATTTTAGCTTCTAGAATTCTCAGTCTTTTCTTTCTAGTGATATAATGGTCAAAATTCGACAAAAATAGTTATTTCTCTTTGATAGCCACTAGTGAAAAAATAGTCTTAGGAGCTTTGTGTATGTTCCTATGAGCTCTAACTAAAACAGTCTTGGTGTCAACATTCTAATCACTACATTCACGCGTTTATCATCATTCCCTTAACCAAACATGCTGATCTTAAATCCCCTTGGAGTTCATGTCACTGTACAGAATTAACCTGTTAACCCTGGTGAGAGTTAACTTGGAGGTTCTGATCAATGACAAGAATTTTCTTTTTCACCTATAAAGAAAATGTCAGTGTTTTCACAATATTTTAGATATCTTTTGCAAATAGTGGGACTCAGCCGACAAGTTAGAGATGATGAACTCTATTCATGATATTACAGTTAATGTTTTATTGTGGCTGAGTCTCACATTAAATGTTGCTATTGTTAAGAAACAGATAATTTTAGTTAGAGGTTTTAGGATATATATATATATGTATATATAGTCGGTGATCCTTGATATTTAATTCTATGATACATGTTTAACATTGTCTTGCTTTTAACTTTTTTTTCCTCTGGTTGAAGCAAGACTTCAGCTCAAATATTGAAATCACCGTTTGTGCGTATTTCCAAAGAAATTGTTAAGCGGAATATTTAAAATTACAGGTTTCCTGCAGATTTTTTGCTTAAGAAAATCCTGACACTCCATTTTCTGGTAGAAATTTTTTGGAGGAGTGTATCTGACATGCTGGCTTTCTACCAAAAACCATAGATACACCCTCTTTCAAATTTCCTAATTAATATATTTCATATTATATGTTTCTGATCCAGTTTAGCTGTTTTAAAAAGCTCAATAAGAAATATAAACTAATAATATAATTTCAAATTGGAAATAAACATTTAACTAATTAACATATTCTCTTAATATCTATCTTCAGTTAGTCCGTTTTAAATTTAAATGTAAAAATACTGAGTTTCTGGAATTTTAAAACCCATGAAGGAAAATCTATAATAATTGTGAAAAAAAACGTTGTTCTTCATAATCAAAGTACTGTTCTTAGGAAGGTAAGTTAAAGCCACTAAGACAGGTAATAACTATCACAGGGGGGATGTTTGTACTCATTAAACTTTATAACATGCCACTGCTTTTTACTTTCACTTTTCTTTCATTTGCCATCTTTGGAAGAAAAATAGAGTATCACTCGGCATTAGAAAAAAAATTACTCCTTATAAATCACAAATAAAACGTATCTATTGATCTCTAATTGTGGCCTGTTATTGAATTTGCTTTAAAGAGTTCATGCCTTCTGTATGTCTTGAGCTTGAACATTTCCTCTCATCCTCACTTTTGTTCTAGTTGCTGCCTATCATTGTTTAATTACCCAGTCCAGCCTTCCTCTGGAAGTCAGTCATTAGGGAACAGTAAGACAGACTTATGCAGCGTTATTAGCCTTCTTCCCCAAATATGTTAGCTGATTTGCCAGCTAAGTCAGGAAATACAGATGAAAAGTTTATTCATAGTAAGACCTCTTGAGAAGGTGCTAACAATGAGATCATGCAGTAATTTCTAAACATTTATTAAATGTTCATACACAAAGTAAGATGATGGAAAGAGGGGTCTTGACCAAATAGATTGAATCACTGTTTTTGTCACTCAGAATTATATTTACTCCATTTCTCTGAGAACTTACTGCTTTCTAGAGAGTTTGTAATTGAGCAAAAATAACTACTAGAACTCAGTCTGGATGTTAGAATGATTTGGGGGATATAATGACTTTTCTATAATTAATTTACATCTGCCTTTTTCTTTTCCCTTTTTAATGTTTCTGTTTACTCTATTGTAATATAACCTGGTGAAGTATATTTCAAGATTTCCATGCCTAAGATTTCTTTGAAGAATTCCTCACTGTAGTAGGTTTTACTGAAACATCATTCACTGATTAATTCTAGGACTGCGATGCTCCATAAAGCAAAGAAGCATCAAGGGAATAAAAACTCATCTTTCCAGGTTGGAAGACCTCTCTGTAATATCCAGAAACTGTGTTAAACAGGCTGACTTCTGTTTTTAGGCCTACCTGGAAGCTTTTCTTCACCCAAAGTTAACCCCGTTTGTTCTTAAATTCTTGGGTAACTAAATATATAAATAAAGATGAAGGAGCTAGGTTTTTCTCTTAAACCTCACAAATAATGCATTAATATTTTTCTCTAGGTTCTTTCCTTATAATCTTAAGATTAATTAAAAAAATGCAAGTGGCTACAAAAGGATGTTCAGGTAATTGCACTTTGATTAGGAAAATTAACAAATAAAAGACTATCTACTAGACATGACCCAACACATGAGGTGCAGAGCAACACAGAGGGACCTGAGTGTCACTATCTTTTCCTGTAACATACTTGTCCTGAGGACAAATAAGGACCTTAACTCTTACAGCTTCCAACCGGGCTTTCTCCTCTATAAATCAGGTGATAGAGTCATTCTATTCCATAATGTGTTATTTTGCAAATAAAAGTGTTGCTAGTTTGCTAAATATTGATGCCTCTAAAATGAAGATGACTTACATGTGGTACAATTAATTAAAGATACAAATTAAACTTTGTGGACATTAAATAGCTTTTTTACAGGAAGTTGAAAAATTGAAATTTGACTATAATATTTGATTCTTCTGCAGTCATTTAAAACATTCATACATAATAGTTATATTATTATTATTTATGAAAGCATGAGACCTAGAGCTCTCTGACTGTGTGATTTGATTTGTTGGGAGTTTAAAGCTATAAGAATGCTCTTCTTCCTATTTGGGGGAAAAAAACCCACAAAATAAAATATTGCATTTCAAGGATTTTAAATTTCAAAAACTAAAAGGAAAGAGAATTTTACATATTGAAAATATTTGCACAGTTTTATTAAATTACAGTTTTGTTTTGCTCCTATCATTCTTTAAATGTCTCTGTATAAAATCAATTTATTATGAATGATAATAAATAAGTTAACATAAAGATTGCTAAACAAATTCAATGGATATATAGAAAAAAATTTGCTGTTTATTTATTTCTTGCCTTAAGAATAATTTCTGACTACCTCCTCTAGGGTCAATAGTTCATTTAAACAGCCCTTAATATTGTCTAGTCAACCCAGTTGTCTATGTTTTTAAAGGGGCAGGCATATAAGATTACTATCAAAAATACAATAAATGTATCAGTTTATTCAAACACAATGAAATAAGTGTTACTAACTCACTGCTATGTGAGTAACTCATTCTGCCTACATTTGGGCTGTGTTAAACTGAAAAGGAAAATTAAAGAAGCAAGCTAGTAGGTAGAGTGTTGAAGTCTGACGTAAAATGAATCCAAAAAAGGGACAAAACAGAACAATAAAAAAACGAACTTTAAGTCTCTTATCATGAATATGAATTACATTTTCATTCATTCAATAAATATTGATTGTAGACCTACTATGTGCTGGGCACTATTGTAGATGCTGGGAAGACAGCAGTGAACAAAACAGACCAAAACCTCTGCTTTCCTGGAATTTACATTGTATTTGCTTAATTACATAGTGTTTTGGATGAAGTCATCTTTTGAAAGTCTCAGACATTGGTCACAGATGGACTGTAGGCTACTTGGCATCCATATGCATCCCTACATTTCTAACAATACAGTATTCTGGACATTATCAGGCTTGTCATAATATAGTATGCATTTCTTAGGTTTGGCATATTACTCCATCAGTGAAGGGTCTCCAGCAACCCATCAAATATAGTTCAGAGTTAGAAAATTGTTAGGACATTGTTAAATATTATGGAAGTTGTGCAAACTTTCATTCTGAAGGATATTAAAAATAGATAATTCAAGGTTTTACAGTGAAGATAGAATAAGAGATTAGCTTTTTTAAGTTAGGCATGGTCTCCTCCACAGGAAAAGCTCATCCCTACGAGATTTTTCTGTACTTATTCAAAGAGTGTATCACGTCTCTCTTGAAAATCATGATAGGTTGAATCACTTTTACTAATGGAAGCAAGACACAGCCTCAGGAACCAGGTATGTTGCTGCCCAGAACAGATTAGGACATTTGGTCTATTCATTTTTATGTTAATCCCTTCTTGAAGTTGTACACCTCTAAATTTAAAGTGCTCAGTCCAAATTATTTAGTTTTTGCTGTGGTTGCTCTCTGCAATACCCTTACCATAATGATACAGGCAAACCCCTGTCTTTTCTCTGCCACACACTAAGAGGACTTCTTAGGCAATGACTATCCGTTTTGGAGATTTTGACAATTTTCTCATTGTCAGTTTTATCATATTTCCTTACCTTTTCCAGTAAATTGTACTAAATCATATATTTTGCAGAAAATATCTATAATGTACTGTAAATCTTACATTCATGTCATTCTCATTATGCATTTTAATGGGGAAATTTAATGAGGAAACACTGCATAAAGAGGAGAATGATAAAGAAATGTGTCTTATCTCAACACTTTTTAGTGTGGAAATGGGTGGATTTCTCTGAATCAGGAATCAAACGTGACACTTTCTTTTCTTGATTCCTCAGGGCTAGGATGAACTCATCACAGGGTCCAGATAAGGTAAGTAAAAGAATGTTATGTGATCAGATAAAGATCACTCGTAGGCATTCATAACCCATCTTAATTAGTACCAATCATGAAACTAATTAAACTAAACCTAAAAATAAAGTTGTGCTGGTTCCTGTGAAGACCTCTGGGCTTTGTGTTAATGAGCTGATCTAAACACCTGAATCTTCAGCTGAAGCGGCTGCTGCTTCTGCAGAGCCCTCTAGTGGAGAGCATGGCTATAGCAGTTTCCTAAACCAGGGACTTGACAATAAAAAATCTTTCATGAAATCCAGTGAAGTGAGCACTGGCACGTGCCATTACTCCTTCACATGTTTACATGTGATGGTACCTCCAATAGACAGATTTCCTATATGAGAGCTTGACTTGTAAATTTATTCCAGCTTTTGTATTCCAAAGTGAATTGAAAAAAGTCTAAGTTTTTACTTGGACCTTGACTTCTGCAAGTGTTTCAAAAAAAATAATTATGGAATATTTAAGCCTAAACTAAGAGAAATTGAAAAGTTAACACATTTGAAATAATAAGAATATAACATGCACATTTTGAATCCTTTCATTGCCATAATTAAGAACTGATGGAGGGTTTAATTTTTTTTCTAGAAAAAAACTTATATCATCAGTATATTTGTAATTAAAGTTTTAGGTGCATTCCCCTTTACCTTGATTTATGTTTTTCAATTTAGTTAGCTTTTGAGCTTCAAACACCTCTGTAAAATGCATATTTTTTATTTAAGGAAATAGATTTGGATATATAAAAACCTAGAGTTTGTGACCGAAGTAACTTCCGTTTTAACTTGAGAAATACTGCACAGGTAAAGATGATTGACATTAAGATGTGGATTACCTGCCACATTTTAAATTATTTATCATTATTTAACCACTATATTGACATGACAGAATAGGGATCACTGACCCGTAGCACAATCTAGGAGACAAATTAGAAAAGCAGGTGAGGTTATTTGGGCACTTGTGGAAACCAGAGCGTCCGTGAAAAATCACAAATGTTTGACACTGTTGAATATAAGATCCCTATGACTTAATACGGATTATTTTTCCGGATCCCAGCTGAATTGACGACTATGGTTAGACAAGCACATAATCAGTTAATTTTTCTGTACTGAGTAATGCTATTTTATGTTCAGGCTTACAAGATGCTTGAGAAACAAAATTGAAGCCATGTGTTCTCAAAATATACTTCTACGGAGTATTTAATAATCCTTTACCACCTTTCTTTTTTTATTAAAAATTACTCTGGATGCACCTACATTTTTACCTAAGCCATAAATATAGCTTCAGTTATGACACCATTAAAACAAATTTCCTTCAATTAGTTAGCCATATTGCTATTATTTGTTTTACCGAACCATATATCAATGCACCAAAAAGCTCATAAAAGGCTCATTTGTATTTCAAATTAATTCATTAGAAATGAAAAAATTACTTTTTCATCTTTAGATAAACTTCCTAATACTTGTAAACACAAATTCATTTTGTATTAAGTCATAGGTTTGTTTTTACAATGGTTTTCCTATGTTTGTTAAGGTTGTAAATCTCCTTGGATAGTTGAAAATTGGCCACTTAATACATATCTTGAGAAATTATCATCCAACTGTAATGATCACATATTCAACATATCTGAAATAAAATGAAAGAGATTGTCATACATGTTTGTGTTGAACAGTGTCTTCTCTCTTCTAGATAATGTTTGGTATTTACCTTGTCAGGAAAGAACTTAAAATATTGGACAGATAACTTATGCCCTTGAAACAGTTAATTAACAATGCAGATCAGTAAATTATAAAATGCTTAAAAGAGTGATTTAGATAGAAGTGAAATAAGAATTCACAACAATGATGAATTCATCTTGACTATATACCTTCAAGAAGAGAGGGATTTAGGGTAATAAAGTATTGTCTAACTACTTTGTGGGAGCATTAGTTTATCTTGAAGTTTACTGAGAGGTAAGGTTGAATTGATTCAGCTATGATTCCCATATTTTTATCATCTGGTATTTTAATGCTTGTATTTAAATATATATCTATATATTTATATTAATTTTCCAAACAAAATTTATGTATTCTGGAACTCTGCCATATAAAATATTGTCAGATCTGCAAAGACATTGCCTAGGAACTTGTCAGAGTTGCAGAATTTCAGGCCCTGTCCTGGATTTACTAAATCATTTGAACTAAGATTTTCTAAGTCTGCATTTGAACAAGCTCCCCCAATGTCCTGCATATTAAAGATTGAGACCTCCTGCTCTAGAAAACACAATTGGCTAGTGTACTGACACAGTATTTCGTGTGTGTGTGTATGTGAATGTTCTTAAGTATATAAGCGTATACGTGTGTGTAGATATGAGTATTTCTCAAAAACTGACTTAAAAGGACTGCGATACAGGGTCTGTTTCAGCCAAAACACTCCCTTCACTCCCCCACCACCTCCAGCCGCATATGCTCTTGCTCAGAGTTTGCTCAGAGTTTTGGGATGTTTTCCTTAGATTTCAAGATGAACTCTTGGCTTGTTTTGACTGTCTTTTGGCAAGAGAAATGGAAGACTAGGAAATAACGGCAGTAATAAAGTTTGTTTTTAAAAATGGAGAAATGTTCCAGAGGTAATAGTGAAAATGAGTATAAGAGTATGTTTTAAATAGCGTTGGTTAGTTGTAACAAGCAAATCACATTTATGATCTATTTTTTGCTTTTCTTTTGATGACTTTATAACAATTGAATGAGCATTTTTCAATTAACTCAGGCATGCTAATTTTTATATTGATTGCATAAACTTGCACGTTCAAATCCAACATATATTAATTCAGTGGATATCAGTTAAAGCATAGCAAATTAATTTGTGCAACCTACTGTGACTATTTTCAAATCCAAAATCCAGTAATTGTTCCAAAAATCACAGCCCTTTCAAGACGTTTTCTTGGATTATTCTGTTCTTCTAATCACCCTCAAACAGTTCAGTAACAGAAGATTTCCTGCAAATTTTCTCCTAGGTATTTTTTTCTAATATTTTCTTTGTATAATGTAAGATCTTTCAAATACTTTTCCTGTTGTTGCCTTTGACTGTGTTGAACATAATGAAGTTGCTAATGTTTTAGACTTTCTCTAACTGTAAAATGATAGGCTCCAAAGAGTTTTGTAGCTCTAAATATGATTTTTCTGAGAGGGGATTCCTAGTCCTGTGGTCTTTCCATTAACTGGAAAAAACATTTTTGTTTTTAATTTTCACCAAACTCTACCTTTTTTTTTTTTTTTTTCTTGTGGCTGAGTGTTCCCTTCCTGAAATTTTCAGTTCTCTTGTCATCTCCAACTCACTCTCTCTTTACCTTTCTTTTATGATATTTATTCCTACTCAGTGAATTCTGATAATTATACATCCTCCATCTGCCTTTTGAACATTTTATTTAACAGGATTGAATTTTCTCTCACTGTTTATGATCCATCTGGACAATTTCATCTACTGCAGTGGCTTAAGCTACTACCAGTCTGCTAATGACTGTTCAATTTGCAGTCTCTAATCTGTCTTCCCTTCTAGGCATTTACATCTAACTTTTGGCTTAAATATATCTACACGTGCATCTCACCATGTCCTAAGCAGAAGTCGTTATTTCCCCACCTTTTCTTCCTATCCCAAATTTAATCCCCTAAACTCCTTTGTCAATTAATTGTATCACTAGTCAGCTAAACACAGGAGAGATAAATCTTATAGGCCTCTTCCATTTTGTAATACTCTCACTACACCTTGCTTTCCCCTTTTCTAGGCTTGCCTTCTCTAAGCTAACCTTCTTGAAAGGGTAGTACATTTACTGTTTTTACTTCCTCACTTTCTATTTACTCTTTTATCTGAATCCTACTTGCAGACCAATTACCCCACCAAAACTGCTACCACAAAAGTCATTAAAACCTTCAGTTGTCAAACCCAATTGTCACTTTTCAGTCAATATCTTATTGGATATTTTTGTTGAATGCATTTTTTTTTAAAATTTATTTTTGGTTGCGTTGGGTCTTCATTGCTGCGCGCGGGCTTTCTCTAGTTGTGGAGAGCGGGGGCTACTCTTCGTTGCAGTGCACGGGCTTCTCATTGTGGTGGCTTCTCTTGTTGTAGAGCACAGGCTCTAGGCACATGGGCTTCAGTAGTTGTGGCACGTAGGCTCAGTAGTTGTGGCTCACGGGCTCTAGAGCACAGGCTCAGTAGCTGTGGCGCACGGGCTTAGTTGCTCCGCGGCATGTGGGATCTTCCCGGACCAGGGCTCGAACCTGTGTCCCCTGCAGGCAGGCAGATTCTTATCCACTGCGCCACCAGGGAAGCCCCTTGAATGCATTTTTGACCATCAGCTGTTTGTGAAACCCTTAAAAAGTTGGCTTCCAGTAGGCTAATCCCTTCTAGTTCTTCTGTTTCTGCCTGTCTTAAATACAGGCTTACCTCATTTCATTGAACTTTGCTTTATTGTGCTTTGCAGACATTGTGTTTTTTACAAATTGAAGGTTTATGGCAACACTGTGTCAAGCAAGTCTATCGGTGCCATTTTTCTAACAGCATATGCTCTCTTCTTGTTGCTGTGTCACATTTTGGTAATTCTCACAATATTTCAAACTTTTTCATTACTATTATATTTGTTGTGGAGATCTCTGATCAGTGATCTTTGATGTTACTAATTAATTAATTAATTGTTTTTTAATTAAAGTACATTGGGTTTTTTTTAGACAATGCTATGACATGATTAACAGACTACAGTATAGTGTAAACATAACTTTTATATGCACTGGGAAACGAAAAAATTTGCATGACTTTCTTTATTGTCATAGTTGCTTTACTGTGGTGGTCTGGAACCAGCCTGTAGTATCTCCGAGGTCTGCCCACATTGGTATATGCTCGGCTTTCATTCTTGGCCAACTGATCTTTCTGCCAACACTTTGCTTACATGAATGAACCTACTTATTTTTTCATACTAATTACAGTGGTCCCTCCCTCAGCATCCTTCAGGGATTTTTCTAGAACCTCCTTGAATGCCAAAATATGTGAATGCTCAAGTCCCTTACATAAAATTAGAAGCACAATCAATACAGTCAGCCCTCCATATTATGGGGTTCAGCATCTGAGGAACAGAGGGTCACCTGTATTTGCAGAGGAAATTATTTCCAAAGGAACAATTCCAGTCAAAGTCTTTGTCTCCTAATAGTTCATCTACTCTTGGCTTTCCCTCAGGTCACTTCATCTATATAAACCTAAAATAGAAATTTTGTATTATGCCCATTCTCTCTTCTCAAATCTCTCTTGCAGTCCTGACTACCTCCTCACTCAAGCCACAGATTGAAAGGCCTCCTAGACATATCCAACTACCTCATTGCTCTTGATCAATCTATGAAGTTGTTTGCCAATTCCACCCAGTTACATTTGTGTGATTTGTAGTTCTACCATCACTGCTCAGTATGAGACCCTCTAGATCTCTTTTCTAGATCAAGATTAAAAAAATGTATTGAATGATTTTAATGTGTCAAGCACTAGGCTTACACTTTATCTGTACCATCCCAAATCTCATATAATCCTTACAACATCCCTAGGAGATAGGATCTATTATTATTAGAATTTTACTAAGAGTAACAGAGCCAGGGCAGTCTGGTTCAAGAGCCCCACTTGTACCTCTGCATGATGTTGGCTATTCTATTGTGAAGGGATCCTAATTGGTCTCTTGGCTCCTAATTGGTGTTTTTGCTTCCGTTTTACCCTCCCCACTTAACTATGTCAAAATGATCTTTCTAAAATGCTAATTGAACACATCTCTCTTCTGCCTCACATCACCCTCAAGTCCAGGCTCCTTAGAACAGCTCACAGAATTCACTAGAACCTTGCTCCTCCCTAACCCTCCTGTCTCCTCTAACCCATACCCCTTGACACTGCCTCCAAATCCATGCGCTAGTAATAGAGGTATATGTTATTTCCTCCAAAAAGCATGCTTTTCATGTTTAATCTCTCTTCTCCGAACTCTGTTCTTTAAAACACATCTATCCAGGTGCCACTCAATTGCCATCTATTCCAAGGAATTTCCCTTTAATTCCTAACTTGAGATACCCCCACCCCTCCACCTTGTATTATGAAAATACTCTACATGCAACTCTATCTAACACTTGCATAATTTCTTGCTGTGATTCTGAATTATTTTAAAGGGCCCTCTTATTCATGTTTTTGACCTCAGTGTCTAGCACATGATTAAGCACATGTTAGGCACTCACCTTCTGTTGAACTGAACAATGAGGGGAATTAAATATTGCGAATGTCTTAGTCATCTCCCTCTTCCTCAGCCCCCAAAATCCAGTTTTTTCCTTTGGGGTATATAGTTTGTTTCACCTCAAACGTGTATTTTAATTTCATCACGTATCTTCCTTCTTTCTGTCAGATGGATTCTAGTTCAGTTCCTTATTACTTTATTTAAAAATGGCTTCAAATCTCACCATTCTGCCTCTGATTTTCCCTCCTTCACATTCAGCAGTGGTTCTCAAATGTCAGGGATCAAAAGGATTACCTGCAGAGCTTGTCAAGTTGCAAGTTCTTGGGTCCCAACCTCAGAGATTCAGATTCCATGAGCCTGTGGTGGGCAGAAGGGGTGTGCACTTTTTTTTTTTTTTTTTAGAAACTGTTTATTTTCTGTCAACCTATTTCCATTTTAGGAGTTTGTGGAAGAACAGTTTAAGACCACTCAGTGGTTGTTCCTACCCACTCAGTGGCCAGAGCAGTGGGAGCTGCAGACCATTCTTCAGTGGCGGGCTGAGCACTCCAGTCAGTGGGGAACTGCTGAATAGGCACAGAGGGCACCTGCACACCTTCGGACCAGTCTGCCACCTCAGGCTGAGTAGCAGTGAACTCAGGAGCTGGAGCAGTCCATTCACCCTGAAATTCCTCCTTGGTCACAGCTTTCTCAGCTGCCGCCTGCTCTTCCTTTTCAACCTCTTCAGGATCTCTGTAGAAGTAGAGATCAGGCATGACCTCCCATGGGTGTTCACAGGAGATGGTGCCACGCATGCGCAGAACTTCCCGGGCAAGCATCCACCACATCAGACCCACTGAGTGAGCTCCCTTTTTAGGATCTTACAACAGGATACATCAAGTTAGTCTGAAAACAGAAATGTCTGAGAGGTCCTAAGTGAGAAATAATGGAGAAAAGCAGAAGAAAACACAGGCCATTTTAAAAATGTTTTTTCATCTCTCCTTAAAGCTTTCATACATTAAAATCATACATTTGTAGCAAGTATTACTATCAAACTCCACTCATTGGGCCAGAGACCCTTGTGGTGTTAGCGAAAAACTTGCCCCTCAGGTAGCACACTACCTACACTTGTGAGTTCATTGGCCAGTGGCCTCAACTCCAAGCTCTAACAATGTGCAGGGGATGTACACTTTTAATAAGTATTCCAGGTACTTCAATAGCAGGTGGACCCTATACAACAGGTGGAGATGCTCAATGCTATCAGTAAATTTTTTTCCTAAAACCCAGATATGATCAAGTTCTTACTTGCTGAAACGATTTTTATGTCCCTCTTTCATCTAGAATATATTGTAAAATCATTGACATGTGGCATAGAAATTTCTGCAGTTTCCAATCTGCCTTTCAGGGAACATCTCCTACCACTCTGTCCCCCCTCCTCTTCTCTTTCCTGTATCCTAGCCCTTTTGGTACCACATATGCTCTTTGCTCTATACATGTCAGATGCTTTCTTTTGCCCTGACTTGGAAACTATTATGATTTTGTTTATGTTCCATCTGCTTGTCTGCAGTGCCTTCCAAACCATTCTCCAATTAGCGAACTCCTACTCATCCTTCAAACTACAACTCAGTTATTACTTTTTTGATGAGGCTTTCCCTGAATTGGCTGCCCACACCTCTATCCCTCCTACTACTACTTTGACTAAATTCCTTGCACCCCTATGTTTGCTGACATCATTCTTTTTCACATCTATTCAAAATGGCATTCAGATTATGGAAACTTCTTGTTGTCCAATGTCTCTTGAGCTAGAGAGTCTATAATTGAGAGATCCTATATTATTTACTTTCTATTCCCAGGCCAGGAATTGCTTTTTACTTATTTTCACACTATTGTAGCTTCTTTCAAACATGAATGCCTCTTTCCACAGTGACAAGCGGTTTAAGTGTGAAAAGAGAAGTAGTGTAAGGGGAAGACAGTATACGTGAATATCAGCACACTGCCATGTTTTTCCAAAATGTTTTTAAATTGTCACTTCCAAATAAGGCTTTATTTTCTTTCAAGTTTCAGAAAAATTTTATCTAAACCTAGAACAATGGAAAGACTAAAATTGTGTTGGAACTTTAAAAAGTGCCAGAGTCACCACTATCTGAATCTTCTATTCAGTACCTGTCATTATTTTCAATTCTGAAAGACTTGGCACTTGAAGGGTGTTCTACAGCCTCCGGTGACATAATGTGGGAAGAAGTTAGAGATACAAAGTAACAAGGCACACACACAAAAAGTTAGCAGTCACTCTTTTTTCCTGGCTTCCTCTACCCACCCACCCCCAACCGTTGATCCCAGCAGACAAACTAGTATCAGAAGCCACTTATTTAAATTCATCTGAAAATCATGTTCTCTCATTAAAAACATAGTGTTTGTGAAAAGAATACTTATTAGCAAGGCCTTTCAAATCCTTATTTAGATTCCACAACTTAAAGCTCTAAAATTGATCACTGATCTTACAGCTGTCAACTTACCTTTACTTTCCAGAGTTGTGCAAGGAATGTAAGAGTCTTGTTTTCTGTTTAGAATAGGAAAAGATTGATGAGCGGGAGGATATTTGAGTGATCATTTTCTGGGGAATATTTTAAAGATACGGAAGAATAGTTCTCAAAATAGAAATTACAAAATTATTTGGCTGAAATAGATTGCAATTATGTTGTCCAGCAAGGGAACTGGAAAGAAGAGAAACCATTTATAACCATGGTGTAAAGTAAGTGAGAAAGTGTAAGGACACTATTATTTAGTCTTTGGATTTGGAATGCTAAAGAACAGCTTCCAACTATTATCAGATTGGAAGTGGCTGGAAAGCTAAATGGGAAGCTGTGAATTATGCATTGTTTATCTCACAGAACTCAGAGATCCGAATGCTAGATAGTGAAGGAGGGAGGGTAGTGACGCGCTGTCAAGAACTTCAGAACTTCTATTACTCTTATTTATACCCACAGCATAGAACAAGGGATGCGTGCTGACCTGCAGCTATTCCTAGGGCTGGGTTTGCTCACTTCCTTTGGATGCTGAAGGTTACTTCCTAGTTTGGAAAACCAAAGTGCACTTTATGCACACGGAAATCCTGTGCCAAATCTCTTTAAAAAGTCCTGACACCACTTGGTGTAGAAGTGAAGAGACTTTCTGATCTGGGGTGCATATTAGTGTCTTTCTGCACCAGAAAGGGCTTGCGAAGAGTTATGATCCCACTGAACACAGTGAAGGAATAATCCCAATTTTCCTTTGAATACAATCAACAATCTTTTCTTTTAAATGAAGGGCTCCTGTTCTTTTAATAACAAACATTTCTCTGGCATTTCAGTTTCTTTTCCATTCACTCTGCCATATGACACTCTAGCAGGGTTTCTGGTTTCTTCAGGGGATTAACCTACAAGAGCATGTACTGCAAACAATAAAATAGCTGCTTTCCATTGAAAATAAGGAGGAGGTGTTTTTCTCTCCCCACCGCTACCCTCCACCACCGCACCATCATAACTCCGGGATTTCCTGCGCCTTTGGTGACGCCCGCGACCCCCACCCCCTTCCGCCCCAGCTCGGTGCTTCAGAGCTGTCTGCGAGACCCCGCGCGCTGTCCTGTTCTTCTTCAGCGCTCGCTTCCGACGGCACTAGGACCCAGGGATGTCCCTGAGCGAGGTTCGAGGAAAGGCAGCCAGACTCCTCCTTATCTCCAGTGTCAAACTTGACATCAGCCTGCGAGCGGAGCATGGTAACTTCTCCAGCAATCAGAGCGCTCCCCCTCACATCAGTGGCATGCTTCATGGAGATATGCTCCTCTCACTGCCCTCTGCACCAGCAACATGGATTGTCACCTCTCCATCCTCCTCCTTCTCAGCTGCTCTGTTCTCAGTTGCTTCGGGGAACTGATTCTCCAACCTTCCAATGAAGGTAAGCCAGGTACAGCGACGCGCACAGCCCTGCCCCGCGGGTCTAACGCTCTTCCAAGCACGTTCTCACCGAAGCCTTTTCAGGTCTTCCTCCGAATAAAGCAGTTTGCTCTCAGAGTAAACTAAAGAGGTGCTTTTATTTTCGGCTGTCTTCTAAAACACTCTAAGAGATAATTTTGGATTGCCTAAACCTAAAATGTGTTTTAAATCTGATACCAATTCAAGCAATTATCTTGTTTGCCAATTTTAAGCAGAAAGAAAGAAAAATCCTCCAGTTTTACAACCCGGTATGTTAATTGCCAGATAGTCATGGCAGTATTTTATTTCCTAATTATGACCATGTAGTACTCTGAGAAGTTTAAAAGAATATTCCACCCTCCTCTCTAGATTCTTTAGTATGTTTAAAGGTAATGACAGGTTGTTCCAACTTAGGATCATGGCATTTAAGAATGGGCTAAAGCGAAATCAGAGTTTGTTGAAGCGGAGATGTGTGTGTGTGTGTGTCTGTGTGTGAGTGTGTGTGTGTGTGTTTATGTTGCAACTGCTGTACTGAAGTGATGTGTATCCCGCCAGGCGGTGGTTTGCTCTGTGGTACAGGTTCTAATGAGCAGCATATGCCACGTTAACATAAGTAATATTTGCAGGAATTACAATAAGCTGAGATTGGATTTTCTTTGTTTAAGGGCTTATATACGAATAGGAGAATGTATTTAATGAATAGTGAAAACTCCTGGGTAGGTGTAGTAAATAACTGAACAGCAAATTAAGAAAGAATGTTCATATGCAGCAAAGGGTATTTCCTTAGTGCTGGGTTATTTATTTTCCTCCTAATGGGCATTCATCCCTTTTCAATGGATTAAAGTGCAAACCTAATATTAAGGACACCAATGTTTCCTATAAGATTTTGTGCTTAATAGAGACATTGCCTTTTTCCTGTATACCTTTTATGATCTATTCCTAATGATTTGTGAATATAATCGCTAACTCTTAAGAAAAACTTTTCTGAATAATTGATTGCTTTCAAGCAACACTTACAACTTTGATTTCCTCTTAATCATTTTGAACTTATAACAATATTTAGCAATTTAGCAATACTGAGAAGTTGATGTGCAAATGCTACATTTTATGTTATGTCACTAACTAAAAAATATATTGGCAAGCCAGTACCATTGTATATTGTATATATTATTTTTTAAAAACACAAGTAAAAACTCAAAAATATTTAGAAACTTTTTAATTAAATATAAAAACTGCCTCTCATAGTTGGTGACCTACTTTCACTGCTAATAGAGCAGTTTAATTTCATTCTTTCCTTAGTGACTGCTTTTATCAACTTGGCAGATTTCATTAAATTTTTTGTCTTTTTTTATTGGGAAATTAAAAATTCTAAAATAAAAGGATCAAGAAATTATCTTACCTTCAAGTGACTTTTTTTTACAAATCAAATTAAAATGTTTATTTGAAAGTAATGGTCAATCATTTTTTATGAATGAAAGGCAAGCGTAGTTATCTGTATAATGAGTAACATATAAGTATGTTAAAATTAGTGTTTATTCTTTTTGTTTCTTTGAAAATATTAAAGTATTGATAATAGTAGAAAACAGTAATATTATTCCCATATTGCTATGATAAATTGTATTTCTCCAGATGGAATATTTATAAACTATTTAGATAATGGATTGTAGTGAATTAATAATGCACAGGGATATAGCGAGTCATTAATGAGAGTCATTATTTGTGTGCAAAATGTAACCTTTCAGTAAATTGCAAGAAAAAAAAAGAGCTTTTAAACTTATTGACACTTACATAAAATTAATGAATATTAATTTAATGAAATAGGAATTATCAAATGCAAATTGCTTTTAAGCCACACCTTATGTATATTTGGGTATATAATGCGTATTATTATACAGGCAGATACACATTGACAATATGTATATAAAAAGGTGAATATATTCAGAAAGCTGACATAATTACATTTAATTTGCTTGGGCAAAAGTTTATCTATCCATTGTTTGTGGGATTATTCTTTCCAGATCACGTCCTATGGTAGTCTCCTTTCTCTTCTGAGGTCATGAAGGGAAGCTTTGAAACAAAATGTAAAATGAATGATTTAACTTGGGTAATATTTGAGTAAGATTTCAAATATTAATGCAATAGCTTGGGACATAGTAGTAGAGTTGAACAACATGAAAAGTGAAAAATCCAAGTATGTGCCAAGATTTCTATGCAATTCTTCTAACAATGTCATTTGAATAAAAAGCAATGCTTATGAAAATTCATATATTGGGTGGAAGGAATAATGATAAAATGAATCTCATTAATAAAGGTTTCTAATATAAATTTTGAGAACTGCAATACAAAATACTAGGTTGTATTTAAAATGATATGTTAAAAATTATATTTCAACACTATAGAAAATTTACTAGAAATTTACTAGAATTTATTTTGCAATCTATTATGAAGATAGTCATGATAGAACTAAAAGAGAACAAAAACCTAACCACTGAGTTAATTGCTAGGAAATGTGCCATTGTGTGACTTTTTTTTTTAATCTGAGAATTGATAATCAAATTTCAATTTTGAAATGCCATGGGTCCATGATAAGAGAAAAATACTTAGAAAAAAAGTTTAGTATGAACTTTCCTTTTATTAATCCGGTTACAGATAACTTTCTAATATGCCTTCAAGAAAATGATTCCAGATGATACTTTCTATGACTGGCTTCTTTGATGATAATTATTTATAATTTTGATGATTACTTAAATCAAGAATTGGCCTATATACTTAAATAGAAACTTTACAAAAGCTGAAGGGAACTTTATTAAAATCTTACCAGGTCTGTTTACATGACACACTAAGAAAAGACTTCCATGGGAAATCAACTACTTTTCATGACAAAATAGGATTGTTACATTATGTATTATTAGAAAAGTTTATATATTTGCTCCCTGTTCCCATCCCAGATGGATGATGATAATGTTAAATAAAAATAACTTTACAAAGAGGTTAAAACTTGATATAAAGTAAAGAATTGACTGTTGTTTGTTTAATCTCTTTTAGCAGTGGATAAAGTAATCTCTTTAGACACTTCTACATTTGAAGCTTTCTGAGGCAGAATGCACTGCTTATTCATCAGTACATAATATACTAAATCATTTTTCTATCCAAAAGTGTTCATAATTTAGATTAACATTTACCTATAGAGTCCTTTACACTGGAAACCAGTTTTCAAAATTAAAGTGAATAAAATTCAATCTTCATATATATACTACTTTTTTTGGGAGA
The DNA here is from genome assembly GCF_009873245.2 of Balaenoptera musculus. Classification (NCBI taxonomy): domain Eukaryota; kingdom Metazoa; phylum Chordata; class Mammalia; order Artiodactyla; family Balaenopteridae; genus Balaenoptera; species Balaenoptera musculus. The sequence goes on along the minus strand of NC_045788.1, from coordinate 103,513,584 downwards.
CTTTTATTGGAGTGGTAGGCACACTATATGAAATGTATTTCACTGAACGTAAGTCACTTAAGTACAAAAGGATACTATGTGATCGTTTAAAGCTTAAAAGTAAAACTTAGAGATGAACACTGTATGCTTCCCTTTGAATATTAAGCAAATGATGGAGACAATAAACATTTAAATAATAGATTTTTCCCTTTTTAAAAATCAGTATGACTTGGCATCATTTTCATGTATAAACACTTATCCTCAAATAATAATACATTGTGGTTGAAATATTAATAGAGAACTAAGCTGTCATATCACCTTTATAGTTTTTTTTAAAGAGAGTTTACATTTGCTTTTAATAGCATTTTATCATTCTAGACTAAATAATTGAATGCATTATACATTTTTGTAATTTAATAGCTTTCCTAATAGCTCGCCCCTACTTCCCCCCAACAGTTATAACTTTGCTATTTGCCTGGAGGTAGGAGAAACCTTAATTTCACTATTTTATAACCCACAACAGTTAACACTTGACCTAGGTCATTAACAGGATTATCAGCAAATTTGTTTAAGCTTTTACTGACAACCTGAATTGCTACGATAATATTTTGATTGTGCCGGAAAGAAACTTCTTGCAACCTCTCAAAATCTATCATGAAATTAATTCATTCTGAATCTATATCTTCCTAAAGATTAATATTGATAATAATAATTCAAGTGGGGAAATGTCCACTTGGATACCCCATTCTCCTTACTCTTATGTTTTATATATCACGCCATTCTTGTCCTTGTGATAAATGAGAAATTAAAAACTCTTAAATAGTAAATATTCTTGCAATAACAATAGATTCATAAGGACAAACCAGCTTCATCGTAACTATGAACAGATTCAATTTTATACTTTCTTATTATTGGTACTGTAGTTAATATGATTTTTCTACCCATTTCAAGATATAAAGTCAATTGAATATGTTTATAACTCAGAAGCAACTGGAACCATAAAAGGGAAACTACATATAACAAAACAACATTACCCCGTGGAAGATTATGGTTGCATTTTATATAAAGTTGTCTTTCCCATGAAACACTAGTAATTGGGAGCTACAATGAAAAGTACATAAAATGAACACAAACATTTTAAACAAAACGTTGTGTACAATCAGAACTTAAAGGTATTTTTTTAACATTGTGTAGTAGATTTAGGGAGTTTCATGTGAAGATTTTTATTACTTGAATATAATTATTGTTTACTCTTTGCTTTTATAAACAATTTAGTAGTTTCACCTTGATTCATAAGAAACTTATTATCTTTAAAGAAAAGACTTAATAAGATTCTTTATCGTGTCTATATATTATCCACATTTTAATATTCAAATTTTGGTGTGTTCTTTAGGAGTCCTTCACTTTTAATAGTTTCTCAAAATAACTTTCTTTATGAAGATCCCTAAATGTTAAAATTGTTTCTGAAACTCTGGATTTTTTTCTGAAATAAAATACATGCAATTTTTAAACATCAAATAATCAGTTACATATGCAAAGGATTTTTAGAGGCAAAACATATTTCCACAGTATATTTGATTTACTAACTTCAACACAAATGGAAACAGCAAGAACTGTTCTTGAGAGTTACATTCTCCAAGTCATAAAATCTTCAAGAAAATATTAATAAAACTTTCCACAAATCATCAAAACTCGATAAGTTCTTACAGACATTTACTTACTAGTAGATCTGTGATGTGGGTTACCTTTGATTTTAGTCATTTTCCAATGATTTTGTTTGGCATAAATACTAGATGGAAGGAGAAATATGTATTTCTTGGAAAAACACTGTTTTGCAAATCATTTTCTGTGAAGATCCTCAATTTTATTTTTTACACACTTGTCTTTAAAACTTTTAATAAATCTTGTTCTTTTAATTCCTGTTTGATAAAAGATTTAGAAAAATAGATGCAGGTGCCCCCTTTTTGATTCTGTTTTCAGAGATCTGGATTTTATCACCAGGGAGGGTCAGAGCAGGGCTTTTACCAAGTGCACAAGTAGCTTTCCACAGATTTTTCAAATAAAGGGATGACTGGTGGTGTAAAACGTTCATTATATTATTCATCCAGGTATACTGAAAACCAGGATTCGAAATTTATTTCTAAGAAATTTGAAAACCTTAATTCTTCTGTAATGACTTTAGAAATAAAAACATTCTTGGACGTTTATAAAATGCAAAGGATTCCAAGACACAAATCAATCTAGGCAGACACCCCTCCTGGAAATCAGGGTGTGGGCACATGTGCACCCCTTGGTTTCACTCTCTGTGTCTGTTACCAGCTCCCTAGAATCAGGTAGTTCTTGGAATCTGGCAGAAGTTTTCCTCTTGGAAAAGTCTGAAAGTCAGCAAGTTTTAGTTTGCCTCCTACCAGCTTTATGTGAAATTAAAAAAAAAAAAAAGGTGGTGGATTACAAAGAGAAAAAACGTCTTTGCAAGAGAAAAGAAAATAAAAAGTCGTTTAGAAAGATGGAGAGGTAGAGAAATGCAAAGATTCTAAAACCAATGATAATATTTGTCTTTTGCTTAAAAGAAAAATATTTATCACGTCAAACATCTGGCTAATCAATTTTTAGTAGATCTCTAAAAACCTGCACACACACACACAAAAGGGTGTGTGTTTGGGGCGGGGTGCGGGTTTGGGGGGCGTTGCGTGCTTTTGTTTCTCCTCTCAAGTTTACACGCTTTTGATTTTTCCCCTGAAGAAAATATTTTGTCTAGGAAAGTTTTGAGAGTGTAAGCCAAACCCCTTTGGAAGCCTGGGCCTATGCATGTGGAGAATGGATGGAATCAAAACCAGTTCAGCAGTAAAGCCTCCAACTTGGAGTGATGTTATTAAACTGGAAGCCCTGAGTGGGGAACCCCCTCCCTCCCTTCATTTTTAAACCGTGTCCTGCTGTTCCAGTCAAAGCAGAGGGTGAAAATCCACATAATCCAAACCAACATGGTGAAGTCAGAATAATAGGCGAGGATTGAGGGGGAAAACAAGTGGCAGCACTGTACAAATAAACTGTTGTGAATAACCTTAGCCATGAACTGGGGCGGCCACAGGAGGTATGATGGCGCTTCTCTTCCTTCGCATCACACCTACCACATTTGATAATGCAATACTGATTAAATTCCAAAAGTGTGCCCTGAGAAATTTTAGCACGAAACAGAACTTTACGGGGAATTCCAGGGATGTGGCAACCGAGGGTTGAGCAGGCGCCCTCGCGGCCACCACACCCACCACCAGGGCATCTTAACCTCAAACTCTCCTCCGCCGCCGGGACCAGGCTCATAGGTGCGGCGGGAAAACGGAGTCTACCAACAATTCACTACTTTTCACTCCTCATCGGATTCAAGATCGGATCAGAAAAGCCCATCTCCGGGTCCACGTCCCCCAGCTCAGCTCAGCCCTCGGGGTTCGGTGGTTCTTTGTGCGCGAGCATCTCCGAGCCCGGCGGCCAAAGCGCGCTGCCCGGGCGCTGCGAGCCAGCGCGGCCTCCCGCGGGCGGCGGGCGGCGAGCACGCGCGGAGCCCCTGCGGCGGCCGCCTTCTTGCCGGCGGCCGGCGCCGGACGCTCGCCGCCGGGGCGGAGGCTGGAACCAGGGGAGCGCGAGGGCGCCAAGTTCGGCGGAAACTAGCGCCGGGCGTAGGCGGGGCGGGCCAGAGGGAAACGTGCGCCCTCTGCCTGCGGCCACGGAGCTACCGGCGCTCGGAGAGGCGGCGTCCTCCGCAGCACCTGGACTCTCCTTACCTGGGGAGAGCGCGAGCGGCTCGGACGCGCCAGGCAAGTCCCGACTTTCACAACGGGCTCTGACCCGAGGTCTCTGTCGCCCCCACCCTCAACTCCCCACCTCCCTCCATAGCTGGCAGTCTTTGCAGCTTGGCGTCTATAGTTGGCGCGGTCTGTCCTCCTAACTTCCGGCCCCGCGAGGTGACAGGTGCAGGAGGGGGACAGGGTTCTCCAGGGTTCACAGAATTCCCCGGAGAGTTGGGAAAGCGCCTCGTACCCGGCCCGCTCGGTTGGGACGAGCCTGAGACGTCCATTGTCCTGCTTGCTGCAGTATTTCCCGACCCCTTTGCTATTTCTTGAATTTTCAAAAGATGTCTCTCCAGACGAAAATGAAGAACTTTTTTTTTTTTTTTTCAGTTTTCTTTAAGACCATCTACTGATGCCACCTGTTAGGTCCCTCGGGAGAGCTAAGGGGCATGTTCTACAAACCCCCTCCCCACCCCGTGCACAATCGAACGTTGTCTGTTTTCCCCACAGCCCCATATTTGATTGGCACCGTTTTTTTATTAAAACAGGATTTTCCCTCTTCTGATTTTGGGAGTAAACCTGGAATGGGCCAGGAAGGGTTTCTGGGAGCGGTATTACCGAGGTAGGTTAGTAGTTGTATGATGCTGATGTTTGTGTGGTCATCAAAACTTTAGTGTTTTTCATAAAAGATAGAATTGTTGAATCCAGGGCATTCCAAGACTAAATATGGCTTCAGTGTCATGCCCAGTAATCAGATAACAATTACACAGAGTTCCACTGGTTGGAAAGATTTTTCCCTTACATTGTCATTGAGTACTTACTGGACCTCATTTAATCTTAAAGCCGCCCTAAAGTAGGTATTATGACATCTCCCATTTTACAACTGAGGAAACTAAGTAAACTCATCGTAATAAATTAGTAACTGAGCCTGGCCCTCTCTTGTCTGTCTTCTGATTTTAACCTCATATGTTTTCTCCTGTACACAAATGCCTGTAAATTAAAGAGGTCTCCTATTCAGGAAAAGCACTAGCTTCTCAACCTCAGTCCTACTGACTATACCAATGTGTCTTGTTGACTCGCAAAAAAAAATCTTAGAAATAGTATTGGAGTGAAAACTCAGACTTCAAAGTACTTTCAAAAAAGTACTTCAAAGAGTACTTTGAATCTGCAGTGTTTACCCTCAAAAAGTATGATTATCTGCTCAGGTTGGGGACTCACTAAGAATTAAAAAAAATTTGATGTGGATGGAGGAATAAAAGATGTGATCTGTGATGTTTTTACTTCATGCATTCTTACCTCTGTCTTCCTTTCCTGACACTCAGACACTCCTTTCCTCACCCTGGAAAGATTCTTGTCAAGAATTCCATACACAGAGATTGTGAGGCAATTATCAATATAACCTGGATGTGATTTTTTTTTAGTTTTATATAATAAAAATGAAGTGTGAATTAACTATTGGAATTGTCATAAAGGTCAGTAATGGGTGGAAGTAGAACTTGGCCTAAAAAGTAGACTTTAATTTCTATGGAAACTTTCCCCTATTTAAAAGATAATTTATATATTACTTAAGATGAGAAAATAAATTATAAAGACTTACATCCTCTTTCATAAAAACACTTGTACTCTATTTAAGTGGAGGCATTGAGAAAAGGTAGCTAAAACAGGGTTTTGAAAGGTAGCAAATTAAGTTGGGGGCAATTATATTTTTCACGTGGGTGTTTCAGCACATATGTTTTGCATTAATTGCTGCAATAAATTCTGTTAACCTGGCAAAGAGCAAAAATAGCATATTGATGACATCAGGCTTTCAAATCAGAAAGCTGCTTTCAGTACCTTGCTTTCTTCTCTGCAACATGAGAAAAAAAGTTTTCAAACATGTTATCCTTTAGGTTCCCAATGAGTTTTCTAACCACTCAAGCTACTGGCACATTTTCCATGAGCAAAAGCGAAGGCTTAGCAACAAACTTTTGTTTTCTCACTTCTGATGGATTAGAATCAACAACTGTTTTCCCTACTATTTAGTGTTCTAGTTCATATATGATTTTGCAGAGCTCTCTCAAGTCAAGAAAATGTAAACGTGACTTCAAAGTCTCCAAACTGAGATGCCTCTTGTTTTAAGACAAAAATTCTTGACAGATTACCCAGTGGGGACTGGAGCAAGGGGAGAAGCCTGGGTTAATTTTATTGCTGATAAGTCTATTTAATCAACATGAAAATGGTTTCATCTTGAATTTTCTATATATTCACTAAGGGGAGGTTAATTTATCGTCTTTCAAATAATGTAGACCAATAAACTCTGCAGGTCCAGTAAAAAAATAACACGCATCCCCCCCCCCCCCGCCCCCTCCCTTGATAAAAAATGAGACTTTAAAATTTATTTTTCGCCAGTGATAAAGTTAGTTGGTTTCTAATTAATATGAAATTTAGGCATTCCCTATCTATCTCAGAATGAGTACGGGAAATAGAGAACAGCTTGTTAGTAGTTAACATATACTTTATTTCTTGATTTTCAAACGTAATTTAGCAATAAATAAAATTCTATAGATTTTAGAAAGGTACATTTTTTTATTGCATATGATAGCAATCTTCACACTGAGAAGTTAGGCTGGGAAGCTGATTTCCAATCGCTTCCTTGCAGATTGTCTAAATAATCCTCTGGTTAAGCAGAACAGCACTCTGAGGAAAAGTCTATGTGCAACACTGTGTGTGAGTGTGTGTATGTATGTGTGTGTGTGTGCATGTGTGTGACCAACAGTATTGTCCCCTTACGTAACTGAACCATTCCCTTTAAGTTTTCCTTTCCAAAGGTGATCCTTTGGAAACTTAAGTTTTACTACCCTAGCCCTAGTGAAAACATTAGAACTCTACATTTAATTTTAAAGGCATAAATTTAAAAAACATTAAAATGAGTTAAGAAAAATGTTAAGAAAAAATTAACTCATCCTTCATAGTACAATAATTTGGTTTATTTACCAAACAGTGCACACCTGAGAATCAGTTACTGGATTTTGGAAAAGAAGGTTATCGACATGTTGAAAGGCCTTGAAGATAACAGCTTAGTTGGGACAGGTGACTACAAAATGAATACTTACATAAAAAAACTTTTAACATAGACGTGAAAGTTATAAAAAGTGCATTATGAATCTTTACAGAAGATTAGCTTCCTAAAACAGAGTCCCTGGAATATAAGGAAGATTTTTTTAAAAAGATAAAGTTAGTAATAACAACAATAAATTAGTAAAAACAAAGGGAGAAGACTAAATGATTTGCCTAATTTCCTGTGATAGGGACAATTATAACCCAGATTTTTTTTTACTGCATATATCTAGAAAACTTTATAAATAATTTGAATGAATGCATAATAAATACATATACAAGTAAAAATCACTTTTGAAAGAACCATTCAGAAATAGCTATTTTAATAAACACATATCTAAGCTCAATGTAAATTCTGTGTGAACATATACATGCACACACGTGTGTGTATTGGAAATGCACATGATTGAATATCAAAAAAGACCATCCCAAAATAGAAGCTTCTATAGGTGCTATTCATATTATGACTACACTACCAAGAAAAAACACTGAGATTTGTCTGAATTCTGCATTCTCTTGCAGTGATAAATGAAGTTTCCTGACCACCACAGCACTAATTATTTGATACTTTCCATTGACACTATGCTCCTAATATGAAAAATAAAGGGCTAGAGTTTTGAATTAAACTGATAGGCATGTGGCACTTCACTGGATCCTTTGTGGGCCTTTATAAAGACCCATATTTATACATTGAAGAGTTTGTTTATATGTGTGTGTGTGTATGTCTGTAGACAACAGTCATGGTGTATGACATAAAGTCTAGGTGTAGATATCCTCTAGAATATGATGAAGTCAAAGCTATAACCTGATTTTAATTTTCTAGAAACTTAAACCAATTTATTCTGCATTATGCTTCTTTTAAAATTAAAAAAAAGTTTTGTGATATAAAAATGTCCAAAGAATGTTTTTAAATTGAAATTTAATTTCATCACTACACTCTTTGTTCCCTATGTTAAAATTTGAATCCTTATATCCAAGGGACTTCTAAGCACATTTTTATTTTGAAAATAACTACTATATTAGAATTGTTTTGTAGGCCACCTTCTACATTCTATTCCATTTTCATAGCCATTGTTCAAACCCTGACTAAACAGGTAGCTTACATTTCGTAGTCAAAGGTTAATAATCAAGCAATATAATAAAAAATATATACCAAGACAGCCTGAATTTATGGTGTGAAGGCAAAATATATGTGCTAATGCTTGAGCACCTATTTGCCCTAATGATTATTTATATAATTTCAAATTGAAGGATATATTTTCATTTTTCACTTTTTAACCTGTCAAAAAAGTCCTTTCAAAGTAGAATAAACAAATTTTTCTGTTGTAGAACACTTTAAAAAGCTAAAATGTGTTGAAAAAGTACAATGTTTACATAATCATTAGTGTTCTACTTTTAGTACCTTACATTTTGAGAAACACATTTCACTTGTCTAAATGATTCATAATACAGGTTGACAATGCATAGAAGCAAAGAGACCTGCTATTCTAGGGACCATTATCAAAGCTGAGGTTGTTAATGTAGTAAAACCTCATTGACAGTAGAACATCCCCACTCACTTATTTGAAAGAATTATTTTGTTATAAGAACACATTCCCAAGGGATATTTTAATAGCTGTTTTCTCCATAAGAGTATTAATATCAGAGTGACCTTCAGGTTTCTCAGATTAAAAAGAAAAAAATAGAAAATTTTAACACTTTAGAAGCAACACAGAGTTAACATTTACTAAAGTATCCAAGTTTCAAGTGGAATTTTGGTCTGTGTTTCTGTTATTTCCTTGAGCTGCTCTAGTCATGAGAACACAAGACATCTTACTGTAAGACTATGTTTTGATTCCAACGACTTCTTCCTGCTGTTGGCAAAGATTGAGATGAGACAGCTAATTACAGTTTCTTCTTTAATTAGGACCTGCCTGTATAGAAGTTAATCTAAAATTATTGCCCAGGAAGAAAAGCTAATAAGAAAAATTTGATAGTATACCACCTTGTCCAGAAATCTGCTTGTATCCCATAAATAAGCCATTGATACCATGCAACAAGGGGTTTTTCACAGAAATGTCTAGCACTACACATTTTAAAAAATTTTTACATAATTATTTTTCTTGGTTATTTGATTGAGAAATTATCATATATTTATACTTCTATGACACAAAATGCCTGTAAAATTTAACATAGATTACAGGAAGTTTTATCTACCCACAATTAATAGATTATAGTTGGCTTCATTTATAGTTTAAAACATTTTTATAATTTTTAGTCTGTGAAATACAATACTAATGATCTATTACAAAGATGTTTTAATTATGTTTAGTTAGAAATAAACATAAACAGGAAGCCTATAGGAGCTGTTAACTAAGAATATATAATCCTAGTAGATAAAAGTTATGTTGAAATAGATATGTACATTAATAAAACTGACTTCTCTAAATTTCTTCTCTGTGGCATACCTGGGTGTGTACAGGAAAAACGAAAAGCTGAACTTTGGTGGACTCCTGTCAGAAAATACATCTTGATTTCTTGATTCCATGTTATGGTTGACCAGAGTACCATACAGAGAATTACAACACTGAGATCAAAATGTATTACTTCCTGTATCATTTTCTTCTATTTGCAACATTTAAGTATAACTTAGGAGCAGATTAAAGGACTCTTCTGCTGTCTGTAACCTAGAGCAAAGCTACTCTTTTCATCATAAGAGAAAGATGAAAATGATAAAGATAAATAGTGTACAAGAAATGTGGCTGGGACAATTACAGTGATGGCACAAACAGGAAAGGAAATATTATTTTTTAGTAAAAACAAGACATAATCAAAGGATGGGTTTGTTTTCTGCTGTAGTGGTTTCATAGTTATTTGCACTTGGTTATAAAAGCACCTTATAACTGAAGGTTTTACAAGAAAACATGTCTGTTATTACAAGTCTGAAATTCTTTAGCCATTAAACCCTACTGTTCACCCTGACATTTCTAAATGTTTTCTTAAATGCAGCTATAGCATTACCGCAAAGCATAGATATGTTATTGAATAATTGAAATGATCTTCCACTTCAGTAAGAAATTGTAGCATTTAATTTTAAAAATTATTTTAGTACTGTCTGTATATTTGCAGCACTTAATCTAAGAGATGTGAATATTTGTTTAACTCTTAGTCTTTCTAAGTGGACAGATAGCCACTATGAATCAGAATTTTGAAATGCTCTTGAAAAATCTTGGTGTATTAATGATTCTTTAAATGTAAAACTCCAGAAATTTATACCCAAAGTTTTTAATCTGTCCTTACTAAATGAGAACATCTGTTGCAAAATGTGATTTTAATGACTGAGTCCTTTAAAAAATTTTAATGAGTTCTTATTAGTAAGAAGGGAAGGTGGTATATAAATTCTTGGCACAGACAATTCTTTTTGACATTGTCAATGCCAGTGAGCAAAGGAGTAGACATTGGATTCTGCCTCTTCATTATCACAGAGGGTAAGAAGGGAAGAGAGAACAAGACTCCTGAGCGTCTTAAATCCATAATTCAGCCAAGCGGGAAAAGTGACAGTAAAGATCAGTGGCAGGAATGAGAGCAAGGGTTCCTTCTTTCCAGAAGCACTTACAACCAATATGAGCTAGTTTACCCTATACTTTGTTCTTATTCCTTTACTTCATTCTACGCCTTCTAATTCTCATCAGACACCACACATCATTTTGACCAGCAAATCTCGTGTTAATGCCCACCCGAAAGCCAATTCAAGGAGACTGAGTGAGGATTCCCTTACTGTTTTCATGAATGTAAACCCCTTCACCTATTTATACATTTTTTTCTATTTAAAAGCAGTGAGACTAGACAGAGTAAAGCATGTGAAAGACATCCAGAACCATATCCATCCAGACTTCCCACAATGATTTTTTTTTGCCAAAAACTCCTATTTATATCTCAAGTGGAGTTCTAACACTTCAAAATGTGTCCAAGTTAAATCACTTTTAGAAGTTAATATATGCTACATAGCTCTTTGAATAGAAAATATTCTGAAATTAATGAAATGACATATTTTCTGTTACAAACCAAAAATATTTGGAAATGAACCATTAGAATATGAAATCTGGTAAGAGAACATTTATATCTTTGGCAAATAACCTAGCATGAGGCAGTCATTAAAGAATTAGTCTATCTATATATTCCACCTACCCTTAAGAATAATTTCCTAATATTTTTGTTAAAATTCATAATTGTGAACTCAAAAATTTTAGCAATTAAAATAAATATTCCATGTTACAAAGTGTCATTAAAACTCAGACTGCAATATATTTGTACATCACAATTCTATCTGCCCTGGCATTTGAATAGTGGCACCACTTGAAAGGCTATGATCAGGTCTACATCGTTTTTGGGAGAGGAAAGCATTAGTAACTAATGTTCTTGCCTGTATCAGTGTGGGGTTTAAGACATCGCATTGCAAGGTTAGATTTAGTCAATGTATCCAGAGACATCACTCACAGCAGGTTGACTTTCAAATTCCATTAACTTTTCTCTTCTTCTTATCTCAATTATGCTGCACTCAAGATTGCTATACAACAGATCACAGGAGACTTGAGGTTTATATGCTGGCAAATTCCAGTCTAGCAACCATTGACTTTAAGTGGCTAGAATGCTTAGACTGTGTTGTTCTTATTTGGCTATAGACACAAACACTTTATAAACCCCAAATAGGTGCTTTTAAAAAGTGTCTTGATGTCACTTTTCTTCTCTATTAGGCCATATATTGACGGTTGGTTTTCAATACAATTCAGAAGAATTGTATTGGAACTGTTGTTAGATAATATTTTAAGTTTACAAGAACATTGAATCTGTATAGCATGTTATAACCTCAGGTGGCTTTAACTAAATTTATATTATTTGATCATCACGACAACATTGTGAGATAACTAGTGCAGACCTAATTATGTTTGATAGACAAGCGGATCAGAATCATGAGTAATGCTGCTAATTGTGTGTTCCCTCAATCATGCTAAATGGAGTGCACTAAAAATTCAATTTCTGAGTAAATGAAATAAATTTAATTAATCTCTTATACCAATTTTAATTGACAGTGCAATACAATTCTTTTTGGTTTAGCTTTTCTCCTTTGAGTAGAAGCCAAAAGCCGATGTGATAAATCCAGTCCTTTCCCCCCCATCATTATCATCAGAGAAAACTTAAGGGTATAGTTCTTGAGTTAACAACCTACATTCCAATGAGTAATTTACTAAGTGGAGAAAATATTTATATCTTCCTTGCCTCAAACACTTTTTTCCTCTGGTTATTAATACTGAAATTAAATCAACCATTCATCTTAGCAGGTGGGATAACATATATTCATCATTTAGTACATATCAATTATTACATACACACAAAAACATTGAATCATTTAAACCCCTGAAGGTATTACAAATGTGATCCAATGATTTATGAATACTGGCCCTGTAAATTCTACGATGCAAATCCTGTGTAAAACTCAGAGAAATCAACCGCTGACTGTGATAGAACCAACAACTGAACTAGGTATGTCTTTATCAGAATAAATGTTGGTAACATACTTTAAAGGTGAGGATGTATTCTCATATTTTCAAAAATTCTTTAACATTATATAATCTGAAATGTTATCCGTGACATTAATTGGTAGAAGTTTTTAAAAAAATCATTTTCCAGAGATAATTTCAATATAATTAAGCATACTGTTAATTTCCAAACTGATATCCTGGGAAATAATTCCATTATGGAAATTACACTATGTAATCCATGCAGCAACTATCTTCTTCTTTTATCTAAATATAATTACTTCTCACTGGCATTAATTTATTGTGAGGGGAAAAAAGTTTAATCATTAAGGAATTCCAGTGTAATAGGTTAAGTTTATGTGTTTTTTTTCCTCTGAGAACTTTATCTTTTTTATCTTAATGATTAGGAATTTTTCTTATACTCACCCAGTATATTTATCATCTAACCAGCTAACCAAATATCTTCTTTCAAAAAGCAGTGCTTGAAAATTTAGAATTCTAACATCAATCAAATATAATTCTTTTTCTTAACATTTATATGATTTATGTTTCCTTTGTAAGAAAATAATTGGGATGATTAAAGAAAGGGTGGTGCTTTTCATGCATCAGGAAGCCCTTTATTGACAACACATGGTCATGTTGTGCTTTGCATGTATTAACATTATGTTTTCATTTGTGAATATATGGAACCCTTCAAAATGACTGTCTGTTATTATATTTATTGATTCACCTGCTCTGGTTCATGTTAATAATACCTGCATATTTTATGTAAACTTCCTCTACATCTTCCATTAATCAATCATGGGGTTGTTTTCTAACTTAGAAGAAGGATGTGGGAAAACTATAGTTTCCATTATTTAACAGATTGACAATCAACATGAGCCCTTTGTTATTAATTAAACTTAAAGTATCTTTTTATATTTTACTTTCTAGTCCATTTCAAATTAATACTCTCTGTGTTGAAAATAAATCATTTGCCTTTCTCTTTTAATAATATATTCAAAATGCAACTACATTCTTGTTATATTTTATTATTCATCAGACTTTTTAATAACTAGCACAAAATTCTGAGTGAAATCATTAAAGTCTTTGGGTAACAATACCCTTTTTAAAGAAGTAAAGCTTTACAAGGTGCTATTATAATACATATTTTTGCTTTGGCTTCTCCTCAAATTGATAGCTAAGCATTTTGTTCATTACATAAGTACACAATTTATACAGTATTTATTACAGTATGTTTGGTTTTGGCCAGGGACAATATGAAGATGCCATATCAAAATATGTACAAAAAGAAATACGATTCATTATGGAAGCATACTTAACTAATTTATAGTGAAATCATGTCAATTTATTAAATTTAATGGTCTTTGCAGTTATTTTGATTTCATGTTAGCATTAATGTTTCCTGTTTTGTATTTTTATAGTGTCCTCTTTAAACCTGTAATTATTCTGTCAATATATTAAGTATACAATATATATATATATATAAACAAACATAAACAGTTTAAAGTCACAGAAACTTTTGATCCCTTAACTTTCCCTGTGGTTGCTTTTCTTTGTAATTCCCTTCTTCTACTCATCATACACATATAATGAGAATGAGCAGAGTCGTGTTTTTTGAACACGTTGATATTATTATATCAGCAACAACAGACAACATTAACTTGACAGAGGTAAATAGAATTCATTCATTTTAACTGTTTTTGTTTATCTGTGTTTTCTTTTAGTCAATCTACTGGATTCAAAAACAATTCAGGGGGAGCTGGGCTGGATCTCCTACCCATCACATGGGGTGAGTTTGATAAACTATTGAAAGGAACATGATTCTTCTGTCCATTACCTCTCTTAGAGAGCAGGAGGAATTATTGGGAACAGGAATTCCTGTACTTCTGATGACAAGTTATGCTTATCAGTATATTCAATACATGGACTAACACAGCTTAATATTTGTATCCAATGGAACTATTGAGAGTTTTGAAGTATTTTTTTTCCCCTTCTGAATTTATCAATTGCTTGAATGAACTAACTAAACAGTTTAATTATTACTACCATCATGCAGATGATCTAAGCATGATCACCTAACATTTTTTGTGTGATGTGGTCAAAATAGGTGAGTTGAGGAGATACTCTAAATTTTAAGTAACGTAGAAAGTGTGTATTTGGAGATGGTTGCCTCCAGAGTTGTAGCCTTAAAATCAACTGTGGTGACAGTTCCACATAGGGTAGGTATTTGTGAACAGTATAAGCCTGTGTTGCCTTAATTTCTTTGCTTAAAGTGTCTTCAGTTTGTCTAGATCAGTTTAAAACTGGGCATTTTATTTAGGAAAATATGGCTGCCTTTAAATTCTAAGCACTGTATATACCTTTAATCTTTTGTCAAGCCAGACACAGATTACTAAGGTGTATGGCATTTTGGGACACGAATATTTATGATGAGCCTTTATGTGAGAAAATTTTCCTTCTCTTTTTTCAGAAAAAAGAGGGTCATACATTTGGAAATTTTTTGTTCCTAGAAAATTGTACAAAAGTTGCCTAAACATATCTGTTTTGTTTCCAAGGATAGCCTGTGGAAAATGCAAAGTGCTATTTAGGAATATTTGTGATAGGAGTAAATGTGTATATTCCTTTTTCTTATAGGCCAGCCTCTTTTCAAAAAGGTTATAATTACTTCGACTTAGTATTGGTGTTCAATCTTTAGATTTTTGTGCCTAAAAATACTAATTTTTACTACCAGCTTCTTCTTCACCAACGAATGTTTTGCATCAGGGATACTTCATCTATCTGTCATCTTTGTATCTGCTTCTCTTCCTGGTGCACCTTGACACTGACACGATGCCAAAACCTATCACATAATCAGGCCTTGTTTAGTTGCTTAGAAGGGGAGAGTATGAAGTAAGCCAAGGTTTGGTTTTCCCATAGGTTTAAAAGGAATCAAATGGTTAGGGTAAAAGCACATCCTGGGTAGTCATAACGAATGAGTTGAAACTCAGGATTGAGCTGGAAAACTCATTTAAAACTCATCATCCAAAACTCAAACCTAACTTTAATTTTGATTTTAGAAATTTGAGTCTTTCATTACTCCATTAGATAACATATCATAGAAACTTGCTGCCTAAGGAGATATGAAAAGCAAAAACCATACTGACACTTTACATATAGATATACATTGTAAACAATAAGTTAACTTGTATATCAAAGCAGCAGTCTACCTCTTATTTTCCTTTAAAGAAGGTATAAAGAAAACACATCTCTCCATGTTGAGAATTTGGGGAAATGAATTCATTTACCTTGTTAATCTCATAGATTTTATGATGAACAAAGTTCACACTTTTACTTCCAGAGAAATGTTGGGTGGGGAGGGATGTTCTAGAACCCTGCCACACACAGTGTGCACGTGCACCAACCAGCAGAGTCAAAACCTGGGAGATTCTTAGAAATGCAGGCTGTCAGGCCCCACTCCAGATGAATCAGAATCGGCATCTTAACACGGTCCCAGGTGATTCCTAAGCACATTAAATTTAAGAAACACTCCTCAGGCTAACTGGCCTCTTGACTTTTCCCATCTCTTGCCCAGTTTCCTACCTCCTTTCTCCTAGGAATCGCTTATGGTTTTCTCATGAACAGTTTTCAGTCTCTCCTTTAGCCTCAGAAAGCTGACCTCAGGCGCTCCGGCCTCCTCTTCATTGCTTTCCTGGTTGATCTTCTTGCAGCTGTTACTTCGCTATTTCAGATGCATTAAATGGCCTAAAACAGCTAGTCAGTTTCTCCAAGCTTATCATTAAAACCAGCAGGGAGAAAAAAAAAATCTCCCCAACAGATCATGATGTTTATAATACCTTAAGCTCCAAATGATTAAAATAAAAGAAAAACCAAGTATGTGAATTATTGTCCTGGGGTGATTTGTAGTACATTTTTCCTTTAAATCTTCCCCCTGTATTATGTTAGCCATAATGTTCATGAGGAAATAAGTAGCACTAATTTAGAAAATGTGACATTAATATTCATTTCTTTTTGAGAAACTGATGCTATTCTTGAGTGAAAGCTCAATTCTTGAGTCAATTTAAGTTTGGGATTTAACATCTTTGTTTGTATGATTTTTTGTGCCTTTAGATTCAATTAATCATTTTTATTGCCTAATCATTGTCATTTTCAATTTGACAAGGGTAGAGGAATTTTGTGTTTGTTTTGGTTTTAAAGGGAATAGATAGTTAAATCAGTACTGATATCTATGATGCAAGCTTTTCCATAAAAAAATGAAGTGATAGCTGGAAACAACTTTGAACTAGTCATTGTTTTAATTAATTAACCCCAATAAGTAAAAGTGCATCTGTTTGCAGGTTAACTAAAATATAAATATAAACCTTGGAAGAAAAAATTATAACAATGTTAGACCATACTGAATTACTGAAATATCCTACTCTCTTCTTCTTCTTTTCTTTCTTTCTTTTTTTTTTTGGTGAGAACATTTAAGTCCTACTCTTAGCAAATTTCAATTTTATGATATAGTGTTATCAGCTACAGTCACCATGTTATACATTAGATCCTCAGGCCTTATTCATTGTATAGCTGAAAGTTTGTACCCCTTTACCAACCTCTCCCTATATACCCAACCCTCACCACTTTTCTACTCTGTTTCTATGGATTTTTTTTTTTTTTTTAAGATTCCACCTATGAGTGATACCATGCAATATTTGTTTTTCTCTGTCTGGCTTATTTCACTTAGTGTAATGCCCTCAAGCTCCATCCGTGTTGTCACAAACGGCATGGAAAATCCTGCACTTTTGGTTTAGGGCAGTGGTTCTCCATGTGATGAGGGGTAGATAAGGGGGGAGGCAATTCTGATTTTGCCCCATGGGGATATTTGTGTGGAGATATGCTGGTTGTCACAACTGGGAAGGCAGGGCACTACTGGCATCTAGTGTGGAAGACCAGGCGTCCTGCTAGTCATTGTACAAAAAACAGGACAGCAAAGAATGATCTGGTCCAAAACGACAGCATCCAGGTTGAGAAACCCTTGCTTAGGGTTTGGATAATGAAGCTCTCCACCAGGAGCTATGGTCACTGAAAAGATCTTGGGGACTGCCAGCAACTTCTCTAAGTCCCAACGATACTCCCATTAGAAGCTCTAAATTCCAAATCTCTTGAAATATAAATTTTAAGAAATAAGCCAATAATTCATTCCAAATTTGAAATGACTCTTTCATGGAATGATTATATCACATGAACCATATAAAATTAATGTATTTTGGGGAAAATTGTCAAGAGTGACCCATTCCTTCATGTATATGCTTTTCTATTTCTATTTACCCTCTTCCCCAGAGATACATTCACTCATAAAACCTTACAATTAACCTATGCTATTTTCTTGGGAGGATTACTTCTATCTCTATTTTCAAATGGTGCTTCAAATCTTAGAGGAAACCTGGTAGAAAAGTATGGTACTATACTATTAGGCATGGGACAAATTCCCCAAATAAGTATCTGTGAAGTTTAATGAAACTTTGGTTTTCTCTAAATGAATTTCATGAAAATAATACTCAAACTTGTAAACTGAAATTATCAAGGGGGTCATGAACAGCAGTTCATCTTTCAGTAGAAGAGTTTTATTTGACATGGATATTTTCTGGTACTAAGTTTGTTCACTTTAGTAAATTAGACAAGCAATTAACCTTCTCTGGCCTTGTAAACTATGAATTATAATTTTTGAATTCTGGGCTTAATTATCTTCAGAAATTTTAGTAAATTATTCAATAGTTGGAATATTCTTTGATTTAGAGGACAATCAACATATATCAAAGCCCATATATGTTGCTGGGTTACAATCTAGAAAGAGTCCTTGGTTTACACATGACTAGTACTTAAATTGATTGATTGACTGACAGTGTCTTAGTCTATGTATCACTCCAGAGAAGGGATTAAAGGGAGGGAGGCTACATAGTTTTCACTTAGGATAGTATTGAGATGATGGTCAAGCAGTACAAAGGCATGAAGAACCTGGACTCAAAGAAACTCAAGTAAGGAGAAGAGAATGAAGAGAGGGTTGGGTGGGGGCGGCGGTATAGAGAAAGAATAGTCTGAAATGAGAAGTCTGAAAATCAACAGTTGCAGATTTTTAAAAAATTTTATACCACTCCCCCTCTTTTCAATTCTTTTAAATTTTTTCCCTAAAGGTTTCCTTAGCTATTTATTGGTGTCTTAACAGTGATAATCTACTTAAATAAAAAACACTCTTCTGGCAAATAGATGACCCATTGGTTGCTCATCGAGTATCTGTACCCTGGCTTTTCCTTGCTGATGGAACACTGAAATTATTCAGGTTTTCACCCTCCCATGTGTTCCCGGAAAATGGCCCCTCTGACACTTTGCAGGGTGAATATTGATTTATCTGAGAGCAAATCATGATAATTACAGTCATTTTGCCAGTGATTGGTTTAGGCAAGAGTAAGTGAAGCCATTAAGACTGGAACAGAATTCCAATGACTTCTGGGAAAGGTTTCCTTCCAATAAAAAGAGATGGGAAGAGGCCAGGTGCTTTGTGCCTCTGGGTTTGCCCTGTGATGGCCCAATGTCCAATCTGGAGCACCTGCACTCCCTTAATGGCCAGAAAGGTGGAACCCAGAGAGCATTAGAGAGACCAGCCTGGAACCCTGACATCTTAGAACCACTGAGTTACATGGAAAAATACGTGTTCCCTGTTAAATCCATTCTCTTTGTATTTCTCATACTTTCCAGTTAAAGGCCTCCTGATAGAATCTAATGTTTTATCTCCTGGTCAAATACCCTAATTTCTAAATTGAGGCTATGGAAATGCATAATTCTATCCTACAATGTTATTTGTATTTTCCCAGGTGATCTTTTTTGTGCTTTAGTATGAAGTCAAAGAAAACAGGCAGAATAGTAAAATAGAATAAGCACGTCGTGTAGAATTGGCTCATCTGCATTTGAATTCTGGCTCTGTCATTTATTGCAGTATGATCTAATACAGGTCTATTAACCTTCATTAACACTTATCCTCACTTTTAAACAAGGGATAACAGTAATTTCTATGTCACAGCACTTTATAGTGAATGACACTTGAACAAATGAGATGTTGCTATATATCTATCTATGAATAAGTGTATATATACTAATGTATGTAAAAGAGATATACAAATATCATTTCTTAATCTTAGATAAATTTTACGGTTTTCCCATTCTAATCCAAAACCTTTTGGTAAGTTCATTGATATGTCTGCTTAAATCTCAGTCTACACTTGATGTCTGGGAGTTGAATATTGGGGAAAGAAAATTGATAGTGTTGCCTGAGGTGCCAGCAAACACCTCTTCTCAATTAAGAGCCCAAAATATTGCCTTTGACAACACATGATTGTTATTTCATTGAATCTGCACAGATAAAAGTTCGCATATAATCTTGAACTACATTTTGAATTGAAAGAATCAAAATAAGGTAAATTGGGTGTCCAATTTATTTTAAATTTTTAATAATTTTTAGAATTTTTTAGAATTTCCTCAAAATACTATTTTTCTTCAGGGAGACCTTCTATTTCTCATATGCTACCCTTCTGGCACCCCCAGACTAGGACAGAACACCTATTAAGCTCATCTGCCTTGTTCTTTGTTGTACCTCTACAGCTTGTAATTATACATTACTGCAGTGATTTCATTGATATTTATTTCAGCCTGGAAACTGAAAGCTCTTTGAGACCAATTCCCATTTCATGAAATTCTCCCTTTTATTCTCCTCGTTTAAAGTTCTTGGATTAGTTGTCCATAAATTAAAATTACCTGAATAAATGCATAATAAAAGCTTTCCAAAATAAGAAAGGATAACTAAACTAATACTGATTTTGCATTTGTTGAGAAAATTTGATGATTTCTAGTCTGTTACTTTAAATGGTGTCTGGTAATGACTTCACTCTCTTTTCAGTGGCATAAACTTAAGTAAAATTATAATATATACATACTATAGTATATATATTGTATATATATAAGTATATATTACAGATATATAATATATAATCATACAAATATAATAATGTAGATATATGTCTATGTCTATATTACATATGTTATTTTTTGTACTAGCAGAGCTATTTAGTTAAATGTATTTCGAAAATACTACAAGCCTATGAATTAGAAGTTAACTGAAAAAGAAAACTAGCTAAATACAGCTCTATATTGTAAATTATATAGGTTGTCCTCTAAGAGTAAAAAGCTAGGATCCTGCAAGTAAATTCCATTTAACTAAAACTAGAAATGTTTAGAATTGAATGAATCATAGAGAGTAATAGAAATAATAAAAATACTCTCTAAAACAAGTTTCCAGTATAGTATAATGTGCCTTCGATATTGGAATTATTGCTATTTGTGAAGTCTGGATTCTAAAAGTCTTATCTGCTGGATTTCTAGCTTTCATTTTGTGAATGGTGTCTAAAATGCAGGAAGAATATTTTGACAACTGGGTGTCAACAATAACCACCTGGGACTTTGCCTTTATGAATCACAGTCCAAATTCTGCTTCATATGCTGAATAGTCCATCCAGGAAAATCAAATTATTCACATATGTGATATGTGATTCTTGGTCATTGAAATGTTTCTGCCTAGAATGAACAATGCTATATATTTTAAATGTGTCACTTTTACCTATTGCGCTAACCTTTCAAGGAAGGTTGTCTGATCAATTAGAAAAACATGATAAAGTTTCATAGGTCTTTTTAACCTTTCCTTGAAACAAAATACACCATAAAAGAAGGGGGCATGTGGATAAGTGGTAGAAATCAGCAAAGATAGAATTTATTCTAGCAACATTTAATTTATAAAAATTAAAATGTTATCTTGTATTTGTTTTAACAGAATTTTTATTAGTGCTTAAAGAATAGAAAACATTTTCCATTGTTAATGTTGTATATTTCTATGTGAATCTTCCTCTCTGCATCAAAATATTGTTTGTTTATATTTTGGGGGGTTTGGATTAGAATTTTTTAAATATGACATGTAATGTACTTTGCTTCTTTTACTTTGATGTATAGCTTTGTGGGATTTAAAGTAGAGGAGATCTGAAACATATTTGGATGGGTTTATTTACTTCAGCTTTGCTCACAAATTTGTGCTACATGATTCTTACTTAACATACAGTAACTATAAAGTTAAATAAAAAGCTAAGATATATTTAAATAATTTTCATCTCTAATTTGAATGTTTAAATATTTCATAAATTTATTAAGATCATTTCATATTTGTTTTTTAAAGTAGCTTTTTAGAAAATTCAAATCAAAAACAAAGTTTTGCTTCTAGTGATTTCTCATATTAATAGCATTTTAAAAAAATAATAACTTTTTGACACCAAAATTTTTTACTTTGTGCAACTTCAAGTGAATGTAGTTTCTAATCAAAAACGAATGGTTATTAAAATAAAAGTAACCAAAATATAGATATTAAACTTAAAAAATAATGACTTTCATACTTATTTTACATTAAATTTATTGCTACATGTGCAAAATAGTATATGACAGACTGAATATCAGTTTCTATATTGCTAAGAAATGTCCAGTTCCCTTAATATTTTAAAGAGCATACTTAGAATAAGCACTATGTTTTCAAGCTTCCAGGTTTTCATTTGAATATAGGATATAAATATAACATATGTACTCCAATAGAGACGAGTTTCCATTCTGTCATTCCACTAAGTATAAGTCAAGAATTTTGATGGGAATTTTTTAAAATAATAATTTCCCCAAAGTTTTGCTTATTTACTTTACTCCTTAATTATTTTTTTAAATTTCTTAAATTAATGGTTTTGACCTTTAGGTTTATTATTCTCTGGTGGTTAATTTCTTTTGAAAGCTTTTTGAAAAAGAAATTAAATTTGGCCTGTAAAAAAATATGGTATAAAACACTTTTTAAATAAGTCCCATGTCCCAAATGACAGCCATTGGACCTGAGAACATTTGAAGGTTATAATATTTACAATACAAACCACTTGAAGTATTTCTACAAACTTCATAGCTCATTGATTACATCAGTTTTGTTTGTTTGTTTGTTTTTTCTGCTACTGATGCTCACTTTATTCAAGAAGTGTTATATGAAGAAAAACTACCAAAATGCAATATCTCAGCTTTCTTGGAAGTTGCTAAAATCATTTATCCCCTTTACATGGGACGTAAGAAGGAAAACATCAAGGGGGATAGTGTACTCAATTTTCTGAATAGTCTGTGTTTACAAGTTATTTTTATTCATTCTGTTAATGATGCAGTTTAACATATATATACACACACATGTATATGTGTGTTTATGTATATACAGTTTATATATAAAACTATATATGTTAAACTACAGAGTCATATATAGTTAAATATATTTTAAAAAACTAATATATTGAAATTCTTTTAAATTTGTAAACAGTAGTTATTAGAAATGCAAATTTCTGAGCTTCCAACCAAGACCTACTACTACATTACAAATCCTGGGATCAGGGCTCAGCAACCTGTTTTTTCACAGGCCCTCCATGTGATTCTGATGCTGTTCAAGTTTGGGAATCACTGTGCTAGAAAATCGTTATCTGCTGTAATAAGACAGGTATTACTTATGAAGGTATTCAGCGGCTGCTTGATACAGTGCTGTAGTTTGTTCCAAACTCTTAATTAGTTCAGCATTATGCATAATTTATGATTACTATAGCTCTGGATATTTTTAAATTTAGAATTTTACAATAAACACACAGCAAAAAAATAGGTATTTTACTAGCAGCTCGGGGAATCCATTCTTAGCACTTTTGCAAGAGGGATTCATTTTAGAATCCTCAGGTTTCGCTCATGTAATCTTGGAGCTCAATTTGAGCTGCATGTAGTATCTTCAGTATTTGTAAATACTGAAGATATTTATACATCTGCATCCGTTGCTCATGATAAAAGAGATAACATTAAAACCAAAAGACTAGAAAAGCCTTGAATTAAGTGATAGTGAAACTGGAATAAGGGATATGAAAGTTCCCCCATCAAGGAGTTACTAGAATATAAGGTTGTCTGGGAAATGACTATGAAACATTCCTAGAAAGTTACTGAGATCAGCTTATGATCAATTTTATGTGCCCCATGAAAGATATTGGAGATTATTCAAAGGCAGTATTTTAAAGAGGTGATTATGAAGGATGTTGTAATCAAAGAACAGACAGGCATCAGAAAAAGCAGCTGGAAATCACTGTGAAAGTTCCAATGATAGATTACAGGAACCTAGGATCAGCCCTCTATTCCTTTGGTTATATATCTTAGTGATTTGGCATAGGTTAAATTTTCATTATTTTGCTGATACTCCAAGAAGGAATATTCTAAAAAAATCAAAAAGAATTTTTATTAATAGGTCATTTTCATAATAAAGGCATAAAATAAAGTGAAGCCAAATTTGGCGAATTGAATAAGTTGTAAGACCTTTGGGGGACTCAGTAGAAACGAAAATTAGTAAGCTAAGGAAGACAAAGCAAAAGAAAAAAAAGAGGGCATAAGATGCTCTAACAGTAAAAGTAATCAAATTTCCCTTCCATATGACAATACAAGTTAATGTTCTTTTGGGTGTAGGGTTAAGAATAAGCTAAACTTTAAACAAATGTGAGGAGTGATCTCCCTTCTCAACATGAAGTGACAAGACCGTGAATCCAGCAACCAGGAGATTCAGCCAGTGCAGGAAGAGAGGAGAGATTCAGTGTGATGGTTTCAAAGAACTTTAACTCTCCATCTGAATTTGGATACTTATTCTATGCCATGGAAATCAAGACAGCTGGTAGCCATAAACTTTATGGATTTTCTCAAAAGTCTTCAGTGGAGTTTAAAGCTTGTGGATGATACGAATCAATTTTGTAAACTGTGCCCTAGAACTATTTGTCATCTGTATCCTGAATGTTGGATGGGTAATCATTTTTTGAAGTAGAATTAGTGATAATTTTGATTTAAATTTACCCATTCTCTTGAGTGTTGAAAAAGCAAGTAAACAACAATGTAGTCATAAACAAAAAATAACTGTAGAAATTTGTGAAAATGTTTATTGATAGAGCTGCTTCACTTTTTTTTTATAATGGGGGCAAATTTTTATCTTATTTGGAGCAGTAGAATATATTTGAAAGAGTAATCAATTTTAGAGCCAGCAGGGACTTTAGAAGTCCTCTAATGCAATTCCTTAAGTACACAGACAAGCAGCTGAAGCCCAGGGAGTCTTTAGTGACTTGCTCAAGGTCATATCATTGCTCTCTGGGTCTGTGTTCAGTGGTCTTTTCATTAATCTTTTCTGTCTTGGTCTGCGGACAGTACCAAAGAAGGATTCAAGATTATGTGATTTAATGTTGAAGAGGCTATGCTTCATAGAATTTCAGGACTATTTTGTCTGAGTGTCTTGCCATACAGCACCCTAAATAATAAACAAATTTTGGAATATGTCAGTCAATGTTGAACTACTTTTCTCAGCAGTTGAAAAATACTGATCTTTCATAAGGCCAAGAAGAAAATCGAGTTGTATAGGATTATTATTAGCTCTCCGTTCTCTCGTGTATCCGTATCCCCTCATCACAGCTTGGTTTATGATCCAGGGAATGAGCTGTCACTTTCTGCCTAAAGATTCTTAACTCATTCTCTGACAACTAGAAATTGATTTTAGCTGAGATTCAAATATAAATCTAAATGTACTTGCATTGAAAGAGTATTTTTAAATGTTAGCTCATAACCAAAACAAATCTCATCTACTCTCAATTTTCATAAGAACCAATAAATGTTTTGAGATCTTTTTAAAAATTAGTACATCATTTTTAATGTGACTAGTCTTCAAACAGAAGGGTTAGATGTGTTATCTTCTAGCCAATAAATCCTCAAGATTTAAAATGTCTCAAAATTATTAGCAACATTTTTGTCTTCTGAACTGCTAAAATAGTAAATTTTTGTTGGATACTTTTTACAGAAATATATGGTGCTCTTATGTATATTCTTTTGGAATATATAATGTGGCTTCTCTGTGAGCAAGACTCAAGAAAAAGCTGTCATTTTGATTAATACAACACAAGCTATACTAATAAGTGGCTTCAGAAGATATTTGTTCATTTGATTCTAGGTAACTGAGAACAATTGAACAAGTATAAACAAGTAAATGTCTATACTCTAGACATTTTAGAGTAGAAAGAGAGTGAGAAACAATCTCTGCCCACAAGGAGTTTCTAGCATACCAGTATGTTTTGTCTCGTTCTTGTACATCCAGCTTTCAGAGACAAGAAGGAATATGGTCTGAGGTGTATGGACATTTAATTCTAGCTGTTGATTATTTCATAATATGTGATGCTGGTTTTTAAATTTCGCTTACTTTGGAATAATTTTAGATTTATCAAAAAGTGGCAAAGCTAATACAGTAGATCCCATAACACTACCATATGCACAAGTTTCCCCTAATGTTAAGATTTTATATAAGCATAGTAATATTTGTAAAAACCAAGAAATTCACATTGATATATTACTATTAACTAAACTACAGATTTTATTCAGATTTCACCAGTTTTTCCACTAACATCCTTCTCCTGTTCCACTATCCAATTCAGGGTACCCCATTGCATTTAGTGTGAAAGAATTTTTCTCCCATCAGTTTCTATTCATTAATATATTTTACCATGTATAAGTTTGACTCTCATTAGTTTTTTGTTTTTTGTTTTTAATAATAGAGTTTATTTCTTAGAGCAGTTTTAGATTTACAGAAAAGTTGAACAGAGAGTACAGAGTACACTGCACTCTGTACAGAGAGTTCACATATACTCTCCCCAGTTTCCCCTATAATTAACATCTTGCAATGCTGTAGTATGTATGTTAAATTTGATGAACCAATACTGATGATTTTAACTAAAATTCATAGTTTAGTTAAAGTTCATAGTTTACATTAGAGTGCACTCTTCATGTTGTACAATTTTCTAGGTTTTGCCACATGCATAATGTGTGTATGCACCGTTTCAGTATCACACAGAACATTTTCCCTACACTGCAAATCCCCTGTGCTGTGCCTATTCATCCCTTTCCCCCTCCTGTGACAATACTGATCTTTTTACTCTCTTTATAGTTTTCCTTTTCTAAAATGTCCTATAGGTGGAATCATACTGTATGTAGCCTTTTCGGAATAGCTTCATTCACTTCGCAACGTGCACTTAAGGTTCCTCTGTGTATGATGCTGCTTTGTATTTGCTTTGACTTTCAATTTATACTTCTAATTTTACACATGTTGTTTTGAATTCTGAGTTTACCAAAGAAGTTTTGTCTGTGTTCCTTCCATTTTCTACTTAATGAGGACTCATTCTATTTTGGATCTGTTTTGTTTTTATTTTTGTTTTACATAATTCTTGGTCTCAAGTTATAACAAACCTTTCAGTGCAGTTTACTTAGGGAATATCTGAACATATCAAGACATTCCTTTCTTTGCATAGTATCACTTGTAAGATGACAAGGTGTATTTCTTCTACATTTTCATTACTTTTACAATACCGTTCAATTATTTATTTTTGGTTAAATAGAGTCCCAAATATTAGGTTTGCTTCTCACTTTCCAAACACTTTGAATCTGTAGTCATGGTGAATTGCAATTGTTTATACTTCTTAATTCCCTAAACTAATTTTTAGGCTATGAGAGTTTAATGAGAGTTGAGAAAAAAGAAGTCAGAATAGGCGAATCTGCTAATTGAAATGTTAACAGTTGGTTGACCGACTTTAGTTGTATAATTTAAAACAAATTAAGGAATAATAATCATATCATTCTTATACTATCAATAGCATGCATTTGATAATGGCACAGGATTTGATAGAGCATTCAACAGATTAAAATAAAATTAAATCTACCTTTATAAAAATAGACAAATTTGTTTTTCTTCACAGGAAGAAAAACATGATTTCTATAAAATATAAAGAACATTTTTTTCCTGGTGATCTATTTGAGAAAGAGAAAGGGAGAGGGAGAGGATTGGAAAACAGATATTATTTTGCCTAAAATCACTATTCTCAAAATTTTGCTCCTAATAAATTTGCTTTGTTTTTTCTAAATCAAATGTATTAGAAATTTATTTTAGTTGTGTATGTGTGTATCCACACATACAGAGAGATACAGACACACATAGAGACAAACACACATATACAATATTTTTTCTTTTATATAGAGATTCTTCAGGCGAACATATAGAAAGTTTTTTAAAATAATATCCGTTATAAACATTCTTAATAAAACCATTCTCTTATGTGGACTCAGTTTTCAGGTGGGTAAGCTCTTTGAGCTAAACCAGTTTTTTTGTTGAAGTATAATTGATATACAATATTATATTTCAGAGATTTAACATAGTGATTTGATATTTTTATACATTATGAAATGATCACCATGATAAATCTGGTTACCATTTGTCACCATACAAAGTTATTACAATATTATTGACTATATTCACCATCCTGTACATTACATCCCTGTGACTTTTTTGTTTTATAACTGGAAGTGTGTACCTCTTAAACCCCTTTACCTAGTTTGTCCAACCCCTACCCTCCTCCCCTCTGGCAACCACCAGTTTGTTCTCTGTATCTGTGAGTCTGTTTCTGTTTTGTTTGTTTGGTTGGTTTTTTGGATTCCACATATAGGTGAAATTTTATGGTATTTGTCTTTCTTTATCTGACTTATCATAATACCCTCTATGTTCATCCATGTTGTCACAAATGGCAAGATTTTACTTTATTTTTTATGGCTGAGTAATATTCCATTGTGTATATATACCACATCTTCTTTATCCATTCATCTACCAATGGACACCTAGGTTGCTTCCATATCTTGGCTATTGTAAATAATGCTTCATCAAACTTTAAAGCTTTTGCACAGAGAAGGAAACCATCAACATAACAAAAAGCCAACCTACTGAATGGGCGAAGATATTTGCAAATCTGATAAGGGGTTAGTATCTAAAATATACTAAAAGAGAGAACTAATACAACCCTATATCAAAAAAGCAAAACAGGGCTTCCCTGGTGGCACAGTGGTTCAGAGCCTGCCTGCCGGTGCAGGGGACACGGGTTCGAGCCCTGGTCTGGGAGGATCCCACATGCCACGGAGCAACTAAGCCCATGAGCCACAACTGCTGAGCCTGCGCGTCTGGAGCCTGTGCCTCGCATCAAGAGAGGCCACGACAGTGAGAGGCCCGCGCACTGCGATGAAGAGTGGGCCCCCGCTCACCGCAACTGGAGAAAGCCCTCGCACAGAAACGAAGACCCAACACACCCAAAAATAAATAAATTAATTAATTTAAAAAAAATAAAAATAAAAGCAAAACAACCTGATTAAAAAATGGGCAGAGGACCTGAATGGACATTTTTCCAAAGAAGACATGCAGATAGCCAACAGGCACATGAAAAGATGCTCAGCATCACTAATCATCTGGGAAATGCAAATCAAAACCACAATGAGATACCACCTCACACCTGTTAGAATGACTGTTATCCAAAAGACAACAAAAAATAAGTGTCGGCAAGGGTGTGAAGAAAAGGCAACCTTTGTGCAATTGTTGGTGGGAATGCAAATTGGTGCAGCCACTGTGGAAAACAGTATAGAGGGTCCTCAAAATATTAAAAAAATAGAATTACCATACAATTTAGCAATTATACTTCTGGGTATTTATCTGAAGAAAATGGAAAAACTAATTTGAAAAAAAAAATATATATATATATACCCTAATGTTCATTGCAGCATTATTTACAATAAACTGATTCTTATCAAAATTATTTAAAATAATGTTGAATGATCTCCATAATGTAGACATTTGGAAGATCTTGTCTTGTGACTTTTTCTTCATAAATTTGTCTGAATTTATAATATTCAATAATTTACATCCTCCACACTGAATGAAATTATTAAAATACCCCAAATTTTTTAAAAAATCTACTCTTTCTTCTGTATTCTTTCTCTCAGATAATGCATTAAATATCTACTTAGTCATCTAATGTAGAGACCTTTGAATCAATCCTGATTTATTGTCTCTCTTTATTCATATAGAATTTTTCACTATTTCCTAAGGATTCTTTCTCAAATATTTTTAGGATTTATTTCCCACGCTCCATATTCCCTGTTGCTGTATTTCAGTCTAGCAAGCATCACTGAAGGAGGCACCAGTGTGTAAAAAGATCTTTGGCTTAATTAAGTAATATTATCTAATGAAGAAAGAAAACTTAAATAAAAATAATTTTAAAATGAGATATAATGTTAAAATGAACAGATGCTAATTCTGGAAAAAATGTTTATTGATCCTGATCTTATGACTAATTCTCACCCATGAGGACTTTTGCCTAGAAGTATAACGTGGGGCAGAAATGGAAGTCGTTATAAAGGTGGAGATGATGACTACTAATGGTTGAAATAGTGGAATGACCCACATATTAGCAAAGAATAAGTTTAGGAAAAATTCATCAGTTCCTTTGACAGGAAGCATGGAGTAGCAGGTAAAAAAGGAGGCAACCACTGTGGAAAAGTCTTTGTTTTACCTTAGATAAGTTAAAGGAAAAGAATTAGTGGGGTATGGGGTAGTAGAGTTCAATAAACATGAGAAGGACAAAAGCATCTGGGAGAAATGATGCCACGTTTCAGAAGTGCATAATTCCTAGAATGTACTAATATTTGGAGGGGAGAATGAATGGCCTTGTGTGTTGATGATAATACACAAATAACCAATACCACACACATGTGCACATGTGTATGCACGTGTGTGTGCATGTGTGTGTGTTTATTGACTTATTATTGGAAATTAAAATATAGATTGAAATGAAAACTGCATATTTAATAAAGTTGATATAAAAGGATCATTATAGGGGCTTCCCTGGTGGTGCAGTGGATAAGAATCCACCTGCCAATGCAGGAGACACAGGTTCGAGCCCTGGTCCGGGAAGATCCCACATACTGCGGAGCAGCTAAGCCCATACACCACAACCACTGAGCCCATGTGCCACAACTACTGAAGCCCATGTACCTATAGCCTATGCTCTGCAACTGCAACAAGAGAAACCACAATGAGAAGGCCACGCACTGCAACGAAGAGTGGCCCCCACTCGCCGCAACTAGAGAAAGCCCGTGCACAGCAACGAAGACCCAACACAGCCAAAAATAAATACATAAAATAAATAAATTTTAAAAAAAGATTGTTATAAAAAATAAGTGTTTATTCATGTACCTGTTATTAAGTTGTCTTGAAGATGATGGGACTAGTGACTGTGGATTTACTGTTTTACAGGGAGGACTCTGCTCTCAGTCTCCATCCCTCCCTGTCTTTTTCACTTTTGGGATTTAAAAATTTAATTGATGAGCAAAGGAGACAAGAAATGTTTAGTGAATTTTGTTTAAGAGCACCTGAAAAGAACATATGAATAAATTAAGATCACATGTCAATATCAAAAGTTACACAAAATGTTTCCATCTTTCACGAAACAGGAGCCCAAATTGAATTTAAAGTTAGTTTTCTCTAGGTTTCTTATTTTTAAAGATTGAAAAATGGTCAGAGAAAAGTCGTGCTTTTTAAATTAGCGACACAATGTGCTTTAAAAAATCATGCATATCTTTTAGAATAGTAGAACATCCTTTTGGAACATCTTTTGAGGATTGATTTAATCCGATATATATATATATATGTCTGTGTGTGTGTGTGTATATCTTTTTCTTTTCAATCTACTCATCTCAGGAAAGGTCTGTTTGTCATTTCACTTGTAAAAACAGTTGGTGAACGCATCTGAGTTATTTTCAATTCATGTCACTGCCACTTCAGTCTGTAAAGGAAGAGAAGAAATCACTGTCCTTCCCGGGAACTACCTAAGTTAGATATTTGCAAATAGAAAATATAGTTTAATTGGATTTATGATATAATATAAAGTAGTTATAAAATGCACATCAATATTGGGACCTGAAAGTACTGAGTCACAGAGAGCTAGAATGGCATAATGCAAATGTCAAAGCCAGCGCATGCTGATTATCATGGTCCTTTAAAGGGGACAGAGAAATGGCAGCAGGGCCCATAGTGCTCCAGGAGTCTGTTGAAGTAGAGAATACCTTGCCAAAACGATCATAAAGTGTTCTATATAGTTCAGTGGACTACTGCAGTATTGGATTTCGTGGAGTATTGGTTTCTTCCTGAAACCAGGTATGTCTGACATGATTTTACAGACACAAACTTAAAAACTGTATGAAGTTTTGCCTTTGAAAAGTTCTCCATTCATTCTACAAATATAGAAAATAACCTATTTACTGAGGCAGTGCCAGATATTTTTTAAGGTACTGATTTGAAAATGGAACAAGCACTATTTTTAAATATTAGTCATCTTCAGGATTTCCCTTTCTGAAATAGAAAATCATTTAAACTAGTCATGTAGAAATGCTGTATCATCCATCAGACACTAGTCATGAACTTCAAGTGGTTAGTGGGTACTTATTGAAAAACTACCCACATTAAATGCATAGAAAGAGTAAGAAAAGTCACTATACAAATCCACAGAAAATATAAAAGTTTTCGATCTCTATAAAATTTAAGAAGTTGTAAGAAGCAAGTTAATACAGTTTAACTGCAAAAGAGAAATTTACTGGCATGCCAATATGTGATAGACAAAGGAGGGGTGATTGATATTAATTAATAGGAAGTTTTAGGTAGATTTTTCTGTTCTCCTCTCAGGCCTTGTAATAAAGGAATAAAATTTGTAATAGAATTCACAAGTAAAGGCACCAAAATGTATTCCCATGTACAAGTACCAGCTTGTTCTCAAGTATGACTACAACCTACCATAAGCAATAGGTTCTGTTGCAGTATATCCATTTCCTCATATCTCTGGCTCTCTGTTCAGTGATACAGTTGGGATAGGAAAGGAGGATATGACTCTAAAAGGGTATCGGTAGCATGTGAATGACCTCATGTAAATTAAGCACTTAACTAAGTTCAATTGTGTCTAATCACACAACAGACACTGCAGATATGAAAGTCAAAGTGATAACAAACAACTAGACTTCCATGGGGAATGTTTGATCAGTTAAACAAATGCCTTAATTCTGAACTAGATGTAAAATCATCCGTGGTCTTCAGGAAATTTGACAGTAAAATTTGACACAAATTTTATAGAAAACATGATTATATTATATGTATAGACAGATAATATACATTAAATATTGAAAAAAGGAGAAATTAAAAAGGCTAAAACAAATATCAATAGCAGGGGCTAATGTACCTCATTTTGGAGACCTGCTAGTGTAGATAGTAGATGACATTCTTCATTTTATTATCAATGGTCATTTCCAGAATTTGAAAATTAATGTAGCTTCTCCAAATACATGTATACACCTTTGAGAAAGCTTCAAAATACTGATAGACAACATTCTGTGTTACTGAAATGTTACTAGGTATCAATTTGAATTTAATATGTATTAAGTTTTTTCCATAACATTAATTGCTTACCTCATATAAAACAGTCAGAATGACAGATTGATACAGGCAGAACAGAGCATCATATGCATGTCGAACATTCATAAATTTAACATCTTTAGTAAAGGATTTGCTTCTTATAAATTTGAGCAAGTTCTAACACCTTTTCCTGGTTATGCTCAGGATTAAATCCTATGAGAGAAAACATGCTCAATGCTCTAACTTTGGTAATGAGAGAAATATTATGAACAAATTAAGTATTGTTAAGGGGAATGGGGCAATTGATGATTCATAAAAGCAGCAGAGAGATAGATCCAGTTATCATGGCTGAACTGTGTGCCACTGAAAGTCATTTGTGTCTAATTGCCTACTCCAAAATCTATTCAGTCCTTTCTCCTAATAAGAAGACCCCCTATTTTTTTCAGACTGACATTGTACCGTGCTAAAGGAATACATTTCCCAGCTTCTATCAAATTGAAGTGTGTACATATGACAAAGTTTTGATGAGTTTGATGTAAGCAGGGGTATGGGACTTCTAAGAAGTTGCTGTACAGGAAATCTGGCATTTGGGTATTGATTGGCCCTACAGCAGTCATCTTGTAATATCAGGATGCAAGCCACACACTAGATCAATGTAGTAAAGAGCTGAGAGAAGCCTGGCCCACCGATGATTTCAGGGAGCTGCCATAATAGATACAAACTGTTCACTTCTAACCTGTTAACGTGAGAAAATTAAACCTTGTATATTAGTGAGGATTTTCCAGGTCCCATCTCTACCAGTAGAAAATGATTACTAACTAATATACCAGCCATATAATATTTTAGAAAAACCAAGTCTAATATGGTTATGTGCATAAATATATACATTCTGCATTCTGTATAGAAGCATGATATTAGAAATAATAGAAATTAAATAAAATATAGAAATTAAATGTTAATACATATGAAATTTGCCAGTTCATTTCATAGTCTGGTATATCCTGAAACTTAAGAAAGAAAAATCTTCTTCCAAATTCTGTTTGCAGCAATCTATCCACCTTTACTCTTAAAAATAGTGAGAGGTATTTACAGGAGGCTGAAAGGGGGATTTTTAAAAAAATCATAGATGTCCTATGTTGAAAGAGTATTCAAAAATGCAATATTGTTTGAAGTGAATTTTTCATTTGATAAAGACTGCTGTCCCACCTTGAGATTGTGAATTGGATTATTTACATTATTTCACACACATTCTGGGGTATTTAAACTCATTTTTCTCTGGATCACAAAAGTAATCATCATCATGATGGTGTCCATATTAATTTGTATCTATGTGTTCTCTGCTTTATCTGTTGGCAATTACAAATCCTATCTCTAGCTCAATGAATAATATGAGGCAACACAACATACATAAGTCATATACATTAGAATTAACAAAATACTCTCAGTTGTCTACTTCTGGTCAACATAAAACAACCTCCTCATGCTGTTTCTTATTATGATTAAAGGCTCTCAGAAACTACACAGACATTCTTTCTCCACCTCCAACCTCCTTTCACATATGGAAGTTTTAACTTAAGGTCAGGACCATTCAAGATGTCTAGGTGATTTTATTCATCTGTTTTTATGAATAATTCTCAGGACCTAAAATGTTCATCCTGTTAAACATTTTAGAGAGGACTAATGGAACACAAACTCTTACTATGAAAAAGAGACTGGAATTCAGATCATTATTCTTTCATTTATGGTTTCAACCTTCAGAAACTTATAATTTTCTAAAAGATCATGCTTATATTCCCCATCCAGTCAAATATTTTTGCAGAATCAAGACAAGATATGGTACAAAGTAAAAACTACTTTTATGATTATAGGAATACATTTAATACAAAAATGGATGTGAAAAATCACAAGGTGATTGTTAGTATGTTTCTGGATGAAAGAGGGAATGTGAGTGTATATATGTTAATAGCAATTTGAAAGTATTCATTATGAACTAGGGACTAAATTCCAGCGTTTTTGATACCAATTTGCTGGGTAAGTTTAGAAGAGTCTCTCAAGGTACAGTTTTTAGTATTTATCTGTAAAATTGTTGAATTATTTTACTGTCTTTTTTTGGTAAATATTAGGTGTATATTTATTTATTTTTAATTTATTCATTTATTTATTTTTGGCTGCATTGGGTCTTCACTGCTGCGCACGGGCTTTCTCTAGTTGTGGCGAACCAAGGCTGCTCTTTGTTGCAGTGTGCGAACTTCTCACTACGGTGGCTTCTCTTGTTGCAGATCATGGGCTCTAGGTGTGCAGCCTTCAGTAGTTGTGGCTCGCAGGCTCTAGAGCGCAGGCTCAGTAGTTGTGGCGCATGGGCTTAGTTGCTCCGCGGCATGTGGGATCTTCCCAGACCAGGGCTCGAACCCGTGTCTTCTGCATTGGCAGGCAGATTCTTAACCACTGCGCCACCAGGGAAGTCCTAGGTGTATATTTATAAGCTGAGTGGAGAAAAAGATCTAAATATAGGTTAGTACAATAAAGCATATATAATTAAGCCAGTTGTAATAAGCACCTCACTATATGTTAATTCCTAACTGGTATGCATACAGTAAAACTATAGATGTTTAGAAAATAAAGAGATCCACAATGAACTGGAGTGGTTGGTGAAAGAGACCTTTAAAGCTGGAAGTTCAGCTTTGCCTTGGAGGGTGCGTACAAGTCTGAGAGAAGATGGGAATGTTTCCTACCCACTCCACTGGGTTCATAAGACACCTTGCTCTTCTGCTAATTTCTTTCACACTAGTGACAACTTCATTGACTTAGCTATTGCCTCTTCATTTACAGAATTCTCCAAAATGCAGATTCATATATTCAACTTCCTTTTTAACATATCCATCTCAAATTAAACTGATTAAAAACTGATTTCTTCTTTCTCTCCCTACCCCACCCCCAAAATATACTTCTTCTATAGTCTTCCTCATCTCAGTTCATGGTCACTTCCTCCTTCCAGGTGATCATACCAAAAACTTTGGAGTCAGCTTTGACTCTTTTCTTTCTCTTACATTTCAGTTGCAATGGTGATAAATCATGTTGACTCTCCTTTCAAAATATATCAAGAATATAACTATTTCTTATGATCTCCACTGCTACCACCCTGGCCAGGCCACCACCATCTTTATGCCTGGATTACTGTAAAACTTGAGCTCCCTGCTTCTATCTTTATCCCATTATAACTACAGTCCATTTTGAAATTAAAGCGTTAAGTCAGCTTTGTTACCATGCTCACAACCCTTCAATGGTTTCCCATCTCACTCAGAGCTGCGTCCTCAGAATTGCCTAGAAGGCCCGGGTGCTCTCCCTCCAGTGATGTCAGTGACCTTACCCTGTCCCCTTCCTCATGAGGCTCCACCCTTGCTGGCCTCCTCAGTGACCTTGAACAAGCCAGGTCTGCTTTTATCCCTGATTGTCAGCACTTACTCCTCCCTCCTTCTACAAACGTAGCCCATCCCTGAGGCGCCTCCTCTTATATTTTTCATTTCTTTTCCCTTCAAATGCCAACCTCTCAGTAAGGCTTGCCTTGATCACTCTGTTTTAAATTTCATTTCCTCCCTTCCACAACACTCCCTTGGGCATGTCCTACTTTTATTATCTCTGTAACACTTATCTCACCTTCTAACATTCTCTGTAGTGTATTTAATTAAAAAAAAAAAAAATTATGTCCCCTTACCATAAGAACAGGAAGGCAGGCATTTTGGGCTTCTTTGTTTTCCATGTTATCCCCAGAGCCCAGGACAAGACTTATCACAGGTGAGTACTCAATAAATATTTGTTGAATGCTTCAACAAATTAATAAACATAGAAAAATGTCTTCCCCCTATGAATTCTTCAGAATTGAAGAGAATCAGTGGACTATGTATGCTTATATTATATAATGTGGGAAAATTATGAATAGACTACAGAAAATCGTAGTCTTTTATTAATTTTGAAAATGCTGGTTTAGAGCCTAGTTTCTGAGATTGCTTTGTTGAATGAATGGCTACAGTAACAAATATTTTAAATTTCTTGATTAAGCTAGGGTTAATTTTATAAATCATGGAAAATACTTCAATCCTTTTGCAGCTGATTTGTAAACAACTGTCTGTAACTGGTAGATTGGTCAAAAGACTGAAAAATGTAATACAAAGTTTTAAGAATCAAATGGATGATGGTTTAAAAAGAATGGAGCTTTAAAAAAAATCAGTATTTTATTTGAGACATCAGGGAGTTATCCTTATATTTCATTCATGTGTATAAATGACATACTCAGTAGACCAACTTCTTTAAGCCACATGAAAGTATCTAAGAGCATATACAAAATGATTGTGATAGTGGAGCAGATAATAATTGTAAAATATGATAGATTAATTTATCCACAATCCTTTGACAAGAATTGATATATAAGCTTTAAATCCTAGATAAATGTGGAATAAATTATTATATATCCAGCTTTTCTTTTTATTGAGCTAAAGACAACCTTTATCTTAAAATCCTTCACAAGTAACTATCTAATCTGCTTTTAATCATTCCATTTTGGTGCTTTCATCTACAGTTTAGATGTTTCTATTAGTTTCTACTAATCAATAGAAAAATAATTGTGTTAAAAGGTTTAGAAGATTTTTGTTTGTTTTTTTAAAGATAAAATTTGCTTAAAGAATTTTTGAAGTCTGTTCAAAGTGACACTATTAAGCACTTCCTGTGCCTGTGTCTGATAGTATTGTACATTAAACAGGAAAAGGCAAATATATGACATGATTCCCAGGTTGGAGGAGTTTCGGAGCTAGTAGGGACAGAAATATATATAAAATTGATAAGTAATGAGCAGTATTCTAAATTATGAATAATGATCTTGTATATTCTTCAATAGCTTAGAAACTATTTCTTATGTAACTGTGGTTTCTTCCAATCTATGCCATTTAAAACAAATCTCTTAAAATACAGGAAGCATAAAATAGCTTTTTCTAGTTATGTTAAGATTATCAAGTTGCATTTAGTGAGTGCTTACCTTGTGCTAGGCACTGACCATATGTATTATGTATATGATTTCATTTAATCTTTCCAACAATGCATTAATTTCAAGTATGATACTAACCAGAAAGATGCTACTACAGATAAGTAAGTAAATAAAAATTTTAAACAAGATTTCAGATTAGACCACCTATGGTAACAATCCATTTTTATTTTAAGGGTGGCTTTTGCATTATTAATGGAAATCCTGAAAAGGAAAGGGATCAATACTTTTTTTTTTTTTTTTAACAATACCAGGCTTCACAGACATCATTTGTGAAAGAAAAACAAAACAAAACAGCCAAATAACCACAGTTTTACACTTATATCTGAAGTTTAAATTTAAAAAAAATCTCTTTATATACCTGTTGTTGAGGGTTGAGTTTCTTGAGAGTGAAAATAGGAGTTTAGTGATTACTTCTCTGAGATTACCCTTTCTCATCTTTGAAAACACTGAACAGATTCATGGTTATACAGTACGTAGTTGAATGTCGGGAACCACGTCCTGTTGCAGTGGTAGGAGTAATTACAGCTGTCAGTTCTTTCAACATGAGAAAACAACCTCGTTTCAACTTTACAAGAAACAGATTGTAAGTATCCAAAGGAAAAGAAATAACAATCTTTATGTGATGAACAGTGGGGTGCTTGTTAAACTAGTCAACTTGGGCATTTGAAGGGATACATTTGTTGGAGGCTGTTGGGAAGAAGATGCCTTTTATATGCAAGTCAGAGAGATTTTATGAATGAATAAACAAAAACAGGAGTACTAATCTTATCGGGATGAGACTAATGACTAGTAGACTTTTCAGGATAGAGAAATGGTGCCTGAAGAAACTTGTCTTAACTGCTTTCATGTGAGTTTTGTTTTTTGTGAAAGCACTTCCTTTGTATCTGGGTGTTCCTCACATCTGCCTTATTTGGATGTTAGAGATCCAGGACTTCCTTATACATACTAAAGAAGAAGAAAGTAGATTAAATGGGAAAAAGTTGAAACACATTATAAAATGAGGAGCAAATGTTCTTATTTTTAACTAATCTCCAGTAAAAAATTTTATTTTTTAAGCAATTTATTTAGTGTATAGTGCTTCATCTCTTATTCTTTCTCTGTGTAAAGGGGTGACTTGGTGTGCTTTTGGCAAAATTAGACCAAAGTGCCAGGCTCAGATGTTTAGGAAATTGACAGAAAACATAATGTATTGTTTTTGTTTTTTATTCCACTGTGAGGTAAGATTTCAAGGTCTGGTTTTCTAGTGTCTGCTATTTGCTTTCCCCTTTCTTAATGAAAAATTTTGCTTCTTATCCTAGGCAAAAATAAGAATGAAATTAGTTGGCAAATTATCAAAATATGTTAGGTTGCAAAAGCTAAAAGAGGATATTGTAATGCCAGATAGACCGGCAACATTTTATTTTAAAAAAGTAGACTATGAAAGTGCTAAATACATTAAGATGATTTTTTCTGACTACTTTTTATAGCATCACTTTCCTTTTCCACTTTGTATTCACTCATGTCCACTACACATTTTTTTCCTGCACAAATTGTACCTAAGGGCAGCCAGATGGCCTAGGAGAGAAAACAGGACACCTCTTGTTGCTTGGACAGGTTTCTAAACTGACACAGCATCAGATTCACAAATGAATCCAGATAATGTGGCAGAAACAAGGTGTCTGTCTCTTAGTGTGTAGAGTGCAAAAGCTGAAGGAATAGAATAAACTTCTATGGACGCTTTCAGTTTGTAGGTATATAAAGACTAAAATTGTGATGAAGTGAAGTTTTCTACTGGGATAAAAGCCAGGACACTAAGGTAGTGTGATGCAGTGTCCTAGTCTTGGCCAACCAAACTCCACCCTTTTCTGACTGGACCACTTATTCCCAAGTTTTACTTGAGAAAAATTGTGATTAAAAATAACTTCATTAAAAAAACAATTGCCAGCTATTCCTTAATACAGCTTTCAAATAATTTTCTAAGCTTGTTGAATTAAAACAAATTCTATTTGACGCCCTTTCTCATACTTCAGCTGTTATCCATAACACCTGTAGCAAATCCCTCTGGTGTTCTTTCACAAAACCAGATCTCTTGCAAAGTTGATGGGAAGGGAGGAGAAGCAAGTTGCATAGAATATCACATTTCTTTTAGGAGTTTTTCCTGATTTTCTCTGGGTTCTGGTATATGTGCTTAAGTTCATGGTTATCTGAATAACCATGCTTTTCTCCAAGCAGATGGCTGTTGGAAAAGGGTAATTTTGGAAAAATAAAGACCAGGCCAGGGGGACCCAGAAGTAGAGATGAAACCCTCTGGGGGCCGATGATGTACATATATTGATTTTACAATTATCCTACAGGTGACTAGTTCCTGGAAGTTGTCTCTACATGTCTCTAGTGATACAGTGGTAAACAGAAAAATTTGTGCTTGGAAGTGGACGAGATAGACAATAAACACCATTAATAATATATATGGTGTTAGATGGCGACCTATGCTGTGGAAAAAAATAAGAAAATAACATTAAAGCAGGGAAGGGAGATAGAGTTGAAATTTTAGATAGGGTTGACAAGAGAAAAGCCAGAGAAGGTGACAGAAAGGCCTAACAGTGGTGAGGCCTTTTATACCTACCCAGGTGGAAGGCTCTGCATTTATTTATTTATTTACAACAAACTCACATTGTACACCAACGCTTTACAAATATTAATTCATTTAATTTACATGGTAACCTATGAGACACATCTTATTATCATTTTATAGATGAGAAAACTAAAATACAATGAAGGTAAGAAAATTGCCCAAGATCATACAACCAGTGTGTGGTGGAGACAGGATTTAAACCTAAACATCTTGACTTCAGAATGTTCTAAACTATTTCTTTAGGTGAGTCTCCAAAAAGTTGAAATATCACTATAGAGTCTACCACTCCATAGAGGATTACCTTTAATACTTATAGTAGAAGATGTGTTGTTTCTCATTATAAGACCTTCTCTCTCACTTCCATTACGGTACAATTATAAGTTGGTGGGTTTTTACTTTTTTACTGTCTATTAGAAGGAAATAAAGAACATACAATTTAGTAGTTGGCTATTTTGTTTGGTCAAGAATTCCTAATCCATAAGAAGAGAATGTATTACTCCAAAAAATGTTAAGATTAAAATTTTAAACAAGTAGAATAAATTTATAGGATGCTACTTATCATGTCACCTTCTTTCAGATTCATAACAAACCAACACATTACTGTCTTAAAGATTTTAAGAAGTCCTGTTTTAAAGACACATGATTTGCTTTTTTATAAGCCATTGTTTTTCAAACATATTTTACAGTGGGCGTCTCAGTAATACGTAATAACCGTTAACCTTACAAAGGACTCCAATGTCCCAAGGAACACTGTTTAATAAATAGTACAAAAAGAGGACTAGATCAAGCTGCTTTTCAAATCTGAAATTAATTCTATCTGAAAAGAATAAAAATTTGGTAGGGCATTGCATATGAAAAATATAAATGTACATGCCCTAAATTTCCTTAAATAAAGAAAAAATCTCTTACACATATGTTGTGGAAAGAAGAAAGGAAATATCTATCTTTTTTGTTATTTGCCTAAATAATACATTGTTATATAGGCAAGGACAATATATTATAAATAACTTTACCCAATATGCATTATTTATTTAATGACTTCTATCAGTTTATTTTGTACTACTATGACTGGCATTAGAAATCAAATGTTTCTAATGAGATTTCACTGATTCATTAAGCCAATATTTATCAAACGTCTACTAAATATTTTGATACACTGAGATTTAATTTTAATGTCATGTCTATAGCCCTGATTCTTTTACACCAAACTACAATTCTTTTTTATTTTAACTTTTGAAAAATTTTTATACAATTTTTAAAGGTAACTTCCCTTTACAGTTATTAAAAAACATTAGCTATATTCCCCATGTTGTATAATACATCCTTAAGCCTATCTTACACCGAATAGTTTGTATCTTCCACTCCCCCATCCCTATATTGCCCCTCTCCCGCCACCACTGGTAACCACTGGTTTGTTCTCTATATCTGTGAATCTGCTTTTTTTTGTTATATTCACTAGTTTGTTGTATTTTTTAGATTCCACATATAAATGATATCATATGATATTTGTCTTTCTCTGTCTGACTTATTTCACTTAGCATAATGTCCTCCAAATCCATCCATGTTGCTGTAAATGGCAAAATTTCATTCTTTCTTATGGCTGAGTAGTATTTCATTGTATATATATATACCACATCTTCTTTTCATTTGTTGATAGATACTTAGGTTGCTTTCATATCTTCATTATTGTATATAATGCTGCTATGAACATTGAGGAACATGTATCTTTTCGAATTAGTGGGGTTTTTTGTGTGTTTTTTTTGTTTGTTTTTTGGATATATACTTAGTGGAATTGCTGGATCATATGGTAGTTCTATTTTTAGTCATTTTGAGAAATCTCTAAACAATATTTCACAGTGCCTGCACCAATTTACATTCCCACCAACAACGAACATGTTCCCTTTTCTCAATATCCGTGCCAATGTTTGTTATGTGTTCTTTCTGACATTAACCATTCTGACAGATATGAGGTGATGTCTCATTGTAATTTTGATTTGCATTTCCCTGATGATTAGCGATGTTGAGCATCTTTTCATGTGCCTGTTGGCTATCTGCATTTCCTCTTTTGAAAAATGTCTATTCAGTTCTTCTGTGCATTTTAAAAATTGGGTTGTTTGTTTTTTTGATGTTGAGTTGTATGAGCTATTTATATATGCTGGATATTAATCTCTTATATGTCATATCATTTTCAAATATTTTCTCTCATTCAGTAGGTTGGCCTTTTGTTTTGTCAGTAATATCCTTTGCTGTGCAGAAAGCCTTTTAAGTTTAATTAGGTCCCATTTGTTTATTTTTGCTTTTATTTCCTTTACTTTAGGGGATGGATCCAAAAAACTTTTGCTGCGATTTATGTCAGAGAGTGTTTGCCTATGTTTTCCTCTCGGAATATTATAGTATCTGGTCTTTAATCCATTTTGAGTTTATTTTTGTATATGGTGTTAGAGAATGTTCTAATTTCATTCTTTTACATGTATCAATAGCTGTCTAGTTTTCCCAGCACCACTTATTGAATAGACTGTCTTTTCTCCATTGTATATTCTTGCCTCTTTGTCATAAATTAATTGACCTTAAGTGCATGGATTTATTTCTGGGCTCTCTATCCTGTTCCATTGATCTACATGTCTGTTTTGTGCCAGTACCATACTGTTTTGATTACTGTAGCTTTGTACTATAGTCTGACATTAGGGAGAGTGATTCCTCCAGCTCTGTTCTTCTTTCTCAACACTATTTTGGCTATTCATGGTCTTTTGTGTTTCCATATAAATTTTGAAATTATTTGTTCCAGTTCTGTGAAAAATGCCATTTGTAATTTGATAGGGATTGTATTGACTCTGTAGATTGCCTTGGGTAGTATGATCATTTTGACAATATTGATTCTTCCAAGCCAAGAACATGGTATATCTTCCCATTCTTTTGGTATCAGAGTAATACTGGCCTCATAGAACCTTACACCTAAAGGAACTAGAGAAAGAAGAACAAATAAAACCCAAAGTTAGTAGAGGGAAAGAAATAAAGATAAGAGCAGGAATTAATGAAATAGAGACTAAAAAAAAATAGAAAAGATCAATGAAACTAAAAGCTGGTTCTTTGAAAAGATAAACAAAACTGATAAACCTTTAGGCAGATTCATCATGAAAAAAAAGGAGATGGCCCAAATAAATAAAAACAGAAATGAAAAAGAAGTTACAACCTATACCACAGAAATACAAAGATAATAAGAGACCACTGTGAACAATTATATGTCAATAAAATGGACAACCTAGAAGAAATGGACAAATTCCTAGAAAGGTACAATCTCCCAAGACTGAACCAGGAATAAATAGAAAATATGAACAGACCAATTACCAGTAATGAAATTTAATCAGTAATTTTAAAACTTCTAACAAACAAAAATCCAGGACCAGATGGCTTCATAGGTAAATTCTACCAAACATTTAGAGAAGAGTTAACACCTATCCTTCTGAAACTATTCCAAAAAATTTCAGAGGAAGGAACAAACTGCAATTCTTTTACCAAATCAGATACTCATTTTATGTCTCAGAGCTCTTAGTTATTAGCATCAGAAACCCACTCAGGCTGATTTAGTCAGAAAAGGAATTTGCTGAAAGGAATATCAGCAAGAACTGACAACCCAGCTCAGAAGGCAGCAGGATCCAAGTGAGGACCACAGCAAACACCACCAAAATCTGTTGCTGAAGTCCCTGCAGTCACCTCTTCCTTTATTTAGTCCCAGGCTATGGCTACTGCCACCACTGACAAGGCTGTGTGTGGAACATAGATGGCATTGCTGAAGCCAGTGCCACAGGAATAAATCCTGCATTGTCTCTCACTTTCATTTCACAGTCCCGGCCAGGAATAGCAAAGAGACAAGCACTAGCTGCCAATTGGAGCCACAGAAAATAAGTGGAGAGCATTTGATGGTTGTATATTCAAATATAGGAAGGTGGCTCAGTTCCTGGGAATCCAAGGTGGATAATTATCTTTACAGCCTTAATATTATTACTATTCATGTTATTATTTTTATCATTTTAATTATTATGTTGGAGTATACTCAAGTACTCAGTGTAATAAAAAAATTAGCTGTACATGGTGAACTATGAGATTTGGTGTTGGAGTATCAGCATGATTCTTAAGAAAACAAATACCAACTAGGTTTTATGTAGGTCTTGGGTACCTTTCCTCCT
The DNA here is from genome assembly GCF_009873245.2 of Balaenoptera musculus. NCBI lineage: Eukaryota > Metazoa > Chordata > Mammalia > Artiodactyla > Balaenopteridae > Balaenoptera > Balaenoptera musculus. The sequence goes on along the minus strand of NC_045788.1, from coordinate 103,468,983 downwards.
CCTTCAGTTCCTTTTTTCTTTCCTTCTTTCCTTCCTTCCTTCCTCCCTCCCTCTCTTTCTTCCTTCCTTTCTTTCCTTCTTTCTTTCTCCCTCTCTTTCTTTCTTTCCTTCCTTCCTTTATATATTTTTCCTTGATTCCTTCCTTCCTTCCTTCCTTTCTTTCTGCTTTATTTTTTTCTTTCCTTCTTCCTTCCTTTCCTCCTTTTTTTCTTCCTTTTTTCCTTCATTCTTTTCTTTTTCTTTTTCTTTTGATTTCTCCAAAAATAGAAACACTGCACTAGATTTGAATATATATAAATATATATGGCAATTACACTTACACCTTAAGACCTTTATCCTAATACTGTATGCACTCTAGGAGTTGGAATAAAAATATTGGTCATCAATCTTCTTGTATTCTATCAGGAGAGGCAGTTTGCAAATGCAGCAAATGAGTATAATATATAATATGTTAGAAGTTGATAAAGTTACGGAACAATTCAAATGGATCTTACATTCATCCAGGAGGAGATGAACAACAGCAGGTCATCTAACCTTTTCAGATGCCATTCATATTATTAGTTGTATATATATATATTTTTTTTTAATTAATTAATTTATTTATTTTTGGCTGTGTTGGGTCTTCGTTTCTGTGCGAGGGCTTTCTCTAGTTGCGGCAAGCGGGGGCCACTCTTCATCGCGGTGTGCGGGCCTCTCACTATCGCGGCCTCTCTTGTTGCGGAGCACAGGCTCCAGACGCGCAGGCTCAGTAATTGTGGCTCACGGGCCCAGTTGCTCCACGGCATGTGGGATCTTCCCAGACCAGGGCTCGAACCCGTGTCCCCTGCATTGGCAGGCAGATTCTCAACCACTGCGCCACCAGGGAAGCCCATTAGTTGTATATTTATATGTAGATAAGAATTGTGTCATGGTATATAATTTAAATCTAATGGAAGTTTTCAATCATGTTTTTCTATAGCCTAGTTTTTTTTCTTTTTTTCTTTTTTTTTGAAACCTAGCAGTGTGTTCTGGGGATCTCTCACATAAAGAGCTTCCTTTTTTTAATTTTTATGTTTGCATAGTACCGCACAGTATGGATGTATCATGTTTTATTTAATTAGTTTCTTGCTGCCAATGAGTCATTTATTTTTCTTTCTCTTTTTCCCCCCTAACACAAATGTGCCTGCAATGAATAACCTGGTATGAATATCATTTCACAATTGAGTAAATATATCTTTGTTAAATGCTTAGAATAGGAATTGCTGGGCCTGACTTTGTGTGCATATTAAATTTTTATAGTGTCAAATTATCTTCCGTAGAGGTTGTACCAGTTTACTCTCTTGCTAGCAATCTGAGGAGGCATTGGCTTCTCCACCCTCTTACCCATACAATCTAGCATTAAGTTTACAGGTCTTTGGCAAATCCTTAATTTATCATAATTTTTATTATTTTAAACCTGCCATTCTTAAAGACCCTTTTTATCCAAGTGACACAATTCACTTAAAATCACAACAAGTAGGAGATATACACAAGTTCTGGGAATCAGTTGGATAAACACATAATTATCATCCCTATAGGGATGCTTGAGACTGAAGAGAGGTACTACTTATAATTAAAATGAGACAGGTATAAAGTGAGACTGTTCTAGGCATACTAGGATATGTGGTATCCTAGGAGACATGCATTATGGAAATGGGAAAAGCCAGAGTAAATAAATGAAGACATCATATACAAGGAGAAGTTAGATCATAAAGAATAAACAACTGAATTAGTAATGTATACTTAATATATTTTTAGCTACGAGGAGTGACAATGTTAGTTTCTGGAGAACCAAACACAATGAACTGGCAAGTTGTTTTTTATGATCTGACTTCTGCTCATAGTGTGCAGTGGTGCTTTCTTCAGTGTTGCTCTTCTTACTCCTCATTTTCCCAGAAACCACATGCCCAGCCCCTCCCTCTTTCTCCATTATTGTGAGTTGGGTTTCCCTGGAAGCAGACTCTAGGAAGGAGTTCAGCATGATGAACATTTATTAAGAAGCAGCTTGGGGATCCATCCCTGGGGAAGGAAGAAGAGGAATCAGGAGGACAGAAGAAGTGGAGCTGTGATACAGACCCACCCCAGCTTGCATGACGCGAAATGGTCTTTTAGAATTATCTTGAATTGAATTGGGCTGAGATGGCCAGGACTTTTCATTCCTGCATGTTCAGTGTTTGGATGCACCACCCTGGGAAGGGGATGAGCTCTGGTGTGGATGCTTCCTGCAATAGAGGCAGCCTCTGAAGGGGTTGAGAGCTGCTGCCTGCTGGCAGCACTCCCAGCAGCCAGTGTGCCAAGTCCTTCAGTGAAGAGCGTCCTGGCTGGCAAGTTGCACTGTCAGCCCTCTGTATCAGCACAGTCACTCAACAAAGATAATTTATACTGTTATAAATTATTCAAGCTTAGGTTTACCAAGGATGTTTAATTTTATCGTGAGAACAATAAATGAGCCAAGAGAGTGCTTATAGCCTTGGAATCAGGCAGACCTAAACTTGAATCCTGCCTCTGCCTCTTATTCACTGTAAGCTTCATTTTCTCCATCTCTAAGGTGAGGGTGATGATACTTATTTCATGGAGCTATTGTACAAATTAAATAGTATAGTTTATATAGAGAGTTTAGCTCACTGCCTGGTGCATAGTGAACATTCAACAGTGATGACTCATATTTTTAAAGGATAATAATAATAGTAATAACTTGATTAACTTTTAGTTTCAAGCATAATACTCTGACTTGGTGGGGGGTGGGGGGGGCGCTGCAGATAGGGGAAGGGGAAGGGAAAGGGATAGGATGGAAAGCTTTCCCAGAACATCTCATTTATATGACTGCTGATTCATTAGGCTGTCCCTGTTTCTATTCTATTCTATTCTATCCTATCCTATCCTATCCTATCCTATCCTATCCTATCCTATCCTATCCTATTCTATTCTATTCTATTCTATTCGTGTTAAATACCAAATCTGTTATATTCATGATTTAAAAATGAAATGTAGAATTTTTGTGAGTTCCTTTATAATGTATGCTTCTAGGGAAAGATGGAAATGAAACACTCTAAATACCCTAAATGGATGCTAATTGTGGGTATCTGAAATCCACTCCTGAAAATTGGGAGACCCCCAGGTTTCTTAGTTTCTATCATGGGCTATGGGTGTCTACTACTGTTGTAGGAAAAATGGGGTGTGAGAGGAGGGTCATATCCCAGGTGTTGGGTGAGTCCCTGAAACAGGCCGCCAAGTGAAGGTCCTTGGCTTCTCACAGGAAGGAATTCAAGAGCAAGCCATAGTAAAGTGAAAGCAGGTTTATTCAGAGAGATACACACTCCAGAGACAGTGTGGTCCATCTCAAGAGGTGAGAATGCCCCGAGGTGTGGGCGTGGCTAGTTTTTATGGGCTGGGTAATTTCATAGGCTAACGAGTGGGAGGAATATTCTAACTATCTTGGAGGAGGGGTGAGGATTTCCAGGAGTTGGGACACTACCCACTCTTTGGCCTTTTATGGTTGGCCTCTGAACTGCCATGGCACCTGTGAGTGTGACATTTAGCATGCTAATGTATTACAGTGAGCGTATAGTAAGGCTCAAGGTCTACTGGGAGTCATATCTTCTGCCATCTTGGGCCTAGTAGGTTATAACCAGTTTTTCTGGTATCCTGTTCTTCTTAATGGTCATGTCATTCTTTTAATAGTTGTGCCCTGCCCCCTTCCTTTCTGTCTTACTACAACCACGTGGCATAGCAAAATGCAACATTCCTGGACAAATCAGAATCAATTGAGAGGATGAAACCTACAAAGTTTCATCCCAAGAGTGATGGACTGGGGAAGGGAGAGAAGAAAATCCCATTCTAAAATGAAGGACCCCTATTTGAGGTCAATACAAGAAGTCTGGTTGGTTTATCCAGGTGAACTAGGGTCAGATTAGAGAATTGGATCCTTTAGCATCTGACTGTGCCTAGTTTGGGTAGAGAAGTCAGCAGTAAAGAGCACCAAACCAGGGTAGAAAATGATATCAAATGGTATTAAGGGAAGAGAAATGACTCAAGTTATTCCAGTGATATTGTTGAATTGTTCAGGTAGAAGTAAAATTTCAGACAGAAAGGAGCAGAGAAAAGTAATTGATCTAGAGATGCATGGACCTGCCAAGCAGCCCAGACAAAATCCAACCACAAAAATAAGAAAAGCCACGGAACTTTTGTATAATGGATGTCATTGCTTGAATCAACTGGGAAATCTTTGTTGGGGGACATTTCCCAAAACTTATTCCACACTTGACCTATCCTGGTTCTTGCCATTCACAGCTTCTCCTGCCCATTGGGTCTGCTTCCACCCATACTCTCTTGGGGGTGAAAGCCATTAGTTTTTCCTGACTTCTTCTGCCCTACCAGAAATTTTTCAACACAAAATTCTGGATGCCTTAGCAATCCTTTTCTTTAATGGAAAAAAAATTAAGTAGGCAGTGGAAATGATCTCTAGATTATTCAATGAAAGCATGTGCTTTTCTTCCCATTCACAAATTAGTGCTAACAGATTGTGCTGGTATGCTAATGCCTCCAAACACCCAGTAGAATAGCCATGAAGTATATCTTAGGAACTAGATGAACTTATTTAATAGAAGGAATAAACTGATGATAATCAAGATACTTTAAATGAAATTTTATTTACACAGCTACACAGAGACCATTGGTAGTACTACTCAAAAAGTTTTTGAGTACAACATTGCTGATTTGGGGTTCTCATATATTTAATACTTTAGAAACTTATATTTTAGTAGTTTGGTTTTTAAAGATTGCAGGAGCTCTGTATTGTCTTTCTGTCACTTCTAATCAGTGAGGGATTAGGAGCATAAAACAGATTAATAAAGGAGACATTCTGCACGTGATTCTGATTCAGCATTCTAAACAATCCCACTGGGACCATGGGAAAAGCCAGTGTAGTATTCTCTCTAGCTACAGTGAGAAAGTTGGAAGAGAAAACAAAGAACCTTCTTTTAAGAATAAGACAATTTGCCAATGCTAATCCTCAAAAATTGATCTTGAAAATTAAAATAAAACATAATATACAACCCACCCAATATGTATTATCAGCATATAAAACTTCTCCAATGAAATAATACATTTTGTAGAAATGATTTTTTAATAAATGCAGTGTAATAAAACACATTTCAAATTGGTCAAATTCTTTCCATCCCCAATGCTGCCACCATGGTCCAGACCACCATCTCTTAACTGGTCTCCTGCATGTAATAAAACTGTCATTGCTCTTCCTGCTGCCTTTCCCTTTAAAATCTCCGCATTGCAGTCAAAGTGATCTTTTTTAAAACACACATTTTATGTTAATCCTCTGCTTAATTTTTAATGTTACTACTTTCAGAAAAAAATAGTCATCTTTTTCATATTGTTCCTTTCTACCCTCCATTATCTTGAATATTTACATACACATCTTCTGAAGGAAGAGCAAACATCAGCTTTTGTACAACAAACAAAATCTAGACTTCTTTCCAAGGCTGGCTTTGGGTGGTACAGCTCCTGCTGTGCTTCTCTTGAACTTCATCTCTGCCAGATTATGCTGCAGTCACACTGGCCAATTTTCAGTTTCTGAGAAGCACCAAATGCTTTCACTCCTTAGGGCTCTTATTCTTGTGTTTTCATTTTCCCAGAACACTTTCCCCTGTCTCTTCAAATGTGGTTCACCCTATGGTTTTAGATGCTATCATCATCTTTGCTTTACAGATAATGAAACTGAAGCCAGAGAGATTAAGTAACTTGCCCAAAGGCTAATTAACAGCCAGTAAGTGGCAGAATGAAGACCCCAGTGACCTAACTCCAGATCCTGGGTTCTTCATCACAGTAAGACCTCTATGGTACCACCCTGCTGGTCTGATTCTCAGCTTAAATGTCAGGCCTTCTCTGATCCACTGTCTAAACTAGGCCTAGTAACCATCCTTGTTATCTTCTATTTCTTCCCTTATCTTCTCCCTCATACAATTTATCATAATTTGTAATTATTTATTATGTTAACTTGTTCATTTAAAAAAATTGTTCACTAAATTAAAAGATTTCTGAGAATAAGGCCAAAATGTGCCCAGTACATGGACTCTCCTTTCAACATAAGCACCGACAACATTTTTGCTTGAAGTTGCTGAGACCCGCTGGGAGGCCAGGCGGGTGTTAGACATGTCTGTAACTCTTGAAATGACACAAAGTCATTCAACGTATAATAACTGCTGTTTTCTGATTTTCATTCTGGTACCATCATAAGAGCCACATTACAAGGTTCTCTTTCATGCAGAAGGACTGAAAACAACAAAAACAAAGCAACAGAATTCTTTGGAATATTGAAGATAATCAGTTTTCTTCTGTTTTTAGCTTTTCTCCTTTTCTTCCCCAAATGCATCTGCTTCCTCCAATTTGCTCTCTTTTTTGCTTACGCTTCTTGGCACCATCCACTTGTAACCAGTTTCCAAAGCAGTGTTTCGGCAGAATCTTCAGACTCAAAATATTTTGGATTGAGGTTTAGGGAGGATCCAGATAGAACTCATTCTCTGAGTGAATTGACCTGGCAATATCGAAGGGCTCCCTTGAGCAGATGATTCTCTGAGAGCATCCATTAACAAAAAGCACAAAACACAAGCACAGAAACCCAGCAAGTATGATGTATTATTAAAGAGGGGTGGAGTGGGGGCATTTTTCTGACTGCTCACAGCCAGGAAAAATATTCCCCTAAACTGGCCCATTTCTCCTCAAAATGTCTGAGGTGAAATGGAGCATCCTTTGTTTTACGTAAAGAAAATAGTTCAGGAGGATGACAGTTTAGTGATATATGTCTTCATGGCCTAAAACTCAAAGGCCTGAGAAAAAAAGGTTAAAATTTAAGTAAAGTGAAGGACAGATAATTTAAAATATCACATTTATTTTCTCTTTAATTAATATTTTCTCTTCTTTCAATGAGAAGATAAAGTATAACTACAAGATAGAGCATGGGTAGGACAAAGGGGAAAAATGATGGGGGATAATGAAAGAAGTTTGTCTATAAATTCTATATGGGGAGAAATAACATTGCAGAGAATAATTTAATAGAAATTAAAATTCATTGCCTTCAGTTGAGTGTCTACCGAATATTTAGAAATATTTGTAGTTATTAGAAATCCCGATGTCAGTGGTAAAAGACATGGGTGTCTCAGTTTTTGTCCTAAATGAAGGTCAAAGTCAGATTGCACTTTAGACTTTCCAGTGAACAGCAGAATGTCAAGGGTCCCTCCCTTAAGAAAGTATAGTGACTGTCTAAGGACTGACACTAAAGAGAAATATTTGCACATTGCTAAAACTCTTTCTCCTTTTTCAGCAGGATAGAATTCCCATAGCTAGGTCATTACCTTTTTTTGACTTCTAACTCCCCATCTTTATACCATTTGTGAACATATTTGAGCATTGCACAAGGTGGGAGCAATATTTTCTCCACTAATTTCCATCTTTCATTTAATATATATATATCCTTTACAAAATTCTGATGACATTTTATTTGAAGTGTTCAAACTATCAGAAAGTCCCTAGGAAGAGGGTTTGAGGTTGGCACTGGATAAAAAGACAACCTTGAACTAATTTTAAAGTTTGCAATTAACAGAGATCACAATGTGGCAAGTAAAAGTTTTAATGATAGACTGGCCTAGGCCTTGAGGTAAATTATGCATAATTATTCATAACTGCTATTTTTGGCTTGCCTGATTTGTCCTAGACCTCTGGCTGAGGAAACAATTTGAAATAATTAGAGTACTAGTGCATTGACAGTGATGAATGAATTGAATACTTCTTGTGCCAAACATGGGTCTTGATAGGAAGCAGATAACTTTGGCGACTGTGGTATTTTGTTATTGGATCTCTGAAAGTAGAAAGTTTGTGTTGTTTTTGTGTGTGTGTGTGTAATTTTTATAGGTTGTTTTTCAGTCATTCTCTAAAGACTTCAGTCATTAAGAAGACTATGATTAAAAACAAACCAAAAATAAAATTTTAAAAAATTGTTGCTATAAAACTTCTACATTATTTATTTATTTATATCTAATTTTTGCATGCTCATTGTTGAGAGTTGGAACTGTGGTGAATATAAAGTAAATATAATTTCACCTTAATTAAGAAACTTCCTTTAAATTTTAATTTCATGGAAATTCTTTTAGTTTTTAGTATATTATATCATAACTGTAGTTAAGAAAAAGATGTACTGATAATGAAATAAATGCAATGCTTTTTGAAATAGAGAAATTTTAAATAATTAATACATAAGAATACTATGTATGTTTCTACATATTTCTTTTAGAAAGTAAGAACAAAATGGATATTTGCTGCATGCTAAATTCCTACTGCTAAGTAAAGAAGCCTTATCTTTATATATAATGATATTTGTATGTATGTAATAATAATTTTCAGTGATTGTAATAGATAAATGTTTGAAATAGAAAATGTTGAGTATCTCTCGTGCAGTTTTATCTTTATCAGAAGATAAAACTAGCAGAAAAATTAAAGAAAAGGAGTCTTAGAGACCTATCTTTTTAATTCATTGTCCATAAATTGTATAAAGCTCCTTTGTTAATTAAGCAAATACTCAGAAACACAATATATTCACATTTTTCAGTAGAATAAACACCAACAATTGTCTCTGTCTGGAGACAACAATTGCCTCTTGGCTGGAGATTTGGACAAACAGCCAGACAATCTTTGTTTTAATGAAAAAGCTTCAGCCCATTTAGGTCACCTGAATGCAAAATTAGACTTCTTTTTTCTAAAACCATAAAGTAATTTAAAAGTATAGAAAGACTGAATTTCCAGACAACCTTTGAAATTTATACTAGTTGAATTTTATTACTCTGCCAATGGTATATGTTATTTTCTCTATTTTAAAACAGTTTCTTAAGATATTCAAGCTTGCAGTGAAAACAGTATAACTTTTTCAGGTAGAAAATATATATTTTTATATTATACATATTACTTGCACCTTAGCTATGCTTCTGAAATGCTAAGTCTAATCCAATTGTATTATTCTTTATTACTTTTAACCATGATGAAATTATTTAAATGATGTTGCCTTTTATATACAGGATAAACTACAATCTTAAATAATCTACACATAAAATATATCTACTCATTTGCTAATTGCTGTATATAATAAAACAATTCTTTTATGTAACTCTTACCCCAAATGAAGAGGAAAAATGCACATATGTCACCATATGGTTTTTTCTGTGTATTATTAGGTATCATGTATTTTGAATGCTGTGTCCCTGAACTTGAAAAACTGTTTTGCAGGGTCACTAGGCCATAAAAAAAGAGGTTCCTTTCAAGTTAGTTCTTCTGCCATTTTATTCTTTGGTTTACAACCTAAATGTAACACAGCTTGTTTTACTGAGATGTAAATGATAGTTCACGATCTTAACTTTGGTTTGGATTCACATTTTCTCATAGAAATTGTAGCATTGAGTCTGCTTTTCCTGAAGAACTTTGTTAATTAGAGTGTCCCATAAGGCTACTTACTGGTGGTGATGGAAAGAGTCAAGTGAGTGATTTTGGAAATCAGTAAACTTTAATATTGAGATTAGCCTCATAAAAGGAAGATTTCATTACAGAAGTAGAAATACTAAAGTCGAGACATGGGGATCCTTGGCTTAGTCTATTTCATTTTCTTCATAAGTAGCTTACTATATTGGATTACCAGCCTTCAAGGACACTTTACTCTGGCTCTCCATCCTGATGGAATGGAACAGCAGTACTCTGGTAGTGGAGGTATCCCCTGGTCCTTTGAATACACACATTTTGGGGGTGAAATGTGGCCAAGGAGCTGATGGCATGTGAACTGCCATCTTCTACAGTTTGCTTGTGTGTCTTCCAGAACACCTCTCTCTACTAAAGGTAGAGCAAGAAGATAAACAGTGGGATCCTGAGCCCAAATAGAAATATTGAATGAATCCTAAATCTGAATTACAAGAAAAGATTTCTTGCAAAATAATACATGAATGCACATTGCTACTGTTACTTTTGTTACTGTTACCTAGAATTAAGTTCAGTAGTTCACTTGCCTAACGGGTCATTAAAAATAAAAGATGTTTACAGCATGAAAAGCAAATGTTTACTTTTTATAACCCTGTTTCAAAAATTGCATTCTGATACTTTTTCTCAGCTGCATAGCGAAGCAAACCCTTTAACAGATTTGACCCTACAAAAAGGGATTGTTTAGCATCACCACATGGGCACCTATTTGCAGACTGGTACAAATTGGCCTCTGCATTACATGCAGATTTCAATGCTCCAAGTTTATGAGTTATTTCAAAAACTGTATAAAGAAGGAAGCATTTTACCCTCTAAATTAAAGTGAAATGTTATACCAGAGGTTTACCCATTCCTGTTAAGTTCCTTATGACAGGATTTTAAAAAGCACATCATATTTACCAAATGCCTTTTCTCATTGGAAGCCAGGCAGATTCAATTTCATGGCAACAGCCCAATATTGAAATCTATGAGAACAGTAATTTTTCAAATTGATTATCACTAATCAGCACTAAAGAAAGAGTTGCTGTCTTTTTTAAGGCAGAAACAGTGAATTCTGACATAAAATGTAGCAGGTGGTGAGTATGATAGGTTTTTTCTTATAACATAAATTGATATTTAATTTTGAGGCTTATGTTGAGTGAATATGGTGGGACATAAGACTCCATCTCACATTTGTTTTATTCTAAGAAAATGGCAAATGATGACATAATGGGCAAGAAAATTCTTTTATAATTTATTTCCTTCACTAATTTCTTAATTGCTTCAGGCTACAACCTCAGGCAGGGCTTGTTTCCAAAATGGCATTATTTTTTCTTATGATATGATTTTTCACAGTCTCCCCAAAAATGTCTTGTTATTTGGGCAGATGGTCAAGGCTCTGCCACAGTACGGTGGAAATCCTCCCAAAGGAGGGAGTTGAAGGAAGGGTAACACACAACCATAAGACCAAAGGTCCTTGGCTTCACTTAAAAATAAAATTGCCACCTCCTGGTCGCAACAGTCATGTTTAAATGCAAGGCTCATGGAGATGTGCATGTCATTGATAACATTTCCCTCGGGGCACTGTGTGAGCCTGACTGTAATCTCTGCTTAGACAGAAGCCCTCTGTTTGGGTGGAAGGCATTTTAAAGCAGTTTTCTGTGAGATAGATTGCAATTTCTCCCATTCGCTTTTTGTTTCTCCTCCCGAACCAACTGCCCCTTCCTTTCTCCTCCCCCATCCACCCCTTTAAGTTTGAAGCCATCAATTCATGTATTTAAATGTCCTTGGAAACTGAAAGTAATGTAGAAGGTTATTAGCATATTGTTATACATGTTAATGGCCTGACACCAAGGATGGGCTTTTTCTTTTATGGGTGTTGTTGTGAACATTACCGGTTTAAATGGGGAAAATCTTCCCCATTCAGAGTGTCGCCTTGGCCCTTCATTCACTTGTCAGGAGCCCATTGTGTGCCCAAACCTTGTCAGAGGCTTCTAGAGGGTTAGTGGCAGCAGCTTGCCATTGAGAGCTGGGAAGAGGGGTGTTGGGGACCGGGGAGAGACTGGCCTAGGCAGCCAGGTGGTGGCCAACTGGCCAGTAACTGACAGATAATTTAACCTAACGAGGCTGTACAGTCAGGCCTGCGTTACAAAAGGCCCACATGTGTCCTTCGCAAGCTTCATTAACTCTTTTGGCCAGGACTATACTCCTCTGACATATTAATTAGTTGCAATGCTTTCTCATATTCCAACTTAACCTTTCCATTGGTCACTCAAGTGGATTCACGGGAAGCTATTAGAATAAATATATGCAAAATTACTGGGAAAAAATAACTGTAAGAGGAAGAACATATTCCCTACCACTGGACTGATTTTATATGAAAAAATATATGTAAAAGGAAAATGAGTGACCATTAATATTTTACTCAGAAAAGTTATCTATTCCATATTGTTAATAAAAATAGGACATCAATTACTATGCAATTATGTGCTGATAGGTATAAAACTGTCTTCCTTCTCTGTAGTGAAAAGAAAGGTAAATACTATAAAACAATATTTTGAGGCATTTTAGACTATCTTAGTGCCCAGAGTAACCTGACCTTGGGATTATAAATTGATTCAAGGTTTTGAGTAATTTTTACAAGTTAAAAAAGTCTTAATAAAAGAAAGCTATTATAAATGTTTTCTAAATTATAAAAAGTTTAGAGCATTCAGAACCTGTAAAAATGTTTCAAATATGTATATAGGTAGATATAGATATATGTATAAACATATTTACTGACAAAAAAGTGATGAGTTTTTTTGTGTTTAGCCTTGGCTACTTTATATTACATAAGGAAGCCCCATGTGAACTATGACAGTATAGATGCATCAAGTATTGAATTTAATGATAGATGAGCCTAATTTGTATTTTTTGTTTGTTTTGCCTATAGAACATTTCTTGGCAGAGATGGTCTATAGATACAAATTAATTTAGAAAAGTCCAAAAGCCAAAAATGCATTTTATATCTCTGCTCTTGGTAAGCAATAAATCTTCAATGATATAATACTTCTCACAGCAAATTAGTCACTTGTCAAGTCCATTGAGAGCGTAAATTCAGTCTTGTTTCATCATTTTATATCTTGTGATTTTTTTCCAACTTAAGCAATGTTTTATACTGTAGTTAATTTAATATTCCACAGAAAATAAAAACCTACAAAGGAACAAGTACAATGTGTTATTTGTGTACTTATCGTTAAATATATGAGTTCTCATTAGCTGTGTAAAATCAATAATTCTAAAAGTAACTTTTGCCATCCTTTTAAGCTGCATTGCTAGGGAGGGAGAAGTTGTGTTTAAAACCTGGTCATGAGCACTGCCCTTACTTACTTTTCAGTCAGCCTAGTTATAATATTCCAAGCAGTAGTTAGTTATTAAGTTACCCTTAATTTTCAAGTTACTCTTATTCAGGCTGATTCTAAAATAAGTATAGTCTAAGCAATTATTGAGGTTTAAACCTAGATTGGTTAGTTTTAAACTATAAAAAAATTAAATACTGTCACAGTTTAAGGAAAAAACAATGATTCCCCTCAAACATGGGCTAATGTTTCCTAAACAGTGTTCAATAACACATAGACTGACTTCAAAAAATTGGTGGTTAGTGCTGGCAGTCTGGTGGCATCCTGTTCTCAGGTGACCTCACATGTGTATGTTTTGAGGTGTGTGTTTTGGAGGAAAAGGGTTGGTATTGAAGGTAGAAGCAAGAAAACATTGTCCAGCTACCACAGAGAACAAACTCAAGAAGAATGTTTGTAAGAAAAATGAGTAACAGAGATGAGTTGTAATAGTTTTAATTTCAATTTATGTTTATGTTTGATAAATAGTCAAAAATTATGTATAGAATCTGTCCATGAAAACTGCAAATTAAATATTAAGGAGGCTAGGGCTTTTGTGGCAGTAGTAGTTACCTTCTCCTTGGCCCTAGGTGTTCTCATAAATTTATATAGCAATGAAATAAAGATGATAATGCCTGTCTTTAGAAGTGTGTGAGTCTTCTTCACAGTCAGGAGGAACTCTGAATAGAACTGATTGAGGCAGAATGTGGGTGTGGCCATTATGAGTATTTCAGTACGGTTTTTATTAAGGAAATGAGAATATTTACAGTTAAATGCAATGAACTTATTATCTGTGGGTAGATTGGGTCTGTTTGAGTTTGTTTTTTAACCCATTTCCAAACAGTGTGTTCACATATAATTTGCACATCACTTCAGGAAGTAAAATTATGGAAAGATTGGTTGGAGAGAGTATATTTGCACTATGTTCTAGCAAGTCCACCATTTTTCTAAGAATCTCTGTCTTGAATGCAAATTAGAATTTATTGGTACCCTTAATTTTCAAGTTATAAGCTGGAACCAACAGTCTTGGAAACACCTATCTTGATGAAAACTTATTCCTTTTTTCTTAAGCATCAGATGAAACTATAAAACAAATATCAGAGTATGATGTCTATAGAGCTGGTAATACTTTATAAAAGCAGAAAATTTGGAGAGAACTTACACTAGTCAATTTAATCAAATGCCAATAATTATAAGATTTTCTGATCCTGCTTTTTTAAAAAAAATCAAATCAAGCTTTGTAAATCTGACAATGACAGCATTTGCAAAAAAAAAAAAAAAACATGACAGCATTTCGTGATACTGGTTTTGTTGTCTCAGTTTAATTAGAGGCATATAATAATATCATTCTCTGGTCCTGCATAATTCTTTTTCAGTTAAACCAAGCTTTGAAAATCTGATGACAATAGGTTTTGTAAGGAAAAAAAAAGTGATAGTATTTTTAAAATTTGACCCTGAACCTTTCATCTGAAGAAATAAACATGAGTTGGTTGTATTTGGCAGTAGAATGTTGTCTTTGAAAATATGCCCTTTTTATTTGATGTGATCCAAAATAATGCTTAAACAAATTGGGTCACAAGTGCCAGCACTCGATAATTTAAACTGTTGTAAAAATGGTTGGTGTTTACAAGTACAATTTGCTCCAGGAATATTTGGCACTCCTTTAAGTTGGAAAAGTGTCAATATTTTATGATATATTTTATACCAGCCATACTCAGATTGCAAGATCTGTTCCAAGTACAAGCTCTAGACAACTTTATTCACTTAAAGTTGTGATTTACAGGTACAATATAGTTACTGGTTATTTATTAAAGCACATCATTTTAAAATACTAAAACACAGGAATGGGCAAATATATATATAGAGAGAGAGAGAGAGAAAGAGAGAGGTTTATTTTGAACCATGTTGAAATATTAACTTTTAAAATCTTCTACTGAAATAGTAAAGTTTTGTTTTCTTCTAATGGACTTGTAAAATCACTATTCCTAAATATTAGTTTGCAAAATTATTCCATTTTAAATATTTTATTCCTACAAGTTTGTTAAAATATTTTTCTTAAAGGAAAAGCTGCTTTCTAAAAATTTCCTTTTGGTTTCTGAACCATGCCTATGATTTTATTCTGGTTCTTTTGTATTCCGACATTCCTCATGTTAAAAAAGAGAAGACAGAGGAGACAGAGGAGGAAGGGGGGGAGTGGGAAGAGGGAGAGGATGAAAGAAGGTGGAGAGAGAGGCAGAGGAGGGCATGATTATTCTATTCTCCAGGACTAAATTTCTCCTTCTAATTCAGTTTAATCTGTTTTGTTTTGTTTTTTTAAATTGGTTTTGTTTTGGTCACCACCACCTCCAATTGATGCCAACTTGAGGGCAACTTTTTTCTTATTTTATATTCAAGTTCCATATTAGTTTTGAGAGATATTTTAAATATTCTAATACAGAAACTAAATCTTCCAGCCTTTTCTTATTCCATTTCTGTGTTTGTGATGCAAATCTCAATGCAGTCCAATTTGGGGATATCAGTAGCATGGCACAGTAGAAAGATTATGTCCAAGTTAAAAACCTTGGAGATATCTTTTATCCACTGACTCTTTATTCTTATCCTAGTCATTCAATCTTTCTTACTCTCAGTAAATTCACTTGTAGAATGAGAGTAATAACACATCTCACAGAATTGTATGTGACAGTATTTTGTAAAGCGCTTTACACATATTAGCTGCCTTAACTCTAAGCAATATTTAAATTGCTTAGAGCGAGGCATGTTATAAATGTAGTTAACTATAATATATAAATAAATGTATAATAAAATATTTTCACTGTCAGAATTTGTTGTGTAAGTTACTTGGAATTTATTTGGAATGCACTGTAGGAAAATGAATGAAGGGAATAAATAAAATTCAAAAATGACTTTCAAAATATATAATTTTGATTTGTATGATAATTAAAGACATACAAATATTGTTTTTAGTGTTTTAGACACTCATGCAAACAACAAATATACACAAAACACAGATACAGGTATCTACAGGTATCTACACACATACACAAGATTTTTCTAGACACTGAGAATAAAAAACAAAACAAAACAAAAAACACTTGCCTACGTGTAGATAGCATAAAGGGCTCCTGTGTGTGTGTGAGTGTACCACTTTTCATAATCATTCAGAATTTTCCTAAATACTGAGGGTAATTTTTCTTCTTATATCTGATTCTATAGCTTATAACAGACATTTTTACCTCTAAGCATGTGCAGAATGCTACCAGCTACCTGACAGCAATTCTCTGCAGCAGGTCTGCAACAGACACTTGTCTGGGTGTTGTGCATGCCTTGGTGTGCTCTGACAACTGAGTGTTGAAATCTCTGGGGGGCTTCCAGGAGCGACTGCAAGTCTGATGCCTTGGATTGCCTGTCCGCATTTGGAACTCTATCAGTAAAAAAAGATTTCTCTCTCATGCATCTGCCTTCTCTTTTCTGATTTGATGTTCTCTCCCCAATTGGTAAGATTTCAGTCAGCAACTTCAAAGACTGACACAGGCTGACAGCACAATGCAGATGGGTAGGGTTACCTTTCTCCCTTTCTCTTTGGATTTCATTTTTGTCAACATTTTTTGCAATTGTCAATTAGGTTTAAGACTTGGTTTGTTACAAAAGGGTTTTGAAAAGCCACTCAAAGTGCCAGAAAATGTGAAAAAAAAAAGCAAATAATCAAGTGTTAGTTCAAATTAGTAATTGCAAATTACATGCACACTTTTATCACAGCATGCTGTACATCACCCTGTGGGTAATTTAAAGTGTCGTGTTGTCCACAGCAGTCCGTGTGTTCTATATTTGTATTCTGTGTTTTCTGCTGCCTACTTTATTTTCTCTTCTTCCACTTCTCTTTCCCTTATTCGTTTTAGTTCTCTCCCATTTAGATATTGTGCAATTCAAGGAAATGTTATTAATTGATTAATTTATGAAACCAGAATTTTCCAAAGAAACTTGAGGCATAAAGCAAAAATATAATGTCAAAGATAATGAAAACAATACTCCCCAAAAGGAATAAAAGTATTGGAGGAAAATCCCAAAATGTGGACTATATTGATATCTATTTAATCAAGTATATTTCTAGTTTGGATTTTACCAAAATATTGAAACCAATATTTTAACCAGCATTGAAACTTCATATTGTATATGGATGGTCTTGAAATATTGAGAACAATCATTTTATTAAACCACCTCAAGGTGTACTTCCTTTAGCATTATGAATCATAAATTACTCTTAATTAGATGTGAACAATATTTTGAGGGCTCATAATCAAGAGGCACATGTAGCCTTTTTTAATATGTGAACATTTCAATTCATTTTTAAGTTATTTATTACAAGTTATATTTTTAATATCTGTCTGGATGTTCCAGTTTTCATTGTAGAAAGATAGGACTAATATATAAAAGAATGCTATTAAATAACTTATAATTTCACATATATTATGGTTGATTTAGGAATTAGAAATGAAAACCTGTCTGTGGAGTCATATGTCTTTGCAAACATGCACCAAATGTTTTAAAAGAAATTATTGTTCTGAAATTTTAGACCTTGGGAAATAATGACCCCTATGAATCCATCATTTATTACTGTAGATGGTATATCTGTGAAGTTCGTGGATTAGAATAGACCTTGCTTTAGTTATTTTACATGTATTGGAAAATATATTTTAAGGATTTTTGTGTTGTAGGTATTATTAATTATTTTTGAATAATACAATTTGATATTTAAAATGATAATTTCAAGACTGTTACATCTTAAAGGAGCCACATTTTTAAAAACATTTGAATACCTTAACTTCTATTTGCTGAGATGAATAAGAATTTCATATTTAGGGATAAGTAAAGAAAAAATAAAGGATATATTTTATATCAATTGCTGCTTGTCAGTACCATCTGAATCTTGAGACTAAAACTTTTTCTGTGTGCTTAAGGTCCTAATTTTATTGCTTTTGGTCATGGTATATCATACCGTAATAAGATAGTCAATAAATATTTGTGGTATAGAAACTACAGGTGTAATGTATTATTAATATGTAATGCCTTTCAAAATATATCACTTATATTTTATTATAAAATTAATTTGCATTCTCCCTTTTTTTAACCTGAAGAAAATAATTTCTTTATCCTCTATAAGCAGCCATTTTAGGAATGTTATTTTGATTTCTTCCAATGTTAAGTTATTTCATGTGCATTTTCATGTTTTACCAAAGATCCAAACAAAAATTGTGAAATGATATTGGAAAGAGAAATGATTTGGGAGTCTAATTAATATGTCTCTAGTATTGTTCCTAGTGTAATGCTGATCTCTGGTCTCTCTACCTCTGATCCTTCCCTCAATTATCACATTGGAGTGAGGTGTAGACAGGGTTATCAAAGAAGGGATTTTCAGTAAGTCTAATTAAAGAAAAAGGAGGGGAGGTCTAAGAATGAGTTACCATCTGACTTTATTTCTGAAATAGTAGAACACATACTCCATCATCTAAGAAGAAGGAATTCAATTGATCCATACTGAGTCTCTTTATGATCTTTGGTCCAGGCTGGTCCACGGAGAATGTAAAAGTAAAAAGTTTGAACTTTCTCTCATCTTTTTTGTTTGGATTGAGGTCCCTGATGGGGCAGAGCAGGGAACTATGTGGTTAACTGTAGTGAAGACAGCCTTTGAGCCAGTGCTAAGTGTTATGTTCAAATGCTGCCAATATTTTTAAAGTCTAACTCCAAAAAAAAAAATCTTCAAAAAACGTGGACAATGAAATCCTTGTCTAGCTCCTTTTTTACTTTTTCCTATTAACACATAGAGTCACAAACCCGTGTTACCAAGTCAAACACACTCACACTTGTAGATACATGTTCCCAGCAGGGTTTCATTTGTGCTTAGTGCTGCGGTTTGGTGAAAAACCCTCTCATGTGTGTAGTTGTTTTCATTTTTGAGCTTGTCACAGCGTGAAATCAGTGTCTCACTGAGAGCAGTTTTTCTTTTTTTCTCTTTTTAATACCCTGAGACTTAGAGGGTAAGTAATTTGAATGTCTGAATATGCAGAAATATAGCTCGTATGGTTTATTTATTTCTATTAATTCCTATTATCAAATAATAGAAAAGTTACAGTAAAACAATGTGATGTGTAGTTGAAGATGTTTGGGAAACCTGTTCTTTTTGTTTCCATGTTTTTCTAGGGCAGAGTGAATAATTTCTTCCTTAAAAATCTACAAATGCATGGTAGATTATAACCAATTATAAGATATCAAAACAGCTATGCATTCAAAAAAGAGTCTCGATTACAGCCCTCCCATTTCTTCCGTATATCTAAAATATCTTAGCTAGACCAGGCTTGAATGTGAAAATGTTTATGCATTGTTGTTCAAACAATTCCAATCCCGATGTTTCTATCTTTTGTAAGTTTTCCACTCTACCAGAAACTGAGTCAGGAGTTAATTTCTCTTGATTTTCGAAGCTGTACACTCAGTTCTCTAAAAAGAAAGATGAGACCATACCCTTAAATTTATAATGTGTATATCTGCTGACTGGCATGTGACAGGAGCTATGGTTAGAAAGCCACAGCTCTATGATGCTTTGGGTCAAATGTTGTTTTGACATTATGCTTACTTTACAGTAATCGGCATATTAAACTGAGGAGAGTTTGCTCATATATGCAAAATGCAAAGTATGAAAAGCAGCAGTTTAGTAGCATTATAGGGCCAAGCAAGGTTAAGGTTTGCTTGCTTTGTGGTGCAGCTGATAAAACAACTGGACTGTTTCCAAGATTCCTTGACTCCAGCTTTGTCATTTATTTTTCTCTGTCATTATTTTTTAAGGGGGAAAAAAAAAGACTTATTTCCATGAAACTCTGAGGTGGTAAACCTGTACTTTACATGAAAGAAAAACATTTTCTTGCAAGTGAAATCCATATGGAAATACTCCAGCAAGTTCAGTTTGTGTAATTTGTTAAGACTTACTTATATAGGAGGAGCTAAAATAATTTCCATAGTTAAAAAAAAGAAAAAAAGAGAGATTTTGTCACAGTCTCTTGACCAAGATATGGACAAACCAAATGAATGGTTAACCACTTTAAACAGAACATTTTCCATACTCTCTAACATATAGTAATTAAAATTTGCTTTCACAGTTTTGAAAATGCTTCTTTGTATGAAACACTAATGCTCCTATATTATAATCGAGCAATTTGTGTTTGAAAGACTTAAAATAATCTCCTAGTTTTGTTATTTAAACTACTCCCTTAATCTGTCTGTTTCTGTTTGTACTGCAGTTCATTCTTTTTAGAGTTTCACTGAATTTACATGTATTTATTGGTGTCTACCATGTCCTCAAAATTGTAGGAGGTGTTTTGAAGAACACAGAAAAATTCCTGAGGAGTTTACATCTAGCCGAGTACATATAACAAAGATATATTAAATAAATGAATAATGCCATACTATCTGGATCTTCTGATTTTTACTGAAGAATTTTTTTTTCTTATAGCAAAAGGGAGCAATTATAGACTGTGTCATATAATTGTGTTCAGTTTTGTACACTGATTGAAATTTTTGAAGAGACAGACATTTAAGTGGACCTACTTGATAGGTTATAAATACCCATCTTAGAAGAGGATGCAGCCAAACAAACTAGAAAAATAATTAAAAGACAATGTGATGGAGTTAATAGTGGGGAGAGATGTTGAGACAATACCGTGTGTCTTAAACCTGTTTGAGTTTCTAAATTTTTAGTGCCTCAGTCAATAAGCGTTCCTTAAATGTTGTTCTCCAGTATTATAAGGTATCATAAGGTATCAGTACTGGTGACATAATTTAAGAAGTATGGGGCACAAAGAAAATTCCATGTTCAAAAATTATGAACAATTTTAACTTGATGACAACAAAGCATTAAACCAAATGCAGACCCCTTTACGCACAGAGGCCCACGCAGCTGCACTGATCACATGTCCCAAAAGCTGGCACTGAAAGCATGGTAGAGTGATAGTCTCCAAAGTAAAACCTGGTTTCCAGTTCTTCAAATGATTATTCCTTGGCAAAATACTAGTACCTTCTTTAAGGGTTGCTGGGAAGATTAATGAAATACTGCATAACACTGTTTAAGCAGCCATGGGCATTTAGAGACCATTTGACAAATGATAATTCTTATTTTCCATTCTATGTTAGCTTTATTGCACTATAATTTTTCTCTTATTTACTGACCATACAATCATAAATTTTCCCTCTCTTCTACTCCTTTTCCTCCACTTTTCTTTTCCATGATTTTAATCAGCTTCCCCCAATAATCCCTTTCATTGAAAAATAAATACTGGTCTCCTGCCAGCCTTTATTTCCTACAGCTAGGGCATACTCAGTGATGGCACTTTACTGTCCCAATCATCCCGCCGTTCTGAGAACATTTTTTCATAAAATTCTCTTGCCATATGTGAAAGATCAGTTCAGGAATGTATAATTGCTAGCAGGGTAGTCTGTGCAGTACAGAAAATATGACTTCATCGTGGAGAGTAGCCCAGTCACTGAAGTTTGAATGTATCAGGGTGTCCTTTAAAAATAAGATGTAGGAATGCACTGATAGTTCGGTATAGGAGATTTTATAGTTTGACTAGAAGTTGAATTGACTTTCCATATAGTCCGTGTAGAATTTTACTTATATCAGTCGTTTCAAAAGATACAGTTTACATTATGCCAGGAAGAGGAAAATGTTAAAGTCTGTTGAATAATAAAAGGAAAAGTCAGTGTATATACAGTACACAATTTGAATAGGAAAAGTACAGCTTAAAGTTTTTAAAATTATGGGTATTAAATTTGTGTGTGTACATGAGTGTAATTCTTTTTCTTTACCTGGCAATAGAATATAGGTGAAAATTGAGATATAACCAACACAAACTCAGCCTGTCTTTCTACTTCTGTAACAGTATAAGGGAGTTAAGATGTTCTCCACTCACTTCTTCCTAGGGAACCTTAGAAAGATCAAAACCATCTTTATAATGATGTAAAAATCTACACATTACTGTTTTACAGATCACATGGTATATGTTACTTTGTTTTAAAATGTTTTGGGAACTTCCCCGGTGGCGCAGTGGTTAAGAATCTGCCTGCCAATGCAAGGGACCCGGGTTCTAGCCCTAGTCTGGGAAGATCCTACATGCTGAGAAGCAACTAAGCCTGTGTGCCACAACTACTGAGCCTGTGCACCACAACTACTGAAGCCCGTGCACCTAGAGCCCGTGCTCCGCAACAAGAGAAGCCACCGCAATGAGAAGCCCATGCACCACAACGAAGACCCAACGCAGCCAAAAAATAAAATAAATAAATTTTAAAAATAAAATTAAAATTTTTATTTTTATTTTTTTTTAACATCTTTATTGGAGTATAATTGCCTTACAATGGTGTGTTAGTTTCTGCTTTATAACAAAGTGAATCAGTTATACATATACATATGTTCCCATATCTCTTCCCTCTTGCGTCTCCCTCACTCCCACCCTCCCTATCCCACCCCTCTAGGTGGTCACAAAGCACCGAGCTGATCTCCCTGTGCTATACAGTTGATTCCCACTAGCTATCTGTTTTACGTTTGGTAGTGTATATATGTCCATGCCACCCTCTCACTTTGTCACAGCTTACCCTTCCCCCTCCCCATATCGTCAAGTCCATTCTCTAGTAGGTCTGTGTCTTTATTCCCGTCTTGCCCCTAGGTTCTTCATGACTTTTTTTTTTTTCTTAGATTCCATATATGTTAGCATATGGTATTTGTTTTTCTCTGTCTGACTTACTTCACTCTGTATGACAGACTCTAGGTCCATCCACCTCACTACAAATAACTCAATTTCATTTCTTTTTATGGCTGAGTAATATTCCATTGTATATATGTGCCACATCTTCTTTATCCATTCATCTGTTGATGGACACTTAGGTTGCTTCCATGTCCTGGCTATTATAAATAGAGCAGCAATGATCATTTTGGTACATGAGTCTTTTTGAATTATGGTTTTCTCAGGATATATGCCCAGTAGTGGGATTGCTGGGTCATATAGTAGTTCTATTTTTAAAATAAAAATTTTTTAAAAATGATAAAATGTTTTTAATGACATTTATCTATGATAAATAACTTGGTCTTTGGATTAAAATACACAAAGCCAGCACTAAAACTTGTTAGAATGTCGGACATTTCTGAACCTGAAAGGAAAACTGATTACAAATGTGATTTTATTTTTAGTATTCAGAAAGGTAATTCTTGAAGTCAGAGTCCCAATATAATTTAAAACCATCTGAACTGTTTGGTGATGTACCCTGATAATTAAAACAATTAATTAAATTAATACACATAAATTGAATATCTCATATATTTCCCCCTACCCCACATGTTTTCTGAGCCCTTGAGGCGTGTTTATCCCATTTTGGATAGTCCTTGCTATGGGGTAAATGTTCGTGTCCCCCTGAACATTTATATGTTAAAGCCTGAATCCCCAGCGTGATGGGATTTGGAGGTGGGCCTTTGGAAAGTAATCACGTCATGAGGATGGAGGCTTCTTGAATGGGGTTAGTACCCTTATAAGAAGAAACATGAGAGATGGTCTCTCTCTGCTGTCTGCTGTGTGAGGATGTAAAATGAAGATGGCTATCTGTAAATCAGGAAGTGAGCCCTCACTAGACACTGGGTCTGCTTGTGCCTTGATCTCAGACATCTCAAAGTTTCAAGAACTGTGAGAAATGAATTTTGTTGTTGAAGCCACCTAATCTATGGTAATTTCTTATAACAACTCAAGCTAAGACAACGTGGGATTATGCTGTTGGTTGGATCTGCAAGATTTGGTCTTTTCTCAGGGCTGCAATTAGGTCTTCTCTTACTGTGCCACCCCATCAAATACCTAAAGATATGTTAACATTATTCTGATCACAGTGTGTCTTAAACCCACAGGACCATAATATTTTAATATTTTCAATCTTGCACCTTTCTTTCTCTATCACTGAAGTCATTAATCATTGTCTAAAGTTCTGAAATATCATACACATAACACACACACACACACTTTCCACACAACTAATTTTTCTCTGTGGTGATTTAATCTACTTAAAAAAAAAAAGAATTTGTTTAAAGAAAACAGATGTATTCTAGTCCTTTTCTGTTATTATGATGATTTCTTTTCAAAGAGTTTATGTTCCTTTTACTTTATGAGAAGAAATCTTGAATTTTCAACTCTATACATTTTTGAGTGACTTATGAAGTAGCTGTCATTTTTAGGAATTGGGAAATAGCTACAGATTTTTATACTGGAATCCTAACTGAAGTTCCTCTGAAAAACTCTAGGCTTGTATGTAATCATGACTGTAAAAGTTTGAGATTCTGTGTATTAAATAAAATTATTGAAATTTAAATGATCAATTAAACATCCTATGAATATAAAAAGGTTTTGTATGTAATTTTTACAAACATTTTCATGTGTCAGTTTTTCTTGCTCTTCTTTAAAGATTTGACCTTTTTCTTTTAAAATATTCACTTGATTCAGAGCAACATTTGGAACTTTAAGGATGTTGGTATTCTTCAAATGTTTCAAGGACCAAATAGTTACAGAGATCACTGGCAAAAGATGATAGTCTTTCCCGCTCAACTTAATCTCAGATAGTTGGAAATTGAGAGTACCAGTTCCCCTCAGGGAGTTATTTTCCTTTGCATTCAGGAAGCAAACATGAGGATAAGCATGTAAAAGTAGTTGAGTGGCTGGTTGATTTGTTTGAGTGACTTCATCAAAACTGATCCCCCTGAACAGCAATGGTATCTTAGTACATTCCAGGCCACAGGGATTTTGTGGCATCAAAACCATTGCACTCGATTTGTACTTAAAAGACCTCGATTCACTGGGTTGGTGGTTTATATTGGCATTAATCTAATTACATTCCGGTTGTTATGAATTTAGTTTAGATATGCCATAAGTGATCCTACTTTCAATAAGCATATGCAGAAATTACAAAGTAGCAGTCAGTAGAGGACTTCTAAAATAAACAAGCATTGGAACAACCAAACTCTTATGTTTTTCAAGAGTATAATCCAAAATATAAACATATGCTGAAAAAGCTCTTCAAAAAATCAGTGAAAGATTTTTCATGACACTCAAATTTTTTCATGCCAGAATTCCTGCTATCCATTGTGATTGCTATAAAAAATTAAACAATCCTCTTGAAAATGGAATCTTTTTACCCTTTTCCTCCTGCTTTTCTAATAAGGCTGGATGTTTTATAGCAAGATGATGATGGAGAATCAGGTGGGAAGATACGGGTCTCCGTGTATGTGCACCTGTTATCAGGGGATGGCTGAGAACCTAAACCTAGAAATGTTATGCTGTCTCTTGATATGTAATTCAAAGTAAAAGCAGTATCAGTAATATAATTATAAGATAGGTTAGCAAAGTTCTAGCTTTTCCCCTGAAAATAACTTATTTATTTTTTTCTTTTGAATATATCAAACATCTTTTTAGATTTTGGAAATTAAAAAAACCCCACAAACTAAAAGTTTGGTGAACCTGCTGTTTCCTAGGTAGATGTTGATCTGTCTGATGGCTAATCCATCACTAGTGGATGAATTAGGCGTTTAACCAGCTAAGTATGCAGAAAGGGACTTTTGTTTGATATATATATCTAATAGATGGGAAAACAGAGACTTCAGGGTCGTTAAGTAATTACCAGATGTCACACAGACATTGCTAGAAACAGAATTCAGGTCTCTCAATTGTTCAGTTTCTTATCACACTCACTCCCTGCCTCCCCAATATTTCAGAGTTAGCTAAAGGACTATATCTTCTACATCTTTTCTAGGGCTAAAACTTGGGAGAAGTTTGGAGTAGGTGGGGTTTGAAGAATGTGTTTTGTTTCTCCAGTTATAGTCTCTCATTTTTCAATTCATGAGGGTCCTCACACTCTCCACACAGCCTGCCCTTCCACCGTATATACTATCAGAGCATTCTTGGTTTGGATCATCACACTATTATGCAAATGGCAGTTTGGGTTTGATACACTCTCACACTCAGGGATGCGGCCATTTGCAGGGACAAGCAGTCTGATTTTGTTGAAATAATGACTTAAGAGTGGAATTTCTGTCATCTTAAATAGTGGTTTTTTGAGAGGAAGATCACCTTCTTGTCAATCAGTCAAATTTAAAGCATATAAAAACCTTTCTTGTTCCCAAGAAAGGCCCTTTTCTCCCTCTGTCCGTCTCTCTCTGTCCCTCCCTCCCTTCCTTCCTTCCAAGGGGCATATTTCTAGAAATGAAAACCTAAATCACAATATTACATTTTTGATTAGTACAGTTAGTGGCTCCATCTTACTTTCATGTAAACCTCTCTGTAGAATCTCACTGTATTATCAAGAGATACTAATCTATCTTGACACTAGACTGTGACTTCCTCAAGGGCTTAATAACCTTTACCTTGTCTGAGAGGCCCAGGGACCTGTCTAAATACCTCTGTTCACCCGTATAATGGTGTAAGCTTTCCCTATCAGTAAATGCCCCCCGTTTAATAAAATGTAGACCAGATGGTAAGCTTACAACTCACCTACAGCTTAGTTTACATTTTTTTCTTAAAAAAAGGTTTTTTTTATTATTATTTCAGAAGAAAAACTGCTTAAACTCATTTTCCACTGTCACAAATTCAATTATATGAAATAAGAACAAGTCAAACTTCACATTGAGAAGTATTTTCTGATATTTTGTTAGTTGTGCTTATGTAGTACTGCCAATTATATTTATTAGCCCTAAATATTAAACAGCTGGCAGAATTCCATTGTATATAAATAAGACATTTGAGACCTGGACAAGTGCCATTTTGAATACAGCCAGCTGGTGCTTTTTACAGTTTCATTCAGCCTGGCAGTACTGATTCCACAGTGCACTCAGTGTTTAGGTAAATGACAATAGAAAAACAGGTTGTGAAGAGACAATTACGTAGAAAATTCCACTGTGTAGAAATATACCATTTCAAAGACTTGTTAAACCAAGGAAGTTATACTTTATGCACCTGTTTGTTGAATTTGTTTACATTTTTTTTGTTACCCGGGCTACGTTTTTAATCTTTAATTTTCTATGTGCCCATTTTGTAGAGCTCTGAGTAATGTCATGCAAAATGATTGCTGCTTTGTTTATTTTCTCCTCTTTCAATAATATTAAATTTTTTCCAGATTTATATTAATCATGAAAGTGTATTGAACTTAACAGTAGTGTACAGTTTAGAGTCTCACTTCATATGTTGAATTTACTCTTTTGGGGTACTACAGACTTTAATTGTTTTTTCACCAATATTTCCATGTGAATGCCTTACCTTTGTTGAGTTACTATTTAGAGGTCTTTTATTATGTTATTACATCAAATTAGTGTTTTAAATATGTAAATATATATTATTACATTGAATAAGATATGCAGATAAATATTGATAAAGTTACTTGAACATTTATGAATATAGTGAATATAAAGTAATGTTAAATTAAATGATGAATTTGGACTTAGTACAATTCTAAAAATATTTCCTTGTTTTGATTGACTGTGTATATTCTTAGAATTAATTGGTAAATATCATAGAAAATATTGATTGATATGTATCATGTGTGTGTATGAAAAGTCTAAATTAAGTAACAGCCTTGTCACTGTAGGCACTTATATGAGATAATTGGCCATGACATAGCTCTGTGGCATCACTTAAAGGATTGGTTTGAGGAATGCAATATAGCAACTCTCTTGACTTGTTAGCAAATAAATCTATTACATATTAATAAACACAAAAATTCTCTTAGCACCTCACTCTGTTTCTTTGACAATTATATTTTAAATCATATAGGAAGTATATCCAAAGTAAAAACAAGCAATCTGAAGAAATACAAAATTTTGATGGGCCATATAAAACAGCTTACTTTATTCTAATAATATAAAAGAAGATGATCTAATGTGTGGCATTTTGTTTTCATTTGTTTTGTGATTTAATGATTTAAATTATAAAAAGAAATGGATTCATTCTTTTTCATACTCACCCCTTTAGTACTCACACATAATACTTCCTTAATAAAATGTTGTTGAATAAACACATAGATGAAGCACATCCAGATTGGAATAAGCCAGCTTACATCTCATTTTATAATGGGCTCACCAGTGACATCCATGTTACTAAATGCAGTGGCTCAGTTCTCACCCTCAACTTTCTCATGTGGCAGGAAAGTTTGACAAAGCTTATCATTAATTATCTTCTTGTTCTAGAAACTTTTTCTTCATTTGGTGTTGGAGCATAATTTTTGTAGTTCTCTTGCTTTACTCGTCACTTTTCTTTTGGCTCTTTTGCTAGATTCTCCCAGTATTCTTGATTTCTAATAAACGAAGAACTCTAGACCTCACTCTTCAAACCTCTTCTCTCCACGGTTATTTCCTAGTCAATATGACCATCTGTATATTGACACATCACATCTCTGTCTTCACTGTGCTTCTGAATTCCAGACTCACAAGGACACAGGCTTGATGCCATCTTTGCTTGGATGTCTAGTAGGCATTTGTAACCAATATATCCAAAATACCTTCATATTCCTCCCTCAGACCTGCTCCTCCTACAGTCAATCTTCTCATCTTGATAAATAGTTTCCTTCCTCACATCACCCAGACCTCTGCTCATAACAGTGTATCAGCATAGTGGTTCTTGACCACTGTATCACTTTACCCTCTTTGATTTTTCATTATTTGGTCCCTTTCTTCCCCTAGAAAATAAGTTCCATGGAACGTGGGGCTTTGCTGTTTGTTTTTTTTCCCCTACTGACTCTATACCCAGTCTTGAATAGTGTCTGGTTCATAATAGGCCCTCAATAAATACTTCTGAATGGATTGAATGTAAGACTGTAATAAGTGTTTCTTTCATGTTCTACCTAGACCAGATGCTTGTGCCTGGAGTATAGTAGTTAAGTGGATTCCTGTCTCCTTAGAAAATGTTTATGAAAATTTCTGAAGGGAATAAATTTGAGTCTTTCTCAAGACTATAAAGAGGACTAAACAAAAATGATTGATCCTACATTATGAATTGAGAAGTATACCATAGACTATAATGGCTATAATGTGGGATTGCCATTAATGTCTAAACTTTTATTGTGTTAGTATTAATACCCAATTCTTCATTCCAAGTATAGTATTGAAAACTATACTAATAAACTTAGCTCTATTCTGAATCATGTATCTCTTCTTGAAAAGTAATGGTTTTCGGAGATATTTCTTTGAGTTGTTCATTGCCGCATATCAACCTGCCCTGACACAATTGCTTTTATTCCAAAAAAGAACCCTTGCTTTAATTTGCAATATTTTTTCCGCATCAGCTGCTCTTTTTAAAATATCACTGTAATTACTCTATTTTTAACAAGGAAATTAAAAAGAAGACATTAATTTTGTTCAATATGGTCTGCAATTTATTATTATTTTATGTCTTCCTTTGTGTGATAGCCCTGTTATTTTCTACCCAGATATAAGAATGGAAAACAAATTTTAAACTCAGCTCCTTTTATTTGGAAGCATAATTTCAACATTAGGTCTTAGCTGAAAACAGGTCTCTCATTGTACAGAAACTTGGACTCTAGGATAACTTCCTGTGCGACACCATTAAACATCCTCCATCTGTAGCCATTCAAGGTTTTGCTGCTTAACTGTTTCATGACTACTTAACCTAAAGGCTCTATATGCTTCTCCAATATATTTTATATATTTTATTGAAATAAGGATGCACTTTCCTTTACTTATCTTTGTAACCCTTGTTAGAAAATGCTGATAAATAATTTTTGTAGGCTGGTTCAATTATAATAAAAGGTCTTACATTCTTTTTCTAATTCTCTTTGAAATTCTGTTTGCCAGGCACATCTATGAAAATATTTGAACCAGGAATTTCAGAAAACAATGTAATAAATCAACCAATTAACTAAGCACCAAAAATATAACCTTTATTTGAATGTTAAATTTTAAAATTTTGCATAAATATTATTACACGGTGTATCCCTTGCTAGGGCTGCAAGTACCACAGACTGGGTGGCTTAAGCAACAAAAATTTATTTTCTTCTAGGCTAGAAGTCCAAGATCAAAGTGTCAGAGTGTTGCTTCTTTTCAGGGCCATGAGGGAAGGATATGTTCCAGGCCTTTCTCCCTGGCTTATACATGGCTGTCTTCTCCCTGTGTCTTCACATAGTTTTTTCTCTGTACCTGTCTGTGTCCAAATATCCTCTTCTTATAAGGCACCCAGTCATGTTGGATCAGGGTTCACCCTAACAACCTAATTTTAGTTTAATTCTCTTTAAAGACTTTATCTCCAAATATGGTTAAATCCTGAGGTACTGGGGGTTAGGAACTGAACATATGAATTTAGGAAGGAACACAATTCAGCCCTAACACATGGTTAAATGCTTTCCTGTTTCATTTTGGTTTTATTATTGGAAAAATTAAAATATAATGTTTCTCCTTCATTGGTTGAGCAAGTATTTATTGTATGACCCCAGTTAGATATTATGACAGATTAGGAGACAACAGTGTTTAGGAAAAATTAAAGAGGAATTTCTTCAGACCATTAATATACTCTCTAGCTTACCATGGTTCCCTTGAGACCCCATCATGCCCAACCAGCTTTATACTTTATATGATCTTCCGCTGCAAGTATATAAATTTTTAAGCACTCTGCTAGATTCTTTAGCTGCACAAAGAATTTGTACTCTTAAAGGTGACATAAATTTACCTTCAGGGAAAATGTAACCTCTTTGGAGAAAAATGCTTAAACAAATCAGTGCTGCAGTAAGAGGTAATATATGCAATAGTGGAATTATTTAGGAAGTGATGGAAAATGTACAGCTGAGGAACAAGGGACTCAGGCTTAGCCAGGAGGGAAGAAATCTTAACAGACCAGGTGCCATATGAATTGGGACTTAAAGATCAAAGAGTAGCTCACTGTGTAGGCACTGAGAAACAGCAGAGCAGGGAAAAGAGGAATTTTAATTTTTATATGATTGTAAGAGTGACACATAAGTGTCTTTTGGAATGAAACCCCCCAAATAAAAATAATAATAATAAACACTAGAAGGGAAAGTAAAATAAGCAAAACTAAATCAACAGAGAAGTGTGATTAAGAGTACCATCTGTGAGTTCGAGTACCTAAGTTCAAATCTTCTCTCTGTCACCTCCTAGAGTGTGTTGACAGGATCATACTTAATATTTTGTTAGCTTACTATCCTTATTTATTGGAAGAAGATATTAGTAATCTTTTACCCTATAGGTTAGTTATGAGAATTAGATTCTACATGTCAAATCTTAGAAAATTGTCTGCTCAATAGAAAATAGTCAGTGCATGATTATGTTGGGGACTAGGCAAGCCTGATGAAAGAACACCAAAATACAAGAGGAGAATCCTAGGCATTTTATTCTAAGAATCACATTACACTATACCGTGTTCATTAACTTAGATTCAACCATCGATAATACTATTGGATGATTGCTATCTTGAAAATGATGTACTCTGGACCTTCTTGGGTCCAGATTTACAGGAATAAAGGGTTAATTGTCTTCAAAACAACAAGGCTAAGATTTTAAAACAATAAACTATGATAATGAATACAAGTAAGTGTAAAATATACTGTATATAAAATCACAACCATATATACACTTTATATATATATATACTATATATATCATATATATTATAAAGTGGTTTATATTACATATTATACATATTATATATGTATAATAAAGTAGAAATAAATGCTAAATGGTATTTATAACAACCTAAATGGTTGTGGGATTTAGGAATTACTTTTCTATTAACCAGAGTATAAAATTGACTAGGACATCCCACCAGAATATTTTCTTTCCAGTGTACTTATACAAATCTGTAGTTAATGTTGGTTTTCTTCAATATAGTACTATAATCCTCCTTAATTCCCCAGAGTTGACTTGGGTTCCATATTTTGAAGAGGATCATAATATAGAAAACAAACTAGTACATGTTATCATTTTGGGTGCCATACAGCTCTAGATGCTGAAGGATTCTGGAGTCATGTAATATTAGGAAAATAATACTAGGAGCCATCCTGCTGCTAATCCAGCACAAACGACTGCTTTGAAATATACCAGCATTAGCCACATTTGATCAGGAAAGCAGAAGCTGATCATTAGTTGTAAAATTAGAAGCAGAATTTAGAAAATTATTTTCTACTAAATGTATGTTGACACATCTGTTACTTATACCTAAACTTTGGATTTATCTTTGAATATTCTCTGAAATATTGTGTAGACAGTTGAACTAAAATTTATTTGGATAGTAAATAGAGATATAATAACAAAGTTGTAGTTTATATTACTATAATATTTGAAATCACAAAATAAAATGTTGAATACCTTCTCTTTATGTGGAA
Organism: Balaenoptera musculus; assembly: GCF_009873245.2. NCBI lineage: Eukaryota > Metazoa > Chordata > Mammalia > Artiodactyla > Balaenopteridae > Balaenoptera > Balaenoptera musculus. The sequence continues at coordinate 103,436,686 of NC_045788.1, read as the reverse complement.
CATTTATAAGATATGGGAACATTTGAGATACCATAAATAAATAAATGGTCAAACTGTGAACAAAGAAAACAAGAACTCTGTAACTTATGTAGTTGGCTATTATTTTTGGATTCAAAATTTTTTTTAAGTTCAGAATTGCTCTCAAGATAATTAATAACTGTTTTCCCAGTTGATAGTGGCCTTGGCATTACTGTGGTAATAATTATTGTAATTTCATAAACATATTTTGCCCAATTTAATTTGTCATTAGAAAAATTTCCTCGATCATTTTATATTGGATCAGTTACTTTGTAATATTTTGCTATACAAAATAATGTTCTGAATACACACCACTTAGCTTTATAAGTTTATTCCAGTGTGTTTATTTGCTATCTAAATATTAGATAAGTAATATTGAACCATTTTTCCATTCTCAAAATGTTTAAATTTTTATTCACCCCTAATATTTTATTAAATCCCGTGTGTTACACTTATTTCTAATCCTGGATATGTGATTATTTAAAATCCCAATTTATTTCATTGTTTTTGCTTCTAATCACATTCACCTTGGCCTATGAAACAGAATATACTATGTTGTAGAACATTTTGTAATCATATGATAATTTTCACAGCGGAATGTTTATCACTTTTGATTTGTTTACAGTTGTCTTTAAGTCAGGATTGAAATAGGGTTAAGTCCATTCTCAAATATTCTCCTAGAAAGGTAGCTTTTCTTTAAAAAATACTAATATTTCAGAACATGTTAAAACATACTATAAAGGAGATTAATGGGCTTATAAAATGAAGTTTTAATAAGGCAGTAAGTTTCATCTAAAAATATAGCAATGCAAAATATAGCAATGCATGTCCTTGAATTTGTTTCAAACCCATCAATCTTTGCCCATAACTGAGGGGAACTTTTAGTTAAAATTTCCTATAGATAACTAGAGGATCAGAACTCTACCAAAACTGACATGAAAACTCGTCCTTTCTGTCTTGCAGAGATAGTGTGGTGTATTGGTACTAATGCAGGACTGAGAATAAGACCTGGATCTTGTTTGGTCTAAGTTGAACCCTTCCTAGCATTGTGACATTGGACACTTTTATGTCTCTCCAGATGTCAGTTTCTTCATCTGTGAAGAAAGTCTCTAGGTCCCTGTATGTGGTAAAATGCATTATGCCAGGCTTTTTCTCTGGAGAATCACTGAGTCTTTTCTGTTCAATAATAAATTTTTTTTTAAAACTACAATTACTGCCTCAACCTATTCTCTGCCATACCCTCTTTAGTTCCAGAAAGTTTGAGAAAAACCTCTGCTACCTTAAAAAGAAATCTTTGTAAGTCACCTGTATCCTTCTGCTAACCAGTTCATTCTTTTCAGACCATATGCTGTTTACTCTATTCTTCGTATTAAATACAAAGTTCTTGAAATTCTCTCCCGTCTTGTATCTTTGACTTGTTTTCTTCTTGTTCTACTCCTACCTCTGTAAATGCTCCTTTTCTAGCAGTAGTTACCATACTTAACTTGAAAAACTTTTTTGATGTGGGGAACATTTCAATATGAATGCTTTGAAAGAGCAATTTTTATATTTCCATTTCTTTCATCGGCTCATCTTTCTCTTCCTAATCTCTAAACATAAGCATTTCAAAATTAAGTTTCTAAAATTCCTTTTGTCTTATGTATTTTAAAAATCATCTTAATCATTTCCAAAGCTTTAATTATGCAACTCCAAAATCTGAATTTCCACTCTTAGACCCTTTTTTTCTGCTGACTTCTGGGTGACCTTTCCAACGTTTAAAAACATCTTTGTCTATGTTTCTCTTTGACACATCAGGCTCAGCTTATATTAAACAAAATGTTCCTCTTCCTCACATAACTTTTTCCACCTATATTGCTGCCTCTCTCTACTAATGTCATTCATTTCCAAGTCACCAAGACAGATTAGTGGAAGATAGGGAAGGCTTTGTAATGGAAGAGTTTTGGGTTTGAATCCAAGCTTCACCTTTTACAGCTGTGTGACTTGAGGTGAGGGGTTGGGTCTCTTCCTAAGCTTCATTTGTCTCCTCTGTAGAATTAATTGATAATAGTACCTGCCGCACAGGGGTTTTGCAAGGATAAAATGATGCATTGCTGGGAAAGCCCATTACTGTAATGGCCTCATAAAATGGTCAATATGATTATCAAATGTTAACTCAGAGTCATTATCAGGTTTTCATTTTTTTCAAAGCAAATATCCATCAATTGCCAGGTCTGAGTTTCACGTCTGAAATACTATTTGCACTCAAAAATTAACCCATTCATTTACTCATTCAATAAATGGATTATGTGGAACCGTGTTGGGTGCTGGGAATCAATAATGAACAAAATGGACAAGCTCCCATCACCCCTCCCTTGGTTAACTACAATATCTCTAATTCATCTCCTTCCATTCCTCCTCCAACCTATCCTTAATACTCTTGTCAAAGTAATGTCCTTAAGTCTGATCTTTGTTTGAATCTCTTGAGTGATGAGAAAAACCTCAATTACATTGCACACTATCCACGTGATCATCATCCTCTCCTCTAATTTTCTACTGTTCTCTTCATAGCAACCAGAGTGCTCCCGTGAAAAGGCGGGTCTTCTCAGTCCTCTGCTCAGATCCTGGTATTGGACCTAAACTCCTCCAACTCTTCTCCTCCCTCCCTCTGTCCTGACCATACTCTTTTTCTTCTTTCTTCCTAGGACATTCCAGATACACTCCACTCCATATGGCTTTTTATGCCAGACACACTCCTCAGGGCTTTTTACTTCTATTTCCTTTGCCTTCAATGCTCTTTCCTGATGTACCCATTCTCCTTTAGTCAAATATCACCTGCCCAGTGAAGTCTTTCTCTGTCATGAACCATCCTTTCAGGCCTTTATTTAAACAACACCTTTCTGGTGAGGTCTTTGTGGGCCATTCTTTTAAAATACCACTATATACGAAGACATAAATTTTATATCTTCATATGTTTTTAGTCTGTCTATCCTACTAGAATGTAAGCTCCCTGAAGAGAGAGATTTCCGACCATTTGTTCACTGCTGTAATTCCAGCACCTAATAGAATCCCTAGCACATAACAAGCTCTGATAAACATGTGTCAAATTAATCAAGGAAAGACTAGCTTCATCTTTCTCTTTACCAGCTTCATAATCCCCAAACTCAGTTGGTATTTTTGTGTTTTTATGTCTTTACGTATTGCTTCCTCTGCCTGGAATGTGTTATTTTTCCTTTCTCCATCATCACCCAATCTCACTAGTCAAAATTCGACTTATGTTTAAGTTTCTTGCCTATATGCCACCTCCTGGCTGCTGTTCTTTCTCTGGTCTCACATTGGCTGTTGCCACTCTTTGATGGTGTATGTCGCAGTCTCCACCCTTCTCTGATATCCTGCACCCAATCTATCAGATCAAGTCCTTTGGATCTACTACCAAAAGAATCTGTTCTCCCCACCTTTACCAATAATATCCTATCCTCTGTCATTTGAACTATTATAATAACCTCCTAATGGTCTCACATTATAGGCCTTTGTTCTTTACAGTTTGTTTTTCACACATCAGCCCTTGACCATTTAAATACATGAATCAGATCATGTCACCCCTCTGGCCAAACCCTTTACTGAACACCCCTTTGTCTGAGAATAAAATCCAAAGTCCCTCATATGGCCAACAGGGACCTAAATGCTCTTATACTCAACTTCCTTTCTGACCTAATGTTTCACCACTTCGCTCCTGGATCACTGTTTCAGCCACAGTCGCCTTCTTGCTATGCCTTGATTACAGCACCACCCTCAATCTCACAGCCAATGGGCTTTCTGTTCTCTCAGTCTGGGATGCTGTATCCACAGATATTCTCTAGGCCTGGTTACTCACTTCATCCAAGTGGCTGCAAAAAATGAGAACTTAGCCCTGGCTACCCTATTTGAAATGTCATTTCATCAGCCTACCTATGGTCTTCTATCCCCTTAGCCTGTTTACACATTTGTTTTTCTTTATAATGATTATCATCACCTCACCTTTCATGTGTGTGTGTGTGTGTGTGTGTGTGTGTGTGTGTGTGTGTGTGTGTGTTTACTCTTTGTTTTCTTTTAAGGAAAACATAAGCTCTATGAAAACACTAGTGGTTTCATTGTTATCTTTTCCATGGAGAAGGAGGTACCCAGGGCATAGAAGGGTGCCAGGCTCACAGTGGATTTCTGTTAAATGAACGAATGACAGTCTAACATTAGGCTTACACAAACATATTTCCATTCTTATAATTAAGATTTTTCAAGGTCAGGAAACCATGACTTCTGCACCTTTATCCTAATGGTAGTACCAGAAAACAATTTTGTAACATGTAAGTGCTTAATAAATATTTGTTTTACTTAGCAGGTAACAACTATGTAAGCACTTATTAACTACCAATATAATCCACTAAGCAACTGAGCAATACTCTAAGGAAGGTACTATTATCATCGCCATTTAGACATGACATAACTGAAAGTTAACACAGTGACCAGTATGAAGTAAAAGCGTAATAATAATAATAAATATTTTTATTTTATTAAAACATATGTCCATTAATATGTTATACAGATAGATCATATACTTTTTATTTTAAAAAGAATAGTGAAAGGAATTGAAGTCAAATGTCTAATAAAGTTATAGAACTATAGTACCTAGTAAAGTGTGGAATAACATTGGCAAAACTTTACTCCACATAGAATAGCAAATTTATCATAGATAAAAGACAGCAGGCTCATTTATAATACAAATATGAAGCAGTCTGATAGTCAGTCGACTTTTGTCATTAATTATATTTATTGAATTTCAAAACAGTAAAATAAATTGCACTTGTCAGAAACTGTGGTGACCTTAAATAAATTTGAAGAATCTCTAGACTATGAAGTAAGAGTAGGAAATAGAAATATCTTGAATTTAAAATACATTCCTATTACTTTATAAGGAAAAAAATCCATATATTCCAATGACATTTTTTGTTAACTTTAGCAGAATAATAACATTTGTGTACTGCTTCCCAGGTGCTGCACACTGTTACAGATGTTTAAAATGCATGATCTACTTTTGTTAACAACATCTCTAGAAAGAGTTTACTATGATTTTTCCCATTTTACAGTTGTGTAAATTAAATCATAGTCTATTATTTATTTATTTTTTTAATAAACTTATTTTATTTATTTATATATTTTTGACTGCATTGGGTCTTCGTTGCTGCATGTGGGCTTTCTCTAGCTGCGGCGAGCTGGGACTACTCTTCGTTGCGGTGTACAGGCTTCTCATTGTGGTGGCTTCTCTTGTTGCAGAGCATGGGCTCTAGGCACATGGCTTCAGTAGTTGTGGTACATGGGCTCAGTGGTTGTGGCTCGCAAGCTCTAGAGCACGGGCTCCATAGGTGTGGCGCACAGGCTTAGTTGCTCCGAGGCATGTGGGATCTTCCTGGACCAGGTCTCAAACCCATGTCTCCTGCACTGGCAGGTGGATTCTTAACCACTGCGCCACCAGGGAAGTCCAATCATAGACTATTATTAAACCTCCTATTAAGTAGCAGAGCTAGGCTTCAAACCTAGGGTCTGTCTGTCTCTAGAGCTTAGACCCTTACCTGGGCTCCCTAAGATACTCAATGGATAAATGATTAAAAATGTTCCAGTGAAACAGGGTTGCCACCCTTCTGGGAAGAACAGCCAAAGATGTCGCTGCAGCTTTAAAATTGTTGCTATAAAGCAGCTTACATCTCAGAAAAATGCTTTCAGGAATTACACTTATCGTGTTAAAAAATAAACTGAGTTATCTGAAGATCTGTAAAACTTAGCATATGTTCCACAGTGACATGAGTTAATTTCATTTCCATCACTGTGAGTGCTCCACAGGTATATAATAAATTGCTATGAATTACTGTGTCTGTGACCCATTATCATAGCAGGAAATTACATGACTCTCACAACTGGCATGAAACGTACTGCTGTCACTGCTATGCATTAATTTCTAAGTAGTTGGCCATTTGTAATAATTCTGTAAATGTCCATTTTAGCACAGTTTTCAGTCTAGACAAGTTAAGCCAATGTGCATGGAATTTTCCCCCATATTTCCAAGCAGTTATACTGAATTCTAAAATTACCTTTTTATTGGGCAATTTCATATTAAATATTTTTCCAAGAATTGGAAACATGATAGTCTCATTGTTTTACTCCCTAATATTTAAGGGAAATTTATTCTCTGAAAAGTGAAGTTATTTGGCTGTATATGAACAGAAAGAGTGAAAAAAATTCCGATAAATTATAAATGATTTTCCCCAACTTTTATAGAATAGATAAATGGTTTATTAATGATTTTTTAACTATTTTGGCCTGCTCTTTATGGAGGTAATTTTCAGATAATGGTATATGTACTTCATGGTTATAGTTCTAAAAATAACATTTTTGCAATTATGTTTCTTTTACATTATAAATAGAAATATTTCACCATTAATATCAAACCTCTATAGTGCAAAGTATTCTTTTCCTATCTTTCCTTTACACTGGCATTTTTCCCTTCAGGAAAGGTAAATTTAAATAGCAGGTTTAATTGAAAACTTTCGACAACGGTGAATTTAGATATGGTCTCCCCATGGTATGTTTTATATCTTAGTGTATCTTTTGCAAGTTAATTCCTCTGGCTAGAAATTCACTTTTTGATAGATCTTTAAGCATTTCACATAATTTTGGAAAGTTTTTCATTGCCTACCACCATCTCTCAAACTTTAAGATCCTTTTTCTTCATCTTTCAAAAAATTTTCACCATATATTCCAAAAATCTTTATCATAAATTTGTTAACACATATTTTGTAGAAATTCATTTCCTTCTTCTTTTTTTAATTATTACAGAATACTTATAAACATGATATGTGTCTTATATTTACTTGGTTAAGGCCACTCTGTGACACATAACTATCCAGAGTATTGATTTTTAAAACTCAATGCCTTCTGTACCCCAAAGCATACTTCTGTGCTTTGTTAGTCATATAAGTTTAACATTTGGCACGTCACATGATATTTAATTTTAGTAAGTCTATATAAGTTATTTGGGTTTAAGCACAGGGCTAAATGTTTGGGAGGGAAAGATAAGCCAAACCAGAGACCATACAGGGGAGAAAGGATAATGAACAAAGAAATAAATGAAAATGTCTTCATAAAATAAAAATGGATATAATAATGGTTATAACATAAGGACAGTATGTTCCTTAAGGACAGGCACCATTCCTATCTCCTTCATTACTACATTATCAATATCGAGCTTGGCACATAGTAGTTACTCAATAAATATTAATTAAATAGTCTTCAAATCAGATATATAGGATCTAATGAGAACACTATATCATAAAAGAAAAATTAAAGAAACATTTATTTACATACTTGTACCCTTGAATTTTTTTTTTCTGTTGTTGCCTGCAATCTTTCAGTACAAACAGGAATCTTTCTGAAATATGTTTTAGTAGTCAAAAACTTATAATATAATGAGCTGTGTTACTCTCTGCACATGTAGCTGTATCCTATATAAATTCATAAGAAAAAATATATCCCTTTATAATCTTTTGGGAAATATTCACTGTTCATTCACTCAACAGAGGTCATCTTCTTCAGGCTTCTCTTCTGGATCTCTGCAGTGGTCTTTCTAAAGCCCCTCTTTTGCCTTCTCTTTGGAGAACCAACTCCCAGTCCAGAGTAAACCATGTGCCTCTTTTCAGTAGTTTCTCACGGTAGCAAATGAAATAAACACATATCAGCTGATATTCCCAAATTGGCCCAGGCCTTTCTTTTCTAAGTAACTGCCCACATCCCTGCTGCTCAATGCCCTACATTCCAGCCTAAGTAGAACCCAGTTCCTTAAACAGGTTCTGTCCTCACATGTCTTCCTGTTTGCTCACACTTTCTCTTTCTGTGTGCCCCCGTATTTCTACCTGTAGAAGTTCTAGTCACCCTACCTTTCCATTTCTTCTTTAATGCTTTCCCGGAACCTCCTTCCAGCAGTAATCCTTCCTTTCCCCACAGCTCCTTTCAACACCTCAAATAGACAGCATATCATCATCTGCCTTCAGTGATACTTATACCTCTCCCTCCAGCATCAACTCCTGAATAGCAAAAGTCACATTTTACTTATCTTTACTATCCACAGTTTTTAACTTGGGCTTTGCATATAGAAATATTTAATAAATGCATGTGGAATCAAATAAAACTGCTATTATAGAGGCATCTTAAAAATCACAAATCATTACAGAAATCACAGTAGGAGACTACCAAATTACAGCAAACTCTAAAAATTGTAACATGTCTAAAACCAGTTGTCTTATATTTATACCAGGAGAAATATGTGATTGGAGGTAACCCTCCCACACACACTGTTTACATCTTTTTGTAATGCACACGTTTTTCATTTACCACCAAATGCAAAATAGAAGACCACTATGATTAGATTTATGTTGTTTATTATAATAATATCTTACAAATCTTTGTGGGAGGTGGAAGATGAGGTTATTCAGGTGAGCTTCTACATAAGGCACATCTGGGCCTCGGCAAATCTGGAATCAAAAAACAGATGGGATGAGGGCTGAGCAAAAGGTCCTTCTACAGAGACAGAGGCAGGGCTATCTGTAAACTTTAGACATAGTTTCTGGGGAGATTCAGAAGTCTTGCAAGCTGATAGTGGAGTATGCTGTCAGGTCAAGTTGAGGTCAAAAGTTGGCCAAGGGACATAGAACATTGGTTCCCAACCTTAGGGAATCGCCTAGGCACATTCTAATCACCTAGGCAGTGTAAAAAGAAATAGCTTGAATAGGCACCTATAAAGCAGTATTTTAAGAAAGCTCCCTGGCTAATGCTTAGCCAAAAATAAGAACCTTTGAGGTAAGGAAATTAGACTGTACTCAGAAATATGGGATATTTGTCCACAGGTGCAAAGATGTGGCAACAGCCCTGAGATCTCAATACAGTACCACTAAATCAATCCCAGCTAGGAGGAGAATAACTAAAATTAAAGCCCTAGAAATGGTGAAGCTGAGGATGCCCTAGTTCTTGTCTCCGTCTAGGGGTTTTAGGAACTGAGAAGTATTAAGACTGAAGATGGAAGCTTTGTGAGTATGAGGTGCTGGGTAAAGACAGAGAATCCAAGGTAGGGGCTGCTGGGGCCCCAAGGACCCCCACATCCTCAAGCTTTCAGAAGACATTACCTTGAATAGCCTGTGTCTTGTTCTAACTACAGAATGTACCAGAATGTACCTAATATCTGAACAGAGATCATACATTTTCCTGGTCCTAACTCTTCCTCTCACTCTCCGAAATCCTGTGTTGGCTTTCCTCAATAATAAGCTCTGGTCCTTTCACTAGTTTCCTAGTTTTCCAGCTCTTTTCAGTATACTTCACCTAAACTAGAACATTGACCTCTCTCTTTTCCACAAGACACTTCTAATACCATTATCCAATTTATGCTAAATACTTAGGAGTTAAAGATGGGTGGGAGAATGGATAGTAGTCATTATTATTAAGATTACTGGACATACCATCTGAGGCATGTACCTTCTACACCTTTTTATCTTTAGACTCTGGCCTGCCTCTTGTTACTGATGCTAGATTTTCAATATCAAATCCCCACCTTCTCTCTCCTCAATCCTCTGGTTACAAATGTATTCCTCTGATTTGACCCCAAATCATCATCAACAGCAACAAAACTCCCAAAACCCCCAAATTCTATTTTTCATTTGTCTCGACAGTTTTATTTTACTCTACCTTTTAACGTGATACTAGTACAAATGTGTGTGTGTGTGTGTGTACTTTTGAGACCTATGGGCTAAGAAAAACTATTTATGAATAAATGGAAATATAATGATTTTTGTAGATATATCTGTGCCTGACACTTGACAGTAACATCCTTCCTGTAAGTGATTATGCATTGCCACGCTTAAAATGCTGATGCATGGTAAATGTTCAAATATTTCTAGGATGAACATTGCATTTTGAAATAGCTATGATGTGTACAAAGAGAAAAAAACATAGGAGTAAAAACATGAGTGGAGAAAGAATAACATGAACCAATTTAATATCACTTATAATTATTGAGCACAAGATTAGTCATCATTAGCACTTTGTAAAGTGCAGAACTATGTGCTTCTTATTAACCACTAGAATTACAAATGTAATATTGCAAACATAAGAATATTGGTCATCATTTTCTTTTTAGTATCATCTGAAAATTTCTAAGAAACTGGTTTAAACCTTATAAGGTAAATCATAAAGTTATTTTTCTCACTTTCTTCGTATTTCATTATGTTAGCCAATACACTAAATGCAATGCAGGTTCTCCCTCTCTTAAAGAAAATGTACACATTTTCCTCCTTAATCCCTATTGGCAAGTAACTAAAAATGTATCTAAGAGTAATTAATATCAACAATGCGTATAAATCTTTAATTACTATAATGGAGGTTTATCAGAATGAGAGTTTTTAGGTTAAATGCCGATTAATTGTTAAAAATATGTTTTCCCTCAAAATACATGTTTGACTCAGTGACAAGGAGCTGTTCTACCTAGTAAATATAAATTGATTCTCCTTTACATCTTACACTGTATTTTGATGATAAAGAGGCTCACTGCGCTTATGCTACAGGGAATAGATTTCAGAATGACCCTTCTAGGGAACAGAGATCTGGACATGTGGTTTTCTTATAGTTGTATGATCTGGAAAAAGAAAAAAAAAAAAAAAAAAGCAAGAAATTCAGCTCTGGTCTCTGTGATCTAATGATAAAAGCTTATGGTAAGAATCTGGGAACCACGCTAAATACCAGAATTATTGATTTTGGGGAATTTGAGCTTTAGAAAGAATTTGAGTTCTTACAAGTTCTGTGTCCCCTTCTGCTGAAGACAATGTTACTGCTGCATACCCCTTGAACAGATTTTTTTTTAAGGATTAGAAAAATGAAGAGATAGATGCTTTGTACCTCCCAATTCTATATGTCACCAATGCTTTGTTGCCCATTTTCTTTGTCCACGTTGGCCTTGGGGCAATGACTATGACAGTATGTTATCTCTAATAATTTATGAACATATCCATTAGTTCTTGGAATAGGAAGATAGGGTAAATATGAGTATTCTTTAAATTTATAAAATGTAAGCATTACAACAGCAACTTTAATTAATGATTCCTGTTGTTGCGTTGCTGTTGCAAAAATGCTCATTTAGGAATTTTATTTCCACTGTCTAGTCCTCAGCAAATGCTAGAGTTAGAGACCTGCTGTTTTCTGCAAGTGGTCTGAGATGGCAAGCCACCATCGCTTACAGGCAATATGGTCTTCATGACAAATTAATGAAGTGACAGTTGCTCTCTGCAACCTTTTCATGTGCAAAGCATGCTGGTGTTGTTTGCATTATCTTCTTGCAATTTGTACCTCTGCATTCAAGGACTTGTGATAGCTTGCCAAATTAGCATTGAGAGGAAAATGTTAAATACAGTGAGATCTCCATAATTAAAATCATATTTTACATTGAATTATGAAAATCTTTACATAGTGTCATTTCTGTTTGATGTCTAGTAAAATGCTGTCCATAGCAGGAGAAACTTGCAACTGATTCATCAGTCGAAGTACAACCTCATATCTATTCTGATAAGGAAATCTTGAACTAAAAATTTTTAAGTCAGTTGGTTAATTTTTGAATAATGATGTCCATGATTTAATGTTCTATAAAATGCCCACAGAAAACATTTATTCTCTGAAGTTTTTGTTAGCTCTGTGCTTTACAATGCCATTGTAGAACCAATGTAATGGGAATAGAGAAGATGCAATGTAATACTAACTTTTTAACATCACAGTTTTTCAGAGCTCCAACTCAGTTCACTCTGTTTAATTTTTCTGATATTAAAGTTATACGTTAATTTTGTTTTGAATGTGACTTTATTATTATAGGCACCTAAGTGTAAAATCCTCAGAACTGAGAATCTCATGTATACTTTTCTTCTTTAAAGCTCTCCGTATAATACGTTTATAGAGTGGATGTGTGAAAATGATATATTGGTTATTATTAAAAATACAGTATGAATATTTTCTTATATTAAAATATAGATATATCTTGTATGTTAGAGCTAGGGTTTTCTAAAATAATCAAAATTTGTTCCTTTGTTGGATCTTGGGCGTGACAATGAAGACTAGCCAATTTTGCCTCCAGAAAATGAGTGCCTCTCATATTCCAGACCCTGAATGATCAAAGTTATTAAAATAAGTGCTGTTTAATTATTTGCTTTTGTTTTGCTCTTAGATTGGTAGGAGAGCTAAGGGGAATAAGGAGTTCTAAAACTGTGTTTCTCACGCTGGTGGGGTCACAAATTGCTTTTGATATTCAAACACCCTAATGTAAATAATTATTTTCTCCTCTAATGAGGTTCAAAGGCCAAATAAATGCCATATTTCTTTGCTTTTGGTACCATCTATTTAAAAAACTAACATTTTATCTCATTTTGTGACTAGAAGTTGTGGATTGGCATTCCTATGTGTTTTTAATAAATAGAAAAAAATGTTAATACACTTTAAATGCCATTGATTTAGTTTAAAAGTATTTAAAACTTACTCCTTATGAAAATAAGTAACTCTCTTAATGGAGAAAAATTTAGGAACCCATTTCTAATGGGCTTCAGAAGGATTTCATTTATTTATTTATTTACAAAATTAAAATATGTTCTCTAAGAACTTTATATTCATTATTTCCTTGAGTTATTCCTACATATGGTAAAAGAAAAAAATAATTTTTATGCATCTCCCAAAAGGTGAAGTTGTGTGCTGCATATTATAGAGGATATGAAGAGGTCTAAAATCTAACAAATGCAAATGAAACAAAATTAGACTAATCTAAGCATGTATCATGATTTAAATTTATAAAAAAGATATTTAGTAAGTATTATATAATACAGAAAGTTTCTTAAGCATGGCAGGGTTATGGGAAACATCAAGGAGAAAAGAGCACAGACCAGTGCTCTCTTTTTTTTATAGCATAAAAGAAGAAGATCCAATATTTCTTTTGAAAACAGTAAAAAATGTTCACATTGACAAGAACATAGTATGTGCATAAGTGAAACATATAATTCACTAATCTCAATTCAAACTTTTAGAAAAAATTAAATGTAGGTTGGGACCACTTTTTGGAAAAACACAAATACCAAACTAAAGAGTGTGAAGTTATTGCATAGGTAATGGGGAGCCATAGAAGATTAGAACTCTAGTATGACATGGAAAAATATGTATTTTCCTGGCAGCAATATAGGCTAACCTGGGCATGGTATAAAGAAAGCGTAGACACAGGAGTAATAGAAACAGATGGTATAATAGTTGTAGAATCATAAGTAACACAAACAATGTGTTGCTAACTTAAAAACTTCTCAAAACCTGTCTAAGGATCAAAGAAAGCACTGCTTCACTGTTCTAAAAAGTCTTGAAACTTTTTAAAGCAGTTTCTGCTCATTTATTTTGTATTTCTTGTGATTCCATTGAAACCCTCATCTTGTATGCACTATTATTCATCATGCTTAACTCATTAATTCTTCCTCTCTTTTCTTCTTCTTTGATTCTTCAAGTGGGAAGAGATCAGTGGTGTTGATGAACATTACACACCCATCAGGACTTACCAGGTGTGCAATGTCATGGATCATAGTCAAAATAATTGGCTGAGGACAAACTGGGTCCCCAGGAACTCAGCTCAGAAGATCTACGTGGAGCTCAAGTTCACTCTCCGGGACTGCAATAGCATTCCATTGGTTTTGGGAACTTGCAAGGAGACTTTCAACCTATACTACATGGAGTCTGATGATGATCATGGGGTCAAATTCCGAGAACATCAGTTTACAAAGATTGACACCATTGCAGCTGATGAAAGTTTCACACAAATGGATCTTGGGGACCGTATTCTTAAACTCAACACCGAGGTTAGAGAAGTAGGTCCTGTCAACAAAAAGGGATTTTATTTGGCTTTTCAAGATGTTGGTGCTTGTGTTGCCTTAGTGTCTGTGAGAGTGTACTTCAAAAAGTGTCCGTTTACAGTGAAGAATCTGGCTATGTTTCCAGACACAGTACCCATGGATTCCCAATCCCTGGTGGAAGTTAGAGGTTCTTGTGTTAACAATTCTAAGGAGGAAGATCCTCCCAGGATGTACTGTAGTACAGAAGGTGAATGGCTTGTACCCATTGGCAAGTGCTCATGCAATGCTGGCTATGAAGAAAGAGGTTTTATGTGCCAAGGTAAGAGCCTTCTCTATTTTCCCTGCAGTGGTATTTCTTACCTGTGAATTTATGGTAGAGTAATTGAAAGAAATGAACCTAACCTGAACTCACTTGGCAGCAAAATATGCCTCAAACTGAACAGAGTCTATTTATAGACTAAATTTATCCATCCCACTTGATGTGATGATTCATAATTTGATGTAGAAATATTAGCATGTTTGATTATGTGGTGCTGGCCTACACCCCACTAGACGAACTGAAAGAAAAAAAAAGTCTCTGTCTCTTTTATGTAGAGGGAAGAAATATCGTTGGCACTCAGCTAATCTGAGTCTAACAGAATTAGATCCTGCATTGACTATTTATGTTTGTGTTCATCACTCTCATAGCAAAAGGTAATTCATTGCTATAAAATATAGTATTTTCTTCAGTGACACCTGTGCTTAAAATACGGGTTTACTTACAAAGCATTAGTGTTTAATAAAAATTATTTTATTTAAAAATCCAGGTTTGGTCCTTCAGTGTTTAATGTATAGAGGAGTAATGTAAAAATTTTTAAATTTTGCTTCATGTTTTGGCTGCTCAGGAGGATATATATATGTGTATATATATACACATATACATATATACCACATCTTAGGTGGGAATGTATATTTGATCCTTTATGTAGAATCAGAGAACCTGAACTGTGTTATCAAGTTGATTTTTATTAAAAATCTCTTTGCACTTGAAGTAAAATCAATTAAAAGATAATCTTTTCCATAGAAGATTATATCAGATGATAAATTCCACTTAATCCCAAAATTTGTTATTTAGCATTAGGCAAGGTTTTGTGTTTAAGAACACACTGAAATTATTATTAAATTTTTAAATGTATAAATACACAGGAGAACTTAAGTAATAAGTCCTTGAAATCTAGTCTGTTTTAATACCGTTGTTTGCTGTTAAACTCTGTCAAAAGAATTGAGTTTGATATTCTACTTGTGGCCATTCAGTAGGACTCAAGTCCATGTGGAAGAAATGAATCTACGTTACACATAAATGGGCATTTCTAAGAATCTGAACAGAATATAACATTTTACTTTTGACTATAAGTAGTTTATAGAATTTCTTTTTAATGACAGCAAATGGTACACTCTAGTCTGATTTTTCTCTATTATGTTATTTAGATCCTTGGCAAGAGCCTTCACAATACTGTTACTAAGTATGGCTTTGAAAGTTCTAAAATTGAAACAACATGACTAGCTACTACTTGCTTATGTATATACATGAGTGGAGAGAAGTCTCAATAGCCTTTATATTCCACTTTGAATTATATTTTATCACTATGGTATTGTTTGTGATATATTTGTGTGATTTATTTTAAATAAAATAATAAAGGCCTAGATCAGGAAGAGTTGAAAAATTGTCCATTCCCTCCAGTTTGGTTTCTACTGATGCAGTCTCTGATGTCCACACCAAGAAAGGAATAGATGTGTCCCTGTCTCAACAATATATATCAATATATGTTGAGTTATCTCATAAAATATTCCATTGAGCAAGAAACCTAATCATTGTTTGGATGTTTGGATTTTAAATAATTTTTTTATAATACTTTATATTTCATTCAAAGTTATAAGAAATAGAAAAATAAGTATCAGCAAGTAAATAGAATCATAAAAATGTTAATAAAAATAAATAAAACATACACATAATTAGCCTATATTACATGCTGTCTTGAGGACAAACTTTAGTAGAAGAATTTAAAAAAAGAGAGTCACGTTAAGTTGTATTCAGAAAGTTCACAATAGATTCATAATTGCTTGTATTTTTTAACCTCATTTTAATTCACTGAACCACTTCTTTAAAGTAACTATTATGCTACTCAGTGGTACCCTATGCCAAAATTACTCCTGGAGATAATATTTATGTCAAATTTTTACATCCTTGAGTCTTGTAGTTTATTATATTGAAGGACATCAATAGCACCTCCTTGATATAGTGATGCTATATTATCACAGACTTTTTCAACATTTAAAAATACTGGTTGCAGAATAAGAGATACATATGCATAAATAGCATAGAATTTTTTATTCTAAGAAAAAATCTTGAAGATAAACCAATAAAAATAATTATAGTAGAATTAGAGATAGCACATGAAATGGGATATGATTGGTATTGACTTTTCAGTGATGTAACTTAAAGGTGCAGCTTGCTTTTATGGTTATATCTTGACATTTGCTGATGTTGCCAGGTGAATTTTGGCTCCTCTCTTTTCGTAATAAGTAAAAAAAAACCTTTGTGTACTCAGATTATTAGACGATGTGTCAAGGCATTCTATTTCATGCTGATTTACATGTAGTACCTAGTCTAAACCAACTTTATTTGAACAAATATTTCTTTTAATAGGTCAGTTTAGTGCATAGTCTACTATGTCTTAAAAATCCAGGGCTTCCCTGGTGGCGCAGTGGTTGAGAATCTGCCTGCCAATGCAGGGGACACGGGTTCGAGCCCTGGTCTGGGAGGATCCCACATGCCGTGGAGCAACTAGGCCCATGAGCCACAGTTACTGAGCCTGCGCGTCTGGAGAGGCCGCGATAATGAGAGGCCCCGCGCACCGTGATGAAGAGTGGCCCCCACTTGCCACAACTAGAGAAAGCCCTCGCACAGAAACGAAGACCCAACACAGCCATAAATATAAATAAAATAGTGTTTAAATAAATAAAAATAAAAAAAATAAATAAAAAGCCAGCTTGTACATCACCTGCTCTTTAAAAAAAAAAAAAAATCCAATACTCAACCAATTAATTCTGGCCTGGTATCTGTAATAGAGTAGGCCATCATGACGTGAGGCTTGTAATTTTGCTGTTGTTGTCAGTGGTAGTGATGGTGTTTGTTATGCTTTCCTTTTTTAATTTTAAAATTTTGGTTGGTTTTCAATAAGCTTGTGGACTAGTCAGAATAGCTTATGACTCTCGCAAGTCATTGTTTTATCAGCAGTACTTCAATTCACGCACACAAAAGGAATGGTAATACTTAGAAAAGATACAGGTGAAAAAGATAACTAAATAGATTTCCTATATTTCATGAGTTCATTTTTGTTTTGTTTTGTTTCGTTTTACAAAAGGATGGAACAATACCTTGACATACACATAGAGCCAGGTTTTAAACACCTCAGGATAATTTTATAACACAATGATCAGCAACCATAGGCTTACAGTTGCCTAAAACAGAGAAAAACAAGACTCATTCACTTTGTTTCAACAAATATTTAGGGAGCATCTACTTCATTATGAGAAGTATAGTAAGAATTCAGAGATTTTTTAAAATATTCATTAAGCACTTATTGGATGCCAGACACTGTGCTGATTTGCTAAGTTATGTCCATGATTTATCTCATTTATCCTTCAAAATAACCTATAAGTACATCCTTATTATTATCTCCATTTTTAAAATGAGAAAACAAGCTTTGATAGGTTAAATATCTTGCCTTAGGTCCCTTAGTGAGTGCTGAAGCTGCAATCTAAAACCAGGCAGTCTGATTCTAAATGTTGCAGTTGTAACCTCAACCCACACTTCTTCCCTGTGATTCAGTCCAGTGGTGGCAGAGACCAGGAAACCCCACAGGTACATAGATTCTACTGGAGTTAGAGTACTGTGTATTGAAGGATGAGTAGGACCATAGAGAATTAGCTCAAAGTTAACCAAGAATCTCTCAATATAAGGTTCATCTGTTTCAGCTTATTTATCACATCTTTCTGTTTCTAGGTTTTTAAGAAAGAAGAATTACTAGCCAAAATGTCATGGGAAGACTAAGCTTAGCCCAGGTGATGTCTACCAAAATTTGGATATGTGGATTGACAAACATCTTAGATATGCCAAAAAGTCTACCAAATTTAATTCAATATCTGTAACCATCTGTAAGTTCTATGTAATAATGTACCAGACACCGGAGAAACATAGATGAATAAGTCAGCGTATCTCCCTTATAAGAGCTCACAATCTAGTATGAAAGACAGATAAATAAATGAATAATTTTATTGCAAGACAGACCAATAAATCTTCTACCGGGTACAAACTGCCTTGGCAAGGTAGGGGAAGGAGAGATTAATTTTGAGTATTTCAAAATTAATAGTGGAAATTGTTTATTAATAACAAGAAGTCTCTGCATTGAGAGTTTTGGACTCATCACTATTGTGCTTAGCAACTTTTGGGGTAGGGAGAAAGGGCTAACTAACTTACCCAGCTTATGCATTCCAGAAGGTGCAGTTTATAATTTGTTTATTAAATCATTATCTCAAAAGTCTCATAATGTGTAGAAGTCCCATTAAAGTTTTGCCTTCTGAGCTTGTTCCATAGGGAGGCCTTATAAAGGATCTAAATTTCTTAAATAGGTCATTTTCTGACTCTAGTAATGAAATATTCTGAATTATCTATTTCACTCTACATGGATATTTGGGATAGTTAAAGTTCAGTGAACTAAATGATGAAAATGAGACAATCTCTGTTTGATAGGAAAAATATATTGGTAAAAATATTCTGTAGTCAAAAAACTCATCCATCAATTTCAGAACTATAAATAAAACCAAAGTTATCTTTATACAGGACCAGAATTTTAACCATGTCATTATACTTCTCTTGTATTTGATTCAAACTTTAACAACAGTCCACTTTTCCTGAAATGAGAAAAAGTAGTAAAGGTATGCTTTGACCATTTATTCAAATATTAAACATTTATTGAGCCTCTACTATGTGCCAAATTCTGCTGAGCGCACTAGAAAGAGAAAGATGAACATTATCACTGCTAAACTAATTTGGTTTATAGTTCAAAAATGTGTGTGTGTGTGTATTTTAAAATGTTTTGGGCTCTGCCTCCAAAGGAACATATGTTTTTAAGTGAATTATTAAACAGAGCTAAGTCAATAGTTTAAACTTAAACATAAGTTATAAGTGTGTTGAGGGAGGAAGTATTTGTATGCGAGGAGATGAATGATGGGAAAATAAAATTTTCTTCAATAAGATGCTTTATGTTGCTGATCTTCTGTTTCTTTGCTAGAGAGGACGGGGAAAAGTAAGAGTAGAAGATGATGCATCTTTCTCTCTCAAGGACTGGTTAGAGAGAGGAAATAAGGGAATGATGAAAGAAATATTAGTAACTAAAGCATCATTTAGGAATTGCATACCAAGTAAACTGGAAATACAGGAAAAAGCACCTACAGGAAGGTAAAGAGTATTTATTATAACGAATTTGGTAAAATAGAAATGCACATAAAAGTAACCACACAAACTTAAACTAAGAGGTAATATAAACATTAGTAAGGAAAGTAAGAAGTCATGCATCAACTTGGTTCTAGCAGTTTCTCTAATATATAATTTTAAAATATGGCCTTTCTTTAAATGAGTTATCTCTCATGGTATCTCTTTTAATTTACTGTGTGTGTGGCTTAAACCTTATTTGGGCCATGTTCCTGAGATTTGGGCAAACTTGCTGAATGTTGAGAGTATGGTCAAATTACAGGTTGAGTTGTTATTATAGGATGTCAGTAAACCTCTTTTTAACCAGATAACATTGAAAAATTAAAATTATGAGACTTAATCATCTACTATTTGCTTTCAGCCATTGACAATCAAGATTTACTTGGTTCATTTCACTTGGGAAATCCTTCTTACATCTTAGCATAACACTTTTCACTTTTTAAGATTGGAGGTGTGGGGAAATTTCACGTTAATACAAAGGGAACTTTGTGATGTGTGTGTGTGTGTGTGTGTGTGTGTGTGTGTGTGTGTGTATAATCCTAGCTAATGAATTATGTTATCTGTTTTAATTTAGTTTGGAGAGAAGAAATGAGAATGCTAATGGCCTTTTATATAGTCAACTAATTACATTTCAGGCAGATACCAGGCAGTTACTATAAATATTCCTTCCTCCTACAAACTTTGTTTAGCTTAATGTACCAAATACCTTATTAATGTCACTGAAGAATCTGTTGCTCTGTGTTTTATCTGTATGTGCTCATTGTGGAATGGTAACTTTATTCCTTGTTCTTGTACATTAGCAACTGAGTAGAAAAGTGTGTTTGATGTGACATATGACGACATCTAGATTTCTTGATGGTTATCTATAATTATGTTTTTTTCACCTGCCAACTCTTACTCTTTACCCATTGCTCTGTCTGTTCAGAAAGTCTCTTAAAGAAGCCGTCAAGCCTTCAATAACAATGATTTAAAGATTCTGCTTGCTCTGACAGAGGAGCTAGAGAAAATTGAAAACCTTAGATGTTTCTTAGCACCTACTTAGTCTCTGCGCATCTTCTAGAAGTACGAGGTGTTCATATGTTTTAATGAATTCAGAAGCATTTCTTTACAGTTGTTTTCAGACTGGAAGTTTCTTGAGGGGAGGAACTACGTCATGTCTCTTTAAAGGACATTGTGCCTACAACCTAGCAGAGTATAATTGAGGAAGTTTTCAGTTTGATACATACTAGATGAATAATTATTGGGAGATTTCTATGCCAACTATGCATTCTTGGAATGTAAGTTCTGGAGACAACATACCTCTCATTATATATCTTTGAATCCACTAGGTTCTTAAGAATTTCTTGCACATAAAGATGTGTATCTTATCTAATTTTAAATGAATGCATTTGACTATTAGGTCACATACAGTTGCAACGCACTAAGACTGGAATCATCTGAACTGTCATTACAGTAATAAACAGATTATGAAAAGTAATAACAATACTTTATATAGTAGCCAAGAGAATACTTTTTCTCTTTTGTGAATTTATGATGAATATTATTTTTCTGGCTTGCAAAAATCAATCTCCACTAGTTTCATACCTATAATAAAGCAAGGATCTAACTACTTATGAAGATGCTAAAATAACTTTATCCCTTAATTTTACACACTTAGTACTTAAGGAATTTATTCATCCTGTAATGACTGCACTGAGATTATCAGGCTTCTTACCTTGATCTGTAAAAATTTTATTCATTTTCCCTGAATTTAAAATGACAGCACTCCATTCCCACTTTGCCTTTAACTGTTGCAACCCATGACTTTTCAGACCAAAGAATTTATTTGAATAAAAAATATGTCAGTAAGTCAAAATGTAAATAACTTTCAAATAAAACAGATACGTTATGACAGCTTTATAATAGCTGTAAAACCTTTAATTAATTGAAGTTTTTACATCTTTTCACCAATTTATATAATAAATTATGGTAGTATTAACATGATTCAGAAAACTTCCTCAATTTTGTCCTCAACCTTCAGTTTGCATCTAATTGTTCATTTAGCCAAAGGCTCCTGTCACTGACAAGTGCTTGGGCTCAAGAGTCCCAGAAATGCTGTGTGGATAAACAATTTGAGCCCCAGTTTCCTTATCCACAAAAGGGGAGCAACAATATCTACCCTTTAGAATTGCCAGCGAATGTATACATAGCCCATTGCAGAGTATCCAGCACTGGGTAATAGTATTTGAACAACATCATTATTGTCATACATTGGTATCATTGGATTGTATAACCTTCCTTGCTCTCTTGTTTAAATCTGTGTTAAAACACTTACATATGACAGATTCACCAATTCAACAGTCTCTCTTTTAACTTAAACATTAGAACTTAGAGATACCTTGAGGGAGAGCAACTGTCTTTAATGAATTTACGTATATTCATTATTCATTAATTGGTTGTCCACCTTCTTCCAAACAGTTTTCTTTTCTGAGGGGACATCATTTTTAGTTCCATTAAACCTCTAGTCTGTTCAATCATAGGTGATATTTCCTCTATTCTTTTTGTTGTTGTTGTTAGCTTTCATTTTCCATCTTTTTTTTTTTTAACATCTTTATTGGAGTATGATTGCTTTACAATGCTGTGTTAGTTTCTGCTTTATAACAAAGTGAATCAGCTTTACATATACATATGTTCCCATATCTCTTCCCTCTTGCGTCTCCCTCTCTCCCACCCTCACTATCCCACTCCTCTAGGTGGTCACAAAGCACCTAGCTGATCACCCTGTGCTATGCGGCTGCTTCCCACTAGCTATCGGTTTTACATTTGGTAGTGTATATATGTACCTGCCACTCTCTCACTTTGTCGCAGCTTACCCTTCCCCCTCCCTGTGTCCTCAAGTCCTTTCTCTAGTAGGTCTGCATCTTTATTCCCGTCCTGTCCCTAGGTTCTTCATGACCTTTTTCTTTTTAGGTTCCATATATATGTGTTAGGATACGGTATTTTTTTCTCTCTTTCTGACTTACTTCACTCTGTATGACAGACTCTAGGTCCATCCAACTTACAACAAATAACTCAATTTCATTTCTGAGTAATGATCCATTGTATATCTGTGCCACATCTTCTTTATCCATTCATCTGTCGATGGACACTTAGATTGTTTCCATCCCCTGGCTATTGTAAATAGAGCTGCATGAACATTGTGGAACATGTCTCTTTTTGATTTATGGTTTTCTCAGAGTATATGCCCAGTAGTGTGATTGCTGGGTCATATGGTAGTTCTATTTTAAGTTTTTTAAGGAACCTCCATACTGTTCTCCATAGTGGCTGTATCAATTTACATTCCCACCAACAGTGCAAGAGGGTTCCCTTTTCTCCACAGCCTCTCCAGCATTTATTGTTTGTAGATTTTTTGATGATGGCCATTCTGAGTAGTGTGAGGTGATATCTCATTGTAGTTTTGATTTGCATTTCTCTAATGATTAATGATGTTGAGCATTCTTTCACGTGTTTGTTGGCAATCTGTGTATCTTCTTTGGAGAAATGTCTATTTAGGTCTTCTGCCCATTTTTGGATTGGGCTGTTTGCTTTTTGACATTGAGCTGCATGAGCTGCTTGTAAATTTTGGAGATTAATCCTTTGTCAGTTGCTTCATTTGCAAATATTTTCTCCCATTCTGACGGTTGTCGGTTCGTCTTGTTTATGGTTTCCTTTGCTGTGCAAAAGCTTTTAAGTTTCATTAGGTCCCATTTGTTTATTTTTGGTTTTATTTCCATTTCTCTAGGAAGTGGGTCAAAAAGGATCTTGCTGTGATTTATGTCATAGAGTGTTCTGACTATGTTTTCCTCTAAGAGTTTGATAGTGTCTGGCCTTCCATTTAGGTCTTTAATCCATTTTGAGTTTATTTTTGTGTATGGTGTTAGGGAGTGTTCTAATTTCATTCTTTTACATGTAGCTGTCCAGTTTTCCCAGCACCACTTACTGAAGAGGCTGTCTTTTCTCCATTGTATATTCTTGCCTCCTTTATCAAAAATAAGGTGACCATACGTGCGTGGTTTATCTCTGGGCTTTCTATCCTGTTCCACTGATCTACATTTCCGTTTTTGTGCCGGTACCATACTGTCTTGATTACTGTAACTTTGTAGTATAGTCTGAAGGCAGGGAGCCTGATTCCTCCAGCTCGGTTTTTCTTTCTCAAGATTGCTTTGGCTATTCGGGGTCTTTTGTGTTTCCATACAAATTGTGAAATTTTTTGTTCTAGTTCTGTGAAAAATGCCAGCGGTAGCTTGATAGGGATTGCATTGAATCTGTAGATTGCTTTGGGTAGTATAGTCATTTTCACAGTGTTGATTCTTCCAATCCAAGAACATGGTATATCTCTCCATCTGTTTGTATCATCTTTAATTTCTTTCATCAGTGTCTTATAATTTTCTGCATACGGGTCTTTTGTCTCCTTAGGTAGGTTTATTGCTAGATATTTTATTCTTTTTGTTGCAGTGGTAAATGGGAGTGTTCCCTTAATTTCACTTTCAGATTCTTCATCATTAGTGTATAGGAATGCAAGAGATTTCTGTGCATTAATTATGTATCCTGCTACTTTACCAAATTCATTGATTAGCTCTAGGAGTTTTCTGGTAGCATCTTTAGGATTCTCTATGTATAGTATCATGTCATCTGCAAACAGTGACAGCTTTACTTCTTCTTTTCCGATTTGGATTCCTTTTATTTCTTTTTCTTCTCTGATTGCTGTGGCTAAAACTTCCAAAACAGTGTTGAATAATAGCGGTGAGAGTGGGCAACCTTGTCTTCTTCCTGATCTTAGTGGAAATGGTTTCAGTTTTTCACCATTGAGGACGATGTTGGCTGTGGGTTTGTCCTATATGGCCTTTATTATGTTGAGGTAAGTTCCCTCTGTGCCTACTTTCTGGAGAGTTTTTATCATAAATAGGTGTTGAATTTTGTCGAAAGCTTTTTCTGCATCTAGTGAGATGATCGTATGGTTTTTATTCTTCAATTTGTTAATATGGTGTATCACATTAATTGATTTGTGTATATTGAAGAATCCTTTCATTCCTGGGATAAACCCCACTTGATCACACTGTATGATCCTTTTAATGTGCTGTTGGATTCTGTTTGCTAGTATTTAGTTGAGGATTTTTGCATCTATGTTCATCAGTGGTATTGGCCTATAGTTTTCTTTCTTTGTGACTTCTTTGTCTGGTTTTGGTATCAGGCTGATGGTGGCCTTGTAGAATGAGTTTGGGAGTGTTCCTCCCTCTGCTATATTTTGGAAGAGTTTGAGAAGGATAGGTGTTAGCTCTTCTCTAAATGTTTGATAGAATTTGCCTGTGAAGCCCTCTGGTCCTGGACTTTTGTTTGTTGGAAGATTTTTAATCACAGTTTCAATTTCAGTGCTTGTGATTGGTCTGTTCATATTTTCTATTTCTTCCTGGTTCAGTCTCAGAAGCTTGTGCTTTTCTAAGAATGTGTCCATTTCCTCCAGGTTGTCCATTTTATTGGCATATAGTTTTATGTAGTACTCTCTCATGATCCTTTGTATTTCTGCAGTGTCAGTTGTTTCTTCTCCTTTTTCACTTCTAATTCTATTGATTTGAGTCTTCTCCTTTTTTTTCTTGATGAGTCCGGCTAATGGTTTATCAATTTTGTTTATCTTCTCAAAGAACCAGCTTTTAGTTTTATTGATCTTTGCTATTTTTTCCTTCATTTATTTTTCATTTATTTCTGATCTGATCTTTATGATTTCTTTCCTTCTGCTAACTTTGGGGGTTTTTTGTTCTTCTTTCTCTAATTGCTTTAGGTGTAAGCCTTTTTCTTCTTCTAAAGATTAGTGACCCTTGATTTTTCCCATCGGGTATTTGACTCAGTCTCTTATTTTCTGTAACACAGGTCTTTTCCACTGATTTTTCAAAAGTGGCCTTGAATTTACACATAGACATTTTTATATTGTATACCGAGAAAGACTTTCAGATTTTAACTGATTTAAAAACATATAATTTAGGAAACAAGCAAACAATGACAATAGTAAAATAAAATTGCTACATTTCAAAAACGTTAAACCTAGAATTTTTGCCTGCTGTTTTATGCCCTAACATTTTTTGTATACAAGACTAGATAGTTGATGAAGATATAATAATAAATAATGTTCTTGCCTTGAGGAAATCATGGGAATCAAAAATAAATAATCAAGTAAGTAAAAATATTTGTCAAACCAATTTACTTGACTCTGTATAGAAAAAAAAACTATATCTATTTTATTTACTTTAGGTATTTACTATGTTCACTTGAGAATCACCCAAATAGTAAAAAAAAAATAGCAGTGGAGAAAACAGTATAAGTTGTATGAAGTAAATGCCAAATGTGCTTACATGAATTACTATGTGATATTAATGGAAACTTTCAGTCAAATTATGTCAACACACTAAACAGTAATTAACTAAAAACTTTCAAATATGAGAAAGAGAGGAAAAATAAGGGAATGTATTTGATTTGTGACTTAAGTATTGTAGTTCATCTTTAGTCTGTATAAAAACAAACAGTATAAATTTAAACCATGGATTTGCAGGTTTAAGATACTAGAAAGAAACGTGGAATCTTTGTTCTGTATATACTACAAATCAGATTATTTTGAGCAGTCACAGACAATTTAATTGCAAGCATGCTTAGGAAAGATATAACTGTTGTTAAATTTACAGAGTAGAACAGAATGATATCTAACCATTTAAATACCTCATAATGAATAAGAACAAGTTAAATAATCAGCAATGAACCAACATAAAAGACCTTAAAAATCACAGGCAGTTTTATAGATGTTAACATTCTCACACAAGATTATAACTAAATAATAATTACAGTGTTTTAGTAAAATATAGTTTATTTTACCTTATATGGATTATCTTTAGTTATATAATATCAATTACATTGTTCAAAGAGGAATAAATAGTAAGACATTTCTTCTTTCATTAAGTGTTTTACGACTCTTTATCCTAACCTGGATATATCAGTATTAAGGTATTTTCCTGAGGTTCTAACCAATCATCCCTTATCAAATAGCTATAGGGTATTTGCTTTTAGGATATAATGTTCTTTTCTTTTCTTCTTTTATTTTTAACTATGATAAGGTCTGTGAACTTCAGAGACTTTGTCTGGTCCAGTGTTTCAAAGCTGCAAATAATAATTTAGGTAACACTGATATGCCAAATGTATAGTCTTTGGGGAACACAAATAATTTGCTCATTGTGCAGTTTGTTTGAGAGTCTGTCTGTGACAAGTATGGATTAAGGTTCCCAGGAGCATGTTCACTATGAGAGTCTAAGACATGGAAAAAATAATGTCAGTTGCAGAAAGTAAAATAGCTCTGATTTTCCTTGAAATAGGTTGTTTCTGTCACTGCATTTTCAGTCTCATTTTCAAAGGAGGATCAGAATATTGCTCTGATACCACTTGAAAAATGTCTATTAAATGTAGACTCATATGAAAAGTGATGAGAATTTTCCAAGAAAAAGCCACACCTGTGAAAGGTGGAATGTTGGTTGTTTTGAATATATAAAATTTATATTTACTTTAGCATCTTAATGAATATCACCTTGTCAAATAACTCGTGGATCTGCCATCGTAATCTACCATCAAACCTAGTTGGACCTTGCAGGAAGTGTTAACATTTCGTTTCTTTAACTTAGATTACTTTGGGGTTTATATAGACAGCCTTCCTTGGTTCTGATTTGCTGTATGCCATTATGTAAAAAAAAATTTAAAGCTAAGATATTATACAATCTATGGCTTTTGTAAAGAATATTCACCTTCAGTTTTTCAAACTTATGCTTTTTCTTTCCAGCCGTTCAGATATTATCAAAGCATATATTTTAAAATTTGAGGAATGCAGTGTAATTTTTTTTCAGAATACATGGAGCGATTCTAAAAAGAGATTATTGATATTTCATTAACATTTCCAATTTGTTTTATTGTTTTTAGTCAACCCCTCCCAGAGGAAAGAGAATCAAACCCTATGCAAAATAAACTGAGAACTAGATCTTTTTCTCCCTCTTGAGATACACAGATTTTGTGAAATTCATTGGTAATAGTTTCACAAAGATTGTTTTGCTAATACAGATTCATTGAACACTTTCCATCTTCTTTTCTGTGATTTATCCCCCCATTTCTGTCTGTGTTTGGGTAGTTTTGACAATCCCTTATTAGTTCCAGAGTAGAACTTACAAGAGCTAATAAGGGTTTACATTACAGCTCTGACAGCTGGCACTAAACTTTAATAGAGAGCAATTGTAGAGAGAAGTATGAGTTCTGATAATATTTGATGAAAATCTCCCCAAATCAGAACTGTTTGGAAAGAATCATATGACTAGAAAGACTGCATGTATACTCTGCTATTGTAGCTTCTCATCTTCCAGGATGCGGGAAAACAATCCTATTGGCAGATAACTCTAAAATCACTTATGGATGCCTTTTTTAGAGAACAGAATCTGTGATAATAATAGAACTATACTAGAATAAAACTTTGGTCATGTTTTCATCTACCGCTGTTCCTGTAGTCCTCTGAGATGCATAACTGTCGATAGTCTTTTAGAAACACAATCACGATGTGGACATCTAATCACATATTTGCTCTGTGAGAGGAGACCAGGAATCCCAAGGGAGAGTCAAGATCATGAAACTCATAATCATCATATGATCAGTTACAGATTTTTTGTATTATTTTTAAAAAATAAGAAGTAAGAATGGCTTCTAATAGCAAAGGACCCTGAATGTAAAATATTCCTGAACTCTCTGTTCAGTGGTCAGTTACAAAGCCACAAAAGGTTAAAAGCGGATGCTCTAATTGAGAACAGCTGCTACTTTTTGACATGGAGACTCACTTTCAACAAGAAAAGAGAAAGCATATGCTATGGAATGGGAGAATACCATTCTTGAATGAATGCATAAAGAACACATAAAGGTTTGTGAAACTCAGAAACAAACCTGTGTATATAAATGGTTGGAAAGAAATAATTTTGCTTCTCTGGTAGTTATTAGGGGAGAAAATCTATATTTCAGAAATTTGGGTCCATTTACTGTCTGTGTCATGCTACTGTATTGAAACTATATGAAATATTTCAATCTACTTTAGCACATATAAATGTTCTCTGACATACAGAATTTATTAATGTGATGAATTGGGAAGAAAGAGAATACAGTTCTTGCTCCCAAGTATCTTGGATTCTAAAGGATATATGAACTGAATTTATGTTAAAAGGAAGCAAGGCAATATTTATAAGGAAATAAAAGTGGAATAAGCATGAAAGACGAATATTGTTTAAGGACCCATCAAAATGTGCTACAAAGATATAATAAATGGAGAGATTTCAATCTTTATGGAGTTAGATATTCCATCATTTATTCATTTCTGTCAACAAAAATTTAATGAGTGCCTACTATACCAAGTATTCACTCTAAGTGTGGCATTGAACCAAACATAAAAATGTCCCTGCCCTCAAGGAATTTAGATTTTATTGGAAATATAAAGAAATCAAATGCTAATACAGATTCTTTCAGTGTACCACTCATGGAATTTTAAAGCCTAGACTAATATTCTCAACCCAGGCAATTTTGCCTCCAAGGGACATTTGTCAATGTCTGAAGACATTTTTGGTTGTCACAGCTGGGGGAGTAGATTGCTATTGGCATCCAGTGCTTAGAGGCCATAGATATTGCTAAATATACTATAATGCACAGGACAGCCTCTACAACAAAGAATTATCGAGGCAAATCATGTCAAGTTTGAGAAAACCTGGTCTAGAATAAACCCTCCTTTTACAGAGCTATAAATTAAGGCTAAAAGGTCAAATTATACACTAGCAGAGCCTAAATTGGAACCCAAGCTGAAGCATCTCACTCACGATTTTACCTCAGGACTCATCCTTCCTGGGATTTATTTAGAAATTTATATAACTTTTGGAGGCATGTGAAGTCCTACTAACCACTTAGCTAATTGGAAAGTGACACTTATGCAAAGAAAAACAAAATGTAGATTCTTTATCTGGGAGAAAGAATAAAGATTTCAGGAATATTCACTTGAAAGTGGATATTTAAAAACAGGAAATGCATGTTACTTGCACAGAGCTGGAGAAAGTGACTGACAGTCAGTGGCTAAGATTTTGTAGTACAAGAACTGAGAATGTGAAAAGAGTAATGAAAGAAATATCAAAGAGAAAACCTTTGGAGACCGAGCGAATTTTCTCATGCAAAGGGTTCAGACAGCTGCTACAAAGTTAGTTCCCTTTTAGGATACTCTGACATGCTGACATGAAATCAAATCTGACATTTGACTCCCTTTAGTCTGCAATGTGATACTAATGCAAAGATGACAGGTAAATGTGGTTATATTACAGGACGTATTGTATTAATAGCCTTTGTATGAAAAGTTCCTATGGTTCTAGTTCTACGACTGTCCTTTCTTTGAAAATTAGAGGAGCACCTCCACATCAGCTGTTTCTTTTAAAAACAGCCATTTCTGTCCTCTGACATGTAACTGAGCCTGGCACTTCCTTTAATTCTCCCAACGGCCCATGAAGAAGCCACTATCATGTCCCCATTTCCCATGAGAGGAAACTAGAGGCTTAGAGAAATTGCACAATTCTCCAAGGTCACACACAATTAGTAAGTGTGAAACTGGACCTTGAGTGCAGAGCACGTGTACGTGACCAGCATTCCCTCTGCCTCCCTAGTATAGAGAACCTGGGGAAGGGAGGAATCTGAAGCCCACCAGCCTGTGTTTTCAGAAATAGCCTGTGCAGCTCAGGCTGTAGTTACTGCAAGAATGCTTTTGAGGATGTTATTCAATACCTTTCATTATGTCCTCTCTCTGAGACCCCCTCACATTTACTTCTGGCTCCAGTGCCAGAAGTGCTTGTGTTCCTTGGGCTACTGGCTTGTGTTCACTTTTGGAGATTGATTCATGTCATGGTTATGGCATCTTGTTTGCATTCCCTATAAAAGAACACAGAATTATGTTTCTTCCTACATCCTGCAAACAGCTACACCCTCTCAACATGTCTTTTTGATGCTAAACTCACAATTTTATTTTTTCCCTTTATATTCCCTTTGTGCGCTATTATTCACCTTTTAAAAAGTATTTTATAGTAATCGATTCCATCTTGAATTGTGGGTATCCTGTCTCAAGTGTAAGTCATAAATACATTTGAATTGCCATTTATTGATTGCCTGGTGTGTACCCAGTGATTAACATACCATTTAATCTTCAACTTAAGCCTTACAAGGTAAATATTATTAGCCACGTTTTACCAGGGCAGGGCTAAGAGAATTTACTAATTTGCCCTGTGTCACAATGCCATGATGTAAATTTAGGTCTGTCTAATTCTGAAACCCAATCCTTTTTCTAATATAGTAAGCTAATATCTTTCTTGTGATGATATTTTGCACGGCATCATAATGTGAAAATTTGCAAGTTCTCGCTGCTAAAGGAGTGGCCGGAGAATTTAGTTATTGAAATTGAGAAAAAAAGATTGACAATAGTTATTTAAAGAGGAAAGAACTTCATATTCATTAACATAATACTTTCCTCTCTTTTCAGTATAGAACTGGGTAAGATTATAACACAAAAATGTTTTAACAGGGTATTTGTGGCCTTTATTTTCCAGGCATGTGGAACTGAGTCAAGCCTCTAATTACCTCTGCTTCTATTTCCATTGCCCCTGCTGTTGCTGAGGACATGATTGATGGGAGATGATGGCGAGTGTGGAACCAGGGCTCACAAAACACCCGCTATGTGCCCAATGTGTATGCTTGCACAATACGCTTCATTATTAGCTTGACAGATCTCCAAATGGCAGATTGGGAATGAATTTTGGAGATGTCTGACATATATGCTACACATACTGGTTTTTTTCAAAGCTCATGAACACTGATATATAAAAATATATATACGTATATGTGAACATATATGCATGTGTACACATAAGTATATATGTATATAGACATATATAACATGTATATGTATATTATATGCATATATGTATGCATGTGTAGCTGCAGACATATATGCAGATTGTATGTTTATATACATATATACATTAGCATTATATACTTAGCTTATATAATTATTATAATATGTGTACTTATAAATGTACTTAAACATATTTATTTCTAAAAAAATTAAGATGAGGGAAGTATAAAATATCAAAATGAACTTCAGCTGGTGTTGGGCTGCTACTTGCATTCTTATGTTTCTTTGCATTGCTTTTAGAGTGAGACAGTATACAAAATAAGTTAATAAATATAATATGAATAATTTCCAAAATTTGGAGAGATAGCACATAGTCATAAATCTTTACACTTTTTTAGGTAAATAAATGTAGTTCAGAATGCACACGCTTCCTGAATTACTAATCAGGTTGTTTTACATGAGGATCATGTATAAAACTAATTTTTCTTTGAAAAGATTATTGGTGTTATACATTATAAAGTTTTGTGTTGCTAATAGAAATTTTTTAAACTTTTAAGCTTTCCAGAACATGAAGGCTTACATAAAGCAACTATTTTATTCATATAAAGAAACACTTGTAAATGTTGATGTTCAAGAAAAGAAGTAATTCCCTAGGGGTTTTACTGTTTATAGTTGTTATATTTTAGTGACAAGATATACACTGCTTTATATCCAAATCTGTGTAATGATGATGGGTGAGATAATGGTGCTCTATTAGTGCTTCAGTGCAGAGCTACTGGGAAAAAGAAAGCTGAAAGTAAAAGCAGACAATATCCTTCATAAGGTTGATGGTTGCTCTTATTAGTGATGAAAAGGAAATGAGAAATGCATTGGCTTGCTTTTTAGTAAGCACAGTAGGTAAAGCAGACGAACGTTTGAAAGCTCATTGAGCTGCCATAAAGAAATTTAAACATTGTTCATTTTGGCCAGTAGCCAAGCTCATGCTGTAAACTCCAGACAAGGGTCAGCATTGCAGAGGAATTGTCAGCTCGATTTATAGAAGATGGTTTCTGTACATTCTTAGTCCAGTAATAAACCTGAGGTTTACCCAGCAGGGTTGGTAGGATTGTATTTGTTTTACATGACTTGATATACATCTAGATTTATCACAAGAGATCCAATAAGATTCCTTAGCTACGATAACGTCACTCGATTTTATTTATTTAGACCTGTTTTTAACCACTTTATTATAATATCTAATATCTACGAATAAGTTTGGTTTCTGCATGTCTTGACCTAGAATATTTTTTAAGAGTCATAGTTAGAAGAGAACTGTAAAATATAGCACTAAAATATTGATAGTAAATAAGGTACTAAAATATGGTACTAAATTTTTTAAGTGAATAAAAAGCAAACTTTGTTATTGCTATAGATTGTAATCTTTCTAAGATTACAAGAAAGCTGTGCTTTCTTACTCCTTCATAAATCCTTTTAGAGCTTAGTTGAAAAATCTGTATCAATAGATGCATCTTTTGTGTGAAAATTGATGTCTCTTTTACTTACTAAGATTTTTGCTTCTTTATTAACATATGCACTATATCAATATATAACAGAAAAAATAAAGCAATAGGAGAATGTGGGTAACTTCCCTGAATGGAGGCACAAAGGGTGGACACAGGAGCATATACACCTAGGTGTTTCTTATACCCTTATTTTTTGTTATTTTAGAGACAGCATCTCTCCTTCCTACACAAATCAGTTTCCATAAAAACTATTAAAAATTAAACTTCATAAAATAGAGACATAATCTAAATATTTGACTGATCAACCATACTGGTTGACTAGAAAATTAAAATATTGAGACCTTCAGGACAGATGAATAGGAATAATCAACAATAAAATGATAAACAAATTCTATGTACTAGTAAACACATAGTTTGACTCACATCAGTTCACCTTTAAATATTGTTTTACCTCCTTTAAAAAGAAAAAAAAGAATGGCTGCAAAGAGGAAATAACAGGAACGTAATTGCCTTAATTTCTAAAGAGGAAGGTGAGAAATAGCCCTTAGTTTATATTAAAGATACAGACACCCTTATAAAGCCCATACATTCTAAATACTCTTTTAAATGTTGAAAAAAATGTGACTGAAATAGTTGCTTAATTTCTCATACATTATTAAAAGACTTCTTTGGTTTGTGAAATTACTTTTCCAATTCAAAGCAAAATACAAAATTAAATTTAAAAAGGCAATGGATTCCCTTTAAAAAATACAAATAGAGGGTGAAAAGGCATTTGGAAATTATCAAGTTATCTACACCTGAAGTTATCTGTCCTGGAATATCTATCTTAAGATGTAAATATTTGAAGGGTCGTAAGTCAGTAATTACATTTTATTTGCTACTATTCATTTGTTGGTCCGTTAAGGGGCATGATTATGTGCTGCTGCTTAGATGATTGTCATGATAGGAAAAAATGCCTTTATAATCTAGTAGACTCTATGTCTGAGAAAGTCAGTGAAGATATTCTATGAATCCTCTGAGGACACTCTGTACTTCCCCAGAAAGCTTTTGGTATGTTCAAAACATTTTTCTAAAACTACACTGGGTTTGAAAGTAGACTGGAAGGAACCTTTACATTTTCTACAAGATTTTATATATCTCAATCACTCACATATTTCTGTATTTCTTGTGGCTTAATAGTTATCATGTTTATAACATTACGACATAAAAGCCCAATATATTCTCTAAGAAAAATACATTTTTTTCCAAATAATTTTACAGGAAACACCTTTTCTAATTGTTTAGCTTGGAATGCAGGGTGGCACACGTCTCTTCTAGGTGTGCCATGAGTTCCTATAGTGAAGTTCTTTATTCTTACAGCAATACTGAGACTCCAGTCAGAGCCTACCTTATTTTACAGACATATTTACAACATGCTGATTAATTTGGTTTCAAAGCTGCTAGGGGATGAAAGTCTAAAAGTTAAAAAAAGGGGAAAGGATTTATATAGAATGGGTATATTGGCAGCAAGGAAACAGGACAAAAGCCAGAAGGGATATGATAATATGTATTAGAGTTCCATTGGTGCTGGGGCCACTGTGGGACCACTGCCTTCTGTGCCTGAGTAAATTCTGAGTGCATCCCAACACTTTATGCAAAGTGCATAAAGCAAGTAGATATGTTCAGAGTTGTGGCCTTGAGGTATCAATAAATGTTTAAATTATATTATCTCCACTCTGGTAAAGAATTAACTAGTTACATACTTCATAAAGTTTCCTTCGCAGAAAACAATGATTAGAAACATCATTGCTTTAATCAGTATAAATGGCATAAATCAGAGGATCTGGATTTCATCTTTGTTCTACATCTTATTCACTGTGTGACTGTGGGCAGAGTACTGAACCACTCTGGGTACCCATGTATAAATTGGAGATGACTAGAAATAACAATAGTATCTCCTTTGTGGTGGTGTTGGGAGGATAAAGTAAGAAAACGAAACAGCTCCTGGCATATAATAAGTACTTATTAAGTATTAGCTTTTATCATAACCAGAATAAAGTCTTAGGAGGAAAAGTCAGCTATCTAGAAAGGTATTTTTTTTTTCTTAGAGGTTCCAGATTCCAGAGAATCAAAGTTTTGAAATACATCAGAAAAATGGCCAAAGCAAACAAAATAAATTCTAACTAAAGAGTACACAATTTGTCTTATAACATACAATATTTCTGTTCTCTACATTGAGAAGTCTTCAGTTCTTATTTATTTAGAACTTAGACTAATCCGTGATTGGATAGTGTTTCAGAATCAAACAACTGTACTTGGTTCAATAATTGGTTTTGATGGTCTGTCTAACATGGTTCAGGATTGTTTCTTTTAAAACAAGGCATGTCATACCATTCTGACTTCTTTATAAATTCTGAATGACTTTGCTGTGACAGTACTTCTTCTTTGTCATGTAGAAAATCAGTTCTTATTCAAGGCCAAATAATTAGCTACTTTGCAAATGTCATGAAGTTTGAAGCTCAAGCATGAGTACTGAGACTTAATCACACTTAAATCCTGCAGATGCAATCCATTCTATAAGATTGTGAGTATAAGAGGGAGATGCAGTAATAAGCATGGCAATGTGTATATGTATAGGCAGGAAAGCAGAGGACGGATTATAAGGCAGAGAGAGAGAGTAAGAGACAGTACATATGTATTACAAATAACCTTGGTTAAAAATGATCAAAAGACAGAAATCAGTGAAAACCTGATACTCAGGAGTCCTTCAATTTTATATATAAATATTCAGTCAAAAATGTAATTGGTACCTATCATGAAAAGTACATGCTTTTTTTAATGTAGTGCTTTAAAAGTATTATTTCTAAGTATTTTCATTTCTGCCATTTTTTTCAAATAAAGAGAGAAATTCTCACATTGGGATTCTAATTGTAGCTACTAAATGCTAAATCATTTTTAAGTGAATTGTTTCAAATTGCCTTTGAGAATAGGTAATAGCTTCTCTCTAGGATACTCTGGAAACTGACCTCAGACTTTGGAGGGAGTCTTATTTAGATATTGAGGAGATAAGCTTAAGGGATCGCTTCCAGGTCTCTGATTCCTCATTTATCAATCATAATTTATTTCCTGTGTGTTTCCTGAGTAAATATTAAATTGAGGTAAGGAACTTACACATCACTAAAGATCAAATATTTAAGTCAGCATTCAGTATATTAAGGAAAAATCTTATAAATCATGGCATAAATTTAAACCCTGAAACTTGGAGCAAAATTCCTCAAGTGCCCTGTACCTTTTCAGGAACAACTTGTGAGTCCTGTTTGTGTGTATTCAGATACTAGAGGGGTGACTGATTCTTAGCTTTACCTATGATTTCAGAAGGCTGCGTATTATTATTTTATTCATTGAAACACTTAAGAGAAATTTACTATAATAATTCAGAGTACAAATATCCCAGAACATGATGACTATGATTTTGGGCAGTTTATTTGTAATGTCTCATGTCCAAGAATGACTAACTCTTATATTAGGTTGTTTAAATTGGAAAGGTTAAATGACTTAAGCTTCCAAAGTTTCTTTTAGCAAATTTCACATTTGCTTTCAGCACTGTGGTTCTTGTCACCAAAGTACATACATGTTGGGGCTACAAGTACAGTGAATTTATAAGGTTAATTATAGTGTATTGTGCATAACACAGTCATTTTGTTGGTAGTTCAATATTATGTTTGGCATGTGTGATAACATTGCAAAGTAGATTTGCTGTAACTTTGACTTCATTATCCTTAGTTGGAAATAACTGCTCTGTTAGACACATGGTCCCCAGATAAAATGCCTACTTCGATTCACTTTTAAATCAAAAAAAAAAAAAGTTTCTGCTGAAAAAATTTCACCTATTGGCTAATATTCATGGACAGGGTATGTGTAATTGGCAATATGTAGTTAGGTGCTGCACCAGAGTCTAGAAGTGAAAAGAGAATATTGAAGATGAAAACTTGACTGGGAGGTAGTATTACCTGGAAAAAAATTGTAGAAAATGCAAATGGGAGAACCTGCGAATACAGTTATAGTGGGTTAATTTCCTGGTGTTCCCACAGAGACCTAATAAATACAATATATTCACAAGCTCATTACACTATATTTAGTGCCCTTGTCATTCAACACATTTGGGAATGAATATTGAAAAGCATAATGACAATGTCATATTCATTTACATAAAAATGTTGTATATAGTTCAATTAGATATATTATCATATGGCATAAATTTGGCTTTAGAAATTATGAATTTTATATGTACATAGTGCTTGACTATTAAATTCAAGGCTTTATGCAAAGCACTGTGTAGGATGCAATACCTGAGTAACCCATAAACTACACAAAGTAGTATGAGAGTACCTCCAGCGGTACCTCAAACTGAGGTACATGTAAACTGGAGAATCAAAGAACATGTCCAAGATTGAGAATTACATTGTGTCTAAGCTCAAACTGTCAAGCTAATTCTCTTTACCAATTCCCTTTTCACAATTGCTTTTTTCCTTTTTTTTTTTTGTAAAAAGAAAAGCATTCCTTTCATTCTTCTGAAATCTTATTAAGGTACATTGTTCCTTGGATATGTATTAAACAAAAGAGAATTAAAAACTTGGTATTGAGAATGTGAATGGCTGTGTATCAAATTCTATTTCAAGTCAAGTGGTTTTAGTTCTTTGTTTTCATTCAAATTGAAGAAAGACCTAATAAATTGTCAGCTGATTAAGTTGTCATTTTAATGGTAAATTACTATGGTATTTAACATATAACTCAAGTTCAAAGAATTAAGTCATGATGCTGTAAAAGACTATTTCCATTTCTATTTATTTATGTAAGCGAGATTTCCGAATGCTTACATCTAAAACAATAAAAAAACAGAAATGAATTGATTGTGAGTGCATAGCAATAAGTAATATCTATCCTAATTGGAAAAAAAAGTCTAGTTCATTGCTATAAAACGTGAATTTCTAACAAATTTTATTTTTAATTAAAGTTGTTTTTAAATTTATATATCTGTGTAGTTTTGATTAGTTCTTTGCTTATAACTGTAATAAGAAAATTCAGAAAAACAAATTGCAGCCTTAGAACATTATAATTAAAAGAAATAATAGTAAATTGTTAATTTCAATATTTTATTGCAACAATATATGATAGATTGGTCAGTATAAGATTTTCAAGCAAAAACTATATGAGCTTACCATAACGTTTTATGGGGGGAGTTGATTGAAAACACGAACTTAAGAAGAAAAGGAAATAGCAAAAATTTTGACTATTAGAGAAGAACATGTCCATTTATTTTTACATGAGAGTGGGTATCAAATCACTATGATATTTAGATTCCATTGGGTGTATTTAAAAGAGTGGTGTAACAGCTTTATTTTAAAATATCAATTTTTACATTATGCTGGAAATTACATCATTTTCAGTTATTTACGCTCATGAGGAAACATTTTAAATGTCAACTTAAAATATATGAGTCAGTAGATAGGTTTTAAAAGATTATTTTAGGGTGCATGTGAGTAATAAAAGTTAGAAATTCACAGATCTAGGCCAACCACTTTTATTACCAATGAGGATATGAAGATCCAAAGCAATTAACTATATTACCAAGGTTAGCCTATCTAGTTAGTAGCAGTACCCAAATAGAAGGGTCTATGGAGAAAAGAAAGATTTCATGAAGTGTGTAACACTGAAGCTAAAATTTTACTGAATGAAAATGGCTTCTCAAGGCAGTGGAGAGTTTTACAGATAGGAAAAGTTTTCACATGTAATTAGCACTTTCATCCCTGAACCAAAGAATATTTTAGTCTGCCTGAATTGCACAGTTTTGTTGGAATGTATTTGTATTATAAAGGTTCGAAGTTATGTTGGGCCCAGATGACATAGGTCAAAGATTTTAAATTTTCTTCAAATACCATGTGAGGAGTTATCTGTTGAAGTTTTTTTTTTGTTTTTTTGTAGAATAAAGGAGAAAAGTAGTATGACTCTAACATGGAATTTATAAGTAAGCACTGCCTTAGAAGGTTTTGATCATCTCAGGGGAGGTTATTTGATGAAAACACCATTTTAAAGAAATTAATAAAATGTCATTTTACTTGGTTTTACCTACCTTTAGATGTTACACTATGACTAGATCCCACTGATATAGCTCAACTTTCCCAGCACAGACACACCACATACACACCACACACACACACACACACACACACATACACACACACACAACTGCATCTCTAAATCTGCTCCCACAAAGGCCCAAGCATGATGGCCCTTGTCACTGGCTTTCTCCATGGCTAAATATCTATGATTCTGTAATATTCTTTCTACCATATTATGTTTATTCAAAATAAAAACGATTTATTAAATGCAAAAAAATCTTATTCATTACACATTTCCCCCCATATTTATAATAATTGAATTTACCTAAGAGAAGGAACATATAATTTTCTCCTTTTATTAATAACTTGCACTAGGATGAATAGGATAA
The DNA here is from genome assembly GCF_009873245.2 of Balaenoptera musculus. Taxonomy (NCBI): domain Eukaryota; kingdom Metazoa; phylum Chordata; class Mammalia; order Artiodactyla; family Balaenopteridae; genus Balaenoptera; species Balaenoptera musculus. The sequence goes on along the minus strand of NC_045788.1, from coordinate 103,397,292 downwards.
GTTTATTGACACAATTTTTTCCTAAAGAGTAACTATTTTAGTGCCATTTTATTGGGCACAAAAATTTCTTTCAATATGTGACATTAGTAAATTATTTATTATTCAAAATACTAACAACCTCTATCAGACCAAACTATTCACACTTGGAGCATATATTATGTATTTAAATACTTCCTATTTTGTGTGAATACCTAGCTAAGTATATATGTACCTAAGTGAACACAATCTAGATTTTATATTTTCTATTAAACACATAACTCAGAATGAATGCAGTTTGTTTGACATTCACTTTTACCCTTTCTCTCCCTTCCTCCCTCACTTCTAGCTACTAGTTGTGACGTTGTTGCTGTTGTCATTTGTTTGTGTTTTTGGCAATATTGAAAGTGCTTTTCAAATGTTAATGTGCATATGGATCACCTGGAGATCTTGTTAAAAATGCAGATTCTGAGTCTGTAGTCTTGGGTGGGGCCTGAGATTCATCATTGCTAATAAGCATTACATTATATGAATGATGCTGGTCCATGGACCATAGTATTGTAAGACTTTAGAGACTAAAATGACACATGTCTACTTTTACTTATAAAACAATTTTCTTAAAGAAGTTTAACTCAAATATACATATAAAAAAATGGAAAGCCAAAATCTGGTGGTTGGGCAAGGAATAACCGTTTCTGGCCAGGTTGACAGATCTGGGAAAGCTTTGCTACTGGGAGAATCAGGAGGTCAGATGTGGAAACAGCAGGTAGTGTGACAGATGTGTCTGATCAGATGGGTCAGATTGGGTGGGGCAGACTAGATTAGTGAAAAGCTTGAAATACAAATTTATGTTGGAAAGGGAAAGGGGTCTGAGGCTTCAGATAATTTTGAGGGGAAGAATGGCATGTTTGATATGGATAGGTTTAATGTAAAGAAGTACAAATGCACCCTCTTCTGGAGGTATGTTTAAATTTTAGTTTAATGGGAAATTTCTAGGACTAGTGGGGAAAGATAACATTTTAAATAATGTAATATAGGCATAGAAGCCATTTCCCAATTTTATGCCAGATTAAATAATGGAATACAATTAATATTACTCTGTGTTACACAAAATGGTCTCTTAAAACTTGAGAAGACTCAAGTAGCCAAGAGGAAATTGAAGTGCTCTGTAATTAATTTTAAACACAGACTCAAAATGAATGTGACTTTTCTTTTTAATCCTATACTCCAGGATATATAACTATTTGCCTATCTTTCATTCAGGTCACTTTTTGTATCAAATGTAGACAAATAGTAGACAGAATGAACTTTCAATTTTACTGGCTCATAGCTGTCAGTTTTCTTTTATCTCTGTACCTGAATTCAATATACATGAGGAAAGTTGCCTTTTCAGGGTGTGAGAAAATGAACCCTATTTTATATCCAAGGATGGTCAAGTTTAGATTTTCCTAAAATATAGTAATTTATCCTGATATGAAAGATTGCAGATATTCCATGTCTACATATTTACCTTACATAAGTACAGTGACACCTAAGTTAACAAAATGATTAAGATTTAAGAGCAGAATAACTTTTTGTCCTGGATATTTGGCAAGTCGTTGTTGATTTGAAAAAAGAAGCGCACTATGTGAAAGCTGTGAGTTTCAGTTTTATCTGGGGACTTACTGAAGACTATAGCCTGGGAGACAGCCTCTCAGAAAGCTCTGAGGAACTGCTCTGAAGAGGTAGGGAGAGAAGCCAGTGATTTTGGTGAAGGGCTAATTCAGTCAAGCATACATCTCATCTCAGTAGACGGTTACTGCTAGTCACAAGGAACAGATATCTTAATTAATGATTTTACTGCTTTTCTAAGTATGAGAATATGCAAGAATCCAGGTTCATAAAAAATTTCTCCTGAAATATTTCTAAGTCAGAGAGAGAAAGACAAATTATCATATGATATCGCTTATATGTGGAATCTAAAAAAATGGTCCAAATGAACTTATTTACAAAACAGAAATAGAGTCACAGATGTGGAAGACAAACTTATGGTTACCAAGGGGGGAGAGGTGGGAGGGATAAATTGGGAGATTGAGATTGACATATACACGTTACTATATTTAAATAGGTAACTAATAAGGACCTACTGTATAGCACAGGGAACTCTATTCAATACTCTGTAATGACCTATATGGGAAAAGAACCTAAAGAAGTGTGGATATATGTATATGTATAACTGATTCACTTGGCTGTACAGCAGAAACTAACACAACATTGTAAGTCAGCTATACTCCAATAAAAATTAATTTTAAAAAAAAGGAAGCCAAAAAAGAACCTATTTGTCCTATTTTCTCAGAGTACAGAGTGCCTTATTTCTGATCTTCTCCCTGAATTCCTTTCAGGGTATACTGTGTCTTAGGAACTGGGGTAGCTAATGACTCAGTCCTTGTAGAACCAGGTGGTGGGCGACACTCTTTTTCTTACATATTGTTCACTTACTCTATCATAGCTGAAGATGAACACTTTAGAGAACAGAAAATATTAAAATGAGAAAATGGACGTTCTCATTTATTGGTAGCATTTATTTTAGTGTAATAGATGCAGTAACAATGCTATCAACCTAACTGCAATGCTTCCCCTAAGACCTACATTGTCTTCCCTACTTTTCTGTCGTTGGTATTGAACTAGCACGTGTAAATGAGGATGTCTGCTCTTTTTGCTCTGTTGTTAAGGCATGAACAGCAGGTCTTGCCTTTGGTACTGAGGCTATTCATAATATCAGAGCTTTAAAAAATGTTTTCATTGTTATTGTTGTTGACATGACTTTTTGCTTGTACTTCCCCTGCTGGGCCAGACCCTAAGAACTTTGCACCGGCTGTTATTTTTTCTCATGTGCTGAATTGCAGTTGGCTTGAAGACAGAAAGCAGAGAGTGAAAATTATACTGGCTCCTCAATTAGAGTTGGCTACAGGTCTTGTGCTAACTGGAGACTAGAGTGTCATGCTACCTCTCTCTGAGGGAAACAGTGAAAGGCATAACTAAGATAAATGAAGGCACTTTGGAGTTTGTCAGCTAGAGAAGGAAAAAGTTAACTTAAGGGAATTTTTCTGTCATAGACTTTCAACTACATTTTCCATTGTGCAAAGATGTTAAGATTGCTTGAGGCTGCTTAGGTTGGGAATAATGAGAATAATTCATTTATTTTTAGATCCTTAAGTTCATTTTGTCACTAATATTTAAAGGAATTGCATGTGTCATTGAAGCAATGTATCGGATGTCTTTTCAATCTGGAGTCAAATGTAATCACATAGATATTCCCTAAAGCAGAAAAATAAAGTAGTGATGACTGAGCTGCTTTTGAAATGCATATTTATTTAAAATCATAGCTGGAATGTGAGCCACCTATTCTCTGCTCCAGAGAGATTCTCTGTTGGCAAGAACCATCAAAGGAATGGTTCCTTGTCCAGCTGTTTTTCAGGGGGTGTCTGTGGAATCAGTGAGCTGTAGAGTTAGCTATACCTGTAGCCTAGCTTGGCCCTCAATATGATGAATGATTTATAGGTTAAAACAGACAAGCATGAAAAAAATGTTTGATAATTTATGCCAGGATTTCAATGTCCTATTAATTTTTAAAAGCTTATTAGTGAAATCATTTATGTTTTTATACATATATTGTTATGGAGAAACTCTGTGGTATGTTGTGAGCACAAGTTCGTGTGCCTGACGCACAGTGAGGCCAAACAAACTGAAATGTCAGAGTTTGGATCAGAGAAAGGTTTATTGCAGGGCCATTGAAGGAGATGGGTGGCTCATGCCCTAAAAGCCCCGAGCTCCTCGAAGGGTTTCAACAAAGCATTTTTACAAGCCAGGTGAGGTGGGTGGTTGCAGTGTATTTTATCAGCTTGTGCAAAATTCTCTGATTGGCTGATGGTGAGGAAACAGGGTGGTGTCACAGAGGTTAACTTTATCAGTCCTTAGGCTCCAGGAAGCTTGGGGCTATGTGCTCATGGTCATCAACTAGTTAACATCTTCCATTGGAGGAGGGGGGTTGTTTACATCTGTAAAACAACTCAGGAAATGTGCATCAAATACTGTTATCTAGGTACTTCAGAGAGGAGCTAAAGCAGAGGATATGGGGGAAGGCCTGTCCCAGGAGGGCCCCAAAGGGTCCTGCTCAGTTACAATGTGACATTTTTGAAGTTCTCTGTAATGATAATTTACTATTTTAAAATAATCAATAAATAAACATAATCAATTAGAGGAACTTAAGTTTCACTTTATTTTCTTTTTAGTGAGATGTCTGTATTTTTTTCCTAGCTCAGGTAGGTGTTTTCAGGAGACCAGGCCTGTATGAGACACATATAAACTAAATACATTACTGTTGCCATAATTGAAGTGACATGGGTTTTTCTATTCTTTTATCTTTTGTACAGGCAGAAAAACTATGACATTTGGGGGCTTGCAATTGAGATGGGATTAAGAGGGAAGGTAGAATAGTAGAAAGAAGCTTCTTATAAGATGGCACAAATTTGAGTGGCAAAACTCCATAGCTATAGTTTTAAGAGTTTTACTTCTCAGATAAACCAAAGGCAAGGGTTATGGTGTAGGAATTTAACAAATTTTGCCATAAAAGTGAAAAAAAATTGCCATTTTGACTTGATATGAAATGAAAGATCAATTTAAATGTAACTTTATAGAGTAATAATGATGCTATATAAACCAGAATAAAAATGGAATAAATATAATATTAATGAAGTAATTCTATAAAATCTTCATATCAACAGAAAAGAGGATTTGATTTATACTGGCACTGACATTAAATTTTGATGTTATTAATTTTCCAAGGGACAGCTGTTTTCATGTATTTTAATCAACAAAATCTTGTAAAGCTCTATAGAATAATGTAGAAAAAAGTAATTATTTAAACTACACAGTAATGTACCACAATTCAATCTTTGTGAAGGGATTTCATTTATATTTCATTGTTTATTTTCTGTCAACTTTGTAAGGTAATTTTGGTTAGTTATGATTCGACACATATGGACCAATAAAACTTCCCACTTTCTTCCTTGGTAATGAGGCTATTAATTACTTCTAGAGGTGAATTTCAGTAGTATACTTGAATTAGAAAATAATGAAGCTTTTTGCCATGCTAGAGTGGTGGGATGGGATTTGGCTGGATTGTTTTCAAGATAAATGCTCTCCTGATACTCACTGATAGCTTTGTAGAATAGAAAAATATTCATAACGAGTGTACTCTTTTTTTGAACAAAGTTTTTACATTCAAAGGGACAAAGAAAAATGACTTTTAGTGACAAAATGGAGATTTAAGCCTAAACTCAAACTTATTTTACTTAAACATTTTTACCCCTCTGTGAATACTTCAGGTTCTTAATTACTATAGCTTCATAATAAGTCCTGATATCTGAAAGGGCAAGTCTCTCCTTCTTACCCTTAATTATTACTGACAATCCTTGCCCTTTGTTCTTTCATACACATTTTTTTTAACATCTTTATTGGAGTATAATTTCTTTACATGGTGTGTTAGTTTCTGCTTTATAACAAAGTGAATCAGTTATACATATACATATGTTCCCATATCTCTTCCCTCTTGCATCTCCCTCCCTCCCACCCTCCCTATCCCACCCCGCTAGGTGGTCACAAAGCACCGAGCTGATCTCCCTGTGCTATGCGGTTGCTTCCCACTAGCTATCTACTTTACGTTTGGTAGTGTATATATGTCCATGCCACTCTCTCTCTTTGTCACATCTTACCCTTCCCCCTCCCCATATCCTCAAGTCCATTCTCTAGTAGGTCTGTGTCTTATTCCCGTCTTGCCACTAGGTTCTTCATGACTTTTTTTTTTTTCCTTAGATTCCATATATATGTGTTAGCATATTATATTTGTTTTTCTCTGTCTGACTTACTTCACTCTGTATGACAGACTCTAGGTCCATCCACCTCACTACAAATAACTCCATTTCATTTCTTTTTATGGCTGAGTAATATTCCATTGTATATATGTGCCACATCTTCTTTATCCATTCATCTGATGATGGACACTTAGGTTGCTTCCATGTCCTGGCTATTGTAAATAGAGCTGCAATGAACATTTTGGTACATGAATCTTTTTGAGTTATGGTTTTCTCAGGGTATATGCCCAGTAGTGGGATTGCTGGGTCGTATGGTAGCTCTATTTTTAGTTTTTTAAGGAACCTCCATACTGTTCTCCATAGTGGCTGTATCAATTTACATTCCCACCAACAGTGCAAGAGTGTTCCCTTTTCTCCACAGCCTCTCCAGCATTTATTGTTTGTAGATTTTTTGATAATGGCCATTCTGACCAGTGTGAGATGATATCTCATTGTAGTTTTGATTTGCATTTCTCTAATGATTAATGATGTTGAGCATTCTTTCATGTGTTTGTTGGCAATCTGTATATCTTCTTTGGAGAAATGTCTATTTAGGTCTTCTGCCCATTTTTGGATTGGTTTGTTTGTTTTTTTGATATTGAGCTGCATGAGCTGCTTGTAAATTTTGGTGATTAATCCTTTGTCAGTTGCTTCATTTGCAAATATTTTCTCCCATTCTGAGGGTTGTCTTTTGGTCTTGTTTATGGTTTCCTTTGCTGTGCAAAAGCTTTTAAGTTTCATTAGGTCCCATTTGTTTATTTTTGTTGTTATTTCCATTTCTCTAGGAGGTGGGTCAGAAAGGATCTTGCTGTGATTTATGTCATAGAGTGTTCTGCCTATGTTTTCCTCTAAGAGTTTGATAGTGTCTGGCCTTACATTTAGGTCTTTAATCCATTTTGAGTTTATTTTTGTGTTTTCATACACATTTAAGAACCATTTTATTAAATGCTATGAAAATTCCTGTGTGGTTTTTATTGGAATTTCTAAAACTGAAGATAAACTTAGGAAAAAATGATATATTTTCAATATATTATTCTTATCCATGAACATGGTATATCTATACATTTATTAATACTTCTTGAATACATTTTAATAAAGTTTATCCTTTTTCTTTTTGAAACCTTGATAAATTCTTAGCACTAAATTTTCATTTATTTTAAAATTAAGAAATGTAGCTTATCAAAATACATTTTAAGAGAGTAAAACAAGTTTCAAATGGAGAATTTTTCTCAACACTTATAACTAAAAATATATGTATTAGTAATATATAAAAAATTCTATGTATTAATAAATAAGTATGAATAGAAAAGTGAGCAAAAGTCATAAACTGACATTTTCCCAAAAGCAAACATATATGTTCAATAAACATAGGACAAATGTTCGATATCATTAATGATCAGAGAAATGCAAGTCAAGAAGGTAATGAGTTACCATTTTAACTATTTAGTTGGAAATATGTATATATTTAAATCAAATATTTCTGGTGTTGGAAAACATGAGGTTTCACAGCTTCTAGTCTAAATATAATATAACTTGTGAGAATTTAAATGTTTTAACTACTTTGAGAAATAGCTTAGCATTATTACAAAAAATAAACTAAGCCATTCTCCTAGATTTATACCCAGGAAAAACTCTTGTTTATATTCAGCAAGATATATTTTCATGAAGCACTGTTCAAACTACATAAGACCTGGAAATAATCTAAATTTCATTAAAAAGAGAATGGATGACTAATCTATAGTACAGTCACACAACAGAATATTATACATCAATCAAAATTAATGAAAAATAATGATATAAACCTGTGTATGAATCATAACAATATAATATTGAGTGACAGGTAAGTTCCTAAAGTTGCATCTGTCACAATAACCCTATATTACAAAGTTAAAGAGAATAAAAATTTTACAGTGTTAAAAATATTTATGAAATTAAGCCCATATAAGTAAACAAGTATAATAAAAGTTCATATCCTGGATGATTGATTTATAAATACTTATTATATTATTATAATCAAAAAAATGAATGAATGAATACATGCTTTCATGTATTCAAATGAATGAATAAATAAGCTAATACATAAATATGTAAATGATGACCATACATAAGCCAGTTTTAAAAGGTTTTCATAAAGCAAGAATTATATTAATTTAATTTTATGAACTCAGTTCCAATAAAAATAAATTCTGAAAGTGATACCATAGTTGTCACAAAATCTTATTTTGGTTGACGTTTTTTCTAAGCTTTTCTGCCTATGACTTTAATGGACTTATATAAAACTTAGTTGGTTGTAGGTGATTATCGTTTGTATACAAGAGTAACTTCAACCTGCTAAGTTAAATCTTAACCAGTTTTATAGTTTGTAAGATTTATGTTAGAATAAAAATGATTTAGGAGGTGCTTCAAGACAGCGGAAGAGTAAGATGTGGAGATCACCTTCCTCCCCACAAATACATCAGAAATACACCTACATGTGGAACAACTCCTACAGAACACCTACTGAACGCTGGCAGAAGACCTCAGACCTCCCAAAAGGCTCTTGGTGCTCCAGCCAGACGTCAGGGCTGTGCCTCTGAGGTGGGAGAGCCAAGTTCAGGACATTGGTCCACAAGAGACCTCCCAGCTCCACGTAATATCAAACGGCAAAAATCTCCCAGAGATCTCCATCTCAGAACCAAGACCCAGCTCCACTCAATGACCAGCAAGCTACAGTGCTGGATACCCTATGCCAAACAACTAGCAACACAGGAACACAACCCCATCCATTAGCAGAGAGGCTGCCTAAAATCATAATAAGGCCACAGACACCCCAAAACACAGACGTGGACCTGCCCACCAGAAAGACAAGATCCAGCCTCATCCATCAGAACACAGGCACTAGTCCCCTCCACCAGGAAGGGTACACAACCCACTGAACCAACCTTAGTCACTGGGGACAGACACCAAAAACAACGGGAACTGCGAACCTGCAGCCTGCGAAAAGGAGACCCCAAATACAGTAAGTTAAGCAAAATGAGAAGACAGAGAAACATACAGCAGATGAAGGAGCAAGGCAAAAACCCATCAGACCTAACAAATGAAGAGGAAATAGGCAGTCTACCTGAAAAAGAATTCAGAATAATGATAATAAAGAGGATCCAAAATCTTGGAAATAGAATGGAGAAAATACAAGAAATGGTTAACAAGGACCTAGAGGAACTAAAGAGCAAACAAACAGTGATGAACAACACAATAAATGAAATTAAAATTTCTCTAGAAGGGATCAATAGCAGAATAACTGAGGCAGAAGAACGGATACGTGACCTGGAAGATAAAATAGTGGAAATAACTACCACATAGCAGAATAAAGAAAAAACAATGAAAAGAACTGAGGACAGTCTCAGAGACCTCTGGGACAACATTAAATGCACCAACATTCTAATGATAGGGGTCCCAGAAGAAGAGAAAAAGAAAGGGACTGAAAAAATATTTGAAGAGATTATAGTTGAAAACTTCCCTAATATGGGAAAGGAAATAGTTAATCAAGTCCAGGAAGCACAGAGAGTCCCATACAGGATAAATCCAAGGAGAAACACGCCAAGACACATATTAATCAAACTATCAAAAATTACATACAAAGAACAAATATTAAAAGCAGCAAGGGAAAAACAACAAATAACACACAAGGGAATCCCCATAAGGTTAACAGCTGTTCTTTCAGCAGAAACTCTGCAAGCCAGGAGGGAGTGGCAGGACATATTTAAAGTGATGAAGGAGAAAAACCTACAACCAAGATTACTCTACCCAGCAAGGATCTCATTCAGATTTGACGGAGAAATTTAAATGTTTACAGACAAGCAAAAGCTACGAGAATTCAGCACCACCAAACCAGCTTTACAACAAATGCTAAAGGAACTTCTCTAGGCAGGAAACACAAGAGAAGGAAAAGACCTACAATAACAAACCCAAAACAATTAAGAAAATAGTAATAGGAACATACATATCGATAATTACCTTAAATGTAGATGGATTAAATGCTCCAACCAAAAGACATAGACTGGCTGAATGGATACAAAAACAAGACTCGTATATATGCTGTCTACAAGAGACCCATGTCAGACCTAGGGACACATACAGACCGAAAGTGAGGGGATAGAAGGAGATATTCCATGCAAATGGAAATCAAAAGAAAGCTGGAGTATCAATTCTCATATCAGACAAAATAGACTTTAAAACAAAGACTATTACAAGAGACAAAGAATGACACTACATAATGATCAAGGGATCAATCCAAGAAGAAGATATAACAATTGTAACTATGTATGCACCCAACATAGGAGCACCTCAATACATAAGGCAAATACTAACAGCCATAAAAGGAGGAATCGACAATAACACAATCATAGTAGGGGACTTTAACACCCCACTTTCACCAATGGACAGATCATCCAAAATGAAAATAAATAAGGAAACACAAGCTTTAAATGATACATTAAACAAGATGGACTTAATTGATACTTATGGGACAGTCCATCCAAAAACAACAGAATACACATTCTCTCAAGTGCTCATGGAACATTCTCCAGGATAGATCATATCTTGGGTCACAAATCAAGCCTTGGTAAATTTAAGAAAATTGAAATTATATCAAGTATCTTTTCCAACCACAACACTATAAGACTAGATATCAATTACAGGAAAAAATCTGTAAAAAATACAAACACATGGAGACTAAACAATACACTACTTAATAACCAAGAGATCACTGAAGAAATCAAAGAAGAAATTAAAAAATACCTAGAAACAAATGACAAAACACGACGACCCAAAACCTATGGGATGCAGCAAAAGCAGTTCTAAGAGGGAAGTATATAGCAATACAATCCTACCTTAAGAAACAAGAAACGTCCCAAATAAACAACCTAACCTTACACCTAAAGCAGTTAGAGAAAGAAGAACAAAAAAACCCCAAAGTTAGCAGAAGGAAAGAAATCATAAAGATCAGATCAGAAATAAATGAAAAAGAAACGAAGGAAACGATAGCAAAGATCAATAAAACTAAAGCTGGTTCTTTGAGAAGATAAACAAAATTGATAAACCATTAGCCAGACTCATCACGAAAAAAAGGGAGAAGACTCAAATCAATAGAATTAGAAATGAAAAAGGAGAAGTAACAAGTGACACTGCAGAAATACAAAGGATCACGAGAGATTACTACAAGCAACTATATGCCAATAAAATGGACAACCTGGAAGAAATGGACAAATTCTTAGAAATGCACAACCTTCCAAGACTGAAGCAGGAAGAAATAGAAAATATGAACAGACCAATCACAAGCACTGAAATTGAAACTGTGGTTAAAAATCTTCCAACAAACAAAAGCCCAGGACCAGATGGCTTCACAGGTGAATTCTATCAAACATTTAGAGAAGACCTAACACCTATCCTTCTCAAACTCTTCCAAAATATAGCAGAGGGAGGAACACTCCCAAACTCATTCTACGAGGCCACCATCACCCTGATACCAAAACCAGACAAAGATGTCACAAAGAAGGAAAACTACAGACCAATAACACTGATGAACATAGATGCAAAAATCCTCAACAAAATACTAGCAAACAGAATCCAACAGCATATTCAAAGGATCATACACCGTGATCAAGTGGCATTTATCCCAGGAATGCAAGGATTTTCAATATACGCAAATCAATCAATGTGATACACCATATTAACAAATTGAAGGAGAAAAACCATATGATCATCTCAATAGATGCAGAGAAAGCTTTCGACAAAATTCAAAACCCATTTATGATAAAAACCCTCCAGAAAGTAGGCATAGAGGGAACTTTACTCAAATATAAAGACCATATAGACAATCCCACAGCCAACATCGTCCTCAATGGTGAAAAACTGAAACCATTTCCACTAAGATCAGGAAGAAGACAAGGTTGCCCACTCTCACCGCTATTATTCAACACTGTTTTGGAAGTTTTAGCCACAGCAATCAGAGAAGAAAAAGAAATAAAAGGAATCCAAATCGGAAAAGAAGAAGTAAAGCTGTCACTGTTTGCAGATGACATGATACTATACATAGAGAATCCTAAAAATGCTACCAGAAAACTACTAGAGCTAATCAATGAATTTGGTAAAGTAGCAGGATACAAAATTAATGCACAGAAATCTCTTGCGTTCCTATACACTAATGATGAAGAATCTGAAAGTGAAATTAAGGGAACACTCCCATTTACCACTGCAACAAAAAGAATAAAATATCTAGCAATAAACCTACCTAAGGAGACAAAAGACCTGTATGCAGAAAATTATAAGACACTAATGAAAGAAATTATAGATGATACAAATAGATGGAGAGATATACCAAGTTCTTGGATTGTAAGAATCAGCATTGTGAAAATGACTCTACTACCCAAAGCAATCTACAGATTCAATGCAATCCCTATCAAACTACCGCTGGCATTTTTCACAGAACTAGAGCAAAAAATTTCACAATTTGTATGGAAACACAAACGACCCCGAATAGCCAAAGCAATCTTGAGAAAGAAAAACGGAGCTGGACGAATCAGGCTTCCTGACTTCAGAATATACTACAAAGCTACAGCAATCAAGAGAGTATGGTACTGGCACAAAAACAGAAATATAGATCAATGGAACAGGATAGAAAGCCCAGAGATAAACCCACGCACATACGGTCACCTTATCTTTGATCAAGGAGGCAAGAATATACAGTGGAGAAAAGACATCCTCTTCAATAAGTGGTGCTGGGAAAACTGGACAGCTACATGTAAAAGAATGAAATTAGAACACTCCCTAACACCATACACAAAAATAAACTCAAAATGGTTTAAGGATCTAAATGTAAGGTGAGACAGTATAAAACTCTTAGAGGAAAACATAGGCAGAGCACTCTATGACATAAATCACAGCAAGATCCTTTTTGACCCACCTACTAGAGAAATGGAAATTAAAAGAAAAATAAACAAATGGGACCTAATGAAAAAAAGAAAAAGGTCATGAAGAACCTAGGGACAGGACGGGAATAAAGATGCAGACCTACTAGAGAAAGGACTTGAGGATACGGGGAGGGGGAAGGGTAAGCTGGGACAAACTGAGAGAGTGGCATGGACAGATATACACTACCAAACGTAAAATAGATAGCTAGTGGGATGCAGCCGCATAGCACAGGGAGATCAGCTCGGTACTTTGTGACCACCTAGAGGGGTGGGATAGGGAGGGAGGGAGGAAGGGAGACCCAAGAGGGAAGAAATATGGGGACATATGTATATGTATATCTGATTCACTTTGTTATAAAGCAGAAAAACTAACACACCATTGTAAAGCAATTATACTCCATAAAGATGTTAAAAAAAAAAAGATTTAATTTTCAGGCTTAAAACTCTTTATTAGGAGAATAGATCAGTTGGCTCTCAACATGCTAACATCAAACAATCAAGGCAAGTTTTTTCTTTCTGAGACACCTGAAAGAACAGCAACGACAGTATTCAGTTTAAATAACTGGTGTTTACTATTCATTAGTATGAAGAAAAGTATATTTTTAAGGGGAGATGATTATACAGCATGGGGTAGCCAGATGGAAATGTGAGGCCAATTTCTGTTCAGTTTGGCAATTGATTCAACCTTCTCTGCCAAAGAACCAGCACAGAGAATTTGCATAACAATCTCAATAAAAACAATAGCGAATTGAGAAACTTAAGAACATTTTTCATTATGCAAGTAGCTTGAAATCTTGCTGAGGTATGTGAACCCAATTCTGAACTTGATAATTGCATTTTTTCTAAAGATCTCAATATTATTTTTGGTATCTTCTGCCTTCAGTCAGAACCACAATCAAGCCAGTACCAGAGTCACAAAACCATTCTTCTTTTACTACAGTTCTAACATAAGAAATCCATTCTTGAATTTAACAACCCTCTTTTTAGGAAGTATTTCATTTTACCGTTTATTTAAATGTTGGTAGTTGTCATTTATGGCAGTTTATCTGTAACCAATATAGGTTTTGGGAAGCAGTGTTGTCCAAGAAAATATGTGAAAGAGTGGTCTAAAATATGGAGTTAATCTTTCTTCCTTACTGCATTGTTAACCTCAACAAATTACTTACTTCATTTCCACAGCTTTAAATGCCAAGTGCTTGTAAAATAGTTGCAAATATTTAAAATTAAACTGATTTATAATGTTTGTAATAAACTACACCATGGACTTGATTATATTTGAGAGGGAAAGAAAATTTTCTAGGAGTTATTTGGTAGCCATGAATCTACCCTTTATTATTCTCAGAAACAGAAACCAACTGTAGTCTGTCTTAAACAGCTAGGTTTATATTAGGTTAAAAAAAAAAAAAAATCCTACCCACCATGGTATAAATACATCTTAAATTTGGCCACATTTCCTTGCTGGAGTATATGACATAAGAAGTTATATAGTATGCTGGAGTGATTGAACACCTTTAATCTTTGGTCTTTCTATATTTTGTGGCTCAAAGTCAAAAAGAAAGCCTCATGTGCTATATCTATAACTTTGTACATTGCATTATGGAATATCAAAAGCAATCAGTCCTCACTCAAAGAGGATTGTACTGTTCAAAGTAAATGCTTTCTTACAGTGAGTTTTATTCCTGAGACCAATTCAAGTAAAGAGAAAGGAACACAGAGGGATATTTTGCCAGTGATTTCACTGCTTTCCACATTTCAAAATACCAGTTTTATAATTTAGATGATTCTTCAGTCCAGCCCATTCACTCCTGTAGAGAGTTCTGCTTTAAGGAAATTAAAGCTAAGCCAACAAAATAATAATAATTTATATAATATTAATAATAAAAATATTTTATTATCTTACATTTTAGGAAGTTATGAAGTTACAGGTGCTGTCAAAAACTCAAAGTCATTATTTGTACAGTGTATATTTTAACACTACAAAAAACTGTTAGGTTCAAATAAAGTAAATGCAAACTCATAGGAGCATTTTTTTAAATCAGCCAACCTTTCTGAACTCAAAACTTGGGTTTTAGGATCTACACACATCACAGACATTTATCACCATGGCTCCTCTCTTTTGTGACCTTTTGAAAGGAGCATAATTCATCAGAAAATATTTTTCAATAATCTCTGCCCAAGATAATTTACCTTTTTTCTGATCTTCAAAGTGACAGATTGCATAGGTTGAGCCTCTGTGACTTAAACCACAGACAGTTTCATGTTTCAGTGTGCTTTTCTGTCTCGCTGGCTAACCTGATTTATAATAGTTGAGGCAGTACAAAGTTAAAAATTAATTAATTTGAGTGAATTGGCAATAAAGGGGACTGAGCGGCTGTATTGAGATGCTAATAGGTCTATTGCAGACCTATTCTGACCATCTGATCCTCTGGAATATCCAACAGCTGCGAGAGGCAAAACTGACAACTGAGCACATTCAGGAGGAAGGGTCAAGAGTGTGGCTCTAACCCCAGTGGGGTCAGAGCAGGGGCTGCTCTTCCGGAGACCCTGCTTCTGGGATGAAAGCAGGTCAGATGGTGGAGATAACATATTTTATATGAAATTACTAGAGAATCTCTGTATAGAAGCAGTGATATGATCTCAGGATGTGTTTTTCTGTGTTCTTTTTTTTTTTTGGTGGAAAATTACTTCCTGAGCAGTTTTCTGTAAGGCTTCCAGTAACTATAGTGCTTGCTTCATTGACTGTTTTAATGGGGAAAAAAAACGCATAATTAATGCAATTAAGATTTCTAGAAAAAAATTACTAGTATTTTGAAGTACATATACTAAGTGTTATACAACATTTAGTAAGTATTATTCATGCATACAGGAAGTGTAATATATGCCATCCTCTGAAAGAGTGAAATGCACTATTGAATATAAATATTATATTTTACAACATATACAATAAAGAGTGTATTCTCTTTTATGTAACTATCCAGTTTGTAATGTACCTAGTATAGGATGTTTTTATATCTACCACAATATAAATATATCATGTATTGTTTTTTTCTAATTATGCAAAAGAACATGCTCATTTATGAGATATGTATTATATGAGAGATACGGGAATAGAGTAAGGAAATAAAAATAATTCATATTCCATCTATTTAAGATTATAATTATGTGGCTACTTAATAGAAGAATAATAGTAAAGTAATAAGAACTACTGCTGGTAGTTATCAGCAATAAAATCAATACAAAGCAGCACTGATTTAAGTTATGAAGATTGACAGGCTGATTTGAGACAATTTCAATAATCATTACAGAGCAAGTTTCTGAAATGCTAAATCAGAAATGACTAAAGCAACACAGTGCTTCTTGAAAGCTAAACAAATGGATAACAAACAAAAATCAAACAAAAAATTTGATTGTTTTTACAGAGGCACACTTCACCTTTTCCTTTTTAAAAAACTTTATGCTCCCGAAGAACACATTATATGCCTTATAGATTCCTCACTACAAGATAGCCATTCTATTAATTTGAAGCAGTCTGATATCTAGTCTAAACATTAAAAATGAAAACAAACCAAAAACACTCACTGGATAACAATGTAGTTTTTAATGTTTCTTCTACTTGACTTCTTCCTGTTTTTCCTCAAGGAGAATAAGAAAAGGTGATTAGCTATTTCACTCAGAACCCAATTACCTCCATGTTTCTGGTGGGAATTTTCATACCACATATTTATCAGTGAATCAGCCAATCACTCTTAACCTCCTGTAGCTGAATGTTGGCTAATTGAAAATTGATGGGCATTTGCCCCTGACTCAATGCATTCAGCCAAAATTTACTATGGTGGTGGTGATTTTTATATATTTTAGCAGCCCTGTCCTATCTGTTTCTATTACAGCCACCACCAACACCAAGAACTGTAACACCTCTACTATTTTTACCTCTACTACAACTCCTACTACCATCAAATTAATACCACCCCCACTACTAATACCTAGTATTTATTCAGTTCTGACTTTATGCCAGACATTGTTCTACCACTTTCATATATATTTATATATTTAATCCTCAAAACAACCCTCTTTGCCAAGTACTATTATTTTCTTTATTTAAAAAATGAAGAAACCTAGATGGTTTATCAGTCGATTCCTTGTTAGCCCCTGCTACATGGTTTTAAAATAATGCAATGTACATTCTTTGTTTCTCATTTAAATAGTTCATTGTTTCTTGCAACCTAAGTAAACAAAATATAATAATATATTTTATTATGAGGTTATTTTTTCCAAACAAAAGTATAAGAGAAAATCTATCTCAAGAAATAAACTAAATATTTCCTCTAATTATTGAATAATGTATTTTTCTCCCTAGAGATAAACTAAAGGGACCATCAGGCAGAATTATAAATCTCAAGTCTCACACTCGTATTGATGGGATGGTAAATAAAATTATACTTCCCTGTTTCAGAAAACAAGATTAAGTTATCCTTTAGTGCAATAAAATGCTGTTTTTGAACCTAGGTTGATTCTTTTAAGGTGCTTTCCAATCAATGAGGATATGAAAGGAAATGCATAGTTGGCAGAGTTGGAAATCCAACTCAAAGTCTAAATAGTAATGTATTTATCTAATTGCTACAAATGCTGCAATATGAGCTGATGATTTTTAAACCAGTTTCAAGTCAAGAACTGTAATTCTACTGAGACAGCCATTCCAGCTACAGGTAAAAATCCATAGACTATTCCTGTTAAAAATAATAGTAATTATTTGTTAGGAGACACACATTGATACCAATGTTTCAAATAAAATAAGTTAAAAATTAATGCAAAGTTCACTGTGAAAACCATGTCCAATTGGCACTGCAGGATAATGTTTTAGTATTTCCTTTAAAATCCTATTTTCTATAATTTATAATTAATCAAAACACTTGGATTGGATGGGGTTCTCTAAGTCATTGGACAGATATTAGGTAAACATTATCTCATAACTTGTGCTTTCATAGCCTTTTATTCATTTTCTTTAATTAAGTATGAAGTTATTTTCACTCAGGAAAAAATAAAGCCTCCCTCTTTAGTATTTTCTTTTATACTACCTCTAACAATGCTTTTATCTATAATTCACCAACACAGTACTGTGATTTGGAATTAGGAATTAGATTATTTTGTATTTGAAAACATGAAAATATTGCCATTAAAACTCATTTTATACTTTAGTGATACTGATCTTGTATTATATTATTGATACACAAGGTTTAATTCTAAAAAAATATTGGGGGAAATTGGCCAGTAATGAAAGATTTTAATAGAATTAGAATGGTTTTCAAGTCAGTAATAGAACTATGTTTCCAAGAATATCTATTTTTAGGAAATCTGAAGGAAAGTAACTTTATTATATTTTACGTTTATTTTGCTTATGTTTAAAACTTTAATTAGACAAACTTGTATATGCTAATATTTTACAGTTTAAACGGTGTGATTTTAAAGACGATATGAACTAATTATATCACATGGATCACATATTTTCATACATCCAATATATCTGGATTAATTTTCCAGTAAAATGAAGATGAGAACTTTTGAAAATATTTTTATAACATCTATTAATTATTAAAACAAATATGTTTATATTATTTTTTCTATTTACAAAGTTGTTAATTTGGTGATTATAAAGTTTATGTAGTAGTGTTTCCACAAATACTAATATGAGAAAAGAAGTGGAGTAGAAAATATAGAGAAGCATTTCAAATTATCTTTGTTTTCTTATGTTAAAATAGTATTTTAGCCACTATGGTGCTAATACCAATAATAGTGGTGTTGCTGCATAACTTCACAAGCCTTTCGTCAGTTATACACTGCACAGGTGAATGCTCCTGTTAAGACGTATTGGCTTTTAATTTTTTTTTTTTTAATTCTGGCTTTTGTGCTAAGCGTTTGTTTTTGGAAGTGAAGTGACAGTTTTCCTTATGAAAATGAAGTTGAGCAGATTGTTTTGGGCCAAGTTCAATTGCACTTAACCCTCCAGATGAACACTTGTGCTCCCATAACTCGGTGTCATTCAGGTCAATCTGAATTATTAAATAGGATTGAAGAAAGGGTAAGTATGGTTGGATATACTTAAAGAAACATTTAAAAAAAAGAAGCACCAAACCAGAAT
This sequence comes from Balaenoptera musculus, assembly GCF_009873245.2. Classification (NCBI taxonomy): domain Eukaryota; kingdom Metazoa; phylum Chordata; class Mammalia; order Artiodactyla; family Balaenopteridae; genus Balaenoptera; species Balaenoptera musculus. Next base: position 103,378,342 of record NC_045788.1, on the reverse strand, counting down.
ATCAGTGTCTGTTAATGGTTTTGATTCACTTTTTAAAAAAATTTTTTGAAAGATAAATAGCATGGATCATGTCAATCCTAGTGGTAATGAGTACATACTTGGTCTTTTTTAAAACTTTGAGTCACTTCCTTTATATCCTTATTTTAGGAAATACATTTTAAGCTATTATAATTATACATTCTAGAGTATCCAGATGTATAATTATCTGAACAATAGTTGAAGGAAAGAGAGTAGAAAAGAATAAAATATGTCAATGCTTTATTTTTCTTTTAAAGCATATCAGAGTTAATCTTAAAAATAGCATTATGCTATTTTCAAATTTTGATATAATCAAACCTTGTAAAATGGCTTTCTATATCTTATAAATGGTTAATGTTATAAATATTAAAAATAATATTTATACATTGCCCATGAGATTATTTTTAACTTGAAAATAATGAAATGAAAAGGGAAAGAAAAATTATAAGGTCCTTTATGTTGACTGTTCTGGTGAGATAGAACAAATAATAAAAATCTAGCTGACTGTCATAATTGTGAAAAATCCTACTGCAATGGACAAGATTAGTCTATAACACCTTCCCTGGAGTGTGAATCAGATCTGATGATTCAGGATTATCTGGAGTCGATGTGAATGTCTGTGTACGCTGGGTGGAACTGGCCATCCATCTGGCAGCAACTATTATCAAAGTGGTAGCCTTGGCTGGTTAAATGGATTTTGCTTCAGGTTAAAAAGTCTTTAGGGAAGTGGGTCAAACTGTACAAGGACAGCTTTTCTAATTCCTTGCCTATAATGTAAAAGCAAGAGCATAGTAAGGTTACTTAAAACCCTGCAATATACAAGATCATTTAGAAATACTAGAATGGGAAATCTCAGGAGAATAAATTAGACCCACAGTTAGATACTGGCAAAAGTCTTTTACTGAAAGGATAGGCTAGAATCCCAATCCCTCTTTACTTTTCTCTCATGTCGTGTGACTCTGGTGTACTCAATTTAAACCATAGAAATACTGACTCTTCAAAGGGAAACCCTCTGAGACAATGACATAACTTTCACATGTGATGTGGCATTGTTACAACTATGCCATCTTCTGCATTTTAGATCACACTGTTGGAAGATTTTACCATGGCCAAGAAACATCACTGGCCAGTGAAAACTTCCAATGCAGTTATGAAAGTTTGAAGTTTATATGTTATTTTATAATTGGGGAAAGAGTTTTTTAGATACTCAAACGCTTAAAGAAATCCTCTCGGCAAAGTATAAAATAAACTCTTACAACTCATTAAATCCTATTATGAACTAATTATTATATATGCTTTTATTTTTAGAAAAAAATAAGGTATGAAGTTGAAATTTTGTTATTTTCTAATGAAACTCTGAAATTTAAAACTATTTATTTGGAATATAAAGTAACATTTTGGTGGCTTCCACATCACTTTAATGTGACATAGGACATAGCTGTCTATACTGTGATCCTCTGTTGAATAAATCTGGCCCCCTGATGGTCTAATTCTTTGACTCTCCCACTAGGTTGTGTCAAAGAGCTTGCAAAGGATACAAATGATGAAGTTGCCATCATTTCCATGGGCTATGGCAGTTCAGTTATTGTATGCACAAATATGCTGCATGTCAATTGCCACCCTGTACTTTCTGTGATACTGTGGACATACTTTCGATCACTCTACTTTGACAGAAATTTGAATAGCGTTTAAGAAAGTTAAATATGAGTTACGGTAAAAAGCATTCTGGGCTTCTTCAGAAATTCACTGCTAACACTTTAATGATTTATTTATTTTGCCCCTTATTATGTTTGAAATCATCAGAAAGTAAAGTCAGTTTAATGTTCTTTGGAACAGAGGATTTTGCCCGATAATATCAAACTGAAGTTCTTGTCCTAGGAGTTCTTACTGATGCTCAATATATATATATATATATATATATATATATATATATGTATAATGTACTATGTAAATAAGAGCAAGTGTTAGCATACAGTATGTAGGGCTGATGGTATTTGTCGACTTCATCTCTTAAAAAGAATATTCAGCGCTGTTCAACAAGTATTTGTGGAACATCTACTCTGTGCCAGTACTTTTCTGAATACTGGAGATAATTGCAAAGGTAAATAAGTCCCAGTCATTATTCCCAAACAGTTCCCAGTTTAAGAGATAAATAATAAGTCAAATAAAGGAAATAATTTCAAGGGAATAGAGGTTAACAGCCACCAGCCTCTGAGACTGGAAAAGATTCAACTTGAGAGGATAAGGAATAATTCTACGGAGCACATAAACTTAAGGTGGAACTTGAAGAATTATTAGGAGATAATTAGGCACATAAAAGATGAGATGGATAAAGGAATCTGAAATAGATAATATCATAACAAAGTTCTGAAGGTAAGAAACAAGATGTAAGCCAGGATGGCAACTATTTTGGTATTGCTGAAGTATAAATTGTGAGGGGTGCGGGCAGCGGTGGAAAATGTTATCTGAGAAATAGGCCGGGGACAGGTACGATAGTATCACATCATATACCATCTTAGGAACTTAAACTTAATTTATGTGTGTGTCTGGGAGGTACTTTTTTGGGGGGGTGAGGAGTTGGCTTTGAATGTCTTAAAACAAACAACTGACGTAGATAGATCTTTGTGATGAGCGGAAAGTTAGAGAGATAAAAATGGGGACTATTTTATTTATTTATTTATTTATGGCTGTGTTGGGTCTTTGTTGCTGTGCACGGGCTTTCTCTAGTTGTGGTGAGCGGGGGCTACTCTTTGTTGTGGTACGCGGGCTTCTCATTGTTATGGATTCTCTTGTTGTGGAGCACAGACTCTAGGCGCGCAGGCTTCAGTAGTTTTGGCACGTGGGCCCAGTAGTTGTGGCTTGCAGGCTCTAGAGCACAAGCTCAGTAGTTGTGGCGCACAGGCTTAGTTGCTCCACGGCATGTGGGATCTTCCGGAACCAGGGCTCGAACCCGTGTCCCTTGCATTGGCGGGCGGATTCTTAACCATTGCGCCACCAGGGAAGCCCATGGGGACTATTATAGTTGTTAATTCAAGAAATGGTAATGGCCTTATAGAGACCAGTTTTTTAAATTATTATATTTAATCTTTTTTGGCCCCGCCGCACAGCTTGTGGGATCCTGGTTCCCCGACCAGGGACCGAACCCCGGGCCCTCAGCAGTGACAGCACAGAGCCCCAACCGCTGGACTGCCAGGGAATTCCCTGAAACCAGTTTTATAAAACTCAGGTGGAAGGCGTAGATCCCAAAGGTACATAGTATATGAAATCCATGGAAATAGGTCACCTAAGGGAGAGACAAGCCTAGGTCACTCAGTTTTCTAATAAGAAGAAATAGGAAATGTGGGGAAAATACAGTACTGTGAAAAAAGTGATGAGCTCATTTTTGAGCATTTTGTAGTCAGTCATTGTGGGATATCCAAGTAATACTATTAAGCAAACTTTATATTTGAGTCTAAATTTCATTGCTAAAGACATGATTGACATGTAGATTGGTGAAATTCATTGGTCACAGATTCAACTACAAATCTAGAGTAGATGAGTTTGCCCACAGAGACTCAAAAGTGAAGACAATGCTAATGTAAGGAGCCTTGGGGAACACAGATGCTTAAAGGAATTTTTGATTATTTTATGTCAATTGCCTATTGCTTATGGTACATATCTTTGACTCACCGTTTCACTTGTTCCCTTTGTTAATAAACATACCTACATCTTCCCACTTAAACACAAAAACAAAAATGCTTTCCCAATATATCTTCTCAAGTTACCCTACCATTTATCTCCTTTCCATAATCTAAACAAATAAGGAAATCTAATCATTTCCTTAATGAATTTGCAACATCTACCACCTGTGCTTTTTCACCATAAAATCCCTGCCCATTTTTTCTTTGTGGTACTATATGAAAATAATGTTCTTAGAGTTCACAACGTGGGACTTCCAGGTTCCAAACTAAAGATCTTTTTTCTCAAGGATCATCTTCCCTGATCTCTCTGAAGTAAGTGCTCTATTGATCACCAGACTCATTCTAGAAAGTCTGCCTTTCCACAGCTCAGTGATTTATCACCCCTGGTCCTTTTCTAATCCCCACAATATGGGTCTACATGACTATTTTCCCCAATTTAAGACATGAATTTCCAATTGCCAGTACTCTGTCTCCTTTTTTATTTCCCTTTGGCCCTTTGGCATCTCAAATCTTTTAAAATGTCTTTAGCAGTTGGGTATAATACACTTGGGTATAATGATAGATACCCCGATTGAAGCAGCACAAACAATAGGAAAGGTATCCAACTTTACATGGCAGGAAGTCCAGAGATAGGATGTGTTTTGGATATATTGTTATCAGAAATCAACAATATCAGAATGAACCCAGATTCTTTCTCTACTCTGCCATAATCCCTGCAGCTTCACCCTTGGGAGCTGAAAGTGATTTGAAGCAGTTCCCGGCATTATATCTGGAAGAAAGATTGTCTTCCTAGGTTTTCTCTTAGATGGGAAGGTTATTTTTCCCTGGTCTTTTCCTTGCCAATTTTACATCATACCTTATTTTTTTTTTTTTTTTTTTAATGTGACACATACTTTTTTTTTTTTTTTTTAATTTTATTTATTTATTTATGGCTGTGTTGGGTCTTCGTTTCTGTGCGAGGGCTTTCTCTAGTTGTGGCAAGTGGGGACCACTCTTCATCGCGCATCATACCTTATTGATTAGAATCAAATCACATGCTCATTGCTCAACTATTCACTGTCCTGAAATAATAACTCCTCCATCCTTGAAACTGCAGAAGAGTCAGATTTCTGAGGGTTATGACTCCAAGGTGGGGAGGGTAGATTATGGATACTTGAAGTTGTGTCAGAAAGTAATAAAATGAGGATGGATGCTAGATTAGCCACCAATATTGTCCATTGTAGTACACGCTCAGCTATCCAATATCGTCAAAAATTTCCAGTTTTTAAGGTCTTTTAATTGAAGTTTCATATTTCTAATAGCACATTCCTAAATAAGGACAGTCGATTTTGTTTTAAAACTAAAAAGTTGATTGATTTTATCCACAACCAAAGTCAGCATCCTCCCTACAGAATCAGTTCTTCTGAGCCACTTTCCCCCAAGAGCGAAAGCTCCATTATTCCTTGCTTAGAACCACAGAAACTTTATTGACTTAACTATCCTCACACATTTAGTCAGTTGATTCCTTCTTTCATGTTTATTGGCCAATCTGTGTATCTTCCACTCTGTTGTAGGACTTCAGTAATGCTCAACAATTAGCATTACTAATTGTTGTTGGTGGTGGTCTCTTTTGTCTCCCTACCTTTATCTACCCTATAAAGGACTGCAAGATTAATTTTCCTAATTTGTTGTTCTACTTATATTACTTCTTTAAATCCTCAGGGTCTTTCTTTGCATACCAGATTCCTCAACCTGGTTTCAATAGTCTAATCTCAGTTCTCTTCTGTTCTCATTCCTACTGCTATCCTGTACTGACCTAATACTTAAACCAAACTGGCGATCCCTTGGAATTCAACAAATTGAATTCATTAACTACATCAGAATTTCCTTAAAAGGCCCCAAAATTCTCATCACTGCCCATTACTTAGGCTTTTTTCTGCTGCCCTCTTTCCTGGGATGGTTTCTGATATACAAATCCTACCATATGTTTTTTCCATATATTGTCTCTAATACCACTTCTGTGTGAAGCCTCAAATGATCCCTAGAATGATAAAAATTTCTCCCAATGAACGCTTGGTGATATCCTTCTATAAGACTGCAAACTTGGCAAGAAGGATTAGTCATATTCATCCCAAGTAAGCTCTATAGCCCTTCTTATGAGGCTGCATAGTTAGCAGACATTAACAACAATCTTTCATGGAATTGTTAGAAACATTACATGTAGAATTAGTTGTCTGGGACTATGAAACAAAAGGTTCAGCTTTAGATCTAAGCAGTTAGACTTATAGAATCACATCTAACAATTTTTCTCTTGAAAATTTGAAAGTCTTTGGAAGTTCATCAATCAAAGTTCTGGACATACTCTTGTGAAACTATTGGGTTTTTGTTCATTTTTTTTTCTTTTTTTACATCAGAATCTCCCATACTAAAAAGCAAACAGAAGAAACAAGGCAAGATAAAAACAAACTCTCTTGAATCAGAATCTGTGGGGAAAACACTGCTTTTTAGGTTTTTTTTTTTAACCTCTCAAATAGATTATATTTATTTCTTTAAAGAAGGAGACTAATATAATAACTTATAGAAAGTGATAAATGTTTCAATCACAGTTACAATTCTGGGCCAAATTAATTTATCATATACAAACATTGAACATGATATATTAGAAAGGTGACTAAAATCTATGAAGGCATCTTATGTGTTAGATATGTTTTACATAGTATCTTCACCCTGAATGTAGGTGATATAAATCTAATTAATAAAGATGGAACCATAATTCAGAGACATTAAGAAATTTCTCCAAGGTAACATTGTCAGCAAAGGGTACAACTCTGATTTAAACACAAATCAGTCTGATTACTGAGCCCATGCTCTTTCATCTCTCACATGACTATAAAGGTAAATGTATTAAGCAATCAAGTACAATCCACAACAGTATCCAAATACCATATTTATTTTAATAAAAATTTGAATTTTTGTTAATTTGTCTTACATAGAATAAGTTAATCCTTTGACATGTCTTGCTTTTACTCCATGATACTGTTGTATGTGGATGAAAAGTTTAAATTGATCAACGTTATAGCCATATATTCAATGTAATAGAAAAATATATGAGGCATTTTATTGTTCCAAGTATCTCAGTATATTTATATTTAAATATATTATGTATGTTTATTATTAATCACATTATTTTGTTTTGTCTTTTTAAAATGGAGCATATATGAATAAATAATTATGGTACATACAACCTAAGAGAAAGAAAACCATGAACTATACTTTGAGTTTTAGTTTCTATAGATCTTATGTTCAGGAATAGTAAATTATAGAGCAAAAACATGTCATAGTTTTAGGAACATTTCTTTTAAAAAGAAATATAAAATATTTGCAGAGTAAACATGATTCTATATATTTCCCATACTGCCAACTATTTCCAAATTTCCATGTATGCTTGCCAAGAGCAATGATAATTAATGTTTCATTGAATTCTTTGAGAAATGTTGAATTCTAAGACTGGTTTGGACCATATTTAAACATATATTATGCTAGACTAAATTCCAGAAGAAGAGAGAATATTTTATATTTTTGGCTATTTGCTTTCAAAAAAGAAAATCTTCAAGTAGAGTACACATGCAAAATACATTTGGTTAAAAAAAATTCATATCCCATTTGCCAGTTGCTTTTTATTCCTGGGTATTTTTCAAAGTCCCTAATAATTAGAAAACATTGAACTTTTTGTCTATTCATATTTTTAAAATGTTCAAGTTTGACATGCTCTTACCTTAATAGATGTCAACAATAGGTACAATATGGTTTGTAGGGAATTCATTGTTCATCTTTAAGACTTTATATGTATATATATATATATGTGTGTGTGTGTGTGTACATGTATGTTTAATGTGATGTATATGTCATATATATTTCATTTAAGGTATTAGTATAAAAAATGAAAATAATTTAGGTAAAACTGATAGAATTCAGCTCTTCTAATTGGTTTGCTTTAAACTTACTTTACTTCTCCCTGCTCCCAGTTTAGTCCTTCCCCATTGCCAGATGCCATTTAGCTATTCAAAGCAACAGGAAAAGATTTATGCAATGACAAGTGGAGAGGTGAAACACTGGTTAAAAGAGTTCTGCAAATGATACTTCTGATCCTAGTAGGAGTTATAGGTTTACATTTTAAAAAAAAACAAAGTTTTCCCTGTTAATAACTATAAATTATATGCTATAGTATATTATCCCTTTTTTCTTTTTCCCAATGACTAACTATACTTCACTTTAGAGATAAAGTCCCTCAAGTACATGACTGAGACAGATTCAATACACTTATATTTTAGGAACTTTTGAGGTTTCCTTTGAAAAGAAAGGATTTATGAAATTGAAAGGTACATACAATTCACACCCACATCATGCCCTCCTCCATCTCAAAGCTACACTTTCTTTTAAAATAAAAGAATGAACGTTCTCAAAAAGACATGCCTGGCTTTAGGACAGCCTTTAATCATTAGTGCACTCCTCTGTTCCCTTAGCCTCTATGATGACATGCATTATAGCTTGAGCTTTAAAGTGTATGTACACATTTATTAGAAAGCTATAGACTTACAAAGGAGGTCAAGATCAATTGTCAATTTCTTGTGAAAATGTAAACTTTAAGATATTTTAAGTAAATAAGAGCAATTTAGGGAGATGTCTGTAAATTTTCTTAAATATCAATTTCATTTCATATTGTCTTAGATACTGAATTTAGTCAATTAATAAGGAAGTTTATGGCTAAGAAAGAAACTAAAAATTAAGAAAATCTATTTGAAATTATAGTTTGTGGTTAGTTTATTTGAAATAGAAAAATATAGGGTGAGCTTTTTTTTTGAACAGTAGCAAACACACACGGTATGGTGAGCTCAGGGTCTTGCGCTGAGGAGTTGAAATAGCTGCTTTCTTTCCATATTTTGAATATACCATAAATTTTGGGGGTAGAAATCACAGAAAAGGAAGAAATGTTTAACTTTCTTAATTAGAACCCTCATAAATAATATCAAATATAGCCATTTACTCTGACCGTTGATCCATACAATTTGATAAAAATGATACTAGAAAATGATAAACAGTATTTTCACTTTTTTCTTAGCCTTTTGAACTTATGTTTCTCCACACTAAAGTAATCTCTTTAATTCACATTTAGATCCTGTACTTAATAACAAGGTAAAGTTCTATTAGCTTTTATTAAAATGTTTCAGAAACATACCTTGGAATTTGCTTTGCTTAGTTAAAAAAATGAGTGTCAGCAGATAATAATATATGCCCGAAATCCCTTTCCTCTGCGCTGATCAAATAGAAAATAATCTTTATATATTTAATTTTGTGATTAGTATTATTTCCTTCTGTGATATTACATTTACTCTAAAAAAATAGGAGAGGCTATATAATGAATAAATCTACTTACAATTGTATGTCTAGTAAATCCTGAAATTATTGCTGAAACGGTTTAAAAGTTCTTATCCATACAGCACCAACTCTACATAAGTACAGCAAAACTTTTTGAAGGAACAACATATTGAGAGCATTTAGTATACTTAGGCCATCTTTCAAAGTGTGGATACCCCTTTTATAAATGTCCCTTAATTACTAATAGTCAGAAAAACTGGAGGCTTCAATATTCAGCAGAACTGATAAGAGATCTCAATTCTGAACTGAAATAAAGGTTTTCCTATAGGGAAAGCATGTTTTAAACATCATTCAGTGACCTGAACCGGGTTGTTCTATTGCCTGAGCAATATGGCATGGGGCAGGAAGAGGGTGATAGGAAAGGGGAGAGTCTTCCCTATGTGGTATTTGTAGTTTATATTTACAAGACATTTTTACACAGAAATCTGCTTAAACCAGGTCTTCACACCCAATAGAATTATTTAGTAGTTCAAATACATAATAGAGAAACATAATTGTGAGCTTGCCTTATAATCTTGTTATAGGGTAACACTGTATCAATGGGAAAAAAATGCTTTCTGAGATTCAAACAATTAACTTATAAAAGAATGTCCAGATCAGAAATTTAACAAAGAACTCCCTTCATAGCAAATGTTCATTTAAAAGAACTTTTACAAAATATTCAGACATTAGGAAATTCTTATATATAACATATACCTTTAAAATTAATTTTGTATATACTTTAGATTAAGACCGAGGTCTATGGTATCGTGTTATCATCTATGTGACTATATATTTTATTATCAGCAACAGATTTCTAAAAAAATATTTGACATTCTGACATTCTTATTTCAACTCTAGTCTCCTATACTAAGGTGATAAGAGTGAGGTATCTGCCCTTCATGGTTCTGTTTTTTGGGGGACTTCCCTTAAATTAGGGCTTTCCAATTATGGTCAGCAGGTCAAATCCTGCCTGCCACCTGTTTTTGTAAATACAGTTTTATTGAAACACAAACCTGTTAACTTACATATTTTCCATGGCTGCTTTTGTACTATAATGTGGTCTGTAAAGCCTAAAATAGTTACTATCTGGCTCTTTACAGAAAGTTTGTCCACACTTACCTTAAATAAAGCTATGATCTAGTCCTCAAAGTACATTCCTAGATATGTTCAATGCAGGCTAAAGGAGTTTCTTGTCAGTGCATGGCTTTCAAGCCCAAAGTTTTGCTAAGCACCCAAACATAAAGCTAATACAGTAATAAATATTGAGCAAGGACTTTGTTGTTCTATCATTTTTGTCTTTCTTTTACACAAAATCCAGTAGTGAAATAGTGGGAATGTTCAGGGCAAATCAATTTATATCCTATGATAACAAATCTGAAAATATCAAACAAAACAAAACAAAACCCTTTATCCTTGTCTAATACAAAAACACATGCCCTTAGAAGGAAAATGAGAATGCTATTCATAGATGAATCCCCTTCACAATTTTCATACTGGTATGGATTATAAATATTAAAAGAAGAGTTCATTGTTTTAAGTGTGAAAGTATATATGTACACGTAATGCTTAAACCAATAAAACTGGATGTTTCAAAGGCTAAATTATTTCACCATATTTGAAAAACTTCAAATGGCTTGAAAAGCAAAGAAGCACACACAACCCTGAACTCTTGACCTTCCCCATACTACCCCACTCAAAATTTGCCCCATTTAGAGACACTCCTCCATCTCAATACATGGTAACTCTATCTCTCCAGTTGCTAAGGCCAAAAAACTTGTGGCATGTTGCCTCTTCTCTTTCTTTTAGATTCCACGTCCAATTTTGTGAAGAACTCTACCTTCAGAAAACAATAAAAATCTAGCCTCTTCCCAATACAGACGGTCCCCAACTTAAAATGGTTCAACTTAACGATTTTTCTACTTTACCATGTGTGAAAGCAATACACATTCAGTAGAAGCTGTACTTTGAATTTTAATCTTTTCCCAGACGAATGGTATGTGGTAAGATACTCTCTCACGATGCAGGACAGCAGCAGCGAGTGGCAGCTCCCAGTCAGCCATGTGATCATGAGTGTAAACAACCAATATGCTTGCAGCTATTCTGTACCCATACAGTCATTGTTTTTCCCTTTCAGTGAAACTATTGCACTTACAGCTATTCTGTACCCATACAATCACTGTTTTTCTCTTTCAGTACAGTATTCAATAAATTACATGAGATATTCAACAATTTATTATAAAATAGACTTTATGTTAGCTGACTTTGCCCAAGTGTAGACTAATGTAAGTCTTCTGAGCACGCTTAAGGTGGGCTAGGCTAAGCTATGATGTTTGGGAGGTTAGGTGCATTAAATGCATTTTTGACTTACAGTGTTTTCAACTGACAATGGGTTTATTGGGGGTGTAGCTCTATGGTAAGTCAAGGAAGATCTGCATGTAGAACAGTAGTACCCTGGTCCCTGTCACCTTTATGTCTTGTTAAGGTTGCAGTAGCTTCATAACTCATCTTCCTGTTTCCACCTCTGATGCTTCTCTTCCCACTCCCTTCTCAAAACAACAATCAGTATGATCCTTACCATTCTCCACTAAAAGGAATTAACAAGTGTTCATTTTATTATTGTTTCAAAATTTTATAGATTTGAAGTTTTTTGAAGTATAATGGCATAAGAAATATCTATATCTATATTTATATCATCATCAGCATCATCATGATGTTCTAGCACATCTTATCACTGATTTGCTCAAAACTTTCCAGAGGAGCCCATCTCACTCAAAGATAAAGTCAACACCATTAAAATCAAGGTCAGATGGTTGTCAGGGACTAGGGGTGGGGTGAGCATGTAATAATAATTGGCGGGAGTTCTGGGGGATGATGGAGAAGTTCTGCCCCCTGACTATGGTGGTGTTTATACAAATCTATATGTGCGATAAAATTCAAACAACTTTACACCAAACGACAATGATCAAAAGTGAATTTATGGAAAATCTCCTGGAATTTAAATGAAGTCTGTAGTTTAGTTTATTGGACCAATATCAATTCCTGGTTTTGGTACTATAGTTATATAATATGTTGTCATTGAGGGAGCTGAGTGAAGGGTATGTGGGGATATTGTACTATTTTTGCATATGAATGAATTCTGAGTCTAAATTTCATTTCAAAATAAAAGTTTTTAAAAGTCTCCAGCACAGGGAGCTCAGCTTGGTGCTCTGTGATGACCCAGTTGGGTGGGATGGGGTGGGGGGAGGGAGGTCCAAGAGGGAGGGGATGTGTGTATGCATATGGCTGATTCACTTCACTGTGTGGCAGAAACTAACACAACACTGTAAAGCAATTATACTCCAATAAAGAAAAAGTCTCCTGCAAGACCTTGTATGACTGGCCCCAGTTACCTCAACATTCTCGTTTACTACTCTCAAGGTCATGGCCTCTGCTTCCACTGTCAGCCACCTTGCTATTGCTTTGTAGGCTTGTCCCATCCTTCGGTCTTTGCTCGAGCAGTGTCCTCAGATACTCTCTTGACTAACCTCCAAGTTTTGACTAACTATCACGTACAATGGCCTTTAATACTACAACATGCTACCACTCCACACACTTCCCAATCCTCTTACCTTGTTCTACTTTATTTTATTTTTCAGAGCACTTATAACCATCTATCATCATCATAATTTTCTTGGCTATTATGTTTATTTTCTGTCTTTCTGACAAAAATTAAAGCTGCATTGGGACAAGGATCTTTATTTTGTTCATAGATGATATCAAGTGGCTAGAAGGATGCTTTGGGCATAGTAGGTACTCTCTAAATAAGTGTTGAATTAAGTAGTAGATCTTGGATTTTAAGTAGTGGAGGTTTCTATGTGAGCAGTGGGCCATGCGCTCTTTCAAGAAAAAGTGCTGTTTCCAACCACTTTCTATGTGTAAGATTGACTTAAAGCCCCAGCAGAAAACAAATAAATAATATCTTTCAGTTGCTGCTGCAGGCACTATTGACAGCACATAATATTACTTCTTTCTTTGCCTTTTTGTTTTGCACAAAGTCAAAATCTCCCTCTGTGCTGACTTCCACACCAGGCTGATTCGTGAATGGCTGGTCTCCCATCGTTTCCTGTTAGTACTCTATGTGCCCCACAGCAGTTCCACTGAAATCTTTGAGGCTGACCTGCTATTGCTCAATACATAGCAGCTGCTTAGGTGTCCTGCTGTCATGCATTCCCTGCACAGTTGCTTCTGTGGAGTTATATTCCAACAAAGGCTGAGCTTGCTCTTCTTACTATGCCATTTAATTTCCATTAAGGTTTGCTGGTGGATGATGAGATGGCATGTGGAACCAGTCATGGTGTGTGTTTTCAGACTCAGTCCTTAAAAGGCTGTAAGGACACCCTTGAAAATCTGCTAAAGATGGCATTACATTTTAGAATTTTAGAATAATTTTATTACTTTAGCATTTGTGTATTCTTTCCTCTTGATGCAATTAGAAATGTAATTCATCAGTTAGGCTGTCTTTATATGTGCGGTGTTTTCCCAAAATGCTAACCTCTGGTTTGTTCTTTGTATGTTCGGCACCTTTTAATACTTCAGCTTTCAGTTAACAGTCATATGCACGGAGAGCTGTTCCCTGACCACTGAATTGAAAATACATTCTTACTTGTTCTTCTCCATGACCACACCCTACTTAGAACTTATCATTTTGTATGTATTTTTAAATCGTGTGACCTGCATGCTCTTTGAGGGCATGGGGAGAACTTCTCCTTGGTTTACCACTGTAACTTGGCACCTAGCACAGTATTTTTATATGATAGGTGATCAAAATAAGTATTTTATAAATAAGTGTACATTTGACAAAATTAATTTTCACATGCTATTTGAGTAAATTCATATACCCAGGAAATAATTAGTAAAACAAAAGATAACCACAAGCATCAGATATTGACTCATTCATAACTCTGGTATAGTATACTCACATTGTTCTTTGAAAGTACTTTTCAATCATTTTATATTTTAAGTACTTATTTAGAACATTGCACTACCTTTAACCTTCACACACACACAAATACTGACATATTTATTGTAGCATTCTCTAAATATATACTATCATAGTATTATATACATACTTCAATACTACAATAGTATTGAAGAGACAATATAATATTAGATATGATATAATAATAGACAAGATAACATTATAATGTTTTTTATAAAATAACTATTGATATTATTTAATTTGTTTACCTCATTGCATACCTATGCCCAAAGGTAAAACGTAAAATATGCAATATTTTAAAGCTACAATTTTCATTTTCCACTGGAAAGAACCCAAGTAAATTATAACAAGCCTCAGAAAAAAACTGTCATATTTATATCTACCTAGCCTACCTAACTAGGAAGATCGAGTCTGACTCTCCACATATCTCTGTAATCAGTATCTACACTGATTTGAACCAGAATATTTCAGGGTATTTACTCTAGTGAGAAGTTAAGTTAATTTCCTAGGGATGCCATAAGTTACTACAAGTTGGGTGGCTTAAAACAACAGAACGTATTCTCTTACAGTTCTGGAGGCTAGAAGCCTAAAATCAAGCTGTTAGCAGCGCCATCCTCCCTCTGAACATTCTAGGAAAGAATCCTTCCTTACCTCTTCGTGGTTTCAGGTCGCTGCTGCCAATCCTTGGCTTGTAGCTATATCACTCCAGTCTGCCTCTGTCTTCACATGGCCTTCTTACCTGTGTGTCTTCACATGAACACTTTATAAGGTCACTAGTTCTTGGATTTAGGGCCCATCCTAATCCAATATGACCTCATCTTAACTTAATTAATTACATCTACATAGACCCTATTTCAAAATTAGGTTACATTCAGAAGTTCCAGTATTCATGAATTTTGGGGGGACACTATTCAACCTAGTAGTACCTGCCCTCTTGCCCCCCAAACTCACATCCAACCTATATGCAATATACATTCACTCATCTCAACATTTTCAAAAATCTTAACCCATTCCCGCAACAGCTTTATGTCCAAAATCTCATCTAAATATCATAGAATCATAGAATCAAGTCTAAAATCTCATCTAAATATCATAGAATCAATCTCATGCTCTAAATCAAGTATGGCTGAGAATCTGGATGTGATCTATCCTGGGGCAAAATTGCTCTTCATCTATGTACTTGGGAAACTGAAAAAACAAGCTATATGCTCCCAAAATACAGTGGGGGGACTGGCAAAGAATAAACCTTCCCACTCTCATAAGAAGAAAATAGAAGGAACATAGAGGTCATTTGTCCCAAGCAAGTCCAGATCCCAGGAGTGCGCATTCTGTTAGGTTTCAGGACCTGAGAACACTATTCTATGGCTTGATGCTCAGTTCTGTAGGCCCATAGATGCTCTATCAGCCCTACTCTATGTTCTGTTCCTCTTCAGCTCTCCCATCAATCCTACCCCTTAGTGACATCCTTCTCATCTTTTAGTCTATTACTTAAATATTCTGAAGTAGGTGAGGTCCCTTTGTTATAAATTCTCATATAAACACTTGTCTGCATGGCATTAGGGTTCTGCAGAAGAAATAGAAGTAATAGGAGATATAGATAGATAGGTAGATAGGTGATAGATAAAGATAGATATAGCTATAGGTATCTTGAGTGAGATTTATTATAAAGAATTAGCTCACTTAATATTTGTCCTGCAAACAGATTGTACCTTCTTTTTTTCCTCCCTGTGCTATACAATAGGCACTCACCAGCCATCTACTTCATACATAGTAGTGTACATACATTGATCCCAATCTCCCAATCCATCTCACCACCCCTCCCGCCTTGGTGTCCATGCTTTTGTTCTCTACTTCTGTGTCTCTAGTTAACCTTAAGAATGCATTCCATATTACTCAGTCATAAAAAGAAACGAAATTGTGTTATTTGTAGTGAGGTGGGTGGACCTAGAGACTGTCATACAGAGTGAAGTAAGTCAGAAAGAGAAAAACAAATACCATATGCTAACACATATATATGGAATTAAAAAAAAAAAAGAATGGTTCTGAAGAACCTAGGGGCAGGACAGAAATAAAGATGCATATGTAGAGAATGAACTTGAGGACACGGGGAGGGGGAAGGGTAAGCTGGGACAAAGTGAGAGTGGCATGGACATATATACACTACCAAATGTAAAATAGATAGCTAGTGGGAAGCAGCCCCATAGCACAGGGAGATCAGCTCAGTGCTTTGTGACCACCTAGAGGGGTGGGATAGGGAGGGTGGGAGGGAGATGCAAGAGGGAGGAGATATGGGGATATATGTACATGTATAACTGATTCACTTTGTTATACAGCAGAAACTAATACAGCATTGTAAAGCAATTATACTCCAATAAAGATGTTAAAAAAAGAAAAAACAGTCTGTAGTTAAAGCACTGAATAATAGCTAAGTCAATACAGAAACGTAAGGCAAAAAAAAAAAAAAGAATGCATTCCAATATACATTAGGGGCAGATAAATACTGTTTGATTCCACTTATACGAGGTAGGTAGAATAGTCAAATTCATAGAGTCAGAAAGTACATTGGTAGATGCAGGGGCTGGGTGGGGGCGGTGGGGGGATGAGGAGGGGAAATATGGAGTTCGTGTTTAAAGGGGACAGAGTTTAAGTTTAAGAAGGCGAAAAATTCGGGAAATGGATGATGGTGAGAGTTGCACAACAATGTAACTGTACTTAGTGCCACTGAACTGTACAGTTAAAGATGGTTAAAATAGTATGTTTTAAATTATGTGACTTTTACCACAATAAAAAAAAAATTAAAAAAAAAAATTAGCTCACATGATTATGGAGGTTGAGACGTTCCATGATCTGCAACCTGCAAGCTGGAGACCCAGGAAAGCCAATGTCGTAAGTTCCAGCCTGAGTCCAAAGACCTGAGAACCAGGAGTGCCGATTGTGTAAGTTCTAGTCCAAGGGCAAGAGAAAATCCATCTCTCAGCTCAGTTGTTAGACAGAGAGAGAGAGAGAGAGAGAGAATTCAACCCTCCGCCATGCTTCTGTTCTATTCTACCCTCAGTATATTAGGTGGTGCCCACCCACATTTGGGAGAGCCATCTGCTTTACTCAGTTCACCGATTCAAAGGCTAATCTCTTCTGGAAACACTCTCACAGACACACACAGAATAATGTTTAACTAGATATCTGGTATCCCTTAGTCCAGTCAATCTGACACATAAAATAAATCATCATGTGCATCTTTGTTTATCAGCACTTATTACAATTAAATAATTTCTGAAATAAATTTGTTAATATCCGTGTCCTCAAATGGATGAAAACTATCAGAATAGAAGCAGAATACATCTTATTTACTCTTCCATCTCCAAAGCATACAACCATGTGTGGCATATACTTGGATCTCAAGAAATACTTTTTGAATTAATGAAAAAAAAAACAGATTTGGAATTCTCTCTTAAAATAAAACAACATGACTTTTCCACCTTGGGAGTTAATGTCATGGACAAAATGCCTGATTCCATGTTGAAGTCCCAAAGAGTCATTAAGAATACTGATGAACTGAAAACTAACTCTTATGCTTTTAATGATCTCAATATTTGAATGGAACTGGGAACTTTTAAAATTATTAAAATATTTTTGGGGAATTGATTAAAATTATTTTCAACATCTACAAAGTTATAATTGTAATAAATGAAAAATGCAACAAAATCTTCTTTGCTTTTAAGTAAACTTTCATCTAAGGCTGAATTTTCCAAAACTGGTATCATAGAGAACAGTATTCCTTTAAGGCTACCTTAGGAAAAATGGGGAATAGACTGGCCAAATAATTTTGGGAAATAATATATTCAATATCCTCCTTCACCTATTGACACTTTCATAAAGTACATTAATGAGGTAACAGCTCTGAGTAGTTCTGCAGAAAAGAAATTTTATTTTTTGAAAAAAAAATTGCCCCTCCAAAGACTTTCATTTTCATAGTCTTTGTAAACATTCTGATGCACCTTTATTTCATGGAACAGTTTTTGAGAAATTTGCAAAGTAAAATGTGATGTGGTCTTTATTGTTTAATTAATTCCTGTTCCCATCTAGAGTAAATTAGGAAAAAAGATGTCATTTCTTTTCAAGAAATAGTATCTGACTTCTTGATATATCCCTTTATTTGCTAAAATTATTATTTTAGGGAAATGTGTGGTAGAAAAAATTGCTTGATTTTTGACCCAGCTGCAGAGGTCAGGGAGTAAGCAGTATTTTGCTCCTTTGGACATGTGGACATTATGAAGCCTAGTACATTCTAAATAAAAGTCAGGTCCTAAGAATGAGGACTGGATGGACACCTGTACTTTTTCTTGCACCCCTCTCCTCCATGTCAAATTTCCTCTGCCTTAGGTGAAGGTGATACTAGGAAGAAATTACTGTGGGAAGGTACATAGGCAATTTCTGTTTCTCATTTCTAACCTTAGAACCTCTCAGGATTTGACATGAGAGTTTGTTTTGGATCTTGTTGTCACTCAAGATTTTCCAGTCTAACAAGCACTACCAGAAGATACCTAAACATTTAAACTCCTAGGTTGGCCCTCAACTCTATCTCCTGGATACCTTTAATCCCAATGTACTCCAGAGGAGCACAGTCCTGCAAAGAAAGGCACTACCAAGATCATTTAACAATAATGGAAACAACAAAAAGCGTGGTCTCATTTCATATTCATAAAAATCTATGAAATAGGTATTCTTATTATTTCTATTTCACAGAGAAGGAAATTGAGACCTAGAGTTTAAGTCACTTGTTCTAGGTCACACAGTTATTAAGTGAACAGATCGGATTTGAACCCAGATCAACTGGCTCCTTAGAGCTACTCCTAATTGCTACACCGTAGAGCGCTCATGTTCATTGAAAACTGTTGCTTTATTGAAGCCAGCTTAGTTCCCACCTAGCTGAATTTGAATTTATCTTCATAGTATCAGGACTTAAGAAGTATTGTTTCGTATTTTAGATGTGTCAATATTGGATTGAGAATTTAAATTCAGTTGTAGCACAGTACATAAATTGGTGAACTTCAATTATTCCTATAAATTTAGATTAAAAACTCTATTTATATGTAAATGTTTATCAAAGACCTCTTTTTTCTTCCAATTCTAAAGACAACTTTTCTTAAGCAATTAGCATATTCAATCATGGGTGATTTAAATATTTTCTTTATGTTTCTTTCACACTTTAAATTTATTTTTTTTTATGTTCTCACTTGATCTCTATAATTGCTTTTATATTACTGTTCTGATTGGTTATAAACAATTGGTTTTATTAAAATGTGTATCATTAAAAGTAACAACTAAAAAATAAGATTAGACTGGAAGAAAATTTAGCGATGAAAAAATCACAGTCATTTGCCAAATATGAAATAACATTCTCAAAACCCATTTTAATGTATTCTAGTACATTTTTCTTCAGAAACAGAGATTCACTTATCCAACCTTGAAAGGGCTAAGACCTTTGGAAAACAATGGCCTTTAAAAAGATTTAAAATAGCAGTTCATTTAAAACAATGAAAATGTCTAATGTCTCCTACCATTCCTTCTCATCTTCTGCCTGGGTGCGTTTTTTTCTCAGAGAGCATAAGAAAGTTTGCAGAGTGTAAGGAAACTGGATGAACAGAAATCAGAATTCCTAAGGCAGAGATAGAAATTAAATGAAATAAAACATGTAACTAAAGGTGAGTAGTAACTAAACAGAATAGTGGGTGAAGTAAGCTTATCTTGCCAAAGATTATATTATAATAGTTATAGTAGATGATAAGACCTTCAAGAAATTTCAGATGATGGGCATCATTGTAATTTTCTTCTTAACTACATTTATTTTTTTAATAGATCTTTATTGGAGTATAATTGCTTCACAATACTGTGTTAGTTTCTGTTGTACACCAGAATGAATCAGCCATATGCATACATATGTCCTCATATCCCCTCCCTCTTCAGCCTCCCTCCCATCCTCCCTACTCACCCTTCTCGGTCATTGCAAAGCACCGAGCTGATCTCCCTGTGCTACGCTGCTGCTTCCCACTAGCTAATTTACATTCGATAGTGTATATATGTCGATGCTACTCTCACTTCCCCCCAGCTTCCCCCTCCCACCCCGTGTCCTCAAGTCCATTCTCCATGTCTGCATCTTTATTCCTGCCCTGCAACTAGGTTACTACATTTAAAAAACGATGTCGGTGTACTTGAATTAGAAGTGAATAAGGGTTGACTCAAAGCATATCATTAATTATCCTTGGCTGTTTTACCCTGTGGCTAATTCAGATGTTACTCAGGCAAAGGAGGATTGATTTATTTAGTCTGGAATCCTATTCTCATTTAAAAAAAGGCTTCAGCACCACTGACTGACACTTACAAGTCAGCCCTGCTGTTCTCCTTGGAAGCCTGAAACAAAATAGCAAAGAAAGGATGTTTCTAAATGAGCAGTGAAAGTCCTCCATGTTGGAGGAAGGTATATTAAAAAGAAAGGCTTGGAAAGGAGATATTGCTATTCAAGACAATTAAGTTTTTAAACATTGCTTTACCAGTGTTGTCCTGGTATGTCCAAACAACACAAAATCTATCATTGGTTTATTTCTATTTGAACTTTGACTTATTTTTAAATTTTTTTTTAATCGCAAAAAAATAAAATAAAATAAAATCTGAGAATAAATGGGGACCAAGCAAAGGCTTAAAGTTTTATAATAGAAAGCTAACAGTTTCTGAGATGATCCTGAGTTTGAGAAAAGAAAAACAATAAACCGATATGATAACATTTTGTTTTAAAACAGTGTGATTCCAGTAGGCTACAAGTACATTTCGTTAGTAAGTTTAACTGGTTCGAAGAAGCTCTCTTTGTTACTGGCTCATTTCACACTGGCCTTCAATAAAGTTCCTGCCAAATGTTTACAATAATGGAAAATACATGCAAAGTTCCTAATAGCTAGGATGTGCTTTCTGATGTAGGTTAAGAAAAAATTATGAACTTTATTATTTGTGGTAGGTTAATGTAACTTCATCCATTTTTCCAAAGGATGCATTTAAATGCCAAAAGAAACAGTTCACTTGCCTCAAGCCACACAAGTCAGTAGCGGAGCAGTGCTTGAGAGAGATTAAAATTCACAACTTCTGACACTTAGTCCACTAGGCCACACCAGCTTCAAACTGACCCCAACAGATCAACTTTCTTCTTTATGAAAACACGTGTTTCCTAATGCTATTGCTGCTGAAAGATATGTCTGTTCATATGGCTAATCTTCATTACTTAGAAAGAAATAATAAGAAGGGATCACTCATCTTCAAGTTCACTGCATTCTCAAAAATTTAAAGTGATACTTCACATTTTTAAAAACTCCAAATTTGATTTTCCCTTTTTAAAAAATTTCTTAACCTCTGTGGTCTACTTGGATTTTCATGTTTCTGTTTTTATTACTTTTGAGCCAGCAAAATTTTATTACATAATCAATGTGTTTGAAAGTAAGGAAATTGAATGTATTTTCAGGATTGTAGACGATTAGACATTATAAATTATGTTGATGACACATTAAAAGAGAAAGCCTAACTGTGCTGATTTTTAAAAAAAAAAAAAAAATTCTGGTCTGTAACTTTAGCACTTTAGCTCTAGCAGTAAATCAGCTGAGCTGAAAATTTATAATGTTCTTTGAGGAAGGTGAAATTTATTATTAGCTTTTATATACTCCATTATTTTCCCAAAGTGCCATAAAATAATTTTACTGTTATTTTGCTGTTATAATAATTTGCTGTTATTCTTTGCAGCCTTCCTGTGTTGTGGTGAATGATATAATTTTTCTTATTTACAAGTTAGAGGAAAAAAACAACCTGAGGTCAAAGCAAGGTTTTCTATCTTATATAAGGTCACAGGATAAACCTGTGAGCATTAGTTAGAATTGAAAAAATAACACAGTTTTATGACACGATTGTTTCTACATTCCTACTCTTTTAAACATCACAATCTAATTGAAATATTACTTTTGTAACTCTATTGCGCAATAATAAGATCTTTCAAGTAATTAGTGTTCATTGTGTGCCAGACACAGTTTTATGTGATAACTTATTTAATCTTCAAAACAATCCTATGAAGATTTATTTTATACATTTTACAGAATGACTGAGGCACAGAGAATTTAAATGATATTCCTGCACCCAAGAAGGAGCATAGAGCTGTGGTTCTCAAAGTGTGAACCCCAGAGCAGCAACAGCGTCACTGGGAGTATGTAGAAATGCAGATCCTTGGGTCCTCCTCCAGACCAGCTGAGTTAGAAACTCAGACTATAGGGCCCTACAATATGTGCTTAACAGGTTAATTTTGAAGCAAGCTGTAATCTGAGAACCACTGGTTTAGAACATAGATTCTAGAGGTAGTCTACCTGCTTTTGAGTGACAAGATTTTCGATTATGAGCTGTGTGACTTGAAGTCACTGGTGTCTCAGGACCTGAGTTGGGTTATCTTTAGAATGTGAGTGATAATAAAAGTACCTCTTTGAGGAGACTGTCAAGAGCCCTAAAAGTGTGTATAACAGATTTCAGGCAGCTAGTTTTCCTTCTGTGAATACAAATTCAAAACTTAATTTTAGTATCCATGGGATCAGAATTAATTTTTACATGAGGATCTATCAATATTATATATTAAAGTATTCTGCACGCTCTCTGACAGCAAATGGTTAGTAACTGAGATCTCATATTATTATTGTTGTTAGTAGTACTATTATGAATCATTGTCATTGCTAGCCATTATTTGACTTGTAGAAGACTGGGTTATTGGTTTACCTTTGACCTTAAGCTCAGGAATCCATTTCCGCCCCCTTTTGACTGGATTTCTGACCACTGCCTTCTTATTTGTGCCTGTCTGTCTTTAGCCAGCTGTTGGTCCACCTGTTCTTTATGACTAAGAGAGTTAGCCATGGGGACAGCTTCTTCTGATCTACAGCCAGCCTGACCCTCCCTTCTTTCTTATTTCCATAAGACGAGATGCAATAGTGTGTTGAATCTTGTAGCTTGAGCAAAAATTCAGTCCACCATAACATTTTAAATGTGTGTCCCCTCTTATTTAGTACCTTTCTTTTAGTCGAAGTCAATAAATGTTATACTTAAGCACATACATGTTATCAAATTTTGTCTGTGCCTCATGGTTGTAATTTTTTGAATAAGTTCAATGTCAACTTTCAAATATTACTTGCTACAAAATTTCCCTTATACATCATTTTTCTCTTTTCCTATTTCTTTCTGATAAAAAAAAATTGTGCTTTGATTAAAAACAGCCATACAAAAAACCATGTTTCTTCCCCAGAATATTTCCCAAGTTGTAACAACAATGCTTTTTTTTTTTTTTTTAACCTTCAAAAATATTTATTAATATAATAAAACATGTTTAAAATATGTGTACAAACCAATATTTAAAGTATATTTTCTCACATTTTAGGAAATTCACACAGATTTAGTAACAAGGCAGCAAATGGAATATTTTCCCTTTGGGCTCATACTACAGCTTTTTGATACATCTGCTTTACATGTTTAAATGAAGTTACAAATTAAATTTTTTTTTTTTTTTTTAAACATCTTTATTGAAGTAAAATTGCCTTACAATGGTGTGTTACCTTCTGCTTTATAACAAAGTTAATCAGTTATACAATGCTTTTTAAAAATTAACCAAGTAAGAAAACTTATATTTCCTTCCTTTCTATATATTTGTAACTTTTCTGTACACAAAATATAGATTATTCCCATCATTTATTACTTTCTGATAATATTATGATATTCCCTGCTTCAGCACTGAGACAAAAAATGGTCTGTTCTTATTCATCAAGGAACATTAAGCCCAATAATATTGAGGAAAGGACATCTTTAAATATTCAGTTACTCTATCACCTTTTGTATCTCCTGAAAGGCACAAGTTAAGAAAAACAAAACAACTTAGAAATAGCAATCTAGCATAATGTTTTTAAATACTCCAAAGTAAGGTTATTTTTCTGCAGCATACAATAAAGTTGGATATATTTCTGATTAGTGTTCATAATAAATTTAAAAGATTTTTTTATGGCTGAAATTCCACAAAGTTAGATTTCACATGGGGAAGTCAAGTGTCCTGCATGAGCTTGACCTTCTCTGGTCTTCAGTATTCTTGGACATGATTATCTCTAAGATGCTTAGATCTCTGAATTTATGTCCAAGGAAAAGAAGGAGGAGAAGAAAAAATAAGAAAGAAAGAAGAAAGAAGAAGAAAGAAGAAATGACCAGAAATATAAGGAAAGCAAATGCTGTCAAATGAGTCAGTTTACATTTACCACTATATAAGTTACATTACCAATTCTTGGCTAGTATCTTTAAAAATAAAATTTTTTAAATTATAACTTTAACTTAAAATTTCAATTCAATAAGTCCATAAGTCATATAATTTAGCTATATTCCACACATCTGTGGTTGTATTGATAGATTGCACAAAAATTATATCAGCATTTAAACTAAAACCCTATCTTTTACAAATAATGTAAAAGTTCAAAAGTGTAAAAGTGTCTTTGAACTTTGCTTTGCTGCAAGTGTCAAGGAATTAACCCATTAATACTTGTTAGAAAATGGAACTAAGTTATATGCTATGCCAGAAATTTAAATATCCATGTGTGTTTGCAATGAGACAAAGAACAGTGTTCAGTGGAATCATAGTTCTCATTTTTCTAGTTGTGTGAGAGAATTGCTTGTTAAATACCTTAATATCATTCCTGTTTAGTATAGTTTTGAATTTTTTACTTGATCCATATTTATATTTACTCTTTTCCTCTTTGTCCACATTCATATTCAAAATCTATCATGTTTAAAAGTAAAAGTAACCATGTAACTCATAAAAAGGTGGAATATTATAAGGAGAATGAAGGGTATTATTTTTCACAACTTGGTAACATAAAGAGGTTTAAAGTAAACATGTAAAGCTGGGAGTTATCTTATGGAATTAGTGTTCTCTGACAGTTAATATAAAAGACTTAAGAAACCACATGTCTTTGGCCTGAAATAAATTCTGGCTTTATTATTTATTATAAAATTATAATCTTCATCAATGGTTGTGTTCACTAGTGGAAATGAATGTTTTCCTTATCTAAGTAAGTAGTTTATTAGTCCAAAAATACATCTATTATCATTGGAAGATAAATTTTCATCTTATTCAAGTAATTTCTGTGTGTTGAGCCAAAAGATTTGATTTCTTATTCCAACTCCTTTAGCACCACCTACGTTCTCTTTACGTTATCTCTCTAAGCCTCACTTTGTTTATGTGTTAATTGAAAATAGAAATGCTTATAAATACTTAACATGGAGATACAAATGAGATGAAGTAATAGCCTTAAAAGGCTATAAGAATGTAATTTCCTCTCAACTGTCCATTTCTGCATTCCTCCTATTTATTTTATATCTTTTGTTGCTTATACCTTAGATAAAATCTTATACTGATAGAACAGTAGCCACCTTCTTTCTTGTTGCCCATTTCCTTCAGCCTTATTTGTAAAATCTAACTTAGAAGAGAGCTTTCAATAAATACAATCCATGTGAATGAATGCTTTTCAAGTGGAAATTGAAGAGGCAAAAAATATGATGAGTGAAAATATTCAGTTGTAGTACACATAGTTGGTCTCATTACTCTTAGTAGTTATGTTCTATAAATATGAATACAAGTGTAGACTCTTGCGAGCATCAATTGATCAATACATAAACCTTCTTTTGTGATACCGTATTTAATATATATTGTTGATTCATTAGCATTAAACTCAAGGCCAACAGCACTATAACTCAAGTCTGGGGAAGATTTCTGAAGTCATGTATTTTCTCTGTAAGGCACATTACAACCTTCTTGAGTTTAAAACATTAGGCAACACTTCAGCACTATGGCTTGAGGCCATTTAAAATAGTGAACTCACCAACATAAAGCACAAAAATGTGAAAAATGTGGCAATAAATAGACCACAAAAAGGACACGTTTACAGTATGAGACCTGAAACAAGAAGGCAGAATCCGCCTTGTTTGACCTCAGCTGGGAATTGTACATGTTGTGCAACAATTTTTTTGTCACTCTGTGCATGCCCTCAGATGACCAGGGACTGGCCACAGGTATTGACATTGGAGTCACAGATACATTTTAGTGTGTATACAAATTCACAAATACAGAAGCCACAAGTAATGAGGATCAACTTCATTTGTTATTTCCTATTTATACACCACTCTCTCATTTTGTCCAACCCTCATAATAGTTCTTTTTCCCCTTTTTGGCATGTTTTAAATTTATTTACTTTTTAAAACTTGAAGAAAATAAATCATTCCATCTCTGACAGGTTAGTGCTCTAGTGTTTTGTTCTATTTTAGCATTCTTTAGTACTTTATTAATATGACATACTCAGATGCTAACTAATTGAAATAAATGATTTGTAAGGAACTTGCAAGTATATTTAGAGAGGAGAAAAATTAGGGCAAGTGATTTAAATAAAATCATCAGACTCTTTGTTTAATGATCTGTATTAAATTCTAACATTTTCTAATGAGTAAGGAGTAATATCCTAATCTGAATGCCATAGATTTCCATGAAGTAATAGAGAACAGAAAAACATGACTGTAAGATGTATCACTTGTGTCATAATTAAAATAACTTATCTAGAGGTAAAAATCAATACCTTTGATAGAACCATCATTTTGATATAGTGAATGGAATGCGTGCCTTGTACCCCTTCATGTCACAGTTTTCTGCACTTCTGAAGACTGAATAGTGATTTTGGTTGGTAACCAGGGAGGCAGGATAAGGTAGCTTAACCAAGAAAATTTAAGGAGAACTGAAGCCAATCACATAATCCTCACCAAGCCACTCTTCCCAATACAAACGTTAAATGAGAGGATTGCCATCTTTCCTGTACATATACATCTATCAGATTTCATGCTCCCATCTCACTAGGTTGATATGTATGGTAGTTACTGCACATTTATAATTTTTTTGAATTCTTCCAACCTTCTGTTCAGTAGACATTAATACTTCCAGAATGTTACTAATGATGAAACTAAAGCTGAGTGGTTGTGACTTGTTCAAATCAAACAGCTAGTAAGTAGTTTAATTAAAATTGAAGTTAAAGTTGGAGAGACTCATCCATAATTTTCCCACTACATCTGGTATTATGTATATCAAACCAAAATTCCTACTGTTGTGTATGCTATAAGATAGTCCTTGGAGGAGCAATGTCATTTCTACACACTCCTTTCCCTGGAGATTTGTGTTCTTCAAAAATCACTGACAGCTCCTAAAATCAAGAAGACATGACAGAAGAAAGAAAAACCCACCAGAACTGTGATAGTTCTAAGACAAGACATCCTCATGATAGAGGAAAATGGATTTCCCTTTACAACTATACATTCCCTAAACCTTCGCAGGGTATAGCTGGGAAAATGTGCATTTGTAGTCATACTAACAAAGTTCTTAACTTGTGAGAGTGCTATGCCTTCATTTGTAAAAAGTGAGAATTAAGATACCTCTCGTGGATGCTAAGAGGTTCAAATGAGATGTAAGGGAAAGTGCCTTTCAAAACACACCTAACTCACTTACAAATGTGCTCACTCCCATCAACTTGCTTCTCCAACCTTGAATTTTCTCAGTAATACATTAAAATGCTTCAATCTTTTCCACAATTGATAACTAACAGGATATAATATACAGTTTGTGCGATTTTATGTAGAGCTCTTCATGCTTGGTTTAAGTATTCCAAACCTGTATCATGGAAAAAACCTTGGTTTCTTTTATTCCTTAAATAAATATGTATTGAGGACGTATGAAAAGCAATGATTTTGCTGAGAACTAGTACTGTAATAACAAGTAAAGCAAAATATCTTCCTTCAGTAAAAGGGAATACAATGCAATGCAATACAGTACGTATTCTGCATAACCCAGGAGACAGATACACTTGATCAAGTTTTGGAGGGTTGCAGAAGGTAATGTGCGAACTGAACCCTGTGGGATGAGTAGCGGTCAGTGAGCACAGGACTGGGGAGAAAAAGCAAAGGGAAAATTTTTCAAAGAGGCCACAAGGCAAGAAAAACAGCGCCTGCATTTTTAAAATAGATGCTCTCGAGGATATGCATCTTCTATAAATGTCCATGCTCTTAAATTGTACATAGGTAATTTCTACTTCAGAACATATTCTGACTGATTTATCGGCGTCACAGAATGCCAGCCATAAAAACATGTCAACCTTTTAAAGAATAAGTGATAGTATGAAAAGGCTCATAACACCTTCTCTTAATCCCTTCCCCCTCAGATAGGGTGTCTTTAGAGCATTGCACTGTACAGAGTGAGGATGTCTCTGCCTGGGTGCTTAAATTATTGATTAAACCTGTCACTAGCAAATTCTTTAAACTGGATACATGTTGATTGAGTAGGAAGGAATATTTAAATGGATGCCTGACTGTGAAGAGAATGGTTTTGTAAATTTCTTCACAGTGCTCCTAATTAAAGTTCTGATAATACAGTATTGTGAGATAACTTGTTCTCTTCTATTATTAATGTGGCAATTTTAAAATGTGCATATAAATTAAAAACACAGGAGTCAAAAGCAGCAGAGATTGATAACAGTTCTTCCCTTACCTCTTAGACGTTGTTTGGGGAAGAAAATATGAAATAGGTTTGATTGAGAGAGAAAGTTTTACCAGGCTTTCTATATTCAGGAGAAAGATTTATGATTCTAATCTGAATAGCCCTCTTAGGAAGTCTAGGTTCCCACCAAACACAGGAAATGATGTATTTTTCTACAGCACTAAAGGACACATTATGTATTAAAGGGGATATCTGAGAGTCAGGCTGTTTTGAAGCTATCCAGCTGCAGTGCTAACTTAAATAGACCATAGCAACTTTTATACTTTTCAAAGTGATATTAAGGATCAATATAAGAGTTTTCAACAAGTAGATCCCTTTTAAGATGTCATCTTATAAAGCTCATGATTAATTGCATAGATACTCATATGAAACAGCATTGCCTATCCCATCCCCCCCAAAAAACACGCTAGATACATGCAAAGTAATGAAAACATCAGAGGCCATGCTATCTCTCTGTATGCTACTGTACTATCAATTTTCATGTCTTGAGGCTATTCTAATATCAAAGCATACTTTTTTCTCTGAAAACTTCTATTTTTTTCTCCAAATAGATGGTTCTCTTATCTGAATGCAAGCAATGATGATGATACAACACGCTAATTCTGAATTTTATGTGGAATTATTACATGCACGTATAATGAAGTAGTGATATCTAAAATCCAACTATAATGTAACTGTATAAAAAAACCCTTTAAGCTTTTGAATATGTTTCTAGTCAACAATACAGTAGATCTTTCATGCATTGAACATTTTTCATTATATGAATATGTGAAAATTAAAAATCTGAACTGGCATGAACATCTAAAGAACAAAACAAAAATAAGTTTACACCACAAAACTTTAGTTGAGAACTAGCTGGCAATGGTAGAGCTGTTCTAGGCCACTGAAAACATGATTCTTTTACACAAAGTATTTTACTTATGCATTTCAAGACATGTTACTATAAGAATAACACACCCTGGAGAGCTTTTATTTCATGGGTTTATAGTTCAAACTCTAAACCACCCATTTTAATAGGAAAAATGATCCTAGTGTATTCTATTTGTTGTCATAATATGATGCCCTGGTGTTTTGTTGCTCTCTCTCCAAAGATTTCCTGAAACTTTGTCAGCGACTATTCATGTTCCCATTTATGTAAATTCCCTATGTATTAGCTAATACAAGTTAAGCCATTGATTCTTTTTCCTCCTTTTAAAAAATCTTTTACACAATGATTCTCTATCAGACTCTCCTTGGATGGTGAACATGGTTTCAGTGGGGTGTTTTAACTGTCTTCTCACGTCACAGTCAGGAGGTTGGCTGTAGCTGCCTTTCCAAGGAAGGTTCATGAGGTTTCTCTAAAATATATTTTATTTTTTGACAAAGATCTTTGCTTTTACAAGCTTTAGGATGGGTTTATACTTTTTACAAGATGCCTTTCTCAAACATGCACAATTCCCCAGCAGTCTTTTAAAATCGAGTCAAAACACTTTTCTTTTGGAGGAGTTTTACCCCAAAGGCTAGTATGTTATACATATTTCCTGCTTGACTTTTCATTTTAAAAGATTTATTCTTAATCCCAGGCATATTGGGACATTATTCAGACAGGGTATCAAGTTCCCTCGGCCTCAGTGGCATAGTGGCAGCCTGCGTATTGCCGCAAGAGGAGCTGGAAACAGGTCTCTGCCCTGTAGGCGGTTAGAGTCGGAGAAGCTTGGCTTTGCCAGGTGGGAAATCAACCTGTCAGGAAGAGGCCTGGAAACATGATTAGTTTACTAACTTCATTTAAGGAAAACGTTTGCAACACCGTGTTGCCTCTGCTCTTGGAGTCTGCCGTTGCTAAACAATCCGGTGTTTCATATGGACTGAGTGGAAGGCCATGTGCACACCCAGCAGGAGGACCTTCCAGGCTTGTGGGCTTCCTCTGCCTTGTGATCTGGCGGACTTCTTGTGCAAAGCCCTATTTTTGTGACTCCTTCTCTGCCCTCTCTCTCAATAACCCACCACAACGAATACACAAATCAGGAATAAAGTGAAAGAGAGGTTGCTCTACTATTTTCAGATCTTAATAAATCTTATTAAAGATTTGTTTATATAAATTATCAGCTTCTCTGGTAGAGCATTTCTAATGACTAGGCTCTATGCCTCAGAGGTTTGCCTTAATTTCCCAGAAGAAATGCTCTAAAATGAGTGCAAATTAACTTTTAGAAAGAAGATAGATTTCATTCCTCTTAAGTGCCCCGGGCTGGGGGAGGGGTGAGGCTTAGCTCACATTGTGTGTTTAGAACTGCATCCTTAACTTGAGGATTCTTAAATATGCATTTGACTTGCTTGGTGGTAGTTTAAACTGTGGAAAATTTGAACCAAATGTGTATACGGTGGGGTTGTTTTTCTCCCCAAATTTTTAAATAGCAGACTATCATTTAAATTCCTGGAGTAGCCTTTTATTTTAAATTTAAAATTGTTTTTTGCAAGTAAATAGCTATGGCAAAGGAACTAAACTGTTTTCTTAAAGATTATTTCTTATTAGTGTGTGCACTTACTCACAAAAGCCCATTCAGGTAGGAAGAAATATGTTCTCTTGTCCTAAGTAATGAGTTTTAAAAACGAGTTATTTCTTATTAATGAAACTTACTCTGTTTACCAAAAGAGTTAGAGAAAAGGTCAGTAACAAGAAGTTGTACTACACTTTAATATTTATAGTTATTGATTGTATTCATATACCTCATGCTGTCTATGGCTAATTAATTTTTATACTTTCTTTTATGTATAGCTGTCTTTTGATTACTGGCTTAGACATGAGTTTAATAAATGTTCAAAATAAATGGTACCAAAATTTCAAAGATATTATTCAGTTTGTTTAAAATTCAGTGAAGTGTGCTAGTGTGTAAGCTGATTTTTAATGTAAGACTTTGACTAATTGACTTTTTTTTTTCAACAACTAAGTGTTCCTTAATAAGGCCATCTGTCACAATAATGGCTCCTACAGTACTTATCTGGTATGATCCTAAAGTAAGGGTAGGACAACTATGTTATATATTTGATTACTAATTTGTCTTCTTGTTAATTGTTGACTACAGTCCTCTTTGTTAAGTAGTCAATGGTCATAAAAAATAGTATCTGAACCCTCAGTATTATTATATACTTCATTGTGAAAAACCACTGTAGACTAAATATGGTATGAAAAGAGACATTTACTTCAGTAACAAGAAATGATCTCTATTAAACTTGTTAAACCATAGTATCTGACAGTGTTCTAATATCACCCTAAAATTTGAACTGTCTTTTCATTCATCCCACTTATCAACTCAGAAAAAAATATATAAAATTATTAACTACAGTGTTTAAACATTCCTTGCTGTGTGTGCACCTGTGTGGGTATGTGTGTGTTTGTGTGCATGCGATGGGAAGCACAGAATTAAATACTACATTAGTACAGCCATATATAAAATTGAGGTAATGGCATTTACTTTCTGAACATATCAATGGGTTTATAGAGTAATGCTCATATTTCATAATGACTTTTAACTACTATTTCATAGAAAATACTGATATTCCAGGTAGGAAGCTAGATAGACTTTTAAACAGGACTTAAGGAATAAGTGGTTATAGGCAGTCCACCTACAATTCTGTGGTTCTGCTATAGAGACAGCATCTCAGAGTTAACAGTAATCAATACAAAGGCTCCAGAGGATTGAAAAGAAAAATGGGGCTGGAGTTGAGGAAGGGGTGGCGTTGTCACCGTGTCTCTCTCTTGTACAGCTTATACAAATCAAAGCACTTGAGTAGTGACAAGTGATGTTTCTATTCTCATCAATCAGTACTGAGTGAACTATTCTGGAGGGGATGATTGCTTTTCAGAGAGTCAAGCATGGTATAATCGGGTTTCAGGTGAACTAAGCAATGCATCAATATAGTTATAAGGTATGGTTTTGTTACACGAAGACATCTGCATTGTATTTATGTGTGTCTTACCTCTGTACACAGCCATAAAATATATAGAGGATATACCACTTAGTAATAAGTATGATGCAATCATATGTACTATATAAAACATACTAACAATACTGTCTTCACTATTTTTCTCTAACTATGAATAGGGTGGATTTTGAGTTATTTTCTCAAAAGTGGGAATAGCTGTATCCTGCACATAATTATGATCCTTGTGATTGGACTTGTATATATACGTATATTTTATATATATATATATATTACATGTATTTATATATATTATATATTTTTAAATTGAAGTATAGTTGATTTACAATGTTGTCTTATTTCTGCTGTACAGTGAAGTGATTCAGTTATACATACATATACATTCTTTTTTATATTCTTTTCCATATGGTTTATCGCAGGATGTTGAATATAGTTCCCTGTGCTATACAGTAGGACATTGCTGGTTATACATTCTCTATGTAATAGCTTACATCTGCTAACCCCAACCTCCAACTCCATCCCTTCCCCACCTTCCTTCCCCCTTAGTAACCACAAGTCTGCTCTCTATGTCTGTGAGTCTGTTTCTGTTTCATAAATAAGTTCATTTGTGCCATATTTTAGATTCCACATATAAGTGATATCTTATGGTATTTGTCTTTCTCTTTCTGACTTACTTCACTTAGTATGATAATCCCTAGGTCCATCCATGTTGCTGCAAATGACATTATTTCATTCTTTCTTATGGCTGAATAATATCCCATTTCTATATGTACCACATCTCCTTTATCCATTCCTCTGTCGATGGACATTTAGGTTGCTTCCATGTCCTGGCTACTGTAAATAATGCTGCTATGAACATAGGGGTGCATGTATCTTTTTGAATATAGTTTTGTCTGGATATATAGCCAGGAGTGAGATTGCTGGATCATACTGTACTTCTATTTTTTGGTTTTTGAGGAACCTCCATACTGTTTTCCACAGTGCCTGCACCAACTTACATTCCCATGAACAGTGCAGGAGGGTTCTCTTTTCTCCACACCCTCTTCAGCATTTGATATTTGTAGACTTTTTAATGGTGGCCATTCTGGTCAGTGCAAGGTGGTACCTCATTGTAGTTTTGATTTGCATTTCTCTAATAATTAGTGATGTTGAGCATCTTTTCATGTACCTATTGGCCATCTGTATGTCTTCTTTGGAGAAATGTCTATTTAGGTCTTCTGCCCATTTTTCGATTGGGTTGTTTGTTTTTTTGTTGTTGAGTTTTATGAGCTGTTTGTATATTTTGGAAATTAAGCCCTTGTCAGTCGCATCATTTGCAAATATTTTCTCCCATTCTGTAGGTTGTCTTTTCATTTTGTTTATGGTTTCCTTTGCTGTGTAAAAGCTTGTAAGTTTGATTAGGTCCTTTTTGTTTATTTTTGTTTTAATTTATATTGCTTTGGGAAACCTATAAAAATATTGGTACGATTTATGTCAGAGGATGTTTTGCCTATGATCTTTTCCAGGAGTTTTATGGTGTCATGTCTTAAGTTTAAGTCTTTGAGCCACTTTGAGTTTATTTTTGTGTATGGTGTGAGCGTGTGTTCTAACTTCGTTGATTTACATGTCACTGCCCAACTTTCCCAACACCACTTGCTGAAGAGACTGTCTTTTTCCCACTGTATATTCTTGCCTCCTTTGTTGAAGATTAATTGACCATAGGTGTATGGGTTTTATTCTGTTCCATTGATCCATATGTCTGTTTTTGTGTCAATACCATGTCATTTGATTACTGTAGCTTTGTAGTATTGTCTGAGGTCTGGGAGGGTTAGATCTTCTGCTTTGCTATTTTCCTGAGGATTGCTTTGGCAATTCTGGGTTTTTGTGACTCCATATAAATCTTAGGATTATTTGTTCTAGTTCTGTGAAAAATGTCATGGGTAATTTGATAGGGATAACATTATATCTGTAGATTGCTTTGGGTAGTATGGCCATTTGAACAATATTAATTCTTCCAATCCAAAAGCATGGGATATCTTTCTATTTCTTTAATCATCTTCCATTTCCTTTATTAATGTTTTATAGTTCTCAGCACATAAATCTTTCACCTCCTTGCTCAGGCTTATTTCTAAGTTTTTTGTTTTTTGTTTTTGGTGCTATTTTAAAAGATATTGTTTTTTACATTCTCTTTCTGATATTTCATTGTTAGTGTAAAGAAATGCAACTGATTTCAGTATGTTAATCTTGTATCCTACTACCTTGCTGAATTCATTTATCAGTTCTAGTAGTTTTTGTGTGGCTTCTCTAGGATTTTCTATATATATATCATGTCATCTGCATATAATGACAAATTTACCTCTTCCCTTCAAATTGGATACCTTTATTTCTTTTTCTTGTCTGGTTTCTGTGGCTAGGACTTCTAATACTGTGTTGAATAGAGATGGTGAGAGTGGGCATCCTTGTCTTATTCCAGATTTTAGCAAGAAGGCTTTCAACTTTTCACCATTGAGTATTATACTGGCTGTGGGTTTGTCACAAATAGCTTTTATTATGTTGAGATATGTTCCCTCTATACCCACTTTGGTAAGAGTTTTTATCATGAATGGATGTCGAATTTTGTCAAATGCTTTTTATGCCTCTATTGAGATAATAATGTGGTTTTTGTCTTTTATTTGTTGATGTGGTATATCACATTGACTGATTTGCATATGTTGAACCATACTTGTGAACTTGGGATGAATCCCACTTGGTCATGGTGTATGATCTTTTTTATGTGTTGTTGGATTCAGTTTGATAATATTTTGCTGAGAATTTTTGCATCTATATTCATCAAAGATATTGGCCTGTAATTTTCTTTTTTGGTAGTATCTTTGTCTGGTTTTGGTTTCAGAGTGATGGTGGCTTCATAGAAAGTCTTTGGGAGTGTTCCTTCCTCTTCAATCTTTTGGAAGAGTTTGAGAAGGATTGACAAAAGTTCTCCTTTGTATGTTTGGTAGAATTTGCCTGTGAAGCCATCTAGTCCTGAACTTTTGTTTGTAGGGAGTTTTTAAATTACAAATTCTATTTCACTTCTAGTGATTGGTCTGTTCAAATGATCAGTTTCTTCTTGATTCAGTTTTGGTGGGCTGTAAGTTTCTAGACACTTGTCCATTTCTTCTTGGTTGTTGAATTTGTTGGCATATAATTGTTCATAGTATTCTTTTATGGTTTTTTGTATTTCTGCGGTATCAGTTGTTTCTCCTTTTTCATTTCTTATTTTGTTTATTTGGGTTCTCTCTCTTTTCTTCTTGGTGAGCCTGGTCATAGATGTGTCAATTTTGTTTACCCTTTCAAAGAACCAGCTCTTGGTTTTATTGATTTTTTCTATTGCTTTTTAAATCTCTATTTTATTTATTTACTGGACCTGTATATTTTACTTAGAAGATTAGCTCATGGTAATAATAGATATTATTTACTAAATATTCTCCATGGTGTTCACATATCTGTGAAGGTCCATTCATGCAGTCTTTTACTCAGCACAGTTTTATTGAACATCTACTCTGGACTAGACATACGTCTAGGGTCACATACCATGGTGAGTAAATATAGATCCTGTCTTGGCCCCTCTGGCATTTTCAGTCTTTGAGCCAAAAACAAAATTGGAATAATGATTTAGTCAAAATTGTGATGATGGTTATAATAACCTCTTCTCAAAGGTCACTGAGAAATGATGTTTAAGCTGATATCCTTCAAAAATTTACTGATCACTTACTACAAGCAGACACTTTAATGGATGTTGGGGAAACAGCAGGAACACAGATATGTATCCTTTAATATAGAAGTTATCTATTATTCTTCTTGTTGGTTAATCATAAGCCATAAGCACCTTTTCTTGGGGTAGATCTGTAAAAGCATAGGTTATCTACCATGTATCTTTCATTCAAAGCTTCTTTTCCTGCCTTTTATCTTTCTCAGCTCCATCCCCTTCCTACACAATGGGGAAGCAATGTTCAATTTATTCATATTCAAGGGAATTGATAGATCATTACTTTTAATGGCATATCACAACTTAATTTGATGCATACCATGCTTTCTCATGTTTTTATTTACTATCCTGGTATTTTTGAAAGATCCGTTATCAATTATAAGTGCCAATACTGGGATAACAAGTGAATAAATATGGAAAATGTAGTGAGTTATTGCAACACCCACCATGGGCAACCAAATAGATTTGTCTTTTCTCTATAGCAATAAAACAATCCTCTACATCAAAGCTGAAATGTGTCATGGCTTTTTAAGTATAACAATATAAATTACTGTGTGCCATGCTGATTTTTGGGGTCAGGTTAACTGATAGATGAATAACAGGAGCCATTGAAAGTTTTTGCCTTTATTTTTTGGAATTTAAGTTGTATTAACCTTTGTATAAATACCGATTTAACAACCGGCTATTTCCGTACTTTACTTGATATGGGAGTAGCCAGGGCAAAAGAATGATTGTAGATCCAACCAATACAAATAACTATGTTTGGAATGAATTTGCTCTCAGATGAAGTAAAAGGGCATGAACAAGTTTTAACTAGTTATTATGGGTAATAGAAAGAATTTATTGTAGCAAAGTAGAATAAACAGCGAAGCAAAAAGAAAATGTTTAAACTGATGAGTAGTGTCAGGTTTTCTGAAGGTTCAACCTTGTTTATCTGAATCTTCATGAAATTCTGTGTAGGTAGCTTCCTAAAGTAGAGGAAAAACATGTAATATTGCAGTGTTACTGTCATTTACTCAGTGGAGGCTGGTAAGGTGGATAAAGCACCTGAATATGAGAAAGTAACAAAATGGTCCATATATGCTTCCACTGATCTTCCCCAGGTAAACTACCAGTAATAACACTGGGGGAAGAAAAACCCAGTTATATTTTCACCTTGCAGGAAACATTTCTGCTGATTTTCAGAAACCACCAATCACAAAATATTGGGTCCTTTTTATCTAAATATGCATTTCACAACACACTGAAGATAAGGAAAGCTTTTTCTGCAATATAATTTCGAATTATCTTAAATTAATTCTGAAAGATAAGTAGAAATCAGGGTCTGACATAAAATGTGCTGGGGTTGTTAGAAAATATATAATTTCTATTCTTAACTCCACCAATAACTTTTAAGACTGTTGACTATGTCATTGAGCCTCAATGCAGCTCTTCTTTACACTGAGCTGACTACTGTTTGGCTGATGAAGACATTTTACATATGCATTAAAGTAATGCAGACATAAGAGGTTAAATGAGAGCAGAGCAGAAGCACAATAACTGGATGACAAAATAGCTCAAAAATGTTACTCATTTCTATCCCTTTTTCTCCCATATTCTGATTCTTTAAATATAAATCTCATTGTACATCACAGTGAAACACAAAATGAAAGAGAATTTATATTCTATACAAGTAGGTTTGACACTTAACTGCTACAAATTTGAAAATTCTGTTTCTTCTCCTTATATAAATATGCACCAGAATTGAAGATAGAAAGCAATCATAATGAAACAAATGGAATATGTTTAATTTCCTCTTCTTAACTTTTTTAAAAGGTAAAATTGCAGCTCCTCAATTTTAGGGTTTGCATTAAAAAAAATTCTAGGAACTTCCATGGACTTTTCTATCCATATTTCCTTGTCAGATTTAGCTTTTAGTCATGTATCTCAGTGGTGTGCTAACATAAATACAGGACATTTGTTATAGACACAAATGTCTACACTTATACCAATGTACTATAAAATGTTATCATTTTATTAATATTAGAATTTTATTAAAAATGTTATTAACATTAATTATATTAATTTGATCAATTTAATATTCATATTAAATTTATTACAAATTATATTACTAGTAGTTATTCATTATATTTATTATCATAAATTTAATTAATATAGGTGTAGAATTTCATACACATATATGCAACAATGAACAGAAACTGTATATAAAAATAATTCTAAAAAATTAACTAAGTCAAACTTGTATCCAAAGCACATATTTGTTGTTGTCACAGAGATATATTCTGGATAATATAATACTATTTTCATTTGGAAATCCATACACATTATCTTTAATAAACTGCATATTTCGGGAAGTTCTATAAATGCAACTTGCGTCATCTTTTTTTTTTTTTAACATCTTTATTGGGTATAATTGCTTTACAATGGTGTGTTAGTTTCTGCTGTATAACAAAGTGAATCAGCTATACATATACATATATCCCCATATCTTCCCTCTTGCGTCTCCCTCCCACCCTCCCTATCCCACCCCTCTGGGTGGTCACAAAGCACCGAGCTGACCTCCCTGTGCTATGTGGCTGCTTCCCACTAGCTATCTATTTTACGTTTGGTAGTGTATATATGTCCATGCCACTCTCTCACTTCGTCCCAGCTTACCCTTCCTCCTCCCCGTGTCCTCAAATCCATTCTCTACGTCTGCGTCTTTATTCCTGTCCTGCCCCTAGGTTCTCCAGAACTTTTTTTTTTTAGATTCTATATATATGTGTTAGCATATGGTATTTATTTTTCTCTTTCTGACTTACTGCACTCTGTATGACAGATTCTAGGTCCATCCACCTCACTACAAATAACTCAATTTTGTTTCTTTTTATGGCTGAGTAATATTCCATTGTATATATGTGCCACATCTTCTTTATCCATTCATCTGTCGATGGACACTTAGGTTGCTTCCACGTCCTGGCTATTGTAAATAGAGTTGCAATGAACATTGTGGTACATGACTCTTTTTGAATTATGGTTTTCTCAGGGTATATGCCCAGTAGTGGGATCGCTGGGTCGTATAGTAGTTCTATTTTTAGTGACTTTCTTCATCTTTGATAGGTTTTTTTAAAGACTCAGGGAAAGTGTTTGGAACTGTTAATCACGGTGGAGGCTTCAGAAAAATAAACCATTCCAGCTATACTAATGAGACCACTGATAAATTCTATCTAGAATATTCAGGAATATTTAGATTATATTGAAA
The DNA here is from genome assembly GCF_009873245.2 of Balaenoptera musculus. Lineage (NCBI taxonomy): Eukaryota > Metazoa > Chordata > Mammalia > Artiodactyla > Balaenopteridae > Balaenoptera > Balaenoptera musculus. The sequence goes on along the minus strand of NC_045788.1, from coordinate 103,338,757 downwards.
AAAATGTGAACTCAGGGAAAATTTTACCTACCATCAACTTCTTCTCAGGTGTGAAACCTTAGTGACTTAATTCTACAATCTTTATATTACTGATTTAAAAATCTTGATAATGTGGTTTCCCCTGATTACTTTTCCCAAGTAAAACATAACATTCTATCCCTTGCTAGCCAATGGATTTTTTAAAATACAACCAGATTATATATTTCCCTCCACCCATACCTTTAATAGCCCCCTTCAGCTGTGCTTCCTTTTTCATCTAAAATGAAATTCCACTTCTTACTATAGCCTGGAAGCCCTGTCCATTTCCTTCTTCATGGAACTTAGCCCCTACCTCTTTCATCCTCACTTATTTCGCTCCAAGTACTGTTCTTAACACAGAAGTTAGGACAATTATTTAAAAATATAAGTCATTTCATGTCTCTCTTTGTTCAAAGGCTGACAATTGCTAAGGTCATTTCCTTTGCTTAGAATATTCTCTGCCACCGGACTGTCTAATAGTTTTCCATCTCTTGATATCAGGGCCTCAGAACAAATGTTACTCCTCAGAGAAGATTTCCTGGACTACATTCATTCATTCAATAAATGTTGAAAGAACACTTACACGATAGGCAGTTACCTCTGCAATTGGAATACAACATTGAATGACAGACAAAAATCTCTGCCTTTATGATGTTTAAACCCTAGTAAAGAAGAAATCATACAACAAAATAAATCCATCAGAAGACAATACTTTATGGGGAGCAAAAATAAATTGTAAATGGAGAATAAGATGTTCTAGGGATTGGGGTTGCAATTTTTAAAAGGAGGGCCTCACTGAGAAGGTGACATTTGGATGAAGCCCTGAAGGAATTGAGGAAGCAAACCATGCTGATAGAGGGAGAGCATGCCAGGCATTTGCAGAAGAGCAAAGGCCCTGAGGCAGAAGTATTATTGGGGTGTTTCATGAATATTAAGGAGGCCAGTTTACCAGAGTGAAGTAGGAAGAAAGGGGTGGCATGTAAGGGAAGTAGCATAAGAGACATGGGCCAGATCAGGTAGGGTCTTATAGTCCATGCTGAGACTTGTGATTTTATTTGAGTAAAATCAGAGCCATTGGAGTCTTTGGACAGAGGAGGCATATCCTCATCCTCCAATCATGCTTACTCTGCTGTGTTGGAATGAAGCTCTATGTGGGCAAAGTGAACCCCGAGAGACCAGTTAGGAAGTTTTCCAGTAATTCAACCAAGAGATCCAGGAAGTCTTAGAAAATGGTGGCAGCAGTGGTGAGAACTGGTAAAATACTGGATATAGTTTGAAGGTAGAGTTGACAGAATTTGCTTTGGATATAAGAAGACAGAAAAAGGAGTCAGGATGGCTCCTGGGTTTTGGGTCTTAGCAAAGGGAAAATGCCATTTACTGTGATAGGTGACTTCAGTGTTAGCACATTTGAGGAAGATAACCAGATTATATGGTACCTTAGGGCATCATAATTAAGCCCTGGGCCTGGGTGAGGTAATGAAGGCAGAGTGTACAAACAAAGCAGAGATAATGTGCAAGAACTGAGCCTTGATCCACTCCAAAATTAAGAGGTTACTCATGCGACCCAGTAAAAGCACTATTTTCCCGACTCCATTCTCCTAGCCCTCTTAATCTTTGTTACATGTCTTTGTATTAATTTCTTAGCAGTTCTCAGATATACCTGAAAATATCTTATTCATATTTCCTTGATATCGTCTTTTGTACCCACTGGAATATAAGCTTTGTAAGAGCAGGAAGATGATCTGACTTATTCACAAAACCTAATTCATGGGGAGCCCTCTAAAAAACACTTTCTGAAAGAATTAATTTTTGAATCCATCCTTGGTTTTTAATTAAAAAATTTATAGCTGCAGAATGATTAAGAACAGAAAAATAATAACTAACATTTATTAGGTGCCTAGCACATTTCCCTGCCTTTACATGTAATAAAGCCATTTAAACTGCAGAATAACCCTGGAGGGTAAACACTATTATCCTCATTTTACAGATGGGAAAACTGAGGCACAGCAATGCTAAATACCTTGCCAAAGCTTATGTGGAGCATAGTGAGAAAATTGAGATTTTAAGCTAAGGAATCTAGCTCCCAATGGTAAAATGCCTTTTTACCATTATATTAATGCTTCTCAGGTGAAGGAAGTAATAATAGTGAGGCCAATAAAAGTGTGACATTTACAAGGTTTGAAGGTGCTTGTGAGCTGCCAAGTTAAGGGAGAGAATGATGTCAGCTAAATAAGAGAAAGACCCATCACCATCTTGTATAATTATGATTTTCTGGGAATGTACATTGTACAGGGAGCAAGTTTATCAGACTTTCCCCCAAAAACTAAGGACAAAAGAAAGGGATAAAAGAAGAGTGAGCAAAAAATATTTATATTTAGTTTAGCATTAATTTTTTTAGAAGTAGAACATTTTCATAAAGCTTATTGAGGTCAACACCCTATTTACAGACAGAGAAACAGGAAATTCCCCAGATTGCATAGGTTGATATTGACCTAAATTGGGGTCAACATCTAGACTCCTACTTCAGCCATTTCTTCTCCCCACTCAAGCTTCTCCCTAGAGGAACATTGATCTTGAGTTTTCCTTAAAAATGGAAGAAAATACACCAAATGGTTCATTTTCTCTTTTTTCTTTTTCTGACAAAAATGTCTGAATATGGTAATATAACAGATTACTATTTCAGTTCCATAGAGGTATGCCTACCTTATAAGAAAACATACCAGAATTTATTTTGGGGGGAAGAAAGTAAAAAAATGCCTAAGATGTGCATGCTTCGTAACAATAGATGATTTACCAGCAGCTACAAAATAGTACAATTTAAAAAAAAAACAACACATTTGTTCAGCATTTTTGTATAATAGTTACCATGATGAAAAACAATTTCTCACATACATAGTCAATGTTGTATATTCAGGCTCGGGTATATATGCATTTGTCTTTGTAATATTATACTTTCCGTGAGCAGAACATCTTTCTAAATGTATGTGTTATACCATTACTTGATAGAATATGAATGATTACAGCCTTAAACTGGTAATACGCCTTCCTGACACAAATATAGGACTATGATGCTGTATAATGTTGACATTTATAGCTATTTTCATAGACTTTATCTCAAATCCTTGAGTGGATACAGAATGTACTGTGTATCTACTTTAAAGTGCCTGTGTGTGGGCAAGCACAGAAACTATTATGTGACGAAAAGTGTTACAGACTTCAGTGTTCCATTGCTGCAAGTTGTTTTAGAGCCAATGGAGACACAAGCTTGGCAATCCTTCTCTGCCAGTGGCAAATGGTGACCATAACCTAGTAATGTTCTCATATGATAAACCCAACGAAAGGTCCCTATAATTAACCTGATAATAAATACTGTTTATGTAAGCCTTGAACACTACTAGGCATATTAAAACTCAAAAGCACCATAATGGTTGCATAAATGATGTTGCCTTTTTTCAGTGTTACTGAATAATGAAACATTATGATTTAGAAAATTGTCATACTTTAGAATAATTAAAGTTTAAACCTCAAAATGGGAAGCATGTTTATTTAACCTGAGATTGATGGAAATGCTTCTAAACAGTTTTAAATATTCTTTGGTCTTAATAAAGAATTCTGAAGATACTTTTACCCTATATTGATGGCAAAGTATCACTTATAGGTGTGGAATTGTGACATAACAATCACTACAGTAAAAACTGATATTAATTTAGCACCTATTGTGACAAACAAGGTTCCAAGTTTTTACATATATTAATCTATATAGTCATCAGAAACACCTTATGGGGTAGCTGCTATTATTACCCCTGTTTTACAAGCTAAGGAACTGAAACAGAAAAGTGAGTTGACATGTTCCTGGTCAGAGAGCTAGTATGTGGGATCCACCTATCAGCAGAGATCATTGAAGTGTACAGAGCTTAACTTTTCTGTATCTGAATTCTTTTAGGGTGGGGAATGTGGGCTGGTGGAGAGAAGCTGGGGCTTGGTTCTGCCTTTTATTCTTTATTCCCACTGGCAGCCCAGAATGCTAATTAAGTTGCCTTATGGTTGGCTAAATTTGGTATTAAAGTTGTTACTAAAAATGAATGGTTTCAGAATTTATTCCTGAGGATATTCTATGAAAAAGAAAGAAATTATACGTAGTATATTAAAGTAATCCATCCTTTACAATGGGATCCTGGAGCAGACAGGCTGTGCCAGGCAAGTTCATTTGAGAGCCTTATATCAATTGTAATTTGTTAAATTTCTCTATCCGAGACATATATATATATATATATATATATATATATATATATATATATGTATGTATATATATATACATATATATATATATAAAAATATGTATATATATATATATACACACACATATATATGTATATTGTATTTAATTTTATTTACCAAGTCTCATGTTAGAAATTAACATTTTATCTACTTTTCTGCATTCTCCTCAGTGCTAGAAGGTTAAATATGCATGAGTATGTGCATGTGCACATGCAAGGGGATGATAAAGAGAATTGAGACTTACAATGACAAAGAAGAGGAAAATAAATATATAGAGAGGACAAAAAAGTTATAATTCCTACCAATTGCCACTCTGCCATTCTTCCTTTCTTTCCACTCAAGTATGATTAATAGAAGTGGATGCCTTTACACTGCTTTATATTGAGTGGACTTTCTGGGGAGTAAAGCCATTGTGGGTAAAGTTTAGATTTCTGCGTTATAAACATCAAAGGAAGCTCAGCCGAAGAGGTACCTGATATAACAGTTCATGCTGCCTGGCCTTCAGTTTAGGATTCATCCTCTGAAATCTCTCCTGTGTTTTATCAAACATAATGTCAAATAACACAAACTGTGAGACTTCCATCGGCTCATAGTTGGAAAATTCTTCTGTTGCTTTGCTAGATGTTCACTTCTGTAGATTATATCACCATTTTTAAATGATTCTAATGAGGTACTTCTCTCTGAAGTTCTATTATACAAGTGTCTATAAAAAAAATTATATCTTCCCTCATAAACTTATAAAGTAATGAATATTATTTTAATCAATTCTTTTATTATTTACAACAACCTTTTAATAATTTCTGCCAAATTTGTTGTGATATTTTTTTAACATCTTTATTGGAGTATAATTGCTTTACAATGGTATGTTAGTTTCTGCTTTATAACAAAGTGAATCAGTTATACACATACATATGTTCCCATATCTCTTCCCTCTTGCATCTCCCTCCCTCCCACCCTCCCTATCACACCCCTCTAGGTGGTCACAAAGCACCGAGCTGATCGCCCTGTGCTATGCGGCTGCTTCCCACTAGCTATCTATTTTACATTTGGTAGTGTATATATATCCATGCCACTCTCACTTTGTCCCAGCTTACCCTTCCCCCTCCCCGTATCCTCAAGTCCATTCTCTAGTAGTTCTGTGTCTTTATTCCCGTCTTGCCCCTAGGTTCTTCAGAACATTTATTTTTATATTCCATATATGTGTGTTAGCATACGGTATTTGTTTTTCTCTTTCTGACTTACTTCACTCTGTAGGACAGACTCTAGATCCAACCACCTCACTACAAATAACTGAATTTCGTTTCTTTTTATGGCTGAGTAATATTCCATTGTATATATGAGCCACATCTTCTTTATCCATTCATCTGTCGATGGACATTGGATTGCTTCCATGTCCTGGCTATTGTAAATAGAGCTGCAGTGAACATTTTGGTACATGAATCTTTTTGAATTATGGTTTTCTCAAGGTCTATGCCCAGTAGTGGGATTGCTGGGTCGTATGGTAGTTCTATTTTTAGGTTTTTAAGGAACCTCCATACTGTTCTCCATAGTGGCTGTATCAATTTACATTCCCACCAACAGTGCAAGAGAGTTCCCTTTTCTCCACACCCTCTCCAGCATTTATTGTTTGTAGATTTTTTGATAATGGCCATTCTGAGTGGTGTGAGGTGATACCTCATTGTAGTTTTGATTTGCATTTCTCTAATGATTAGTGATGTTGAGCATTCTTTCATGTGTTTGTTGGCAATCTGTATATCTTCTTGGAGAAATGTCTATTTAGGTCTTCTGCTCATTTTTGGATTGGGTTGTTTGTTTTTTTGATATTGAGCTGCATGAACTGCTTGTAAATTTTGGAGATTAATCCTTTGTCAGTTGCTTCATTTGCAAATATTTTCTCCCATTCTGAGGGTTGTCTTTTCGTCTTGTTTATGGTTTCCTTTTCTGTGCAAAAGCTTTTAAGTTTCATTAGGCCCCTTTGGTTATTTTTGTTTTTATTTCCATTTCTCTAGGAGGCGGGTCAGAAAGGATCTTGCTGTGATTTATGTCATAGAGTGTTCTGCCTATGTTTTCCTCTAAGAGTTTGATAGTGTCTGGCCTTCCATTTAGGTCTTTAATCCGTTTTGAGTTTATTTTAGTGTATGGTGTTAGGGAGTGTTCTAATTTCATTCTTTTACCTGTAACTGTCCAGTATTCCCAGCATCACTTATTGAAGAGGCTGTCTTTTCTCCACTGTATATTCTTGCCTCCTTTATCAAAGATAAGGTGACCATACGTGTGTGGGATTATCTCTGGGCTTTCTATCCTGTTCCATTGATCTACATTTCTGTTTTTTTGCCAGTACCATACTGTCCTGATTACTGTAGCTTTGTAGTATAGTCTGAAGTCCGGGAGCCTGATTCCTCCAGCTCCGTTTTTCTTTCTGAAGATTGCTTTGGCTATTCGGGTTCTTGCATGTTTCCATACAAATTGTGAATTTTTTTGTTCTGTTTCTGTGAAAACTGCCAGCAGTAGTTTGATAGGGATTGCATTGAATCTGTAGATTGCTTTGGGTAGTAGAGTCATTTTCACAATGTTGATTCTTCGAATCCAAGAACATGGTATATCTCTACATCTACTTGTATCATCTTTAATTTCTTTCATCAGTGTCTTATAATTTTCTGCATAAGGTCTTCTGTCTCCTCAGGTAGGTTTATTCCTAGATATTATATTTTTTTGTTGCAATGGTAAATGGGAGTGTTTTCTTAATTTCACTTTCAGATTTTTCATCATTAGTGTACAGGAATGCAAGAGATTTCTGTGCATTAATTTTGTATCCTGCTACTTTACCAAAATCATTGATTAGCTCTAGTAGTTTTCTGGTACCATCTTTAGGATTCTCTATATATAGTATCATGTCATCTGCAAACAGTGACAGCTTTACTTCTTCCTTTCCGAATTGGATTCCTTTTATTTCTTTTTCTTCTCTAATTGCTGGGGCTAAAACTTCCAAAACTATGTTGAATAATAGTGGTGAGAGTGGGCAACCTTGTCTTCTTCCTGATCTTAGTGGAAGTGGTTTCGGTTTTTCACCATTGAAGATGATGTTGGCTGTGGGTTTATCATATGGCTTTTATTATGTTGAGGTAAGTTCCCTCTATGCCTACTTTCTGGAGGGTTTTTATCATAAATGGCTGTTGAATTTTATTGAAAGCTTTCTCTGCATCTATTGAGATGATCATATGGTTTTTCTCCTTCAATTTGTTAATATGGTGTATCACATTAATTGATTTGTGTATATTGAAGAATCCTTGCATTCCTGGGATAAACCCCACTTGATCATGTTGTATGATCCTTTTACTGTGCTGTTGGATTCTGCTTGCTAGTATTTTGTTGAGGATATTTGCATCTATGTTCATCAGTGATATTGGCCTGTAGTTTTCTTTCTTTTTGACATCTTTGTCTGGTTTTGGTATCAGGGTGATGGTGGCCTCGTAGAATGAGTTTGGGAGTGTTCCTCCCTCTGCTATATTTTGGAAGAGTTTGAGAAGGATAGGTGTTACCTCTTCTATAAATGTTTGATAGAATTCACCTGTGAAGCCATCTGATCCTGGGCTTTTGTTTGTTGGAAGATTTTTAATCACAGTTTCAATTTCAGTGCTTGTGATTGGTCTGTTCATATTTTCTATTTCTTCCTGCTTCAGTCTTGGAAGGTTGTGCATTTCTGAGAATGTGTCCATTTCTTCCAGGTTGTCCATTTTATTGGCATATAGTTGCATGTAGTAATCTCTCATGATCCTTTGTATTTCTTCAATGTCAGTTGTTAATTTCCCTTTTTCATTTCTAATTCTATTTATTTGAGTCTTCTCCCTTTTTTTCTTGATGAATCTGGCTAACGGTTTATCAATTTTGTTTATCTTCTCAAAGAATCAGCTTTTAGTTTTATTGATCTTTGCTATAATTTCCTTCATTTCTTTTTCATTTATTTATGATTTGATCTTTATGCTTTCTTTCCTTCTGCTAACTTTGGGTTTTTTTGTTCTTCTTTCTCTAACTGCTTTAGGTGTAAGGTTAGGTTGTTTATTTGAGATGTTTCTTGTTTCTTAAGGTAGGATTGTATTGCTATAAACTTCCCTCTTAGAACTGATTTTGCTGCATCCCATAGGTTTTGGGTTGGTGTGTTTTCATTGTCATTTGTTTCTAGGTATTTTTTGATTTCCTCTTTGATGTCTTCAGTGATCTCTTGGTTAATAAGTAGTGTATTGTTTAGCCTCCATGTGTTTGTATTTTTTTACAGATTTTTTCCTGTAATTGATATCTAGTCTCATAGCGTTGTCAGAAAATATACTTGCTACTCTTTAAATTTTCTTAAATTTACCAAGGCTTGATTTGTGACCCAAGATATGATCTATCCTGGAGAATGTTCCATGAGCACTTGAGAAGAATGTGTATTCTGTTGTTTTTGGATGGACTGTCCCATAAGTATCAATTAAGTCCATCTTGTTTAATGTATCATTTAAAGCTTGTGTTTCCTTATTTATTTTCATTTTGGATGATCTGTCCATTGGTGAAAGTGGGTTGTTAAAGTCCCCTACTATGATTGTGTTACTGTCAATTTCCCCTTTTATGGCTCTTAGTATTTGCCTTATGTATTGAGGTGCTCCTTTTTTGGGTGCATAAATATTTACAATTGTTATATCTTCTTCTTGGATTGATCCCTTGATCATTATGTAATGTCCTTCTTTGTCTCTTGCAATAGTCTTTGTTTTTAAGTCTATTTTGTCTGATATGAGAATTGGTACTCCAGATTTCTTTTGATTTCCATTTGCATGGAATATCTTTTTCCATCCCCTCACTTTCAGTCTGTATGTGTCCCTAGGTCTGAAGTTGGTCTCTTTTAGACAACACATATATGGGTCTTGTTTTTGTATCCATTCAGCCAGTCTATGTCTTTTGGTTGGAGCATTTAACCCATTTACATTTAAGGTAATTATCGATATGTATGTTCCTATTACCATTTTCTTAATTGTTTGGGTTTGTTATTGTAGGTCTTTTCCTTCTCTTGTGTTTCCTGCCTAGAGAAGTTCCTTTAGCATTTCTTGTAAAGCTGGTTTGGTGGTGCTGAATTCTCATAGCTTTTGCTTGTCTGTAAAGGTTTTAATTTCTCCATCAAATCTGAATGAGATCCTTGCTGGGTAGAGTAATCTTGGTTGTAGGTTTTTCTCCTTCATCACTTTAAATATGTCCTGCCACTCCCTTCTGGCTTGCAGAGTTTCTGCTGAAAGAACAGCTGTTAACCTTATGGGGATTCCCTTGTGTGTTATTTTATTTCCCTTGCTGCTTTTAATATTTTTTCTTTGAATTTAATTTTTGATAGTTTGATTAATATGTGTCTTGGCACGTTTCTCCTTGGATTTATCCTGTATGGGACTCTCTGTGCTTCCTGGACTTGATTAGCTATTTCCTTTCCCATATTAGGGAAGTTTTCAACTATAATCTCTTCAAATATTTTCTCAGTCCCTTTCTTTTTCTCTTCTTCTTCTGGGACCCCTATAATTCGAATGTTGGTGCTTTTAATGTTGTCCCAGAGGTCTCTGAGACTGTCCTCATTTCTTTTCACTCTTTTTTCTTTATTCTGCTCTGCAGTAGTTATTTCCACTATTTTGTCTTCCAGGTCACTTACCCGTTCTTCTGCCTCAGTTATTCTGCTATTGATCCCTCCTAGAGAATTTTAAATTTTGTTTATTGTGTTGTTTATCACTGTTTGTTTGCTCTTTAGTTCTTCTAGGTCATTGTTAAACGTTTCTTGTATTTTCTCCATTCTATTTCCAAGATTTTGGATCATCTTTACTATCATTATTTGAATTCTTTTTCAGGTAGACTGCCTATTTCCTCTTCATTTGTTAGGTCTGGTGGGTTTTTGCCTTGCTCCTTCATCTGCTGTGTGTTTCTCTGTCTTCTCATTTTGTTTAACTTACTGTGTTCGGGTCTTCTTTTCGCAGGCTGCATGTTCGTAGTTCCCATTGTTTTTGGTGTCTGTCCCCAGTGGCTAAGGTTGGTTCAGTGGGTTGTGTACCCTTCCTGGTGGAGGGGACTAGTGCCTGTGCTCTGGCGGATGAGGCTGGATCTTGTCTTTCTGGTGGGCAGGTCCACGTCTCGTGGTGTGTTTTGGGGTGTCTGTGGCCTTATTATGATTTTAGGCAGCCTCTCTGCTAATGGATGAGGTTGTGTTCCTGTGTTGCTAGTTGTTTGGCATAGGGTGTCCAGCACTGGAGTTTGCTGCTCATTGAATGGAGCTGGGTCTTGGTGTTGAGATGGAGATCTCTGGGAGATTTTCGCCATTTGATATTATGTGGAGCTGGGAGGTCTCTTGTGGACCAGTGTCCTGAACTTAGCTCTCCCACCTCAGAGGCACAGCCCTGATGTCTGGCTGGAGCACCAAGAGCCTGTCATCCACACGGCTCAGAATAAAAGGGAGAAAGAAAAGAAAGAAAGAAAGAAGAAAACAAAATAAAATAAAACAAAGTAAAATAAAATAAAATAGTTACTAAATTAAAAAATAAAAAATAATTGTTAAAAAAATTTTTTTAATTGTTAAAAAAATTTTTTTAATTAATAAAAAAAAAAGAAAGTAAGAAGAGAGCAACTAAACCAAGACACATATCCACCAGTGATAGCAAGTGCTAAAAACTATAGTAAAAAAACCCAAAAAATAACGGACAGAAAGAACCCTAGGACAAATGGTAAAAGCAAAGCTATACAGACAAAATGACACACAGAAGCATATGCATACACACTCACAAAAAGAGAAAAAGATAAAAAATATATATATTTCGTTGCTCCCAAAGTCCACCTCCTCAATTTGGGATGATTTGTTGTCTATTCAGGTATTCCACAGATGCAGGGTACATCAAGTTGATTGTGGAGATTTAACCCGCTGCTTCTGAGGCTGCTGGGAGAAATTTCCGTTTCTCTTCTTTGTTCCCACAGCTCCCGGGGTTCAGCTTTGGATTTGGCCCTGCCTCTGCGTGTAGGTCGCCTGAGGGCGTCTGTTCCCCGCCCAGACAGGACGGGGTTAAAGGAGCAGCTGCTTCGGGGGCTCTGGCTCACTCAGGCCGCGGGGAGGGAGGGGTACAGAGGAGGCGGGGTGAGCCTGCGGCGGCAGAGGCCAGCGTGACGTTGCAGCAGCCTGAGGCGCGCAGTGCGTTCTCCCAGGGATGTTGTCCCCGGATCACGGGACGCTGGCAGTGGCGGGCTGCACGGGCTCCCGGGAGGGGAGGTGTGGAGAGTGACCTGGGCTCGCACACAGGCTTCCTGGTGGCGGCAGCAGCAGCCTTAGCGTCTCACACCCATCTCTGGGGTCCGCGCTGATAACCCCGGCTCGCGCCCATCTCTGGAGCTCCTTTAAGCGGCGCTCTGAATCCCCTCTCCTCGCGCACCAGGAAACAAAGAGGGAAGAAAAAGTCTCTTGCCTCTTCGGCAGCTGCAGACTTTTTCCCGGTCTCCCTCCCAGCCAGCTGTGGTGCGCTAACCCCTTCAGGCTGTGTTCACGCAGCCAACCCCAGCCCTCTCCCTGCGATCCGACTGAAGCCCGAGCCTCAGCTCCCAGCCCCCGCCCGCCCCAGCGGGGAAGCAGACAAGCCTCTCGGGCTGGTGAGTGCTGCTCGGCGCCGAGCCTCCGTGCGGGAATCTCTCCGCTTTACCCTCCGCACCCTTGTGGCTGCGCTCTCCTCCGTGGCTCCCAAGCCTCCCCCCTCCTCCACCCGCAGTCTCCGCCAGTGAAGGGGTTTCCTAGTGTGTGGAAACCTTTCCTCCTTCGCAGCTACCTCCCACTGGTGCAGGTCCCGTCCCTATTCTTTGTCTCTGTTCTTCCTATTTTCTTTTGCCCTACCCAGGTACATGGAGAGTTTCTTGCCTTTTGGGAGGTCTGAGGTCTTCTGCCAGCGTTCAGTAGGTGTTCTGTAGGAGTTGTTCCACGTGTAGATGTATTTCTGATGTATTTGTAGGGAGGAAGGTGATCTCCACATCTTACTCTTCTGCCATCTTGAAGCTCCTCCTGATATATTCTTCACCACTTCTCCCTGATGGATCAGCAGATGAAAATAATGTTGAAAGTATGGTCTCATCAGAGTTGTGTGTAGATGGAAATATATTTTGACATACGCAGCATGCACGGTTTAGAAAGAATGGATACCACCCCTCAAAAATACTCTTGAAAATAATGTATTGGTAAGTTATGAAAAAGGAACTGTGACAAGTGTTAATTAAAATTTCTTATTAATTTTTCTTTTTCTTTTTTTTTCTTGGTATACTTAAAAGCAAAGTGTAACCATGTATTTGATTAACAGTAAAACTGTCCATTATTGCAAAGGAGGTTGAAGGCATACCTGTAGATAAAAATCACATCCACCTGTCAATTTTGTTTTAGCCCTGCATGATAAATTGGTGTTCACTGTTACTATTACTGTGTGATATATAGGTTAAATAAAAACTAGATAGTAGTCACTCTTCAATAAAAGGATTTGCAGGCAACTTCTTTCTTACGAGTTATTGGGTATATTTTGTAATTGAAATAAATTAAGCCCACAACAGACAGACAGAGAGAGAGAGAGAGAAGGAAAGGGAAAAAGCATTTATTGTATAAATTAACACTTGATTTAGCCTTCCATAATAATAAGAAGATGGGAAAAGGTGAAGGTTATTTACAGGATTCTTGAGTAATAAAATCAATAGGTGAGGGCAGATATAAGATAGCATATGGTCAATTGTAGGTACTTAAGACTGAAGAATTATTACTAAATCACTAACTGAGGACCTTGAAGTGTGATGTTGCATTAGATTACGTGTAAGGATCATTTGCTCCATTTTATGACTCTGTCACTTGAAAGATCAGAACTTTCCACCCTGTGGGGCTAAAAGTTTGCCCTGGTTCATGGGACATGTGCCAGCTGGCCAAGATAAATGAAAATCTCTGCTTCCTCAATGAATTTGTGATAATGTATGATCCTTAGTCTACTTTTTAAAGCAAGATTAATTAATGGTGATATGGTACCACCAATGTCTAGGGAACAGAGATGAATGTAAACTATCTGGCAATCTAATACTGAGTTGACAAACACTCATATTCTGGTGCCCAATAAGATTTTGGGCTCTCTAGACTACTAAACCTAATTATTTTTATAGTTCTAAGAAAGTTGGTAGAAAGATAGTATAATTCTTTCCAGAAATCACTTTAATAATGAGTAAAGGATTATATATTGGGAAGGTAGGGGAGAATAAGGAAGGTACGTATAAAAATTAATTGACTTAAGCTTTTACATGAAACTTAGAGAATACATCTTACTACATTGTCTAAAATGCCCTGCTTGCACAGGTTATTTATTAACACAGTATTGCATTTTTCAAATTTATTAATATACACGGGATAAAATTTTCAACTGTACTATTTGATCTACAGAAAGTATAACCTATCAATTGAGGAACCCACAATTCTAAGTCTCTAAAGTCTCCAGTATTTAGTTTAATTCTCTTTAATTGTGCTTTCTCCCTCTTACACACACACATGCGCACACACACACAAGATGACAACTGAAATTTATTTCAAATTTAAAAGTCTTTGAATTGAGTACAAATTTGTGCAAAGGCCTTTTTATGAATGTTTCATTTTTTTGGTAATAAATACTGAAGAGTGGGCTGGCTACATCATGTGACATTTAACCCTTTATGAAAATGCCAAAATGTTTTCCAAAGTGTTTAACACATTTTACATTTCTACCAGCAGTGTATGAGAATTCCACTTTGTTCACATCCCCACCAATTCTTAGTATGGTCAGCCTTTTAAAATTTTTTGCCATTCTAATAGGTGCATATTTAGTATCTTATTATAGCTTTGATTTGCAATTCCATAAGGCTAATGGAGTGTCTTTTCATGTGCATATTTTCCATCTATATATCTTCTTTTGTGAAGTGTATCTTTAATTATTTTGGCTTCTTTTGGGGGGTTGGAGGAATTTTTTTAAAACCATGGAGTTTTGAGAGTTCTTTACATGTACTCAACACAAGTTTTTCATCAGATATTTGATTTGCAAATATTTCCCCCCAGTCCATGGTTTGCGTTTCATTCTCTCTGTAGCATCTTTTGAAGAGGAGAGTTTTAAATTTTGATGAAGTCCAATTTGTCAATTTATTTTTTTTATTGATAATGCTTTTGCTGTCATATCTAAGAAATCTTTGCCTATTGTAGGGGTTGGAAAACTTTTTTCTTAAAGGGCCAGATAGTAAGTAGATTAGGCTTTGTGATCTATAAGTCTCTGCCTCAACTAATCATTTTCCTAGTTACAGTGTGAAGGCAGCCACAGAAAAAAGTATAAATGAATGAATGTGACTGTGTTCCAGTAATTATTTACTGAAATTTAAATTTCATATACTTTTATGTATTATGAAGTAGTATTCTTCTTTTTAAAATTTCTTTAGTCATTTAAATATGTAAAAATATTATTCTTAACTCACACCTCATAGATACGTAGGTAGAAGGTCAAATTTGGCCTGTAGGCTGTAGCTTGCCAACTCCTCTCCTTTTATAGTTTTAGGTTTTTGCAGTAAATCTAATGGTTCATTTAAATTGTTTTTTGTATTCGATACAAAGTATGGATCAAAGTTCATCTTTTGCAAATGGCTAATTGTTTCAGCACTGTTTGTTAAAATGACTGTACTTTCTCCACTAAATTCCCTTTGCAACTTTGTAGAGAATGATTTGTGAATACATGTGTCTATTGCTGTACTCCATTCTGTTCCATTGACCTATTTGTTTATCTTAATACAAATACCATATCAACTTGAATTGTCTTGAGATTATTAGTGTTAGTTTTTCAACTTTGTTCTTCTCTTTAAAATTTAATTTATTTAATAAAGATGGAGTTATTGAAGTTATCTCTTCCTTTTTGAGTAAGCTCCTTTACTTGTATCTTTCAAGGGACTTTTTCAGTTCATCTAATTTGTCAAATTTATTATAATAAAATTTTTACAGTATCTTCTTATCTTTCTGATAGTATATAATCTGTAGTAATGTCACTTCTCTTATTTGTGATATAAGTAATTTATGACTTCTCTTCTTTTCTCACATCATTATGGTTAGAAGTTTTCAATTTTATTGATCTCAAACACATATCTTTTGATTTCATTGATATTTTCCATTCTTTTTTGTTTTCAATTTTGAATTCAGTTGTGATCTTAAATATTTCCTTTCCTCAGCTTATTTTTAATTTAATCTGCTCTTCTTTTTCAGTTTCCGAGTGCAAGCTGATGCCACTGATTTTAGACTTTTCTTTTTTAATATAGATGCTTAGGGCTATAAGTTATGTCTATGTACTGTTGTATTGACACTATCCAAATTCTAATATGTTGTGTTTTCATTTGCAATCAGTTGAAATAAGTTATTTCAGTTTATTATTTGGTTTCCACTATTGGGTGATATTTTTCAGAAGTTTTTCTATTATTGTTAATTTAATTCCTCTTTGGTCTCAAACAGAATTTGTTCACTTGAATCTTTTAAAATTTATTCAGACTTGTTTTATGGCCCAAAACATGATCTGTCTTTGTAAAGGTTTGGTGTGAACTTAAAAAGAATATTTATTCTGCCCTTATTGAGTGGCGTGTTCTATTAATGTAAGCTGGTTGGTTGATTGTGTTGGCCAATCATGTTACTGATTTTCTCCACACCTGTTCTTTCAGTTATTGAGAGGTATGTATTAAAATCTCCACCTGCTAATTTGTATTTGCCTTTTTTCCCTTGTACTTCTCCCAGTTTTTCTTCATTGAGCTCTGTCATCATGTGTATATACATATATGATTGTTATGTCCTCTTGGTTAATTGACCCCTTTGTCACTTTGAGATGAACTTCTTTATCCTGTTAATATATTTTTGTTCTGAAATCTCATTTGTCTGGTTTAATATAGTCATTTCAGCTTTCTTTTTTCTAGTTCAGCATATCTTTTTTCATCCTAATATTTTAAATCTATATGTGTTCATATTTAAAGCATGTTTCTTATAAACAGCATACAATTTATCCCTGCTTTTAAATTTAATCTGACAATCCCTGCCTTTATTTGGGCTGTTTAGGCTATTCTTTTTTAAGAAGATTATGGGTAGTTTGGTTTATGTCATTATCTTGCTATTTGTTTTATCTTTCTCCCTCTGCTCCTTGTTTACTTTGTCTTCTTGTTCTGCTTCCTTTGGATTAATCAATTATTTCTTATGACTCCATTTTATTTCCTAATCAATTCTAACTCTTCATTTTGTTATTCTTGTTTTTTTTTTAAGGATTTACTACATAGATTTTTAACTTATCACAGTCTACCTTTAAAAGATAGTATTCCTGTATAGTATGAGAACCTTATACTTCCTAGTATACTTCTATTTCTCCTCTCCTAGACATTAAGCTATTGATTTTACACATTTTACTTCTTTACAGATGCTGTAAATCTGATAATATATTATCATTTTAGTTTAAAAATTCAATTATATTTTCAAGAGATTTAAATATTTACAAAAACTTATATAATTACCAGTGTAGTTACCAGTGCTGGTGTCTTCAACTCTTTATGTAAATCTGTGTTTCTATGTAGCATCATTTTCTTTTGGCCTGAAAGCCTGGCAGCAACATTTCTTGTAGTTTAAGTCTCCTGGTGATGAATCCCTCAACTTTGATTGTCTGAAAAACTGTTTAGTCCACCTTATTTTTGAATGATATTTCGCTGGGTATAGAGTTCTGGGTTGATACTTTTCCCTTTCAGTAGTTTGAAGATATTTTACTCTTTCCCTGTTCTATGATGAGAAATCTGTTGTGTTCTTTATTTCTTTTTACGTGAGGTGAGGTGTCATTTTCCTGTGACTGCTTTTAAGATTGGCTCTATTACTGGTTTTGAACAATTGATTTATGATGTGCCTTGGTGAAGTTTGCTTTGTGTTTCTTATGAGTGGGATTTATTGATCTTAGATCTGTGTGTTTGAAGTTTTCATCAAATTTGGGAAATTTTTAATCATTATATCTTCAAATATTTCTTCCTCCCCATTGGTAGCTTGAATTGCATACATGTTAGGCAAATTGAAGTAGTCCTAGGGTTCATGGATGCTTTTAATGTTTTTTAAATCATTTTTCTCTGTGTTCTTCCTTTTGGGTAGAACTGTTATTATGTGTTCAAGCCCATGAATCTTTTCCATTGTAACATCTCATCTGCTACCAGTCCAATTCAGTGTATTTTCATATCAGACATCGTATAGTAGTTTTTAATCTCTAGAAGTTTTATTTGAATCTATTTTATATTGTTTTTATATTTAACTTTTTGAACATATGGAATACAGTTATAATAACTGTCCTAATGTCCATGCCTACTACCTCTTACATCTATTACAGTTCTCAGTTGATTTTGAATGATTAATTTTCCTCTTCATTATGAGTTGTATTTTTCTACATGCCTTGTGATTTTTGCTAATTGGATGCCAATCATTGTGAATTTCTCCTTCCTGGGTGCTGAATATTTTTGTATTCCTATAAATATTAATATTCTTGAGCTTTTTTATGGGACACAGTTATGTTATTGGGAAACAGTTTGATCCTTGTGAATTTTGCTTTTAAGATTTGTTATGTGGAATCAGAGCAGTGTTAAATCAAGGGCTGATTATTCCTCACTATTGAGGCAAGCCACTCCTATGTACTCTACCTAATGCCCCATGAATATTGAGGTTTTCCAATTTGGTTGGTGGCAGCAAGCATTTTTCCCAGCCCTGTGGGAGCACCAAACACAATGTCTCCATTACTTTTGGTTAGTTCTTTCCCTGGCCTTGGGAAGTTTCCTCACACATAGGCTGATCTGCTGAAAACTGACGGTGCATCTCTCACAGCTGTCCTTTAGCTCCCTTTGTGCAGCTTACTCCTCTCTGGTGTTCTAAGAACTTCAGTCAATCTGGGCTCCTTGGAACTTCAGCTCCACCACCTCAACTCAGGGAGATTTTTGAGCTCTGGTTTGGGTCACCCTCCTTGTCTTGCAGCCTAGAGAATCTCGGCAATAAGATGTTGCAGTGTAGTACTCATCTCATCCATTTCCCTTTTCTTCAGGATCCCTGTTTTTTTTGCCTGATACTCAGTGACTTGAAAACTGTTGTTTCATATAATTTTGGTTATTTTTCGTGTTTTTTATTTTTATTGTTTCTTATGGGATGGTAAATCCAGTCCCTGTTACTCCATGTTGGCCAGGAGCCAAGGTTTGAGTTTAGCTACATATTAATTCTCTTAAACATATTTGTTGTGTTTTTAAATTACATATTAAAGGTTCTGAGAAAGACATAGAGGCCTATAAAATAATATGTGCTACAGATTATCTTAAAATTAATAAAAGATATGGGATATATGTCAATTAAATATTATAGAACAGATTTAAACAATATATGATCAACCACTAAATGGACTGTAAAGAGAACAGTTCAACATAATAAGGATTTACTGAGGATTATACATTTAGAGACACCTTCACAGGGAATTGTAGTGGAGGTAAATTTTCTGAGGCTGGCATGAAAAATTCGGAGAAAGTCTTTCCATGAAGGTAACGCTATTAAAGGTGTGTTGTGTAGAATGATCAAAAGAGAGATAATTTTAAAGCAGAGGGTGGTAAAAGATGATAATATGTTTGAAGAAGCATGTAAATGCCAGATTTTAGAAACTTTAGGTTTATCTTTTTACATAAAGGCAGCAGTAAACCATTAATTTTTTTTAAAGGTTAGCTTTTTAAAAAATTTTATTTATTTAGTTATTTATTTATGGTTGTGTTGGGTCTTCGTTTCTGTGCGAGGGCTTTCTCCAGTTGTGGCAAGCGGGGGCCACTCTTCATCGCGGTGCACGGGCCTCTCACTATCGCGGCCTCTCTTGTTGCGGAGCACAGGCTCCAGACGCGCAGGCTCAGTAATTGTGGCTCACGGGCCCAGCTGCTCCGCGGCATGTGGGATCTTCCCAGACCAGGGCTCGAACCCATGTCCCCTGCATTGGCAGGCAGATTCCCAACCACTGCGCCACAAGGGAAGCCTCCATTAATATTTTTGAAATAAGTTTGTAATAGGATGATGAAAGCCATTTTGAACAAGAATAATCAGAATGAAGTGACAAGGAAACAAATATTGGGGAGAATAGTAAAAAAAACTATTACACTTGTCCAAGTTAAACTAATACATTGGTAATTAGGATAAAAAGAAAAGATCGACAGAAGAAACATTCCACGGCATAAATTGGCAACAGCTGATTGTATTTGGGAAAGAGGAAAGGGAGCATTTCTAAGATGACTGAAATTTAGATAAAAGAGCATAATGAAACCATCAAAAGAAAATGGAACATCAGGACAGCTTAGTCTGGAAAACTAAAACTAAAGTGAACCAAGAAAAAATAATGATAGAATAATAAAATAATAATAGGTGGAAATAGTTATTAAATGTGCACTATGTGCAGGCGCTATGCAAAAGTCTTTACATGGACTACCTCATTTAATCATCATAGCATTGTTATGAGCTTCCATGATTGTCTGCAATTTAGAAATTAGGATATTAATGTCAGTTTCTTCTGCTGAAGGTGACAGAGAGGTAGTGAATGGGACAGGATTTGAATCTCAGTATACCAAGCTTCAGAATCCAGTTTCATGTTCTAGATAATTACTATTAAAATGGTATAGGCATCATTTTATCTTTTTTATGTTATTTTTTTAAACATTTTTTGGATGTGGACCACTTTTTTAAAGTCTTCATTGAATTTGTTACAATATTGCTTCTGTTTTATGTTTTTGGTTTTTTGGCTGAGAGGCATGTGGGATCTTAGCTCCCTGACCAGGGATCAAACCCACACCCCCTGCATTGGAAGATGAAGTCTTAACCACTGGACCACCAGGGAAGTCCCAAGGCAACATTTTAAAGAAAAGTTGTTGGGCAGGAGTTTGTCTAAGATTGTATATCAAACAGGAAAATAGAATTGATTTGTGCCATATCCAGCTTTAAAGAACAATTTTGATAGTCCTAAGTAACAACCACTCACGGTTTTGCTTACCTACAATCTGAGATAATGTTACTGTGTAACTGAATGTTTTTGTATCAATAACGTCAGCTTTTCTTCTGGACATAAGAAGATTATTTTATTTTTGTTGTCATGTAATGTTTTTGCCCCTAAGCCAAACAAAGAAAGAATTTAAAACGTTAATGCTAGTACTTACCAGGACTTGAACCACAATAGATTTATGTCTTGGGTAATTGTGATTACTTCATTTTGTTTATTATCTAGCTACTCAATAAATCTTCTAATTGACAAGGAACTATTAAAATCTCAAGACCTATAATGTCTTTTCTTTTCTCAATGAATTATTATTTTTTTCTATCAAGGAGGTAGTATTCACTCCAACTTATTTCTTTTTCTGTAATGAAAGAGGTATAGTTAATATCAACATAAACTATTCTTGCAACCCACTTAGCGTTGTCACTATATATAAAGTCGGAAATACTGACAGTGTTACACACATGCACGCACACACTCATGCACAAGCTAAGAAACAGAGACGAAATGGGAAGACCGAATTACTTAGTACCTACCATGTTCCAGACATCATGCTAAACAGTTTTATTTAGATGATCTCATTAAATACTCTCAACAATTATCTACATTGTCTGAAATGTACCCAATGTCACTCATGTAATAATAAGCTTTGGAGCCAGAATGCAGCCTTCACTGTCTGACTTCAGAGTTCAAGTTTTTAACCATAGTGTCATAATGCTCAGTACTAAGATATACTGAGTCAATATAGTGTCTGCCATTTATTTTAATAAAGGAAATCCTGTGTGGTGAAGCCAATTTTTAAAAAATGAAATAAAATGCACAGCCTATGTCTTCTTACCACATTGCCATACCTACTCTCCTGAGACCTCTGAGAATCTCTTTCCTCTCTTTCACTTTTAGGTTATCTCATCTGTGAGACCTGGTTATCAAGTGTTATGTCTGCTGTTTCCACATGGTAGAAAAACATACCTTCAGAACATATGATCCATTCTATAAATAAATGCGATAGCAAAAAATTTTGATTTTTTTTCAAAAGATGAATTTTACTGTTCATTGTTGTTAAGAATTATCCGTGGTCAAACCTCATGATTAAAATGAATTACCAAATAAGAAAGCCCGTTTAGGGTTTAAAAAAAAAAAAGCCGTGGATTTAAAGCACTGAGGGAAATTTTCTCATGTGGCTCATAAAATGTCTCTTGTGGCAATGTCAAAAAATAGTTTTCAAAAATGTTTTGCGTTCCAGCCACATTTTAGACTATATGCCCAGCCTTCTCAGTTTTCCACTTTTAAGCTGCCACAATAATTTGGAATGAGGTATTTTTGATAGAAAAAGTTGATAATGTCACTTATAGTAGCAAAATACATATCCAGTCCTAAAAGAGAGAGATTTTACTAAGCTTACTTTGAACAGAGACTAGCACATTACTATACAGAGGGAATTAATAAATGTCCCTTTCAATATTAAAATTAGGTTTTATATTAATTAAACTGAGTCACATGATACCTTGATTTACATATTTAAGTACCTGGATCTCTCCATGCTTGAAGATGTTTGTTATGGATTCAGCAGCTATATTCGCAGAATAATTTTGGTCATGTGAATTTTGATGTATTGCAGTAAATATAAATTGCAGTGCGAATGGAGAGTGGTGTAAACTGAGAGTTAAACATAAAATACCGAAGGATATTTATTTAGAGTTGAAATCATAATCTCTTCCATTGATTTCCATGAATGGGAATGTACGCTATTTTTTATTTTTTCTAAGAAGTACAACACAACTGAACATACCCTTGTATGGTAGTCTAGTATATTGTGATATCAGTGTTGATAAGCTCTGTAAACGTAAGTATTTGCAGCTTAGGAAAAATTACCAGGGACGTAGGAAACAAATAAAATGTGATGTGGCTATTTTGTAAATACTGACCTTCTTAATTTTGGGTATATTCAAGTAAGTAAAGAAAAATAAAATGTGACTACCTCACAACCTTAGAAAAATTGTAACCACTAGGACCAATGAAAGAATCTAGTCTTCTTGTCCTACTTGGGCAATTTTACTAAATAAACAAATAAATACAACAATTATTTTAACATAAAATAAATTTCTTGTTAGGGGATGGCATAGCATCAGTTTTATTCATTTTATTTTTAAATCTATAAAATCCCCAATAGTTGTGTCATCGGCAACTGGAATAGCAATCCACTTAGTCCATACACTAAAGTCAATCATATTCATATTGTAATAAATTTATGATGTTAGTAAGTACTAAAATCCTCCTATATGATGACATGTTTTTTCCTGCTTATAGTTCATTTGCATGTTACGGATAATCTTTCTATCTGTTTTGTAACAGTCTCTCTTTATACTTTTATTCTAGTTGATGTAAAGGAACAAAAGGGATTCTAACATTCAGTTTGCTTTGTGGGAGGTAAAAAAGCATTTTATTTAATATTCATTTGAGGATTTTGACTCTATCTTAACTCAGTACAAGTTGACAATAAGGAACTGAGTAGGTGGAAATGATTAGAGAATTGCAGTCAGGAGCAAAGTGGTGAAAGATATTGTATGTGAATGAAGACTGCCATATGGTATTCATTTCATGTGTGTATCATGGCTGCTTATTTTTCTAATATACTTCTTCCCCACTTGTTTTAAGATATCTAAAAAATCTTCAAAATGTCTTTATATTTTTTGAATTTAAAATCAGAATTGTTCCCTACTTGCTAATACTCACCTGAAGTTTAGCTTTTTCCTAGTGCTTTTTTACCTCTTTTGCTCTGAATGACATTAGAATTTCAAAAACAGCAATAGTATATGGTCCAATAACAGTATTTGTTGCAAGATTATGTAAAGTAGCATTTGAACTTATTATTTTCCCCTTGTTTTGTTTAAACTATAATTCTTGATTTTTAAAATAAGTTTGATTGATGGGATTTTTTCCCTTCACACGCCATATCTTTTTTCTATCTGTAATGGCTATAATTGCTCTTTCCTGTCTTTTGTTCACTGTTGTCTTCAAAGCTTCTTTCCAGTACCAGTTTCTTTAAATATTTTCACTTTAATTCAAAAAGGTGACCTTAAAAAAAAAAAAAAAAAAAAAAAGGTGACCTTAAAATGCAAACTCTAATTTACGGGAAAAGGGAAGGAAGAAAGTAAGGGAGGGAGAAAGGAAGGAAGGAAAGGAAAAAGGAAGGAAAACAGCGAGGGAGGAAGAGAGGGAAGGAAGGGATCGTTTATTAAATTGGAATAGGTTATCCTACATTTTTTTTAGTCCTATACGTGTGTCTATAAGTATCAGTTCTTTATACAAAAATGTGAAGCAGGCAATTTAGTCCACATTTAAAAGGATATTTGAGATATATTTTGATTATCAGGGAACATCTCAAACAAATAACCATCTCACATTGTTTTTATTAGTTTTTATGATATATTTGGGATCCTAAAAATAAAGCAGCTATTTTTGTTATGGTGTGAAAAAGTGGATTTCTCACATCAGGAAGAAACTGAGCAAGTTTAGTACAGAGAACGTCCTCCCCTCACAAATAGTTCAGATGGCTGTTTGTGCATCTCTGTGTATTTATGTCCCAGTCACCAAGGGGAGTTTAAACTTGCTGTCCCTTCATGTATTTTCTCCAAATAAGAGTAAGAGCTGATCCTTTAAAGATTTAGAATTAGACCTACTTTTTTTTTCCTTGCTGATTTTTGAGCTACTAACCATTTTCTTTTACATTGACAATCTGTTGAAACTCACAACTTAGAGAACTTTAGTCCCTGTAGTATCCCTAGCCCCTGCTTTGCTACTCACTTGGGTGCAAATTTCAAGGCCCTTGAGTCTTTGGAACCAGCTGTGGCTTTTGATAAAACTTTCGTCACCAGCCCTTTCACCAGACTTAATCTTTTAACAGCAAACTCCCCATTTCTGTCTAGTTCAGTATGAACTATATTTTAGCCTCAATTTTAGCCACTCTTAACTTTCTATCATCTACTCTCAAAAGAGACATGGTAATATTTTTAAGATTAGCCAGTGCAGGTTTCTCCTCTGTTCCATACCCTCCAATAGTTCTCCGATTTATTCAGGATAGAAGCCTTACACAGACTTGGAAGACCATCCATACTTTAACTTTGGGGACTTATTTCCTATTACTGTCCCTATCAGTTCTACCACTCTGGGCATGCTGGCTTTCCTGATGTTCCTGAAATACATCTTCATCCTAGGTTATCTGTCTTGGTTAATTAGTAGGCCAGGAACAGTCTTTCCTAGGTATCTGCATGATATATATATACCCTTACTTCCTATAAATGTTTGCTCAAATCCATAAGTTGACTGCTCTTTTCAAAATATTCCCCTCACACACTCCCTTACTTCTTTAACTTCCCAGTTTATTTTTCATTTTTCCATATGAATTATAGTTGTATCTAAAATAAAATATAATGTTTATTATATTCGTGATTATCTATTTTCTTTCCCTCTCTCTCTTTTCCTTCCCTTCTGCTTACTATACACTACAGTGTAAACTCCAAGAGGGCAGGGTTCTTTGTTTTGTTTGCTGATGAATCTCAAGTACCTTGAAAATTTCCTGGAACAGAAATACTTGATGAAGTTATAAATGAAAGGGTTTCCAGCAGTGTCACTAGCTTAATGAGCATCTTAACCTAGTTACGTGATTAGGTTGATGTTGATCTTCTCTCGTCACAAGGACATAAATAGAAGATTATTTATTTTAAGGATTATTTTTCAATTTTATTTCTGACTATTTATTGATTAGCAATTTTCATATAACGCATGACTCTCTCTTGCATCAGGAATCATTTTTAGCGTTAAATAATTATCCCATGTATGCTAGCAGTATTTTCCATTTACTCACACCATTTTCTCATTTTATTCTCTCTTTTTTCTTACTATTATAATTATCTTCCCATTCAGAATATCTATTTCAACACTTTCTATGATTTATGCTTTTCAATGTAATGAACTGTTTACCATAGCATGTGAAAATTGCTCTAGTTAAAAGGAATGTACAAAGGCCAAAAAGAGTATTATTTTATATGACCAATCATGCCATCTGTTAATAGAAGACACAGTTAACATGCTGTAACTTTAGTTTTATTCTGTGAAGATTTGTAAGGAAGTTTAAAGTTCATAAGTACAGGCCGAGTTGTTGTGTTTTTGTTTTTGGACCCACCACCATGCAGAGGAAAGAATAGTAGATTAATTTAGGAAATCATAAAGTCCTCAGTGCTGCTTCTTTCTTATTGTCTGCTATAAATAGGTCACTTCACACCTCTGAAACTTATTCTCTAATGTCTTGTTTACCTCTAAAATTCAGTCATCCTACTATTTCTTTGGGGTTCTTGATTGTTAGAAGAAAGACTACAGTGTGTCTTTTCTGACCCTAGTGTTGGTCACCATTTTTCCTGTTGACCATATCAGCTCCTTGGCTGCTCCCTCCTTCAGATCACTGTTTTCCTGGATTTGCCTCCTTTCTCCTCTCTATGTATGTCCAACCGGATTGCTTCACCCTATTTTACAATGCAGAAAATAACACTTTGTATAAACAGCCTACTTGAATTCTTGCTTATTTTTCGAACAAATTAGCAACAAAATATTAGGTCAAATATTATGTAAATAAGAATAATTTTCATGGAAAACTAGATTCCTAGAATGGGAGAGGTGAATGCAAAGATAAGAGACTACTATTGTGTACAGTGAACATTGATGGAATAAATTGGTACACCTTGCCAAATGTAGCTATAGAATAGCTTCGTTCATCATCGTCCTCGTTCTCATCATTACCAGTGATTTTTGCGTGCTTACTCTGTTCCAGGCAATATTCTAGGTACTCTATATTTAATAATGATTAATCTTAATGATCATAGTATGAGGGAGTTAGTGTATTGATTCACACTATACAGATGGAAACCTGAGGCAGAGAGAGGTGAAATAATCTGTTTACAGTTACAGAGTTTACAAATGGTGAAGCCAAAATTCTAAGTAAATGGGCTTAAAAGCCCATTTTCTTAATTACTATACTATTTTGATTTTATCCTACCCATTAAACTATGGGCAGGGAATTTAGTCCACCTTAAGACAATTAACTCTATTGGAATCATCATGAGAGCAAAAGTAGAGGGTGTTAGGTGACACCATGAATATCTGTGGTTAGAACAGAATTCACGTCAGCAGTGGCTTCCAGAACACTTAATTTTCCTATTTCAACCATCTTAACAAAATATCCTAGAAAGTCCTGAATGACAAATTATAGTTGTATTTTGGGTCAGACCTTTGGGAAACAAAGATATGGGCTGTATAATGGCAGTAAAATTAATGATATAAAACTCAGGTCTGATAGATTGTAAGACTCCCTGGCTTTTCCTGGTCAGTTCTCCTAAGCTCAGTCTAGCCATCCATTCATAGCAAATTGTGAGTAATCGTCAGAAAAGCCCTGTGGGTTTGGGTCTGTTCGGTCCTGACCTTGCTGTGGTTTGGCTAGGCTGAAAGCTGAGAGTAAAAAGCTGTGTTTTCCACTACTTGTCAAGGGATACTTGCCAACCGTGAAGTTGGTCCTTTTGAATTTGACGTAATCCTTTCTAGAGGAGGCACTGTTCGGGGCTTCTTTGGTTCGGAAGGCAGAAATAAGTCTCAGAATTGAAAACTTCTCAAATTAAATTAGTTGTCTGTTCTTCTCACATTTCAAAACATTAGATCTATACTTGTAATTTCCAATTTCAGGGAACAATAATTTGGCATTAAATTTTACAATAATATATGTATACTGGTGTAAGGGACTACTTTTTCCTAGGTTTCAGGAAGTTTGATGAATACCAGTTCCCCTAATTTATTGTCTATAGCATAAGTTTTTAGTCTCTTTCTCTATGTTTATATTGTACCTGAGATTGTTTAAACCTCAATAAACCAAAATAATAGAAATAATAATGATAACAACAAATAATAAGCTAACATAAGCATGGAAATCAAAAAATCCTTAGGTCTCTTGAACAAGTTTAAGAAGGGAACAGAGAGAATTCTTAGTAGCCAACATCCCTGAGCAGTTTTGGGATAGCCTGGAACTTTCAAATGCAGAATCCCTGACTCAAAGAACTGTGAATTGCTAAATCTAGTGAGTAGAAAGAAAGCAAAAGTCACGGCATAATTACTAGGAAAATAGAAGTCGGAAGGTATACAAAAGGTAAAGATTTTAATTATTCAGTTGGTAGTATTAATAGACTAATTAAGAACATGGAAAAACTCAGAAGGTTAATCATATAAAAATATTGTTTTAAGTAGGACACAAATATAGTTACTAAAATAGTAACTGTACTTTATGTGTGTCAGATTAGGGAACCTCTTGTTTTAATTGTTTGCTTGTTTTAACTTTCTTTCATTTACTTCCCAAATTTCCTTAATATGGTAAGTTGGATCACATAAGATAAATGGAATTTAACAGCAAAATGTGATATACAACAGCGTTTAGCAGTTTTAGAATTTAAAATTGACTCCATAGAGTGTAATAATTAAAAGAATATTGATTGTTTGAATCATCTAGTGAAGTCTTGGTAATTTTTAATGTTTTTTTACCTCAGTGAAGCCACCATTAAGTATTTGTTGAATGCACATTGTGTGTTTGGCCCTGTGTTACATTGTGCGAATTAAAAGGAAGAAGGATCATATAGCGGAAGTTCCTTTTATCAGATATAACTGCACAAGGTTAAAGATAAAACCTACCCTTAAAAAGCATCAAGTAACAAAATCATACACAAGTAAAACTAAACTGCATGGTACAATCAATTTGTAAATATGCAAAAAAAGAGAAAGAGAGGTTAGAGAAGAGGATCAGTGCCACCTGTGATCGTCAAAGATGAGAACTAAGCAGGAGCTTAAAAGATGAAGCTGGCTATAACTTAGAGTAGGGGAGGAGGCATGCAATGGAAAAAAAATAAGATTTGGGCCATAGGGAGCAACTGAGTATGTTGAAGTGAAGGTTATACTAAGAATCCTGACCGGAGTAGTGGAAGCTAAATTGGAATAAGTCAAAAGGGAGAAATTATTTATGGAGCTAAGGGGAGATACTTGAATTTTTCTAATAATTTGGACTACATATTTTGAGCAGAGAAATGACATTCATCTCAGCAAATATTATGAACCATCGCCTACGTTATAGTTGGTTATAAATGATAAGAGTGGGGTGTTGAGATTTGTGGAGTGGTGAAGAGATTTGTGTAAAAGGAGCTGCGAAGTGCAACTTGAATGAAACAGTAATCCTTTGTGTGTAGTATTAAATTAATTAACTTAGAAGATTAATATTGAATGCAGATGTAAAATAGATTAAAGAGCAAAGGCAATGGATTCAGGAAGACATTTGATCATTTTTCAGACTACCTTTTCAATATGAGTGGTCACTCCTTCTTAACCACATTATTTACAAGGCAAACAGAGGAAGATCCTTAGAAATATTCAAGAAGTTGGATAGTAAAAAGAGAGAGTGGTGTCTCAGTAGCCAGCATTTTGAAAGCTTTCGGTAGTGAAAGCATCAAATGTTGCTTAATAGATCAAGCAATCTGCTAGGAAGTAAAGAAAAAGCACCTTTATATTTAACCATTGGAAGTTAGTCTTGACGTTTATGCCAGTGGTTTCACTGAATTGGTAGGAGTTGGAGAATGAATGGATATAAGAAAGTAGAAAAAAGAGGATAGAATATGCTTTCCACAATTGTTTTGGGTATAAAAAATTAAAAATAAAAAATTAAAATTGCATTTGCATTTTGGCATGGAGAAGGTGACTAGGAGAGCTTATTGTTTTATTTGCTTTGTTTAGGAACGTAGTGTCTTGAGCTTGTCTATAAACCATTGGAGGAGAGACTAATAATATGAGACATCATAATTAATAGGGTCAAAAATAGGAGAAATGAAGAGAATCAAGAGTGCAGGAGATAGTATGGGGGTGGGAAGAAATAAGTTTTAGTTTCAGACTCTCAAAGTCATGATATTTTCTGATTATTGCCAGGCATTTCAACTTCCTGATACACGTGTGTGCACATGCACACATACACACAGACACACACAGAGCCCCATATCTATCTGAACCTTTATTAGCCTATTCCATATATTCACACACCAGAGCACTAAACATAGGGAGCTTAGTCTTTACTGCTGTTTTTATTATTATTTTAGTTTATTTATTTGATAGACTTCAAATAGGAATATTTTTAGTTTCACTGCCAAATGTGTTCCCTGGGTCAATAGTAACTTAAGTCAAATTCCTAAATGTTCAAGAAAAATGTTTTTAATAGATAACTGAATACAGGTTTAAACACCTTGAGGGATATTTGAGTCTGTCCTTCCTTTTTTCTTTCTACATGATAAAATGCCTCCACAAAAAAAATACTCTGTTTCATAATGTCACTCTCATATCCTGTGGTTTTTGTCAAAGTTACAAATCTTGTGAATTAAAGCTCAGGAGAAAACTGGATTCATTACTTCAGAATCAAGATTCTTATAGTCAGTCAAATCTCTCATGGAAAACCCGCAGGGTGATCTTCACATGCCTTTAAACTCTCTGTTCTAAGGAGAAAGTGGCACAATTTCTAAAATGTTCACTGACTGTCTCTCAGTATAGTTTTTAATGAGCTGATACCTGTACACCCCTCTGAGCAGTTCAAATCAGGGTTCTTTATATATAAAGCAGACATATAAAAGTAAAAGACAAGTAAGTAAAAAGCATAGTAGATCATGTGAGTACTAATTTTAAGAGATACGAAAAAAATACAATCTAATAACTTTAAAAAAAATAGAAATTGAAGACTTTATCACAATTTTCCTTATAAATGCTCTGAATAATGACAGACTGCTCTGGAAAAGTCATGAAATGCTTTCCTAAAAAGTGTTAGTAGTCATACAGTGTTTCTAAGGTGTATGTTCTTAATGATAAATAGGTTGACTGAAAAATCACTTTAATTAAGGAGACAAAGTTTAAATTATTTAGCTCCTCTCTTTCTTGATATAGATTGCTTTTTCACATTTTTTTCATACTCTGGATCTTACTGCACTCTCCAAATACCTCATTTATTCAGCTCTTCAAAAGACAAGAACACATTCTGCAATGTAAATACCTATTAATTAGTAATGAATCCCTGGAAGTCAATACATAAAGTAAATCTCCCAATAATGCATCACTGTTATGTCTTGTCAGCTGTTTGAATATAATTTGTTGGGATGCTGGTGTTTTATGACCAATACATAAAGTATCAATAATAGTGAAAAGCAAATTTTAGTTTCTGGAGATGCCTTAGTCAGCCTGTAATTTTTTTTTGTTGTTTTCAGTGTTTTACACAGAGTGATTTGCAGCAGTGTCTGGACCCAAAATGCCTGGGTTCTTATCCAGACTCTACCATTTCCTATCTAGTTACTTCACTTCTCTGGCACTTGGTTTTCTCATCAATGTAACAGAGCTCATAATAATAATGATATAAAGGATTGTAGTGAATATTAAATAAAACATCAGGGAGATACCTGGCAAATAGTAAGCAGTCTACGAAAGGTCGCTGCTATTATTTAACAGTTTCTTTTTTTTCACATGAAAAAAATACATAATACATAATAATCCTCCTTATGTTACAAAAAGAGAAATAAAGTATGTTTTAGATTCTGGATTACAAAAAGAAAAAGTATAAAATGAAAGAATTTAACTTCAACACATTTCCCTTTGTTCTCCTAGCTACTAACCTTGACAAAGGAGTGCTGACATTTTGGAGAAATGGACTTTTTTGGTGAATGTTACCATTTCTTTGTTCTGGTTTTTGACATTTACTGTTTCAACCAACAATCTAAGTGAAACCATACAAACATTGGTGTCCAAGATGGGACAAAAGGTGATATTGTGATTTGAGTAATAGAGAAGGATTTGAAAATTCAGCATTTTGTTTCCAGGTATATCACTGACTGAGTCTGGAAAGAAGCAAATTATAATCAAAATTGAGTCAAGACATTTTCAGAATTTTTAGATGTGCTCAAGTTTAACATTCTCTTCAGTGCTAGCCAAAGGGCACCATGGATTTAGGCGAGTCATGGTCCAAGCCATCAACTGTCTTTTAAAATTCATGTTGATTACTCTGGTTTAGTGAATATGGGTTGTCTTTCTTCAGCAAATTCCAGCTCTGGAATAGTTATTAAGGGTCTATGTCATTAATACTTCCAAGGGGCTCTTTGACCTCAGAGCACCCTTCCTTGGTAGAGGCACTTGTATTTTCAACACTTCATAGCTGGCAACATGATGTGGAATGTTTCCATCCATGTCTGAAAAATATTCTGGGATTTGTTGTCTGATGTGAAACCCCCAAGAATACTGAAGATTGCTTTGGGGATGTTGCAACTTAGGCACGATTTTGTTGGAAAAGAGGGACACCAAAAATGAAAAGAAAATCCTAAAGTAAATTAAATAGTAATTCAAGACATAGAAGTGGTGGCATGGAACCTATGTGGCACCTCAGTTTTCCCTGGTCGCACATTCCCCCACAAATGTTTTCTGGTGTTACTTCTTTCAAGCCTTTTGGGCACATATATTTGTGACCTCTGATAATATAAAATGAACATGTAATGTTACTCTTTGCTGAAGGACTTAAAAAACATAAAGGTTATAATAACACCTATCATGTATTTTATTCATAAATGTCACAAACTCTAAGAAAATTTCTGTGAATTTGGGGAGGGTGTTTGCAAGAGATAACCTAAAATGTGAGAGTTTGTTCACAGTTATGCAATCATTGGGGTTTTTTTTTTTTTTCATACTTTCCTTAAGATTTTCTACATAGACAATCATACAATATGTGAATAAAGACAGTTTTAAGTATTCCTTTCTAATCTTACCTTTCTTTAATTTTGTCAATTTTTTCCTCATGTTTTTCTGCTATAGTTTTAGGTTGAGATGCATTTATAGGTGTATTTCTTCCCACTGTGTTTATGTTTTTACTATGTCCCTCTTTACGTCTAATGGGATTCATTTCCTTAAAGTCTGTTTTGTCTGACGTTAATACAGCTACTCCAATTCTCTTATGCTACTATTTACCTGGTATAACTTCGTCTGTCTTTTCACTTCCAACCTAATTTTAGTTTTGAATTTAAAGTGGATTTCTTATAGATAGCCTTTAACTGAATCTGGCTTTTTGACCTAATCTGACAGACTGCTATAGGTTTGGAGTGTTTTAGTTCCTTCACAACTAGTGTAAGAGTTAATATGTTTGGATTTAGGTGTGCCATTTGATATTTGTTATCTATTTGTCTGAATACTTTTTTTGTCCTTCTGTTACTCCTTTAATCTTTTCTGGTTTTGTTATACTGTTAGTTTAACACAATAGCTAATATATCATTTTGATTCCTCTATTGACTTTTAAACAATACTTCTTTGTGTTACTTTTTGGTTTCTGTAGGGATTTCAGGGTACATCTCTCACTTACCAAAACCTACTTCAGATTGGTCCTGAATTAATTCTGGTAAATATTTTTTAAAAGTTTTATAAGTATAGTTTTCCCTGTCCCCTATGCCATTGTTGTTATATATATTATATCATATATGTCTTAAAATCAAATATAGAGTCTCATATTTACTTTAACCACTCATGTAACTTTTAAATAATTTAAGAAAAGATACATTAGTGAATAGTAACAGAATGGGAAAAAAGCAAAAATTATGAGACTTTCACTCTGTTATACTTGCCATTTCAGTTTCTAAATACCACATATTGTTCAAAGCTGTCATCAGTAAAATAAAATGGCATATTCTCTTCTTATCATGGGAGGCATATAATTTCTGTAAGGTAAACTATTCTTGTAGGAATTCCAAATTTGATGTTATTGTGGTATCAACTTAGAATTGAGCTAATTATACTAGTTGTTTGATATTGTATGTGCACACACACACACGAGACAAATATACTCTTAAGAATTAACATTTCATATTGCTTCTCATTTTACTAAGCATTTCAACATGCCTTTCCCCATGTGGTTATATTTGAGGGATCTACTGTTACAGAATATTATATGTGAGTTAACTATGTTCTGAGAGGCTGTTTTCTCTGCCACACATTATATAGTCAGATTTCAATTTTTGTCAAATTTAGTCGCCTCCTTCACCATAAAAGTAGCAGCACATGGTTAAATCAATTTTTTGAACCTATGTAAAAGGCTACATTCCTGATTTTTAAAGTAGTTTCTTATCAATATTTTTTGGTTTTGTTTTGTTTTATGGTGACACTCAAAGTATGTGACTAATTTTCTATGTTAACTATGGGCCATGAGTATCACTTAGGGGTGAATAAGATATTTTCTTCAAACAATGGGAGATCTTTAATATAGTGAGAATCAATGCTGATGTAATGCAAAGCAATTTATGATGTGTTTATCAAAGATCCAAAGCACACTGATTGAAGAGTGAAAGCTCCTGGAAATAAATTATGAAAGGACACAAACGAAGACACACATTTTCATGACTGTGCCTCATTTCCAGAGCCTGATGATAGTCCTGCTGTTCTCAGCATGCTACCCAATGATGACCTCATCGGTAACATAAGACGCATTCAGCTATCTGGCACCTAGATGGCAGCCTACAAAATATAAACACAGTGCCTTCAAATGGACCATAAAGCCTGACTAAAATCTACAAATTAGTAATAGGAATACCTGTTATATCATTACATCATTTGGGTATACCCAGCAAATTACTCCCTGATGTATATATTTGGAAAAACAATTTTTTATATGTGTGTGTGTAAAAAATTGTTCTTATTGTACTTTATGTTTTCTAAAATGTAATGTCTTATAACAAGAGAGTATACCAACAAAAGTGGACCTGACAAGGACAGCACTGAAGAGCATATGCTTTGATTGTGTCCTCCGTATTCCATAAAGAGACATTTGGAATAAGAGCTACAGTTCAGAACCCAGTGGACATAAACACTTCAGTGCACCTTCAGGAATTAATAAAAGCTTTTCTGTCCTGTGGATGATAGAGACTCGCATAAATGCATTACCATTGATCTGTTTTAGCAATGACATTTGATCTTGCTTTAGGAGAATCTTTCCTAAGGTTGAATGAATATCACTATATCTTTCACTTTAGGTTGCTTGAAACCTGTGAGGAGAATTTTCTTTAAAAAAAAAAAACGCAGTGTTGTCATCTTAACCGTCTAACTTTAGCAGTTCAGGCAGAGTTCCTTTGCTTCAGGCGTTGTACGGGATCCGCCTCACAAATAGTTTCATGGAGAGAAGTCAGTGATGCTAAGATGGTAGGTGCCAGCAAGTCTAGTTGTGATAGATGAAGCGTGGTTTCAGGTAAAGATTTATTCTCATTTCAGAACTTCATATTCTAGTTGACATTATTCCTTGAGAACACAAACCTGGGATGCAGGCTCCCTGAATTATCTCTAAAACATTATTATCATGAGAAAAATGTCCCCACCAAGGTGTTGTCAGTCAAGGGACAGCTTGAGTGGGGTGTCTGTCAACTTAAATATGAGGCACGGAGAATGAATGAGTCATATTTTTGTGCCCACTTGAAGTGCCTTTCTTGATACTTAATATACATGTAAGAGGTAGTCCTTGAAAGGAATCGCACTGAAAGAGAAGTCCTCTTATAACCTAATTCTTGCCTGGGGAGATATGAGGAGGAAAGCATTCATCACTATTAACTGTTTCAAATACTATAGCTGGCACGAAAGTAAACACAGGAGGAGAAAATCATCCTGAATTACAGATGCTATGTGCTATTTTTATGGCACCAGGTGGGAATGTTAACACTTAATCGGTCTCTCTGGCATTATTTCCTGTTTGTACTGCCAGCTTTATCACCATGAAAGATGCTTTGATCCTCTTCTGTAGCGTCAAGAACAACAGGCCACAGCACCAGTGACATTCCAGTCAATGGGGTATCATTTCACATTAGTTGTTATCAGATATGATATTTCACTAATGCATTTTGACAACATCTGGCACAATACCAGGTGCCTCTATCTATATGTAGATATAGCTTATAGATATATAGATATAGATATAGATCTCCTAAAATGGAGATTAACTTCAAAGCACTAATTTTTTCTCACTGTTCTAGATTTTGAAAGCAGAAAGCAATATTCTCTTTAAAATATATATATATATATCTGCAAAGTCAGATTTATGAGATATCCTGGTTAGAAAACAATCATTTTTGCATTATAACATCAAGAAAATGTTAAGGCTTCCCCATTTCCCCTCTAAAATGTACACAACTTTTATTTTTAATAATGCAAACTCTTAATACGAATGGTTCTATCTGCTTAACATGTAAAAGACAGACTAGACTTTTTCCTAAGATTACTTT
Organism: Balaenoptera musculus; assembly: GCF_009873245.2. Classification (NCBI taxonomy): domain Eukaryota; kingdom Metazoa; phylum Chordata; class Mammalia; order Artiodactyla; family Balaenopteridae; genus Balaenoptera; species Balaenoptera musculus. The sequence goes on along the minus strand of NC_045788.1, from coordinate 103,303,065 downwards.
TACAATTAAAAAAGAGTTAGAGAAAGAACATTTTGCATTGGACCAAAAATAATTCAAACAGATGAGGTAATGCATTCTTTTGCATCACTTCTACATAAGCAATCTTCTTTGAGGTTTCTAAGTGGCTTAAAAGGTGATTTTATAGGTTGAAATATTGTCCTCTGTAGCTTTATGGTCAGAGCAAAACAGTACTCATCTGGAGTGCATATAGTATTGCACACGGGGTTAATTAGGTTAGGGATGAATTAATTTGTAACAATTTCCGTTATTTGACAGGCATCAATAATATAGTATATTACTTGCATTCCAGACATCAGCATACTGCCATGACCCAGTCAGATTCAATTTGGGAAAATCTTGGATCATACGAATATTTTATTATTGATTTTTGTAACATCATATTTTACAATCAGGCCTCGTTATAAAACACCATAATAACTTGAGGAGATATTTTAAAAAGTCATACTGTTGATGAATGGAAATCATGCTTTCTGTAGCGAAATGAAAACTCACTGTTCTCTTCCTGGAATGAGATGTTAAGGTATAATTTTGTACATTATTAACAGCTATTAAGGAAGTTCCTTCTTTAAGGACTCTCTCCATCCTTTGATTGGATGTTTGTATTGGGGGGTTAGAGAAGAGTATGATGATAGTTTGTATAACTCGGTTATCCTGGCTTCTTTTCAAGCCCTTTCCATTTCAGACTATTTTTGATTGAGTAATTTGACTTCTAAAAATCCTTCTATATGTCCAGTCCCCCACTCCTTTGTACACAATGATTAGACAAAATATCTGATTTTGCACATAAATGATCAGATGGCAGGCTGCTTTGACACAGAAGAGTTATGTTGATGGTACCTGTGGTTAAATGCATTCTGTTTCCAAACAAGAGCTTACATTTATCAAAAACCTAATTGTAGAACTTTTGGTTATAGAAATGCCAAACTGAGTTTATTCACAATATGTAAAGGTACAAAAATGACACCACTGAAGAATGATAGAGGTAGAAAGCACAAGAATTGCTATTAAGTAATGAGTTTTCTTGTTGTATATATATTTGAAAAGGTAAAACATCTTGCACAAATGTTTATACTGTGTTAATTACATTTAAACTGTTTTGTGGAATCAGAATTACACAAACACACTCACACAAACACATACACACATGTACATGCATACACATCTCCCGGAAAGAATAACAAATATTGATGTTCCTTAACCTCAAAGTTGCTCAATCCACACTTCCTTGGTTCTCATACTTTTCATATTTTATTCAGAATATTTTACTCTTGCTCATTCTTTTGTTGAAGTTATCAAACCCTAGTATCCATATATCGCATTCATTACTCCCTGTACCTCCTTCCCAGTATCATTTACTCTTTCTCTAAGTTCTAAAATGTAGACAGTTTTCTAAATTTCTATTCATAAATTCATTTATCTTTTTTCTCTGTTCTTTTTTCCTATATAATCTGAGAACTTTTGGGGAAAGAGATTGAGAGGGGAGCTAATATTGTGGCATGGCATGAGTACTAGCTACTGTAAATGCACACATACACACAAGTGCATATGCATGTATGTATGTATGTATTAGAGTTAATCTGTTTCAATAAACATTAACTATCAATTTTATATTGGGGAGTGTTAGGATACCTAATATACAAAGATATATAAGGGATAACTCCTCTTCTCATTGAATTTTCAGCGTAATAGGGCTGAGAGCCCCACAGAGCGATAATAAGAGTATAATATATTAAGATTGAAGCATAAGCAAGTGTTAAAATTACAAACAGGAGAACTACATAGTTAGTACACCAGTCAGGATGGTGAGAAAACTGAAACTCGTAGAGACTAAGCACAGTGGCACTACACATCAAAACCCTATCCAGAGGAGAGGACTTGCCCCAAACTTGTCCTGTTGGGAGACAGGCTTATCCTTTGTGTGAAAATGGGGGCCTCAGGTTGAGTAAACTGATGCCATAATATGTTGAAATAGCTTCTCTCTCTCTTAATGCTAAGCTACCATGTGAATTCCCTATTAAAAAAAAAAAATTAGCACATTTTCAGTTGAGGCTCATGGTGTAACATCTTGCTTTTGATATGCTACCTATAAGTATCTGTAGAAATGAATTTAAGATACTCTTAGGTTTGTGTCTACAAATAATGGTATACATATACATACATATAAAACATTTATAAACACCAGTTTGTTCTGTTATTATTTTTAAAATGTATGGATTTAAGCAATGGCTGTGTTCAAAATGTTCAGAATTCTAAGCAATAGAAATTTCTGGTATTGAAAAAATTGCATACTTCTAAGAAGGGTGACTGTTTAATTTATATTATCATACTACTCATTTTATTGATAATATTTAGGAGAATGTTAGGCATGCATGTACAAAGAATTCAAATAGAAAATGATGGGGAAAACCAGATGCAAGTGCCAACTCCCTGCCATTATCCCCCCACGATGCCAAGCCTTTCACTTCGTCTGATGCAGCAGCATTTCAGTGGCCTCCAGCTGTGTTCAGAATAGTGTTCATCTCATGGTGTTCCCTAGTGTCCCAAAGGTGTTTAATTTTCAAGTTATAGTTGACACATAGGAATGAAAATTCAGCAAATGAAAGAGTAACTTGCAATAAGAAACTAAAGGTGACTACAGGGATATTATCTTTGCTTTAGGGGAAACATGTTCTCCAATGTGATCATTGAACTATCTTATGTCATCTTCTAATCCTGGGAGACCAGTGCTAAATAGATGACCAAGTCTATTTATTCTAGGATATGAGATTTTAAATAAAACAATCCTGTGAACTTTTTTCTTTAAAGACATGGAGCTACATAGCAAGAGTTTTTAATCCTTGTTTAAACTTAATTATATGCTTATTTAGAATCTTGATTAGCAAAAATTAATTATTCGTTTACCAGCAATGAATATAGAGATACAACATCCCAGAAAGTATTTGAAAGTCTTCTACAACTTCTGAAAAATCATTAATGGAATATTCAAATATGGTATTATTGACTAAAATTACTTTATTCACATGGTAAGTAACAACTTATCTCAATGAATTTACTATAAATTCCTCTGTAAAGTAAAATTGAAAAGAAATTCCTCAAGCAGAATCAGTATCATCCTAGCTATTGAAAAGTCAATTTTGTGCCAATAATAATTGATAGAGGAAGGAATAATGGATAATATAAATTTAGGGAGGGGTACTTGTTTTGTTTCTGTTTCTCCATGGGGAAGTTCACACCACTGGCTTGGCATATTAGACTGCTCCCAGAGTTCAATATAGGAACATGTATGTAGAATAAAATATTATCAAAAGCACATGCATTCCAGGTTAAATTGACCCGAGATAAATTTGTTATTTGCTCTTAAATTTCTATGCCGTGAGCACAATGGAAGCAGCACATGAGATGGAGGAAGACCTGGTATCAATTCCATCCACAACCACCAATGAGGTCTGAGACCCACCATGGGGTCTGGTACAAATTCCCTCAACGTAAGACAGCACCCAGCTAGGTAAGGCTGGTCAGGACTAGAACACAGGTCTGTTACTTCCCAAACTTGAACTGTTCTTTCTCCTACATGAAAGGATAGAATTGAATAAGGAAGCTGTGCTTATAGTTCAAACTATTGATAGTAAGTTAAAATATGTAAATATTAAGATAAAATAAGTTAAAATATTTATGCTCTAAGGAAATGTTCTGAAGCTACTTCAATAAATAAGCACTTCCTTTAAGTTTCTGTTAGTCCGTTAGAAGACCCACAACATTCTACTCATTTATTAATTGCTTGTGATTCTGAGGAATGCTTAATTTATTACCAAGTATGAGTAAACGGAAAGGAGTATCAAAGAGCCTTGTAAATCAGCTTGGACAAAGGAGCAGGTTTAGAAGTGTATATAAAATTGAATCCCTAAATATTCAATTAATAAATGCCATAAGAGAAATAGACTCCATGCTGTGCTACTTTTGCAAAAATCAAAGGAATGAGAAAGAGTTAAAATAGCATTCTATAAATGGTATTAGACTTCCTGAAGGTATATAATTTATAAGGCTGAGCTGCTGCTCCTAGCGCTATGATATTTAGATGTGTAAATGTGTTGGCTTCTGTTAATTTAGATCTATAATACCTTATGCAGGGTGGAGCTGAAGTATCTTATTTCTGAGGTTTCACTTGCCATAGAGTAAGTCTAGAATTTTGGTAGAATTATATAAATTCTGGCATAAACTATTCAAATGAATCTGCTTCATTGGAAAAGTCCATTTGGGGAAAAAAAAAACACAGTGACTGCACACAAAAAAGTATATACTCAGGAGAGTTTCCTATTTGGCACCAAGGAATTATTCAAGTATCCATTGGGTCTTTGGAAATAATTCTGTGATCACCTAAAAGAGCCTGCCAATTATTGCCATATGTGCGTGTGGTTTTCACAATCTGGACACTTATCCCCTAGGATTTGGACTAATAGCTCTACCCTTTTACTTCTCATTAACTGTCAGAAAAGCTATCAGACAGAGGAGACATTGGTCAGTGCCAACATGATACAGATTTGGGCAAGCGGCTGAAAGTTGAAAGGATCATATCACCTTAGTCTGTACTTATGAAGAAATAAGTCTCAGGAAAACTAAAGAGTTTCAAAGTCAGATATGTTTTGAAACTCAGTAAAAGAGGCTCCTTCAAGAAGTGAGGACAAGATGTGGAGGCAAATCAGCCAAATTTGTTAAGTGTTTGCTAGTGCGTATGGCAGCCAGAAAATAAAAATAAAGAATTGGCAGTACTGGGGGTGGAAAGAGTGAAACTATATAAAGAAGCAAAGAGGCTTTGAGCTATAAAGTCAGAGGTAATTGTTTCAATTACCCCTGAGGAGACCCATTCAGCACCTTCCACCAGTAAATACAAGGGTTACAAAGAAAGTGTAACCCAAGGCATTAGTCATGTGTGATGGGATGGGCTGGTGTATCAACCAGGAGCCAAGGGCAAAACATTGCTCTGGTTTGTCTGTGTTAAATAAAAAGTTGTATAGACATAATATATCTATGGAAATCTCCAGGGTCACAAAGAGATCGTTGGAACTATTGGGGACAGTGAAGGACTAGCCAAACATCTATCAATAATTTACTTTGATAAGAAGGTGCTGTGTTGTGATATATTTTTGTGAATCCTCTGGAAAATTATAATTTTACCAGAGAAGGATATTGCAGTAATATTTCAAGGAGAAATGAATGCCTAATATATTTCCAAAAGTAGAAAATTAAGAAAAGGAAGATGAGGTTTAATATTGTTAAAGTATAATAACAAATCTATTGATGTTTGTCATAGATTTTAGAAATGTTTGTATACACTATGTAAATGTTTAATTACTTATATGAATATATAGTAATACTAATTTCTAATATGTATTGGAAACATTATACTCTCATTTAATTCTTATGAAATCCTGGTAGGTCTCTTTTACTATCCCTATATTATGGACACAGAGAAACTGAGAAATGAAGAGACTTTGTAACTTGTTCAGCTGCATAGTCTGGAAGTGGTAGAGTTAAGATTTGAACCTGAGAAGTCTGCACATGTGCTCTTAATTACAATATGAACATTAAAATAATATCTTGGCATTAATGTTGCATTTTAAATTGTTGCTCCAGTAGTCATGATATATTTTTGATGATCTGCTCATAATTTGTTTCCTTATCTGCTTTGTGGATAAATAATGTGTATTAGCAAAAATCAGGCAAATGCTGGGTTCATGAACACAGGTTTTCTGTTTGGGAAGCCAAGTATCTATTCATGAGCAAATCAAAATCAACATTCTGGTTTAATTACTACCATGTTCTAAGTGGAAAAATCACCCAACTTAGTAAAGACACTTTGTTTTTTCTAATATATCTGTAACATGGAAGATTTCTCCAGCAATATTTTATTGTACTCTTTTTACATAAAAAAGCCATATATTGCTTGATTATGTTGGCTTCTCTCAAAACCCATATCCTTGATAACCAACTTCATCTGGTGTCATTAAATGAAAGCCTATAGGACAAAGAAAACTAAATGCAGCATTTTCCTTAACATGAAAATAATTGGAATCAGTTTCTTTGCAGTACAAATAATATAAGTACCACACAATTTAGTACAGCAAATGCTTACTTGGCATTTCCAATTGCCTAACACAATGAAATATACCCGCAATTAAACTATTGTGTCCTTACCCATATATATCCATTCATTCCATCCTCAGGAAATAGGGATAGCACCCAACAACTCAAACAAGAAACTTAGATGTCAGTCCTTATGCTTTCTTCTACCTTATGCTTGGCATCTACACTCTTTCCAAGAGCTATCAACGTTACCTACATAATGTATCTCAAATGAATTCACGTCTTTCTATGCCCATAACTATTTTTCTATCTATGTCATATCATCTCTAATCTGAATTATTTCAGTAGCATCTTGTCTGCCCCATTCTTGACTCAGTTCGATGTGTTTTCCCCAAAGGAGCAAGAATGAGCTGTTTGAAATGTAAATCTGACTGTAGTGTACCTTAGCATAAAACCTTTCAACGACCTCCCACACCACTTACTGTGTAAAAACAAGCCCTTAGTATAACCCTGAAGGCACTGCATGGCCTGATTCGTCTGCGTGCCTCCCCAGACTGATTTGAGACCCATGTATCCTCTCAGTTTCAGGTATACTCTCTTTTTTCTTTCACTTTCATAAACGATTAAAACTCCTTCCTGCCTCTAGGCTTTCACCCTAGAATGCTCTGCCTTTCACTTTTTGCTTCTGTCTTTTACATAACACATAACATCCTTTAGTGCTTTGTACATATCACAGAAGATGATAGATTTCACTTTTAAGGTTAGATGGTGTACATATTGTAATCATTATTATTACTCAACTGGAAATTCACGTACACCTTTTCTCTTCTAGGCTACCTTAATATGTTCATTCAGGAAATTAAGTTTCTTTAGTAAATAGACCTCATATATTTTTTTTATCCTGGAGATAGTTGCTTAAATGTAAGTGAAGAATTTCTTTAAAAGAAATGTTTAGGAGAAACTGGGGAGTCGCCTAGTCTTCTTTATTTCTAGCTTTAAAATATGATTTATGATTTATCATTAATCATATATATAAGATTTTATATTATGTATATCTTACATATATTATATATTCTGCATTTAGCACCTAATGGAACACATACATATATGTTTTTAAATTGTCTTGTCTTCTTCCTATTTTTGCATTATGGAACTTCATGATTGATTCATTGCATGAGACTGATTCTTTAAAGGGAAATTTGGTCTACTAAGATGTTTAGGATTGGTTAAACCTAGTAACTGGGCATGGGAAATATTATAATGGGACACTGCTATGGAGAGAAGGAGAAAGCTTCCATTATTCTCTCAAAATTTACTGGATTTGTTGGTCACTTTTCATGAGCCAAGCATTCTAGGTGCTCATTATCTTAGCTGTCACACCACAGTAATATAACAGGAGTTGAGTTTTAAAGAGTAAAATGTTTTTTATACATGTGTTTTATAAAAACAGGGTCAAACCCTCAGCATGTAGTTTATATGTAGGTCTAGTAACTCTATTGCCTTGCGAGATATATCACTTGTCAACTGAGTTAAGCGCAGTTTTGAAAAAAGAATTTCAGGTAGTGGCAATTTTCTCAGTCCTATAAGTGCACACATGGTTAAATGTGAATGCAATAAAAAATGAGAACTGGACTTAGAGTTTGGATTATTTCAGATATTACTGAACATGAAATTAAATTTATGTAGTCACACAATTTATTCTCCTTTTTTTTAGATATAGCTTCCTACTATATTATCATCAAATAAATTGAAAGTACTGTGAACCCAGATTCCTCAGAAGGAAAACTGTACGGATCCAGAGGTTATAAGTTATGTTAAGGCACTTTAAATGTGCTATTTTCTGGTCCTAATTAATAAAAAATTTATTGGTTTTAAAATCAGTTGTTACTTAATTGTGCTGAATATATAATCAGAGTGACAAGTACAGATTGAGGAGAGTGCTAAAGCCTTTTCTAGGCATCTTTTCTTTTTTTAATTTTTATTTATTTTTGATTGAAGTATAGTTAATTTACATGATGTGTTAATTTCAAGTGTACAGTAAAGTAGTTCAGTTATACATATATATATGTGTTCTTTTTCAGATTCTTTTCCGTTATAGATTATTACAAGAGAGTAGGTCCTAACAAGGACTTACTTTTTTACCTATTTTTTATACAGTAGTCTGTATATGTCAATCCCAAACTCCTAATTTAATCTCTCCCCACCACCCCAGCTATCCCCTTTCTATTTCTGTTTTGTCAATAAGTTCATTTGTGTCATTTTTTTTTAGATTCCACATGTAAGTGATATCATATGATATTTGTCTTTTTCTGTCTGATCTAAGCACCTCTTCTGAAGTGCATCAAATCTACCCCCAGTCTTGGGAAAGGTGCTATTTTGTTTAACTCTTGTTAGTATCCTAAGTATTTACTCTTCAGTAGATACTTTGAAGAACTCCAAATACAATGTAATTTTTTAGTGAAAAACACCTATATGATACGTAACAGTTGAAGATTGTATTTTCCTAGGCTACTTGAGAGTACTTTATGTCTGACAGACTAATAAATTACACCGTAAAGTGAAATTGCATTAGCCCTTTTTGTTTTTGATTAGAAACTGTTTATGGTATGCTTTTCCCCCACTACAAGATAAAGTTCCTTGTTTCAGCTGGTAACAAAGAGAAAGTAGAAAATCCAATCTATGATAAGCAGGCAGATTCCCCTGCACAGAAATCTAGCTCACAAATACCTTTCTAACAGACCTAACAACAGTTAAGCATTTTCTGTTCATTATGAATAGAATTTCCTTCCATCAGAGCCATTCATCTTGCTAGACATAGGCTTGAGATATTGTTGAAAAAAATTACTATTGGCAAACGGTTACTGCAAGAAAATGAGGTAATCTATTTTTCTTGTACCAGTAAGATCTGTCTAATATTTTTATAGTCATACTATATAAATTTGTTACATTAATTTTAGGGTGATGGATCCTTTGTCAGTTCTTTATTAGTTATCACTTTTAAGTTTTACATGATGAGAAGACAATGGAAACAAAAACACATACATATCTGTGTCTAGCAATCCCTCAGACTTGGGTATAATTTCTGGTTACAACATTTAAAATAGTGGGGTAAGCAGCTAATGCACTTAATATCATTAAACTTCAATCATCTCTTCAGGAAAAACAGATAATACCTGTCTCACATGATTTTTTGTAAGTGCAGAGATGGAACAGAAGTGTAGTGCTTGACATGGAGGAGACTTTCAGTAAATGGTATTTATTATATTACATAGAGGTGAGGTGTTCTCTTCAGGTAGCTAGATCTGGGGAAGGTGATGCAAGCAGGTCATGCAATCTGCCTGGCTTTTCAAAGGCTGCTGGGATAAGATATGACTCAATGCCCAATTTCCTTCCCATTCCCTCACCTCTCTAGCCTCGTGTACAAGATCTAAACCCCGAACTTTGCAGAATATAAGAAGACAAATAGTTATCTTGAATGAATTTCCCAAGTCAGTTAACAAAATTTTAAACAGTTACTCCAGAGAGTGGGTGGAATGTAATGATCTCTGCCCTGAAGAAACACTTGCAGAATGCACACAGTGGTCTAAATTAGAGAAACACACACACCTGCTACAGACACACACACTACATGTGGCTATTTTAGCACACACAAAGACACGCCCATTCTTTTTTCCCTCCTACTCCCTCCTCTCTCCGTCCTTCTATCCTGCATCTCTCTCTCTCTCTCCCCTCCCACTACTTCAAGGATAGCAACACTGAGCACAGCTTACTAAATCTGAAGTTATCTGAGATGACCAGAGTGAATGAAAGCGGCAGACATCTTCCTGCTATTGTTTTTACTCCTTATGTTCCAAACTCTTGTGTCCCAGTTATTAGTATTAAAAGAGTGATATATATTTGCCAACTATAAGCAATGCATTTTAATATTGCCTCTATATTTTCTCCCATTCTTTCTGCCCTTTAATTCTCTCCTCCTCTCAGATGGATTTAACCTTTTTAGTCTTTTTGTTGCAATGCATCTGTCTTCCAAGTTGAATGTAACGTTCTAGGATAATAGTCATAACTATGAAAAAAATGTTCATCTCTATATTTAGAAATTAACCATTTTAAGGTATTCAAGCCTGTTGCACTTTATTTTCGTAACACCATTAAATACTACTCTCTATTTCTGTGGCAACTGCCCATGAGATTCTTCTATATACTTTGAGAAGTTTCTTTCCACCTTAATTGGTGGGAAGGAAGAGATATTTTTGTATTTTTGGCATACAAATTAGAATAGCTGTATATATTTGAAACTTTATAGAGACAAGTTTTTTCTTTGAAAAGCTTCATATTCTTATGCAAATAGAAAAATATTTTTTTCTTGAATAGGATGGAATTAATTTTAGGTGAAATTCAAATTTATAAACATACTGTTCTACACAATTATGAATGTTTGTGTCTTCCTTAATAGTTTCAAAATAAGTGATTGGTTTAAGGTTTTTTGAAACACTCATTCAGGTAATGATTGCGCTGATCCACTGGGCATCTAATTTAATAGTTTTTATATTTTCCTTGTGAAATCCATTCTTACACATTTAAGGGAGTGAATTTCAGAATGCTTTGAATATTAATCCCCTTTCTATTTTGGAGCAAGTATTTCCCAAAAGCATAAAAATAAATTAAAAGAGACCCTAGAATTATATTAGCTCATTTTTTTTCTATATTACCTTATACATTGCTGTTCGCCATGAAGTAACTCAAAGCAAATATTGAATACTTTTAAATTGCAGACTTCTCCTAGTTGGTAATATTTTGTGATCATAAAGTGAATGCTCAGTGTATAAAATACACATTATAGGTTCATTTTAAATCCATTTGCTTTCTAACCAGAATATTATCAAATAGTCATTTTCATAAATTTCAACAATAAAAATGGAATGGAAAGGTGATAGGATTATAAGAATTGTTAAGGTATACATTTGAAAGTTGCAGAGGTATTTCCTCAGAATAGAAAATGACATTATTTTAAAATAAACTTGCCTAAAATATAAAGCTGATTTAATTACAATAATGTCATCATTCCACAAAATTCTAGATGGCTCTCTTTTTTTTTAGAGAGTGGATCATTAACAGTGTAGCTAAGAGAGCAAATATTTTTGCAATGTGTCTTGCAGTGTTTACAGAATTCTTTTCCTCTGAGTTTTCCACATTTTATAGGTTTTCATTTAAATCTTGGATTTTTTAAATTGTGCTATTTTCTATGTAAATTTTCCCAAGTGGAGATAGAATTACTTGAGATCAAAAGTGTGAAATTCACATTAGTGGGGCTATCAACATTTGCAGTCAACCATAATTTTACCCTATGTTGCTTTTTTAAAGAAGAGAGAGAAGAAGAAAAATGAAACTCCTTGACCAGTATAATAGAAGCAAGAGCTAATCAAAACTGTGGTGTGTGTGTGTGTGTGTGTGGTGTGTGTGTGTGTGTGTAGGAAAAGAGAGTGAGAGAGAGTAATATAGATGTGTAGATTTAGGCCCCTTGTATAGTACACATTTAGTTTTGCACTTTATGTGATATGCACCTAAAGGTCAAATTACACACACACACGCATACACACACACAATGTTCATTAACTATAGTGTTTTGATTTTTGTGTGTGTGTATGTGCAATCTTTATCATTCTAAGACTTTAATATTTTTAAGTTTTTCATTAGATAAGTGATATATTAATAAGAAAAAAATATAAACAATAAAAGGATTGCATACATATTATTTTATTCTGCTTTTTTACCATAAAATATTATGAGCATCTTTCTGAGTGAGACATAATGTGTCTCATAAATGTATGAGAATAGCATAATTTATATATGGAATTGTATGAACATAGCATAGTTTAACCACCTTTCTAGTTTAAGGCATTATATTCTTTCTAATTTGCCAATATTATAAATAGCATTGTTCATATATCTTTGTTCATATAAACATACACAGGACATAGTTGTTCTTTATGCATTCATGTACAATAGATCCTTGGAAATAGCATCTGAAGTTTTCATGACTTGTATCTCAAACTCTAATCTGGGTGACTACGAATCTATGATGGCAATTCTATTCTCCTAAAATTGACTTATAAAGGTGAGTATTGGACTGCTGACCTCTCCAAGCTTTAGCTATATTTCCAGTGTAGTCTGGAAAATGCTAATCCATAGTAGGGCTTATTTTGACATGGAAGTGATTTACCTCCTACAAAATCCCTTCCGAGGAATGGTTTTCTTAGACATTCCAATGCTATTCTGCTCTAAAGAAAACTTCTGGCACTATTCTCAAAAGCTTTTCCAGGCTGTCTCTCAATATATTCTGAGTATAGATTTGGGTCCTATGCATTTTATGTTCACCACAATAATATCCCATAAAAATGATTCTCTCTTTCATTCTCAGTCTCTCTCTCTCTCTCTCCCCCTGCCTCCCCCACCTTCCCTCCTCCCTCCCGGTTTTAGTATTTACCTGCTCATAACATACATGTTTCTATGAATTTGTAAATTTTATTAATGGGTCTCATTCTCTGGGCATTGATAATTAAGAATAGAAAAACTCAACTAGTCCTACTCCTAAAGCACACCGTTCTTCCTTGAAAGTAGAAGACAACTGAAATGCTGGCAAAACACAGCGTCCTTAGGACCAGGGTCCCTTTTAACATTCTCTTGGTGGTGAACATGCATTGAACATATTTCAGTGTTACTGGCACCTGTCTTGCTAAATCTGATGGAACAACAACAAACGCAATAAAGTCTTGTTACTAAGCTATCTTTGAGCTACACTAGATTGTGATTGATTCTGTTGTGTGTAATAGTATGGTGGCATTTTGCCTTAGGCCTTTTTTATCGAACAGTGAAGGAACAGAAGAAGGAAACACTTGATCACTTTGTAAATGCTGCACATTGCAGGCAGGGTTTAATGACTGAACGTAGCCACTTCCAGTGTATTGAAATGCCTCTGCCTTGCCTCAAAGCATTGTACCTCTATTCAAATGGCAAAGAATAGAGTTCCTGTAAGATTGTGGAGTACAGCTCATTTTGGGAATAAACAGTTGCTTTGACCTTGTACTGGCAAATAGACCCTGTCAGGCCTGGAATTGCAAGGCCAGGAAATCATCTGTTTAGTCAGTGCTGGTTCTGGTCATTAGTTTGTGTTTATGGCTGGGAATTGATAATATAGCCCTGTGTGTATAGAGCCCAGGTCTGAATAGTAAAAGGACCCTATTTACCAACAGCTTTATTTTTTAATTTAAAGTTAATTCAAATTGAAATGAGCCTTTTAACCCTTAATTAGGACCATGTTTTCTCTTAAAAGTCAACCACATTAGTCAACTGGAGACAAAATTCACTTTGCAATTGAAAAGCTGTCTACTTTCTTTCAACAGTAGCCACCATGGTTTACTAAGTGCGTTTGTTTTCCTTTCACTATGGTAACTTTACCCATTCTCTGTATCAGCATAACTCAAGCCCATCAATTACATCTTAGAGGAAAAGTGTGCTATGTGCTTTGGGAATGAGGCCAAGATTCTATCTGGAAGCTCTTTTATAATTATTATTCATTGTATAGCTAGTGCTCAAAATACTCCCTATTTCATACTTTTTTCTTTATTTTTTTCCAAAGCTGGTAGTTTGTTATTTTATCCCACTACTGACCCATAGTATTTAGTTCCTGTTTTATTGTTACCTCTCTATAAATATGGAATCAGCAGATTCCCAAAATATTTCTAATTCATTTATTACAAATTGGTATTATTTTGGCTTCCTTCTATTATTTTATTCATATTTTTAGTGTTCTCAATAGAAAATTAACATTTGGCAAGAGCTTCTTCATTTTTGTTCTACTGTGGCCCATCCTGAGGTTTTTTCAATAAGTTTTGGGGTTTGCTTAGTAAATGAACATGCATACTCTCACTAACTGGGCATGTAAAATAGAGGAACTAAAAGGTAGATTAACAAGAAAAAGACAAATAAAACCTCACTTCAGTCTAACAGAAGGAAAATGTTTTGTCTTTTAGATTGTATTTTCAGTATCGTGCTAGTTTTCCTTACTGTTAAAAGAGAAAAAGAAAATCACACCTTCCTACATTTTAAAAAATTTTAAATAATAATTACTATCAATATTTTAATTTTTTGTTTATTCCTATAAGATTTCCCAGCTTTTAAACATTCTACTCTATCTAAAATATACATAAAAGGAAGTGTATAATGAAATATAGTTTTATTATGCTACTGGGTAAGATGAAAATATAATAATAGGGAATTATTTGCTTGGCAGTGAATTTATCATTCAATCCATCCAATCATGAAATCCACATGCCCTTTGAATATATACTGCTCTGATATAGAAAAACACTGAGAAGGGCAAAAACCTGTCATTTCTTGATTCAAGTATATTTCTTTTAAATCAGAAGAGAGCGTCTTTTCTTTGTCTTGTTGCCCTATGTGATTTTGTAATTTCAATGGCTAATTTTAATCCTTAAAGCACGGATGAAAGTGAAGATGCTTTTTCTATTTTTTTCTAATTAGAAAGTTCTAGGAATCCTACAAATTTTGGTACACAAAGCATTAACCTTTTAAAGTGTCTAGCCTGAAGAGTATTTAGAGACAAGATAGTCGATACCCATCATTTGATAAATGAAGAAATTGAAATCCAGAGAGGACAATTGGTTGCAAGTTAATTATTCATTTAAAAAATGTATTTCATCAAAAAAATGTATTTCATCAACTGCTAGGTGCTGGGCAATGTGCTGGACACTGAGCATGCAAAATGAATAGGAAAAATCTCGTATCTCTATATTGCTCAGGATCTAACCTGGGAACAGATAATAATAACTAAAAATGAATCTTCAGACTTATTTTAGAAGAGGAAGTCACTATCCCAACTACCTCCTAAAAATTGGAAGATACCTAGTCAGTGACTTTGAGATAATACCTATTTAGTAGAAAACACTAGATCAAAACCTACATTTCCTCTTTCCCAGTCTAGTGGTCTTCCTGTAAGAGGCTGAAAACACCTTGAAGAGTTGGGATATAGAGAAGTGAAATTAGGGAATTTCTTGGTGAAGATTACTTAAAAATGTTGTGTTGCAAAGTGTCTTAGCACTTACATTCTCAAGTTAGAAGATCCATTTCTAAAATAATGGTGCCATATGGAATTAATTGGTCTCCTGTTTAAAGCTAGGATTGTGAATTTTATCACTGTGACTGGACACAATAAAGTGTCTAGGTCATCTTAGGAGATCAGTACATGTTTGGTTTTTGAAAGTGAATAAATGAAATCCAAACATTACATGAACAAGTCTGATTCCTAGTAAATCCATGATGATATCCAGTAGGATTTGAGGAGGTGCTACATCCCATTTTTAATGGTTAATTTACTTTCGTGTATCATTCCTACTTTGCTTATTCAAAGCCCAGAGTTCCTGCCACAATTAACTAGTTCAAAAATCTCCATTACAGCAAGGGGATAAAACGTCTCTGGGACCCAAAAAGGGGCAGCAGTTTGCCTCCACTTAAAAGATCTTACACTGTTTAATCACTCTTTGGTTTTACTACCCTGAGGTAGAAATCTATGAATAATTTTACCAGTGTTTGACTGACAAGAACATGTACTACTGGGTTATGGGAGGAAAGATGTAAATCAGAATGCTGTCATTTTGGCAGCAGGCTTTGAATATGTGCATTTACACCTTAGTTAAGTATTGCTTTCTAGCTGGCCAACACAGGGAAGGCCTTAAGTATATAGCAGAAGTTTGTTTGTTTGTTTTTAACTTAAAGCTGGATAAACCTGAATTAGTATTAATTTGTTTACCTTTCTTGCATGTTCTCTGTTCTTTGATATTCTGTAATAAGTTGACAAAGACTTCCTTTAAGTAAGAAAAGGAAAGAAAACACATTAACATATCTACTTTCTACTTCTTACCTAGGTTTTACTTTTTGTATGCTGAACCTTCTCATTCTCTAACGTAATGCATAAGGAGAGAAATGTGCACATTGTTATATTAGCAGTTTTATATTCAAGGAAGGGAAGGAGATACTTTTAAATTACAATCATTGCTTCTGCTACCATAAACAAAGATAATAAAACACAAGTACTAATGCCCCGTAGAGGTAGAGTTTCAAATTTTTCCATGAGAATTGTTTTAAGAATGAAGAAGGTGTAACAAAAGGATAGGTATTTCAGTACAAGATGATTTATTGCAAGGGAGGGAGATTATTTATTGGTGGGAAAAAGTTTGAAGTAAATATATAAAGAATTTCCCCTTATACATTTAAAGATAATGTTTCTTACCAGTATAATAATTTTATTAGTGAATACAAACTTTTCAGGCATATTCTCAAATTTGTTGAACAATATGAGTCGAGGATCTAGAGATTCTGTTTGTATCAAGAAAAAGAAAATTTACTTGTATGGCTCCCACATATAGTGGGTCACCCTATTCTTGAGTTGACAGACAACCTCTGCCCTTCCAACAAAAGTTCAATTGCTTATCTGCCCATAACAATGTTACACCTCAAATAGATAGAAAATCCTGGAGAATGCAAGAGAACATCAGCCTTTCTGAAATGGTGTCTTAACTAGGAATAGATGAAAAAAGACTTGCATGTGCTTAATTAAATGTGTTGCATTAAATTTTTTAGAGGACTATTCTTCAATGTCATACCAACAGCTTAGAATTGGTAGGAAAATAATTTGCTTTTAATGAGTGATTTACATAAAATTAAAAGCAGAAACTTTCTTGCTTATTCGGACTATGATTGAATTTCTTTGTTATCTTGGGCATTCTGTTTGTGCTTCAATTGTTCATTCTGTAAAATAAGAAGATTAATATCTACCTTGATTATTTCAATAGAACTGTTGTGAGATTTAATTGAGATGGTATATTTGCAAGTCCTTTATAAAGAGTAAAAGTGTCTACCAAATTTAGGATATTACCATAGAACCTAGCATTGTACTCAGGATAGAGTTAGCATTCAATGAATATCTATTAATTGATGATTAAATCCTATCAGCTAGCTACCAGGTGCCAGAAGATGCAGAGTAGAGTCTGTCCCTAACTGTGTGTCACCTAACATCCTGGATTTTCAGATGTAAAACACACAAACTGACCAGTGGGTTTTCTTAGGATCTTTTTAGCTCCATTAAGCTATTCTATATAATGAATACATCTCAACTGAATTCTCTTTGTCTTTTTTACCATTTAGAAATGCTTTCTGCTGCAAGTAAAAGAAAACTTGACTACAGTGACTTAAACAAACAAGGTGTTACTTTTCTGACATTATAAGAAATCCTGAGATTGGTGCTTGCTGGGTCAACAAGAGCAGGGTACACATCTCTCTGATTTTCTTGGCCTTTAACTTAGTGTCTCCTGTAAGTCATTATGCCCATAACCAATGCTGGAATAATGTAGATGGAGTGGTTTCAGTTGCATCTGGATCATCTTGTTAGAAAAGAAAAAGGTATCCCAAAGACTTTCATCAGAGTTCTGTTTGTATCTCTTTAGCCATCTCTTTGGCCATAACTTTGGCCATCCACCCCTATTTGCAATGATCTGAGTTAGGGAGTACTTGGCAGAATGCAGTTCTGAACAGAATCAGGATTCTATTAGCAAACAGGAAGCAGGACTGAGATATTGAGTATGTAACCAACAGTACCCACCACATTCCTCTAGTTAACAGTTTGTCTTTTCATGTTGATCTATTTGTGTATTTAATTATGCTTCTTACAGGCCAACTCCTACTGTCTTAATCTTTCTCAAATGGGAGTCCTTCTGTGTATTTCTTCCAACAGATCAATCAGAATGGAGTGCTTGCTCCATGTGGCCTGTGTTAAATTTCTGTTGCCTGCTTTCAAATTGCAAGGGCCCTTTTTGGGATGGACAGAATTAGGGACATTTGTATCTTTAAGACTAACGAGGAGACTGAACAAAAGTAGATGATTGACAGATATTTATTAAACTGCATGTATATGTGCCTACCTATCTTTTACTCTTCTCATCTCTAAGGTTATTATTTACTCATAATTAAAGTCTGGTTACTAGTTCAAGTCACATTCTTAACTTCTAGGCTTAATAACTATAGCTACTTTCAATACTATCAGAAATTCTGTGCTGTGGTGCTGTAGCTAAGTGATTGTATGACTATCTTGTCTTTAAGTATCACATAGTATAGCTATTTACAGGATTAACAAAAAGTGATTGAGTGTTTAGTGAATACCTTTATGCTAAATGTTGTAAAAACTATAAAAGCCTGAAATAAAAACACAGAGATAAATTTACAAGCAAACAAAATAACAAAGTACATTGGAACACTGCAACTTAATCTTTTAAAGACTCAGCAATGCCCTCTTGCAAATTTAAAGGCACTCAATAATGAGCTAAATTGAAACCAGAAGTTAAGTGCATAGTTTATTTATACTTTATATCATTTCCCCCTGAGGCAATATGACATGAGATATGAGTGGACCTTTCTAAACAGTGCTTAAGGATAATGTTCAAAAGTTTATAATCCTAATCCAAGTTTGGTTAGGGCAATAGAATTTATTTGACTGGCTCTCGGTATGGTGCCAAAAGTTGTTCAATTTAATGTAATATGGTCCTAGAGCAGCCATTCTTAGTAGGAACTTGAAAACAGCAAGACTAGATTAATGATTACTATCATTTTAAGTTATTCTAATTGTTGGTCTTGTCAATGTATTTTCCTTGGGAGTGTTATCTCCCAAGAAATGTTCAGTAGGAAGATACACTATTATAGATACAGTGTGTTACCTTTTAAAATACATTTAGTGATTATAAAAGGTAAGATTTATTCACACAGATTTTATTTGAATGCAAATAACCTGTTATTCACAATATGAAGTTGATATAAAAAAAATTTGGAATTCAGTGATAAACATAGTCTGTAGGGTCTAGTCTCTATTTAAGTGGTTTAAGCCATCAAATCTCAATGTAGCTTTGAAGTTGAGTTTTAGAGACTTAAGAAATTATTGGCTTCCAATTACTGGCTTCCAGAGAAACTTAAAAATTTAAGATCCTGAATTCCTTCCTCAAAGGAATGTCAAGGGATTTTTGTTAGGGTCTTCACTATGATTTCAGTTCTCAAGGTAATTATGAAAATGTACCAAATAAAACAGTACAGCATTTTAAATTTTATATCAGATGAAATGAAAACACTATAATGGAGACATTTCTGTAAAAGCTGTAAATAGATAGTGAATATTAAATGGGCAGCTGAAATAATATCTGGTAACCAGTTCATTGGGCTTAAAAAAAAAATGTCATTCAGAGATACAACTAGAAAGAAAGAAGATAACATAGTTATTTTTAAAAGCGTTAATCTAGCAATAATTCACAAGTATATCAGTTTAAATAGAAATTATACCTCCCTGTGTATTTGAGATACAGACAAGGAAATAAATTAAGACCTTTCTTTTAGGCCAGTACCATAGAAGTTAGGGAATGACACTGTCAAGGGCAAACAAAATATCATAGCTCAGGAGAACCATGTATCAAGAATCTTAAAATATAGACAAAGCCATGACTTCTTCCTTCAGTTGCTTACAATTTGTGGGGATGAAGTTGTACACACAGAAACTAATTAGAAAACAAGTGGTATGTAATATAGTACTAACTGCAGAGACTGTACACATTGCATCATGTTTAAAAAGGGAATGGCTGCGTGATGACATGGCTTTGCTTTATTTTCTCCACAAATACTCCAATGCCAAGTAAAGCTGTGAAAACATGAGATGGAAATTTCATCACACTCTAGTGCCAAAATAATCTAAATCTTGTGGGGGGTTTTTTCTCCCTTAACATTTGGTGCAAATACAAACGTATATGTGGAGAAACTACATTGGGCCATATTATTTGCTTCTGTGAATTCTGGGAGAAGAAAATAGATTTTATTCATAATGAATGCATGCCCTAGCCTCCTGAAATCTGTTTTATGTATTTTCAAGAATATATTTTCAAAATTATCACAGGATTTTAAAAGGGTCATTTTGTTTGTAGCTTGTCGACCAGGTTTCTACAAGCCTTCGGATGGTAATGTGCAATGTGCCAAGTGCCCACCTCACAGTTCTACTCACGAAGATGGTTCAGTGAACTGCAGGTGTGAGAATAATTACTTCCGAGCAGACAAAGACCCTCCATCCATGGCTTGTACCCGTGAGTAGTTTTGCTGCAACCCATGCCTCCATGTTTGTTTTATTTCCTTTTTTCCTCTTCTTATTGTGTTTTTTTTTAAAGCATTTGGCCCATTTCCTTCTGCTCTCCATGTGCAAATTAAAAGCTTTCTCTGCTTCACTCTCCATGCTTGGCTCACCACAAATGCAACATTTATCACACAAAATGAATTAGTTGTTAAAGCACTTCCTGCAACAGTACACCCAGAAGGAAAGAAAATTTTCTATATCTTGTTTTAGATCTTGCATAATTTTGACAGGGTAGGGGAGGTTTAGGCATGGGATTTGTATTTTTACTTTTCTATTCCCTCTTGTTATATGTTGGTCATAGGTCATAGGGAAAAAGAACTAAGATTTATAAAACTAATACTAAAGTTTTCATAACTACTCACAGGGGCATTGAATTTAGTGGTAAATTCCTTTGTTGGACTTTGTGAATGCATCTTCAACCTGGAGTCAAAACTCCCCCCATTCCTAGCTCGGGGAGGACAGTACTCTTGAATCCATGTGTCTATAATCTCATGGATCCTCTGAGGACGAATTAAAAGTACATAATAAAGACAAGATGGTTATTTACCTCTTTCAGTTCCACTGTAAATGATCTATTTCCCTTGTAGTAGAAAACAGAAGTGCGGCTCATTAATCTTTGTTGAACTACTTTGCAGGACCTCCATCTGCACCGAGAAATGTTATATCTAATATAAATGAGACCTCGGTTATCCTGGACTGGATCTGGCCCCTGGACACAGGAGGCCGGAAAGATGTTACCTTCAACATCATATGTAAAAAATGTGGGTGGAACGTAAAACAGTGTGAGCCATGCAGCCCAAATGTCCGCTTCCTCCCTCGACAGTATGGACTCACCAACACCACGGTGACAGTGACAGACCTCCTGGCACACACTAACTACACCTTTGAGATTGATGCCATTAATGGGGTGTCAGAGCTGAGCTCACCACCAAGACAGTTTGCTGCAGTCAGCATCACAACTAACCAGGCTGGTGAGTACATGCTGGATGCTTCCTACTCCTGCCCATCTCAGAGCCAAGTAATAGTTTTGACAGAAAGAGTGGAAGAAAGGGTAGGAAAAAAAAGATTTGAAAGAGCCCCAGGTTATTCTTTTCGATCACTTTTAGACAGTTATGGTACATTAAATAGCTCAATTTCATTCTTCAAAGTGAGAATAAATCATATTTGTTAGATGATTTTAAGCTAGTTTAATCCATTGCTTCCCAATTTGAAATCTTTAAACATCTGGGGCTCTGGAGGTAGTACTTATGGGGCTCCTTGCAGCATTTCCGTATTTTCAAGAACTTAACAGACATTGAATCTAGCTTGGAAAATGTTGTGTATGATATTTAAAACTATAAATGTCTTTACCTTAGTTATAATTATATCAAATTTTGTGTATAGTTATTCAGTTATTTTATGCTCCCCAGAAGCTCTGGGTAGTATAGCTCAGATAGTTAAAACTCTCTGATTAATTTTTAAAAAAAGAAAACAAACACATTTTATTTAACAGATACAATTTGTATTTAAAAATTAAAAATATGGAATTGAGGAGAAGCTTAGTAAAAAGAGGTCTTGGTGGAAAACAGTTGGAATCACTGATCTTTAAAATTTCCAGATATAAATTTTATGGTGATTTCATCAACTGTATTTTCCACTGACAATCTTTTCCTAATTAAAAAGAAAATACTGTGTTGCTAGATTGTAAGCAAAGGGCCTTTAATATGGAATAGAAAATTTAAATAAACTTCTCACCTTTCTTTAGCTTGCATCCACAACATTTCTCTTTTCTTTACTGTTAGTAAATCCTGTGTTTTTCAGTCACCCTTTAAATCTTCTATTTGTTTTTCGGTTCTCTGATAATTCCTGTGATATTTTTTACTATAGTTTTTTTACAGTGTGGTGTCCAGAATTATTCATGGGGTTTTAGTTGTGATTCTCTCAAACATATAGAAGAATTACACTTTGCATAGTATACAGAGACAGTGATATCCCTTTGAAATAAGACAATCATTTTTCCAAGGTGGTAACTCTGATGAATGAGTAAAAAACAGTTTTCTAATCAACAAAGCTGTGCAAAATTAAGCTGATAGATATTTATTGTGCATAACTGTTGCTACAAGATATCATAATTAGGGTTACGTTTCAAACAATTCAGTTCAGAGATATTACTGTATAATTTATACACAAGAAAATAAACATTGGAGCCAAAAAGGGAGAAAAGGAAGAGACAGGATGGCCCCCTGAGAATACTTCAGCTAGAACTACAGACTCCCACATCTGCTCCCAGGAGAGCTAACCTTGAGTTGGAAATTAGAATTGAGTGTAAACTCAGCTTCTTTTCTACATTTGGTTTAAATTATGGAAGTTCCTCTGCTCTCTAGCGGGACTCGCTCTTTTCTTTGAGGATATGTATACTAGATGTCAGAAGAAAAGAGAGAGGAGAGATGACTAAATTCTATCAGCTGGAAGAGGTCTTAGAGCAGCCAAATATCTAGCCAGGAAATTCACCACTTTCTTTCTTTCACTTGGCTGACTCAGGGAGGTTAGTTAAACTACCAAGGGTGCAAAATAGGTGTCATCAGGGCTAATATTCACCAAGTATGCACAAGTATGACTCTGCTGGTTGGTAAAATTTTGTACTTATTTGCATACTGGTTAGAAGCAGACAAAGTTACTTCTGAAGGTGAGTATAGAAATGCACCTGTACTGGTTAATTCCTCAAGTACCCTAGGTAGCCCCCTAAACCCAGTATATCAAGCCCCCCACTTCCTTCCCCATAATCTAGCAATCAAAGGGATAAATCTTGGCATTAGAGGCGTCTCCAGACCAGTCTGTCAGGTCCCCCTTCTTCTCCCCCACCCCCCACCATAATCCAGCAAGCAAAAGGGTAAATCCTGGCACTCCAGTGGTCTCCAGATCCCTGTGCGGGAACTCTTCCAACTTGAGGGCTCCATGTCCCTGCCATGCCAGTTGATAGATATTTTGAATATAACCCCTGGCAGAGTCCATGTTTAAATGTATCTCTTTCTGATTCCACATCCCTCCTTTGTTTCCACTTTTCTTCTGGTCTCCTATATTGATGAAATTCTTATAATTTTACATTGTCTCATGGTGATAAAGTTTATTTATGGAAAAGACAAGACTTTTTAATGAAGTGCACTGAATCATTATTTTAATCTTGCTTACCGAATCTGTAATCTCTCCCACTTAAAGCTAGATATCAGACCAAGCAACATGTGCTTTTGTTTTGCTTTAGTTAATGATATTTAAACTTTGTAGTTAATAATATTTAAAGATTTGTAACTTAGGTTTATTTAACTGTCTTCCATGAGAGAAAAAAAAAAGATGAGTAATGCTATTGCTATGTATCACATGATTATAGCTTCTCATATTCAATGAACACAGGAATTTTAAGAAATTATAATTATGTGGCAAATGGCTTTCCCAAATCTCATATTTCACTCTGATTTACTATCTTGTTTAAAACAAGAGCATCAATCTGTGTTATAATTATCTCCTAAGTCAAACAGAAGTGTATAAAAACAAGCAAGAACTCCTTATTTCCTATCTTATCATTGACCTCTGGCTTTCTGACGATGCATTTATCAAGAAACTAATAGTTCCAGATATATACAGTGAATGAATCTAGGTAAAGTGGCAACCAAGAGCAGGCCAAGACTTTAAAAAAATAAATGGAGTTGATGCTTTGGCCCTCCCAGTTACAAATCACAGGGTAAGACAGAGATTCAGCAGGAATGATATCAGTTACTCTTCCTAACCCCACTCTCATTTTTCAGAAAAATCACAAATATGTCTACAACATGCTCCATGAGGCATTTTATATATTTATATCAGGGAGTCTGTATCATTTTTGTGCCTGGGGAGGTAGAGGTCTTTGTTCCATCTTCAAATCCCCATGGTAAGATATATAAGCAAGATTAGAAGCAATGCCATTTCTCCAGAGTGTTTCATTGTTTTGCTTTATTTTTGCTCTTGTGAAGGTTAATGGAGTGGTAGCCTTGAGAAATGAGCTCCCTACGTCTAGAAAGATATGGCTATGACAGATACGATGCCTGGTGTTTAAATTCCTCCTTCCTCTCTATCTCTGACATGGCTATAAAGGGGAAATGTGAATGTGTCCCTTTTAATTTAGTTTGTGAGATTGAATTTGTTGATTTTTCTCTTGATTACATTGTAAAAGCCATGTGATGACCACACGATAAGGCACCTTCTAAATTGTAGAGGATTATGTTGTGAACTTGGGTGTTAGTTCCCAGCCCTTAATACTTTCACAAAGTATGTCAGTGAGATAAAAAACGTAGTCTGTACATAAAGATTGTATCCATGAATCCATCAGTCAAACATGTACAGAAAGAATTGCAGATTGCAAAACAAAAATCTGTGAAGTTATATCTTGGGGTAAATTGCTACTTCTTGTTTTCTTCTTTGAATGAGTATGTTTACCTTTCAGTTCTGGAAAAATCATTCCACTAGTGGAATATTTGTCCCTGTTTATTCTCAACTTCCATCATAGAATCTGCCCTTTCTCCACTATCCTATAGCATGTAATATTCTCAGGCAAGAAGAAGGGGCACTAGTAGAGAATATATGGGCTTTCAAGTTTTGAGATCCACCCCACCCCCATTTTACAGAAACTGAGATCCAAGAAGTTTCTTCAACTTTTCATCAAGCGATAAAGCTTCTACTTGTCTTCCAACTCCAACTCCACTTTCAACTTCTATTCTTGTGTTCTTTCTGCCATCCTATGATTCATGCCATATAGCTACAAAAAGAAATACTGCCTTGGAGACAGAGGGGGGCTTTGCTGGGAAAATCTACTGTACCCTATGCTATCTACAATAAACTTGGTCCTTGCTTCTCAGTCATTTATCACAGGGTTTCGTAGGGGTATTCTGCAAGAGATCTTCTTTATCATCTCCACTCTTCCCCAGAATTAATCTTATCCTTTACTCCCTCATTCTACACAGATGATTTTCCCTCTGTGATACTGTGATTTATAATAAGAAATATATATTTGGTCTTGGTCCCAGTTTATGGCACAGAGCTCCTAAAACTCTTAGAATTTCCTAAGTGATAAGAGCAATAATGGGTATTTTGTTATTCATAACAACCCCTTTCAATCACATTTGAGTTTACGTTAATGAAGTGATTTTTGGAAAGCCCCTAAGGATGGTGGCAGGGAAACCAACCATGTGATTAGAAGAACTTTTAGCCGCTCCACTCCTCAACCTCCCCTCTGGGTAGGGCGGAGGGGCTGGAGATAGAGTTTAATCATCAGTGGTCAACGATGTAATCAATCATGCCTATGTAATGAAGCCTCCTTAAAAGCTCAAAGGACATGGTTCAGAGAGCTTTTCCGTAGATGCGCTGGTAGGCTATGAGTCTGGAGAAAGCATGGAAATTCTCTGCCCAGTACCTTGCCCTATTCATCTCTTCATCTGTCTGTTTCCGAGTTGCATTCTTTTACACAATAAACTGTAAATCTAGTAAGTAAAATGTTTTCGTAAGTTCTGTGAGCTGCTCTAGTAAATTAATTGAACATTAATTAAGAGGGGGTCATGGGAACCTCCGATTTATACCTGTTGGGTCAGAAGCACAAATAACAACCTGGATTTGAGACTAGTATCTGAAAGGGGGGTTGGGGAAGTCTTATGGGACTGAGCCCTAACCTGTGGGATCTGATGCTAAATCCACGTAGCTAGTATCAGAATTGAATTAAATCGTAGGACACCCAGCTGGTTTTGCAGAATTGCTTGGTGTGAGGAAAACCCCACACATTTGGTGACCAGAAGTGAAGTATTGCATAGAGGAGACACACAGGAGTGTGCTCTTTCCTCTTACACCCTCCTTACTTATTAAGACCATGAAGTTTAGGAGGGAAAGGAAAATGCTATCTCACTGGCTTTTCTAAATCTTATTCCTCCTGTTTGTACTCACTAACTCCCATTGACTCCTGACTCTAAAGAGTGGGCTCTCAAGAAAATCTCTTCCCCTTCTAGCATCTTAGACATACACTCTCCTGGCTCTTTTTCTTTGCCTTTTCTGTTGCATAGGTTTTCATTCATCTTAGAGGAAGTTACAAACAATTAAATAAAAGCAACAACAATACACACACACTCAAACACACACATACACACACATATGCACGTTACAAATTGTTTGACTCTTCATGATTTCATCGTATTTTTCTCCTAATTTTCAGTCTAAGATTAGATGTTTTCATAAAGTAATCCTTACTTCTCTCTTTGCTCTCTCGTTCATACTGCAGTCTGGTTTCTGTTCTCACTCTACAGAAGTGCCCTTCTGAGAACCAGTTATAATATCCAATTTGTATCCTTTGTATCTTTTTGTTAAAATGAATGCAATTGTTAGGAAGAGTGTGGATTTCATAAGGGCCTGGACCTTGTCTGATGTTCACATTTGTGGTTCTCAGACTTAGAACAAGGTTTTCTAGCACCTCGTATTCACTCAAAGGTTTACTGAATGAATGAGTGATTGATTATTGGAAATGTCCACCATCCAAAAAAGAAAACATTCTCCCTCAAACCACTTTCTCTCCTGATTTTTTTTCTCCCTACCAATGAGACCACTGCTTTCCTCAGTTTACCGGATTCTGACACTTGGAATCATCTTTGGTTCATATTCTACATTTAAGAAGTGCTCACATGCTACTGATTTTTCCTTTGAATTGTTTCAGATCTTCACACTTTTTCTCCACACTTAGTGTTAGATTTTAAGGTTCTTAGTCATAACATTTATAAATAAATAATACCAAGAATTATAATAATCCTCTTTTAATTATGTTGAGATTCCAAAATAAAAAGGAATTGGAACTTAAATGAATTAATAAAGTCAAAATATCATACTGCTTAGCAACTTCTTTCCACTGAGATATTTGTAAAAAGGGTTAATGGATCAACAAGTATATTTCACTGCTCCTTTTATGTTCATGTAATATATGCTCCAGCCATGCAAGAATTTATGATAGACGTATAGATTTTTTTTTAAATTATACAAATCATATAAACTTGCAGAAGACACTATGTAATTAAATGAGTTAAGAAGTGGCGGTTGAAGGATTTTAGGGAAACCTTTGGAAAAAAGAGTTTAGATGTACTTTGAAAAATAGGAATAAATCAGATAGGAGTAAAGAAAAGGAAGTGTATATATATTACAATATTGGAATTGAGTTTCCTGGGTAGTAGGAAGGGTAGGCTGAGAAGAGGAGATGGATCTTGTTAAAGGGTAACAGGAAATCAGGTTGGATATGCAAGGAAGGCCAAGCAACTGGTATGTTAGATAGTGGGATATTGGATGGAAATACATATATTGAGTGGAAGAGTAACCTCATTCAATCTGTTTTAAGAAGCTTAATCTTGAAAAGAGCAGGGAACAGTGTCAATAAGTATAATTCTCCACATGTGAATGCCTGAATTATAGTGAAAGAATGACATCATTGGATTTAAATGAGTATTCGTATTATCTGCAATTATAATTTTCAAGTCTAAAATGGCATTTAAAAAATTTTGAGCCATACATTCAAACAAACAAAAAAGAGTTTTAGAAATTTTTGGTCTTTTCCTACTTAGATCCTTGATTGCCAGATAGTTGACATTGAAGTACCATCAGTTCTAGAATTCTTTTGCCTTGCAATCTTACAATCAAATAAACAACTTTAGCATGATACTTAGGTAAATGCCATTGTGTTTCTCTCAATTTACAAGAGTTGAAAAAGGTGTCCCTCCATTCTCTGGGTCCTGGTATCACTCCAGTATTTCCTTTTTCAACATACCCCTAATCCTTGAAATTTTTGATCCAGGCATGCACATTTTTAATATTTTTTTCTAGTTCCACTTAAACTTATTTTTTCCTCTATGAAGATTATCTTGACCCCTATACTTCCCTAGAGTAAGTGGACCTGTCTCTCCTCTTCCAATTTACCCTATTGGAATTCTGCATATATGTGTACAGTTTTTATCATAAAATTTAATTTGTTCACATATATGAAAGTGTTGCAAATAGTACCATAGTACACAATATATGTATATACCTTAAGCCAGATTTCCTAAAAATTAACATTTTACTACATTCGCTTTATCATACTCTCCCCCATTGCCTCCTCTATATAGATATTATTTATTTCTGAACCACCTGAGGGTAAATTGCAGATATTATGCCCCTTTACTCCTAAGTTCTTCAGTGCGAACTTCCTAAAGCAATGTCACTCTCTTACATGACCTCAATACATTTATCAAAATCAGGACATTAGCATTGTCCATATTATGATCTTATCTGCAGATATTAGTCAACTTTTGCCAATTATTCCACGGTGTCCCTTTGACAAAAACAAATGGATGTTCTCTTTACCTTCAGTTTCTATCTATAATATAGTTCTTATCTACAGTAATGAATAAATTAACCATTTTCTGTAAATTAAGTCAGATACAAAAATATGAAGGGAAAGGGAATCAACACTTATGGGTAGGACTTTCTCAGGGGCTTGATATCTAAGAGTTTCACAGTTGTCACCCCATTGAAAAATGACCAGTAAATAATATTATTTAAAAAAGAGAGAACTTGACTTAATTTTATTTAGACTTCCTGTTGAAGAACCATCAATTTATGCAAAGAAGGATAGCATCTTGGAGACTTTCTGATATAAGGAAAACATTCTTAGCCTTGGCTTTAAACAGAATAGCCTCTATCATTCACTTAATTTAATGATCAAAGACAAATCTCTTCTTTTCTTCCAGTTAAAAATTGCTATCCATCACATGAGGGATTGAACTGGAAATCCAGTCATAATTTTTCCTGTTTTATTTATTTTTTGTCATTCTAGGACTGAGTTTAGAACTTTGTTACTGGTATAATTTTAATCAACCAATACATCTTTTTGATCTTTAACCACACCTATCAACTTACTTCTTCTAAAGGACTTCTAAAAGCATACTTGCCTATACTTTTGTGACCTGCTATTTCACAGAACAAGGTAACAGCATCTATTAGTAGAAAAAAATAGTTTAATATATCTTGAATAAACAATACACACTTTTTAAAATAAATCTTAAGCTATCAGAGCCCTTTGGCTACATTTAGAATCCAGTCTAATTTTTATACATTGATAAAGCAGATATTTGTAAATCTTCTTCATTCCTTATTCTGCAATAAATTTCCTCTATCTACCTTGTTCTGTTGGGATTTAGAAGCAGCATTTATAGATATGACAGAGGAATGCCTCATGTCAAAGACAGCCAGGCAAGCGTTAGAATTTCTGAAGAAGCCAACGTTTCAAAATAAAACTAGAAAAGGTATACAGCTTGGATCTGCTATTAAGGTACAGACACGTATTGATATAGTCTCTTTAGAAATGTGTGCTGCCATGTAATTATGTTAGCTGGAAGTAAACTAGACACCAGAGCATCTACATGCATTCTTTCAGAGCACGAAGGAAGGTGTTTTGTAGCACCAGTGTAGTACATCAGAAAGCTAAAATATAATAAAAATCAAACAAAATAGTGGAAATAGAATTCCAGTAAGGCATTCTGATGAATCCTCCCCTTGTTGTTTCACTTGTGTGATTAATAAACCCTAAGAATTGAAGCCTTAACCTTTTATTTCTTTCAACAAACAAATGAGGTCTGAATCAGGCCCAGAGATTACAAGTGAATATATACATTATAATTTTCTTGGTGCATTTCGCTTGTGTGGTAATTTAGCTTCTTTCTTTCCTATTTGAAATCAAGGCAGAGACCTGTACATCTGGGGATATCACTCTGCAGTGATGTGTCGTAGTGTGCCTAAAGCCTTCCGCATCATTTAACACATTAATGATGCCTTTCAACCATCACACCCTGGTATGGAGGCATATCACATATCTGCAGCATGAGCAATAAGCTGAACAAAAGCAGAGCCATATATTGTCCTGACAGTTATTCAGAACTTTTATATGAGCTTAAAGCCACAATTGTATGGAAAACCAGCAAATGGAGGTAGTTTGGGGGTTTCCAGTATCTATATTGAACTCTCATCCCGTTTTCATTCCTGATCTTTAATATCAATACAATTAAAATGAACGGAGCAGACATATGTCTGGAGAATTACGGTTACTTTTTTCCTGCTGACTTCTCCTTTAAAGTGCTCACAAGAACAGAAATACCAACAACCAGCTAGAGGAGAAAATATGGTGTTAACTAAAGCACTTCGTATTAAGAAAGTATAGCACAGGTAACTATATTCAATATCTTGTAATAACTTAAAATGGAAAAGAATCTGAAAAAGAATATATATATGTGTGTGTATATATATATATATATATATATATATATATATATATATATATATATTTGTGTATAATTGAGTTGCTTTGTTGTACACCTAAAACATTTGTAAATCAACTATACTTCAATTAAAAAATAAAAATTAAAAAGAGAGAAATAGCCATTTAATGCTAACTTGTGCCATATCCACTGCATCTTTCCAAGAGCAAAAAATACTTATTCAATAGAAATCTTTCCTATTCTTATTTTTCCCAAACAGAATGTTTTTAGTCTCAAAACACGTTAAAGACAATAACTTATCTTTTAATATATTCTACCCCTCTAGGATTAAGTTAAATATAGAAGATCCTTAGGGAATAATTGCAATATGTTCAGAGAATTGAGAAATTGAGTAAATGCAAATATTTAGAAGGAAAAGATGCTCTGATTTGAAAAGCAAAAATCCTACTACCACTAACCAGACTCTTTCATTATAAACTCTTAATTATATTTCAGTATCTCCAAAAATACTATCTCCCTGTTAATAACTATAATATAGACCCAAAATCTGACTTTATAATCCTATCAATATAGCACCATTGTCCAAATTGAAAAAAAAGCACCTCTTCCTCAAGGGACTTTATTGCCATCTGCTATAAAATTGTTGTGATATGTATTCAAATTAAAAGAATTATTATGTGTGGCATCCCCATGTGCTAGGGCCCTGAGATTCTATAACATTCACACTAAACCAAAGAATGCTGAGGCCAAAAAATGGGAAGCTCACATTTTCTACCTCATTTCACCAGTAGTAATTGCTGATCTAAATCCTCTTGATATGATTAACACTGCTCTATAGTCTATTACATAATTATGTCATTTAATCCTTACAACAATTTTATGACTGTGAGTGGTTAAATGTCTTGTCCATGATTTCACGACTCCAAAGTTCCTGATCTTAATTGTTAGGATATTCTTTTTCCTATAACTTGGCATAATTAAGACTGAAAAAAGAAATCTGTAAAGATGGTTACCATATTAACGTAATTTGTGACCACCTGGCACACAGATCATATGATTTTTTTTCTTTGAAATCAAAATTTCACATGATTTGAGCAATGTTGATAAAAAAAGAAATCTGAATTGCTTTATTGGGAAGTTATTTACCCAAATCTTTCTTGCCAAAACCAAACAATAAAAACTCTTCTAAAGTAGCTTTGAAGGGTTATATTTACTATTAGTCAATGTTAATTTAAAAGCATTTATCTTGACAATTTGTTATCATTAAGAATTAACCTCTTATTGCTTTCATTTTCATTCCGGTAGGAAAAAAATAATTATAACAAACCAACAGAAAGAAAATCTGTGTCTTGTCACAATTTTGTCCAAGAAATGGCTTTAAAATGGAGGCTGTATGTCAGAGTAGGAAGAGTTCTGGAATGCATATCGACAGAGGGGAATTCTCTCTGCTCCCACTCTTTGGTTTCGGCCTCTGAATAGGTCACTTTTATCAGAGCTATTGTTTTATCTCTTTTGTGAACTTAAACACTTGGACTGGATAATTTTTAAGTTTCCTTCCAGTTACATATTCTAGGGAACTAAGTTGATGCAAAATATATCATGTATTCATGGAAAAATAATCCAGTATTTACTTACAATTGAAACAAATATGATTGCAAAAAAAACAATATTTGAAAAGCAGAGTGGTGAAGGACAGTGTCAAAAGTCCAACTGTAAATCCAGGTGTTGCCACTTAATAGTGAGGTGACTAGATTTTTTATTTTTAAATTTGGTTTGTTTATGCATTCATTCCCAATTTTCTTTAAAAATGAATTTAAGACAGGGATTAGACTAATCTGGAGTCTTTGCATCCTTTTTGACATGGATACAATAATACACACATGGATTGTTGTGAGGACTAAATAAAATGAGAGAAAGTATATGGAACTAAGGAAGCACTTAAATAAGTTATTGAGCCCTGTCTCAAACATAATCATGCTGATCTTGCTCTATCTGGGAGAAATAGAACTCCTTTTTAAAATTAAAAAAATATGAATAAGTATTAAAATATATGAAGTCAAGCTCTGAAACACCCTACTTTGATGTGATTGGTTTAGGCTCTAATTCTTTCAAAATTGGAATTCATATGTGATGTAAAACAACTCTCAGTATAATAAGCCATTCTTCCTTCATTACATACACAGATGTATGTATATATATTGACTTAGTGTCAGCACTGAAGTGCCCATGAGAGGGTCTAATGGAAACATCTGATAGGCAGTTGGTTATATTCAGCTATACTTCTGAGACTTTGGCTAGGATGACACCCAAAGACAGCCATAAAATAAAAAGGATTGGTGAGAATAATAAAGGGATAGTCACACAAAGAATGTCTACAAAGATTAAAGAAAAGAGATGGACAGAGATATAAGAAGAAATCAGGTGACAAATGAATATTCTAACAATCATTCAGGATAAAGAGTTAAAATAAACTTTTACCAAGGACCATGTTGTGACATAGAACAAAGATGTTGCAATTACTTAGGAAATGGTCACCTTTTACTTTTAATCACTAGAATATTGGTTTTTAAGTACATTTTAGTAGGTTTACTATAGTTCCAAAAAGAGAAAATTTTAAATGCCCCCAAAATAACTATGCTCACTACAGACATATTAAAGAAAAATGTTGCATATCATGTACTTTTATTTTTTTGGTTCATCATGTTGTTTGAATATAGTTTTGGGGCAGAGTTTGTCCATCTTCGTCCATCCATGGAGCATAATTGTGTGTATATCCTCTAAGGAGTACACCTAACAGTTATTCATGCAAATTTCCAACATGTCAAGGAAAGAGATTCTCTATTTCTCTTTCATTGAGTAGAGCTTGTTTCATTTTCCTTCTATTAAAATGTTTTCAAAAAGGTTTTTTATACTTGACATTTGAAATACATTGCCTAATATACCATCACCTCCCAGCAAAGGACCTAGGTTTAAAATATAACATACATCTTTCTTGATTTGAATTCATATGGTAGAAGAATTTGGTATAATTTAAAGTCCTTATTTCTGAAAAGTTAAAAAAATGAATCTCATTTATCTTACTTGAAATATGTTTCCATTCTAAGCTATTTTCATAAATTCTTATTATTGCAGATAGAAGATAGATGTCTTTATTAAAGTCCCAATATAAAACAGCTAGAAAAAGAACTAGGTTTTGCAACAACTTACTGTTTTGTGTGTGTATATTTGCATTTGTCTTTGTATGTTTATGTGTGTATATATATACATATCTCAAGAAGAATATAAAGTTCTAGAAAGAGTAAAGTTCTAGAAAGTGTATGAAACCTAACAGATCTGAGAGAAGAAAGTCCTTTTATTTTCTAAATCATTTGCACTTGAATAGTTTTACTCTTAACTATGTTATTTATTAAATAAGGATTATGTCAACCTGGAGTTGTGGTAAAGACAAGAACAATTGCCTACATGAGCACTCAAGTGCTTGGTCCTTATAAGTGATCAATACGTGGTAGTAATATCATTAATGAACTTTTGGAACATTTAGCAACAAATGTACTTTTGAAAATCAAAATAACTTTTAGCTAACTCCTGGTTTTCTTTGGCAATACATAACACACTTAATTACTAATTGCTTTTTTCTGTTCCCTAAGCATTGACTGAGCACTTATTGTGAGCCAGGTACTATGCTGAATGCACAGTGGATAAAATGATGATGATGATGATTATTATTATTATTTTTAGGATGTGCCTACTATCTTCAAGGAGCTCTCAGTTTAGTAGGAGATCTTAAATATTTTAAGAAACCAGCATGAAATTGATTGCTTTGACCAAGAAAAAGCAGGCAAGGCCAATTACCAAGAGATTTCAATAAGCATCAGCAGCTCAGTGAAGCCACCCAATGAAATATTTATCTTGAATTCACAGACAATGCCAAATTATGTATAATAGCTTCATTTTTTTTCATTACTAAAGGATAGATTTTAAAAACTATCTTTTTGTGATTTTTTTTGTTATGAGATGCCAAAAAAAAACCAACACCCTATCCCAAAGATTTTCACTCAAAGGAGGAAGAAAAAGAAATAAAATACTCTAAATTATGTACAAATTAAATGATAGCTGTATGTGTAGTTTAATTGTATCTCAGTTGAATGTGTTTGGTTTGTATAAAGCAACTAGTCAAAATATGTGAAGTGAACAAATATTTAGAGCTGTCCAGTGAAACTCTCCACATCAGTCTGGCTTATTTATCAATCTATCTGTCCCTTCTCCTATCTCTCAATCAAGCTTTTTGTTATTAGTATGGAATGTAGTTTCTATTTAGTTAAATATACAAACTTATAGACAGTTACCACGTAAAGTATATGAAACTAGGAGCAAACCAATATATTGTACACCTCAAGTTTACACAATGTTATATGTCAATTATATCTCAATTTTTAAAAAGTATATGGAACTAAAAGGCACTAAAATATAATGGATAGTAATTATCATAAAAGTAACTCTTCATAACAAGTAATTAAGAAAAATTTTAGAAATGTTTATAATAATCATTGTAAGCATAAATTATAATTGCTCTGAGGATATATGGCCAGAATTTAGCACTGATGATGTAATCATATGCCAGGTTTTACCACTCTGTCTGCTAATATTTGTTAAGACATCCACGATTATAAATATTGCCTGTTTGTGAAAGGTGAAAGTTATTGCTCACTCTATTAAAGTTAAAAACACTATTGAAATGAGTTTCAAAAAAAGAAATCTATCAGAGGAATTATATGTAAAGAAATAATCCACCATTTTTTATCCAGGTCAATCTTCATATACACTTTGTTAGGAGATAAGATTTTAACTGTCTTCTTGGGAAGTGCTTAAGGAAATTCTAAAATTCATGTGCATTCCACGTGTAATGCTGGTATTTACATAACTATTTGCTGTAATTTTTAGTACACTGAATGAAGTCTTAAAAAGCATTTTATATATATTTTGATGATAAATGTTTCTCTACTGTTAGTAGTTATTTCTTATTTAAATGAACTGGTGGGCATTAGATATTTGGTATTTATTTGTGCATATCGTTGGGTTGTTATAATAGCCTAAAGGAACTGTTGAATAGACACAAAATCATATTTATTATTTAAAGTAACAACCAAGTGTGGCGTACCAGGCATTTGTCAAATACAGTATTGGGTATTTTATAGGCAACATTTAACCCTTAAAGCAACCCTGTAATTTGAGCATTATTACCGTTATAAATAGAAAAATTGTTTTCAAGAGTTTAGTTAACTAGCCCCTCTTCTCTAACTTATGTGGCTAAAGAGAATTTGAATCCAGGTCTTTTTAATACAATAGTATTTCCCAATTTTCAGTAAACAACTGCATGTTTTCAGGAATTTTGCTTCAACCACATACCACCAGGACTCTCATAGTTTAGCAATGTATCAATACTTAGTTAAATCAAGCCTCATTTGTTACCTAAAATGTATTTGAAAAGAGAACTTTACTCCTGTATATGGAGAGCTAATATCATTTATTAAATATTTGTTTGTCCGTATAGCACCTAAGATCCTTTTTCAAACCACCAAGGGTAAATTTGGAACCCCTTGAGTAATATACTGCTGCCCATCAATACTACAAGCCTGGCAATTATGAATATGGAGTCTGTAACTCACAGGCCTCCCCATTGCAGGTAATGGCAACTCCATCCTTCCAAGTTATCCAGATCAAAGCCATTGAAGTCATCCTTGACTCCTCCCTCTCATACCTTACAACTGATCTATCAGCATATTCTATAAATATGCCTTCAAAGTATGACAAGAACCAGACCACTTCTTACCACATACATTGCTACAACCCTAATTCCTTCATATCCTGCCTATATTATATAAAATACCTCCTAAATGGATCCCTTCCTTACACCCGTGCCTTCTCTACAGAAATCTCTCATAACTATACTAATGTTCATTATCATTAATTATTTCATTACATAGATTAATGACATTTCTATTTTTTTCTGAAATATAGCTGGTAGTTTTTCCTAGTTATTCTAAATGTTTTATTCCCTTTCCCTGTTTCCTTTTAAAGGAGATGGGCATTATTTTTTATTTGACCATTGGAAAGGTGAAAGAAAGAACCTCTTATGTGACCAGATAAATTTATTTTTTTAAAAAAAGTCTCAAGCAGGAATTGCTGCTCCTAATTGTGTGTTCTTAAATGCTGACTCATGATTCTGATGACTTAATATGTCAATAGCTTGACATTTGGCATTTCTTTCCTCACTTAACTCTCACATGTAAAATATTCGCCTACAGCATCTTACCTAGACTACACGTATGGTTTTGAACCCAAAAGAATATACTAAAACAATAAAAAAGGTGCCATTAGTGTTACCCATGGCACAGCCAAGGCCTTCTTGTATCCTCTGTCCCTTGGAATAAAGACTTATGAGTTCCTAATCTATACATTTTGTTAAGATACATTTTTAAAAGTGTCATGTATAGCCTAAGATATAAGTTTGAAAGTTGATATGAGTGGTGCTTTGTGACAGAACCACAGATGTTCAGTACATGATATATTTATTTTTTACCCCAGTGGCCCTTATAAAAAGGGCTAGAAGATCGGCTTATAACAAGTCAACTAATGACATGATATAGAGAGGCCCCTGGTTCAGTGGCTGTTATTACAGCTGTGTCCCATTACATATTAGATACCTAGAACATGGTTGCATTCCGAATGGCATTTATCTTTTGAATTTCAAACATTCCTGCCATAAATAAGGATTTTATGCTTTTCAAAAATGTTTCACAGTTTAGTCTAGGGAATACTGAAAGGTTGCTTTTACTTAATGAAATTCCCCCTTTAAGGGTTCCTGGAGCTAAGATGAGCATTTTTTGAGCACTCACCTCTGCAGACCTGTGTCATTTTCCTCTCTGCCCATTCCTTGCTATTCCCTTAGCCTGGAGAGGTGATAATAACTTGAGTTTCACAAAACCAGCAGTGTGGAGACCATATGAGAGTTGGCCTTTGATCATGGTTTAATAATTCTCTCTTTGTTAGTTTTTCCAACAAGAGATAGCTGAATCTATCATAGAATGATGACCTATCTTAGTGGTACAGGAAAAGCAAGATTTTTATATGTATTTTGTTCCCAAAACAAATACTATGTTTTAAATACATTCTAAGTGAAAGTGTGAAGAGTGAGGACCCCTCCTTCCCCAAGGTCCTGATTATATTGTGAAGGAGCTAGAGATTCCTGCATTTAAAGCATAATAGTATAAAACCTTAAGAACAGTTATGTGAGATGACCCCACTCCAGAAATAATAGCCACAATTATTCCTTTCAAAAATAATTATAATGATCCATCTCATCTTTTCAAAGTGGGACTAGCTGCTATTAATCAAGTGTATGTTCCTTTCTTTTTGAGATGTACATGTCTCCTATCTTGAGGAATGAACCATGTAAGGAAGGAAATTCATTATGTGTGTCCTTGATTCAGGGAGAAACTCCACCATTTTCCTTTTGTTCTCCAAATAATTGTCGAGATGGTGGGAGATTAGCCTGGATAGTTATTGCTGGTGTAGCAACTGCTGCCTAGGAGCAAGCTCTGTTCCACCTCGATGGAGAGAAAGCAGCTGCCTTTCTACTGCAGTTGGTACCAAGCAGCTGCTTTTATTGTCTATATTTCTTTATAGGGCCTCTCATCCTAGCTGTAGTCACCTGCACACAGCCTACAGTTTTTTTTTTTTTTTTTAGTCACAAAGGCTACAACCAGAAAGCTTTATATGACCTCTGTAATGAACAATGCAGAAAGTGGAGTGGAAAGACATTTTCCTGGAACACTGAATAAAGAGTGAACATGTGTGTATGTGTGTGGGGTGGGAAGGTGTTGGGAGGTGGGGCAAGGGGAAAGTGCTTGGTATGTGTGATTGAGTGTTTGTGAAAAAGCACCAGATTGACAGATGGCAGGATGTACGCAACATGGGAGGGATGGCAGTGAAAACTCATCAGCCTTTGTCCTGCAAAGAATCACCACCAGAATACGAACCAAAAATATGCCAAATGAATGAAGTTTTACATTTATTCACAGTTTAAAGAAAATGTTCTCATTGACTGGGATTATATTTATTAACACAAACTAAAATTTTAGTCTGGTGTCATTTCAGTCTCCGTTCTCCTCCTCAAGTTTTAATAAGAGGATTTATACAAGTGCAAACTGCCGGAAGATTTGTAAGATGGCTGGCTGTAGCACCAAATAAAACAGTTCTATCAGTTTATCCTAAATAAAGCTACGTATCTATCTTTGCTTTTTTACATAATTTTTGATCTTAGAAGTATTTTTGGACAGGATTTATTGAATTATATTAGACCCCGAATTAGTCAAGTTGACCAAAGAAACAGAACCAATAAGATGTGTGTCTATCTATCTGTTTATCTATCTATCTATCTTTCTATCTATCTATCTGTCTATCTAGAAAGAGAAAGAGAGTGATTTCTTTTATAGAATTGGTTCACATGATTGTGAGGGCTGGCAAGTCCACAATCTGCAGGGTAATCTGGCAGGTTGGAGACCCAGGGAAGAGTTGATGTTGCAGCTGAGTCTGAAGGCAGTCTGGAGGCAGGATTCCCTCTCTCAAGGGAAATACCTCAGTCTTTTTCAAAGGCCTTCAAGTGATTGAATGAGACCCAGCCACATTATGGAGTGCTATCTGCTTTCCTTAAATCTACTGATTTAAATGTTAATCTCATTTGAAAAACACCTTCAGAGTGACTTCTAGACTAGCTACATTGATACATAAAATTAACCATCATACTCCCCAGTGGCAGTGGGGTGTGTGTGTGTGTGTGTGTGTGTGTGTGTGTGATTGCTATCTTTCTCTTGAATAAATATCTAGACCATACATTTAAGGGAAATGCCAGGATAAGTTGTTACACAGGCAATAATAATCTTTGAATGTCACCCACTGACCATATTGAAATTCCCTTTTGGTGAATTTTAATTCTACTTTGGGTGTCTTTTCTTAGGTTTTCCTTGGAATGCAATACCTAATGCGTGAGATGTTCCCTCCCCCCATCCTATCCCAAATATGTTGAGTTTCAAGACCTCCTTTGGGTGACCACTTATCAACAGCAATGTAATTTGTAGAAAAGGCGCATTATACTGTTTTTTATTGGTAAATATTTTTACATCCACATTTTACTTTTGGAGATCACTTTCTCATGTGCCTCTTTTGGATAGAAATTCAGGGACAGTGTCCGGCTTTATGAGACACACACCTTCTCCTTAGCCTTTGAGGGACATCTCTGTGTCCAAGACAGTGTTGTGATTGCCACTAGCACCACTCAGAGGGCTTGTTTATCATCTTTGGGTAGTGATATCAATGAAAAACCTCAGCTCAGTGATTTTTAAGCATGAAATCGTTTAAAAAATTACTCGGAAGCATTTTCAACACACCAATATGTACCCACTTCAAGCCAATCTTATAGGCGCAAAGCCTCTGAAATTAAGTGTGGGTAAGCCTAGCACTCTAAAGCTGAACCTGATCCCCAAGCACTTGGAAGTTCGTGGAAAGAAACTGTTTTCACAACTGCAAGGCTTCGAACAGATAGAAAATCCACAGCCCTCTCACATTTGCTGTTTCTACTCAGCTTGAGTTTAGATGAAGTGCTTGGCCTGAGGCCAAGCATGTTGAATTTGTCGAAATAGTATCTTGTTCTCAAAAGACAACACATTTTTCTAGACTTTATGCAAATGTAAAAGATTGTCATTATTTTGTCAATATGTCTTGAATCCATTTAATTCTGAAGGATTTTAATGGAATCAAAATTTTAATTAGTGTTGTTATTGTTTTCTTCTGCATTTCAGTCTTTGCTGCTTTTAAAAAGTTTTCTTTAAATTCATCTCATAAAGTAACTGCACTTTTATAACAATAAAATCTTTTATCTATTCAGTTTAATCCCCAAAATATTTATTGAGTACTATAATGTAACTAACATTGTGATATGGGGGATACAATGATAATTAATACATGCTTGCAGTCTTCAGGAAGTTTATAATTACTTCGACACTTAATCAAATAAATATAATTTGTTCAATCAAAATGCATCAGGATAAAAAAGGAATGATCATTTCCAGTTTGGGAACTGAGGAAGATTTTATTGAAGAGGTAAGGTTTGAGGTGGACAATTGAAAGATAAATAAGGACTTAATAGGTGCAAAAGGGAGCAAAAACGTTAAGGATTGAGAAAGAAAAGAGGCCGGAGAGGTAATTGTCTCTTCAGGCAAGTACAGTCAGCTTAAGTGTAGGAGGGGAGAAGGCTGAGTGGGGGATGGAAAGGTGGTTTGAGGTCTGCACTATTCCAGGGGGATTCAGTTTGACTGAAACAGACACACACTCACCTGCATTTCCAAACATATTTAGTCAAAGATACAGAATTTAAGTGAAGTAGCAACATGGATGGACCTGGAGATTATTACACTAGGTGAAGTCAGACAAAAACAAATATCATATGATATCGCTTATAGGTGGAATCTGAAAAAAAAAGAAATGCAAATAAAATTCTTTACAAAACAGAAATAGACCCACAGACATAGAAAAGAAACTTATGGTTACCAAAGGAGAAGGGGGAGGGATAAATTAGGAGGAGGAGATTAACATATACACACTACTATATATAAAGCAGATAATCAACAAGGACCTACTGTGTAGTACAGGGAACTATACTCTGTATCAGTAATAACCGATAAGAGAAAGAATCTGAAAAAGAACATACATATATATGAACATATATATATATATGAACATATATATATGAACATATATATATATATGAACATATATATATATATATATATAAAAGAATCACTGTGCTGAAAAAGAACATATATATATGTATATAAAACTGAATCACTGTGCTGTACACCTGAAACTAACACAAAATTGTAAATCAACTATACTTCAATTTAAAAAAAGTGACATAAAGGAGCCATAGGCACAAGAGCAGAGACACCATATCTTGGCTCAGCTTTACTCCTGGTCTTCTAGAATCCTGATAGGGTAACAGCCTTAGGTGACTGTGTAGCAAAGGTCCTGCCAGACTTGGAAACGCACACTAATCTTGCTGTACCCCTGCTTTTTAATAGTCAGTTCTGTATTTTGCATTCTGGAGAAAAGCACCAAAAATTGTGCTCTTCAGTTTAGGGGAATATTTACAAATATTGAACCCTTTTGGTTCCTGAACCAGTTCAGCAACAACAAGACCAACAGACAGAGGGAAATGGGGGCCAAAGCAGAGACAGTCTTCCAGTGTCTTTGAACGGTGTCTTTGCTTCCTTCTTTCCTTTGGCATAGAAGGCCCATCTCCCTGAGGAGCCTGTCGTGCAACTTCTTGCATGTCAAGCATGCATGGGGATTTTTCTCCATCTTATATGTAGTGGCACTTGTGTATGCTATAGATGGTTTGGGATGGGGTGGAGAGAAAGGCAGGTAGATTTAATGGAGGAGAATGTTATGATCTGACCTTTGATTTAGGGAAAGAAAGAAAGTTGCAAGGGACAGCAAGTAACAAGCTAACAATAACCCAAAAGAGAGGTAGCAAGGTCTGAACTAAATTTAAGAAAAGGAGGAAGATGACCTTTTAAGAGATTAAAACCAGAATGTATGAATTGAGCAGGTGTGAATTAAAGAGCAATGATGAGTTGCAGCTCGCTCAAACGTGAAAATAATCTAAACAAGTGTGGCAGTAAAGCATGGTGAAGCCCTTGATCAAGATCGGAAAGAGGAAAAACACGTGATAAGAGCATCTTAGAATTGATGAGATAAGGCAACATATAGGTTGTTCATCCATATGGTCATACAACTTTAAGCAGTTGCCTATTAAAGTCTGATTCTTGGGAAAGAACTTAAATATGAGTCGTATATTTGGAAATCATGAGAGTTGAAAAGGAGTCAATATAGAGTATAGAATTTTTTGTTAAAATATAGGGCCAAAGATAAGATCTTGGGAACTGCAGCAAATAGCTTCGAGCATAGGCAAAAGGGCCAGCTTTGGAATCCAAGTTCAGACTTTAGGAAATAATCGTATGCAGCTGTAACTTATGAAATCTTATTCTCTTTTTTTCCCCCCTCGCTTAATCCTCCTCAAAAAATATAAGCTTTATGAAGGCAGGGAGTTTTTGCCCACTTGTGTTCATTGATGCATTGTTGATGTATTTCCTCGGAGTTTGAAATGTAGTGGGTGTTTAATAAATGTCTATCAAATGGCTCTATAGTCAGTTATGCCCTGTTGATTCCTCCAGAACAACTCTCTCCTTATTTCGATGACATCCTTTCTGTCTTCACTGATATTTCTAACTTCAGGTTCTCATCATTTTTCATCTGGAGTATTACAGTAACCACTAGTCTGGAGTTGCTCTTCTACCTCATTTGTTTTATAAAGCATCTTCAATCCGAGTGCTTTTCTGTGGCTTACAAAGTTCCCCATGACCTGCTCCATGCCTACTTGCCATTTAATACCTTTCCAGTTTATGCTCTATGAATACAATATCTTATAATTTTCATAAACTCTCTACAATTTCATGTCATTTCAAACATGTTAACTATTTCCACTTACAGGAAATTCTGTTTTCCTTCTTCACCCAATGCTGTAACTCCTCAAAAGCAGGCACTGGGTCTTATCCATGTTTGCTGAACTGTAATGAAATCATGGTAGGATTAATCTTATTGAATACCATTTTGATCATGTTGCTTACTTGTCCTAAAAGCTTTAATGGCTCCCCATAATAGAGGAAAAAAAGTCAAACTTCTTAGCCTGGAAATTAAGACCTTTCACATGTAGGCTTCACGTAAATCTCCAACCATAATCAAAAACAAATTTAACTCTTTCTTATTCTCCAGGAAGTTTTGCAGATTTGGTGACCTTCACCTAAAATACACTAATTCAATATTTATGTATCCAAATGTCTTCCATCCTGCAAGGCCCAGATTAAATGCCAGCACCTCCATTAATTTTCTCTAATTCTTCTCAGCTAGCAGTAATTGTGCTTTCATCTGAACTCCCATAGCACTACATTATCAGTTATCTGCATCTCTTATGGTGCTCTTCTATTCTAATTTACATTAGAATGACATTTTATATGCATTTAATTTTTCCTACTGTACTCTAAGTTCCTCAAGGGCATGATCCAGGCACGGCCCACATTTGTCTCTTTCATAGTGGCTAGATTGGTCCTCATCCAAATTGGTACTTTTAGATACTTTTTAAGTGAAAGAGATACAAGAAGAAGGGAGGCATGAGCAGAGGATTTAAATACCAGAGGTTTCACAGAAGTAGATCAGAATACAGAAGCTACTACTGCTGGTAGTTGGGGAGGTACGTGACCACTTGAGACAATTTAGAGTGAAATTTGGGGACAGAAGTTGGATTGCAAACGTTAAAGGACATACCATGTGGCAGGCACTGTACTAATTGTGTTCTGTGTATTATTTAATTCAATCTTCATTAGGAAAAAAACCCTATAAAATAGAAACTCTTATTTTCCCAGTTTTTTAGTGGAGGAAACTGAGAAAAGCACGTTAAGTAACATACTTAAGTTCACACAGATGTTGCTGAATCATGATTTGAACTCAAGTAATCTGACAGCAGCGCCTGCATTCTTTTTTTTTTTTTTTTTGATTTCAGACACTTGTAAACATTCATATTCCTCACAGTTTTTTTGTTTGTTTGTTTTGTTTTTTAAAATTATTTATTTATTTATTTATGGCTGTGTTGGGTCTTCGTCTCTGTGCCAGGGCTTTCTCTAGTTGCGGCGAGCGGG
Organism: Balaenoptera musculus; assembly: GCF_009873245.2. Lineage (NCBI taxonomy): Eukaryota > Metazoa > Chordata > Mammalia > Artiodactyla > Balaenopteridae > Balaenoptera > Balaenoptera musculus. Next base: position 103,258,645 of record NC_045788.1, on the reverse strand, counting down.
GGCCACTCTTCATCGCGGTGCGCGGGCCTCTCACTATCGCGGCCTCTCTTGTTGCGGAGCACAGGCTCCAGACGCGCAGGCTCAGTAGTTGTGGCTCACGGGCCCAGCTGCTCCGCGGCATGTGGGGTCTTCCCAGACCAGGGCTCGAACCCGTGTCCCCTGCATTGGCAGGCAGATTCTCAACCACTGCGCCACCAGGAAAGCCCCGGTGCTTGCATTCTTAACCACCACTTTCCCCTCTACTGAAGCATGACATTGAAGGGAAGAAGAATATGGTTTAGCAATGTAATGGCAAGGTCAGCAGGGTTTTTGAGGATTCAAGTAATGGTAAGAAGGAATGGAGTCAATGGCAGGTATTAGTCATGAAAAGAAGTAGGAAAACCTGTTTCTCTCAACATGAGGAGGAAAGAAGGAAGAGATAGGTGAATCTAGAAAGTCACTTTGCCTGAAACAAGTCATGAACTGAATTGGATTGGGATTAAGAAGTTGCTAAATCACAGAGTAAAAATGTGATGTGTCCTTTCAAACTAATACCACTGTTGTTCATCTCCTTTGTGTATCTAGACAAAACCTCTGCAACTCACTAGTGGGTATAAAGTAAGAAATTAACAGAACTACCAAGGAATTAAGTAAGCCAGTATGGAAATTTTATTACATCTGCTCTTAAACTGTATGAAAATAAATGTTTCAAGGTAGTCAGTTTTCTGTAAAATCAGTTTTTGTGCAGGTACAGCTCTGTTTTGAAAAAAAATTCATGATAGTTGTTCACATATTTTGTTATTCCAGTGATTTTTTGTTGTTGTTACTTGTTTTTGGCTAATGATTTTAAGACATTGTGATCTGTACTACGGCCACAATTGTCATAGCCTCCTACTTATGCATATTTAAACAAAATTTCTTCTATCTGTTCTCATGTCTTTAAGTTTTCCTGGAAGATTAGCTTCCTTAATTATTTAACGAAGAGGACCTTAATTAACATTCTCTTCTTGTACTCAGTGTACTGGAATCTTATTTTCCTAGGCCCACTTCTACCTGCTAAACTGAGAAACAGTTCATAAGTTAAGAGGAAGTGTGGGCTGGTATCTTATCAAGGAGATGTGTGCAGTTTCCGTAAATACTGTCAGCCAGTATCTTCTCTAGTTCAGTAATCTACAGCTATGCAGTCTGACACATTCAGAATTTTTAGGGGAAATCTGTTGACGGGCAGAGTTTGTTCTAGTCTATGTTCTTGTATTTAGTTTATTGTAAAAAGCACAGTGATATGAAAGGAAAAAAAAAAGACAAGACTGAAATTGACAAGTAGCAAAATTTCAAGACTGGGAAAGAAATGTCTTTTGTGAAAACTTTTTATATCCTGGACAACCTTAATTACCTATGTTGAAGAGAAACAATGCTTAAATAATTCAGCGTTTGAAGGGTTACTAGAATGTGTCTGGTGGTGGGCTTTAGTATCACCTTCACTGTTTCTACAGCGCAGTTCTCTCTGATTCACTTTTAGCCCGGGAAGTTATCTAAAAGCTTTGTTCAATTCTAAAAATGTAAAACCATGATGGTGTGGAGAGATAGGAAAGAAAATGTTACCACAAGTTTCTGCATAATTAATAATCAATCTGTTCTGAAAGATTCAAATCAAATTAGGATTGACTTTTGCCCATCTTAAAACCAAAGATCTATCCATCTGAAGTTTTTGGATCAGTCAGCCCCAGCAGACTCTGCAAATAAGAAGACAGGGTGTGTCAACAGAAGTTCCTAAGACAGCTCATAACTTCACTAGTCATGACCTAGAACTTGAAGAGGCCTGATATACAAATTTGGTCCTGAATGGCTCTATACTATGAATGGAGCATGTTGACTTATTTCTGGCAGTCCCCCTGTCACCCCTCATGCTTAGGCTCAAGCTTCTGTATTCCAAGATATTTTTAAAAAAGAAAAAAAAAAAGCCCAAACCATACAACAGCTTTTATTCATATCTAACACAGACTTTTTATCTCTCTAATTGCAAAGAGCTGATCCATTGCCATATATGCCACTTCCAGGAATGCTCTTAACCACTTCATCAGACTTGCACTGTCTAGATGTTGGTTTTGATTGCCAACATACAAAAGAGAAGGAAAATCACAAAAATAGAAATTAACAAGTGTGCACAGTTCCAAAATTTGTTCTACAAATGTGCTTTAAATCAAATGAATCATCCTCTGGCACAAGCTATTCACTTTATAGTCATTCATTTGAAAGGCTTAGTCTCTGTCTCCTGAAGACTGTGGTTAACATTATTACTGATGAATGAGACAGTTACCTTAAATCATAAATAAAACAAATAGAATAATTTAACATTTGACTCTCAGAAGAAGGTATGCTATCTCACTTTGCACTGGCAATATATTTTAAAGAGAAGTATTCAGAAAATCAGTTTAAAACCACAAAAGGAATCAAGGAGTGTGTCTGCATAGAACTGCTGCAGGAAAAAAGTAATTTGATCCAACAAATGAATCTTGATTAAGAAATATGTGGTACTCCAAAATATTTTATCACTTTGCTTTTCTAGTCTTTTCAACTACATAAAAGTGGTTTCAGTTCTTATTCTTGTAACTTTCTAGTTGATTAAAGGTCTCTGGCACTAAATAGAATTTATGCTGAGGACTATTTTATTTATTCTTGAAATCAAACTTTTTAAATTAATGTCAAGTCTTTGTAAAGGTAAAGACTTACAAAGGTAAATAATATTAACCCTCTAAGAGATAAATTGGGGCTTTTCTTTTTTTCCATCTCATTTAATCTTTACTTTTAAAGAAATTTTGTAGCTTATTTATAACTTCTTCAAGACTATTTTTTAAATTGGCTCCTTAGGCAAGATAAAAACTTAACAAATGTGTGTAGTATTTTCTCCGTTGTATGTAGATATCTGTAGGTAAGCCTTGTATTTCTGCATCTCTGCCTACATCTGTCTACCTTACAAAACAAACTTTGGGAGTAGTAATTGTAAAATGGCACTGTTATTTCAGAATGTTCTTATAGCAGCAAGGTGGGAACTGAGGAAGTAAGAACAAAAAGATTTCTGTGTGAGCCCCCTTGTCCTCAATTCCTATGTGACAGGTGTCTCTTCTGGTGAAGTCTGCTAGACAGTGGGATACCCAGGACATCATCACTCTGCTATGAATGAGTCTCTCCCAGAGGGGACTTGCTTATCTGCCTCTTTCTCTGATTCCTACTGGACTCTAATTTTCACTCACCATGTGAATTGACAAGAAAGATTTATTCAGAGATATATTTTACCTCACTTTCAATCCGAGTACAGGCTTCTGTCTGTGGGCTTCTGTAACATGTTACCCCAACATAAAACTAAATTGAGTTCTGTAAGGCTTTGAGAGATGTAGGATGGAAAAGGTGTCACTACTTGGTTTTATTCATCCTGGGTTCAAGAATGTAACTCTAAGATGAGATAGTCATCCAGTGCAATTATTATGATATGTGTATTATATATAGTATTATATATAATAAATGTTAGTATCTATCAAGACAACAAAAAGATTTTTTAAAAATTAGTTTCCAAAATAAAAGGTAAAATATATACAGTTATACATACTATACACACACACACACACACACACACACATTTAGTTACATATAAGATGTTCAGCATGGTATTTTTCAGTTGCTTGGAAATTGGCAAATAAAATCACAAAATAGGACAAAAATTCATAATCAAATTCCACAATCAATACCACAATCAAAAAAGAACTGCAAACAGTTGGGGCCAGATTTCTCAAAGGTCTTTTAAATGGCTCAAAATGGGTCCCTGCAATGTTGAGACCTACAGAGTCCTCTGAAAAAGTCACGAGTGCCTGTAGGAAGCCAGCACACAATTCCAATGTCTGGTATCAGCCAAGCAAACAGTGACTCAATAAATACAGTGCAATTGTGTGCACAGTAAGTATAAACTTTTTCATTTTTCCACAGTCTCTACACAGTGCCCCCAACATCAGAAGAGAGAAAGAAGGAATAAAAGTGCAAAGTTTTTTCTCTCTCACCCAGGATATTGATGTTTTATAATGGTATACACTGGGCATTAATAACTGAAAGTTAACAGGAAGCTATGAGATATTCTAGCAATGTTATCAAAGAACAGGAAATCAAGTTTCAGCAGATCAGAGGAGCTCTGTTCTCTGTATTCCATTTAAAAAAATGTCAAGGGTCTGGTGCGCATTGTGATGCCTACTTCCTGTTTGAGGGTCCATTGTCATGATATGTCTTGGTATTTGCCTACGAATATCCAAGAATGGCTAAATAACAAAGCACCTCTGCTTTTCTAACTTGGGAATGCTGTATTCTGAGCATAGAAGGACAGGATTAAAAAAAAACAAACAAAAACACCACAAGACAAAAAAACAAAATCTAACCATTTGGTCCAAAAGAGTCACCTCTGCCTAGAGTAGATAGAAAAGTAGAGGTCTAATTGAACAAAAATGATGCCACTAAAGTTCTATGTAACACCACAAACCATCTTTTTATCCCACTGTAGCAACTGTAGTCCTCTTACTCAAGTAATTTCGAATATCTGTGTTATAACTTCCAACTCTCAGGAGTGAGTTTGAGGCATTGATGGTGCTGGGGTAGTAGTGTGTGTATGTGTGTGTGTATGTTAGCTCTGGGTAACCGCACTTGTTATATCTGTTTGTGTGTCTGTGTTTGGTTTCCCTAAACAAAGACCCAATGGATATGGAGACTTTCTAATGACAGTATTTGCTATTAACTAGAATAGAAACAAACTGTGTAAATGTCTTGAAAATCTAAATAGAGTTCAAGATGGTCTCAGCTCTCATCAATATTCTGAGTATCTTCAGAGACTCGAGGTGTCTTAGTTTGTCTTCTTCTAGAAGCCTTAGTTTGGCTTCTTCTACAGGTAGGGGAGTATGAAAATAAAACAGGGAAAGGAAGGCAACCGATGAAGGGTCAGGTATTGGTCAAGTTACCCTGTGGAAGACTGGAATTTAATTCTGCTGCTGAACAGTGAGAGTCAGTGTAGAACATTTGCTTCAGAGTTATCCCATTCAACAGAAGATGAGGCATCTAGGTATAAATATCCAAGCTTTATCTGTTCTTGACTGAGGCTGTCCCAAGGATGAGAACTAATTGAAGGAGTATTCATTCTTAGAACTTCCAGCCTGAAGTGCTTGGGCAGAGCTGACTCCAATGGCCAAAGAAAGCCCTCAGTCAAATGGAGTGAAATGCTGGCAGCTTGAAATAGGAAAGTTACCCTACAGTAGTAAATTCCAAAGGGATATACTGTTGGGACACCAAGAAAATATGCTCATTAGGTATGCTGAATGGTTTGGAGTACTTCATATCAGCTAGTCTTTAACTGAGATGATAGGTTCCATATGCATATAGGGAAGCAGAAGGTATCAGATAGTAATTTGTAAAGAAACCCAATTCTAGTGATGAGAATGTTTTCCATCTCCATAAAGGTGTCTCCATATCCGCCTTTTATATTGCTTTAACCGTTGTATACTGCTTTAACCATTCCACCATACCTGACAGGTGATAGACACACAGCCTCTCTGGAATTAAATGATTTTTACTAAAGAATTAATCAAATATATGCAAAAAGGAACATGTAAAATAGTATTTATTACATTATTAATTTAGGAAGGACCTTAGAACCATGATAAGGAGAGCTGTAAGACTAACTAGGATTGTTGCTTTATTAAATGATATATAAAATTCTGCTGCCTCAAGTGTCTTTCTAGAGGAACGACTTGAATATTTCTTTAGTCTTATTCCAGTAGGGTAGTAGGAAAGGGAAAGAGTACGGGATTAAATACTAGTCACTACTTTTTTTTTTAAATGTACTTTTATAGAAGATAAATTTTATCTTCTATAAAATTTAAATAGAAATTATCTCATTGCTTATATTACGAAGTGTAACTGGAAAGTATGAATGGAAAAATTGAAATGAGAGAAGTTTGTGAAAATGAATGTGAGTACCACAATTTGCTAATGTTGTTTTAGTTGAGTGTCTTAATATTTTTAATTCTAGGTTTCCTTTGTTTTTTGAAATCAGAAAAATTCCCATCTTTTAAGATTGCCGTTAGAATTAAATAAAATAATGTGTGAATCTAATATATAAAAGGATCAGTAATTGAGCTTTACATAGGGTACGGGTACATGTATATACACATATATATGATAGTAGATATATTATATACTGAGTGTGCATATAAATAAGTCTTTTTGTGTTGGATTTTTAAAACTAGTACATTCAGGTTTTACATTTCATCAGTTTTCTTCCTTTCAATGTCAACTATGGGTATATAGTTTTCTCACTGGTGTTGGATCTGATGATTCATATGATTTAAATAATTTGTGTTCAAATTTCATAAAATATTTGTATCCATCAGTTTTTGGTGGTTTTACGTTCATACTTAATAATACAAACATAGTCTCCTCTATATTGCATGTTTTCCGCTGATATTTGGGTTAAAATGTGTTGCTTTAAGATTTCAAAGTTACCAATAAAGTTGACATTAAGTATTCAGTTCCCAGTTTTTGCAGCAGCCACTCTTGGGATAGTTTGTCATCAGTGTGATTCGTCATTTCCTTACATGAACATTGCTAGTTAGCAATTTGTATTCCATAGAGCCTTTTAATTTGTCTTCAGAAAAATGACTTTGAACATGTTATTTTGTTAAATTATAGATGTTAACTGAATAAATTCTTTGGTTGCATGTTTTCTTTCTACAGTCACTTGATTGTTTCCTGTAAAACCCTGTTGACTTTTCATGGAATGTGTTGGAAAATTTTTCTCACAATTTTCCTTCTGTGTCTGTCTTTCTGGTAGTCACTTCCCTTATTACAAGCTTAATTGTTATGGATTTTGCAATAAGGACATGCTCATTTTTTTGTTGTTCAAAACTTGTTTTACTTGGGTTTGATTTTTTTTTTCTTATCTGATTTCAGGATCCACCATTTCACAAGAAAGCTAGTGGTAAATTACCTAAAGCACTTCCCAAACTATGGCTGTACATTTAAAAACAATATGAATGAAGAGAACACAAACATTTTATTATGTGTAATTGCCTATGCACTGGATGCTTTATATTGAACACAAATGTTAATGGAATATTCATTCCACATGTACCTATTTGCAAATTCTATACATTGTTTAGAACCCAGCGTCTGGTCTTAGAGGATTCTTATTTCAGGATCCCTTTTCAGAGGATTAAACCAAGCCAATAGAGCCCAAAATCAGTTTGACAGTCAGTTATTTCTAAGGTTAACAAAGAGTAAAAGTACCATACTTTAGCCATTCAGGAAAGCAAGATGTGTACATAGATCCATAAACGCATATATGAAAACAAACTGTGAGCCCCCCTAGGATGTAACAGGGGTAGGAAAACTCAGTCGTGTTTGGAGAATGGACTGCCAGATTTCGCAACCTCAAGTTTGCTTTGCCTCTAGCATTTTTCCCTCATTTTTTTTTCTAGCTAGGTGCATTTTGAAGTAAATTTAACGTGAAAAGCATGTTTCTAAAGCTAAACCACAGACTGTGCAATGTGAATAATAATGATCCTTGGCTTATTGTTTTTCTATGGACAGACCAGGCCAGTTATCCTGTCTGTATATTCAGGTTCATACAGGTTTTCTTTTTCAACAAAAAAGTCTGAAAATTAGATAAAATATATGGAGCACAGTAAAAAAAAATGTTCAAAATCATTCAAAGCCATACAATTAATTTAACCACCTCTCAATTCTGGTAAATAATGTATACATTTTACTTCAGGTTATTATTTTTTTTTTTGTATAACTTTATTGAGGTATATATTACATTTCATGAAATCCACCCACTTCAAATATACAATTCAATAATCTTCAGTAATTTTACTGACTGATGCAACTGTCACCATAAATCAATTTTAGAATATTTTTATTCCCTCCAAAAAGTAATGATGATGAACTCATCACTGCATTTTTAACTCAGTTTTAAAATATAATTCTAATTTGAGTCTTTACATTGAATTTTTTTTTTTTCATAAATAAAACTCAACACAAAGTGACTTAAGTTCAGTTCACAAGCTTGGGAATGAATGTTTAGAATTTTTCCACACCTCAGTTAAAATGAAATGTCTCTCCTCTAAAATCTGAAGTTTTTGCAGCATTGTCTGAGAACTGTTCTGTGTAGACTAAAGACAATTTTTGTCAGCTATTGGGAATTAGAAATGCAGGAACCTAAATATAAACATTGAAATGAAAGCCAAACTCTTAAAAGAAACAAGTATTACTATATTTGTATCTGCATAATTTCTTTTTTGCTTTTTTTAAGCAATCCAAAAATGGAACAACTTAAGGCTATTTTTTCTAATGTGCTAAAATTTTTATGGGGCATGTAAAAATTAATCTGTTCCAGCTCTCAAAATTCTAAGGTCAATTTTGTGAAGTTTGCATAATTGTAAAACTATGTATTGATGCATTTTCCTTATTTGGATGGACTTGAGAATTAGCATTACTCCAAAATTCATGGCTAGCTAAAAAGGTATTTGACAAAAATTCTTTAGATAAATTAATCCTGTGCCTGGAACTAAAGAGGTCAGGCCACAGGCATCATGGAAATTAAACAGCAGGTAATCTGCCTCTGCAATTTCCTCTTTGTTTTCTGCTTACAGTTTTAAAAATCTCTGTTTGTGGGGAATGAAATATTATTTAGGGCAACTAAATGTTTGTATTTCTTAATCAAGTGATAGGGGACAAAGAATGAGGGAATTTGCTTGGGAAGTGTCTTAGTAAGTGCAAGCATGGGCAATGCAAATTTTACAGCCAAAAGAGAAATTTTGCAGGCGTAATTGCTTTTGGAGACCCTGTAAGTCTCTGTTGATGTACATTTTGTTTATATAAATATGCAAAACACTCAAATTGGCATGTTCCCCACCTGCATCTTACAGACAGCTAGACTACAAAAATTAATAAACACAGCCTCTTTTTAGTAATTAATTAGTTAAATTTTAATTGATCAGGGGTTTGGGATGATGTAGAAGTGAATATTAGGATTCATGTAATAGTTAAGTGTATTTATTTATTTATAAATTTATTTATTTATTTTTGGTTGTGTTGGGTCTTCGTTGCTGCGCGGGCTTTCTCTAGTTGCAGTGAGTGGGGGCTACTCTTCGTTGCGGTGCACGGGCTTCTCATTGTCGTGGCTTCTTTTGTTGCGGAGCACGGGCTCTAGGCGTGCAGGCTTCAGTAGTTGTGGCACATAGGCTCAGTAGTTGTGGCTCGCGGGCTCTAGAGCGCAGGCTCAGTAGTTGTGGTGCACAGGCTTAGTTGCTCTGCAGCATGTGGGATCTTCCTGGGCCAGGGCTCGAACCCATGTCCCTTGCATTGGCAGGCAGATTCTTAACCACTGTGCCACCAGGGAAGCCCCTAGTTAAGTGTATTTAGCCTTTTCCTATTACTTAAATTTTTTTCAGGTGACTTCTTTTGAATTAACAAATAAAGACTATTATGTTAAGAGTGTATCTATATTATAAATAAGTTCCTAGCATAAAAGCAACATGGAAGTAGGGCTACTCAGAAAGATGATTTTATTGTCATCAAAACATTTTACGTTCTATATAATGACCCGTCAAAATGTTCTCTTTTCTGGAATACTCCCTTTTCCCATTTTTTTCAAGCCAATGAGAATTTCTGTATGTAAGTAAATTGGATAGCTCTGAGTTAATTCGAAAATCTGATTTCCAAATGTTTGACCAGACTTTGCAGATTTCCTGTTATGGGAGGTTTGGGCTTTTACTTCCCTAAAGGAAGGAATCAACCTACATGATTTCTAAAAAGGACCTCCCTCCCTGCTTCAGTTAGTCTCTGTTGCACTCAAGGTAGAATTGCTAGGCATACACAAGCCATATAGGCCAGGCCTATACAAGCCATATGCTAAGCAGAATTTCTCAACATTTTTTTCTGCTTCCACACACAGGATCAATACTATTTAGATGCAACAAATACTTCTATGGTGTACATTTATGGGGGGATAATGCATTATAAAAATTCATGATTCATACAACAGTGAAGAGTAAAGTAATGGTTGCTCACTCATGGATGTGATACTTATAAGGACAATTGTCATTCCTTCAGGAATAAATCAATTTCTCACTCAACCAAGAACATATATAAGTGAGACTGAAGTTATTGTAGGACTGGACTTGATTTTATACAAAGGCATGCATGCATAAATCTGTGTGTGTGTGTGTATGTGTTTCAAATTTCAGTACCTCAGTTAAAGTTAGCTATTTATTATCTGTGACACAAACCCCAACTAATCCTACTACAAGAGTGTTTATATGTGATGCCTTAAAGAATTCTGGACTGACATACTGTGATATCATTTTCTCTGTCTTCTTTTCTTTTCTTACTTATAAAAATGAAAGGATCCAGCAAAGAATGAACAAAATTATTTACCTTGGGCCTCAATGATACCAACTAGGAGCAGGTCCAGATAAGGATGTCAGCTTAGGATTTAGTGTCTAGTATCTAACTAACAACAAAGTTTGACTAAAATCATGGGTTTAATGAGCAGAGATACTGGTGTCCAACAGGTAGAAAGCCTATAATTGCAGAAGTACCTCTCCCTTAAATAGCATAATAGGTTAAAAATGTGTTTTATCAAAGCTTCTACAGGTAGATTTTAAACCTGAGTGTTGGTTAAACATCAAAGACAGTGCATCATAGCAGTTTCTGGGTTTGAATAAAGTAAGAAAAAAATAATTACTGCAAGACTGTGTGCATACCAGGTATTTCCTTAGATACCTCATTAGCTGTCTGTCAAGAAGAGGTCTTTTATTTGTTTGAAAAAACATCTAGATGCTATTCCACTACAGTGATTATTTTAAAATGTAATTTTTATTATTATTCAGGTATGGTAAGGCCAGAAGATTAAGGAAATAATTGCTATTGAAAAGGTAGTCTGTTATTTACAGTCCCCAAGAGGAAGGGGCATGTCATACCTTGGAGAACCACACAGAGAAGCACCAGGGTCAATCAGGAGGTAGAGGAAGCAAGGAAAAAGCATGGGCAAGAGGCTTTACTGTGGTTTTGTAAGAAAGGCAAGGCAAGGCAAGGGGAGATAAGGTAAGTATACTTAGGATTGGCTAGTTTGAATAATTTCAGCAGTAGACTGTGAGGTATAAGGACTTTCTCTAGTTGTCTGGTACCTGGTTTTAGGATGATTGGGGCAGAGGAATATTTCCTGGTAGAGCATAAGAGCCAGATGGAGAAGGTAATGTGTTGATTAGTTTGCAGTATGAGAGGCACACTCTTGGGCCAGTCTTTGCCATTTCTAGGAACTGGCTGACCCTGGGAGAGGCAACCTATACCTGGTCAGCAAGGCTCCAGATGCCAGAGCATCAAGAATACAGAAAATAAGAAAATATAGTTAATAGTGTGACATATCAATATTAAGATCTAATTATGCAAATCATATATTTTACTTCTTTTTAAATTGAGGTGACATTTATATATAGTGAATTGTCTTAACTGTAAGGAAAATTAAATGACTTTTTTTTTAAAAAATTTATTTATTTATTTATTTATGGCTGTGTTGGGTCTTCGTTTCTGTACGAGAGCTTTCTCTAGTTGCGGCAAGCGGGGGCCGCTCTTCATCGCGGTGCGCGGGCCTCTCTCTATCGTGGCCTCTCTTGTTGCAGAGCACAGGCTCCAGACACGCAGGCTCAGTAGTTGTGGCTCACGGGCCTAGTTGCTCCGCGGCATGTGGGATCTTCCCAGACCAGGGCTCGAACCCGTGTCCCCTGCATTAGCAGGCAGATTCTCAACCACTGCGCCACCAGGGAAGCCCTAAATGACTTTTAATAAACACATCTACCCCTGTGAAAATACAGTATATTTCTATCAGTGTCCCCTTTCCTTTTATAGTTATAATTTGTGAATAAAAGTTTAATTTACTTAAGACCAGTATATATTTTGTCTATTTTCTAAATATAACGTACATAATATATTGTAAATTTTTCCTCCTTTCTGTTCTGCTTGAACACATGAACCAAACAACCCAAGACCCAAGAGGGTAGTCTTTCAGACTAGTTTTCTTGCCATTATCTCTAAAGCAGAAGCTGGGTCAATGGCTCTTTTGCTCCAAAGGTGCGTTAAAGTTGTATAAAGTTGTAAGTTATATAAAGTTGTAAAGTCCACTGCTGCACATAATTAGAAGGCAGCAGGCTGCTTGTCAGAAGCTCCACAGAGAATACCACCAGAGTCCAGATTTAGTCCCTTCTGTCCTGTGCTGGAATGTGGCCACTCTACTCCAGAAGGACTCTTGAGTCAGAACAGACATACTACCTCAGCAATCCTTTGAAACAACAAACAAAACCTCACACTGTGGTTAACCTAGTTCTTGTCTGAAGCTTCTCTTCATTCATCTGTCTTGATCTTGTACCATCACCCTTTCCCCACCACATCTCTATTATCTATATTCAACAAGCGGCTCCTCTCAGTCTTTGGAGACATCTATACTAAAATAAATTTGTCCTGTACTAAATGTTGTATATCATTTGATTTGCCCAAGATTTCATATTTAGTATTTAAACTTTGATTATTAACTTCGGTTTTGAAGTTTCTACTCTATTGTCCTTTATTTGTGGAAGCTGCTGAATTAAGACAACAAGCTTACATCCTACATTGGTTAGGAACTTGAGATATTAAATCCTATCCAAGCAGATTTTCTAAATAGAATAACTAGGAAGCTATCCAAGAAGAACTTTGAAAAATTCAGGATGAAGACATATTGGCTATTCCCAAAGCCAAGTTGTATCTCCTGGAAATTTTAAGATATTTAGAAATCTTATGAAGTGAGGAATTTCTCAGACAACTTTTGGGTCTCTGGGAGGGAAGATTCTATCCTTTCCATGTATATTATCTCTGGAATGCATTTTTCTAAATTTAGGCTCAGGCCTTAGAAGTGTGGATTTTCAGAAATAATGTAAAGAATATTGCATATTTTAAAATAATGCATGCAGAGCTAAATGTCTATCTGTCTAGGAATTTTGAGAGTACTTTATGCTTCATGTGTAATCGATGAAGGAAAAGAATGCCCTAGATGTAATTTAATTTTAGTTGTCTCGTGTTAAAAGACAGCTAGACCCTCCAGCAGCATCCTATTATCTGTGTAAATAGAGAACATTAGGCTAAACACACACACACACACACACACACACACACATTTAGATGAATAACCACCTGCCATTTTCATTGCATTGTACATGCATGAAGTCCTTAATTAGGGCTCACTGGACTCGGAGACTACAGGCATGTTGAGAGTACTCATGGCTCTTCGAAGGACTTAAAGAGAAGAATATTGTAGAATATCTCAGCAAATCCAAGGAACATTATTTTTTTTTCTAAAATGTACTGATGCTATAAATGTATATAATGTCTCCAGGAATCTCAATATTTTATGACAGGTTTGCTGGTATGCTGTATTTTTCAAAGACACCTAGTTTTAAAAGAAATCTTTATTTGCTCTACTTTCTGTTATTTCCTACCTACAAGTTTTTTTATTTTAGACTTAACTCTTAGTGGATAATAAAACCCTTAAAAATAGCTATGTGTCAATATTAACCTCTTTCACAGTGAAGAATTATATCTAGAAACCTATGATTACCCCCCATAGATTTTCAAAGCCATATTACATATGGAGATTATAGAAAACATATATACTGGTCTCTGCCTCCTGGTCCTGGCACAGAGCTACTAAAACTCACAATTTCCTAAGCTATAAGAGTACTAGGAACATCTGTTGTCCTTTTGTCTTCTACCCCAGTTCCTAACACCACACACCTGAAGCTCTTGTATTCTTGGGTGATAGGAGTGTCTTTGCTCTAATGAGGTGACCTCTGGGTGGGCTCCTGAATGGCTTCTGGAGGAGGACTGCTCACCAGAAAGACCAAGCCTTTATTAGAAGCCTGGAATTTTCAGCCCACCCCATTCCCTTGTTAGGGGGAAGGGCTGAAAATGGAGTTAATGACCTATCATGCCTACGTGATGAAGCTTCCATAAAATCCAATGGTATGGGGTTAGGACATCTTCCAGGTCAGTGAACACACCACAGCTCCACAGAGACAGAAGCTCCTGAACTTAGCCTCGCAGACCTTGCCCTATGTCTCTTCATCTGGCTGTTCTTCTGTATCCTTTATCATATTCTTTAATAAACTGGTAAACGTGTTTCCCTGAGTTCTGTGGCCACTCTAGCAAATTAATTGAACCAGAGCAGAGGGTTATGGGAACCTCCAATTTGTAGCCAGGTCACACAGAAATTGTGGGTAACCTGGGAAGCTTCTAATCGTGATTAGCATCTGAGGTGAGGGGCAGTGTTGTGAGATTCAGCCTTTAACGTGTGGAATATGACACTGTTTGCAAGTAGATAGTGTCAAAATTGAGTTAAATTGTAGGAAACGAAATCAGAATTGATTAGTGTGGGGAAACCTACACATCTGCTGACCAGAAGTGTCATAAGTATGGTAGTAGTGTGAGAGTAAAGGAGAGGAAGAACTAGATTTTTTTAAAACAACGTATTGAAGATTGATCCGATTGTAGAGATACTGAATGATTTTAAAAGAAGGAGAACTTAATGTTAAAGATCAATTGAAAATGAAAAACAGCATCTGTTTTGATGAATTCATGCAATAAACATCTATGAAATGAACCCTTCTATTACTACTGTTTTCTTTCTCTTTTATGCTCCATGCTGAGATGGGAATGAGATTATATATTTTAACTGCATTCTCCACTCTTTAAAACTACTCTGGGGTATTCAAATTTTATAATGAAAATTTTAAAGATTTTAGAAATTTAGAACAAGAAGCCTAAAATTTTGACCAGAATTTTCTCCTCTGGAGAGATCTTGCTCAAAATTACTTTCAATGTATACGTTTTAGAATGTTTTTTCTCCCAGCACTATTGATTCAGTTTAGAAAATTATTTTTTCTCTTTACTATACAAAATAAATGATATAATTTTACAGAAAAAGGTATCTCTGTTTTAACATCTTTAATTTTCATGTTTGTTTGAATTTTATTATTTTAATAATAAATCAGGAGCTAAATAGGATTATCTTTCAAAGGAACTAGTCACAAAATATATTGTACATCTTTTTGCAAAGCTAACCAAACTGAATAACGAGATTTATGTACAGTTGGTGTGATGCTAGGCACTAAAGACTCTGAGGAACTTACAGTCTAATGGGAAGACACACTAGTAAGCAGATGGTATAATTGCAACACCATGGGATGGGCTAAATAATAAGAGAATGAACAACTATACTATATATCAGAACAGAGGAAGGAGCTGATTAACTATTGCCTAAGGGACTCAAAAAAAGCTGTATATTAGCAATGCCTTTCTAAGGATAATGAGTAGAAGAGATTTTTCCAGTGGAAAAGGGAAGAGATTGAGTGTTCCAGACAGGGAATATATTGCAAGTACAATTGTAGGCAGTGGCCTAAGGAATTGTCTTTAGAATTTTAGTTTGAAAGGTGAGCAATAAATGATAAATCTGGTATGTATGTTACAGTCTAATGAGGAATCTTAAATAATAATGTAATGAATTTCAAATTACATATCCTATTGTAGTCCAGAATTTCCCAAATGTGTGATCTTAAGAGGTTTCTGACATCAAATTCTTCAAAATATAGATTGCTAGACCTTTTCTTTGAAACTTATTTTTTAGTTAACAAGTTTAGGAAAACTGATTTGAAATTATGAGGTTTTGAAGGAGAAGACAGTTAATGTTTCCTTTGCTTTATAAAATGATAAATAATCAAAAATGTGTGGAAAATTGAAGGAAGTTCTGGAAAGATTGAGATGAGAGGCACAGAATCCAATGCACGTGAAACATGGCAATGGCTTGAACTGAAGCAGGGTTGGAAAAACTATAACTGGGTAGAAAGAAAATTCATCGACTTTCAGATGCTGAAGCTGATTGGCATGCAGTGTTATTGGTGAGGGAGAATATATAAAGAAGTATAACTCTGAAATTCAAACTGGTAGGCTGTAAAAATGGTGAGTCCTGGGACCAAAACAAGAAATTCCGAAGAACAAGTTTGGGAAATCAGGATAGGGGTGGTAAGATGGAGAACATTAAGCTATGAATGATTATGCTCATTCAAACTTGAGAGTGTTTCTGGACCTTATAGAAAAGTCCACTTCTGAAAAAAAACTAAGAAGGAAATGTTCTTAAGTGGGCATTGTAATGAATGGTACAAAAAAATAAGAGAGGCATGCTTTTAAAGGCATGCCTGATTCAAAGGAAAAATCTTTCAACCATTTACTCGATGATATTTTCCCACGGAGATAATTTTTAAAAGCTTTGGCTCCCTTAGAAAAAGAAATACTGAGCCTTTTTTCTTATTACTTTAACTTGTCCAATCTCTAAACCACAGAGATACCTCAGAGGTTCATTAGAAATTCCCAAACCCAGAAAGAGGAAAGTCCCAATAAAAACAAACGAACCAAACCAGATCCTTAGAGTTGAATTTTGAAGTTTTGACTTCCTGATTCTAAGGATGGGTCATATTTTAGTTACAGAATAATGGTAAATGCCGCTTAAAAACACCATAGTTAAAATAATAAATCCTTTCCACGTCTGACAGTAGATTTGGATGCACAAGTATTGTGTAATTCAAATACAAATTGTGAACTACACAAGACCCATCTCTAACCAGATCTCTTTACATAGAAACCTTTCTTAGCCTAACATCTTTGCTTGCCCATTGTAATTTGCTTTTCTATTATTACATTAGATGCAATCAATGGCTCAGGCTAGGTTGACATTGAGAGAAAATCTTACTCTTCCTCTGTAAATAAATAACTGGGGTTCAATTATGAATTATTAAGGGTTATACTTCTCTGTCTATCTTCTGGACTAGTCATGCATGTCTCTGATTCAAGAAACTGCCATTACAGTGGCCTGGAAATAGGGAAGAAAATACTCAGGGAATAATTCAACCCTTGGTTCCCAGAAAGGTATGTCTCCTTAGAACAGAAATTGAAAAGCATTTTGATACCAGCTTTCAAAAAACACATATTACTAGATAACATGGGGTGAAATATCTGTCAAGTCCTATGTCGTGACCTAAGAAAAATTTTAAAGAATGAATTGAGAGAGCCATGAGCAAGTTCACTGTGACACCACAAGTTAAGAAATTTTTCAGTATTCAGAGTGTTCCGAATTTTTCAGTGGTGTGGAGAAAGTTCAGAAAAACTTCATGGAGGGTGATTAACTGTATGATTTATGGGCTTCTTGGTCCTTCCCAACCTTCACTGTTTTTCTCTTGTATTTGTATTCTTTTAAGAAATATTTTAGTTAAAAATAAAATTTAACTTTACCAAGTATATCATATCTCCTTTCTTTATTTTGCAAAGAGCACGTATATCCAATTATACTCAGAATAGCAAAAGCTAAGGATCAAATATTTGCTCCCTCTCAAATACCAACACAACAAAAATGTATGTTACACACCCAGACATTACTTTAGAGTTATTAACTTACTAAAAATTATTATCTTCCTACTGTTTTAATTTTTCTTCTTACCAGTTTCTTCATTTTTTTTTCCCCTAAAAAATTATTCATTCACTAAACTGTGTAAATTCCTGGACCTGTTTCATAGCAACCTACTTAGTCATCAACTTCTTCCTGTTAATAAGAGAATCATTGTAATAATATATAATTTGAGGTATATAAAAGTCACCAGACTAAATCTCTTAATCCTGGGCTGTTGAAGTGTTCATCAGTAATCGCTATTTTAGCTTATACACCAGCATTTTGCCAGGGAAAACCTATGCTTCCTCTGCCTCAGTAACTTTTCACTCTCCTTCCAAGCATTTCTCTAATTTTAGAATTTTTTTTTCATTCTGTACAACTATTACCCACCACTCCTTCAAATTACAAATTTAAAAAAACAGAGAAATGAGAATAAAATAAATCAAATGTATGATATACATTGCATCATTGATATACATTGTATCACGTTCTTTTATACAGAAAAATAAGAATTTCTATGAATTTTGAAAATTACTTTGAACACATCACTCTTTGATACCTAAAAACCAACCAAAAAAAAATAATCACTGTTTTCTCATCAATGTTACAAATTGTATTACAACACATGAGCAAGTATGGATAAATTATACTTCAAGACATGAATTAAGAAGTGTTCTAGAAAACATTTTAGAAAGCGTGGATACCGTGGAATGCCCATGGAATTTTTCTCTTGCTACATGTGTTTAATTATGTCTTAAAATTATTTATTAGGGGAGAGAAAAACAATTTCTGTTAATTATTTATTAATATTGAAATATTGATGATCATTACCTAAATGTAACAGGATTTCAGCTGGTGCACTGGGTTGAAACTGCTGAAATGCAGCCAGTACAAAGGGTGTGTATTAAAAGAGCAGAACAAATGACTTAACAGGGGCCTAAAAGCAGCAATCCGAAAAGGTTCATTTAACTTAGAGGTGGCACAAGCGTCAAGCAATTGCCTCTACTTAAGTAAGTGTGGAATTACAAAAGGCTATTTATTACAGTCCAACAGGGCACTGCAGCTTGCTCAAAGACCTTTGAAGAATTTCAACAGTTATAAAGTCTTGCTCAGTGCAGAAGCAATAAAATTTAAGCAGCTCCCCAAAAGAGCCTGGAAAGCTTTCATTAAAAAGTTAATACGATCTTCTTCACAACTGTTCTTGGAAATGAATTATTTTCTCTCTCCTCTTTTCTAAGGAGAGATGCTATACCCGGTAATTTTCAAACCTTCTTGAAAATGTATTTTAACTGTTAAGAAAAAGAAACCAGGTTCATGGTGATATGAAATGAAGTAGGGAGGGTCTCCATGGGTTTACTAGGGAAGTGTTCCAACATTCAGCTTCTTTGAAATGCTCTGTAAGCACACATTAGAAGTTATTCTATTAATAGATTTACTTCAGGAGGAAAGTTGGTAGAATTTCTCTATTATTTTTGTACAAAAAGCAAAATTTCGTTCCAAGGACATTGGGGCTGAAATTATTCTATTAACGATTAAATAATAAATTGATTTTTCTAAGTATTAGAGTAAGTAAAAAGAAATTAATTCTTAAAAATTTAATGTACCTGTTATTTATTTCTAACTCAGTGATGTGTTTATAAACTTCAAATATGTTTATAAAATTTCAACTAAATATAACCAAAATAACTTATCCTTTGCTTAGAATCAATTTCAGAGCAGCAAACTGCCTCGGGGTGAGAGCTGGGGGTGTTGTGAAACCAGTTTGAGAAATAAAACAATAATATTGAATAGACAGAAAGTGAACATAAAAGGTAAATGACATCAAGTTACATGAAAGAATGTTAATTGTTAATGGGAGCAAGATGTGAATAAGAAAATGATTTTACTTTTCCATCAGAAAATCAACACCTACATTTTCCTTTGGAAAACGATTAAGTAATCATCCCCTGGCCATTAAAATAATGAGACTTTAATTAGAAAAGTTCCTAAGAAGATCTTACAAATAATAGAAATAGGTGGATGGAAAATGTACTGCAATAGATCTTTCGTTTAGGTTTATACTTTCTAAAAAAGTGTCACAAGGCAAGTTTAATGAAAGCTCTATTTTTAAGTGAAGAATAAAAATGAAACGCATTTATAGACAGGAACAATTTAGGTGAGAGGTTGGATGCAAAAGTCATCAAGTAATAATCATAGAAACATCAAATCAACATATAGGGAACATTTATTGCTAGCTGTTGTAGGGAATACAGATATACTGGGTTCTAATAGTCCTTGATTTGAGAAAAATCTATAAAAAATATGTCCTTTAGCAATGAAAACAATTCAGCAGTTGATGTGCCTGAGAATTCTAGATTTTTGTTTGTTTCATGTTTGTAATTTATTTTGCTGCATTCCATTATGGCAGAATGCCACCGAACCCCACAGTGAGATATTTTGGTTGGCCATTGTAGTAAGATGGAGATTTGAAACCAAGGGTAGGACTTCCCTGGTGGCACAGTGGTTAAGAATCCGCCTGCCAATGCAGGGGACACGGGTTCAATCCCTGGTCCGGGAAGATCCCACATGCCGCGGAGCAACTAAGCCCGTGCACCATAGCTACAGAGCGTGTACTCTAGAGCCCGCGAGCCACAGCTACTGAGCCCGCATGCCACAACTACTGAAGCCCGCACGCCTAGATCCTGTGCTCTGCAACAAGAGAAGCCACTGCAATGAGAAGCCCACGCACCACAACGAAGAGTAGCCCCCCCTCACCACAACTAGGGAAAGCCTACGCGCAGCAACAAAGACCCAATACAGCCAAAAATAAATAAATAAATTTATTAAAAAAAAAATAAATAAACCAAAGGTACTTTGATGGACAGTATGCATTTTTCTTTTTAATGGAAGGATTTGAAGTATATCTCTTAAAACATATTTAATCTTCCATTAGAAAAAATGGTGACCCTATGATATGTGATCCAAACAGATTGTTTTTTATTCATATTCTATACTTTTGATAATGCATAGAAAAACATAGCAAATATAGAGTCATCACCCAATAAGATACCTCAAAATGTATCTATACAGTTGTGACACAAAGAGCACTCATTTCCTCAGTACTTCTTACTAAATATATATTTTTTTAAGAAATGAAAATGTAAAAGCAGAGATGTTTTTTTCCTGATATATATTTTTATTCATGAGAGATTTTTGTCAGAAGTCAAGATCTACTATACTATGTCCTAAATCCTACCTATTTTACAATACACTGAATATTATTATTACCTATGGATACCATGGGACTCCTTGTGCGTAATGGATTCTGGTCCTCTTACAGAGTTGCATATGAAAATGTTATCAGTGAGCTGCAGAATCTGGTATTCATAACTTTGCAACGTTATAACAAATAGGTAGTCCTGATGTTTTGTTCTTTTTTTAATATATCACATATATTTCATTACTTACTTTATAGTAGCAGATTGAAAGCATATGCTCACTTGCCACTAATCCACCAGCAGCTGAAAATCTCAGCTCATTTTCCATAGGCCTGTATGTACCAGGGCTATAATCCAGCTTCTGAGGCTTGATATGAGGCCAGATTAATACTCAAGAGCCTTTGAAATGGAAATAGTGCTTTCTTGCCAAAGATTAGAACAACAATAGACTCCGTTTGCTTGTTCCCTTGCCTCTCTGCTCTTCTTTACTGCCCTTCCCAATCCGATTAATTTTCCTCATCCCATCATCCCCTCCCATCCTCTCTTTACAGCTCCATCACCTGTCATGACGATTAAGAAAGATCGGACATCCAGAAACAGCATTTCTTTATCCTGGCAAGAACCTGAACATCCTAATGGGATCATATTGGACTATGAGGTCAAATACTATGAAAAGGTGGGGAGATAATGTTAAAGGGTTGAGTTGTGTAGGGAAAGAGGTTACCTTATCATGAGTGTGCTCTTTCAGAGAAACCAATGACACTGCTAGCAAGTGAAAGAGCTCTGTTTAGAATTCTGGTCGTGTGATACCTTTGATTTATAGGTAGAGAAGGGTTTAGAAATCATTGTGTCAAATATCCTCCATTCTATAGCAATAAGCCATAGCAAAACATGTCACTATCAAATGTTAAGTCATCTAGTATGGTATTAGAAATGACATTTGTGTCCTTCCACACTGAGACACCTGTTCTACCAACTATTATACAGCGATTCCTTAATCTATTGATGAACTATTCCTGAATTCATTGCCTTAAGCATCATTTCCTGACCTTCACACTCACATGAATTTCTTTCAATACAGATAGGAACATTGAATTAATAACAAAACGATTGTGTTATTGAACTGATGATGGAAAGCTTTCTTGACTTTGTACAAGGAAATGTATAAGATGGGAGTGGGTAGATAAGTTTGCCTCACATCATAAAATTGTGGTTCAGTAATGCAATTATAAAAAATAGGTACACGATTATTTATAAGTAGAATTTAAGCCATGGTATTTCATCACTCTAAGTACCACTTATTTCTCCCTGGTTATAATTTATGGCTGGGTTTGAAAGCAAGATGTATTCAAACCTTATCATTAGAGCTGGGTGGTTTTATAGCTACTAATATGAACATGACATATTCGTGTATCTGCTGCAGTTTACAAAGTATTTTAAAATGAAATAAAAACAAATTGTGAGTTGATATAGTTTATATTTATAGAATACTTCTGCATACATTATTTTGAGCTGTCTGATAATCTGATGAAATTGGGCAAATAGGTTCTTTTACAAATAAGAAAACTGAGTCGATGGCATTATCTGAATTTCTCACAGCCTCACTGCTAATAAACATTAGGTCTTTGTTTTGAATTCTGGCAGCCATGACTCCTCATGTAGTATGTTTTCCCCCATATTGCATACCTTCCTCTACATGAAAATGGATTATTTTAGAGATATGAGAATTAGTGGTATGGTCAGTTGTCCAAAAAAAAAAAAAATGTATAAACATTCCTTTGCACTATGTAGTTATTCTGTTTATTGAAGTTAATGTATTTCACAAATGTGATCCCACTTTTTTTCATACTGCCCCCTACAGGGAAAAAGGTATGTCTCTTTCACTGAAAGAAAGTGAGACCGTATAAACCTCATTGTGCCAAAATCATAGTATAAATAAGTTACCTCCTAGCTTTCAGTGATCCACTGTGGTACTGTCAAGTACTCACTTGATCATGATCTTCTCTTTTTAAAAGTGTGACAAGATAGACTGGGCAAATATAAGAATCCATGTTTTATAGATGATACAACAAAATAAAAAGACAATTAATGATGCACCTTAGTTCAGACTGGATAGCAGACCCAGGGAACACCCAACTTGTAGATCTATGAAACTGATTCAAAAATACTACTAATCTACCTTCATATCTTTTACAAACATAAAGCATTTTCTGAACTTATCTCAAACTCCACTAACAAAGCACAATATACATCCATATTTTAAAACAATATTAATTAGTGCAGGAAAAAAATGACTGAATCTATTATTCTCTAAGCATTTTAAATTTGATGCATATTTATGTGTAATATTATTTTTAATATACTTTATATAAAAAATTTTTATAGCATACATTCATAAATTTTAAAATTATTTCCAAATATATATATGATGCTTAGAAATATTTTGAGCATTTTGCTAGAATTTAAGCTCTACAAAGTCTAGCTTTCTTGACTATTTAGTTCATTAATGATGATGAACAGAGCCACATTCTGGGTATATGCTTAATAATTTTTTTTAACGCATGAAATAATGATTTCCACAAAATAAATATATTCAGCCCTCTTCATTATTTAATATACTAATTCAAATGCTATCTGATACATAACCAGCATTTTTAACTAAAAAGTATCTATAACGCACTACATTTTTTCTGTAATATTCTATTTAGTTTTGGTTGAGGATATGCATTGTTCTATATCACCCACTCCAGGTCCCACACCAGGTACAGGGATATTCCACCATTACTTGAAATTAGGGGACCCATAAAGTGCTCATATACTAACATATGTTAAAGGAAAAACACAATTCCTGGAAGTCCATTTTCATAAACAAGGCTTGACACAAAAAGTCTTTACAATTAATGTGCAGTGTGAATCTCCTACTGTACAATGTAAATCCTTCTGGGAAATATTTCTAGACTTTTATCTGAAGATTTTCATCTCTACTAAACCATAGTGACTTAGATTAAACACAGTGCAAATATAGCTGATACTAAGAAAGTTATTAATGTAGAGTTTATATATAAAACCGGGACCTTTTTAAGTTTAATATTTTACAGTTAATGGAAATATTTTCTGAGAATCAGTAGGACATTCCTGTTAAGTTTAATTCAAGGGGGTATTTTCATCTTTGTAAGGTTATTCTTGGAATTAGACTGAAGCTTTCATTCAGCCTCAGCTTTGAAGAGAGCTTATTTTCATCCACATATTCAGTAATTGGTAAAAATGAAAACTAACTTTTCCTGCATTATGTGCAGGGAACAAATTATTTTATCCAAGTTGGGAAATTCTGTAAATATTTTTTGCTTAAAAATGCCTCTATTACATTCAGAGAGTTAAATGATTGTCACCTCTTTTTTCTGTCCTATGAGCTGTGTTAAAAATTTAAAAGAATTGGTTTTGAGTGGTTCACCTTTTTACCATTTGACAGCATTAGGAAGATTCGATTTTAACGTGATTTTTCTTACCTCAAAGCAGGAACAAGAGACAAGTTATACGATTCTCAGGGCAAGAGGCACAAATGTTACCATCAGTAGCCTCAAGCCTGATACTACGTATGTATTCCAAATCCGAGCCCGGACCGCAGCTGGATTTGGGACCAACAGTCGCAAGTTTGAGTTTGAAACTAGCCCAGACTGTACGTATTTTTTCAATATAGTGTATGGGGGAAAGGGCTGTTGTGAAGGTGTCTGATAATTCATTCTCACTATAAGTTTTAGCTAAATGTGATACATTGAAAGTATATCGCTTGGAGGACATTTAACAATTTTGCATAGCATTGGGTCTGTGTACTTGTGTTTGTGTAAGTGTACATCTGTGTGTGTGTGTTTTTTCTTTTTTCTCTTTTACAAATCAAACATATTCTAATGCCTGGAATGCTTCTGATCTTCTATTGGCCATAAATTCCTTTGAGGATCATTATTTAATATGGTAACATTTTAACTTCTAGTACCTGTTAATCCAGATATTTCAGGTTCATTGTATGGTTCAACGAACTACAAAAAAGAAACGTGATGATCTATGAGGAACTTAATATTGTTTTAATCCTTAACACATTTAATCTTGTACTACTTGGAGATTAAGGATTTTCTAAACCTGATTCATCACCTCATTCACATTCACAAGTAATTTGGTTGGTCCTGTGTGTCTGACACTAAATTTATCTAAAATTGGCAAACATTTTCCCAGTAACATTCTAATTTTCTTCAAATGCATTCACTTCATATTAGAAAAACCCTCTGCTAAAATGTTTCAAAAGGGAAAATCATGGCTATGATATTAATATAAAATGAACACGAATTAAAGATTTTATTTAACTTACTAATTAATGAAGAGACTAGTAAGAGAGTAAACTGATTTAAAGAGAAATTTGAAGAACAGATACAGATACACATATACATACATATTTGTATATGTTTGTGTCTGTTCGTGTGTATGAGTGTGTAGACAATCAGGAATACTTAAACAAATTGGTTAATCTGTCCAAAACTGGTTAATATACTATAAGACAATAAATATAATGATTGGGGTCATCTTTTCTAATTCACATAAACCAGTCATATCGCTAGTGAATGTATCATTCTAATTGTAATGAGAAAAATCATATATATATAACTATTCATTGTCTACAACTAATTTCATCGTTGCAAAACAGGCCAGGAAGACAATCAAAGATGAACACCCTTTAGAAACAGATTATCCAGGGAGAGTCTGACAATGCCTAGCACTCTACCAAAAGGACACCCAGTAATCTCTTTTGACAGTTCCAATTCGCCATTTCTCCCTGGCATCTATATTTCCTATTTTCTAAATATTTTATTCATGATATAAAATCACATTGTTATTGGTATGGTAATATTTTATGCCCAAATTTCATCCCTCATAGAAACATTCAAGATTAACAAAAATTATAAAAGTTGTTTAATATGATAAAGTAAATATTTTATGGCACACTTTTTGTCAAACAATTAGAAATGCTGTTTACAATAACGAGCTCTACCTTCTACAGGGTATAAGAATCTAGTGTTAGAAATTATTATCTCACAGCTGAAACATGACAATTCTTCTACTCAAAGGAGAGCTGCCATCCTCAAAAACATAAATCTACACAGTTGGCCCTCCAGATCCACAGGTTCCACATCCGTAGATCCAACCAACCTTGTATCAAAAAAAACCAAAACTATATCCAATATCCTGTGATAACCCATAATGGAAAAGAATATGAAAGAATTTGAAAAAGAATCTATATATGTACAACTGAGTCACTTTGCTGTACAGCAGAAATTAATACAACATTGTAAATCAAGTATACTTCAATAAAATTTAATGTATATTATATAGATATAATATATACAAAAAAATTCCAGAAAGTTCCAGAAAGCACAGCTTTAGTTTGTGGCAATCCAACAACTATTTACATAGCATTAAGTTGTATTAGGTGTTGTAAGTAATCTAGAGATGGTTTAAATTATAAGGCAGGATGTGCTTAGGTTATATGCAATTACTACACCACTTTATATAAGGGACTTGAGCATCCTCGGATTTTGGCATCTGTAGGGAGTCCTAGAACCATTCCCCCTTGGATATCGAAGGGGATTCAAGTCTCAGATGTGGAGACTGTACTTCAAGACCTCTCCTAATCCTCCTGTGATGGAATGAATATGGAGAAATCACTCTTTGAGGACATTAGAAACAAAATGCTGCAAAATACCAGGGAAATCCACGTGAACAAGGTTTAAAACAAATTTAAAATTTTAGATGACACAATAACAAAATATAATTGCAATTTAACATTTGTAATTCTAAATGTTTTTGTAAATTTTAAGTGGCGCAAAGAAAGTTCTTTGTTTTGAAATGATTATAGATTGAATAGTTATTCAATAGTTAAATAGTTATTGGAATTAACAACAAAACCTAGATTTGCTGTAGCAAGAGAGATCACAAATCACAGAAATATAAAAATCAAATGTTTATTATATCATGTGGTAGAGATTAGGCATATTGGGGGGCAAGAAGGGCAGAACACCATTAGATAAATATGTATTATACTGATGCATATTTTGGAACATCAGTCTAACCTCTCTTGTTCTGAATTAGCACTTAACCCTATCTGATAAATAAATTTGCAAAAACAACAACAAATTCTAAAATTTTAATGTGATTTCAGATTTACCACAGATATAGTTGTGGTAGTGTTATGCATGATCATCTAATGAGGCTTCAGTGCCTGAGGTTTAAGAAATAGCCCATTTAAAAACTTCAGGGTCTTAGGACTTTTGCAAATAAGCTTTATATTTGCTATATTTCCATTGATTGATAGAGCAGATGAAAAGAGCATAGAGAGAAAGGGAACTTTTTTAATATCCCTCCTCTCCTTTTATAAAAATCTTTGAGTTGCACAGTTTGATTTTTTTAAAAAGTCAGTTTACTCTTACTGCTTTACCATAGAATTCTTCCAGACTTTAAATATAAGTAAATATAGGTTTTAAAAGTACCTTTTGTCTTAGGGGGAAAAAAGACAGAAATCAAAACTCTCTGTTTTTTATAAATCAAAATGATATATTCATAAAACCTCTAACGATTTAAGAGTCTTATTTGTTATAGATTGATATTTAAAAGATATAAAAAAAGGCTCATGTTTGGATTTCTTTAACAGTTTGCTGCTTATTCTAGTTTTTATTTTTTTTAATTATAAAGTTTTATTCATAACACATATAAATGTTTCTTAGTAGAACATAGTGTATTTTTACCTGGAATTTAATTAGTATTTTTTTATCTTGTTTACAGTAACAATATAGAGGCACAGTGGATTATATATTTTCCTAAGTGCTTTAAAGTTTCTTACTATTTATGTGTCAGTGCTTTACATTTATTATCATCATTTTACAGAAGAGGAAACTGAGGCGTAGAGAGGTTAAGTAAGATTTATAAAGTTACACAATTGGTAAATGATCGATCTGATTTTAGAACCCATGTATTTTTGTGACAGTATGTAAAGCATTTTCATAAACATTTCATTTGATCCTGTTCTGTAAGCTATTAAGATACTATGATTTCCTTTTATCCATGGTCTAGGACACAGAGTTTTATATGTTTTTTCTGAGACTGCATAGCTAGTAAGTGGAGTCAGTGAGCCTAGAATCTCCAGATTTTGGAGTACTGATCCAGTGCTGCTATTGCATATTAAAAAAAAAAAAAGTCATGCTAAAAGTCCCACAGAAAGCATAGAGTGTATATGAGTAAAAGGACTTTCCTAGAACAAAGGTGACATCCACCAAAGCAAGAAGTCCCAGACTTTAAGAAGCAGTGTGGCATGTTTGGGAAAACAGGCAGTCCATCTGTCTGGAAAGCCTCAGTGGGCAGAAACTGAATCCAGAGTGTGTGCTTTGTGCCTGAGAAAGGCAGGCACAATGTAGGAGTTAGAGAAAGAACTCTAGAGGGAGCTGCCGTGTATTAGGACGACCTTGACAAGCTGCTTCAACTTTCACTGCCTCAGCTTCCCTGTCTGGAAATTGGGAAAGATCATTGTGCATGACTCAATAGGGTTTTTATGTTGATTAAATTAATTGTTGTTTGTAAAGTGCTTAAAATATTACCTGGTATAATAGTATAGTAAGCGCTCGGGGTGTGTGTGTGTCTGTGTGTGTGTGTGTCTGTGTGTGTATGTTTGTTTTGTGTTTAAATAAATCGTACATAATTTGAACATCCAAGGAATTTCCAGAGCAAAAATATGTGGGATAAAGCTGAGATTTGGAAATGGAGGATTCTACTGGATATTACTATACAAGAAGATTAGCCCAGGGACAATTTAGTCAGCCCTCCTAAATGCTTCATACTGCCTTTTTGTTGTTTTTAATGAATGGGTATGCAGCAACTTTAATCTCTTGGACCCTATTTTTAGGGGACATTAAGAAAGCCTGACAAAGGTAGAATGGAATCATTATATAGAGAACTTTATAGACCAAGATTAGATATTCATATGTAATTTTGTGGGATAGGGAGTACTTTTGCCAATTCTTTACCGGGAAAATGAAATAATAAAAATATATAACATTTACCTAACCCTTATTGTATGTTTAGCACTGTTCTAAGTGTTTAACTTGTATTAACTTCTTTAATGCTCACAGCAATCATATTATTATGTCACACAGCAGACTGGTACAAAGCCAGTCATTCTGGTTCACGAGAACGAGCTCCTTGCCGGTCTGCTTTAGGGAGAGAGAGTGGACAGCATGTGTAGGATGGACAAAAATGGGAAGAGACTAGAACCAGGGAGAGCAGTTTGCTTGTGGGAAAACATATTCAAACTGAATTCCTAAGACATAATAGGTATCAGTTTTTGCCAGTATGCCACATAAAATTATTAGACAACTGTGTAACACACAATTTAGTCAATACTATTCATTCAAACGTTTGCCAATTCAGTAACAAAAAATGATCGGCTTTGGTTATGTGCTTTTAGATAGTCTCTGGGACTCATAGATATTTAGAGCTAGAGGAAATTGTAGAGAGGTCTAGCTTAATCCTATCTTTGACAGGAAAAGAAATCGAGAATTCTTCTTTTTTCTATCATGTTTCCTCTACCAGTTTCACTGACATTTATTTTACAAACTGGCTAAAATTTACCAGCGAATTCAGAACTTGCTGCTCTTTATACGCTTCTACAGTATGCAAAGTGAAAAGCATGAGATAAAGTGATTATTATATGTTCATGGAGCATTACTGAATTACAAGGTTAAGTTATTTTACAAATGATTCACAGATCTATAGCCAGTGGATAGGAATGTATCAGTCCATGTCTTCTGTGAAGCAGATATTAAGGTGGAATTTTGTGAGCTTCAGGGAGTGTGGGGATATAGATAAAAGATAAAAGGGGAGGAATAGAAATGGCCAAGCAGAGCCTGAGACTGAGATGTAGGTCAGCCATCTATGAAGACAGACAGAAGGCAGAGAGTTGAGGAGGCGGAGCCTCAGAGAGCAGTGCAGCTCTGCGGGTCTCACCAAACCAACGGGGAGCCTCAGCATGAAGATTGCCCTTACAGGACCCCTGCATTGGGCAGAAATGGCCTGGCTCCAGTCCCCTTGCCGTGTTTTGTCATTGAGGAGCGCGTGGCTGCAGTGGATCCTGAAGGTGCAGCAGCTGCGAGCCGTCTGCCCAACTGCAGGCTTGGCAGTAGGGAGATCCTAGCAGGCACTCCCACGACTGCCACGGTGGTGTAAACAATAGTTTTCTGGTAGTAAAGAATAAAGTGCTTGCAACAGTTTATATTATGAGTATACCATCCTGCCACACTCTGAGTTCTTTTTTTCAGATGCTTAGAAAACTTTTAACAGCCTGTCTGCCATGTTTCTTTATTTACATCATTTATTCCCGAAACTGCATTATTTTAGAGAAAAACTTCCAACCTTAGACGTTCATCAGGTTCAAGATGTGATATTGGCTTCTGGAGAGCTGATAGTATAACTAAACCCTCTCTTCTGAGCTTTTCTTTTGATACAGCACTGATTCATTTGTTTAATCAGCCTTTACTACAAAAACAATAAATATTAAAGTATGAGTGCATGAGAGGGAATGTTCCAGGAACTGCGTATATTTTAGAAAGTGTAGAGATTTGAATGCTTATGGATTTTGTTAGCAGATGAGCCTGGGGATTTAGGCAGAGAACAGATCCTAAATGGTTTTACATGCGTTTTATCCAGAAAGTGATGGAGACCCCTGCCTGAGAATGACGTAATCAAACTCATGGCTTAGAAGGAATGCTCTGGTGGCCAGGTAGAAGATAGGAAAGGCCTGCAAGTAGAGATCCGTTGGGAATTTCTTATTGTAATCCAGGAGAGAAGTGAAGACAGAAACTAAAATATTTAAAAGAATTTGGTGATTAATTGGATATAGAAAAATCAGGAGAGGGAGAGGACAAGGTGACTATATTTATGGTCGACATCTTTGCTACTCAAAAGGTTGTAGTCTGGAATCAGCAGCATCACTGGGCGCTCATAAGATACGCACAGTCTCAGCCCCACCTCCAGACGGACTGAATCAGAAACTGCTTTTTCCAAAAGCTCCTCAAATGATTTATGTGAACATTAAAGTTAGAGAATCATTGGTTTAGGTCAAGGGTCAGTAAACGTTTTCTGTAAGGGGCTAGAGAATAAATAGTTTAGGCTTTGTGTACATACAGTCTCTGTTGCTCCTACCTAACTTGGCTAATTGTAGCATAAAAGCAGCCATAGACAATGCACAAAGAAATGAATGTGGCTGTGTTCCAATGTAATTTTATTTATAGACACAAAAATTTGAATTTTATATAATTTTCATATATCACAGAATCTTCTTTTGACTTTTTGCAACCATTAAAAAAATGTAAATTCTTCTAAGCTTCTGAGCTATACAAAAACCGATGGCAGGCCAGATCTGGCTCCTGGACACTTTTTGCCAATACCTCATGTTGGTGAGTGAATGAGTGATGGGCCATCTACAAAGGTAGGAAATACAGGGACAGGAACAATTTGTTGGTAAGATGTGTTGAGGTCCATAGGACAGGTATTATACCACCTTTTAAATAAATACAGATACTGGAGACTAAACAAGCTAATGAGAAAGCTTTTAGAGTTTCATTCTGGGAAATCTTACCTATTCCCTATATTTCTCTGATAATTACTGTTTATTTGATGAGTTTCTTGCCAATGAGTATAGAGAAAACCAGTCCAGCATATTTTATGCAGTAGATGCCCAAATAGTTTTGATTGATGTCAATGAAAGCAGAGTATTTAATCTTATTAATCAGAAATTTCAAGTAAAATTATAAAAAATGTCTATTTTTTACACTAAGTGAAGAATTCTTTTTACGTTGTATCAGACAGCAAGACGTATTTTAGGTAAAAGCAAAATAAATAGGACTTAATTTATCAACGTTTTCACGTAGATGTTAGTTATGATGTGTTCATGCCTGGTCGTTTCTTATTTTTTTCTCTCCAACCTCACAGCTTTCTCCATTTCCGGGGAAAATAGCCAAGTGGTAATGATTGCCATTTCAGCGGCAGTAGCAATTATTCTCCTCACGGTCGTCACCTACGTTTTGATTGGGAGGTGAGTTCACAGTCTGTTTTCTGACGTACTTTCATTATTGCATTGCTTGCTCCCCTCAATTGCCACTAAAATCGGAAAAGTGTGGTCAGTGAAATATTTTAACAATAAGAATGTCTCCACTTGTATTGTAGATCTTTCTTTTTTTCCTCCCTTTCTTTTGATTCTCCATCTTTAGTTTCGAGTTTCTTTTTTTCATTAAATTCTTGCCCCAGTCTCCAACACCCACCACTTCTCTCTTTTGACCCTCACTCTTGGTTTCTACTTTCTTTTTTCAATTATCCCTTCTCTCATCAAATACACCCCAGATTTTCCTGACACTTTCTCACCCAGAACACTGGTAACACTGCACAGCACTAATCACTAACAATGGAAACTTTACCCTTCATTCATTCTAACAGCAGTCGTTTTTTAAAAAAAATACTATAAACACTTTCTAGGGCCATTATAAAAACTGAACTGAAGGGGTCTGCACAGTGGGGAAGCATCTCTCCATATCTCCTCATTAGGCAGCTCTCCAGGGTCCCCAGAGAAAGAGGCTTTCTCTAGAGGATTTAGAAAATATGAAGTCATTAAACTTTCACTAAAGCATTTATTTGTTTGTGCAAAATGCTTTATTTTTTGTGCTTTGCACATTCTGAACATAGATAATTGTTTTAAGTATGTTTTCTTTCTGTGTTCTCTTCCTTTGATTTACCTCTAGGTTTTGTGGCTATAACAAGTCAAAACATGGTGCGGATGAAAAAAGACTTCATTTTGGGAATGGACATTGTAAGTTTCTAAACTATTTGCTGCCGTTTTGGCTTTACCATTTCAGTTTTCGCAGTTGTTGATTTGTAACTGGATAACTTCCCCCCTGACAAAGAGAATTCAAAAGTAGTTTTATGGGAGAATTGAGCAAGTCAAATTTATTTTAAACAGAGAAGGGAATCCACAGCTCTGCATTAAGTAATTTTTACAGGGCTGCATTTCAGCATACTTAAGCTAACGTAAAGGGTAACTGGTAGTTTATATTCAAATAATGCACATGATGGGGAGTAGATACTATAGTCGGCTCTGCGTGGCTGAAAGGCAAAGCATATCTTCAATTTCCTTATTACTATTTGCTAAAATCTAAATAGGAGCCTTTTCTCTTTCCTAACTGCCAAGTAAATATAAACAACCTCTGTTTATGTGAAACGCCTTACTCCACTTTGTCATCCAACCAGGGGAGAGCCTTTAGAATAAACTGTTTATTTTGGAGTTACATGATATCCAACTGGTAGGAAAACCAGGGCTTTCGCCCCTTATTTTAATACCAAGCAATTTAGTCTCTTTTTAATATTTCTCTGAAAGAAATACTCTTTTAAGAAATTACGTATTTATATCTAATAAAAGACTCATTTTTTTTCTTCTGGTGAAACAAATCATTCCAGGTGTTTTGCTTTTCCAAACTATGGCTGCGTTATTGTGGCAATTACTAATCATCAGCCTTAAAGGGAATAGCATGTTCTCATGGCAATTAGTACAGAGACCATACTCATGCCTATATGCTCTCAAATAATCTCAATGTAACTAATATAGTCTTGTAAGCATTAGTTTCTTTGGCTTTCACTTTTGCTTTCTGAAAATAACTTTCAGTTCAACATACTTCGTATCAGTAATTGGCTTTCCATCTAAAAGCTGTAGCTTTACAGTAAAAACTTGATGACCTGTTGCTACCATGTAGGAGGCATATAGTAGATTGAAAAAAAAAAAAAAAAGTTTTCCAAAATGTAAATTGAAGGAGGATGGACAGAATGGCAGAGTTTGCAGAGAGCACTGTTTTGTTTTGTCCATCTCATTGAAGCCACTGTAGAGTAATTCACGAAAAAGCCCAAGTGTCACCTTCCTAATATCAATATCTCATTCCAGATTAGTTAGGTTACCAACTCAAAAGTCTTAAAAGAGTGCATGAACAAATCACAGGATGTTTATCCAGCTTTTTCTTCACAATCCCACAAAACATTGAGTCACATTCACCATGCATAAATTAGAGTAGTTGCATTCCTGTGGATTAAGTTGTTCTTAATCTGAGTTGGACAATCGATGTAAATATTGCCTTTAGGGCAAGACCAGATTGATTTGGTTCTTTATACAGGAATTATAAACCTCATGAACTTGCAGCACTGATAAATTTCTGTGTGCCAATTGTAAGCAGGTTTCTCTATCACTTCAATCTGCTTTAGCTGTTGCTTTTTATGGTGGAGTTTGTTGAAACTTTAATTTTCTTCAAATGCATAATATCCTTATGATAGCCAAACAAAAAAGAAATGTGTTTTATCCGAGCTGCAAGGGCATAAAGTATATGCATGTCATAAACTTTCTGCGTCTTAATGTTACAGCTGGTTTATTTCAGACCATTTATTTCGTATTACTTTGAAAAGCTCTAGCTATGAACTATTCCCTCCAGCCTTGTTACAAATCCTATAATATTGCTTCAAAAGGAAAGAAATGTGTTTCACCTCCTAAGATCCTGTCCCCTTGCCCTCTCTGGCTGGGCCTTTTTACTTTTTTGCTATCCTTAGGGCAACTCATGCTGGTAAAATGGAAATGTAAATTACTGTGTTTGCACAGAATGTGCTGTAAAGTAGTGCAGCTTAACACGTGTGCATGTGTTTATTATCTGGTTGTCTTGACACAGCCCAGTTACTCTGTGTTGCCCTTAATTATTGGTGTGAAGGGATTATGTGCTTGCATCCTGAATCACCTGATTCCTGGAAGCTCTGGGGACAGCAGTTAAAAATCAGCAGCCAAAGCTCCCACAGTGAACAGGCCATTTTTCTTGGAGATGTGTGCGTGTGTTTATACTTATATTGCTTCCCTAAATGTCATGCAGATAGAAAAGCAATTTACTTAACTTTAATCAATCACAATGAATTGATTGCTTTTATTTGGGAATGACTATTTAATTTTTAGATTAGTTAGTAATACATATACTCTCTAGGGCTGACAGGAACAGAATGGTAACTCTAAAGCACACTTTCAAGGCTGTTTGAAGCCAACGCTTATTTAAAATGTTTGAGACATTGTTCCTAACAACTCATTTTATAATCTTCTTTGTCAATTTCTTTTTTTAATTTAAGTATAGTTGATTTACAATATTATATTAGTTTCAGATGTATAGCATAGTGATTCAGGATTTTTACAGATTATATGCCATTAAAAATTATTACAAGATAATGGCTATAATTCCCTGTGTGATAACAATATATCCTGTTGCTTATCTACTTTATATGTAGTAATTCATATCTCTTAACCCCATATCCCTATTTTGCCAGTAAGTCTCTCCCAAATTGATTTCCTTAAGTTCAGCAAAGTAAAATATTTGTGATTGTTTACCAGAAAAAAATTTCATTTTCACCTTATTTTTAAAAGCGCTATTTTTTCCCTTGGAAAGGAATGCTAGATTTTCTTACCTTACTATTTCCTGACTTTACTATGACTAGGGGAAAATCAAAATTGGATGATCACATATTCTAGCCTTCATTTGATGTGTCTTCTTTAAAATGTACCCAAATTGACTACACAAAAAGATTCTGAGAAGACTTCATTTCCTAATGTCTTTTATTAAATCTATGGTTACTTTTACTGTTTTCCTTACCCCAAAGCAAGAAAAGTATGATAGCTTTCCTTAATCTGTTTGCTTGTATCAACAGTAAAGTGTTTTAGTACTGATAATGTAGAAATAGTTTTAGTGTGATAATAAATTATAGTAGACCACTGTACTAAAGAGTGACTGCTTTTATAGAAAGAAATGATGTTTATAATAAACAGCAGAAGCATGCAAACTGATGCATGAGCTCCAAAGAAACAGGCATTTCTAAGCCCAAATTCTGTCTCTGGGAAACCTCAATGATATTCATATTTGTGAATAAGCATTCTTAACATGAAGATACTGATAATGGCGATAGTCTCTGTCATTTACTGGGCACTAGCTACAATAACAGGCACTCAATGCTAGGCACTTGAAGAGAAAGTTTTCCAGAGCTTTCTTTCTCTGATGCCTAGCAGATTCTTTGTGCTGCACTATTCAAAGTGGAAGAACTGGAAAAGTAGAGTTCTTCAAAAGCTACTCCACTCACAGTTTGCCCAAAGAAAGGGCAAAAAAATTACTATTTCCCCATTTCGGTGGATGTTGACTCCCTAGATATGGGTGTCATCTCAAATTACCTACACTTTGCCTCTGGATGGAGAGTGGCCAGTCTTTTGCAGTGTCAGGGTCAACACCAGGCAGAGGGAGGAGTGGTGCTGACCTATCTTCTCCTACATTTTCCCTCACCTCCCACTCCCATTTTGCTGTCTCAAAATCATCTGAAGAAGTAGCTAAGGAAAATAGTCTTCACCTCCCATCTTTCCTAATCCATTTATTCTTATGACTATATTTCTTTACTCAAAACCTCTATGGAAGCTTCCCAGGAACATAAATTATTATGTGACGTAACATGGCATTCACAAAGTCATCCTGTAGATCAACAAACTAATCATGCCTTAGCCCAGACTCTGAAATCCTGGACTCATTGGCCAAATGTCCATTGTGATGAAGGCTCTCAGGAACAATTGCTGTCATCACAGTCCCTACACCTATTTCATATGAACTATTATACAAAACTCGCTCAAAGAATCTTCAGTAATTCCAGAATGTTCAGCTACAATTTTGCCAATAAGATTCTTCTATTAAAAAATGATATCAGGGACTTCCCTGGAGGCGCAGTGGTTAAGAATCTGCCTGCCAATGCAGAGGACATGGGTCCAAGCCCTGGTCTGGGAAGATCCCACATGCTGCGGAGCAGCTAAGCCCGTGCGCCACATATACTGAGCCTGCGTGCCCCAGAGCCTGCTCTCTGCAACAAGAGAAGCCACCGCAATGAGAAGCCCACACATGGCAACAAAGAGTAACCCCCACTCCCCGTAACTAGGGAAAGCCCGCACGCAACAATGAAGACCCAATGCAGCCAAAAATAAATAAATTAATTTAAAAAAAAGTGATATCAGAAAAAGATAATGTCTGATTTTATTTGTTATTTTAGAATATTAAAAAAACCTTCAATAATATAGTGTGCTAAATGAAAAAATATATCACCATTAAGAATCCATGTCCCAACTGGGGATCCTGTGTAAGTCACAGGCGGCTCTCCAGGAGGAGCTGCCCGGAGTGGACGCGTTGGAGGTGACTGTGACTCTACGAGTTCCACCTACCCATCTCTATCCATTCTATCTGAGTCAGGTTACCTGTGAAAGGCTGAGAAAGTTTTATTTAGCCGTGTGGCTGACAGGGTCTTGGTGCTCCGGCCGGGTGTCAGACCTGTGCCTCTGAGGTGGGAGAGCCGAGTTCAAGACATTGGTCTACCAGAGACCTCCCGGCTCCACGTAATATCAAATGGTGAAAGCTCTCACAGAGGTCTCCATCTGAATGTTAAGACCCAGCTCTACTCAAAGACCAGCAAGCTACAGTGCTGGACACCCTACACCAAACAACTAGCAACACAGGAACACAACCCCACCCATTATCAGAGAGGCTGCCTAAAATCATAACAAGGTCATGGACACCCCAAAACACACCACGGGACATGGTCCTGCCCACCAGAAAGACAAGATCCAGCCTCATCCACCAGAACACAGGCACCAGTCCCCTCCACCAGGAAGCCTACACAACCCACTGAACCAACCTTAGCCACTAGGGGCAGACACCAAAAACAATGGGAACTACAAACCTGCAGCCTGTGAAAAGGAGATCCCAAACACAGTAAGTTAAGCAAAATGAGAAGACTGAGAAACACACAGCAGATGAAGGAGCAAGGTAAAAAACCACCAGACCAAACAAATGAAGAGGAAATAGGCAGTCTACCTGAAAAACAATTCAGAGTAATGTTAGAAAAGTTGATCCAAAATCTTGGAAATAGAATGGAGAAAATACAAGAAACGTTTAACAAGGACCTAGAAGAACTAAAGAGCAAACAAACAATGATGAACAACACAAAAAATGAAATTAAAAATTCTCTAGAAGGAATCAATAGCAAAATAACTGAGGCAAAAGAACGGATACGTGACCTGGAAGATAAAATAGTGGAAATAACTACCACAGAGCAGAATAAAGAAAAAAGAATGAAAAGAATTGAGGACAGTCTCAGAGACCCCTGGGACAACATTAAATGCACCAACATTCGAATTATAGGGGTCCCAGAAGAAGAAGAGAAAGAGAAAAGGACTGAGAAAATATTTGAATAGATTATAGTTGAAAACTTCCCTAATATGGGAAAGGAAATCGTCAGTCAAGTCAAAGAAACGCAGAGTCCCATACAGGATAAATCCAAGGAGAAACATGCCAAGACACATATTAATCAAACTATCAAAAATTAAATACAAAGAAAAAATATTAAAAGCAACAAATAACATACAAGGGAATCCCCATAAGGTTAATAGCTGATCTTTCAGCAGAAACTCTGCAAGCCAGAAGGGAGTGGCAGGACATATTTAACATGATGAAAGGGAAAAACCTAAACCAAGATTACTCTACCCAGCAAGGATCTCATTCAGATTTGACAGAGAAATTAAAACCTTCACAGACAAGCAAAAGCTAGGAGAATTCAACACTACCAAACCAGCTTTACAACAAATGCTAAAGGAACTTCTCTAGGCAGGAAACACAAGAGAAGGAAAAGACCTGCAATAACAAACCCAAAACAATTAAGAAAATGGTAATAGGAACATACATATCGATATCTACCTTAAATGTAAACGGATTAAATGCTCCAACCAAAAGACATAGACTGGCTGAAAGGATACAAAAAGAAGATCCGTACATATGCTGTCTACAAGAGACCCAATTCAGACCTAGGGACACATACAGACCGAAAGTGAGGGAATGGAAAAAGATACTCCTTGCAAATGGAAATCAAAAGAAAGCTGGAATAGCAATTCTCAGATTACACAAAATAGACTTTAAAATAAAAACTATTGCAAGAGACAAAGAAGGACACTACATAATGATCAAGGGATCAATCCAAGAAGAAGATATAACAATTGTAAATATTTATGAACCAACATAGGAGCACCTCAATACATAAGCCAAATGCTAGCAGCCATAAAAGGGGAAATCAACAGTAACGCATTCATAGTAGGGGACGTTAACACCCCACTTTCACCAATAGAGAGATAATCCAAAATAAAAATGAATAAGGAAACACAAGCTTTAAATGATACATTAAACAAGATGGACTTAATTGATACTTATAGGACATTTCATCCAAAAACAACAGGATACACTTTCTTCTCAAGTGCGCATGGAACATTCTCCAGGATAAATCATATCTTGGGTCACAAATCAAGCCTTGGTGAATTTAAGAAAGTTGAAATCATATCAAGTATCTTTTCCAACTGCAACACAATGAGACTAGATATCAAATACAGGAAAAAATCTGTAAAAAATACAAACACATGGAGGCTAAACAATACACTACTAATCAACCAAGAGATCACTGCAGAAATCAAAGAGAAAATTTAAAAATACCTAGAAATAAATGACAATGAAAAGACGACCCAAAACCTATGCGATGCAGCAAAAACAGTTCTAAGAAGAAAGTTTATAGCAATGCAATCCTGCTTCAAGAAACAATAAAAATTTCAAATAAGCAACCTAACTTTACACTGAAAGCAATTAGAGAAAGAAGAACAAGAAAACCCCAAACTTAGCAGAAGGAAAGAAATCATAAAGATCAGATCAGAAATCAATGAAAATGAAATGAAGGAAACAATAACAAAGATCAATAAAACTAAAATCTGGTTCTTTGAGAAGATAAACAAAATTGATAAACTACTAGCTAGACTCATCCAGAAAAAATGAAAGAAAACTCAAATCGACAGAATTAGAAATGAAAAAGAAGTAACAACTGACACTGCAGAACTACAAAGAATCATGAGAGATTACTACAAGCAACTGCATGCCAATAAAATGGACAACCTGGAAGAAATGGACAAATTCATAGAAAAGTACAACCTTCTGAGACTGAACCAGGAAGAAATAGAAAATATAAAAAGACCAATCACAAGCACTGAAATTGAAAGTGTGATTAAAAATCTTCCAACAAACAAAAGCCCAGGAACAGATGGATTCACAGGCAAATTCTGTCCAACATTTAGAGAAGAGCTAACACCTATCCTCCTCAAACTCTTCCAAAATATAGCAGAGGGAGGAACACTCCCAAACTCATTCTACGAGGCCACTATCACCCTTATACCAAAACCAGACAAAGATGTCACAAAGAAAGAAAACTACAGGCCAATATCACTGATGAACATAGATGCAAAAATCCTCAACAAAGTACTAGCAAACAGAATCCAACAGCACATTAAAAGGATCATACACCATGATCAAGTGGGGTTTATCCTAGGAATGCAAGGATTCTTCAATATATGCAAATCAATCAATGTGATAAACTATATGAACAAACTGAAGGAGAAAAACCATATGATCATCTCAATAGATGCAGAAAAAGCTTTTGACAAATTTCAACACCCATTTATGATAAAAACCCTCCAGAAAGTAGGCATAGAGGGAACTTACCTCAACATAATAAAGGCTATATATGACAAACCCACAGCCAACATTGTTCTCAATGGTGAAAAACTGAAACCATTTCCTCTAAGATCAGGAACAAGACAAGATCGTCCACTTTCACCACTATTATTCAACATAGTTTTGAAAGTTTTAACCACAGCAATCAGAGAAGAAAAAGAAATGAAAGGAATCCAAATCGGAATAGAAGAAGTAATACTGTCACTGTTTGCAGATGACATGATACTATACATAGAGAATCCTAAAGATGCTACCAGAAAACTACTAAGCTAATCAATGAATTTGGTAAAGTAGCAGGATACAAAATTAATTCACAGAAATCTCTTGCATTCCTATACACTAATGATGAAAAATCTGAAAGAGAAATTATGGAAACACTCCCATTTGCCATTGCAACAAAAAGGATAAAATACCTAGGAATGAACTTACCTAAGGAGACAAAAGACCTGTATGAAGAAAACTATAAGACACTGATGAAAGAAATTAAAGATGATACAAACAGATGTACAGAGATATACCATGTTCTTGGATCGGAGGAATCAACGTTCTGAAAATGACTCTACTACCGAAAGCAATCTACAAATTCAGTGCAATCCCTATCAAACTACCAACGGCATTTTTCACAGAACTAGAACAAAAAAGTTCACAGGTTGTATGGAAACACAAAAGACCCCAAATAGCCAAAGCAATCTTGAGAAAGAAAAACGGAGCTGGAGGAATCAGGCTCCCTGACTTCAGACTATACTACAAAGTTACAGTAATCAAGACAGTATGGTACCGGCACAAAAACAGAAATGTAGATCAATGGAACAGGATAGAAAGCCCAGAGATAAACCCACACACATATGGTCACCTTATTTTTGATAAAGGAGGCAAGAATATACAATGGAGAAAAGACAGCCTCTTCAATAAGTGGTGCTGGGAAAACTGGACAGCTACATGTAAATGAATGAAATTAGAACACTCCCTAATACCATACACAAAAATAAACTCAAAATGGATTAAAGACCTAAATGGAAGGCCAGACACTATAAAACTCCTAGAGGAAAACATAGGCAGAACACTCTATGACATAAATCACAGCAAGATTCTTTTTTACTCACCTCCTAGAGAAATGGAAATAAAAACAAAAATAAACAAATGGGGCCTAATGAAACTTAAAAGCTTTTGTACAGCAAAGGAAACCATAAACAAGACGAAAAGACAACCCTCAGAATGGGAGAAAATATTTGCAAATGAAGCAACTGACAGAGGATTACTCTCCAAAATATACAAACAGCTCACGCAGCTCAATATCAAAAAAAACAAAGAACCCAATCCAAAAATGGGCAGAAGACCTAAATAGACATTTCTCCAAAGAAGATATACAGATTGCCAACAAACACATGAAAGGATGCTCAACATCGCTAATCATTAGAGAAATGCAAATCAAAACTACAATGAGGTATCACCACACACCACTCAGAATGGCCATCATCAAAAAATCTACAAACAATAAATGATGGAGAAGGTGTAGAGAAAAGGGAACCCTCTTGCACTGTTGGTGGGAATGTAAATTGATACAGCCACTATGGAGAACAGTATGGAGGTTCCTTAAAAAACTAAAAATAGGACTACCATATGACCCTGCAATCCCACTACTGGGCATATACCCTGAGAAAACCATAATTC
The DNA here is from genome assembly GCF_009873245.2 of Balaenoptera musculus. Lineage (NCBI taxonomy): Eukaryota > Metazoa > Chordata > Mammalia > Artiodactyla > Balaenopteridae > Balaenoptera > Balaenoptera musculus. The sequence continues at coordinate 103,216,529 of NC_045788.1, read as the reverse complement.
AAAAAGAGTCATGTACCACAATGTTCATTGCAGCTCTATTTACAATAGCCGGGACATGGAAGCAACCTAAGTGTCCATCAACAGATGAATGGATAAAGAAGATGTGGCACATATATACAATGGGATATTACTCAGCCATAAAAGAAACGAAATTGAGTTATTTGTAGTGATGTGGATGGACCTAGAGTCTGTCATACAGAGTGAAGTCAGGAAGAGAAAAACAAATACCGTATGCTAACACATATATATGGAATCCAAGAAAAAAGAAAAAACGTCATGAAGAACCTAGAGGCAAGATGGGAATAAAGACACAGACCTACTAGAGAATGGACTTGAGGATATGGGGAGGGGGAAGGGTAAGCTGGGACAAAGTGAGAGAGTGCCATGGACATATATACACTACCAAACGTAAAATAGATAGCTAGTGGAAAGCAGCTGCATAGCACAGGGAGATCAGCTTGGTGCTTTGTGACCACCTAGAGTGGTGGGATAGGGAGGGTGGGAGAGAGACACAAGAGGGAGGAGATATGGTGATATATGTATATGTATAGCTGATTCACTTTGTTATAAAGCAAAAACTAACACACCCTTGTAAAGCAATTATACTCCAATAAAGATGTTAAAAAAAAAAAGAAATTGAAGATGACACAAATAAACTGCAAGATAGCCCATGCTCATGGATCTAAAGAGTTAATATTGTCAAAATGGCCCCAGTACCTAAACCATCTATAGATCCAGTGCAATCTCTATCAAAATTCCAATGGCATTTTTCAGAGAAATAGAAGGAACTATCCCGAATTTCATATGGAATTACAAAGACCTCAAATAGCCAAAGCAATCTTAGAAAGCTGGAGGTATCACACTTCCAGATTTCAAATTATATCACAAAGTTATAGTAATAAACACAGTATGGTACTGGCATAAAACAGACACATAGACCAATGGAGCAGGATTGAGAGCCCAGAAATAAACTCATGCATATGGTCAACTAGGGAGCCAAGAATACTCAATAGGGAAATGATAGTTTCTTCACTAAATGATGTTGGGAGAACTGGATATTCATTTGCAAAAGAATGAAACTATACCATCATCTTACATCACTCACAAAATGTAACTCAAAATGAATTAAGGACTTCAACATAAGACCTGAACTTATAAAACTTTTAGAACAAAAATAGAGAAAAAGCTCATTGACAAAGGTCTTAGCAATGATATTTTTGGATATGAACCCCAAAACACCAGCAACAAATGCAAAAATCAACAAGCATTACTACATTAAACTAAAAATCTTCTGCACAGCAGAAGAAACAATTAAGGAAAAGAAAAGGGAACCTATGGAATGGTAAAAATATTTGCAAACCATATACTGACAAGGAGTTAATACCCAAAATACATAAGGAGTTCAACAGCAAAAACCCAAGCAATCCAATTAGAAAATGGGCAAAAGACATGAATAGACATTTTTTCCAAAGAACACTTACAAATGGCTAACAAGTACATAAAAAGGAGCTCTATATCACTAACGATCAGGGATATGCAAATCAAAATCACAATGAGATACTGTCTCACATCTGTTAGCATGACTATTCTCAAAAAGACAAAAGATAACAAATGCTGACAAGGATGTGTAGAAAAGGAAATCTGGTGCACTGTTGGTGGGAATGTAAATTGGTATCACCAATATTGGAAAAGTATAGAGGGTTCTCAAAAAATTAAAAATACAACTACAACATGATTCAGCAATCCCACTGATGGGTATATATTGAAAGGAAATGAAATCACTGTCTCAAAGGTGTATCTGCACCTCCATGTTTACTATAGCATTCTTCACAACAGTCAAGACATGGAAATAACCTAAGTGTCCATTGACAGATGAATGGATAAAGAAAATGAGGTATATTTATAGAATGGAATATTATTTATCCATATAAAAGAAAGAAATCCTGCCATTTGTGACAACATGGATGGACCTTGAAGGCATTTTGCTAAATGAAATAAGCCAGAGAGAGAAAGACAAATGCTTTATGAACTCACATGTGGAATCTAAAAATATCAAACTCATAGAAACAGAAAGTAGTACGGTGGTTGCCAGGGGCTGAGGGATGGGGAATATGGGGAGATGTTGGTCAAACAGTACAAGCTTTCAGTTAGAAGATGAACAAATTCTGGGGATCTAAGATGCTGCATGATGACTCTAGTTAACATTATTGTATTGTACACTAGGAAGTTGCTATGAGAGTAGAGTTTTAACATTCTCATGCTAACAACAACAACAACAAAGGTAATTATGAGATGAGGAATGTTTTAATATTATTGTGGTAAATATTTCACAATATATATGTGTATCAAACGATCACATTGTACCCTTTAAACCTACACAATGTTATGTCAATTATATTTCAATAAAGCTGGGAAAAAGTGACAGAAAAAAAAGAAAGAATCCATTTCCCTTGCTAAAATAATTTTACTAATATTATTCACCGTTATGAAAATTAAAATCAAAATCAATATTATTAGTATATATACTGTGGCAGTTAAATTACAGTGTCCTTTAATGTTAGAGCATGTTTATGTACTTTAATAGATTTTAGGTTTCCTTTTTAAAAATTTAGTTTTCTTTCAGAGAAAGTTAGTTTCTTGAACATTCCAAATTGTTTCAAATATGAATTATATTTCCAAATGATAGGAATTTTATTAATATTATATCAAATCCAAAATGATTCTCCTGTATCTTTTGTCTGTGCTATTTTAATTGTAGAACATCATGAAAATTTTTCACCTTCAGAAAAATTCAATAAATAAATATACTATGAAGAAAGTTTATATTTAATAAGTTATAAATATGATTTATGTTTGGAATTTAGCTCCTTACCACAATTATTAAACTTATAGAGAACACTTATATTGCTTTTAACTATGTTGAAAAGCTACATAATAAGATTTCAGTTAATTGAAACTATACTAGTATATACATATAATACCCATATTATGTATACGTAAACTCACAGCTTAACGTAAATCTATAATTGCAGTGGGGAATTTTGATTGTGACTGTTAATAAAAGCAGAATAGTGTCAGATGAAAGACATGCTGTTTTATATCCTCTAATTACATCAGCTATTCCTCCTTATGAAAGTATGTCACAAGCTTTCCTTTATTGTCACATGTGGCACTGTAATAGATATTTGGTTACTGAACTGTTTACAGAGTCACAAATGTGTGATAGTGTGATGGCATTCACTCACTGCTGCTACTGGTAGTAATTACTAGGCCTACTCAATTCTGAACCATTTTTCTCTCCTCAAGAACCCCCTCCTTGAATGTCCATTTTCCTTCTAGTGTTTTTACAGAGAAAGTTCCCTGTGGTACCTCTTTCTGTTTCATTATGGTTTAATGTCATGGGGATTTTTTTTTAAACCAATAATGTTATCATAAATTCTCACAGTAAAGGTTTTATAAATGCCTTTCTTCCTAAATGCCTTTCTTCCTTTCCTTAAACAGTAAAACTTCCAGGTCTCAGGACTTACGTTGACCCGCACACTTACGAAGACCCTACCCAAGCAGTTCATGAGTTTGCTAAGGAATTGGATGCCACCAACATATCCATTGACAAAGTTGTTGGAGCAGGTAACCACTGCAGTAATCCCACTGTCAACCTAGTATGTTAATTACAAATCTACAGCTATGCATAAGAATGCTGCCTGAAATTGACTGCTCAGGTTCTCAGGCCAAAGTATATTGCTATGAAAAGGGACATTTTCTGATTTCATGATGAAAGGCAGGCAGTAAATAAATGAAGGAGTATTTAATGGAATGTAATGATTTCAAAGGTGCCAGACCTACAGACTCAGAGACCACGGCCAGCTTTCTATTCATTGAATTTCAGAGGAGGCAGCCGCAGCAGCTCAGTCTCTCCATGGCTACGCTGATCATGTGTCACAAAGTCTATCTGGCTAAATGGGGATAACAGGATAAAAGTGTGTCTTACTTTAAATGAGCCCACTAAGTGAAAATTTTGATTTGTAGAAAAAAAGTAATTCTAGAATCTTCTTTGGAATTAAAAAACAAAGACAACACAAAATAAAATAAAAAATGACATATTTTATACAAATTCCATCACAACTATATTGAGAGGATAGTTTAAATAATGTGAAGTGCTCCATTTTAATACTTGCTTGTAATGGTATATAGTTTTAAAGTATTTGTGTTAAAGCTTGTTTTCGTATAGACATACTTTTGTTCTAATTATTAATTTGCTCAATCACAAATTCATTAACAAACACCTATGGAGTGTTAATAGGTGTCGCAGTTGCATATTTCCAAAAAATTATAGATATTATTAATAGCAGTTGAGTATTTCCAAAAAATTATAGATATTTATAAAATAACAGTATTTTATACAATTACACATAAACATATGGTATTCACAGAATATGCAGTGTGCATTTGAATAAAACTACTACTCAAAAGTAAAAATAAACAATATTGTACAATAATTGTACACAGTCATCTCATTCTTCAATATTGCTCTAAAAACAAACACAAGCTAGTTATGTCTATGTGGGAAATAGAGTGAAAGACTGAAAAATGAACTTTTTGAATTATGCATACCGTATCAGATCACATTTTCTACAAGTACTCTATATATGACTGATGCTTTTTTACACAAATGTGCATATAATTTTCTGTTTCTTTTTCTATGCACTAAAGAATTATTTATAACTCAAGTAGTATTTACTATTCAAGCAGGATAATCTGAGTAATTCATATATTATCTAAATAAAATGATAGTTTCGTAAATCTTCTCTTCTAATTTTCTTAATGTTATGTTCTAAAATTTCCATGTGCAGGTAATATGAAAATATGAAACTAGCAATTCATAAAAGGAAACTAGAATAAATACTTCCTTTTTCACAGTCTAAGACTAAAGAATATACACGTTCACTGTACATCTATGTTAATTCAGCCTAAATTAATCCAGATATATACTGATTACTCTTTCATTTATGTAGTTCTGCTTTGTCAACTGCTCCATGGTGCAGAGGGGTTTTGTCATGCTGGTTTTAATGCTGCCCCACAAGAGTGCACTGTTCTCCAGCATGGAAGTTGCAGTAGCATATGCAGCAAAAGACTTTGCACACTCAACTGGGAATGTGATGAGAGAAGGTCAGCCAATGTCCAGAAGGTCAGACATACTGCGACCTTGAAATTTAGGGCCTTCTGCATTAATAAAAGCTTATATACACAGATGTTATTGACAAAGCCAGGTGTCTAGAACATAGTAGTGTGAGACAAAGCATACTCATTAAAAATGGTATCTGATCAATGAGATAAAGGGAAAGGCTATTTCTACTGAATCACTTAATAATCCTTGACGCTCATTAAAGATTAAAACAGCTCCTCTTTTTACTTTCTTTCTTCAAACATATTTGTAAAAAATTAGACATACGCCGCATTTTCAGAGTTTTGCAGCCAATAGTCTCATTTGCCACCTTAAGGGCTATAAAACTGTGCCTATTTTGTTTGCAAATATATATATCTTCAAGGTTGGTTATGCTTCCCCTGGAAGATTTCTTTATAAAATATACTCCCAATTCTAGTCTGTCTTTTTTTTTTTTCTTTTTCTTAAAATTAATTAATTAATTTATTTTTGGTTGTGTTGGGTCTTCGTTTCTGTGCGAGGGCTTTCTCCAGTTGCGGCAAGCGGGGGCCACTCCTCATCGCGGTGCGCGGGCCTCTCACTATCGTGGCCTCTCTTGTTGCGAAGCACAGGCTCCAGACGCGCAGGCTCAGTAGTTGTGGCTCACGGGCCCAGCTGCTCCACGGCACGTGGGATCCTCCCAGACCAGGGCTCGAACCCGTGTCCCCTGCATTAGCAGGCAGATTCTCAACCACTGCGCCACCAGGGAAGCCCTCTAGTCTGTCTTGATTAGCCTTTAAATGGTTTGTCACTACCAAGATAGAATATGAAATCAAGATTTTGAAGGCTATCATTTTCTAACATTTTGTTCTGTAAAATTTTCAACGTCTACAAAAATAGATGAAATTATAAAATAGTATAATGAACCTGCATGTAACCGTTTCTACAGCAGCTTCAATAACAGTCCACTCATGACCAGCCTTCTTTTATACTCTTACCCACTTCCTATACCTTTTAAAATTAAAAAAAATAATGTTGTCCACAAAAAATTAGTAATCATGCTAAATTGATTAGCACCTATCTTCTATTGTTAAAAGGCTGAATCTTTTATTCAATGACAGAACTTTCACAGTCAATTAAATATACAGGAAGACTATATGTGGACTAACTCTTTAGTTTTCTGTCAAAAATTTTATACAAAGAAATAGGTATAACAGAAACTCTCATTTATACATGGAATAACCAGAAGAATTATACCCATATTGCAAATTACAAAATTAAAATTGAGGCATGAATTAACTTTCTCACAGTAGCATAATTTTGTTAGTGAGGAATTCATAATGACCAAAATTCCTAATTTTATTCCTCAATCCAACCTTTATTTCAAGGTTTCCTGAAGGTAGAAAATATTTAATTCCTATTCTGTGCTAGACAGTCACATGATTTTAATTTTATTAGACTTTTAAATAGGTATTATTATCTCCATTTCACCAGATGAGGAAACAAAAGCTGAAAATTTGAATGGCCCATGGTCACATAGATATTAATTAGGAAGCCAAAATCTGAACCTTGTACTTTTCAACTTCAAAGTTTATGCTAGTCACTAGTGATCACAATAGTGCCTTCTAAGATTTTTTTGAAGATTAATCGAGATAATTCATGTATAGTGCTTAGCTGACACAACAGCATTGTTCAGTGTGTCTTTTTATTATTCTTCTCTTATTAAAACAGTGGAAGGAGAATGGGCTTTGACTAGTGCAGAGGGTCATTCCACTTAAACACAAGTGCATTATTTCCTGTTTTAAATGAAATTAGCATAAGAAATTTTATTTTGAGCAATAGTGCATTATGTACCTTAAATCAGAATACAGTGTACCCATTCTCATAAAGCATATTTTATTTCAAAGGGCAAATAAACACTGATGCACTTAATTATTTAAAAAATCAAGTAGTATCTTCTCAAATGAACTTCTTGTAGCTGTGCTTTTATTTAGAAATGACAGGATCTAAATTTTGTTTCTTACAGGTGCAAAGTTAATTGAACCATGTAAAATTGGCTAGATGGAAAAATCAGGCATTGCATTTGTCCAGTCTTTGTTAATTTTTCCAACACTGTTCTTTTAAGAACAGTTATTATAAAGAGAATTGAATTAATATGTAACATTTCTATGTCTAGTATAATGTATTTGTGACAATTTCTAGTATTTATCAGATAAAATAATCACATTTCTAAATTTTATGATTTTTTTAAAAATACTAGCATTACTGAAGCACCATTTTCTGAATTTTGAAGGTAGATAACATGTCCATATGTCCAGCTCTCCCACTGAGAACAAAGGAAGAAACACTAATTGGGCCACTTGAAATTCAAACTCTTCCCCTTGATCTCCCTAGTGAGGTACTTTCACAACATTCTTTCCTTTACAAATACTTGTCCAATATGACATTAAGCTTGTTATCACCATCATCATCACAACCATCTCTTTTTACATTAACACAGAATTTGACATTTTAAAAAGAACTTTAGTATTTATTCTTCACCTTGATCTAACTCTTAAGAAGTAGATAGATATTTATCCTTCTTAAAGTAGCTTTGAACTCAGAGAAGAAAGAATGACTAACACTTAGATGGCACTTACTATGTGTCTGGCTCTCTTCTAAGTGCATTCTATGTACATTAATTCCTTTAACTGCACAAAAATTTTATGAAGTAGACAAAATTGGTGTCCCAATGTTATAGATAAGGAGACACAGGCACAGAGAGGTTAAGACAGTCACTCAAAATCACACAGATAATAAGTGACAGAGGCTGAATTAGACCCTAGAGAATCCGGCTTCAGAATCCACACTCTATATCACAGTTCTGTACTGTCTGTCCTGTAAACTAACAAGTGACTTGTCACTTAGAATAAATGGTCATGACTTCCAAATTTAAAACACAATCCATTACACCCTATTGATCCATGATAATGGCAGAACTTTTTTTCAGAATATGAAAATTCATGATGGATGCCTCCTTATGGTTTGCCCAAACTTAATGTTTACACAAAGTGAACTGGGGTTTTGGGCAATGTTCCGATAGCCCTGCGTAAAGAAAGAAACTCTCAGTTTTGTTTACAAATTTTAGCAATGATTTACTTTGCATCATAACTTCTCCTAATGCTCACACATCTATAATGGCATATTCTTCCTTTGATTTAAAAAAGATCATTGAATGTTCTCAAGTTCTGCCCCTAATTCTCCCCATAATCCTAAAAAACACTCTAGCTGCAGATATTACTATCATCTCTACTTCCTTGAGGGGAAGAAATTAGATCTGCCTTTCTTACCATTATACCTCCGTGTTTTTCATAGTGTCTGTAATACTGTTGCCAATTGATGAATATTTATTTAAAAATGTATGAATACCTGCTTTTGGACATTAAGTGACTTTGACAAGTTACAGTACAAGTCATTGTTTTGAAAACAGTGGCAAGACTGGATTCCTGAGGAAGGGAGAGTCAAGTCTAAGGGAGTTTAGAACTTCCTGGAGAGAAGCAAGTCATTTGTAGGGATGCAGTTGATAAATCATTAGGACAACCTGCTGCTTTTGCGGGTTGAAGGACTTACTTGGATGAAAAATAGAGAAGTATCTCACTACTTGACACCTTCTTTCTGGCTGACCCATGGGGCATGGGCCCTGTACAAAAACTCACTGTGAAAAGGTTGGACCAAAAATGTTTTTCCATTCCACAGAGAGCCTAAAAATTGATCATGTAATTTTTCTTTTCAGAAAAACCTTTCATTTGCTGTTAAAAACTATTTTTTTAAAATGTTGTACAAAATCCATCTAATAATCCACACAATATTAGGATTTTTTCCTTGAATGAGGAACAATCAGTACGTGGCACTACTTTATGGCAATCACTGTGGCAGCAGTGGAGACAGAGAAATGAATGTTAAGGGTCTCTGCTCTCAAGGAGCTCAAAATCAAATGAAAGCGTTATGGGTGAATCTTCTCAATAACAATGTATGTGAAGATAGTGACCAAACTAGTTCTAGGCAATTTTATATCAATTAAATTAGACTACGTAAAAGTCAGCAACACTCCATATTCAACAAATTCTGATTGTGCATTTAAGACAACTTTTTTATTGAAGACATTGGATCTAAGAAAATATTTCTACAGTAATTCTTTAGATACGATTCGATACTGTTAGATTATTTTTCTCTTGCCAGAGCCCCAGAGAACTTTACAACTAGTATGTGAATAATACAACACACCCTACTCCATAAAATGACTTGATAGCTTATTCTTTTATTCCCATTTTCAGAGAGCTGGAATTTATAGCTAAATTGGCCCTGGTAAAAACAGAATACTGATAAACATCTGAAATTTAATCCAGTGTTTAACCCATTATATTGGTGCTGGTGCTGGTTGATTATCCTGAGGAAATGGCAGCTATGAAAACAAGGAATGAAAAAATCTAATAGATATAACTTTTGACTTCCCTCTTATTCTTTCATATGTCATTATTCATAGTGTAGTACTTCAAAATACATGAGGCTTATCACAAAGTCCATTTTCCACCAGGGTGTGGATGTCCTGGGGTTTCTTATCACCATCTTCCAAAATAATCTGGAGGCCTACAAGCGTACATCTTGCAGGTCAATTATTGAATTGGAATTATTGAGAGAAAACAGTTGCTCCCCACTGATGATTTTTTATAATATAATTTCTTACCTTTTCTTGTTTTGTTCTTCTGCATTCTAACAGGTGAATTTGGAGAGGTGTGCAGTGGTCGCTTAAAACTTCCTTCAAAAAAAGAGATTTCAGTGGCCATCAAGACCCTGAAAGTGGGCTACACAGAAAAGCAGAGGAGAGACTTCTTAGGAGAAGCAAGCATTATGGGACAGTTTGACCATCCCAATATCATTCGACTGGAGGGAGTTGTTACTAAAAGTAAGTGAGGTCATAAGACTGATTTTGTGTATGTTGAGCAGAGGTTGTTTAAACCCAAAGTCAATAATTTAAGAATTTTGGTCTTTTTTTCATGAGTACGTGTTAGTCCTAACCAAAAACAAAGCAAAATAAAACAAAAAAAAAATCAAAAACCAAAACCAAAACCTCAGTGTTTAAGGATTAACATGTATTTCTTTGACAAGAGACCAAAGACATTTAACTAGTATTATTTTGACAGTGCTATTCTAGACCTTAAAAAGCTTTACAAATTTAGGAGCTAAATATTGGACTATAGTAATACATGCTGATTAAACTACAGTTAAGTGAATTGTGTAGAACTTTCTGTTATGTAGAGTAGCAAGGAAAAAACAATGACTCAATTTTGACAGAAATTGCTGGGAACTCCCGGCTAGCTGCCTTTTCTTTTATTGTTCACTAGTTTCATTTAAGCTTCCAAATATTTCCCCCCCTGGCTTTAGGGAAATTATGAGAGTTTTGGGAGTGCTTCTGAGCTGTAAAGATTGGAATCATATTAGACCCAAACCCTTTTCTCCATTCTCTGTGGATTTCAAATAATTCTCATCTAGAGTCCCAGATGGATTCTTGACTACTCTGGGGAAGCTCTGGCTTACAGCCTGCGACAGAGATCTGAACTTATTTCCATGATGATTTCTCCATCCAGGCTCAAAAGGGATCCCATGAGACATATATGTGATTTTTGGCTCCAGTTCCAATGAAAACCACTTGAGAATGCTCTGGGATGTTGTTTTTCTCAAGATTTTGGGGCACAAGATGAAGAATAAGCTAAATTGGCAGTAACAGACTTCTTAGAGTGAAAGACAGCATATGGCAGGGAATTTGGCATCCTTTAGGGGATAATTCATTGGCACCATATTTACATATTCTGTGGTTACCAACAGACATGGCACATTATATTTTTCACAATGATATTTTTCTTTAACATTATGTGGAGCACTTTCCAAATGGCACTAATACCTATTATCATTTTTGTATGAGTAAAAAGGCAATTCCTTACTCACAAGAGCATGGTATAATTGAAATATACTTTGATTTCCTTTAGAATTTTTTAATATAATAAGTGTGGTTAAGAATTTAACAATGTAGGAGAACTTAACCATAAACTATAAGCCCATATTAAGTCTTGTTAGAAGCATATTTTTCCCTCTGTACTCCTAAAAATGAGGCTATGTTTGTTGTAACACTAAAATAATTTCTGATGAAAAATGTCTTTTTAATTTTAAAAAATGAATAATAAAAATACTATTAATATTTAATAATAAAAATTTTAATAATAAAAATACTAAGGATTGGGAAAAAGTATGAAATATTTGTTCCTTCAGGGCAAGACCATATCTATAGAGTATCCTACTTAATATCCTTAGAACTATAGAATCATGTCTCACTGGGTTTTTAATAGTCATTTAACCTTTTATTTTCCTCCATATCATTCTCACCAAGTGGTTGTCCTTCAGATCTTGAGCCCATTGGGAGAGGAAACTCACTTGTACTTATGTATCCATTCTTCTTTTAACTCTCAATTTTCAAAATTCTCAATTTTTTTTTGTTCCCAGTGTTATGAGTTATTATTATACTGTTTGGTTTTGCTAGCTGTTTCCTATAAGTTCATTTACTGAATAATAAGCAAAATTAAACCATAATTATTGTGGAAGATCTTCTTTAGATATAAAGATATATATAATAAAGATATAGATATATATAAAGAAGATCTTCTTTAGATTTAAATGGAATAATCAAATATGAATTATGGTCACCTGGCAAAGAAACCCATAAAACAACCCCTGAGACCAAAATGCAGGAAAAAATGCATTAAGAAAAAAAAGGACCTTTAAAAATCACAGGTATTATACATTAAATGTCTTATTCAAGTAGGAGTCTGTAACATTCTAATATGAATTACAGCTGCCTTATTCTTAGAGTGAAAGTTCTAAATTTCATATATCTCCTTGGTCAAATAAGCATGCAAGAGACTGCCAAATCTGACTATATAAATCCCAGTCATCTCACATAGTGCAAGCATAATAGAGTAGCAGACCTAGAATTAGATTTTGAACTCTTTTAGTGGCATATTTAAAAGCTCGAAGTCTGGCACCCTGTTACAACTGAGAGGAAATAGAAATGCCTTAGAATAAAGTTAATAAGTTGTATTTAATATATAAACAAGGCAATTTTGTCACCAAATAAATTATTTAATCCACTCCTATCATTTTCTTTGTTTCCTGAGAGTATATGACTGCTAAAACAATCTACCTGCAAAGTTCAGAAACACACACATGCACACCTAGAGATACAGAGCTTATAATTTAATGAACAAATTGTATTTAAAGAAGAAAAGAAAGCATATTGGTATCTGGATTAAGAATCAGAAGGTCAGAGTTCAAATTCTGATTCAGCTCTACTGGTTTGTGAGACATCTGACAAATCAAACCACTCCCAGATACTGACTCTCTTCACTTGTAACATGGAATTAGCAGTTCTACTTTACTACTTCCAGGTCCTTGTAAGATCAAATAAGATTCCATAAGAATATGTTCTTAGGTGGAACAGAAGTATGCAATCTAAGTTACCACTTCTGGTTGAGTTTGAGAAGATTTTACCAGTTAATCTGGGAGTGCAGAAGAAAATTCTTGAAAACAATTCCTTTTTGGCTCAAAGATAATTTTTTAATATTGTTATAATTATGTGCTTTGAAACACTAAGTCTATTATAATGTGTCATTTTCAAGTTAGAGAAAGCCCTTTATTCAATAATTATATTTTCATTTATTTGAATTAAGCCATAAACAATTTTAATAGTGTGGTTTTGAGCTTGATGATCTTAAACAAGAGAAGGTGAGAGAGTCTCTGATCTTCAAAGTAGCAGAAAGCTGGGGGCACAGTCCTGCTCAGAACTTGGTACTAACATGTGTTATCAATTTTAGTTGAAGTTCAAAAAGATGGAACTTGTTTTTAGCAAATGTTTGATATTTCTGCCATCACACCATTAGTCAAAAGATGTTCAGACTCCATCCAAGAAGACTTTCCATTGGTCACTTTTCACCTAGTGTAATAGAAGGAATTATATAGGATGAGACTGATGTGCTTTTTGTTGTTATTTAGGGATGGATTATTTTCTACAAATTAAAAAATAATAATAATGCAACTTAACTGTAACCTTGTACTATTGAGGAAAGACATGGGCAGACCATTAAGAGGATTTCTAACAGTGAAAACACTTCTGTACTGGTGTGAGTGTCCACTGCACACCAAAAGCTTAATCATTTGTTTGCATTGTCAGCACATATGATAAGGAAATATTACTGGAATAAGTTGTCATTCTTTAGTGACAATGCCAAATTATTTCTATTTCTTGTTTGCCTCTCTCTAAAGCTTTTCTTCAGCACTTGTTTCAAGTCCATGTCATATTTTTTAATAGACAATACAAGGGAGAGTAGAAATATTGTTCCTGTCCTTTCCTTAAAAGTATTAATTTCATTTCAAATTAAGCATAAATACATTTTAAAATTTTAAAGTCAGCTTGATGTAAAGTATTCGATGTGTTAAGATTAATAGAGTATGGCTGGTTAAGGAAGAGTTGGAGAAAGTACTTCTTAGCCTGATTTTGAAGAGAGAGACTATCCTTAGCTAGCCTGAAATAATAGACATGGTATGATCTATTCTAACTGGCACTCTGTTAGGAGCTGGATTTAGAACTACAGACAAACTAGAGTTGGTCCCTGCCCTGGTTAACTCATAGACCAGTGGATGTAATAAGGATCATTCTTAACATGAATTACATCCTGATTAAAATGGAATTTGGAAAAGATTGTCCTGTATGTTTATATGTTTTAATGGGAAACCTGCAGAAAAATACTCTAATTCAGTTCATTACAATATTTCTATCAGTCAGTTAGTTATAGTACATGGAAATCTATAACCAAAACATTTTCTAGTTTCTAATCAATAGTGATTCAAATCTTCTTTCCTGAGAATAGTGAGGCATATTTTGTCTATTTTCTTCAATTTCAATTTTCCTTCTCCTGTTTATACTTTTTTGCTTCCACCCTGATTTGATTACATGATACTAGTAATGAGTACTGGCTGCTAAGGTCAAAGATTTTGATTTTATAAATCCCACTCGTGTTGGAGTGTGTGTAAGTCTTAAAAACAGACAGACTATGTAAGACACAATTACTGTTAGTAGGAATTAATAGCATTTCTTTTGGAAATGAATTACATTTCAATAGTTTATAACATTTAAATCATTGATACATATATTTTATGTTTGAATGAAACTATTTTAATCTAAGACCAACATTTATTTGATAATTGCAATAAAAATTTCTATATATAGCTATATATTTATCACATTATCCTGCTGTTTTTTTTTAATAGAATATGTGATTAAGAAGGCGGTGAAATAGATAGTGCTGAACTTGGAATTCTTAGACATTTTGAATCACATTTGTTCTGTCAGCAAACAAAATGATTAGTAAATATCTCTGAGCCATTGGGGAAATGAACTGATTGTAAGAGACTGATGTGCTTCCTTTAACCCTTTAATTATGAAAGATCATGATTTTATCTATACTCATAAATCAATTTAAGAACAAAAGCAAAATTCCACTGCACATTTTGTTATGCTGATTTTTGGTGGAGTTTCATTTCAGCCAAACAACAATAATTTCATTGATTTTAATATATATACTCAGATGTATTTAAGGATCTCTGAGGGCAGTGAATGATATAGGTTCTTGAAGAAGCTGATAATGTCATTTCTAAATCAAAATACACATGAAAGAATGTGCAAACTTTGATAGAAATACATTGCATCATGTTCAGATGAGCTGGTATTTTATAAATAATTTCCAACTACATTTAATACATATTATAACTGGTTCTCACCACTATTGCACTTTTCCTTTAACTCTGTTTATCATAATCAAAATCACAAGGAAAAGTAAGTGAAGATCCTGCTTTCCAAGGTAGAATATTTGATTCTGTTTACTTTTTGTCTGTACATTTGGGTTTGCTGAATCTTTGAACTTAATGCAAAGCACATTTTCAGACTTGCCCATCTTAACTGATGGGTTTACAAATACCTAAATTATAGAGCTAAATGCAGCCTGGTCTGATTTCTGAATGGTCATGGGGCTTTGGCTTAATTGACTGGTTTGATTTTTCAGCTACTTTTATTTCCCTTGCCAAACATTTTACCAGACATGCTAACAAGAAATGAAATGGTCATAAGGCTGAGAGCCAGAAGGAAAAGAGTGATAAGCAAAGGTCTGGGTAGTATACAAACAAGGTAACTGGCCACTGTAATTGAGAGTTGACTGTGGGAAACAATATATCTGTAACTACATTCAAGGGCTGCGTTGGGTTTTGCGAGCATGTTATTCTTCCAAGAATTATATTAAGGAAGAAACATAGACACTTATAGTGATGTATGGAAAACATGCATGTGCAGGATTTCATTCATTTGATTATTCATTCATTTCATTTCAGATTAGTTCTCTGGGGTCAGTTCTTAGGTATTTATTTACCAGTTCAGGAGAAATAGAAGTTTCCAAGGAAATGTTGAATTTTCTCTTTTTTCCTGAATATTGTTAAATCAAAGCTTAATTAAAATTTTGAAAAAGCAAGTCTGGAGGCTCAAGGTTTTGACTAAAATGACTTTTCAGACATTATCAGATTATTTGTTGAACGTGTGAAAAATTTTATTAACATTAAGTTTAAAAAGCTTTACACCAGTGTTACACCAAGGCATGTATAATGTTTGATATATTACCCAAAATATATAACTAAATCAGTGTCTCGGTTGACAATAAATTGCTGTGTCAATTTATTTTTACATATATGAAAATCTAAGAAATTTTACAGAATTTAAATAATTTCCTCACCCCTAAATAAATAAGACATACAGCTTAGTATATATTCACATACTAAACGTAGTAAGCATCAATATAATCTTCACGGTACTAAGCCATAATTCACAACCAGTATGAATTAAGAGTTTTCACCGATGAAAGGAAAAACAAGGAAAGAAAGCTATTTTCTGGCATCAGAATGGCACACAAACCATGATGTAGAAGGAACACATGAAAAAAATCATGCTTGCTCTACAGTGAGGTGTACATGGATGTTTGTTTAAAATCTATTATGTGCTCAAGGTTTTTCATGCTTAGTCAAGACTTAATGCAGGTCTTCTAGACTTGGAAGAGAAGGGAGGTTTTTTTTTTCTTTTTGTAAAAGGATAGATTTATAGTTAAAACAATATCATAGCAACAATAAGGGAAGTGAATTATGCTGTGGTAATATGTGTAGGCTTTGAAATTGGAGTTACATTTTACTGTAATAATTTCTGAAAGTGCTATAGTCTTCAGAGTCATTCTTTCAATTTGGAATGATGCATAGAATTGACACCCAACAATTGCCTCAGTTATTACCTATAGTTGAAGATTTATTCTGTTTGTAGATCTATGTATCAGTATACTTAGCACCTTTGTGTCTTTGTGTCTAATGCTTTTTCCTATTTTAAATGTTTCCCTCAGGGTACATTTCCAAAAGTAACAGCATAATATATTCAGGTTGCAACTGCTGGCTTTATACTTATTAGCTGTGTGATGTTAATTACCCTCTATATATTTCAGTTTTTTTCATGTAAAAAGTGGAAATGATGATAATTAATGTTAGTATATGTAAAATAATTAAACCAGCACCTTGCACACACTAAGTACTGTACAAATACATTTAAATGCTTGTTAAAATGTTTAATGATGTTTAAGACCCATATTTCCAAAATGGTTATTACAAGTTACTACCAAGAGCAATTTTATTTTTATTTTTCTTTTAAGCATAGCATGGATTTTATAATTTTTAATGTGTTAATTGAATACAGATTATAATTATTAGTCTTGTTCTGTCCAATTCACATATAGGATCCATGAAGGTAGGGACTTTGATTTACTTGCTTCTGACTAACCAGCACAAGAGAAAACACCTAGCATATAGCTCTGCATATATCTGTAGAGAGTGTAAATGATTGTGGAATTCCTGACTCTATCGTGGGCTTGAAGACAGAAATATTTGATTTTGTAGTTCAGCTAAAATGCAATTAGAGTGAAGAAAAGGGCATATTTTGTGTTTAAGGAAAACCATACCAAAACGCCAGTTTAGATATCATATAGGTCATAGGCCCTTTTCTGAAAACCAATCTTTCTCGATTTTTTTTTTTTTTAGTTTTATTTTCTATTGAAAGCTAGTTTTCTTTTTAATCGTAATTTGGCAAAATTTGGAGGGCAGAGAAAAATTCATATTTTTTAATGCATTAGGTGTATCATAATGTATTATATATGTTCATTGCATGATATTTGTTGAACTCTACTGATGATTATACATTTATTATTTACCTATACCTAGGTAAACCAGTTATGATTGTCACAGAATACATGGAGAATGGTTCCTTGGACAGTTTCTTACGTGTAAGTAGAAGATTTCATACACATTCACATATCTCCACCTCATCTTTATTTATCTGCACACGTATATAAATGTGGAATAAATTGCTGAAAATGATAGAGATAACCTCTAATATTATGCTAAGCAATTAGATAATCAAAGTTTTAAGAAAACTGAATTTTTTGGGACTAAATAGCAAAAGGAAGACTGTAAAATTACATTTTTATCTTGTAACATCCAAATGTCAATCATTTATATTTTTAAAACAAATTTGTGCAATTTTCTTCAGCCTTTTTATTCAGACAAGATTCACATTGGTTAAAACAAAAATTTAAAGATTCTAAAGTAAGACATAAATAACATTGATATGAGACAGAAATATTCATTTCTTTATTTAAAGCAACCTCCATCTACTGTTAGATAGAAGACCTTCTATCTCTCACATAGTACTGTCCACTCACAAACTAAGCATGTACTATAATGCCTAAGTATTCTCAATCCAGAGATAGCATTACTTATATATCATAATATATACATACATACATATATACATATATAACATATATTTACATATAAATTTCAGTTGTTTACATTTAGAAAATTTATGTTTTACTAATATCAACAAATGTTACATTCAAAGAAGTTCAGTAGATTTACAGAGTACAAGACACTGTCAAAAAAAAAAAAGACACTGTCAATCACCAGTCACTACAAACAAGGGATAAAAAAAACAAACACAGACCCTATCCTCAAGGTGCTTTCAGCATTATATAGACAGGGATAGATAGATAGATAGATAGATAGATAGACAGATAGATAGATAGATAAGATATATAGTATAATTCATAATCATGGAGGAAAATACTAATTTTTCTATGAATAAGAAATTATATTATTTATTTTAATATTCATGAGCTGAATAAAGGTTTCAGTAACAATTATTTTCACAAACATATTTCAAAAATAAACATTTTGCAAGTCAGGTAATTCAAAATATTATAATAAATATTCTTTTAAAATTATAATAAATTTTCCTCTGAAATTATTGTTTGTTTAGATATTGCTAGACATTAGATTTTATTTTTTATATATCTATGTATGTATACATGCATCTATCATCTATCTATCTATCATATAAACTGTATAGTTCTATTTTAATCTGAGTAGATTAGAAACTTTTCTAAATCCATGACTATTTGAATTTATCTCCTATTGCTTTCAGTTTTATGACCTATAACTCAGGGCTGGGTAGAAAAACAAATATTCAGTAAATATTTTTGACTAATTTTGAACTAATTATCTATTATGATAATTAAAGATGTAAAATCTACCATATTTGAAGCAATTAATAAAATATAGGAAAACAAGAAGAAAGAATAAACATTCAATCAAACCAATAAATACAAACCTAAAATAGCCACAGGATCCATTTTATTTTTTTGTTCGTGACCATAAAGTTTCTGAGAAGGAGTTTGTCTCATCAAAAGACCAGCAAAGTTCTAGTTTTGAACCTGAAGTTAAAGAATATTAAGCTACTTCTTGCTACAAAGTAATGTAGCTACTATACTATTTTGTTTTACTCTTGCATCTATTTAGTCCTGGCTGGTGTACTTAAAACTAGAATGTATATACTCTACAATTCAGTATATGAAATTTTAATCAAGATATATCTTAGGAAATAGAAACACACCTTAATTGTACATTTGAAATACTTCTCAGAAACACGATGCCCAGTTTACGGTTATCCAGCTGGTAGGGATGCTTCGAGGGATAGCATCTGGCATGAAGTATCTCTCAGACATGGGCTATGTTCACCGAGACCTTGCTGCTCGGAACATCTTGATCAACAGTAATTTGGTGTGTAAGGTTTCTGATTTTGGACTTTCACGTGTTCTAGAAGATGACCCAGAAGCTGCTTACACAACAAGAGTGAGTAACTCATTTTTTTTTCTTTTATCTTTGTTTAGCAACTTGTATTATGTTGACTGACAAATAAATAGAAATCACATCCCAAAATGCGTTGTCAATTATATCTTCCCCCATATGAAACTTACCTTTAAAAGTAAAATATTGTTACTTATTCTGGGAAGATAGATGGTCACTGTCCATAAGGTGAGTAATGATATTAATTCTGAAATTCCATACGTTGGTTCAATGATTCTCCCAAAAAAGGCAGCAAGGTTCTAACATGTCTAAAGTCTTATTGACCTATGTTTTTGTCATGATTGAACCACTGTTAAGAAAAGATTGGATGAATTCTTAGTACCCCCATCCAACTAGGTATAATCTTAAACCATTTTAAAATTAATGCTTACATGAGTAACACATATTTACATTATAAAAATTTTAAAACAAAACAATAAAAAGGAGAAAAGTCATCTGTAATTATGCCACCCACAGAACATTTGTAACTTTTTGAGTCAGTTCTTCCAAATTTTTTCTGCATACCTCTATATACAGACATATGCATGAATAAATAATTAAAATTAGATTATTCTTAATGTAAATTGTATACTTCATTTCTCTTCTTGGCAATATACCTCTTGAATATATTTCACTGTCAATAAATAATATTTGTTTTTACTTTTAGCTGTTTAATATAGTCTATTTTCTAGTTGTATCATTTTTTTAAACCAAATCCTAATTAGTGGGCAAATTATTATTATATCTATTTTTTCAAGATATTTTACAAATGTGTAAATGATACATCTGCATTCATAATTGTTTGAATCTGATGATTTCCCTCTAATATATTCCTAAAAGTAGATTTTCTGTGTTAAAGAGTCTGTGCCTACTTTAAAAGCACATTTCAATACACTCCTAATAAAATTAGATATTATCGTTATTTTTAATATTTACTTACTAATTGTGAGGAATTTTATCTGTTAATTTGCATTCCTTTGATTCAAAATGCATTTGATTATTTCTTCCTATGTTTTTTGGCAAATTTCTTTGACATATTATTATTTTAGAGAAATTTTTTTATGGAAGAAATTTTTAAAAATAAAAATATGATAATCATGGCTAATGATACTACTCAAAAATAACCAGTTTTAACATTTTAATTTTATCTTTCCATAATATTTTTCTATGCATTTTCATATAAAAAATATTTTCAGTTCTGCATATGGTGAAAAAAAAATCATAATATGTATACTGATATAAAAAATGATTTCCACTTAATAAATCCAGTATTTTCTTTATATATAAATTCAGTGTCATTTTGTAATCTGCCCTTTTTAACATGAAATATAAAATACAGAATTTTCTGGATGATGAAATATTCTTTTTACAGTATTATTAAATAACATATAGTAGTCCATTTTATTCATGTACATAATTTATTTAGCCAATGTACTATTAACTGGGTAGAATTCTAATGTTTTACTATTATTAGCAATACTTTGATGTACATCTTGATATATAATTCATGCCTTTCTATCATTACCTCTTCAGGATAAATTTCTAGAAAATTGGTGAGTCAAAATATGGACAAATATGTGAAGATTTTGGTACATGAATTGCCTAATTGTTTTCCATATAGTTTGTTATCACTTTTCATTTTTAGTGACAATATATAAATGAGGCCATATCGTTATACTCTCACTAGCCAAGAGAATGAGCAGTTTTTAAAAAAGACATTCAGCTTCTGCTGCTTTCTTCTTGTTTAATTATAAGAGTTTATTCCTGATTAAACAAACAAACAAACAAGCAAACAAAAATTCTCATTCTTTTCAGAAGTCATCAACCTCAATAACTCTATTAACAGCCACAAATGTTGTCACATGGCAACTATATCTCACTCTGAGAAAGAGCTCAATATGCAAGACTGAGTTTCATCTACAAGTAAAGCCACAGTGATAGAAACACAGAAAGAAGCTCTGTGTGTCAGATATATCCCTAGACGTGTTGATTTAGAAGTTGGAACTCTCCTAATGGCTTTTACCCTTATTTGCATTTCCCGTTTTCAGGTATACTCTATAGCAGATTACCTTTGTTCATGAATCTAAGTGTTTTTAGAAACTGTGTTCTGCATAAAAATGTTGCTGTTCTTAAGAACACAGTTCATTAGATTAAGAGCAAGAGAAATTTAAGAAAATTGTATACCTTGCAGCTAGTTGAATTAAGTTTAGAACAGTGACTATTCCTACACAGCTCTGAAAACTTGATAAAATTACAAAACTTGGGTATCTTGATAGTGCTTTTTAGTGCTCTTTCTCTGATCACCAGAAAAATTAGTCAGCCAACATTCTGCAGCAAAGCATTTTTGTGACTAAATTATTACTCTAGGGGACAACATATGCAACAAATGATAATATATAATATTTGTTGTCTGGAAGAGAAGGTTTTTTATTCTACTCACTGTTACTCTGCATTCTAAAGATATTCTTCATAACCTTCTGCTACTATTTGAGCTATTAACACACTCCATGAAAAGTATTCTTGCTAGCATTATCTCTGTTACAAAAATCACCTTATTCAAGAAATATTTCCAGTTCTCATAGAAAGTATTTGGGGAAAAAGGCCTTTATTTGAGATATTCTATTTTTCGGTAATTCATTCAGGTTCTAATCTCTCTTTTCCTTAAATGAGCTCATCCTTGTTCTCAATACTAGTCTTAATTTCTAGTGTTGGGGAGAAAGAATTTTTCTCTACCCTTCAAAGCTTCTTTTAGCTGGTCTAATAATCAAATCAACATGAGACATTAACAGGAGAAAAGCAAATTTAATTTCGTATGCATGGAATCTCACATATATGAGAGGGTCAAAGACAGAAAGGTAAAATGAGGTATATATGCCATCTTGAGCTAAGGAGTGGGAAAGAGGGCCTGAGACTTCAAAGGGGAGGAAAGTAATTCACAAGTTGATAAGAAGAGTAGATGTTGGGTAATTAGATGTTTGCCCTGCCATACAGATGGGCCACTCAGATGAAATTTATCTCTGGTAATAATTCTCATTCTGGGAAAGGACCCTCCCTTGCCAATTTAAATTCTTCTAGGTAGTTAAGGGAGAGGCAGAAGCTTCTCTTGAAGGAGCAGGGTCTTGATTGCCTTTGGCTCAAAAAAATTCATATGCCAAAGTGGCACATTTTGGGGAGGTTACTTCTGAACTCTTGCACTAGGATACTCCAAGAAACAATTTCTCTTGTAGAAACTTGAAAGATTCATTCGAATCTACATCATCTGCTCTCTGGAGACTATATACGGTTAACTTTCGGAGCTTCATTTATACTGATTGTTACTTTGTCAGGACCAAGGGGTCCACAAGATTATTTCAACCTTAGTAGAATGATGTTGATGTGTCAAAATTCCTCTTTAGCCTTTGTGAAATAAAAGTGCAATAGGATCTTTGCATTTATGCTTCATTCCCAGAAGATTCTTAAAAGCCGCACTAACGAAACGGGCTCATTCACTACCAATAAATAGCTGATTACAGTTCTTCAGTGTTCATCCTTGTATTTTCTTGGAACTCCTCAAAATGTCTATGGGAGTCCTGACTTCCTTCTGAGAAGCTGTAATTTGCATCTGCATTTCTAGAATAATTTAGACATCTTTGATTTCATTTCCCATAATAAGCCTTGTTCGGTACAATAATTTTATAATTTACCCTAAAATATGAGGTATGGTTATAAAGTAATAGGACTTCTATTTTGTTTTCTAAACAAAGACACTGAAACAATGAAATGAGTGTTGTCATACTAAGCTGTCTTTTTTGGAATGTGTGCTTACTGCAGGAGCACTGCTATTGTCCAAAATGTTTGGGGAATTCCTCTTTCGAAATTATCTTTAAAACTAGATCGTAAATGATACTATCACTCACAATTGTTTAGGCATATAGTATTTTGGGAAGCAGACTTGACTAAGATAAAATCTGTGGTTTCAATAAGCTTATAGTTAATAAATAAGGAAAGTAGTACATTGTTGTAAAGTCTGTTATTTTTTCTAGCCAAAAACACGATTATTCAGCTTAGACATCCACCTTATTTATTCGAATTAGCATGCTATGATTATGGTTATTTCAGAAAAACAAGTTCACCATTTAAAATAGTGTGCCAAGGCATTCTTTTTGGATAGACACATTCTTGTTAATCTGCTTTACCAGTCATGTTACTTTAATCACACTTAACACATTTCAGAAATTAGCATTCAGTGCCTCAACGCATTATACTTTTCCGAT
Organism: Balaenoptera musculus; assembly: GCF_009873245.2. Taxonomy (NCBI): domain Eukaryota; kingdom Metazoa; phylum Chordata; class Mammalia; order Artiodactyla; family Balaenopteridae; genus Balaenoptera; species Balaenoptera musculus. The sequence goes on along the minus strand of NC_045788.1, from coordinate 103,192,793 downwards.
TGCTCCTCTGAAAGTTGTTGCCTTTAGATAGAGGGTAATTGCACTAAGAAATCATGAGAGACATTTGATTCAATGCCACTGAATGAATGTAGGGTGTCTGCTGTTCTCATTTTTAAAACACCTCCGTGGTTGACAGGCAGGGTAGAAGAGTGAGATAGAAATTATATCCACTAATTCTGCATTTAAAGATTCTTAAACTGGAGGGGACATCTGAGGAGTTGAGAAAACCCTTAGCCTTACAACTTAAAACAATGTATCAGACATTTTCTCCTGCTGCTTTTGATACTGTCTTAAGTGTACTCTGAGTTTTCCTTCCTTATATCCTCAATAGTATGCCTGAAAGGAAAGAGTCAGCTGAGATAATAATATACACTTTTTTGTGTTTTCCATAAGAATATTGGGTAGGAAATTGGAATTTTTTTTCAATACACACTTTTAGTTATTTCTCTTGATTTCTCACTACTGAGTTATACGGACATTCCAAACACTGACACTTTTTATTATACAATATTATTATGCATCCTGTAACCTTTAGAAAATTCGACTGTACATTCATGAGATGATGAGAATGAGAAAGGTGTAAAGTTTTAGTATTACTATGAAAATAGTTCAGTCTTGCAGACCCCCTGAAATGCTCTTGAGGACACCCAGAAATGCTTGGATAACACTTTGAGAACCACTGTTATAGATACTTTTTGAGGAAAATAACACCTTAAAAACTAAATAAATATTTGAGTAGTTATTAAATGATATAAAATCTGACTTATGATATAGTATTATGTGATATAACGTGTTTTGAAGAAAGGTCTTGAAATCATACCTGCGGCTGCATACCTAAGGTTGCAAACCATCATAAAAGGCCCTGGATTTTACTTGGGATGGATATGATTGGAGCATTTAGCTCTGCAAATTTAAAACATCAGAGAATTTTTGTTGTTGAGAAAAACAAACAAAAAAATGGATTATCTCTCTTTAGTTATACATCATGTGAATTTCAGAGTATAATTATGGCATGTTTCCCATTTTTTTGGACTGAACTACTGATTTGCTCTATTTTATAATATCAGAAGCATGGTATTATTGGTGAGAACTGTTTTCTACTGAATAATTTTTCAATCTTTTTCTTATGAAATTCCACTTTTAATAAGTTAGCATTTTTATGTGTGTATGAATACATATATTATGTTTGTATGTTGAAATAGATGAGATCCAAAATTCCAAGATGATAGTGGTCAATTTGCTGTTTTAAACAGGATCAAGTTAAAGAAAATATAGACTTTTATCTAATTTGTATGCTGTGTCTCGTAAAGTCAATCCTGTTCTCAAGTCCCCAAATTCATTTTAGGGGTATAATTACCACATAAACTGATATGGGAAATTTAAGAAAACCAAATGATGTGTTCTTGGTTACATTCTTCATTATTAGTATTTTTCTTTTTATTTCTGTTATGGAGATGCATACTGAGTAATTGCCAAGTGGATTTCTATATTGAATGAAAAATGTTCTGTCTTGTGTCACATTGCCCTATGGCCAATTAACACCTATTTAATTTTTAGAAGATAAAACCAAATGAAAAATTATTAAAGGCATTATGTGTTAAGTAATAGGAAAAAGAAATCTTATTTTACATAATAACTTATTCTATTTTTTTCTCTGTGAGTCTGCCAAGTTGATGCCAGAAATATTCTACTACTGCTTTGTCTTGTCTAATTTCATCTGCAAGACAAGAAAAAACAAGGGGCTAAAGCAAGTGATTAAAAGCTAAGTGGCTGAATACTCTGGTTCAGGATAACTCCACTTGAAGAATATAAATGTTAGAAAACATGAACTTTAGTTCTGTAGAATTCTCAAGGACTAAAAACTATGCATACCAAAAACTTGTGTGATATAAAAAGAGAATAATAGTATTTTGATAAGTAGTGTATGTCATATGTAATTTACACATGAATGAAAAAAAGCAATAAGTAAATATCTAATCAGTGGCCTTCATATAGTAATGTATTTTAAGCTTGGACCCAAAATAAATAATGTCAATATTTTCTAGTCTCTTAGGATCACTACATAGCTTCTGTCTTATGTAGCTTCACAAAGTAAAGCTATATATCCCCAAATTAGAAAACTCTAGAAGATTTTATAATCTCAGTTAATGGTGCATCAAAGTTTAATGAGGGATCAAATACTTTCTAGCCACCCATTTCAGAGAGATGGATAGCACGAACATTTCAACATGTGAAAATAATCCATCCAGATTTATGTGGAGAAAAATCACAACTATAATTTTGGAGTGATACACAAGAGTGAGAAGGTTCTATGTAAATATATTACACACAGTCTCTAGCAGGAACAGTTTTCTCTGCAGTGCATCATTCATTCACTCATTCATTCAACAAATATTTGAGTGTCTACAATATACTAGGCACTGTTCTAAGACCTGAGGACCCAGAGGTAAAAACAAAGCCCTGACTCCGTGAGCTTACATTCTAGTGTGGTATTTCACATAATAAACAAACAGGTAAAGATATAGCAAGGCAGAGAAATGAGATGAGGAATGTGGACAGTGTGAGGGAGATGCTACTGTAGATAGGATGATCAGAGAGTGTTTCTCTGATAAAATGACATTAGAACAGAGAATTAGTGAGAGTGAAGGAGAAAATAATGTAAATATTGAGGTTAATAGGCCAGATTCATTTGCTTTAACTGTTTTTCAATTCAATGGAATAATTTTAATAATTTCTTTTATTCCAACAGGCTCACTTTGCAAGAAGACAAATTAAGTAGTCAGATTAATGATATAACTCAGACAAAAAAACAAGCAAATAGTGACTGGTCCAGTCTGTAGTGTTGAGCCCTGGAAGCTTAGTAAAAATCACTAACTAAAATTATTTCCAGTTGACTTGTGAATATCCCACATTTCAAATTTGTGATGACACATTGCCTGAAGCTTTTCCCATGTACCCTGAAGCCACTGACCAGCCCCAGCTGCTCCGGCACTGGGAGAGACAGCAGTCAGTATTTCCCAAACCAATCTTACCACTTGATGCCTGGAATGGCTAATAATTTGATTCATTCCTGTCCTATGACCCTTTTTCAACTATAGTTTTACATGTCATGGTTCAGGCCCACTCCCATGATATTTTCCCTTTCATTTGCTAGCCATTGCTCTGGAACTGCCCCCGTATTTCAAGCAATTTTTACCCAACATAGACATACAAGGAAACCATTGCCATGATGTCTAGTCAGAATTGTCTCAGCAGATATTTATGAGATTCTCAAACTATCATGTCATCTTTCCTAATTTTTCAGTTATCAATATTAATAAAACCAAGCCTACCCAAGTTATGCACCTTTTTGCTTAATTACTGGAATGAATCTAATACTTCTGTTTCATTATTTTTATTGTAAATATATAGTATTCCTGCTATATTGGATAGGTCTTTCTGACTTATTTACTTATCAATATGGCTTTTTTGGAAAATTGTGTTCAGAGTGCTAAAAATTCACTTTCAAATGAATTTCTGTAACCTTTAAAAAATAAAGTAGGAATTCAATATATGTAAAACACAAGGTTTAACATTTAAAACCTCTTTGAACTTTGAAAAGAGCTGTACCCATATTAGGCTGTATGTTTAGTCTTATCCCTAAATTTTTTCATTGTTTTTGTTGAAGATATACATTATACATCAGATGACCTAATTTTATATTGTATTATTTGAGTCGGAAAGTAACAGAAAAGTTATTTGTATTTTACTTCCTGGATAGCCATAGAGTTACTTAGAATACAAGGTGAAGACTTTTAAGAAATTCTTAAGCGTCTCACGTAATGTTGAAAAATTTCAAAAGTTCAAAGTATTGGCTTTTGCTACCTGAGAGATCATCTGTCTCTGATCTCTTGTGGCAGTCAACATCTGCTGGAACAATTCTCTCAATGGCTTTTAGATTTGAACTACTGGGAATTAGAACAGATGCTTCCCCTGGGAGTCTTCTTGGCTTGCCCTTCACCTTGTTGTCTACTGTTGTCTGCAGTGAACGAAGTTTACTTCCTGACGATAGATCCTAAATCCTTTAGTCAAATGATTTATCTCTATAGTTCCACTTCTAACCTGAGAAGCCAATATTTGCCTCCAGGTTAAACACTCAATTACTCCGGGTTTACTAAGATAAACTCTCCGAAGTCCTTTGTCACTCTAACTATGACCTGACAGGGCTCACAGGCAGGCAATGTGAAATACGGATCAGCAAAGCATTTCCTAAATCAGTAAGGAGAGATTTGTGTATATAATCAGAGAAAAATTGGGGCAGACATAAGATACTAGGTCTCAATGTCCAGAGATTTCAGCAATTACAATCCTTTTCTTTAGAACTCAAGACGTGAAGTCCCCTAACCCACAGCAAATGAGCTGACTTCAGTTAAGCACCTGAAAAATTCAGGGCTTTTAGCCAAATGTCTCATTTAAACTGTCTAAATTCATTAAGTTTAGAGAACTGAATTGCAGGGTCTTCCAAGAACATGTTTACTTTGTGATTCCTACTCTAACTGCTGTTTCTGGACAAAGTGAACAAGGTTTTGTACTACTTTACTCCTGGATTAGAGTTTAGCAATTACATAATGCCTCTGCCCAGAGAATCCCTAGTATCTTTACTTGTGCCCTTTTATTCTCCTTTAACTTTTCTGTAAGAATTCTATGGAAGTAAATCCAGATATTACAGCCAATAGATATGCAGTTTAGTCCAAAGTTAGGATCATCTTTGGACTAAACAAGAGTTCAAAATAATTAACATTAAAAATGTCAGCATCCTTGATATTTCTGTAGGTTTAAGATAGAAATTTGAAAGTTGAAAGAGCAAATGTTTATAAGTTAGCACAGCTGTTAGAGATAGATGAAACTGAACATAAAATCAAGTTTTATGTTTCCCATGACCCTCAGTTTATGAATGATAAGATATCTGCACAGAGAGGCTAAGAAACTTGACAAAAAAATAGATAATACAGTCAAAGCTAAGCCTAGAAATGACAACTCCTAATTCCTACTAAACTTAAGAATCCAAATGGAACATGTGACTGTAAATCCCCCTGCACCCCCAATTACTGACTGTCATAGATGTGACATCAGCACTGGGAGGAACTGGCTCTGGGTTTGGCATTGCAAATATGGGGAACAAGCATTAGCTTCTGATTCTGTTGGGTTTGAACTGGAGGTCCCTCTGCAATTGAAGTTTTAGAAACACTCCATATGCTGTGAATCTGGGCTTGCTCCAGGCAATTGGAAACGTTTCTCAAGTATGTAAATATCTGGGGAGCTTACATACAGACATAGAGACCACCTTAAGTAAATGCTTCATTTTATGATCTGTTAAAATATTGTAAAAATCACATCTTCATAAATTATTTTTAGAGTAAGTATCTGGCGCTTTACTTTTCTGAATGCCTAGGAGCATTTTACCAACCAAAACTTCAATTGCCAACTGATTTCAAAGTTTTAGCTCATTAATAACTGTTGTATTAGAATAGTTTTACTATGGCAAGAAGGCAGTATACCAAATGACACCATTTGTCTCATCAAATCCAAATTTTTGGATAGCTCATTGAAGGATATGTTTGGCAGTTTTTTGAAAAGCATCTACAATTTTTAAATGCCCCCTACACGTATAAACTGAAAAAGCAATTTCTGAATGTGAAAAAGAAGAAGAAAATATAAGTCAAGCAATGTTGGCTTAAATTTGTTGGGGTGGGAGGTGGGGAAGGAAGAGGAATTTTTGTGGTCCAATCAGAAGCAGAAGTATAAATAAATTCTGCAATACATTACTTGTAGGAAATTTAATGAGTCAGACTCTTGTATATTCAATTTATTTTATTTTGATAGTCTCAGATCTACAGATGCTCAGCTTGAAGGCAGAGAGAGTGATCGTGAAGTGTGACTAAATTAAAATTTATGGGCCCCAGCTTCTTTCACCCTTATTTCAGAACCAAATTGAGCCCTCAAGGTCTCTTATCCAATGTCTCACTATGTCAATGATATTTATGTTTTGTAGCCGTAGATAGCATTTGCTCTTGTAGGAAAAACCTATTTCTTACCAAAAATTTTGGTTATTGATGCTTCCATCTAACAAAGAAATTGATGCTTAATTTAAGTTTTCCTAGCAATAGAAAATTATCCCTGTTTCAAAAAAATTAAAGGGAGGAAGCAAGAGAGAAAGAAGAAAAGAAAAGAAAACAAAAAATAAAGGGAAAAATCTCAAAGAGGTGCTATTATATTTACCAAAATCCACATATCAGAAGATTAGCTCTAATGAACTTGGCCCTTTTTTAGACTAGAACAGGAGTGAAAGTATCCATGGAAAGTGTGCTAATGGTTAAAAGAAAGAAAGAAAGAAATCCAGTTAAATCCTGGACCTCTTTGAATCATTTTCCCTTGCTGATCAGGATTTGTCACAAACAATCTAAAGCAGTAGTTCTTGAACAGGGATGATTTTGCTCCCTAGGGGATATTTGATATTGTCTGGAGATATTTTGGCTGTCACAATTGGAAGGATGCTGATGTAATCTAGTGGGTAGAGGCCAGGGATGCTAGTAAACATACTGCAATACACAGGACAGCCCCTACAGCAAAGAATTAATCTGGTGTAAAATGTCAATAGTGCTACTATATAGAGACCTTGTTCTAAAGTTACCCAACATGTATAAAGAATGTGGAAAGAATGAGAGAGTGGGGTTCAAATATCTCTCTCAGGTACTTATAATTTCTCCTGTCTACACTGGACGGCAAGTTGCAGGGGATAATGTGGAATACATTGCCATTTGTGAAAAATTATGCAACAGACTAGCCATCTGCCAACAAGTCTCCTAGAATGTTGAACTTCGGGATAGCAAACATAATGTAACAAATAGTACACCTTTTTATTCTTGTTAAATTTTATTCTCATTTGCTTTTGATATAACACTTGAAAGTTATGGTTCTTTTCCACTCAAAGATTTAAATATTAAACGTGATCACTTTACTTTTGATATTTTGATTGCGTTTATTAAAATGTCATGGGTGTAAACTTGTGAATAGACATTCACCTAGCAGATAAATATGTCACATATTTTCAGCCAGCATGTGAGTATTACTTATGCATAATTATTTTTATGTTTTAACATTTTACTTAGCCTCATCCTACAAAGGAATGGAGTAATATTAATGTGCATAGATTAAAAATATTTATTAAATTTTTGGTGGTGTTCAGCCTCTCATAGCCTTATGATTTCAAATGATAGTTTGGGCACACTTATTTTATTTATGGCAACATATAGGACAAAAGCAACTACTCGAATTTATTTTCCTAGTTTTGAATATAAAGAATTTGAAACTACAATGTTGAATTTAAAAAGTCTGTGACAATAGGTACACTCACCCTGCCTCAAACTCTATAATAATATTATGAGCTCGGACTCTCTCCTGTAGTTTGATTTTGAATTAAGCATGTACTACGAATATGTTGGTTTATTTTTCTCTCATTTGAACCAGAGTGACTGGTTGTTTACTGATATGGAAAAAGTAAAAAAAATTATAAAACTCTTCTTACTCTTATGTATTTTTAGCAATGAATGATAAATTTGAATAATACTTTGTAGCTGGCAATGAGCTTTCCCTTATATCTTCATTTAATAAATTCTTTACATGAATAGTAAAAGTGTGCTAACTATTTGAAGGGAATTGGAATGGAAGAAAGGGCAAAACATTTATTGAGTACTCTATTAAAGATTAGACACTTTATTTGTTGCTTTATGTATATTATAAATCTATTGCCAATGACAAAAAATCCCTAAATAATAATGAATAATCCTCAGTCATCTTTATTCTCTTCCTCATCCAGTGATGGATGGTGTCATTTACAAGATGGCTGGCTAGGGGCAGTAAGAGAGTCTTGAATATGATTATCACTTCATTCTCAGAGCAAAACCAATCAGTCTAAAACACCTGGAAGCAGATAATGAAAGTCATCTAATGAGAAAGCTAAATGTTCCAGGGTTAAAATTCTAGGGTTAAAAGCTAATTACCTAGGGATTCCAATAACAGTATTGAGTAAAGGCAAACAATACTTGTTCATTTACACTTTCTTCTAAATAAAGAGTTCAAATTAGCCTCAGTTGTTCATTTAGAATGAGTTGTATGGATATCATATGGGAAAATATAAATTAAGAGTTTTCTTCTTGTAATTAAAATAAATATATTTACTTTTAAGTATATGAACTCACTAAACAGTGACCTGGAACAGAGCCCAGCTACTAAGAAAAGGACTAATACACTAAAAGATTGATCAATGGAATGTTCTAGGTAAGGAAACATTTAATTTTGCAAACTCGCTTAGTTGTTGAGCTGGTTGAATGCCACTTATTCACTCATTATGTGTTCAGAATAACATGTTTGGAATAAAATGAGAAAAAAAGTCAAAATCTCCCCCTTCCTTATGCTTTCCTATAAGGGCGGCAACTCAAGCTTTGGTGCAGCGAGGAGCCAGAGGGAAGCTTAGATTAAAAACTTGAATAACAAACTAGTAAAAAGGCTATAAACTGCATTTCCCAAGCCAGCAAATATTGTAGTGGAAGGCTTTTGTCATTTCACAGGTGACTACAGTGCCAAAGCCATAATATTTTGTTAAGAATTAGTGTGATTAAAGTTTAAGATAATGTAAGAATTATTAGATCAGTCAGTGAGTTTCAAAAATTGTTATATTGGAAAATTTGAAGTTGTTATTCCAATAATTGGGTCTGTGTATGTGTGAATTCGTCAGGCTGCAGCAACTACAAAACACATCAGTAAGAGCAGAATTCAACATGTAAGTGTTTTGATTAAAATAATTTACCATACATTTTCCCAAACACATTTCCTTTTTGTGTGGGTTTTAAACAATGTTTTAACAAGATTTACACAGCAAATAGACAGCATTTGATGGGAAAATGGTTCTGGAAATAATTTGCTTGAATCTGTAACCATGTACTTCATTAGAAAACACACTGCACAGGTCTTAGTCAAGAATTGAAAGAGTGAAGCTCCCGCTAAAGAGATGGGCCTGGCTATAGCATCAGAGGTCCCTCCAATGGCATTTATGTCTGTATGCAGAACCACCAGTGAAGAGATTCTCTTTCCAAGCTCCTTCGACATAGGTGTAGCTATGTCCTTCCTAAAAACAAATAAATTTAAAAAAAACCATTTTTCAGTATTTCACTATTTTTAGACATTTTATTAAAATATGCTCAATGTCAAGGCTGTCCTCTCTGGAAAACAGGGATAAAGCACTGAAGATGAAACAACTTTAGCATGTACCATTGTAATCCTGGTTGAAGTAAAACACAAAAAATGGACTTATTGTTCATGATTGTCATCAATCTATTGGTTTTGGGTTTTTTTCCTAATGTCTGTATTTTTATTTCAGGGGATCTTGATAAGGTGACATGTATCTGTGCCTTATATTTTCTAAATAGATGCAAAGTTTTCAACATGGAAAGGACTTTCTTTCTTCCTTTATCTCTCTCTCTCTCTCTTTCTTTCTTTCTTTTAGTGCCATTTTTCTGCTTTTAGTAATTTGTTTCTGGGCAAAGGAAAGGAAATGGCAAAGTGTCTGTAGCAGAGATAAGACATTCAGCTGAGATTTTAAAGTACCATCTTTTCTTTGCCCCATGAGTACAATTTGTTTGACTTCTGTTAATTCTCAGAGTTCTTTAAAAGGGAAAGAATGTGTGCCCAATGATTCCATTTGGCATCCTGAATAGATTTATAATACTTAAATATCACATGTGTAGTTCTGTTTTTATCACAATTATGGGGTAGTATTTGAAATCTTGATTCCTTAAAACCCAAATCTGGATCTGCAGGTGTAATTAAGTTAATTTGGTTTTTGTTAAATGTTATTATTATTATTATTAACATTGAATGTGTTGGTAGAGAAAGGGCAATATTAGGCTAGGAAAAAGACTCTCCAAATTTAAATATGAAAAAGTATCTTTTAAATTTTTGTTGAAAAAAATACAAACTATAAAGAAGAGAATGAATGAGTGAGTATAAGTGAGAGAGAAAAGAAAGGGGCAACTTCTAAGACCATATGCCCTCTCATCTCCATAGAGTTTTCTATTCTGTTTTTCTGGTTCTGGACAATCTTTACTCCACTGCACGTTGAGCTCTGTAGTGTTTCCCACCAACTCCCAAAACTCTCTTGGTCTAGCTCCCATCTCTCCAACCTGATTTTGCTGCACTGGTATAAATCATGGATGACCCTTAGGTTGGTATCTTCTCAAGAAGGCTGTGCTCAGTCCTCCTTTTTGTGCTCACTTCTCTACAGTTTCATGCATCCTTCAAAACCCAGTGTAAGCCCAACCTCCTTCAAAGATCTCCTGGCAGTACTCTTTCTGAATAGCTCACTTGTGTGAAAACATCTAAGAGAAGTGTCAAGTTTACTGAGATAGTTCCAATCACATATATCACTCTCCTCTATGGGATAACACTTGCTCAATGTACCTGTGATTAAATCCCAATTCGACCTTTTCCCATCCTCTCCTACTGCATGCCTCCACACTCTCTGTAGTATTATCACACTGGAAACTGTTTTTCCAGAACATATATTTTCCTCCTCTGTGCTTTGATTTATGCTATTTCCCTCAGAGTGTGGGAGTATTAAGCTAATGTTTCTTGAGGCTTTACTGTGTGCCAGGAACTATGCTAGAGATTTTACTGAAATTTGTCATTTAGCCTCACAACAATGCTATGAACCAGCACTGTTACTTTCCCAAATAACAGATGAGGAAATTCAGGCATAATAAGGTTTAATAATTTACCTCCCAAGTTGCCAATCCATTTCTCTAAAGCAATATATTGTCACCCTTGAACATTACTTAAGAACCAGTGAAGTGCTATGAGGTACAATGTCAATAGAACACACTTTGATGAATATGGCATAAAATGTTGATGATGTGAATTCTTTGGAACATCCATCCCTTTTTTTGTTGTATCAAAAATTGATGTATCTTATGAGGCTCAATTCATATGTGACCTCCTCAGATTCTCTAGCCAAGAATCTCGGCTCCATGCTCTGCGGCACAGCAGTCTCCACTACTATCTTCCTACTCAAGGTAGGCAGGGTCTGCATTTCTAAAAAGCCCCAGCATCACCTGGAGCTTTTTAGAGATGCAGACCCTGCCTACATTCTGGAACTACTGAATCAGAATTTCCATTTTAATCAGAGTGAGCCCAAGATGATTCATATGCATTGTACAGTTTGAGAAGCAAAGTGTTAGATACTTATTTCTTTCTGCATTTAGTTATTTCCAACAACTAATTATCATTCCTATTTGCTTGATATTTCTCAAACAGAAGGACCAGTGTGTTATTTATATTTGTCTCACCCAAAGTGACTAGCATAATACTTCCCATATGGTTGCTACTCAGCACATCTTTATTAAATGTATTTATTAAACTGAGAGCAAATTCTATGGGAGTTATACCTTTATATCTCCCATAACTCATAGAAGCAATATTCTCCTCTAGACTATAAGTTTTCAGAATGTAATTATTATATCTTTCTAGCTCATATGGTGCTTACCTAGTACATGGAGGGTACTTCAGTGGTTAATGATGGAGTGAGGCACTTAGTAAATTAATTAAGATGATTGATTATTGTATTTGAAGAGAGGTTTTGTAGATGTATAATTTTATTTTGAGTTTATTTAATTAACAAATACCTTTAAGAACTTAGGAGTATCAAGGAGTGGTGTAAGTTCCTTACAAATATTAACTTAATTCACATTCTGCTCTAGGGTTGTTTGTTCATGCATAAATCTATGTTAAATCAATAAAGGTTGATTTGAGATACCTCATTCAATTCTAATATATAATATAGCATATCTACTTCAAGTTGTTTTGCTACAGATGACTGATAAATGTGCCATAATTGACATAAAATGTCAACATTTTCGCAATTTTCAAATGTTTTTTTCCTTTCATCATTTCAAACTCTTCCCAAATTGATTGAGAAAATATTGCAGTAAATAGTATGCCACTCACTCCTTGGTATTAAAATAGAAGAATATCAAGATCTATCAGAAGAAACCCGCATCCCATTTCAGAAAAGAAATTTACCCTGACAAATTCAGTCAGATTTCAGATGGTAAAGTATATTATATGTTTTAGTCATTGATCATGTATGTATATATGATTTTCTATTCCAAGGGAGGAAAGATCCCAATCCGGTGGACATCACCAGAAGCTATAGCCTACCGCAAATTCACATCAGCCAGTGACGTATGGAGTTATGGGATTGTTCTCTGGGAGGTGATGTCCTATGGAGAGAGACCATACTGGGAGATGTCCAATCAGGATGTAAGTATTTGTAGTCTATGAGTTATGGGTTCGGATTAAGAGATCAAGCTGTGCAAGGAAGTGGAACATAATGAAACCAGGTGGCTCCCTGTTTGTGACATTGAAGCAGAATACTTAGAAGAAATGAAATTGCTTCCAAATCTTGTAAAGATATCAAATGAGTTGCTCTGAAGGATTTACATTTTTCCCTCAAGCCTGGGTTTAGAAATGAGACAAAGTGAAGACATTTGTAATAAAATTTTATAAAATAAGTGCCTGACAAGATAGCCAATAGATATCAGGGAATGTTTGAAGTATTTTTGCTACAAAATTGTTTCAATGTAACATTAGTAAGATACACATGTCTGCCATCCTTTGTAGACTTAATTAATGCATCTGGGCCAACGTTTTGTTTACTTAAATATAGTATTTCCCAAAGTCAGACAAAACAACCAATCACTAGCATGTTGTTTCTCATAATGTATTAAACTTACACATGAATTTAGTTATACAAATTGAAGTCTCTGGATAGAGAAAATAATCTTTAACTTTCTGTTACAACTGTGATACGATTTTTCAAAAGGATTTTTGTTTTTATAAGTCATGTTTTGCTAATGCTTAGTGAAAGGATGCTATTGGCATGTGAGATCAGCACTTGGAGATGTTTTTTTTATGCTTAGCCAGAAACTGTGAGCATGATCTCAAAGACACATAAGAAGGAAAGCTGAGATGCTTTTAGTCATTTCCTACTCACCACATATAAAATTGTTTTTAATGTATTTGGATATAAAAACCTTTCTGAACTTCTTCAAACAAGCCATGTTTTATAATGGTACTGGGAAAATCAGACTCTCTTTACCACATCTCTATTCTCCAAATTCTTTCTGTATCAGAGGATCTCAAAATGTGGTCTCTGGACCAGCAGCTTTATCATGGCCTGGGAATTTGTAGGAATGCAAATTATCGGGCCTTTCCCCAGAGCTATGGAATCAGCGGTTAGTTATCTGTATATTAATAAGTCCTCCAGATGATTCTGATACACAGTAGAGTTTGAAAATCATGACTTTACATGATTTAAAAGCGTGAATGAACTAATCGTCAGTTAGTTGTGCAGCACGTGACCTTTTACCAAAGGAACTTACTACGATTTGAGAGGTACCATTTGAACTGTGATATAACTAAAATTTATGGTAATTTTTTCTGCATTCATTCATTCATATATAGTTTCCATAGAAATCTGTATTACCAAATAATAATTTCTTTATAAATTACTGAATTTCCTATATCATAGAACATTTCTTTTTATTTTAATCTGGAAAGTTACTTTACAAACTTTTCTTTCCTAAATCCACTTTCTCTGCCTCAATCTTCCTTTATATAATATTTTCAGACATGGATAATATTTATTTAATAAGCTGCTATCCTTTTAAGAAATTTAAAATGAAAACTTTTTCACTTAACTTTGAAATAGTCATATAAGTGTGACCTGCCCATGAAGAAGTAAAAGAAATTCCAACTCTTAAGTCTCTGGAAACTTTGCTTCTCACACAGGTAATTAAAGCTGTGGATGAGGGCTATCGACTGCCGCCCCCCATGGACTGCCCAGCTGCGTTATATCAGCTGATGCTGGACTGCTGGCAGAAAGACAGAAACAACAGACCCAAGTTTGAGCAGATTGTCAGCATTCTGGACAAGCTTATCCGGAACCCAGGCAGTCTGAAGATCATCACCAGTGCGGCAGCAAGGTGACACATTTGATTTTGCATCTTGCACTCACTCTGAAATGAATGTATTTTCTATTTCCAAGATGTTAATTTTTTTCTTCCACTTCCCCAACTGCATACTTTGGTACTTATATTCCTCAAGATTAGAGAGACATGTTTTCTTTTCCTTTTTAAACTTTCAGGAGGAAATTTCATGCTACTTAATGATAATGATAAACTTCTGGTATTTTTTAACTTCCATCTTGACCAGAAGCATGTATACATTCAGGCTTGAGTATTTGGACAATAGAAACCCTGGACACATAGCTCCTTTTCACTCTCTGCTATTTAAACAAAAAAAAAAAAAAAAAAAGGAAATCTCCTGGAGTGGTGGGGAATTCTAGCAAAGTCCTGATTTATTCTTCATTTAAAATAAAGTTTCAAAAATAATAACAATGCCTCCAAACCATCGCACTGACTAGGAAAAGGCAATTTTCCCTTACTTAATTTTAAAAAATTTTGTTTAACCCATATCGTGTGCCAATTACTTTGTTAGACACTGTGAAGGATAAAACTAAGACTAAAATAATGTCAGTGTTCTTGGACAGCCATACCAATGTCAACACATCATAGCTATAAGGCAATCCTGAATGCACAACGTCCATTAGACTTTATGCATAATTCTCCGCGGTAAGAATCATTGAGTTGTCTTAATGGTTTTGAGAAATGTCAATTATATTCTCATTGTACACATAGTGAAAAAGAGTTCTTTTACAGTTTGATGATGTGTGTTCTTAAAGGAAAATGACAGAGTTTTACTAAAGGAACTACACCTACTGTGCACAAAAATCCACAGTATTAAGTGATATGTATACATACTACATAATGATGATTTACAGTGACTCATGTGTAAAAGATTTAATATAATCCCTTATAGGAGTTTTCTTTTCTTGTTTCTTTTATGCACATCTGTTGGTTTTACTGACAATTATCAAGAGTTGTGACTTTCAAATTGATAGAACACTTGCTAATGCAGTTATAATAGAGTATATAATTTTTCTACCTTAATAGGAACAATTATATTGAGCATACATGATCCAGTTTTTACATTACATTTGAATAAGATGAATAAAGAAAATTTGAATCAAAGTCTTAATATCAGTATATAAGAATCATAGATTATTTGTTGGAAATAACTATTAAGGGGGTCACTAATATTGAACTTAGTAATATATATTCAGTGGGTAAAACTAATGATAACTTATCCTGCAAGGATGAATCTCTGTCCTAAATTTCAGAGACAGACTGTACAGGCTTTTTTGGAAATCCACCTGACAGTTTAACAACCAACAGGATAACAAACTTGCCCTTCCTGGGCCATATGGTCCTCATTTTGCACCCTGAAGCCATTTCTTTTGATCTTTACTCAATAGCAATCATAGCAAAAAAGAACATCTTTTCAATTCTTTCCATATCATAAAAGAGCATTCAAACCATTTCCATAGGATCAATATCAATATAAAGACTAACTCATGTAATATGATCAAGAGATATTTAAATCCAATTCTATGTGGGAAAGTAGTCTTAATATCAGATCATATTATGTGAGGATATACCCTTGTATTCAACTTTTCTTCAATTCACTATTCCATTCTTATTGAAGTACATTGAATATTTTTATCCTAATATGTATTTTTTAATACTTTAATATATCCCCTGTATTTTGTCACAAAACATGCAATTTTAGGGAAACTATTTTTCTAAGAAGTACCATCCATCTTAATTCACTAAATATAAAAGTTTTAGAAATTGTGTTTGTATATTTACTTATTGCCATTAAAATACACAGTGGGCAGATTGTGCTATTATAAATTTATTAACAACAACCTCAAATTACCATGCAACAATCTCAAGAGATCTTATTTTTCTTTAGAAAATTTGCTTTCCCACTTTTGACAACGATTATTCTATTCTTTTTCATAACTGATTAAACTCATTCCCTTTCCCCTTTAATTTTCCAGTGATGCCCTTGCCACATGCTTTATTGAGAAAATACAAGCCATCAGATGGGAAATTCCAGCAGCAAAACAAAAACAAACTGGCGCCTGCACCCATCCATCTTGTTCTTTTTTCCTCTAATTACAAGAGAGGAAAGTTCTTCTTACCTTGAATTAGAAGAGAGGAAGTGTCCTTTCAATGTCAGAGGCAAATCCTTTCTCTCTTTCTCTCTCTCTCTCTCTCTCTCTCTCTCTCCCCTGCATACCCAGGCTCTTTCTCTCTCTCCTGTGTATGCAGGCTCTTTATTTTTGCAAGATTATTGCTATAAAAATATGTTCTATTATTACATTGTTTCTCAAATTTCCCTAATACAAGAATCAGCAGGAGAACTTATTAAATGCACAAATGTCAAGGTCTAACCCAAGCTACT
Source organism: Balaenoptera musculus (assembly GCF_009873245.2). Lineage (NCBI taxonomy): Eukaryota > Metazoa > Chordata > Mammalia > Artiodactyla > Balaenopteridae > Balaenoptera > Balaenoptera musculus. The sequence continues at coordinate 103,176,332 of NC_045788.1, read as the reverse complement.
AATTTGGAATCTGCAGGAAAGGGCAATGGAATTTGGACATTTGATAAAAACTCCAGGGGATTTTTATCATCAAGGAAATTTAGAAGATGTTATTTGTCAACATCACCTCTGCTAACCCCACATCTCTGCCAACTACTTCCTTATTTTTTTATCACCCTTCACAGCCAAACTTCTCCAATAAGAGTCTCACACACATCTCAAAACTTAATATTCAAATTTTACCTTTTTATTTTCTCCTGATAGCCTCATCCTTCCACTGCCTTCCAAATTTGGTTGAATACACCAACACCTATTCATTTACCCATTCAGGATTATAGCCAGTCTTGGTGCCTCTTTCTTGCTCTCCACACTTTGATCCAGGTGATCACTGGGTCAACATGATCCATTTCTCCCCTTTTCACTGCAAACACTCTCTCCTATGACTTTTTCCGCTTCTGATCTAGACCACTGCAGTAGCCTCCTGATGTGTCCCCTGCTTCCATTCTTGTCCCACGCTAAGCATCTTGTCACAGAGCCTTCAGAATTTTCCTATCAATATATGTATTGATAAATTATATATTGATAAAAATATATTGATAAATTACATACATATAATATAATTTCAGTCACCTCTTTATAACCAACTCTGAATTTCCATTATACTTAGGAAAAAAATCTACATTCTCTTTGATTGTTTAAATAGCCCTGCTCCTCCAGTGTCATTTCTTTTATTCAAATATTCATTTCTTCATTTTTTCAACAACTATTTATTCTATGCTAAGCTACTATGCACTAGGCATGTGCAGACGCTGGAGTACAGTGATGAAGACAAATATGGTCCCTACCATCCTGGAGCTTACATTATAGAAGATGTACAGTAGATAATAGACAAGCACAGATTATAGCAAGGAAATAAATAAAAGGTTGTGATAGATTATTAAAGAGTGGTTGAGGAAAAAGCCCTCTGAGGAGGTGATATTTGAGCTGAGAACTAAAAAAAGGAAAAGAGCCAGATTTTTTTTTTTTTTTTTTGGCTGTGCTACGCAGCATGTGGGATCTTATTTCCCCGACCAGGGATTGAACCTGTATTGGGACCACTGAGTCTTAACCAGTGGACCGCCAGGGAAGTCCAAGCCAGATTTATAAAGAACCATCCCCTCCATGAAAAAATTTTTAAAAAAAGGATCTTGGCATAGGAAAAAGAAACTGCAGATGAGTCTGGAGAGTTCTAGGAAGTGGCAGAGGGACAACAACATAACCGAAGGGCAGTAGGGAAAGGAAGAGTCTGTCACAAGAAGGCAAACAGAAGCCAGAACACTTGAGGCTACCCAGGTCATGATGAAAACTTTGGAATTTTTTGAAATGCATGAGGAACCCATTAAGACATTTAAAGCAGAGATGTGACACTATTTGATTTACACAACTGCTTTGTTGGGGGAGAGGAATTTCCACCTTTCAACCTGTGCTACTTTCACTTAAATAGCACTCTAGCCTCAGTGACCAACCTCAAGTTCCTTCAGAAAGTCAAAGCATTTCAGACATGAGGACAGTAGCACATGCTGTTCTCTTTGTCTTAAGATTCTTCTTTGCATTCATGTTCCCTTAGAAAGCAGCTTCTACATCTTGTCTTAATTGAGGCATTCTCTGGCAACATGATTTAAAGGTCAACACCATTATTCTTTCATGGGCCACTATGTGCTCGTTCTTCATCATAATTTTAATTCAGTTGTGTGCATTTTCTTTTTATGTGTCCATTCCTCCAATTAACTCAGCCCTATGAGATCAGATGCCATGCTGCCTTTGTATTACCAGGTTGATACTGGAAATTCAATACATATCTGTTAAGCACATGAATACATATTTACTGGAATAATAATAAATTTCCATTTCAACAGACATACAATTTTTAGAAAAATATTCTAGTTTTATTCCTATTCATTATACAGATTTCTGCAGACATTAGTCATAATGGTAAAAGCTTAAAATTTTCTCCTAAGCAAATCTCATGTTTCCCTTTCTGTCAACTCAACTCCAAAAACAGTCTCCTCAACACACTTGGAGACTGTCTCAATCTGAGTTTGTGGACGGCACCAAGGATTCAAATTTCTCAATGACTTAGTTATTTAGATCAATGTATAGAATTATGCCTATAAAGTCCTTTAGGAAAAACAACATCATTCTATTATTTTTTATAGGGATGTTGTTTTCCAGAGTCTGCCTGTGTCTAGTTAGTTTTACGGCAAATTTTATTTCATATACTGTTACAGAAATCTTTCTATAATGCATTATTTTACTCTTCAGCCTTCCTTAGAGTTGATGATTCATAACAGAAACATTTCCAAAGAATCTTACAGTGAGAGTGTCTCTGTGAATATCACTGCTGCAAGTGGGGAAGGTGTTTAAGCAGATGGTCAGGGCGTACCAGATTAAAAACTTACTTGTATGTTGCAAGAGGTGGTAAGAAGGGAAGGGAAGTTATATTAAATTTTATGTTATGTTTGTTTTCTGGTAATTGATTTATTTTCCTAAAAGTAGAGTAATTGGAGGAGACATGAATAAATTTGAAGTTTTGACTATATGAATATGAAGATACAAATGTTTGTTTAGCAGTTACTTTGTGTGAGGCATTATACTAGACCCTGTGGTGCTTATACAGGTAAAGAGACACAGTCTTCGACTGCAACAGCTTGCCTTTGAAAATAGGAGGAAAAGAAAAGTTCAGAAATACTATACAATTGACCCTTGAACAACTTGGGTTTGAATTGTATGGGTTTACTTATAGACAGATATCTTTGAATAGAAAATACTACGCTACTACAGGGTTTGTGGTTCGTTGAATCTGAGGATGCCGAGGAACCTCAGATAAGAGATAAGAATAGGGAGGGCCGACTATAAATTAACCCCTGTGTTGTTCAAAGTCAACTGTAATATCCCTCAGAATATGTAATTATTAGAGCAAGAAGACAAGGTTTTAGGAATCATGAAGGAAGGGTGAGTTTACTTTTAGCTTTCAGGTTATCTGGCAGTTGCAGAGAAGTGACTTTTGGATGATGGATGAAATTTCTACCAGCAGATAACAAGATAAGATCATACCAGGCTAGGGGAACACTGTACAAAAAAGTAGAACACACAAAAACTTAGGATACTTCCATTTACATTGCATAATACATTTCTGCTATAATACAGCATAAGAAAGGAAATTATGAGAAAAGAGCCTGATAGATGATTTCACCAGATAATGGAAGATTTAATGTCGTCTCTAGAAATCTGGACTTTTGTCCATGAGGAACAGAAGAGCCATTGAAGATGCTTAAATGATATATTACATTGTGCCTGTGGAATAGTTCTCTGCAGCTATACCTAGAATAGCTGGAAGGGAATAGTTCATGATAAGGAGTAGGGAGGTGATTTCAGTAGTCTTGGGAAGGACTTATGCTAGGGTAGAGCAGAGAAAATAAAAAGAAAAGGTGTGAATTCAAAAAGTTGTAATGAAGTATTATAAGACATGGTGACTGGTGAGACGTGCAGAGTGACAGAGAGAGTATCAGAGAGTACTTCCGGGTGAGCAAGGAGGACTCTGAGAACAGTACTCCCACTGACAGAGGTAGGAAGGGCAGAAGGAAGAACAGCTCTGTGAGGCAAATGAGCATTTCGGACACAATGAGAGTGAGTTGGAAGAAGCTGGAAATTTACATCTCAAGCTGGGCGAGAGATTAAAGCTAGGCATCCAATTTGGAGCCTTCTCTCTGCAAACATAATTTTAAAAAACACCATTAGAAATGTATTTAGAAGGTACAAATCTTGGTCCAGTCATGCTGATTTTCACCACAAGTATCGATATATCCATCTGTATTCTCCTAATAATAATTTAATTTCTAGTTAAAGCTCTCATATCCCATGGATTATAGGGAGACTTTAATCCATGAAGAGTGGAGGGTGTTTGTCCACATAGGTTGACACTGAGACACACCCCCCTCCCCCAATCTCCCAGACTGAACTTTTGAACTTCTCCTTGCTGCTTCTGTGCTGCCCTGTGGCCAGGAGTGTTTCTGAAGCATCTAAATGCCTCAGTCCCTTAGTGCAGAAGTCATGACCTCAAAAATCTACAAGAGCCAAGAAGCCGATTGAAATGAGTGAATGCTTCTACAGTGTGTAACAGGGTGTGGTGGTAGCTTATGGAGATTTCAAGCTGCTTATAAGGAGAATACAGAGCCAATCAAGCCAGTAGGTGGCAATCCCAGAACTAAAAATGTATGCAACATTAATTATTATCTCAGAACATTAACCCACTGCATACACTTCCACCCAGAGAGAAAGAAAATGGTCTCTGTTTAGAGCTTTGGAGAATGGTACCAATTACAGAGCGGAAGAATATGAAATGGTAGGTAGAAACAGGAACAGCCAGAGTTAGGAATGAGACTTCAACCATTACAGAAACCACAGCCCAAGGAATTTTCCAAAAGTGGATAGAATGAACTGTATAATCAAAAGGTGCAAAAGCATAGGCAAAAAAAGACAACTGAGGAAAAAAGCCACTCAATAAGCAATGAGAAGGACATTGAATTCTCTTTAGATAACTATTTTGATTCTTTTAGAGTGATAGATGAGATATGAAATTTTAAGAGATTTAGTTATAATTGGATGATGAAAAGGAAAAGGCAATGTGAAAATAATGCTTTTGAGAAATTCAGAAGAAATGAAAAATATAGTCATAATACACATGTATAAAAGGGTAAAAGTAAAGCTCCCTTCCTTCTGGTAAGAATTGGAGAAATTTTTCTTAAAGATATTCTTGATAGAAAATATTGCTAGAAAAATAAATAGAAAATGGCCTTAGAATGATAAATTTTCTCTGCAACAAAACATGTTTTTGTTATACAAATTAAAAAATAAACAAAATTCATTTTTATTTTATTTTTTTAATTAATTAATTTAATTTTATTTATTTTTGGCTGCAGTGGGTCTTCATTGCTGCACACAGGCTTTCTCTAGCTCCGGCGAGGGGGGCTGCTCTTTGTTGCCTTGCACAGGCTTCTCATTGTGGTGGCTTCTCTTGTTGTGGAGCATGGGCTCTAGGTGCACAGGCTTCAGTAGTTGTGGCTCCCAGGCTCTACAGCGCAGGCTCAGTAGTCGTGGCTCATGGGCTTAGTTACTCTGTGGCATGTGGGGTCTTTCTGCACCAGGACTCGAAACCATGTCCCCTGCATTGTCAGGCAGATTCTTAACCACTGCACCACCAGGGAAGCCAGCAAAATTCATTTTTAAAAGAAACTATTTTGAAGATTAGTTTTATATAATATACATTTATATAATACATATAATATGATTATTTATTACATATATTTATGTATTATATAATAGACAATTAGCTTTACATTATGTATAAAATATATCTCTTGGATTTAAATAAATTGATTAAATTACTTTCATGAATGAGGTTAAATTAAAAATTTTAAAAGACTAAAAATAGAGAAAAATGACAGATGAATTAATTCATTTCTATTCAGGCAGTAAGATGCCTTTTTCTTTTTTGGATATTTATGTATATAAAATGAAATAGACTTGTTCTTTAAATTCACATGCCAGGGCATTGGATTCTTCAAGACTATTGTAAATTTATAGAATACAAATTTTTGGCATAAAGAATTAAATAATACATTCAATTTATTTGGAATAAGGTTCTAAAGTGAAGGTAAAGGAATTTATGGTATAAAGACTTAAACAATATATTTAAAATATTTGGACTAAGATTCTGAAGACCCAATTATACTTAGTTAATTTAATTGAAATGATTTAAAATATATTGTTCCATTGCATTGATTGCTAACTTGTAGAGATTTATGTTTGTTAAGTTGCAGAATAAATAGGAACAAAAATAAGCAGTACTTGTAATTTTTACCTGTTAATGGCACTAAATTAGCATTAATAAAATACTTCTCATCTCTAAAAGAACAAAATATAATTCTTTTTGAGAATAACTGCTGTTGTGACAAATATTATATCCTTTAAGAGAAGTCTGATGACCAAAAAACAATTTGTTTCTCAAAATGACTTTGACCTCCAATTCTGAAACTGACAGGGTGACTTTCCTCATGAACAAATATGATACAGAACCTTTTAGAGGGAAGCAAATATTTCAAATACCCAGGTGATCTCTTTTTTTTTAATCTTAAAAATCAAAGCAGGCAATTTTACCACTGGGAGAAATTAAACCAGATGTAATAGCTATAACTGCTAAGATTTTTGTCCTTAAAGCCTAGAGACAATCAAAGTAAACACAATGACTTTACTCCTCCTTAATGTGTTATTTATATACTAGTCTCCTGTTGGGAACTATATATACTTAAAATTATTTTTAGTTACTGATGACAAGTTAAATTCATTTATTCCTATCTGGAATTTCTAACTTTAGAGATAAAAAAATCAAGATTATCATAAATTTGCATTTAAAAAATTGGCAAATACAAAATTTTCCCCTTGAAATGTAATGTCAACATTTGAAATTAAAATGTTAGCAATAAATTATAAAAGGTATTGAAAAAGTATATTACTATTTTATATTTCAGGCAATAATAAAGGTAGATATAATTAACATTTTGCCTTTGAGAAATTACCCTTAAGTTTTAATAGGGTCCCTGAAACTATTCACAACCACAGACAAAAAACAGGTAATTATAGTGGTATAGAATACACCTCCAATATTATTAATATTTACTTCTAGACTCAGTAGGCATCTACTTTTTCATTCAAGAAATGTGTATTAATCAGTATTTTTAATACATAAAAAATAAAGCCCTCTGTAAACCCAGAGGAGTCTTTTTATGTTATAAAAGAATAACTTAACATTCAATTTTAGAGTTTAGAATCCTAGTGCAATATTGAAATAAGATCATTATGAGAAGATATTCTTGGGACTAGCAGTTATTTATTGACATTTGTTCCCAAGTATCTGGTGCTAGTTGGTATGACCATTTACAGATAAAATAGGAGTTGATGGGAAAAAAAAAATATATGTGTACCTCTTTAATGCAGCAGTATGAAAATCCACAAAAGAATAATTCACAAACCTAAATACAAGGAGAGAGGAAGAAAGTGAAGAAAGTTATTTTTTGTTTCCCCTGAGCAAACATGTAATTTCCATGATTTCTTTTTAATGACTGCAGTCTGTGGCCAGTAGGTACTGATTTATGAAAAGCTGTAAAAGATCAGGTGGAACTCTACAGGACATCGTTTACAGCTGCACGGATTGAAACCTATCTAATTTGTCTAGTAAAAGTGTGAGCTCACGGTGCACATCACCCAGCCTATAAATTTCCCCTTCAGACCCAATGTCTGGGGCTGGGTCTAAAAAAACGCCAATGCCTGCAGCTGCTCAAAAAGCCCACATTCCCCTGGTGTGCATGAAGAGACATCACAGGCTCTTCACAGTAAGAGACAAATTCCTATCCATTGATAAACTCACCAGATGTCCTCTCCGAGGAGGAAAGGAACCAATTTTTATTTGAATTCCCCAGAGAAATCCTGGAAGTGGAAAAATGATACTTTGCAGGGCTGGTTATTCCGAGGTCACTGGCATTAAACTTAGGTCCTTCTTTGTCTTCCTTATACTTTGATCCAAGTAATAAACAGAAAGACTCGGTTGGGGTCACCCTAATCCTTAATCCGCACATCCTGTTTTATTTCAATTTGTTTATACTAATTTTCTCTAAATTCTTGTTGAGTCTGACTATACTGTTGAATTTAAAAATGCAAACCATTTTGAATTGAGAGGGGAAAATTCTGCATTTTGCTATTAGGCATACTTCATAAATATTCTGAATAAATGTCCTGGGGTTTGATTCTTCATACCCGCAAACCTATAAATAAAAAAGTATTGCTATTCATGGGACAGAGAGTTGACAAGAGTCGACATTAGATTCTGTGCTTCAGCCACTGTAGCAATTCAAGCTGTGGGGTGTGAGTGTGTGTGTATGTGTGTTTGCTTGCATGCCTGTAGATAGTCTAGTACTTTATTGTCTCCTTTCTAGGTCTCACTTCATTTTCCTTATAAAATTTTCTCACATCTGATGTAATGCTACTCCTATCAATTTTGTTTACTGATCTTATCCAATGGGTCCAATGTTATATCTAATGTTGGCCAATGACCAAGGCTATGTCATTCATGATGGTCATACAAAACAACCCAAGAATATTGTATATGTTTTGGACCCCGGGTTGTATATCTATATCTGTAATTCCTCAAGTTCTTAGAAAAAAAACATAAGCAAGACATTTTCAATGATTTAAAAAATAAACTTTTTTTTCTTTTTCAGGTAGGTAATTTAAAGAATCATAGATAATTATTTATGTATATGTTCCAGAAGAGAATAACGTATAAAATGCTATATTTATATTTTATGATGTTCTAGGTATTCCTAAAGGAAATAAAATTAATGCTTTGTAAAATAGTACCTAATTTCTGTTTCTTTCTTTCTCTTAGATAACCTGTGAGGATTAGTTAAAACTAAACCGTAACACATAATACAAATTACAAACTCCATAATTTTAATTTTTAATTTATAATTCAAACAGTTGAGATAGAGAGAATTGAAGCAGTTGAATTTAGTCTAATGGAAAGAAGTTTGAAAAGTGCTCCACATTCAGCTGTCTCCACTTCACAAATCTTGACAGGGAGGGAACTAGTTATTAATCTATATTTTCCACAGAGCATGCAAATATAGGCAGAACCAAACTGTCATGTTCTCAGTGTTTTCTTAAGCTGAGCACTAAAACTGTGTTAAATTTTCATTTTTATCAAATAAATAGTTAAACGTATTTTTAATTAATTAACATTTTATTTTTATTAGATAAATTTAATGTCTCCCCATCAAAATCCAAATGAATTTACAATTCTCTCTTGTATTCCCAACAACAGCACACAGGTTCAGGGCATGCTTGTTCAGATTTCAGAATCTTAACCTCACACTTAAAGCGTGTCTTGTATATTAGGGAGTGAGTTGGAGAAATATCATCAATAGTAATTGAAATTCCACATATAAGTGATATCATATGATATTTGTCTTTCTCTGTCTGACTTACTTCACTCAGTATGACAGTCTCTAGGTCCAGCCATGTTGCTGCAAACGGCATTATTTCGTTCTTTTTTATGGCTGAGTAATATTCCATTGTATATATGTACCACATCTTCTTTATCCATTCCTCTGTTGATGTACATTTAGGTTGCTTCCATGTCCTGGTTATTGTAAATAGTGTTGCAATGAACATTGGGGTGCATGTGTCTTTTTTAATTATGGTTTTCTCCAGATATATGCCCAGGAATGGGATTACTGGATCATATGGTAGCTCTGTTTTTAGTTTTTTAAGGAACCTCCGTACTGTTTTCCATAGTGGCTGTACCAATTTACATTCCCACCAGTGTAGAAGGGTTCCCTTTTCTCCACACCATCTCCAGCATTTATTGTTTGTAGGTTTTTTGGTGATGGCCATTCTGACCAGTGTGAGGTGGTAGCTTTGATTTGCATTTCTCTAATAATTAGTGAATCATCTTTTCATGTGCTTTTTGGCCATTTGTATATCACTTATATGTGGAATCTTAAAAAATGGTACAAATGAACTTATTTATAAAACAGAAATAGAGTCACAGATGTAGAAAGCAATCTTATGGTCACCGGGGGCAGGGGGGGTGGCAGGGGAATAAACTGGGAGATTGGGATTGGCATGTATACACTACTATATATAAAATAGATGACTAAGAAGGACCTACTGTATAGCACAGGGAACTCTACTCAATACTCTGTAATGACCTATATGGGAAGAGAATCTAAAAAAGAGTGGATATATGTAAATGTACAACTGATTCACTTTGCTGTACAGCAGAAACTAACACAACATTGTAAATCAACTATACTCCAATAAAAATTTTTAAAAATAACAATGGAAATCTCCCAATTAAAAATTCCTTTTAAATGTGGGCAGAACTCTGATTTGTCGCTTAATTTTAGTTTTAGTTTCCACATATATTATAGGGGCATAGCATCAGTGCCTAACTAATGTAAGGATTAAAGTCCTTCATATCTGTGTGTTATGCTTAATATTGGCATATTGTAAGTGCTCATAAATGTTCAATATAATCCTTATTGCTGTTGTTGTTGTTACTATTATTATTCATCTCAAAGCAAAGGCCTTCGTAACTGCTATTTACTCAAGCTCCCATCCTAAGAGGAAAGAATAAAGTGAAGGACAATCAAGTGTCCACCTGGTGACTGGTTCCAGGCTTATGAGTCAAAGGACAGTCAAAGAGGCCACTGAGAGCTGAAAAGGCAACCCAGGCAGTTTACCAATAAGATGCTTCTCTTGGTTCTTCAGGGATGAAAATATGGTTTCCTCCATTTCTTTTGTTCCTTTGATTCACCAGATCTTGCAGCTGGTCATAGATCTATAGTAAGACCTGTAATTATATAAAGAATCCTAAAAGTTCTTGTTAATGCTGATTATATTGTGCAATAAAAGTCATAGTCACAATGTCTATCTATCTATCTATCTATCTATCTATCTATCTATCTATCTATCTATCTATCATCTACCTCTGTATATATATTATAAATCTATTTGATGTTGTCATATTTGTGAGAATTTCACTTATTGTTACTCATCTACTTTTTTCTATTCTTTTTGTAATTTTTATTTTTAATGACATTGTGGCATTATTTAAGTCCGTGCTGACTTTATGTCCTGCTGTAAGTATAGTCCAGGTTTTTCAAACTGTCCCTTAGACAGCAACCTGCACAGTGTCTACAGATGAACATCCAGTAGGCAGGATTTAATGTTGGAAACCAAATCCATCCACCAAAGCAGACAGAGGAGTATTCAGTGTGTTGTGTCAGCTATAACTGTAACCTAAATTATCACCATCTTTGCTAATGGTTAAACAAATTAAATTATAAAAGTATGTATGGATATATTTATGCTTTTCACTGGCAAAGTTTCAGTAATTTAAAAAGCAGTCGTGGGTGCAGAAGGGGAGCACTGAGACAAGATGATTACACAGTATTCTTGCAAGCTGCCAGCTTGAGCAGATGAAGACTTCATGGCAGATAAATTTCACAAATAATCAGGAACGCTACATGAAGTCTGGAAGTTCCTGCTGATGTTGGTGTTGAATTTTGACACGCAGCAACTCTGCTGACTCCTGATCTCTCTCCCATTGGTATTTTCTTTTCTTGCAGGCCATCAAACCTTCTTCTGGACCAAAGCAACGTCGACATTACTACCTTCCGCACGACAGGTGACTGGCTTAACGGTGTCCGGACAGTGCACTGCAAGGAAATCTTCACAGGCGTAGAGTACAGTTCTTGTGACACCATAGCCAAGATTTCCACGGAGTAAGAATAAGTTTTGACTGAACTTTCTAGTGGACATATGTGTTTAGGATTAATGTATTATAAATACTAGATGAATCTCTGAGGTACTTAACTTTCTCCTGTAACCACTGAGCTGGATCCTGGGTCTTTGTCAAGGACACCTTCTAGGTTGAGGTGTGTTGATGTGTCTTCCTCTCTCATGCTAGATCCCCACAATAGGTGTCTTCATTGAACTATGATCTCCTTCAGATAGACCAAGAGATACATAGCCACACCCAACCCCAAAGAACCCAAGCCCCTAATTTAAAACATAAGCAGATATGGCATGATGATTTGTATATCCCCGCATTTGTGATTCTCTGTTATTTTTAACAAAGCCTAACCTCTATGGAAATGGAAAATTGAGAACTAAGTGGATAACCTGGTATATAGGGAAACATGCTAAAGTCTAAATGTAGTTCTCATAGCTATTAAATAAACATACCGTCATCTATTACTGAATGATCTCATGCTAGAAAATAAAGTTATAAATAGGTTTAAGACATGGTTTTCCTTAAAAAAGCTTATGGTCAGTTTGGAAGAGAGAATATGCATAATTAATATATATTAATTAGTATTAATTTATGATTTCATGTGTTAAAAGCCAATAATAATCAAGTATAATATGCTATACATCTTAGACAGCGGTCCTGTGGTACAATAGGGATCCTTTGGTAATAGGAATTCTTTGATATGAGAAACCCATGGCCTTAAGGAGAGGGGATTTATAAGGAATCAAGAGAACACAGTGAATAATCCATAAAATTCATCCTCATTCACCAGGTATGCTAATTGGGAACAGGAAGTGAAAAACTGAAAGCCATATTCTTCATCTCTCTGTGAATGAGAGACAATTTACTTCACTTTCCAATGAGACTGCATCATTTTTTTCTTTTTCTACACAGTGACTTTTTCTGTTTTCCCATGCACATAGCTGAAAATGACTCTCTCAACCCTAGATCATACAACCTTGGTATGCCAGTCAACTGACCAGGGTCCAACTCTTTCTTCTAAGTCCCCCGGAGAGACATTCTGATGGCCTCTGTCTTGCTTATAGACTGACTTCTCCAAAGTGATGTTTGCCATGAGCTAATCATTTCTATTCAAAGGAGGAAGAGTGAGACAGCATGAACTTGACTCTAGGGGTCCTTTCCTGAGAGTAAGATAAAGGACTGCTCCAAAGAAAGAGGTTTTGTGTGGGGCAGATACATCAAAAGTTGTCCACAATTTTGTAGCTTGCAAGGTCTGTTTGGAAACTGTATCCATCTTTGAGTCAAAATCTTCTATCTTTGCTCTTTGTTACATTAAATAAACCCTTTTGTGCTCTCAAGTTCCTTTAAGTCATATCCAATATTTGAATATTTAAATGTTGTTGAATATTTAAGGACTTTCATTGTCATCTTGTCAATCATTTAAACAAAATCACCACGGAGACCTATAGATTAGATGTCAAAAAGGGGTGTGTAGTGTAATTAATAGAGATACAAGTGCCTAACAAATAGGTAAAGAAGTTTACCATTTATGGTATAGCATCCCATTCAGAAACACAAACATCACAAAAGGATCTATAGCAAGGGTATATTACTATTGAAGAGGAGAATTTGTTCTTAGAAAATAAACTCACACTAGTCTACTTAATATGTGTTGGCATTCCTGTTTAAAATAGAATGTAGTATCTGTTGAATAGACTTCTGACCCAATCAACAGTGTGTTTTGGGTTTCTATGGTAGTTATTTTGATCAGACACAGTCCCAGGATATATTAATGTATTTAAATATTTTTATAAGTTCTTATTTTAGTAATGTAAACAGTTTGGGTTATGATATACAAGAAACCTGCTTCAGAGCACAGAAGCAGAGCAAAGAACAAGCACAAAGTTAAAATTTTCTGCACCATTGCCAGATTTTCAAAGGCAAATGTTTATTCTCAATAAAATATTAACACTCAGAGCTTTTAGATAATGGAACACTATATTGAAGTGGATGAAGCAGAACATTGTTAATATGATTAACTGCTAGCTCACAATTTTAATATAGTCAGACATTCTAATCTATGAATATGGTCAGAAAGCTATTTGCTTAAAAAGGTAAAGTGGCAGCCTTTGTTACACTTCCAAGTTAGGGATGTATTTGTCTCAACAGTACAGTATTCGATGCTAAGCTCTTTTTGGCTGGTAAGAATATTTTCACTTAATTGTTATGATTGTTTAAACAACCTGTGAGTGTACATTCATGATGAATGAAAACTGATTTTTTCCTAAGAGATTCGGCTCTTTTAGGTTTGCCCTTCACACTGAGCCAGATGGTTTCAGATCTCTCTGTATTTCAATGTTCTTTCTTCTGTCCTTTCTCCTCAATTCAGGGACAACATAGAATTAACATTTACTGACCTAAAACTCCTTGAAAAGAGTTGTTTACTTCTTGGGTCTCTGCAATCTCTACCTCATACCCACCCTTGTTTATATTGTAAAAACGAGAATTAAAAAATATTTAATACACTAAAAATTTGGAAAAGTTTAGTGAGGCAACATTTTCACCTTAAATGCTGTAAAATATTTAACTCGATATTTCATTCTTCCTTTTGCAGTCTTAGGCTTGTTGTTTGAATTTGATTCCTTCCAATCCCTATTTTCTTTGTGTCTTACAGAGTCAATTCAGAAATGATTCCCTTGACCAAATAACTCCAGAGATTCTCTAGAATAAGACAGAGATACTTTAAAAAGGATATTACATTTGTTTTTTACTATCCAGACTATCAATCGTAGGAAAAGGTCAAGAGTTTCATACGCAAATAAATATTAACTTATTTCAATTAGTTTAGGGATCTCATTTTTAAGCCAGCTACTCAAGTCATCTAATTTTCAAATAAAATTTTTTAAAAATATGCAGTTTTATTCAGTCAACATATTTCTTAAAAATATTATTTCATAGCCTAGGATGGATTTAGGAAGGATAATGTGAGAAGGAAAGAGAGAATGAGAAAGGGCAAGAGTGACTGTAGAAACTGGAGAGAGAATTAAGTGTGTGGAATGAGTAGGAGGCAGATTAATTGCTACATGTCATTATCCTGCACCCTTGGATGCCGTTTTCAAAGTGTCATCACCTATCCTTTTGCCTTTGAAGTACCAGATAGCTTATTAACCTCTGGTCTTGATCTTGAGCTGCTCTTTAGTCTTGAACTTTTCCACTGCTCTTCTGAATAGGGTAGTCCTAACGAGATAAGCATATGGGGAGTGTTGCTGAGACTACAGCAGCTGGATGTTTAGAGAGATTTTGGACTTGGCAGGGTGGTGGGTAGAACACATTTTGGTAGTGGGAAAAGAAGGTAGAGGGTACATAAAAACTCAAGTTAAGGTATAACCTAAAGGGATAGTTACTGTAATTCCCTTTTCCAGTATAATCCTTTGCATCAAATATAAACAAAATTATGTATCTACTTGCTTATGTTGGGTTCCCAGACACTGAATCTGAAACAGTTTTATGCAGAAGATTTCTTCAGGTGCCCTTGGGACATACATCCATAAAGAAGTGATGGGGGGCCTTGGACTGAAGGACAAGACTCAGTCCTACCTACTGGAACAAGAGTCCTAGAGCTTGGCTGGCCCTTCAGAGTTGTCCCAAGCTGGTCTGCGAAATTGCAACATCTGATTTTTTCCAGTGGCCAGGGTATTGGTGCTTCAGTTTCAGAGGGGAAATAAGGGCCAGGCATCATAGCATATATTACTATGTTTAAATTTCTCA
This sequence comes from Balaenoptera musculus, assembly GCF_009873245.2. Classification (NCBI taxonomy): domain Eukaryota; kingdom Metazoa; phylum Chordata; class Mammalia; order Artiodactyla; family Balaenopteridae; genus Balaenoptera; species Balaenoptera musculus. The sequence goes on along the minus strand of NC_045788.1, from coordinate 103,161,214 downwards.
GTGAGCTCAGGAAATTAGTATATTACCTTGGAACATTTTTTTTTCTCTGCTTTCCATGATTACATTTTTGTTTTTAAGCTTGTAAAGAAGGGGAAAATGAAGAGACAGAGAAAAAAATCAGGAAGTTATAAAAAAATATGATATAGAATTGGAAGAAAGATGAGAGAAGAAATACAAAAACAGTGAGGATCTATTGATTTATATACATTTATATCTGTCCTGTTTTCTAGCTCTTAGATTCATAACCTGACTTTGTTATAGTTTGAGGATGACTAGGGAAATGTTTGTTGTTCATTTTAAAGATAGATCCATGGTATCCTTATAAAAGAATCAAAGTCCTGTAGAGCACACATTCTCAAAAGCAGGGGTCAACATAAATAGACTATGTTACTCTAAACGAAGGTTTCATTATCCACAGTTACACAAAGGGCGGCAAGCTTGATGTCACCATAGCTCCCCACTAGCCTTCCTGGTGAAGCAAGGTAGCTGAAGACTGTGATCAGAGAGGACCTCAGGCAAAATACAAGTTGTCCATAGAGAATTTATCAGACCCTTGAATGGCAGCAGGGGGTAACCTGTAGGGCATCAGGATTTCATCCCCAGCTCAGGTGATAGGAATGCAACTGAGCCTTAATTACTTTTATGAAGCAGATGTTTAAGTAATGTGTAAATTGCTTCTTAAGTAGTTACCTATTGTCTTCTTGCACACATTTATTGCTTGGGAACTCCTTTTTTTTTAATTTTATTTTACTTTTATATAGCAGGTTCTTATTAGTTATCTATTTTATACAAATTAGTGTATATATGTCAATCCCAATTTCCCAATTCATCCCACCACCACCAACACCACCACTCCCCCCACCCCTCGCCACTCCCCGCCCCAGGGAACTCACTTCTTAAGAAATCAATTAGTTCAATTCAGTGAGGTTGAATTCCCAACTTTTCATTCTTTTTTTAATGCTCAATATAAAGGGGCGCCATCTGTGTGTGTGCGTGTATTTGCATGTGTGTACTTTTCCTTCTTTCCACTTTCAGTTTGCCTAGCACTCCTTGCCAAGTGACACTTAATCCTCTATCAACTTCCCCAGATAAACATATTTTGGACTATCGATTCACTCTTTAGTAAGTACATGTTGAGCCCCAGCTAAATGAGAGTCATTGTTCAGGGTGTAGTTGATAAGCAGAGTACAAAACCGACAAGAATCCCTGTTCACATGGAATTCACCTTCTTGTGGGACAAGATAGAGAGTAAAGAAAATAAATCAGGAAAAAATGGCAGTATGCTGGAGGATGATAAATGCTTTGGAAGAAAATGAAACAAAAAAGAAACTAGGAAGTGCAGGTATGAGTGCAGAGAGGGTTTACAATATGAAATAGGAGGATCAGGGAAATCTCATAAGAGGGGGATGTTTGAGTAAAGACCTGAAAGACATGAAATGTATGAATGAATTACTTAAATCAAGAATATTTAATTAATCATTTGCACATGTTTAGCTAAGTCTTTTTCCCCCCTAAATGAAATTCTATATGTTCTTATAATCTTTATTTTAATGCCTGGTTTCTGAGTTTTAACTATTTAAAATTGAATAATTTTGATAAATGCCTTAAGAGAACTATCCTTGCCATTTTTTCTACTTTGAAAGAACTTTCTACTTTAAAGAAATTGTTCCAGTTATCTATGGCTGTACAACAAACTGCCTCAAAACTAAAAGGCTAAAACAACAACGATTTTATTGTATACACAATGTCGTGAGTCATGAATTTGGGCAGCGCTCAGGAGGGCGATTCTTCTGCTCTGGTGTTGGTATTGAATTAGGTATTCATCTAACATGCATCTGGTCTAGTCCGGAGGGCTTGAGATGGTTTCACTCTTGTCTGCCTTGGTGCAGAAGCTTCATACAGCTGGGTCTGTAGACCAAGTGCTTACAGATGACCTCTTTGATATCATAGTCTCAAGGTAGTCATACTTCTCACATGGCAGCTCTGGGGCCTAGAGAGGGTGTCTCAGGAGATAAGAGGTGGAATCTGTTAGTATCTTAAGATCTGAGTGCAGAAACTGATACAGTGTCACTTCAAACATATTCTGTCAGTCAAAGCAGTCCCCAAACTGGCCCAGATTTAAGGGAGACAGGTAATGCCCCACAAGAATGTGTGACTATCTGCATTCATTTCCTAGGGCTGCCATAACAAATTACCACAAACTTACTGGCCTGAACAACAGAAATTTATTTTTTCACAGTTTAGAAGCCAGAAGTTGGAAATCAAGGTATTGGCTGTGCCATGCTTGCTCCAAAGTCCAAAAGAAGGAATCCTTCCTTACTTCTTCCAGTTTCTGGTGGATGCCAGCAAAGTAACTGCAATCTCTGCCTCCATCTTTACATCGTCTTCTTCTCTGTGTCCCTGTGTGTCCTCTTTCTCAAATAAGGATAGTCTCACTGGATTTAGAGTCCATCCTAATCTAGTATGATGTCATCTTGACCCTTCTCTTAATTACATTTGCAAAGACCCTATTTCTCAATAAGGTCACATGGTGAGGTTCCAGATGGACAGAAATTTTGATGGGAACACTATTCAACCCACTATACCATCTATATTCTTCCACTAGAGGTAGAATAGTCAGGATATAATACACAAATGGTGCGAAAATCAGAAAGTTATGTCTAAAGCATTGGGATCTATAACTGCACAAGCTTTGTTAATTGAAAATCTCCTACTTACATACTATCCAGGAAACCATGATTCTCACCAGAAATTTTCTCCTTTTTTTTACAGTGACATGAAAAAAGTTGGTGTCACTGTGGTTGGGCCACAGAAGAAGATCATCAGTAGTATTAAAGCTCTAGAAACACAATCAAAGAATAGTCCAGTCCCAGTGTAAAGTGCTATTTCTGGAAGGAGGTGGTGGCTGTGGAAGATGTGACGTCACGCTGCAGACAGATGTCAACACTGGAAATACTGGTGGACATTCCAAGCCCAATAAGACACTCAGATACGAGTACAAATGCCTTAAAATGGAATTGAAAAGCTCTTTATTTTCCCCTATCATTTAGTGAATGGGTGGGTGGGTATATTTTGTTTTGTAATTGCTTTTTGATATTAGTTGATGGATTAAATCAAAATTCTTCAACGCAGAATAATGAACTAGCATAGAGCCATTGATCATAAACTATCATAAAAGCAAAACAAATGAAATTACATAATGAACATGGTGGCTCTGTTTACAAATAGCCACAAAAGAAAAGACTTGTGATATTTTTATACACAGAAGAAATCTGTAACAGGTATTTTGTTTCTTTAAAAGCAAGCAAAATAGAGGAATTCATACCTCAAACTATCTGGCCATATTTACTACCTTTTCATTGTATGATTCCCTTTCATCTGTTAAAAGGCATATGGAAATGAAGTTTGTAGTTGTTTTAAGTACTACACGTTTTTAATTGTTAGCTTCCTTAAGTATTACCATGTAAAAAATGTTTTAATTTTGAAGAAAAGTACATATTTATTTTCTTTTGAATTGTTTTTATTGTTTTCTATTTATGCCTTGATGATTTAATTTGGATTTGTGACAGTCAAGTGCCAAATGCTCTCTCAAATTGTCAGCAGTAGGAAACATAGAAAATGATGGGTTTCTTTCCAGATATTTTTAACCATCCCCTTATATGTATCTATATCTATATACAAAAAGATACCAAACCCTTTCCTTATTCATACACTAGCCAAATCTCTCACAGTCTGAATTATTCCATCCATTTTTGTCTCTCCATTTTATAATAAACTGTACACTCCTAATTTAGTGTAATATACTGGATTGTGTGTAATGGATTCTCAATGACATACCTGCCCTGCTCTGGTGCTTAGGAGACCATCAATTCCTTCCATTAGTAAAAGAGCTACGTTAGAACTCCTGAATAGAGAATAGCTACGCCGGAAAGGATTGGGATCCTATTTACATTGCTGCATTAATTGGCAATATAGCCTATAAGCTGAAGCATGAGTCAAAAAATCACTTGCTGACTGGCTTTGAAATGCCACTTAATATCTTTGCTTAAACTTGTTGAGCTATTTATAGAGAATGGTGATAACTAAACTACTCATCTGCCTCACTGGGGTTTTGTTAAATTCATTAAACATTGTCATCATCAATAGCAAGTATTATTATCTTTAAGAGTCTCTGCTGAAATGCACCTATTGTAGTTTTGGTGTATATCTTAGAAGCACTGAACTTCTTGACACTTATTGAACATATAATTTTCAAAAGAGCTGGTTGTCTAGCAAGACTCAAAATCTGGAAAGATCTCTTATTGCAGGAACTTACACTTACTATTCCATAAAGGTCAAATATGAGCATACTCATTAATATTTGAAATATATACCTGGTGGAGATCTAGCCATAATATATTGTGAAGCAACATTTTAGCTATATCTATATTCTTTCTAATGCTGATATGTTCATGTTATTGGAATAAGAAATGCATATGTCACAAAATAGAATGGATAAAACAATGCCGCAACCTTTATGTTCTTATGCAAAATGGAACACTAACACAGCTTACAGTCACAGATCAAAATTCACAAGTGCTAATCTATTGTAAATTTAGTGTAATAAGGCTTAGGTTGTGTTCCTCATATATGAAATTGTATCTCAAATTTCTGCAATATTCCTTATAGTCAAATCATCCTACCAGAATTATGTATTGGGTGTATAAGAGCATGAACCTTTTAAAAAGATATATGTGATTATGAAATTAATTACAAATTTCACTTAAGCCTGCTAGAAGCAGCTAAAAAAACATTTTTAAGCAAACATTTTGTGTTGTGGAATGTTAGATTGAGATCTGAATCTGGTTTCAATCTCATTTTTTTTCCGGACTAGCATTTACTTTCTTAGGTACTTGTCTGTGCATATGCAACAAAATCTGTGCATTTCATGAACTAATAGAAGTTGAGGATTGTTGAATCTATTTCACTTATTTTGGCTGTGGTTTCCATTTGAAAGTTGAGATTGTATACGCAGTATATTGCTCTTCATTGTTTCACTATTTTTCTATCTGACCTCTTATAAATTTACTTTACACAATCCTTACCCTGTACATATGTAAACATAACAGTGTACGATTCTTAACCGTGGAGTAGAGGTACTAGAATGCTAATGGCCATCTCTTTGTACAGAAACTGCATTGGCTTTCAATAAACATGAAACCACAACTCCTTCGCAACGTCATGTACCATATTATCTGTTTTATATCTTAAATTTGTTTTACGTATATTATTTATTTTTGGTTACTTGCCCACTTTAAGCTGTACTAAGTATCAAATAAGCCATGTATAAATGTGATATGATTGGCAATATATATGTACTTTAAATTTGTATCTTCAAAACATTACTCATTTAGTTTATGTTGTACAATGTAGATGGCCTCTTACTAATGTAAAATGATTTGTAGTGGAAACATTTATATTTTTATAATAAACATAACGAAAATATTTTTTACAGATTGGAATAAAGAAGTGGTCTTTGAACCTTTTTTAAATATTATAAAAATATGTGCTTATTTAAACAGCAAAATAATGAAATGTATGTAAGTCAAGAAGAATGTGCTGTTTCTTTTTTCTCCATTAGTGAGGAAGGATTGGTGTTACGTTATCCACATTTTTTTTGTTTAAATCTCATTATCAATCAGCTAGAAGAATAATCAGTAAATATTATCTTTATGGTTAAAAAACACAACTGTATTAGGTAGTTCTCTTTCAATTGCAAGTGATGAAAAACAAATAAATAACTTAAAGAAAATAAGGAAATTTTCAGCCCACATGACTGAAAAGTCTGGAGATAAACTTCCTAGCTGAGAAATCAGGAACAGATGGTTCCAGGCATGTCTTATTCTTTTTCTTCTTAACTGATCCTATTTTTTCTCTCAACTGGGTTAATTTGCAAACTACAGTTGATCCTTGAAAAACTTGGGTTTGAACTGCGTGGGCTTGCTTATCACAAATTTTTTTCAATAAATACGTACAGTACTACATGATCTGTGGTTGGTTGAATCCACAGATGTGGAACCATGGATATGGAGGGCTATCTATGGGACTAGAGCATCCTCGCATTTTGATATACACCATGGGGGATCCTAGAACCAATTCTCGTGGATACCGAGGCATGACTGTATATCTTTTTTTTTTAACATCTTTATTGGAGCATAATTGCTTTACAGTGTTGTGTTAGTTTCTGCTGTATAACAAAGTGAATCAGCTATATCCCCATATCCCTTCCCTCTTGCATCTCCCTCCCACCCTCCCTACCCTACCCCTATATGTGGACACAAAGCACCGAGCTGATCTCCCTGTGCCATGCAGCTGCTTCCCACTAGCTATCTATTTTACATTTGGTAGTGTATATAAGTCAATGCTACTCTCTTACTTCATCCCAGCTTACCCTTCTCCCTCCTTGTGTCCTCAAGTCCATTCTCTATGTCTGTGTTTTTATTCCTGTCCTGCCCCTAGGTTCATCAGAACCTTTTTTTTTTTTTTTTTTAGATTCCATATATATGTGTTAGCATACAGTATTTGCTTTCTAGTTAATATAATTCTACATTATAATTCTTGTGAGATAATTACTGTCCCTCAGTTGTTCCAGTAGAAGTCATGGAGCCTTGCTTGGCTCACAAGCCCTGTGTGAATCACTTTGGACAGGAAAATGAATGACTTAGATTGGTAGTTCTTAGTCCTGAGCCTGCCTTTGGAGATAGTGGGTGGGATCATGTGGAATTGATCCACAGGGATCAGAGGTGTCAGAGAGGTTTAAGTCCAAAAGAAAGTCAGAATATCTTTTATGAAAAAAGAAGGAAAGAATTCTGAATGGGCCAGATAAAACAAAAATTAAAAACAACCAATGAACTGAAACTTCAAATAATGTTCTAAGAAACACTTGATACTTTGTATAAAGTAGGTCCCTAGTCATTTGCAACCTATTTAAAGAAAATGATTATATACGAAAACCATTGCTGACTCACAATATGAGGCAAGATAAGATGAGTGATCAAGATTTCCATAGAGGTAAAGTCACAGAATAGATCAGATTTGAGTTTTCCCTGAAGGAGAAATAGCATTCGATCATGTTGAGTGGAGTAGAGAATAACTTGTAAGCAGGAGATAAAGGGAGCAGGTAAAGAAGAATATATTTATTCATTCAATAACTATGTTTTAAGCACTATTATGAGACAGGTGTTTTGCTTTCACCGTTTACAAGTTACTCCATTAAATTTTGCAACAATCCTGTGAATAGATTTAGCCACTTTTAATAGATGAGGCAATCAAGGCTCAGAATGTCCAGGTCACCTTCCCAAGGTAAACCTAGTAAATAGATAAACAGATATTTCAAACTAGAATCCTCTTTTTCTGTGTTCTTTCCATAATATAATTGCTACTGTAATCCCCAAAATGCTCTGGGGACAGTGAAAAAAAAGCTATTCTGATCCTTTTTACTCTCTTACTATGTACAAAGAACACCAACATGCGTACTAAAAACTACCCTTCTTAACGGCTGTAGGTTAAGTAGACTATGATGTTAGGAATCTGTATTAGTGTTGTAGGCATGAAGCTATTCACCTACTCTAGGATGGTGGTAATAGAATATAGAGAACAGGATGCATACAAAGACACAGAAAGAAAGGAGAATTAACAGAATTTACCAATTTGACATGAGAGTTGTTCCAGAGGTAAGAATCAAAGTGAATCATAAAATGTCTGGAATGTTTGTGAAAATGATGGCACTATTGTTAGAAGTAGGGAATAAGGAGAGGTTAGTTTGACATTATGAGTCTGCTAAATTTATGTTGCTAGCCAAACTTTAATAAGTTCACAAGTGTTGAATATATGAGTCTGAAGCTTTAGAAAAAAGAATTCAAAGGAAAAAGGTGTCTCTGATACTATGTAGAGATCTATATATCTTTTTGTAGTATGTATACATGTATCTTTATCTTGGACCACCTTTTTTAGGTTAATGTTAGCTGCTATAATAAATCTCCAAGTGTCAACAGTTTAAATTGTGAAAAATACAATTTTATCTCTATTATTTCTTAAAAATTTTTATTTATTGGAGTACAGTTGATTAACAATATTGTGTTAGTTTCAGGTGTACAGCAGGGTGATTCAATTATACATATACACATATCTACTCTTTTTCAAATTATTTTCCTATTTAGGTTATTACAGAGTATTGAACAGAGTTCCCTATGCTATACAGTAGGTCCTTGTTAGTTATCTATTTTAAACATAGTAGGGTGTACATGTCAGTCCCAAACTCCCAATCTATCCCTCCCCCCAACCCTTCCCCCCGGGTAACCGTAAATTCATTCTCTAAGTCTGTGAGTCTGTTTCTGTTTTGTAAATTAGCTCGTTTGTATCAGTTTTTTTAGATTCCACATACAAGCAATATCATATGATATTTGTCTTTCTCTGTCTGACTCACTTTATTCAGCCATTAAAAAGAATTAAATAATGCCATTTGCAGCAACATGGATGGACCTGTAGATTATCATACTAAAAAATACAATTTTAGACACAGAATAACCCAAAGTAGTCATTTTCCAGGTGGCCTCACTTATACAATGATTCAAACCCCACACTCTCTCCATCTTGTGGAGTGTAAAGCCTTGGAATCCTTTGCTTCCAGCCAGTGAAGTGGAGGGAGGATTGTCTGTGGCAGATGTCATGAGCCCTGCTTGTGTGTGGCACACATCACTACCTCTCTCCACGGACTAGAACGCAATCATACCGCTTTACTTGACTGAAAGAGAGTGTGGGGCAAGTAGTGTGCTCACATAGAAAAGGAAAGAGCTTTTGGAATCCATATAGCCATCTCCGCCACAAGTCCTTCTACTCACGTATATAATGTGTTAGAGGCAAAAGGCTATGATTGAAACATCAGTCTCTTGCTAAAGCCACCCATTTCTTCTCTACAGGCAACCATTTTGAACTCTTTTTTCTCATTACTTGAATCCAATATGTATTAGTGGTAACTGTGTCTGCTATGGGCATTCACTGTTCAGATCTCATATCAAGAGAGAATTTATTAGAAAGAGAGCAATTAGCTGACAAACTCAAACTGTTGTGTTTTCAAACTCCCCAGCCTAGTTTACACCAGGTCGTGAAGCGTGGTGAGAGTACTAGTTCCAGGCCATTTCTTCTCAACCAACAGACTCCTTCAACAAGCAATCTTGAATCTCAGGCTGCAGTCATCCTGGCTGAGGTGTTCTCAGAGCTGCACTGCAGTCTGAGCTTCCTATCCTATCCCCATCCTTTGCTCTTTCTTCTCGTAGGTGTCAGACCTGTATTTCAATCTGTAAGCTCTCCAAGCCTTCTTTTCTCCCCTGTCCCAATCCTTCACCGGCATGCCCACCAAAAAGTTTCTTGCAGGTCTAATTCCTTCTTGGTGTCTGCTTCTTTACGTCCCACCACAGCCTCTGTTGGGCCCCCATTATCTGTCTAGATTACTGAAGGAATCTCTTAAGTAATTCATCTGACTCCAGCCCTGATATCTCCAATATCAGTCAGACTAATATACTGAAGCAAATTTAGTTTTGTAGTTTCTCCTCAGGAGACTTGCAAATGCAAATGCCTCAGGGGCCTGGCAGGTTATATAAATGAGTGAAGCAAGTGGAGAGCGTGGTGACCCGTAAAAGCACCCTTCGTTCCTCCAGAAGCAGCTTCTCAGCAATAAGGCTACAAGAATCCAGTGTTAATTCCTGATCTTTCAAGAGAATTTCTGATCTGAGTTTTTGTGAGAATTTTTTATATATTTTAAATGTGATCACCCATCTAATAATGAGGAAGACACAGCTAAGTGCTGAACTTAGCCTGCAGCTGTCAACTTATCATTTCTAGAACACAGAATACTCTTTAGTATTGGTACATAAGACCTGCCTGGGATAAAACCCTACTTCTCTCTATATTCTCCAGTCTGTCCGCTATCTCTTCATACTGTATACAACTGTGCTGAACCACTTGCGGTTCTCTGAATATGCCACATGTTTTTTGTTTCTTTTTTATGCATCAGAGCCTTTGAACTTTCTGTTCATTTGTCCAGAATCACTGAGCCAATCTCTATTCATTCTTCAGGTCTCCTTATCTTCCCAGCACTGGGTTAGGTGTCCTTTGTGTGTGTGTGTGTGTGTATGCAGCAAAAGAACCCTGTGATTGAGCCTGCACAGCACTTATCATCTTATACTGAAGTTGCCTCTTCTTTATGCCCCATCCCCGCTCCTGGATGAGAGTTCCTTGAACAGGAACTATGTGTTGTAAATCACTGTGTCCCCTTGCCCATTGCAATGCCTTATATAAAATAAGCATTCAAAATTTTTTGATTTAAAGTATTAAAACTATTTTTTTTTTGATAATATAATAAAGAGGGATGTCCCTGAAGATTTTTTGTTCTTATAAGAAAAAGTATAAATTTTCTTCAGGTCAATAAAAACTAGTTAATGTTCCAGTTGTGTATCTTGGATCATTAAACATACTGATTTCTCCTAGAACTGGTTCATTTTCATAGAATTTTGTGGACTCCTTTCATAGGTCTCAATGCTCTCATTTTTCTTAGTACAGTTAAGTCGTTTAAGTAGACCCTTGAACCAGAGCTTAGCTATAAAAATTTAACAAGGTAAATGCCAAAGCTATTCTTATCCTTTCTACTCTCTTACTATGTACAAATAACACCAACATGCGTACTAAGAACTACCCTTCTTATAGGGCATCTGGGATTCACATTCTCTTGACCCAGGGGATCTAGACACAATTCAGGAAAATAAGTGGTAGAGTTAAATACACTATTAAACAAAGATTTTGGAGTTTACAGAAGTCCTCACCCTGAAATTCTCTGGGAAAACCCAGTTACAAGTTGATGGAGAATAGTCATAATTAAATCAAATTTTCCCACTAAGTGGGCTATTTTCTTTCTTCTTTTGAACAAAGATAATTTTCCACTTAAATTAGAATTAATAAAAGTGACAACAGTAATGATAACAACAAATAAGAATTTTAAACCTGATTCATAATTTCTATTACATATATGTACATATATATGTACTATTAGGTTTTCCTGTTCCAAATGCTATTATCAATTAAGCATTATTGTGTTCTAAGCACTTAGTATATATTATTTTATTTAATTTTCCCCAACAGTCCTGTTATATGAGTGTGTTATTATCTACTTTATAGGTTGAGGCTTAAAGTAGTTAATAATCATACAAGTTTATAAAGCTATCAAGTAGAACTGAAGTCAAAATCAACTCTAAGACCCTTATTCTGAATGACTACACTTTATTACCTGTCAGTATAACATTACTAATGAGGATAAAAATCTGAAGAACAATTATGAAATGCATGCTGGATTTAAGATCTTGCATTGTCTCCCTCTTGCCACTTTTCAATGTGCATGATGTTACTCAGTGACTCTCTAGCAGAACACATTTCTGCAGAATCCTTTGATTCTTACTACTGTGGTAGAGGAAGGAACAGGCAGTTACCCTTGATTTCACTTCTGTGAACTCCATTTCAAGAGTATAAGATTTGTCTGACATATGGTGAACCCTTCAAGCAAACATACTCCCTTGAACATTCAACAAATAATCTAATTTTGAAAAACCAAATACCACAAGGAAAAAGTAGTACTCTTGTGCTATTTTCTGACAGATTTCCACACCAATGATTTATGGAAGTGTGTTAAGTTTGGGGTTCTTATCTGAAGCCAAGAAAAAAGCCCTTACATTTTTGAAGCCCATCACCCTCAGTGATGGAAACCAAAACCTAGGAATGTTTGCTAAAATCAAGGATGAGAGAACACAGAATGTCATGTACTATCAAGAACTTATTGACTTTCATATGGTTCTCATTTATTCTCATACATGGCAAATCAAAAGCCTTGGGAAGAAGCCAATACAAATTGTTATAGATAACACTATCTGAATTTAACTGCCATAGGTATGCTTTATATAATAAACATATATTTCATATCAGCAACTCAGCAACACAAATATAGAAAAAGACCATAGTCAAAATTCATTTGGATACTCTCCTTCAGAGAATGCTCAGTTTGCCAATATTATTATTTATCTTGGGCTAGAGATCCCTTAATATTCAATTTGTTCCATGTTTCTGACTCTAGAGATCATATATATACATTCATACTCTATGAAATATTGACATCATGTTACAATGATATCTTAGGGTAATAAAATCATTTCAGCACATGAATGTTTAGTATTTGCTTCCAGATCAAATAGATTAAATTGTTCATAGTTTCATTTTCAGAGACATTTTACAAATAGGATGTTTTTCTTTTGTTTAATTGGCTACAGTTCAGTTTGAGGCATCATTTGATCATGGAAGCCTCCAGCATGACACATAATATTTAGTGTAATAGTGATGGATCATTTATCAAATGCCTAATACAGTGTCAGGCACACAATAGATAAGTAGGTACACAGTAAGTATTTATTGAATTAATTTAAAAAATATTATTGGAGGACAAATGAGTAATATTACCTTTTTCAACTAATATGGCATGGATCTTGTGAATAATATACAATTTAGTTCCACTTAGATAAATGTGTCTCTCAAATATTTAGAGAGAGTGTTTTGTAAAGACAAGTCTAATCTAACGTATAACCTGGTTCATGGCCTGATCCATAAAATAAACTGCTTACTGTTTATTGAATGATAAATATTTTAATGCAATATCACTATGGGTAACAAAAGAATCTTATTATATCACCCTGCTGTGAAGGAAGGGATCATATATATATGTGACTTACTAATATTTAAAGGATTAGTAAATGTCAAAACCAAGAATAAGATTAAAATTTTTTGAGAAATTCTTTTCTTCTAAAACAGCATGTACATAAGAAATCAAGAAATATTAAAGCAAAGTGTTTTTATTTGTTTGTTTTTAAGGAAAGTTTCAGTTACTATGGTTACAGCATTTCATTTAGTGGCTTAAAACATTAAATCTCTAAAAGTCATTTATCTCAAGTTTTCTGTGGGTCAGGAATTCACACATGGCATAGAGCAGAGAGACAAGTTGTCTGGGCCTCAGATAGAAGACTCAAAGACTGGGGGTTGAAATCATCCAAAGGCTCATTCACTCATGTCTATTTATTAATATTGGCTGTCATTTGGGGACATAGCTGAGCTATTGGCTGGAACACTCACACATGGCCTGTCTTTGTGGCCTGGGCTGCTTCATAACACCATGGCTAGTTCCAAGTACAAGCATCCTAAGGGAGGGGATGGAGAAAGAAACCTATCAAGAATTGTGAAGAGTCTGAGGTTTTACCCTTCTTACAAGCCAACTGGTTAGCCTGTCACACTTTCACAGATACTGATGGAAGACATGAGGTTTCTGGGTTGGAGACAATGGATAATTCTAGTGATAGCAGTAGACAGAGTGTCATCATTTTCACATACTGGTTTCCCAAGTCCTGATTTCCACAGAGAGGACAAAGAGAGCCAGGTCATACCTGCATATGCAGTGGGTTGTGTTGAAGGTAAGGACACCTGTGTTTAAGGAAACAGTTTTTTAAAATGGGCTGCAAGCAAACCTGCCTAACATTTGTCTCAATGGGAGATATTCTTATCATGCTGCAGAGTAGAGATCAACTCCCTTGTCCTCTGCCCTCCCTTGGTTAAGAATGACTATATAGAAAGATTGGGATGTAAGTATCTTCAAGGATATAAAATAATTAAATGTTGCTTCTTAAGTAAATATTGCATCTTGTGTGAAAATGCATATAAAATATGGTGAAATTTGATAGGATTTTTAATGTTTTTTTACTAAATCTATAGATAATTTGTAGAATTGATATCTTTACTATCTTGAGTTTTCCAATCTTTGAGCATGGTATGTTTATTTATTTAAGTTTTCTTTGATGTCTTTCATCAGTATTTTGTAATTTTCGTCATTGAGAACCTCCATAGGTTTTGTTTAATTTATACCTAAGTATTTCACTTTCTTTGGCACAAATATAAATGATAGTTTGATTTTAACTCATTTCCACATGTTAATTATTGGTTTCTAGAAAATGATTATTTTTTGTTTTGATTTTATATCTTGCTACCTTGTTGAATTCACTTATTACTGCTAAGTTTTAACTTTTTACATATGCTTTGGACTTTTCTATGTAGATAATCATGTCATCTAAAAATAGTAACAATTTTATATCTTCCTCTCCAATCTACATGTCCTTAATTTCTTTTCCTTCCTTATTTTTCTTGCTACAACTTCTAGTACTATGTTAAATAAGAGTGGTGAGTAAGCATCCTTGCCTTATTCCCAGTCTTAGGGATAAAGATTCAGTCTTTCATTATAAGTATGATGTTAGCTGTAAAATTTTTTGTGGTGCTTTTTATCAAGTTGAGGAACTCCTCCTCTACTCTTAGTTTTCTGAGTTTTTTTCATAAAGAGGTGTTAGAATTTTTCAAATGTTGTTTTTCTTCTCAGTTGGTAGGATCATGTGATTTTCTTCTTTAGCCTGTTTATAGATGATTTTACTGATTGATTTTTGAATATTGAACCAGCTTTGCATACCTTAAACAAATCTCTCTTGTTCATGGGATATAATTATTTAATACATTGCTGGATTCAACAGTAAGGTTTTGTCAAGAATTTTGCATCTGAGTTCATGAGAGACATGTAGATGTACTTTCTTTTCTTTCACTTCTTTATTTTTTCTCTAATTTTTTTGTTGGGCTTTTGGTGTCAGGCTTCATAAAATAAGTTGAAGATTATTTCTTCCTCTTTTATTTCTAGAAAAGATTGTATAAAATCATATTAATTCATCTTTAAGTGTTCATATAATTCTCCAGTGAAATTATTTAGGCCTGGAAATTTATTTCTCAGCAGATCTTAAATTATTAATTCAATTTATTTAATGGGTGTGGGACTACTCAGTTTATCTACCTCACTTTTGTTGAGCTTTGGTAATTTGCAGTCTTTGAGAAATGTACCCACTTTAATGAGTTGTCACATTTATGAATGTAAAGTAGTTTGTAGTATTCTCTTGTTTCTAATAAATATGGGGTCTGGAATACTAGTTGTTTTATTACTAACATGTATGATTTGCATCTTTACTCTTTTCATTTTCATTGGTCTTTCTAGAAGTTTAACATGTTTATTGCTTTTTTGGGGAAGAACCATCTTTTGTGTCATTGATTTTATTTTGATTTTCATTGGTATTTTCCCTCTTTATTATTTCTTTCCTCCTACTTTCTTTGGATTTTTTTTTTTTTTTTTTTTTGCTCTTCTTTTTCTAGTTTCTTGAACTAAGAACTTAATTAATTTGAAGTCTTTCCTTCCCTTTAAGATAAAAATATGGTTCTATAAATTTTTCTTTTATCATTACTTTAGGCACATCTCATTAATATTGATATGTTTTATTTTACTTTTCGTTCTATTCCATGTATATGTTATTTCCTTTGAGACTTACTCTTTTAACCATAAATTATTTAAAAGTATGTTGTTTAATTTTCAAATGATTTTCCTGCTGTCTTTCTGCCATTGATTTCTTATTTGATTCTATAATAATTAAAGAATATACACTATATGATTTATATTCTTTTAAATTTGTTGAGGTTTCTTTCATGACCCAAGGTATGGTCTGTCTTGGTAAATGGTCCATGGACACTTCAATAGAATGTTGTCATTGGGTGGAGTATTTTTTATCACTGTGTATTAGATCTTGTTGGTTATTAGTGTTTTTCAGATATTCTATATTATTGCTCAATTTTGTCTATTTCTCTTTACATTGCCTAGAGTGGGGTTTTGAAGTCCCCAACTATAATCAAGAATTTTCTTATTTCTTCTTTCAGTTCTATCCATTTTTAGTCCACGTATTGAGAAGTTCTGTTGTTGGTGCAGGCACATTTAGGATAATTACGTCTCCTTGGTAAATTGATCCTTTTATTATCAAGCAATACCTTTCTTTTTCCCTACTAATTTCCTTTGTTCTGAAGTCACTTTATCTGGTAAAAAATTAGTTACTCTTGTTTTTTAAAATTAATTTTTGTGTAATATATTTTTTTAAATCGTTTTATTAATAGCATATCTGTGTCATTATATTTGAAGTAAATTTTTTGTAAGCTCCATATAGTTGGGTCTTCATTTAGTATCCAGTTTGCCAATCTCTGTCTTTTAATTGGTGTATTTAGATGACTTTTTGTAAATTAATTATATTGTGACTTAAGTCTACCAATTTACTATTTTTTTCTGTGTTTTCTCACTGTTCTAATTCTGCTCTTTCTCTTTTCTTGCCTTCTTGTAACTTAATATTTTATTTAGAATTACGTTTTGGGTTTTTTTAATGTTTTTGAGTATAACACTGTATAATTTTCTTAGTAGTTGCTCAAAGTAGTATAATAAACATTTGTAACTGAATATTTATATAAATTCTGATAATGTTTAGGTGAACAAATATATCTTTTTTTTACCTATATGAAATGAAAATTGGTCTAGATGTTTTCTGTAGGTCCTTCATATTCTCACATTCTTTAATATGTGATAAATATTCAGTATTTTAGTATAATGTATAATTCAGTATTATACATTTATTATCATTTGAAAGTTATAGTGCTACATATGAAAAAAAACCCTGTATGTCCTTGCTACATGTACTGATTTTTTAAGTGAAAAAGAATGAATATATATGTATGTATATATGTATGTACATCAGGTAAAATAATTTTTGAGATGGTCATATATTTCTATAGGAATTAATATTAAAGATGATTTATTATTCATGCTACTGAGCAGAGTTTTTGGAACTGGCCTGTCCAGAGTATAAGGAGTTACTTGAAAACAGTTCAGGCTCCTCTTGACTGGTTGTAATAATTCTGGATTATTTGACACATGGGAGGAATTCTGCTAATACTTTCCTTTTTCAAAAAAAGCATCTTCATTTAATTTTTGTATTTTTTATATTTTTACTATATTAATAAAGGTATCAATGGCTTCAAATTTTGTAAAAACCACTGCTGTAATGTAAGCTCACATCTGTGATTTGTTTACTTGGTTGTAGATCACTGAACAACTGAGACAATAAAAACAAAAGCATGAAATTAGCTGAGTTATCTATCAGTACTAACAGAAGACAAAAAGTCCATGCATTTAAGCAACAAATACTGTGTTTTTTGCCTGTTTGCTTGTTTTAGGATACCTACTCTGTGTCAGGCATGATTTCAGGCCCTTGGATATGGTGGTGAAGTAGAAAGGAAAAGAATGTAGTGAAGATGAATGTTGAAGCTAATGTTGAAGCCAAAAAAAATGTTAGTCCTTTTTGACTCTTGTAGAGTTCAGATGCTAAGACGATTTGCTCTTCCCACAATCCATGTATCATTAAATAAACCCACATTCATTGAGTAAACTGCATTTTTCTTACTTTTCTACACTCTGAAATGGTCTAAAGGGCACCCTTAGTTATTGCACCTCTGGAGGATTGGGTAAAAGATTTATTTATATGTTCCCAGGTATTCTGAACACTAAAGAGCTTTTTAAAAGTGACTACTTTGAATGGATAAGTGAATAAACATGAATATCATCAGATATTATATGTCACTGTAAGTACTTCCTGTTATGCTTGTTAAAAAGTACTGTGGTGGAAAGGAATCAGGATTTAGAGTCAAACAAACCTGAGTTCAAGACCCTTAGGTATTTTTATTAGATGAACTCAGTGCTGGCTGAATTCTAGAGATTCAATTTATTCACCATGTATATAAAATAATTATATCAAGCTAATAGAGTTGGAAAAATAAAATGGAATATTATAGGTAAGGTGTTTTCCTTAGTTTACCTACTCAAAAAGCACTTTTTTTCCCCCTATTTACTTACTTTGGTCCAGTGAAAAGCCTGGTTTTAGGATTTATGTTCCCCAAAATTGAACTCTGCAGGAAGTGAGCACAAAAGGTAAATTTGGGAAAGACATTTGGGAACCATTGTTAAATGTTTGGTCAACTCTGATAATAACTTTTTACATTAAAACTGATCAATAATTATTTTCAAAATACAGAACAAGCTTTCTCCTATTTCTCATTGTTAATAAAATGACTTTTGTTTTTGACATTTGAAGTATGTAATAATAAAAAGTATATAAGGTAGAAAGCTTCCTTCAGTGAAATAGAATATTTTGACTTTCTAGGGAAGCTAATTTTCAGTCCCAACTTAAATAATACAAAATTCAATTTCTGTTTCCTGGTATTAAATTATAGGCCATATATTCCTGGTTTACAGTGAACTACATACACTTAGAGACCTGGAAATGTTGTTTAAAATGAGGAGACATTAAGTGTGGTAAATGGCCACTCCATGAGCATAGTTTACTGCTATGTAGGATACATAAATTATTAGATTTAGTCTGAAATGGTTGAAAATGTTTCCAACATCTTTTAACAATTAAAAGAAAAAATGTGAGGCTCTGAGAAGATCTGATTCATTCAGCAAATTTGTATTCTGATTAAAAGAACTATTTGATCCTACAGAGTAAGTGCATGGAAAAAAGTTGGCCAGCTGTTTGATTCAGTGTGGTTGTTAGAGAAGAAAATATGGCTCTTATGCAGGGTTTTAGCCTGTGTAGCTTTGTGATTGTATTTGTTTACCCATGGTGGAAATCTCCTTATTAAATTGTGGGCAAAAGGCACTTTTATTGGTTTTCTTAACAGTAACTGCTGATTTCAGGAAGCATTA
The DNA here is from genome assembly GCF_009873245.2 of Balaenoptera musculus. Taxonomy (NCBI): domain Eukaryota; kingdom Metazoa; phylum Chordata; class Mammalia; order Artiodactyla; family Balaenopteridae; genus Balaenoptera; species Balaenoptera musculus. Next base: position 103,142,493 of record NC_045788.1, on the reverse strand, counting down.
GATTAAAATGTTAGATGCAGATCTCTGGAGTTGATCTCATAACAGAGCTAGAGTACATTGACTTGATACTTGATAGACATGGGCAGAAGACAGACGGTTTCCTAAAGGCCTGAATGCAATTTCTCCTTTTTGTTCTAAAACGAATTTTAACAATTTTTTTCTACCCTTAGTAAAGATATGGGCACATACATCAAAAGATGAGGTTTGAAAAGCCTCCTCTTTAGTTTTATGAGTATGTGGCAACTGAAATTTACATGGTTATAAAACACTGCTTAAAAATAAAAAACTCAGTCCTGTCTGTACAGATGTGCCATTGTTAGCTGATCTGCTCTCATTAGCTGTTACACTATCAACACTATTATCAAAATGACACTGATCTTGTGCTGTTTCCTCTTCTCCACTGCTAGCTGTGTATTCCTCTTGTTCCTGGGCCAGTTCAGCCATACATCTTGTGTACTGAACAATATGGAGCATGTTTTTGTATGAACTCTCATGATTAAGGACATCTGTCTCAGCCCCTATTTTTGCCTTCAAGGGATCTTTGCATCACTTAATGATATGGCTAATAGTATGTTTTTTATCATGAAGTTGGCCATACACAGCTTTACTGGGGTTCCACTGTTTTCCTTCCTAATAAAAACACATGGATGAGTCTGTGTTTTACCTTTCTCTCTCTTTTCTTGTTTATCACTTTTCTTCCTCTCTCCTTCGCTTCCTTTTTCCTATTTCTATTCATATTCACTGGGTGTCAGCCATACACAGGGCCTATAATATTCCAAATTGCAGGTTTTCAATACTGTAAAGACTGTCTGCAATTTCTAAATGCAATTCACTTTTGTATTCAATTACGTGTTTTGGTTATAATTTGTATTCCCTGAATTGTATGTGTTACTTTTCCAAATATTTTATTATAAGTAATATGATTCAGATTCAAATCTCTTAGATTTATCTGAGAATATTCCTAATGAATCTATCCAAAATGTCCACATGCCTCATAAGTTAACAACACAAAATGTTGATGGTTCTCTATCAAAATTCTAGTTCTTCCTACTTTAGAGATGTTCATCATAAGTTAATCGTAAGTATATATGATAAGCATTTAATCAAAATCAAATTTCAATCACTTTTAAACAGATATAGTAACATTAAATAGATAGGAAGGACAATGATAATATTGAAACTCTCACAAACACTAAGAAATAAATTTAAAATATGTGAAGTTATTGAATCAATTACATTGTATATTGTTGATTTCACTTTATAATTTGTAAAAGATACCCTTTTTTTGTTGATGCAAAGATAAACTTTACTGAAAAAAATCCTGAATAATGAAAATGTCTGAGTTAATGTAAACTACATTCCAAACTTCAGTCTTCGTTTGTTTTTCTCACGGGTAAATTGTCACTAGTCTCATTTATTTCTAAATGCAGTGTTCAACTATGTTTCCAAATTATTCCAAACAGTAGAGTTGAATATATTTAGACGGTCTAAGTGAAAACATATTGACTAGTGAGTTGGAAATATGGATATTTATTTACTCTTCCTAGTGCTCGTATTTACCCTTCAAAATACATCATATTTGCTCAACAGAAATATTATTGAGTATCTATGGGTGTCCAGGTACTGTGTGTAATACACTACAGATACAGAGAGTCCCTGCTCTGGTGGAAGAGTCTACTTTTTTAGGTACTGACAGTTTGAGAGGAAGATATAGAAACAATAATGACAGACTCTTCTCAAGAGTTTAGATTCATAAATAGAGCAAAGGCCAAAATTGGTACATTTAAATCACTGATGTGAAGATATTGATATTCCCCAAATGCAAACATAGTTCTGCACTGTGACTTGTTTTTATATCTCATAGATGAGATATAATTTACATACTATAAAATTCACCCATTTTAAGTGTACAGTTTTGATGATTTTTAGTAAATTTTTATAATCGTGCTATTATCCAGTTTTTAGAATACTTTCCTCGCTTCAGAAATTTCCCTTGTACCCTTTTGCAGTTCCCAACTCCCAATCCCAAACCCAAGCAAATACTGTGCTGCGTTCTATCTCTATAGATTTTCCTTTTTTAGAAATTCCATTAAAATGCAATGATACAGGGCTTCCCTGGTAGTGCAGTGGTTAAGAATCCTCCTGCCAATGCAGGAGACATGGGTTCGAGCCCTGGTCCGGGAAGATCCCACACGCTGCGGAGCAACTAAGCCCGTGTGCCACAACAACTGAGCCTGCGCTCTAGAGCCCGCGAGCCACAACTACTGAGCCCGTGTGCCTAGAGCCCGTGCTCCACAACAAGAGAAGCCACTGCAATGAGAAGCCCGTGCACCGCAGTGAAAAGTAGCCCTGCTCGCCACAACTAGAGAAAGCCCACGCTCAGCAATGAAGACCCAAAGCAGCCAAAAAAAAAAATAATAATAAAGTACTCTGCCCATTTGAAAAAAAAAAATGCAATGATACATAATGTAGTCTATAACATATTTTCGCTTGTCATAAATTTTTAAATGTTTCTCGGCGTTCCTTTTACTACGAAAACTACATTTTGAAATGTGGAAGATGCCTTTTGACTGAGAACTTTCAGGGTACAAATGTCAGCTTGCTCAAGAAAGCCATCCATTTTTAGAGAGGAAACAAATGGAGATGTAGGTGTGAAGGACATTTTGACTTTCATTCTAAAACCCTGAATGTCCTGTTTTCCTCTTCATTTGTTTGGTCTGGTGGGTTTTTACCTTGCTCCTTTATCTGCTCTGTGTTTCTCTGTCTTCTCATTTTGCTTAACTTACTGTGTTTGGGGTCTCCTTTTCACAGGCTGCAGGTTCATAGCTCCTGTTGTTTTTGGTGTCTGCCTCCAGTGGCTAAGGTTGGTTCAGTGGGTTGTGTAGGTTTCCTGGTGGAGGGGACTGGTGCCTGTGTTCTGGTGGATGAGACTGGATCTTGTCTTTCTGGTGGGCGGGACTGCATCTGGTGATGTGTTTTGGGGTGTCTGTGACCTTATTATGATTTTAGGCAGCCTCTCTGCTAATGGGTGGGGTTGTGTTCCTGTCTTGCTAGTTGTTTGGCATAGGGTGTCCAGCACTGTAGCTTGCTGGTAGTTGAGTGGAGCTGGGTCTTAGTGTTGAGATGGAGATCTCTGGGAGAGCTTTCGCCGTTTGATATTACATGGGACTGGGAGGTCTCTGGTGGACCAATGTCCTGAACTCGGTTCTCCCACCCAAGCGGCTCAGACCTGACACCTGGCCGGAGCACCAAGACCCTGTCAGCCACACGCTCAGGTACGTGGGGTGTTTCTTGCCTTTTGGGAAGTCTGAGGGCTTCTACCAGCATTCAGTAGGTGTTCTGTAGGAGCTGTTCCACATGTAGATGTATTTCTGATGTATCTGTGGGGAGGAAAGTGATCTCCACATCTTACTCCTCCGCCATTTTGAAACTATCCCCCCCTTATTCTTAAAAATTTCCCCTCATAATGAATCGCAAATCACAGGAAATTTCTACTCTAAAATTTTAAAAATCTACATTCTACCTGAAAAAGGAGTCATTTTTGCTGACCTCTCTCTCTGCCTTCCCAAAAACAATGTTTATGCCACTTTGCTGTTTATGCCACTTTGTTGTGCCAACTGATATAACTTCTATTTTGTTGGTAGGTTATACTATTGTTGTTTTGCATTTTTTGAAGAACAGTAAAACTAACAGGTGAGTTAGTTTATTTCACACCTACCACTCTTCAATTATTAAAAATTTTAAAGCATAAATGCATTGAAAATACATTCAAATGCAGTCTGAAACTCTGTTGGGAAGTAAAGCTTTTAGAAGAAAATTTCCAATCCTGTTTACTGGAAATCTTTAGCAATAAGTAATACCTTAATGTGTTTCCATCTGCAAGATTTTCACACACTTTTTATCAGGTACTAGAAAAACACTGAATGTTGATGTCCTCAACTTTTGCTGAATAGTTGTACTATATAACTCCTTTCGCATTAAATATTTCACCCACTTAACTTCACCAGAAGTAGTCTTTTCACAATGCATGATAATGACAAAGACAGAATGACAGGAAGAGAGAAAATTCCATCAGTTTCTGAGTCAAAAGAAAAAAAAAGAAAACCTCTTCTTTTTCCTATGTGTCACCTTTTTCATTTCAATAAAGAAAAATTAATACATTTGCAAAACACTTTTTGAAATGTACTTAAATTCTTCATTTCCAACTTAAATCAGAAATCTTATGTGTGAAAGTCTTCATGTGTGAGTGTCTATATGAGTGTTATGGTAGAAAAGACACATATCATGGGAGATAACATACCATTGACTCATTCTTAAAAACTTGCTGTCAGAAATATGCTTATTGATGCCAGCAATTGAATAATTGTATTAATAACTAATACTCATAACATTTTGTGCCTGAATTTTTCTTTTAAAATTCTCTCTCATTAAAAAAAAAATTCTCTCTCATTGTTTTCATTCTTTTCCTTTCTTTCATGTTTTGAATAGGAGTTTGGAGTTAGGTCATGTGATCATATTATTAAGTCTATCATTCAAAACCTTCATCAGGATATTGGAAATTAAAAATGACTTATGCATGGATGTGATGCCAGAGACGAAAGCATAAGACAAGGGGGTGTTTCTAAATGTCTTCCAATAACAGAAAACACGGAAGTTATTTGGGATCTTAGAAGATGGTTGAGGAAAAAGTGAAACCTGAAACTAAGGAAACAAAAGTTCAGACAAGATAATCCCAGCATCAGAGAGAGCATTTGTCATTGTCAGAACTCCAAAGAGCAATAAAGCTTTAATCCATTTCATGGACCCCAGGCCTCATGGTCTAGCAATTCTTATGTCACCAAACCATCTTATGATCTGTATGAAATTACAGTGTGTCACCACTCTACATCTGCAATCTTAATGTTTCCGTCCTTTGATTGCATGACAAGAAAACTCTTGAACCAGAGCACTCCACTTCACAGGAATTGGATAGAACCAGATGCTCATAATGTTGGAGTTTTATAAGGGCTTTTTAGTTCCAGAATCCCTGTCTGACCTGTGTCCATTTTCAGAACTCTTCAGGAAAAATCTTTGGCTGTCTTCTAGCACCGTAAACATTTTTTAAAATACTGAGAAAGATTTCCAAAGCTACATATAGACTCACTTTCTTCCTCTTATTTCTTCAACTGTGTAACAGCTGTGGAATCTAAAAAGTGACCATTTAACTGATTTCAAAACATAACTTCTTGATGGTTTCATCACCCCCCCAAAGAAGCATTATTGTCTAGAATTAATATTTACCAAAATTGATGTCATAATGGATTATGTGTGTGGTTTTTTTTAATTTTTTTATTGTGAAGCATCAAAAGGGATTGTTGACTTTTTATTTGGCATGAACAAACTAAAGGGAGTTTAGAAATGTAATCAATGGAAAAATAAATTTCAAATTATACCCAATTCTTCAAAATTCTTTGTACCTATTTTTCTATCTTGGAAATTACAAACTTTTGCAAAACTCTCTGATAGCCTTATGAACGGTCAATGATATTTTATTTGGCATCAATTTCCCTTCCACATACTGTTTAACACACTGTTCCATTAAAACAGAACTGGTATCTGAACAACTGCTCATGATAAGAGCTATGCAGTTTATATGTTTTGTCTAGTATTTTTCTGTAGAAAATTTTGTAATCTAAATGTGTTAGAAATCAAAGCAGGTTCATCAGGAAGTCTCTATGCAAAAAAAGAAGATTGAACTCTTATAATCATTTACCTGTGCTGCCCTTAGTAAATGGTTTTACGTGCCAATTTGTGCTTTCATTTTTTTTTCTACTGCAGACAAATAGTAGTTATCACATCAAGTTGAGTTATAGTTTATTCATTTCCAAGGATCACAATAACTGTGCATTGCTAATAATTATTCCTACAAATTACATATATTTAAATAAAAACACAAAGAGCTCCTGGGGTGGGGGAAAGATACCCATTTGCACAAAATGCTTTGCTTTGGGAAAAGCAGTAGTGGTATTGTGACTAACTGAATTTGGAAAATATTACATGCTCTATACCTCCTATTGGTGAATCTCTATGCTTGTATCCTTATTAAAGTCTCTGAAAGTGCAGCTCTGAAACACCTGTTTAACTGTGCTCATTCTACATCATTCAAATTTATTTGACCACAGAACACTTTTCACTAGGTATCTGTTTTGCAGAATACATGCTGGGAAACTATTCTGTACTGCACTGAATCATAGCACAACATTTTGTACTAACAGAGGCTAAAATGATTTTGTGTTGTTTTGTGTTTTTTTAAGTTTAAAAATTTTGTGGCAAAATATATCAGGCACGCTGATTATCAAGAAACTTTTCATCTATTAGTGTGTGCAAGTTGTGTCTCTTCAGAACTACTGATTCAGCAGAGTTTAATCAATGAGGATAGAATTAAATACTCATACTTCCCAGGATCCAGCTGGTATAGAACACAATTTTTATTTCATCAAACCTAAATTAATTTAGTATTGTGTGCCTTTTTTATGTCTGTTATATAATACAAAATGAACTTCTCTGAGAATATGAATTATCTCAGATCTGGTTGCTATTCTGAAACCCTTCATAGCTTCATACCAGGTAAGTGCGAGGCCACCTTGCAAACAACAACAGAAAACAAATATTCTGTTTTCATCTGATGAAAATGTATAATTATTAAACTTGAAAAATAACTCTCTTCCAATTGAGGGATACTCAGTTTTCTTTAGAGTGAATCACTTTACCCTGAAATAATGCCCAAAGACATTAAGAGCAGACCAACCCAAACAGAAGTGCTTGCAAAGGTACTGAGATATAAATCATCATGGGGCAAAACTGACCTGGTGGCAGTGCCAGGATGAAGTTTCTTTGATAGTTTAAAGTTTCTCATGCACTGCTATAAAATATGAGATGTGATACCCCGTATGTCAGTGAAATTTTGATTTGCTTACCTTTCTTTACATTGCTCCAGTATTGATCCAATGTCTCTTTGATGACTTAGTTAGTTTGATGTGGCTAAACATGTGAATGCTAAATGTTCTGATGTCCCAGGAGGTCCGAAGGAAGGGGAAAAAGGAGCAGTAGGGATCAATGCTGTTTGGGCCAGGATTTGCCTCAGTTTCACTTCCAGAATAGTAGAGAGAGAATTAGCAACATTCCTTCTGCAGCTGTCAGCAGGTCATGGTGCTTTCTTGGTCAATGATTAGACCTGCAGCTGTAGCAGCCACCTGGCTCCCCTTGGGGAACTGGGTTGTATCTCAGGGTGTGAGACACAGAAGGAATGGAATCTGAAGGTTTCTGATCACTGTTTAAATACAGCCACTCAGTGCTGGTTCTTTGCTTGCCAACATATACTATGTTTAGCATCATGATTTTTGACAGAAAATGGAAATGTAAACTATGACACATGAAATTGAAGGCAGTGACATATACCAGAATCGATTTGAGGGAAAAGCATCTTCATATACACAAATTCTCCCCTAAGACACTATCTTTATCTCTTACTTTTAACCTTACCCTGACCTCTTTTTAAAATCCTGTTGCCACTAACTAAAGCAATGAGGTCACCTCAACTCTTCCTTGACAGCTTCCTGCTAACAGTTTAGATTCTTAAATAGTTCTGCATGTTTCTCTAGGCTGTTTCAGCCAGACCAGCCAGTCACCCTGAGATTTGCAATATAGATGCCATATTAAGGCTCCTTATGGCTAGAAAAATCACACGTGGTACTTACAAAGTTGAACTGAAATGTGTCTAATTTTGTCACAATGTTTGGCAAAATTACAACCGAACATCTTCAAAGAGAGTTTAGTGATTACAAACAGTCTCCAACCAGGAGCATAGTCAGTGATAGAAGTAAAACTGCTTGAATGAAGGAAAGATGTGAGAATGTTAATTTATATCTACATTATCAGAGCTGGCTGTGAAAATGTTTTCATACAAGGCATTTTATCAAGAATAACACATGGTATAAAGTGAAGACCAGTGTTTGTTTTTCACTGAGGCTAATTCTAGCTCATTTTTAATGTGTATCTTCAGGCAACAAACAGGGTACAGCTGGCTGGTGACCTCTTGGAGAAATATACTGAACAGGATTCTTCATTTGTCTAATATAAGAGATAGTGTATTACACAGGACTAGGGAAAATTTATCATCATGACAGGAAAAGATAAAGCATCTAATAACTGAGTGATACCATATGTATAATCTTTCAAAAATATTTAGGACTTCTGCCCTATATAATAGCTATCTCAGTTTTATCTGCATCCACTCTTTTTGGTACCTTATTGTTGAAATCAACAATATAAATTCAATGACTTTCTGAACTTCTGCTAGTGAAGACCTGATTGATGGTTCTAAGAGGGAATAGGTATGAACAGGCAGGAGCTGAACCTTTATTTTCAAGTAGCATCAAGCCAGACACGAATCAGTCAAATCAGAACTCGCAGCTATAGAGACAGGAAGCTGTTTGTGGATAACAGGATGCTTCCACATATCATTTGTATCTTATATCAGGAGATGTAGGTGATTCCAGTCATCCTTGAATAAAACTGTACAGAATGAAATATTTATCACTTTGTTTCAAAACGAATTAACCTTTCAAAAATACTTAAACTCTATCAAATATAAATTTTCCCTGATGCATGTGTAAGGGAAATAAGATTTCCCAGACATGAAAGTGTGAATAAATAAATAGAGCATTCTTTAAATGTCTTATAGGATACCACCTTGACTCATTCCTACCAGAAATAAATATTTGCTGGGTCTCTAATGCCATAACTTCAAGTCCAAGAAGCACTTGAAACAACTATTCAGACTTTGTCTTTTGGGAGCTTTAAGTGTCAGACTAGAGCTCTGAAACTCAAGTGACATCGTGATTATCTAGGGACTTACCTCTGAGTCATGAGAAATACGTTCTCAACAGCAGAGTTTTGTTTTGCCAGAATAAAAGATGAAGAGTTAATACATAATATTTCCATGAGTGTTCTAGTTTGGAATGTTATTTGATTAAACTATTCAGGTCTAGAAATAAGTTTTCATAACCTCACAAGGTCTGATCGTTTATAACGGTTTTTTTTTTTAGAGTCTGTAGTCACATACCAATAAAATTAATTTTTTCTTGTAGGAACATTGACTAAGTAAAATGATAGGGCTGGTTTATGTGTGGGTGAGCTTCTTCCTTTTAAGCTGCAGCTGTTACTAGTACAAAACTGCCTCTGAAACGGAAACATGGATGTCTACCCAAAACAGGGCTGCATGCTGCCACTTGTGGATGTGTCCTAGAGGAGGTTATGAAAAAGGATTCTCAAGGCCCACAATTCTTATTTTAGTAAATTCTTTCATCTGTTATATTTTGCAGTTTAAATCAGAAGGTGCTGTTGCTTGTCTAAGACAAAATGATGCATTATGTTGAAGTGGAGAAATCCACACAGTAACAGGGATACAGTAAAAGCACAGGCTTCCATTTAATAACTGAGGGATACCACATGTAGAATCCCGCAGGTTTACAAAACTGTGTGGGTGGAATCAGGCCTTTCCCTGGATGTGGAGACCTGTTTACAGATGTACTCCAGTAGAATGGGAGATATCGCTGGGCTTGATCAAAACTCCATTTGGGGGCCGCGGCTGTTACTATGGAGGGTGTGGCAGGGCCGGGAGTTTCCATAAAACTCGGGATCGGGCCTGGGCCTGGAAGCGAGGACTTATTCCCGGGGCGACGGCCCTTACTGGCGCACGGCGCTCTATGAGCTGCTCGGCGTCCCCTCCACGGCCACGCAGGCGCAGATCAAGGCAGCTGACCACCGGCAGCGCTTCCTCTACCACCCGGACCGCAACTCGGGGAGCGTCGAGGCTGCCGAGCGTCTCACGCGTGTCTCCCAGGCCTACGTGGTGCTGGGCAGTACCACCCAGCGTCGCAGGTAGGACCGCGGCCTGCTCAGCGACGAGGACCTGCGCGGCCCCGGGGTCCGGTCCTCCAAGACGCCCGCCGCCGACCGCGACTCGCCCCGCACCCAGCCGCCCGCCTCTCGGACCCAGGGCCGCGCTCAGGCCTCGTCGGGAGCCAACCGCACCATACTCGACTTGGGCGCCTTCTACCAGGCGCACTACGGCGAGCGGCGCCTGAGGGCCCGGCGGGAGCCCCTTCGCCAGCAGCAGGAGGGCCGGGTCAAGAAGGGCTTACGCTGGGACGAGACCCGAGACACGGCTTTCGTCTTGGTTCTGCTCACAGTCTTCATCGTCATGGGCTTTCGTTTTTAATCGGAGAGCGGAGGGAAGGAGAGCAGCCCGCCGCCCCCAAGAATTGGCCTTTCCTGTCACCTTGAACCCGTTGCCTTCCATTGTCTACCGTTGTCTACCTCTGCTGGGGTCCGAAGGAACTGCTCTCCCTTCCCCTTCCCCACCCGGCCAGCTTAGCCGTTGACCTGCACATCCCTACCGCTCGGGTACAGAAAAGGAGGCTTTTCCATGCCCGAGAGAAAGGCCCCCAATGAGGAGTCCCGAAAGCCCGAGAGGGAGGGGTTTTCTGGAGGCCCTGGGGTGCCTGCTTCCAGATGTTGTCAATTTCTGGAACACTTGCTGTGGCTTTCCTGTAAAGCGCCGAGCAAGACTCGTCTGCTCCTGCCCCACGTGTGTAGCGTGCGACTCCTCTGTAACCTTGAAACGTGCAATGTTACTAATTGTGACTGCCAAAAGAAAAATTCTGGGGTTATAAGACACTTGTCTTTCTGTGAGTTCCCCAAGCCACAGGTGAGACGCAGAGTAGGGTAAGGATGTGATCTGTGGGAACATGGCCGTTCTTTGGTGGTCAGACCCCACTCCGCCCTCTGTTGGCGGTGAGTGTGAGTGGGAAAGAAAGCAAGGTCATGAGCGTAAGGAATGAGCCTTCCTGTGCCCATGCTTATCTAATGTACGACCTCGGAGAAGTTACTCTGTGGGCGTGATGGCAGAGGAGCAAAACGTTGGCTCTCTTTCGGTCTGTCACACTTGATTACCCATGTTCTAATAGGCTCAGTGATTAAAGTATGATGCCGGGGACTTCCTTGGCGGTCCAGTGGTTAAGACTCTGCGCTTCCACTTCAGGGGACGCAGGTTCCATCACTGGTTGGAGAACTAAGATCCCACATGCTGCAGCGGCGAGAAAAAAAAAAAAAAAAAAATATATATATATATATATATAGTGCCAGTAGAGTCAGGTTTGTCCTTGGGACTGTGTGCCTGGCACCTGGTCATCCCTTGACCAGCCAGCCCCATTGCTAACTGTGCAGCTCCTCCCTTCCCAAAAATAGAGCAACAAACTGGGAGTGTGAGTCGCCTGAGTGTGGCCCAGCCTCCTGTTTCACTGGCAGTGCTTATTGCAGGCCCTACAAGCCAAGTCCTTGAAACATGGCTACTTGAGGCTGTGGGAATTGGGGGAGTTTGAGTAGACTGGACTGTTGAGTGACAGGAGGCACAGGATGGAAACACGCTTCCTTATTCAGAGCTGGCTGAGGGTTTTTTCCCCTCTTTTCCTGATTGGTGCAGTGGGTTATCACTTGGCCAGAGCTGTGGTAATCCAGTTCTCTTAACCATGAATCACTGCACATGGGGTGTGGCTTAGCTGTGAGATGGTAGGTACTCAGTGTGTATGCACTGTTGAGTGTAAAGCTGTGGGGTAGGAAAACCTTTGCAGGAGATCTTCTACAAGGGTAAGGGCCTAAGTAGGTGCTAAACAAAGCCAGAGGTGCTTTGCAATAGTAACACCAGTTCCTGCACTCAATCTTTTGTGTGCGATCCTTGGATAAATTGGGATAAACCCATAGCTAGTGCAACTTGGTCTTGGGAACCATTCTGTTTTCTCTTGCCTTGGAGGTTGGGGGCAAATTCTTAGTCATGGCTTTGTAGTGACCGTATGATTCAGTAGTAAAGATTTAAGCCCACTCTGGTTCAGACATGCTGGGCTCACGGAACCTTGGTTTGGGGGAAAGGGCATATGTACTTTAAAAAAGAACATTTAATGTTATTATGTTTCATATTTGGAAAACAAGAGGGAAAGTCTGTTCTTTTCAAAACACAAACTACAGGAAGTGAAGTTTAGTAAAATGTACAGAGGCTGGTGATTCTCAACCAAGGAGTTGGGGCATAACAGAGTGTCCTTGGGGCAAGATTCTATCAAAGTTTCGATCAAATGGGGTTGGGGTTCTTTTGGGTTTTGCTTGTAAAAGCACTAGTGGTCTGTGATATCTGGGATCTTTCTCATGGGCTCTTTGATATAGATCTCTCAAGTTTGTTTTCTCTCAGTGAAGATCACAGCCAGGAACATTCCCTTGGGCCCCAGAACATGGAGGTAGACCAAGAAGGTTTGCGGTGGTGGGGTCCAGACTCTGTGAAACTTCTGGAACATTCCATGCAACTCCAAACAGCGTAGTCAATAAAATTTATTAACCATCCAAAAAAAAAAGACCATTTGGGAAAGGCTGACCAACTTGGATGGGCTTTTAATCTTCAGTTTATAAACTATATTAGTATCAAGTTTGTTTTTCCTATTTCTTCATTGGAAAGTTGATTTAATTATTACATTGCCATTTTGCACTTCACTTGGACTGTGTACCCTTTGTGAATAAATGTGCATTTTATTAAGTTTTAACATATTACAGGATTTATGTTGAGTTTTAGAAAATGTTATAGAAAAATTGGCCAAGTAAAACAATTATCAGGTCATCATTGCAAAGCACAAGATGGTCATGCAAATAATGTCTCATAGGTGATGGTCAATGCACTTAGCTTCAGTCTTCCCTAGACCACAACCAGGTGTCTTCCTGTTTGAGAGGGGAGAGCATTGGACATCTGATTCGTCCCCCACAGTCCTTGGAAGGGGGCTCATGAAAATTGCTTGGAAAGGCTGTGTGACGGGATCCCCATGCTGGTTCAGGGTATGTTTTTCTTTTGGTTGATTTTGGGGTTTTTTGTTGTTGTTGTTTTTCATATGAAATATTGAAAAGAAATTGTTAGAAATGTCCATCAATTTATAGTGTACACCATTCTATAACAATTCAGTACACGTACTTGTCTTATCCCAGACTTACAAGAGTGTTTTTAAGGACTTCCACAGAAGAGGATTCCAGTTTTCATAAGCAATTTATTTTACTATTCATCTTCATGAAGCTCATGATACTATCTGACATACAGTATTTAAGACAAAAATTATTTCCACATCCTTGAGATGTAACCTGGGTGATAATGAGGAATTATTTATATATACTCCTATAAAAATGGATGAATTTTAAAATGATTTTTAAGAACTCATTTAGCTTTCAGCTACCCAAGTTAAATAACCCTAGTCACTTTAGGATCCTCATTTTAAAAATAATTAATTTTAATTAAAAGTCTAACAATGAATACACTTTTTTATAATGCGAAATTAAAAGCATTACATATAAGGTTAATATCTGCTTTGTTCATCACCCCCAGTCTCCCAGAGGTAGCCTTTCTCAGGATTCATGTATATCTACATAGCCCTAGAAGGTATATATGTATGTGTGTATATATATATGTATGTGTTTTATATATATATATATATATATATAAATCTCATATATATATATATGAGATTTTTGTCAGTTGTTGAGTATAACTACTCAAGTATTCATTCCAGAACTGGGAAATAATCCCAGAATGAGTTCAGGGATCTGCTGGACCCACTGTGACATGGACCTCAGTCCAAACTCCATTGATCACTTGACCTCCACAAACAAACCCCTACTCTGACTGGTGGACCAGAGTGATGTTTTGGGTCTGTAAGAATTAGTATCAAGTCAGAGCTGATGCATAGTAATCCTTGAAAAGTTTGATTGTTTCCCTTCCCCAATGCAGTCATCCTGGTAAAAGGCCATAGGTCCTTTCACGAAGGCTGGAGAAAGATTAGCAGTATAAATTTTTGTCATTGTAGCAGGGTACTTCCTCAAGGAGACCCAGCCCTGCTTCATTCAAGGGGTTCTGAATCTGTGGCTATTCACTTATAGCAACTATCTAATTTTCTTAGGCTAAAATATGAAGATTTATCCTATTATTTTTTAAAAGATTTATTTATTATTTATTTATTTATTTATTTTTGGCTGTGTCAGGTCTTAGTTGCAGCAGGTGGGATCTTCGTTGAGGCATGTGGGATCTTTCCTTGTGGCATGCAGTCTTCTCTCTAGATGTGGCATGTGTGTTTTTCTCTCTCTAGTTGTGGCGCCTAGGCTCCAGAGTGTGTGGGCTCTGTAGTTTGCGGCACACAGGCTCTCTAGTTGAGGCTCGTGAGCTCAGTAGTTGTGTTCCGAGGGCTTAGTTGTGGAACACAACTAAGGGCAGATTCTTTACCACTGGACCACCAGGAAAGTCCCTATCCTATTATTTTTTAACTGTTCTGTAGTATTAAATAGCCATTCCCCTCGTAACAAACATTTTTATTATTCCCAAGGTTTTTAATGCTCTTATAATGTACAATAATGCACATTTCCTCTTGAACATATGCAAGTGTTCCTCTTGGTTAAAGCCTAGGAAATAAAATATTGAAACATAGGAAAAATATGTATATATATATATATATATATATATATATATATATATATATATTCCCAATATTGCATCCAAATTGCATCACCACCAGCACTCTAGAAAACCATTTTCTTACCATTCTTGGCAATGTGATGTTCACTGTTCATGGAAAGAGCTAGTCCTCCCAAATTCACAAGTATACACCTTCAAGTTTGAGAAAGGAGGGTCATTTGGTGTACATTTGGTTCACCACCCTCTCTGTCCTTAGAAAGGGGCTCAAGAAGATTCCTTGGAATGACTGTGTGTTAGGCATTCCCAAAGCATCCTCAGGTTTGGTGATTCACTAGAAGGCCTCAGGGGATTTTAAAAAGTTGTCACACTCATAATTATGATTTATGACAGTGAAAGGATACAGATCAAAATCAGCTAATGGGTAAGTTGCATGAGGCGATCAAGGCAGGAGAATCAAGACAGAAGCTTTCAGGTGTCCTTTCCCAGTGGAGTCACATGGACATGCTTAATTCTCCCAGCAATTATCTGTGACAACACACACAAAGTGTTGCCAACCATGGAAGCTCAGTAGAGTCTTGGTGTTTAGGTTTTGTCCTGAGAGTCAGTCATGTAGACATGCAGCATCTACATGGGCTGACCTTAGCTACTCAGATGCCAGTCACAGAGACAAAAGCATGCATTCACCATAAATCACATTGCTAGCATAAATTATCTAAATGTAGTTGTACCTAGAATCTCAATGCCTCTAGGCATAAAAAAACACTCTTATCAGGTAGACTGTTCCAAGGACTCAACACTCACCTCCCAGGAGCCAGCCAACAGCCAGTCCTGAAGACACTCTTTCTTGGGAATGTGCAGATTTGAGCAACACAAGTCTGCTGAGTTAACCCTTTCCTGCAGAGACTGACACCTACTTCCAAAAGTGGACATCACAGTAGTTATCTTACTTGCTGGCCTGCCCTTATTTATATCACTAGAGCGGATAAAGTCTTGAGCAGAGAGACTGGATGGTGGTATGGTCACACATCACACTCTCTAGCTCCCAATTCCTGGGATGTATAAAAACTGAAGTCTACTTGTGCTTGTCCTACATTGGAGCCACAGTGAAAAGTGAGATTAGATGCAGTGAGCTTTTTGAGGAATGCCAAGCTGTTTTCCAAAGGAATTACAATATTTAAAATCCCCACAAATAATATATGAGGATTCCAATTTCTCCAGATCCTCACTAACCCTCTTTATTATAGCCATTCTAGTGGGTGTGAATGGTCACATTGTGTTTTTGATTTGCATTCCCTAATGAAGAATGATGTTGAGCAACTTTTCCCATGCTTGTTAGCATTTGAATATCTTCTTTGAAGAAATGTCTATTCAAATATTTACCCACTTTTAAATTGGGTTAATATCTATATCTTTTTATTGTTGAGTTGTAAGAATTCTTTATACATCCTGTATTACAGTCTCTTCTCAGATATTTGATTTACTGTCTGTCCTCAGTTCAATTACGGGACAGAGAACTCCCAAAGAGGCTTCCATTTGACTCTAGTGAGATACAGAATTGATTCTTACTGTCCACCCCCAAAAAGATTATGATGAAAAGAGAATTAAACTAGGAGCCAGAACACCTGATTAGCCTCTTATTTTTATAAGAAATGTTGTGAGACATTGGGCAAGCTCCGTTTTAATCTCTTTGAGTACTGCAGCCATGTAAAATGAGGGGGTTGAAATAGATATCTCTAAGGTCTACTCCATATCTAGAATTCTATGATATTATGTTGATTAGAGTCAAAGTATTTAAGTGTTCCTTGATAGCTTAAAACTGGAAGTTTAACCTTCAAACTAGAAACACATCTGATGTTGAAATTAGCTGATTTATTTTGAGAGAGCTTAGCTTTGATCTAATGCATAGATTTAGAACATCATGATGTGCTTTAAACACAATTTAAACATACAATGACAGTCTAAAGAGAGAATTACTGTAACATCCAAATTTTTAAAAAGAGCTTATATTGCAATTGTATCTTTAATTAGCCTGAGTTTCAAGTAAAGTCCTTGCAAAAAATAGACTGCCATTTGTTTGCTTTGTTCCAAGCAGCCTCTACACAGAGCTTCAACTAATAGTTGTAATAGAGTATAGGTAAAACTTTAATTTATAACAAACATTTTTTTAATATTTATTGCAACTCATTATTAAACATTGATTTAAATGATTTAAAACTAAATTTAAAATTTTTGGTTTGCTTTAATAATAACTGGATAAAAACAAAATCTGAAAGATTTTTTTAACTTTTTATTTTATATTGGAGTACAGTTGATAAAAAATGTTGTGTTAGTTTCAGGTATAGAGCAAAGTGATTCAGTTATACATATACATGTATCTATTCTTTTTCAAATTCTTTTCCCAATTAGGTTGTTACAGAATATTGAGCAGAGTTCCCTGTGCTATACAGTAGATCCTTGTTGGTTTTCCATTTTAAATATAACAGTGTGTTATATTTAAATATAACAGTCAATCCCAAACTCCCTAAGATTTTTTTATTTAAAATTATGATGGAAATCAATATAAATGCAAGGTTCACTAACCAAAAATTGGACTCATTTTCAATGTGGATTACATTTCTCTATTTTATGGTGGCAAGCTTCCCATTAGTTTATATTTTAATTAATTTTTTCCTCTTATTATGTTTCTGTGGATGTTGTGTTTAAATTGTTTATATCTTGCACTCAACTTTAGTCAAGCTGACAAAAAAAAGGAATATACCCAATAACCACTTGAAAACATTGATCTAAGGGTTAGAATTTAAAAGATTGTTTAAAATGGTGGTTCCAAGACCTCAATCTGATTCACTCAATATAAAGTCTATATGAAAGTAAAAAATAAATGAGATGTGAGAAGCAATTAGCAATTAGCAATAAAGTTGACAAGCAAACATTCAAAAATTTTAAAAAAGAGATGTGTCTGCTTTCTGAGTTTAATTTGGCCTAGTTTAGGGCAGTTACAGAGGAATTTGTTGAAATATTTATTTTATGAACTGGTAGGAACCTCCTAATTTCTCTTTCAATTTCTCATTTCTCTTTTTTATTATTATTGTTTTCATCTTTAACGATGAAGAATTTTTGAAGAAGTTGATGTAACAGTGAAGTATATGACTAGGTTCCTGCATCCAAAGTGCTTAAGATCCACATGGAAACTCAGAATGTTTACCAAAAAAAAAAAAGATTAAAAAAAGAAATATACTCATTCCTCCTGTAGTGAACATCATAAAAATAGAGTTTCAGTTATGCAAATAGCATAGTCAGACACTAATGAGTAAATCATAGATCTTTTCTGTAAGTAAAAAGGTACAGATATTTGAAATACTTTTTTTAAATATTGAGAAAATAAATAATGTTAGAACAGTTTTCTTGAATACAGTTTTGCATAGTTTTAGTTGGAAGAAATGAGGTCGAAAAGAAACAAATTTAGGAAGGTGAGTACATTCGATCTTGTTTTGCATGGTAGGAATGGTGGAACTTTTGACAAACTTTTTATACAGTGACTCATGCAAAAGCTAATGCTTTAGAAAGGTTCTTCTGGCAGCAGTGGGTAGGGCGTATTTAAGGGGGCAAGAAGACAGCTGAGGAGATCATTAAATTAGCCATATATGTATGAGTCTAGGTCACTCGGACTAGAAGACGGTAACAGCACTGGGAATGGAAAGGGGAAAATGAAAGCAGCATGCAGTGCAGGAATTTACTAAATGTAATAATTAAGCAGATTGGAAAAAAAGAGTCAGGAAAAATTGCAAGAATGTGAGCTGAAAACTTAGAAAATGAAAGCTCCACTAGGAGAAAATAAAGCTGTTTGTGGGAGAACCAAGTCTGGGGAAAATTTTGATGTCTTTGATCAACATTGGGAGTTTGAGACAATGATCAGACATTCCATTGAAAACAACTTTTATTTGGGGCTGAACCAGAGAAATTTGGTAAATTTAGAAATCATTTCAGTGGAGTTTATAGCTGAAATCATTAGAAGATATGAAACCTCCAAGGGAAAAAATAAATGAAAAGCAGAGGGATAAAACATATGGGTCCTGTGGCACAATTTCAACAATGACTGAAGTGAGAGGACCCAGGAAACAGAAGTGGTAAATAGAGAGTAATGGATAGAACTGGAACCCTGTAATGACTGTGAAATCAGGGAACAATTTCAAGGAGAAGTCACACAGTTTGGAAAAATTAGAGGTGATGATCACGAAGAAAACCTTTGCAGTTTACAAAAGGAGATCACTGGTTAACTTCAACTAGAGCACTTGTGAGAAGTCAGAACCTGCATCATGGGATTAAGTCAAGAAATTAGGAAATGGAGGCACAGCAAATGCGGAGTGTTCTTGACAATTTTACGGTGGAAGAGAAATTCATATAGGTTTCTATTTGGATTTAGGTAGAAATTGTTCAAAATTAGAATACATTTCACATTTCTTTTAGAAAACAATTTGATTCAGCAATAAAACAGAAATAGGCAATGAACAATTCAGAGTCAGGAATTTCTAAGTAACTCATTATCTAAACCGGACTTATGACATATTTGGGCTCTGTAACTATTCTTTGTACTACAATTATCCACCTGTGTACAGGTTGTGACTTCCCAAAACTTAAAGAGTAGGTAAGCAAAACAATTGGCTTAAAAGTGTGCTGTAATTTGTGTTTACCAGCCAAGGAAGGGTACCTAGAGAAGAGGAATAATCCAGGGAAAATGGATGTTTTAGGGGAACTGGACCTTCTGTGAATGAAAAAATGCTACCTGCCATATCAGTTAACAAAGGATGTTGCAGCCATCCAGCCACTAAAGCCACCCCAGATGGTGAGCCCTGAGGGAACTCAGGGTGGAGACAAATGGGCTGCCCACTGCCAAGCCCTCAGTCACTGCAGCCACCCCAGAGCGATGTACCCTGAGGGGCTTCAGGATGGAGGAAAGCAGGCCACTGGCCCTAGATAGTTAAGGTGCATATCAAAGGAGTGATTTCAGTGGGCCCAGACTCTTGCAACTTCCCATACCTAGAAAAGTGTGAAATTCATTAACTTGAGGTATATGGTTTTCTTTAATTAACAGTACTACCTGGTCTTTCTTGCAAAAAATCCCATGTATCTTGGCTCCCCTCCTTGCCTCTTCAGAGCAGTTCCTCAGGGCTGTCTGTGAGGATCCCTCCCAGGCTTAAGTCCTCAGTTTTGCCTGGCAAATAAAACATAATTCTCAACTTTTAGGTTGTGCATATTTTTCAGCTGACACCTCCAAGAAAGAACCCCTAAATTTTTTAAAGATGGGGACAAAACACTACCAGAGTCAGGCCTTTGTCAATAGGGAAAGTTATAAGTGGTAAGATAACAGGTTTTCTTTCTTTTTTTGCCTGCCCTTTGATGAGTGTATAATCTAGGATCTTAGTTTTGTCCTCAAACCATACCAGTGTTTCTAATCAAAATTCACTTAGGGGTGATTATTTAAAAATAAACTTTTGAATGATTTAAACACTGTCACCTATTATCATTTAGGAAAATGTATATATTTGTATTTTTTGTCTCATTATACACTATTAGTTTTTGTGTTCTCCAGCCAAAAGTTTCACTGGAATGATGACAGTGAAGGAAACAGATGCCCAGATTAAATATGTTGTGATATATCGCTCAATAGTGATAGCCAAGGCCACAAAGCCAATCAGTGACAGACGGAACTATTTTGTTAACTCTGTTCTAGATTCTAAACTATAAGCTTGATGCAAACTGAAAATAAGTCATAAAAATTTTAAAGGGCTGTAAATACATGATATGTGTGGCAAATAAGATAAATGAGTTGAAATCTAAAGCATATTAATTTAAATTATGCATATTAATTTAAATTATGATGAAAATTAGTATAGAATACATGATCGAAAAGTATGTAAGAGAGAATTCTGGACATGACAGATTTCCCATGACAATTATTAATTTTTTAAACAATTGATCTCATTCATTTAAAATCACTTGTGCAATTAGCAAGTACAAATGATTTCTTTATATCTTTGTTTAAAATTTTCTTAATCAACAGATTAAAAAATAAGCTCACCTTTATTCTACATTATCTTAACATTACATAAGGCTGAAAAATACTTATACAGCCTGGTATTTGAAATTTACTTTCACTTACACAAGAAGAGTTACATCAATACACATTTATCACCTAACTGTGGTAATAAAAGCTCAAATATTTTACTTCTTGTTTTCAAAATGGCAGAGTAGAATTTTCAGAAATTTGAATCCAGGAAACATCCTCATAAATTTTAGTTGAGTTGACTTTGTTTAAATAACTGTTAGGTTATTTTAACAGGAATAGTTCACTTCTTCTACCATGCTTTTTTCTTTCCCTTTTTTTCTCCTTTACCTATTTCCCTTGTACCTATGGTAGAGTCAGTTTCTGCTATCTTGAGCAATGAATTATGGATTCTGAAGTAGCTCTGAAACAACAGACAGAATTGTAAAGTAGGGAGGTAAAAGGTTTGATGATATAAAGATATTAGCATATTTGAACTTAGTACTGCCTATGATCCCTCTTTAGGAAGCAAGAATGAGGCACCTAAAGGGCATGATGTTAAGAGTAATTCAGGAAATGTAAAAAAAAAAAAAAAAAAAGGAATAAGTAAAGACAAGAAAAGAAATGCTTGAGAAGTTATAGCAAGAAGATAAAATAATAAGAATGATTCTAGGTTGTGTTATCCATCACAGATGCCAAAGTAATATAACCTATGAATGGCTATTGTCAACATATGGTAATGTGTAGACTGATGCTAATTAGACAAGTTTTACTCCACACATAGTCTGGCTTTTGCAGTTCTTGGTAGTCATAAACATAAGGAGTTACTGATTTAATGACAGGCAGAATTTCCTGCTGAGCCAGGAAGAAGATAATGGTTTAGAGATTAAAGTTTAAAATGCTAACTAGGAGACATATTCAAAACAGCTAACATGGATTAATTTTTTATAGGAAGGACATGCTTGTATTAGTTTAAAGATAGTATAGAAAGCAGTGATGCTATTTATAACTTCATTTGGTTATTTACTAAGCAACAGAAACTTTTGAACTTTTCCCAGGTGGAATGGATTTATCTTTCCTCTCTTTTTTTGCTGAGAAAAGCATTCCCACAAGAAAAGATTAAAAAGGATACCATCAGGATATCTTACCCAACTCTTTCTGCAAATTAATTTGGGTAGATAGAGGAGGATATGTATATATATATATATATATGCACATATATACATGTGTATATATATACGTGTATTTAAAAGGAGGATGACAAATAAAAATATTTTATGGAAATGGAGAAAATCTCAGTCTTGTCACTGTTCTTCAAAAGACAAATTGTTCATATCACCATTAGCCACAACTCTACTAAATTTCACCACGGGATCCCTGCCCTTGCATTCTTGACTTGTTCCTTTGAGACAACATAAAAGGGAAACTTTACAAGAAGACTGTAAAACATGAGGTCCTGTATGTATTTTAAGTTACTATCCATATGTATTTTGAGTATAACTTTTTCAGCTGAATAATGTATTTATTGGTTTTTTTCCCTTTACAACTAATATTTATCCCCTACTCAGACAAATAGATCTGAAAAGTAAGAAGTGAGAAGTGAAGTATAGTGAAATCACCTAATATACACACAGTGATGATTGCTGTCTGTAAATTGTTATAACTGAAATATTTCTCCTGGATGTGACATTGATAAGGTTCATGTGGACACCCACAAAACAAGCTACAACTGTTTTGTCTTTATGCAGTTTATAATATACCCTTCCAGAAATGAAGCTTTATTTTATCTCTTAAGTAAAACTCTATAAATTATCCTAGGAAACTGAGCCTCAGAAAATTTTAACTAATTTCTTTAAGGTCACAAGGTTAATTAGTGTGAGAGATGAAACTAAATTTCTAGGTCTTCTGGTTCATTCCTCTTCAGTCTCTATTATATTATCCATGCAACACTGAATTTACAAAGGACAAGAGCAAAAACAAAGGTGCAGCCAGGTAAAAGATACAAAAATTGTAATATTGACTTGTTTGCCTTCTGGAAGAATAAAGAATGATTATCTTCATTCTAGATTGCATCTAACTTGACCTTGAATTGTATAACCCTCTATTTTTCCCCCTCTTGACATTAGCACTATTCTACAATTGATTAGTCATTTATTTATTACTAGATGCCCAGTGGCTGGAAATGGCACCTGGTGCATAGTAGATATCAGTAAATATTTACAGAATAAATAAATTGTATTTTGTATCTGCAAAACTAATATTTTTAACACACTTACTGAATTAAGTCAAGCCTTGAAATTGAACCATCCATATTGACAAATTCTGTTAGCTAAGCACAATTTGAATCACTTTAGTGTTGCTTTATCACTGTCACTCTTTGGGAATCTATTAATGGGATACATTAGGGTGTCAAACATCTTGTTCAAACAGTAAATACGAAACTGAAAAATGTCACGTTTTTTCTGGCTGCAGTACAATTAAATACTTGTGTTAAGCATGGAACATGTTTTGCCTGACAGGAAAACACTTGCCTGCCCATTCTCTCACACTAAGCAAATGTTAACTAAATATTAAAGAACCAAAAGTAACTAGGTAGTATGCCATTTGTATCCTTTTAATCTATTGTTATCTTGTTCCATTGCACAGCTATTCACTATTTTACTCAATATCTTGTAGTTTATAAGTTGTACTTTAAAAATGCCCTCGAGTATATCTCGTTTTCATATGTACTTTGATAGATTCTCTGCTACAATTATGCTTGCTATTTCAAGTAGAATGCATATGTTATTGATGAAAATACAGTTGACCTCTTTTAAAAGCATGTATCACGGTAGTTAAAGTTTATGATAGAATGTGTGATGAGTTGGTCTTGATTCAATCACTCCTGAAAAGAGATATAAATTTCTAATAGGAAATTTATGCATGGGACTCAGACATGTTCCACAGGATGTCTGGTTGTGGGGTGAATGGAAGGACGAAGTGTGTGTTCTCTCTTTCACTGGGGAAATGTTTCTCCCACCAAGGTCCTTGACACTCACAGACTGCTTTTCCCTCCATGTTGGTGTCCATTAATCTTACCGCCTCCTGCCCAGCTGAGTCAGCCCTTCCAGATTCAGCGCTCTGTCTCCACAACACGCAAATGGCTCTTTAGTTGTCAGATCTTGCCCAAGAGGAATAGCCAGCACAGTGGGAAAGGATTAGGCCTTATACATTCACAGTTCAGAAAGACATTAATAATGTTGGTCAAAATAAATAAACTTCTTTGGCTATTTGTTATCACTTAGATAGTCTTAATGGTGAGAATGATGTGACTAATTCTCCAGCAAAAATTAAAATTTTGATTCCTCAAAAAAAAAACATAAATAAAGATGTCCATCCATTATCCTCTGGTAAAATAAACTCTCCCAAACTACATAAGCACCTCGGAGCTTCAGGTATGGTTAGTTCATTCACTTTTTGAATATTTGGGGATTCTTATTCTATTTTTGATTAATAACTTATTTCTCTTTTTCCTGGGGGAAAGCGGAACAGTCTTTAGGATGGTCATTGACTTCATGCAGAAATAAAAGCTCATGATAAATCACCTACTACATCTTGCTAAAGAAACACAAACATTTTTTGAAAAGTTACAGATTTCTAGATAAGCTAAGTTCCAGATAGTTCACGTATATTTGCACATACCTGAAAACAACAAAGTTTTCTAAGTGCATACTTTCCCCGGATTGCCAGGTTAGTTGATCCTGGGCTTAAGGCTAGATCCTTTAAAATCTGTGCTACAGTTTTGATTATAAGCAACTGCTAAATATTAAAGTTACATAACTGTAAGAGTACATCATATTACAGACAGGATAAAGCAACAGATACATTCAGATGAATGACATTTTCTCAGTGTTTGCTGTGTATTCCCCTCTTAAACGGAGTTCGTTACAGATTCCATTCTATAGTCCTTGACTGTTTCTTAGGTCGATAAACTTTAAAACCTTTGAAAGCAGATAACATACTTTGTTCATAAGTTTATAAATACAGTGGCATCTCGCACAAACAAAAATGTAACAGTGTTTCTTGAATTTAGTGATGGGAAAGCCTAGTCTCTGGCTTTATGGTTGTGAATGTATGCACGGTGACCTTAGCCAGTCATTCCCAAACTTTAGTGTGAGGAAACTTTGTAAAGTGCTTGTGTAAAA
Source organism: Balaenoptera musculus (assembly GCF_009873245.2). Classification (NCBI taxonomy): domain Eukaryota; kingdom Metazoa; phylum Chordata; class Mammalia; order Artiodactyla; family Balaenopteridae; genus Balaenoptera; species Balaenoptera musculus. Next base: position 103,117,739 of record NC_045788.1, on the reverse strand, counting down.
TTTATTTTCAGGGGCCCCATATACAGGTTTTCTTGTTTAGTAAGCCTGCATGTGGCTTCAGAACCTGAATTGATACCAGACATCTGACACTGATACCGGTGTTTACTGGAGAATATTTTGGAAACTACTATCTTTTAACACTTATAGCACGTTGCCCTCCATGAGTCCACCAGTGTATTCTATTAGGAAGCTAATTTTTATAACAATGCCCTCTTACACTCCCTGTAGCTCCCATCGTGCTACATGTGCCCATGTTTCTGCATGGAATGAGGCAGATTGCCTCTGAGCAGGATGAACAGCTGATTGACAACTAGTAATAGTGGAAGGTCAGCACTAATTATTGTCCCTCATTTGCATGAGGAATTTTGAAAGATGGAAACTAAAGTGTCTGTGGCTTTTTCTGCCATCAAATTACCTGGCTGACAGGAGGGTGTCACTGCTCTTCAATGCTGATAGTGTGTAAGTTGGTACCCATGCCATTAAAGAGAAGTGAAATATTGCCTCAGAGAGTTACTTTCCTGGGAGTAATTACTCTAAGTGTCAACAAGGCTGGAAAAAAAGAAGGGGTCTCTTTGTTGTTCTATGAGTAAAGGTTGTGAATGCTGAAAGGACTGGTTCTGATGATCATCAAAATCTCTGTCCCACCTCTCAGTTTACTTGTTTGTCACCGATTATAAGAGCCTGAGAGAAGGCTCAGAAAGCAGACAGTACTTAGGCAGTTAAGAACAAAATCACTGTTCCTTATTCCATGGATTCCTGAGACATTTCTAGTATGAAGTTACTGTTCTGAAATATTATGTTCCTGGGTAGCCAACAGAAAGGATTAATGACAGGAGGAATCATTAGAAAAGAGTTGGACAAGAACTTTGGGAGAAAAGAAAGGAATTGGAGTCCCCATTTTCTGGGGCCAGAATATTTGGAGCACCTGGGGTTTTAGTTTATGCCTCCACAGAGATGTGTCAACTTCCTTCACAAATTTGAAACTTTTCTCTGTCTTTCCTCTTTGCTCTCCTGGCTTCGGGTTCTCATGCTGACTACATGCCTCCCACACAGAAAAACTAGTACACTCCGATTGCCCTAAACTTTTCCTCATTGCCACTGCCATCAAATAGCAGTTTGGAGCCCTCTCTCGGAGATGGAACATATTTGAACCCTTGAAATGAAGGCTAGGCTGGTAAGTAGAGGCCTTTTCATCTGGTTTATATAGCTCAGAGTTCACCACCATCATCAGCACTGATCACTTCAGAGTTCTGTACTTCTGTTCTGTGTTAACCCTCTCAGACCCCTATAGCCTCTGGGAGACCTGACCCCTACTTTGAGACACATTGAACTGGAAATAATAACTCCCATATGGGAGAAGAATACTTCAGCCCCAAGAGCTTATCAAGCTTTGTTTTTTTTATGACTGCTAAGAAAAGGAGTGTGTATTGGAAGTAATTCTCTCAGCTTATAACTATTTTGATAGGGGGGGTCTATATTTAATAAAGGTTAAATCCATTGAAACTGAGTCAAAGGCACTTTTCATGGCCAACAATTTCACCTACTTTAGAAGCCTGTCTCTTCCCACTCTCCCCAGGTCTACTCAAAGCGGGAAATGGGCGACCTTGCTTTGTTTAATAGGCAAATGGCCCTTCCCCCATAGAATATGAATAAGCATTTTCAATCTGAACTTGTACATCACTCTTATATGTCTCTCTTCTTCACAAAAAAGAAAGCTCTTTCGGTAATTGCAAGACTTAATTAGCCAGTGTTCACACAAAGGCTTCTTTTGTTCACCTATCAACAGGCTGCTTTCATTGATGGTTCTCTGACTCTCTGAAGACTATTCTTTTACTAAGTTTTACACAGACTTCTGTTTTCAGCTTCGGAGTCCTATGATACAAGTGCTCTGCATTCTAGTCCCCGGTGTCTTTTTCTCTGCCTCATCCTGATTACAGATCACTCCTTCCATGGCTGATTGCGATCTGATCACCTTCCCAGTCTGCCAATTCCTTGTTTTTAATGGGACAGAAACAAATTTTCAGAACAGCCGTGATGCTGTGGTAATAATGATCCACCAAAGAGGTGGTTTCCTTCTAGCTCCATTTTCCCCTCTTCATGTCAGAGCTATGGCAACAGCAGGGAATGGCAGCGGGGAAGCACAAACACCTGAAAAATACCAGAAAAAACGATGTACTGGTAGCTACACTATGCAAATTTAAGCTATATTTCTTTTATAATTGAAAGGGGAAAAAACACATCTTATATCAGTCCACAGAATTTTTTATAAAGCTTAGATCCTTTATTAGCTACTTTATAGCAATCACATTCTTAACATTACCAGATATTACTCTCTTTGTAATTACCTCCGTTCTCTCCTCCGCGTATGTAAATCGTACTGCAACATTTTGTGACACTTTTTATGCTGACATTTAAAAGGCTTCTGTCCTAGAGATTACTGTTTTCCTTCCAGGGTAAGCTTAAAACTTACATACCTTTGGACTCTGACATCTACAGACTCAAATCTATAGTAATTCTGCGACTAACATTAAAAAGAAAATTCTTGGAACCTCATTTGCTAGAGAAGAGGAAGTTCCTCACTGCCTGGGGTAGTAATCCCTCCAGAAAAGGTTCTTATTATCGTGATCATTTCTATCCTGTGGCAAGTGATGCTTGTAATTTATATTCTTAAATCTGAATATCTACGATATTCAAAAGTATGGATTTCCATGTAAAATGGAAAGCTTTTGAAATCATTAATTGCTTCTATAAAGCTTTCTGTTAAATCCATTAAACATAAATATGAGTTTATGTTACCAAGACATTTTAGTTTGAAAGATAATACAAGGCTCAGAGAAATATGTTTTTAAATCATAAGCACTTTATTACAATAAGTATGCACTCAGTAATCTTGAGTTGTCATCAAACACTCCTAAGTCAATCAGGATATTTTTCACCTGCTTCAGAAGAGAACATTGTACCACTCTTTCAAAGTTTGCTAATGGAATACCAGTTCTGACACTTTCATGAGTGTTAGGTTGCAAAAGCGTTTCATTTGGAATTGAATAATATTAAAGCGAGTTGTGCGTATATGTATATATATATATGTTTATGCTTTTCTGCTATAATTCTCAGATTTTGATATGCTAGTCCATTGTTCTTTCCAAGATGGAAAAGCATAGTAAGCTCTCCTCAATTAACTGGACAGAGAAACTCCATTCAGGAAAACTCTTTCAGTGGTTTCTCATGAAATTAGTGTTCTATATGGTGCACGCTTTATCCTAATTCACCATTGCTTTTTCTTAGACTTCAAGGTTGTCCATAACTTTTAGCCATTCAGCATCACTTTTATCAAATATCAGAAACAAAGCAAAACGGATTTTAACTTTTCTAATGAAAGAATTTTTTATAATTCTCAGAAGAGGTTTAATTTCACTACACTACCTCATCATGCTTTGTGTGCTGCATATCCCTACATTTTTTTTCTCGACCACAACTGCAAGAACACACTGTATATCTCTTGTTTATCGTAAATTTGCCAGTATGACCACTTTTTGAAAGACGCGTCCTTTCTTCAGTTCAGAGGGAAGTCATTTCCTTGATTTGCAGATCTTTCTGCAGAGATAGATTTTGTTTACTGATTAACTTGTTTGTACGTACAACTGTTCCCATTTTATAGTCACCCATCTATACTTAATTTCTTCTTTTATAGTCCGGCCTATGATATCAACTGAACTCTATAAAATTAGTTGGAGTACGCACTCTTCCAGTTTATTGCAGAATGTACTTATTAAAATAATATTTAAATAAAACATGTAGAGTTAAATATTTCTTTCTATCATCATGAAAGTGATAGTCTCAGGAAGAAATAAATCACCCACAACTTACAGTAAACAAATTGGTAACAGTGTTCGGTATTTAGTTCCAGACATTTTTCTATCAAGGTTAAATCTAGTTTTTAAACAGACACATTTGTGATGATTGGCTCTACATATAAACCTCTTAAACTCTCAACTTTGTTGATATCCTCTCCAGTATTTTCAATAATAAACATTTGAATATCAGCCATTAGGGAGAAGAACATGCCATGTGGTATGGAGAGAGAGAGGACACATCAATACCCTGACCTCAAAAGACCCTCAGTACAATTCAATAATTAAGGCAGAAGTCCTCTCAAATATAATAAACAATATAAGGAAGCTTATGATACATGTAAGAGGAATAATAACAAAGTGAGAGCACTGAACATGGGGTGGTCAGGGAAAGATCATGCCATGTTAAACCATATAAAAAGCAGAGTTTAAACATTTATAAAAAATTATAGTAAAGGAAGAAGAAGCAATGAGTTTGATTACACACTACACGTGAATGAATTTAGGGCATTTTAAGAGGGAAAAGTTGAAGCCTACTTTCCTATTTTTCGAAGTCTGTTTAAAGAGTCATTTGTTTTAAAAGTTAATAAGGTTGTATGAACATTTAATTGTTTTAATTGGATTTGAGCTCTTTCTCACATGTACTCTGCCACTGGTGAGCTATAACGCTACAATTAAGTTAAAAGTCTATTTTCCTTTCTATCTTGGAAATGTTTGCAAACTTTTTTTTAATCTAAGACTTTTATCACTCTATTGTACCTATAAACAAGAAGCAAAAGAACCTCCCTTTCATTTGCCATAGTCTGCTGTCACAGACTGAGTTGATTTGACATGGTGAAAATACATTCTTATTACATTAAAATTTACTTTAATTAAAACAAACATTATCTGCGTCTTAAATTCACTAAGTAATTTAGAGAAAATATTGGACTTATGCTATTTGGAAAAAAAATATTCAGTAAGAACAGAATATCCTTTGATTATATTTGATTGGGTTAACAAAAAGAAAACTTGATCTTGGGTATAGAAATGTCACAAGGGGACATTTTTATCAGGCTGACACTGTCATCTGTCTGTTAATTTTGTTTCATGAGACTCAGCAAGGTTATTATTTAAACCTGCTTATGCTGAAAGGCAAATAGTTAAATTTGAAAAACAGTTATTTTACTGTGGATTTTGACATCCTTGATTTTTGGCTCCTTTTTCCCCCTCTCTTGTTCATATTCCATAAAAAAGCATTCCCTCTATTCATAACTGCAAACAGATTCTAATTTAGTCCTATTTCTTCAAACTTGAGTATATCACACTCTTTTTCAGTGCACCATTTACTTCTCTCAGCTACTGGGGGTGTCAGGACCTTTATACTCTGCATTTTTACCCTGCTCTCAGAATAAATCTGAAAATTTTGTAATGACTTATAGCAGTCCTTCCACTAGAGGGTATTTAACCTAAATTAATAATTTTCAAGTATAGGGGATGAAGGTCAGTTTTTGATTGTAGAACCTTCCCAACATCTGTAAAACCACTCCATATATAGAGTTACTTACCTTACATACGGCCAATCCAGCAAGAGATTCAGAATGAATTTAGCTTTTTATTGAACAAATGTAAATATTATATCACACAGCTCCTGATTAAACACTAGTATAGAACTAAGGCAAAGTGTAGACACAAAAATTCATTCTAAACCTAAATATGAATATACTTATTAAGGTGACAACCAAATGTTAACTATAAGTATCCATGAGAAATAAAATATTTTATTGAAAGTCTCTACAGAATAATTTTAAGATGCAATTCTAAGCAACAACTAATATCAATGAGGCTGTGTTTCCTTAGATATAGAAACTATTCCAACAGCATCCTAAATTCCTAAATATCATTAATTTTCTTGGAAAACACAAAAAAGCTCACAGAAACAAAGACACAACTCTGTGGCTGTATATTTGGGCAAGGCAGAGAAAAAAGACTAAAATGATGCAGAATCAGTAAACGTAGTAGTGAAATATCCAATAAGGTACGACAGTGACTACCTATAACTGCATAATATTCTATGAACATATTTAAAATTTATTACATATTTTTCATACTTATCATTCCCTGCAAAATTCTTCATTTGAGTTAAATAGTAAAAATACTATCCTTCTTATTTTACTATAAATTTAGAGCCTTTCAGGGCATTAAGAAGAAGATGTGAGAGAGGCAGTATTAAATTGAATGAGATTTAGTCTTCATGACACCAATTTAACATACTTTTTTAACTTGGAAAAAAATTAAAAGTGGCCTAATCCAAAACCTTGCCTGATATCTGTGTTGTGCTGCACAAAATTGGCTATTGATTCTCACAATAGTCTTTCTATGAGACTTGTGTGGTCCCTCTTAGGAAGTCAAACAGTGAGATAATGACAATAGCACTTACTATAAAAATCACATTTTTGATCCCTCTGTTTGCTGCCTCCAATTTTTGGTTTAGATTTCCCTTTATTAAGAAAAACAGGCTGATGTAAAATCACATCCTAGACAGTACAATCTGAGCTCCTCCTATTTTCCATGGAACCATTGGTCACCACACACATTGCTGTCAAATTGTTCTGCTTCTCGTCAGCTGCACACTGCGTAGGAGAACAGGAGGCAGGTCATGCGTTAATTAGGAGGACAGACTTTTTAAAGTCCAGTCTGAGAAACATAGATGCCAAGTATTAGCTCATGTAATAAAGTTATTTAAGGAGAAAGGGCAGGGGTAGAAGAATGACAAATAGAATTTTTAATGTCTTTGGACTAGGATATTGAGAGAAACTTGTTTTCAGGATGGCACCAAGGTTAAAGTGAAATTCTTCCCTGAAGCAGAGAAAGGCTGAACTCTGGGTCCATTTAGAATTGATGGCTTTAGAAAAAAATCCAAATCTATAAAATTCCTCATGTGGATTTGACTAAATAGCTCTGTTTTTCTGAAATAATTACAGGCTAATAAATGTACTAAATTTATAGAAAAGACATTAATCTGGTATGACAGAAATAATAAACAGTGTAAACCTGCAGTACATTGAAAGTTCCCATAGCAAATTGATCTTTTAATATTGTTAGTTATGAATGAAAAGTGCAATAAGTAGAAATTTTTCCTTATTTGAATAATTTGGCTTGTGCTGAATATTGCTTAATGTAAAGTTAAGACATTATGCAAAAAGGTTGTTTTAAAATATCTTATTTATGATTATAGAAGAGTATGAAAGTGAAAATGGATTAAAAGACTATACAAATGATTAAAAGAACATATACATTTACTGATTTTGTGTTTATATCACAAGTATATTTGAATATATACAAGATACAACAGGAAGATTATATGAGTTCCTATTTCAGCACTAGTTTTAAAATATTTAAAATTAAGTAAGATCATGACAGAAAAAATGAAAAGCAATCCTTCCCTACCCAGTAGTATATTAGGAGTGCTGAGAGAATTTAGAGTGTCAAGGAATTTCTAATGTTTAGAAGCATATTTAGTAGCTAAGATACTAATGTCAAAACAAACTTCAGAAAAAAACCTAAATTTTCAAAGGTATTAGTTACAATGAGCCACTCATAACATATTTGATGACAACTTTTAGAAATAATTTAACTGATTACTTTTACTAAAAATACAAATTATTCTCACACAGTTGTTCCTTATATTAACCTTAGATAAAAGCTGAAGATGTAAAATAATTTAGTGAAGTAGGTATATACATTCTTGTTATTCAACTCAGCACTCAAAGAATTCTGAATAGATGACTAATTAAATTATATTGCTTTAATTAAACTATCTAAGAATCAAAAATCATTATAGATTAAGAAAACTATGAAAATGATCAATTCCATCCTTGATAGTGTATTAAATGAAATGAAAGAAAATATGGCAATAATTAATAATGAAGTAATTGAGACTACAACCTACTGACTTATCATTAGTACCCACGGTACTATCATTAAACCCATGGTACATTAGGAAAGGAGTTACTACAGTGGTTTTTTTTAAATAGCTGTAATTGAAAAATAATTTCACGCATGCACACAATAAGATTAAAATACAGGCTGAATTCACGCAAATGTTGATGTATTTAAAAATCAGATTAAATGTATAGTTCCAAAAATTATGGGACATAGCATTCTGTGCAGGATTTTATGCTTTCTTAATTTCAATCTACAAACAAAAATATTCAGTTTAAAACAATAAAAAAGTAAAGAAATATAGGAAAAGTCTCATGATCACACCACACAAACTCTATTCATATTTTAATGTTTTTAACACAAATGTAAATTTTAAATATAAACGTAAAGTTACATTCAGAGTCTAATAAGCATTTCCTTATTGTTGCTTTGTAGGTTGTGGTGACACATACACAATTGAAAAATCATAAAAGTAAATCTTACACTAGCTTAAGAGAAAAAGGAGACCAATTGGAATGCATAACTTGGCCTGAGTTGCAGGAAACTTTTTCTAGGGTCTCATCTCCTTCATCCTCATCTCTAGGGTCTTTGTCTCCTTGTCTCTATAATTTGGCTACACTTTCTCCATGCATGTTGGTTTCATTTGGCTGTCAATAAAATTCCATGATGGCTATGGACATGCTGAGCATTACATCTTCCCATCTAAGCCACCCCAATGGAAAGAGGACTTCTCTATTCAAAACCCATACAACAGATCAGGAAAGAACTTATTGCTCCAGTAAGCCATGACTCCCTGTGTTTGCTTGTCTATTTCTCCCCTCTCTTACAGATTCCCAAAAGAGTTGTTGATTTTTCACTCTGTTTAGCTTTTTACTATTTGTTTGCGTGGTGTGGTGACTTCCAAACTCCTTTCATTGAATCAGAAACCAGAAGTCTGTGAGAAGATCTTTAAATGAAATATTAAAGATTTTACACATAGTTACAGGGTCGTTCAGGTTACTTCTTTATGAGTGAACTTTGGTCATTTGTCTTCCAAGGAATTTGTCCATTTCACTTAAATGGGTTTAAAAGCATAAAGTTGTTTATAGTATTATCTTATCATAGTTTTAATACCCCTAGGTTTTACAGTGATGTCCCTAGGTTTTACAGTGATGTCCCTAGGTTTTATAGTGATGTCCCCTCTTTCATTACAGTTGTTAGTAATTTTCTTCTTCTCTCTTTTTTTCTTGGATAGTCAGGCCAGAGATTTATCAATTTTATCGATCTTTTCAAGAACAATCTTTTGGTTTCATTAATATTTTATGGTTTATTTTAAAATTAATTTATTTTTGCTCGTATGATAATTACCTCATTTCTTCTGCTTACTTTGGGTTAATTTACTCTTTTTATATTTTTTCTTAAAAGGGGATTTTAAATCATTGACTTGAGATAATTCCTCTTTTCTAATATTAGTTATTGCTATAAATTTGCCTTTAAGTATTTCTTTGGTAGGATATTACAACTTGCATAGGTATGTTTCATTTTCATTCAATGCAAAATGTTTGCAAATTTTTCTTTTTAATTCTTCATTAACCCATGGGATATATGTGTGCTGTTTTATTTACAAATATTTGAGAAGGTTTTAGATATCTCAGTTATTGATTTCTAATTTAATTCCACTTTAGTCGATGAACTTGTTTGATTTAAATTTTTTAATTTGTCTGGGTTTAGTATTTTAGGCCCAGAATATGACTTACCATAGTGAAAGTTCCATATCCAGAATACATATTATTTTAAAGCACATACAGAACATTCACTGTGGTAAATCATATTCTGGGCCTAATCTTCTTGGCTCTTCATTTTAGGGTTGGGCCAATCTTATTCAGAGTTGAGCTGGGTTTCAGGTTTTTTGTTGTGGTGGTTACTTTCAGTTCATAGTTGACTTCAAAATCCTCTAGAATTTCTTATACTTGTGTGCTTGGCCATAAAGTTTTCCTCAAAGTCTCCTTCACTCTCAGCTTTAGGTCTTCCCTTTGTGTATGTGCCTCATAGAAGGTCTGCCTATTTCTTGTCTTTCCCTTAGCAACAGACTGCTGTTGCTAGATACTTGGGGCTTGCTACCCTCTGGTGGAGTCAGGGAGTTTCCTGTTGTCCTCCTCCAACCTCAGTGTTAGGCAGGCCCTGTGTCCCTGGGTCTCAGAGGTTGAAACCATTCTCACTCAATGGTTGAAGATAATTTCTCAATGATTCTATTGCTCCCCAGATTTTTCAAAGTCTGTAAAGTGGTTGCCCTAAAATTTCATTGATTGGCTGGATTCAGAAAAGTAATGACTTTATAGATTATCATGAGTTTTCCTTTTGTTAGAGTGAGAGTTACATATTTCCAGGTTCCTACATCTTAACCTAAAGCCAGGAGTATATCCCTTTTCTTTTAAATTAAAAATAATACCTCTATATTTTCTTTTCTGAGTGTACATTTGACTACATATCAATTTTTATGTAAAATATAATTGCAATTACTTTTTTAAAAATTTTGATTTATTTTTTGGCTGTATTGGGTCTTCATTGCTGCGCACAGACTTTCTCTAGTTGCAGCGAGTGGGAGCTACTCTTTATTGTGGTGCGCGGGCTTCTCACTGAGGTGGCTTCTCTTATTGTGGAGCATGGGCTCTAGGCGCACGGGCTTCAGTAGTTGTGGCACATGGGCTCAGTAGTTGTGGCTCGCGAGCTCTAGAGTGCAGGCTCAGTAGTTGTGGTGCGTGGGCTTAGTTGCTCCATGACATGTAGATCTTCCAGGACCAGGGATCGAACCCATGTCGCCTGCACTGGCAGGTGGATTCTTAACCACTGTGCCACCAGGGAAGTCCCTAATTGCAATTATTTTTAAGTTGATGAGTCATTGTATCTTTTAAAATTCAATCCCTATTAATAGCACAAAACTTAGGTATCATTTTTTCTTATTTTCATTACTGATAGTATGTATAAGCTTCCCTATTAAATTTCTAAGTTTATTACATTATAATCAGAGAGTGATACTTATAATATCTGCTATTTGACTCAGAATATTACCAATATTTAGTGCTCTTTTACTAATTAATGAGAATTTGGATGCCCAAAGAAATTGATTTTCAAATGATATTAAGTTGACTGAAATTCAATATCAAAAATAGTGCTAAAACTAATTATCACTATTATATTCAACAGTTTAGTTGTAAGTCACAGTGAGCATTGAGGTTTGGGTTAAAAAAGGTTATTTCTTATTCTAGAATATACACTGTTCATACACTAATGTGACCTATATTCACAGATGTTTTATGTAAATTGCTCCCTCTGTTGATTATTTTTGAAGCCACTGTTATTTAAAACCCTTAAGAGGCTTATCCAGGTAAGCCAGTCTATAACTGGACCTTTTGAGATTTTGATTTTATTGCAGTGCCTTAAATTTATCTACATTAAAATTTGCCACATTTAATTTAATTCCTTATTTCATCCTGTCAAGGCCTTTTTGGATATTAATTCTGTCATCCAGAACACTATCTATTCCTTCCAGATTCATGTCATCTTCTATTTGGATAATCATATTTTCATACCAGTCATTGACAAATGATGATAAGTGTTACACAGAACAGGATTGAGAAGAAAACCTTACGTTCTGCCACTACAAATGTCTAAGTTGACACTTTTCTATAAATAAATGTTCGAATATGGCCATTAAATTTATTACAATTCTGCCTAGCTCTTGCTTCAACCCAAATCTACATGGTGCCATATTTGCTACATGTATTACAGAAATGATCTGGTTTAATGTCATTTTGAAATTCAGATATGTCTCATCTATTTCAGAATCCACTTAATGATTTATTCTGAAATTATGCTTGTGACTTGTGTCAGTATTTGAAGAAAATTACTGTGGTAAATTGATTGCAAAAATGGCTGAATTTGGGCTTCCCTGGTGGCGCAGTGGTTGAGAATCTGCCTGCTAATGCAGGGGACACGGGTTCGAGCCCTGGTCTGGGAAGATCCCACATGCCACGGAGCAGCTGGGCCCGTGAGCCACAACTACTGAGCCTGCGCGTCTGGAGCCTGTGCCCTGCAACGGGAGGGGCCGCGATAGTGAAAGGCCCACGCACCGCGATGAAGAGCGGTCCCCGCACCGCGATGAAGAGTGGCCCCCGCTTGCCGCAACTACAGAAAGCCCTCGCACGAACCGAAGACCCAACACAGACAAAAATAAAATTAAAAAAAAAAAAAAAATGGCTGAATTCACCATTCTTCCATCTATGATTACTTTTTGCATTATAACTTTACAGCTACTTCAGTCAAGAGGTTGACTCCATTTCCTTCACCCCTGAATCTGGGCTGACTCTGTGACTTTCTTTGATAGAATATGGTGGCAGTATCACTATGACATATAACTCCTGAAGCTCAAGAAGACTTAAGCACTTCTACTGTTTCTTGGAATTCTGTCCCATCATGAGAACAAGCTCAGAATAGACAACTGGAAAATGAGAGCCCAAATGGAGGAGAACAGAGATTCTAAGCAAAAGCCATCTAGACCAACTAGCAGAACACAGACAGGTGAGTGATTCCAAAGAAAATCAACTGAGTCTGACCCAGATTATCAGAACTACCCATAGACTCATGAATAATAATAAATGTTACCCAAAGTGATTTACAGATTCAGTGCAATCCCTAGCAAAATTTCAATGGCATTTATTCATAGAAATATAAAAAACAATCTTAAAATTCACATGGAACCACAAAAAACTCTGAATAGACAAAGCAATCTGGAGCAAAATGAACAAAGCTGGAGGCATCACTCTGATTACAAAATATACACAAACCTACAGTAATCAAAACAGCATGGTACTAGCATAGGAGTAGACAAAGACCAATGGAACAGAATAAAGAACCAGAAGTAAATCCATTTATAGTCATTTGATCTTCAGCAATGGTGCCAAGAATATACAATGGAGAAAGGATTGTCTCTTCTATAATTGATGTTGGGAAAACTAGATATCCACATGCAAAGGAATGAAATTCTTGTATCATTTGCAAATATTTTCTCCCACTTAGTAGGTTGTCTTTTAACTTTGTCAGTGGTTCCTTTTGCTGTGCAAAATCTTTTAAGTTTAATTAGGTCCCATTTGTTTAGTTTTGCTTTTATTTCTTTTGCTTTAGGAGACAGATTCAAAAAAATCGTTCCCATGATTTATGACAGTGTTCCACCCATGTACTCTTCTAGGAGTTTTATGGTTTCTGGTCTTACATTTAGGTCTTGAATCCATTTTGAGTTTATTTTTGTATATGATATGAGGAAATGTTTAACTCTCATTCTCTTAAATGTAGCTGTTCAGCACCACATATTGAAGAGACTGTTTTTTCTCCACTGTATATTCTTGCCTCCTTTGTTGTAGATTTATTGACCATAAGTGCTTGGGTTTATTTCTGGGCTCTCTATTCATTGACCTATGTGTTGCATTGATCTATCTATTCATTGATCTATGTGTCTGTTTTTGTGCCAGTACCATGCTGTTTTGATTACTGTAGCTTTGTAGTATAGTCTGAAATCAGGGAGTGTTATACTTCCAGATTTATTCTTTTTTTCTCAAGATTGCTTTGGCAATTCAGGGTCTTTTGTGGTTCCTTATAAATTTTAGGATTATTTGTTCTAATTCTGTGAAAAATGTCATGGGTGGATTGCATTAAATCTGTAGATTGCTTTGGGTAGTATGAACATTTTAACAATTACTAATTCTTCCAATCCAAGAACACAGGATATCTTTCTACCTCTTTGCATTATTTCCAAATTGCTTCATCAATGTTTTATAGTTTTCAGAGTGTAGGTCTTTCACATCCTTGGTTAAGTCTATTCCTAGGTATTTTATCCTTTTTGACATGATTGTAAATAGGGTTGTTTCCTCAATTTCTCTTTCTAATAGTTCATCGTTAGTATATAGTTTATCAGGTCCCAATCTGATCACTTCTCTTCCCTTCTTACCCAATTCCATGTGTATCTTTCTTTCAGTCTTGGTTGTACAGGAGACTTCTTTCTGCTAGTCTCCAGTTATTTTTAAGTGAGAATCGTTCCACATGTAGATGTATTTTTGATGTGTTTGTGGAAGGAGGTGAGTTATGCATCCTCTTACTCAGCCATCTTGATCAAGTCCCCAAGAATAAGCTTCTTGATGTTGGTCTGGACAATGAATTTTTGGATATGATCTCAAAAGCACAGGCAACAAAAGCAAAAATACAAGTGGGACTGCATCAAACTAAAAACTTCTGCACAGCAAAGGAAACAATCAACAGAGTGAAGACCAAGATATATGAGGAACACAAACAACTTAATAGCAAGAAAACAAATAACCCATTTAAAAAATGGGCAAAGGACCTGAATAGACATTTCTCAAAAGAAGACATATAAATGGCCAATGGGTATATGAAAAGGTGTTCAACATCACTAATCATCAGGGCAATGCAAATCAAAACTCTGATATCACCTCACACTTGTTAGAATGGCTATTGTCAAAAAGGTTAAAGATAAGTGCTGGCAAGGATGTAGAAAAAGGGAACTCTTGTACATACACTGTTGATGGGAATGTAAATTAGTATAGCCATTGTGGAAAACAGTATCAGATTCCTCAAAAAATTAAAAAACAAAAATATTATGTGATCCAGCATTTCCACTTCTGGTTAGATATCCAAAGGAAATGAAATCATTATCTTGAAGGATATCTGGCCTTCCATGTTAATTGCAGCATTATTTACAATGGTCAAGGTATAAAATCAACTTTTAAGTGTCCATCAATCGATGAATAGATAAAGAAAATATGATATATACATACAATGAAATAGTGTTCAACTTTAAAAAAGAAGGAAATTCTGTCATTTGAGACAACATGGATGAACCTGGAGTACATTAGGCTAAATGTAATAAGCCAGACACACAATGACAAATATTGCATGATCTTGCTTACATGTGAATCTAAAACAATCAAACTCATAGAAGAAGAGAGTAGAATGATGGTTGCCAGGGGCTGGATGGTGAGGGACATGGAGAGATGTTGGTCAAAAAATACAAAATTTTAGTTATTCAGAATGAATAAGTTCTGGAGATCTAATATAGAGCATAGTGACAGTAGTTAATATTACTATATTGTATACTTGAAATTTGCTGAAGGAGTAGATCTTAAATGTTCTCACCACACCCACACATAAAAGATAATTATGTGAGTTGATGCATATGTTAATTAGTTTGATGTGGTAATCGTTTCTCAGTGTCTACCTGTATCAAAACATCAGTTTGTATAATGTAAATATATACAATTTTTATTTGCTAATTATCAATAAATCAGGAAAAATATAATAAATATTTTTGTATTATGCCACTAAGTTGTGGTGAGTATTTTTGTATCACCAATAGAGAACTGATTCATTACCCATTTTACCTTTTATGAAAATTGGAATAATGATTTCCTGTGAATATTTGTCAACATATCTTCCAATCTCAAGATTATTCAGAAATCACCTGTAAGTTTATATTTGATCTAGTTAATACATTTATTACCCTAGGCTTGGAATGACAAGTAACTTTAATTTTGTAGTTCTGATTTATCAGTAGTGATACTGTATCAGGAAAGTTCGTGGGGTGCTTTAATTGTTTATAAATGTCTGTTGTGGACATAGGATAAAGTAGGAACAGCATAAATGCAGTATACAGTTGACCCTTGAACAACATGGCTTTGAACTGCATGGGTCCACTTATACGCAAAATTTTTTCAATAATAAATACTATAGTACTATAAGATCCAGGGTTGACTGAATCTGTGAACTGCTTATATGGAGGGTCGATTATGAATTATATACAAATTTTTGAATGTGAGGAGGGTTGGTACCCTAACCCCTCCATTGTTCAAGGGTCAACTGTATTTGTTATTCTTGCTTTAGAGAGTCTAATGTATTTTTGTACCATGAATTTTCACACCTATAATCACTTCCAAATTAGATTTCAAAGGTAGGGACACTGACTACATTGTCTCTTGGTGATTACTATAAGAATAAATTTGTATTACTTGAGGAGGAAATTTGTTTATCATTTGTTCATTAATATGTATTAATTTTCTAGATTGTCTAGCTTTTATACAAGCTTTGGATTGGAGAGATAGAAAGGATCAGTTACCATGGGAAAGAAGGGGACAGAACGAAGTTTCATAAGGAACACAGCTTCAGGAGGCATCCATTCTTCCATACCCTAGAAAGTGGGGTGAGATGATTGGCTGTCTCAGGAGGTAATTCTGTGTAGATGACAGTGAGCCATGCTAATAGAGGAGATTGTTTTTGTTTATTTCTTTGGGGTTTTTTTTTTGCCTATATAGTTAGTGCATGGAGCTAGAATTCGTACTTTGACCATTTTCTCCTGTTGGGGCAATCTATTAAGACAGGTGTGGGTGTTTTTTAAAATCATGGCTAACAATAGAAGCGTTTTCCAAAATAATGGTTAAAATTTAGAATGCTTTAGATGACTGAATTTTTGTTTGTGTGTTTGGGTATAGAGCTATCACTTCTACTTATGCTTTGTATATAATTAACTTATTAAGTTTAAAGAACTCTTAGGAAGTTTTCTCTAAACATTTTAGTACTATTTAGTACTGTTTACACAATTAGTAAATAAAAAATCCCAAAGGAAAGAAACCAAATCTCTAAATTGACTACAAATATAAATAACCCAAATTTCTAAAATCACCTAAAATTGACTATAAATATGAAACGCTCCTATATATTTTGATGAAATAATGGCTTTATGTCACCTTTCCTATAGTACTTCAAATACTATTAAAAATAAAGCATTCATAATTATCAAATGACTCAACACTTCTTGTTCTATCTACATAACTTATCAAACAGTACCCAGAGATTCTAGAGGCTGAACCCAGTAATTTGTTCCACATGTACTCCAGGTGACTCTGATCATGCTCATATGTGAAAATCACTGGTCTATGGCATATTTCTTTACCAGTAGCACATCTGTTTTCTCCTCCTTTTGTCCTCACCCAAGCTCTACCATATTGAGCAGAAAAATGGAGCAGAAAGTAAAGAAAGTTCCCATATTCCCCCTCAACCCTGCACGATCAGCCTTTTGAAGTTGCCAAATTAATTGGTAAAGTACATTTTTCATCTGGAACAAATGCATAATGACTTCTGTATTATCACAAGAATTAGAGATTTCTAATATTTTTTCCTCCGTTATTTTGCCTTGTTGATTTTATCAAAGGTTATGGGTGGAGTTCAATAGACAGATTTTCCTATTTCTGTCATCTAGAAGGGGATATTGTTCGAATACATGTTTGTTAAACATTTTCACACAATTCCCCTTTTTCTATTTATTTGAGTGTACAATCTATATTGTCCATCGAAAAGAAAGTTTTCCTAGGACAGATTATCACCTACAGCACCTAATACTTGAATTGCTTAAGGTAAAAAAGGTAGCACTGGGGCTTCCCTGGTGGTGCAGTGGTTAAGAATCTGCCTGCCAATGCAGGGGACACGGGTTCGAGCCCTGGTCTGGGAAGATCCCACATGCCACGGAGCAACTAAGCCCGTGAGCCACAACTACTGAGCCTGCGCGTCTGGAGCTTGTGCTCCGCAACAAGAGAGGCCGCAACAGTGAGAGGCCCACGCACCGCGATGAAGAGTGGCCCCCACTTGCCGCAACTAGAGAAAGCCCTCACACCGAAACGAAGACCCAACACAGCCAAAAATAAACAAATAAATTAAAAAAAAAAAAAAGGTAGCACTACTGACGAAATTTAATTGAAACATAATGTTTGTTAGGCTGTACTCCTATTTTCTTCATTGTGGCTATTTTTAAAAATGTATAATAAGAGTTAATCATGTGCCTATATAACGGGATGAGAACTGAGGAAAATAATGTCTCAAAAAATATCTTCTGATCGAGTGCATCCTTGTGCACCAAACAGAGTCAAGTAAATAATTCAAAGTTATTGCTAAACTGCAAATCTGAGTTGCATAGTAAATGCAGATGGAAATCACACAGGTAAATGTAACTGGAGTTCAAGAAAAGTATACTACATTTGATGGAGGTTTCTCATTTAGAATTAACACTTAAAATGTTTCCTTCATGTTCATTTAAGTTTGATTTTAAGCACTTTCAAATTTTTTGAAAATATTTGTATTGGCATATAGTTGATTTACAATGTTGTGTTAGTTTGGGGTATCCACTCTTTTTTAGACTCTTTTCCCATATAGGCCATTACAGAGTATTGAGTAGAGTTCTCTGTGTTGTAAGGTAGGTCCTTATTAGGTATCTATTTTATGTATAGTAGTGTGTATATGTCAATCCCAATCTCCCAATTTATCCTTCCCTCCTCAGCCTTACTCCCTGGTAACCATAAGTTTGTTTTCTACATCTGTAGCTCTATTTCTGTTTTGTTGATAAGTTCATTTGTACCCTTTCTTGAGATTCCACATATAAGCTATATCATATGATATTTGTCTTTCTCTGTCTGACTTACTTCACTCAGTATGACAATTTCTATGTCCATCCATGTTGCTGCAAATGACATTATTTCATTGTTTTTTATGGCTGAGTAATATCCCATGGTATATATGTACCACATCTTCTTTATCCATTCCTCTGTTGATGGACATTTAGGTTGCTTCCATGTCCTGGCTATTGTAAATAGTGCTGCAATAAACATTGTGGTGCATGTATCTTTTCGAACTATTGTTTTCTCCAGATATATGCCCAGGAGTGGGATTGCTGGATCGAATAGTAGCTCTATTTTTAGTTTTTTTAAGGAAACTCCATACTGTTCTCCATAGTGGCTGTATCAGTTTTCATTCCCACCAACAGTGTTGGAGGGTTTCCTTTTCTCCACACCCTCTCCAGCACTTATCTTTTGTAGATTTTTTGATGATGGCCACTCTGACTGGTGTGAGGTGATACCTCATTGTAGTTTTGATTTGCATTTCTCTAATAATTAGTGATGTTGAGCATCTTTTCATGTGCTTTTTAGCCATCTGTATGTCTTCTTTGGAGAAATGTCTGTTTAGATCTTCCACCCATATTTTGATTAGGTTGTTTGGTTTTTTTGATATTGAGCCGCATGGGCTATTATTATTATTATTATTATTATTTTATTTTTGGCTGCATTGGGTCTTTGTTGTTGCACATGGGCTTTCTCTAGTTGTGGCAAGCAGGGGCTACTCTTTGTTGTGGTACACAGGTTTCTCATGGCAGTGTCTTCTCTTGTGTGGAGCATAGGCTCTAGGCACGCAGGCTTCAGTAGTTGCGGCACACAGGCTCATTAGTTGCGGCACGCAGGCCCTAGAGCACACGGCATAGTTGCGACACATGGGCTCGGTAGTTGTGGCACCCAGGCTCTAGGGCATGCAGGCTTCAGTAGTTATTGCATGTGAGCTCAGTAGTTGTGGCGCATGGGCTTAGCTGCCCCATGGCATGTGGGATCCTCCTGGACCAGAGATTGAACCCGTGTCCCCTGCATTGGCAGGTGGATTCCCAACCACTGCACCACCAGGGAAGTTCCTGCATGGGCTGTTTTTTATAGTTCGGAGATTAATCCCTTGTCGGTTGCTTCATTTGCAAATATTTTCTCCCATTCTGAAGGTTGTCTTTTCATTTCGTTTATGGTTTCCTTTGCTGTGCAAAAGCTTTTAACTTTAATTAGGTTCTGTTTGTTTATTTTTGTTTTTATTTTCATTACTCTAGGAGGTGGATCAAAAAAGATCTTGCTGCAATTTATGTCAAAGAGTGTTCTGTCTATGTTTTCCTCTAAGAGTTTTATAGTATTCAGCCTTACATTTAGATTTTTAATCCATATTGAGTTTATTTTGTGTATGGTGTTAGGGAGTGTTCTAATTTCATTCGTTTACATGTAGCTGTCCAGTTTTCCCAGCACCACTTATTAAAGAGACTGTCTTTTCTCCATTGTATATTTTTGCCTCCTTTGTCATAGATTAGGTGGCCATAGGTGCATGGGTTTATCTCTGGACTTTCTATCCTGCTCCATTGATCTATATTTCTGTTTTTGTGCCAGTACCACATTGTTTTGATTACTGTAGCTTTGTAGTACGGTCTGATGTCAGGGAGTCTGATTCCTCTGGCTCCCTTTTTCTTTCCCAAGATTGCTTTGGCTATCCGTGGTCTTTTGTGTTTCCATACAAATTGTAAAAATTTTTGTTCCAATTCTGTGAAAAATGCCAGATTTTATACACTGTACAAATCAACTTATAAATGAATACCCAGAATCCTATACTTCTATGTCTTGAAAATGTGTCTCCCTCTAGGCCAATAAAAGTAAAATGTTCAGCTGAAACAGAAATTCCAAATTATTTCTAAATTCAAATCTCTTTTTGGAGATACATATATCTATATACATAGATATATATATCCTGATATACACACAGAAAGATGCCTAAATTTAGTTATAATAATATATATGTACAAAAAATAAAGATTTAAATTTATAGCTTTTTAATTTTTTTTAAATAAGGTGCGTTTTAAAAATTTATTTATTTATTTTTATTTTTGGCTGTGTTGGGTCTTCGTTTCTGTGCGAGGGCTTTCTCTGGTTGTGGCAAGCGGGGGCCACTCTACATCGCGGTGCGTGGGCCTCTCACTGTCGCGGCCTCTCTTGTTGCAGAGCACAAGCTCCAGATGCGCAGGCTCAGCAGTTGTGGCTCACGGGCCTAGTTGCTCCGCGGCATGTGGGATCTTCCCAGACCAGGGCTCGAACTCGTGTCCCCTGCATTGGCAGGCAGATTCTCAACCACTGCACCACCAGGGAAGCCCCAAATTTATAGCTTTTTAACTTTACATTCCTATTTCTTCTAATGCTATATATTATTTTACATCTCCATTCTTCTCATCATATGGTGTGTAAGGTTATTTTAAACTTTTTGGTGGTTTTGATGAACCAGATTCTGCCATCCACTTTCTGTTGAGACTAATCTTCATACCTGCCTTTCTGTGCTCTTCCCTCCATCACAAGAGGCTAGAAGCTGGAAAATGTATTTCCCAGACTCTCTTGTCAGGTGGTTTACACTTAGGTTCTGCCAAAGGATTAAATTGACTAGAGATTAGAAGGCAAGATGGAGACAGAGGGTCGTTTCTGGTTCTTGCAGTGGATGCAAGGAAACTACTCTAGAGTACTAGGGACTCTGGGAACACTGGTGGTCCCAATGGTGACAGCTGGGTCCCTCCTGACCAAAGGTTGTCAAGGTGCCTTCAGCAGTGTAAGTAAGTGACAGTGATCCAGCAGCACCAGCAGCTGGTGTAAGCTCCTGCATGTTGTCGGCTATGGACCTCTAGAAGTTCTGAACTTTTATTTTCTTTAGTTAAAACTCATTTCTCACATGTGCTCCTCCAGCCCTTCCAACACCTTTAAAACCAACTCTTTTTATGAGCTCTTTCTCTGCTTGAAATATCTAGAACGGTTTCTCTTTTCTGGACTGAAAAATGACCTATTCATGAGAAAAACTTGGCTTATTTATTGGGACAATTAGAAGGTAAGACTGATAGGTGTATACAAACCTCACACTGTGTCCAATATGACTTGGCAGAGAGAATAGCCTTTTCAACGTCAGTGTTGAGAAGATAATTTAGGGCAAGTCTCAGTAGTGGAGAGAGTCAGCTGAGATTTGCCAAACCTCATCTATTCTTCATAGATAACTGGGGAGACTGCTGTATTGGGAATGGATAAGAAAGAGCCTTTTACTGCAAAATAGCTACCTATAGTGTGTGTGTGTGTGTGTCTTTTATCTACTCTAAGGAGTCACTTCTTAACCAGTTATCCTTTTAGTATGTTAAATATGCATAAAGACCTAAGCTGTAGAACTGAAGTCAGAATATTTTGATTTAAGCCTGGGCTTCTTTTCTGATCAACTAGAGTCATGTCAGAATTTCCTATTTTTGTCTGGCAAGTGAATACCATAATCTATACCTACTTTACAGAGCCTTTCATAGGATCAAATGGGATAATGTATATGAAGGTGCTTTTTAAGAATCTAAATTCTACATTCATGTTAGGTGTTATGAGAGAAGATTAGTTAACAGCTGGAAATGAAAGGACTGTGACTTCAGAAATTACAGAAGGAAGAATAATTCCTGAATCAAGCAGTGACTCTGTTCAGAGCCTCTATGAACACGTTATGTTTCTCTTTATGTCACGCTATGAAGTCAGGAACAGCTCCAGAACAAGGTGAGAGATGCATGAAACATAAAGGGAGAAAAAGCAGAAAAAGGAGTCAAGAGGCATGAGTTGGCAGTTGCTACACGTTCACATCATCGTTGCCCTACCCGAACTCAGTCGTGCCGACTTAGAAACACTGCTCCTTGCTTCTCTGCCCTGAGCATTGAGTGTAGTGAATGCTTATGGGTTTGCGCTACAGAAAGCAGAAATATAAAAATACATTTTTAGAAACCTTATTGCACACCAGAATCAACTGGAGAGCCTATTAAAACACAGATTCAAGTGCATCACCCTCAGATTTATATTCTCGAGATCAGGATATCATCCAATATTTTGAATTTTCCAAGTGTCCCAGAGGGTTCTGCTGTATGGCTCTGCACCAAAGCAGCATTTCACAGAATAGTTTCTGGATCAATTTAACTGAAATTACACTTTTCATTTCTTTAAATTCCCAATTTCTGAGCCTGAGCCCAGATCACTGAATCAGTGTCTCTAAATGGTGGAACCTGAGATCTGCAATGCAATAAGTAACCCAAGTGCTTTTATTCATACTTAATTTTGGCACCCAGGACTAGTGGGCAAGGTTGGACCAATGGCAAGTTCTGCACCTGCTGCCTCACTCTCCTTATATACACGCATCCACTTTACATCTAACTTTACTGCATCCCTAAATTAAGTTGTAACTCTGTTTTAAACTAAAAGACAATGAAGTTTAAAATGCAAATACCTGGTAAAATTCACTGATAAGGAAATCATGACTTCGATTTTTCTAAGTTTTACTAAACTCAATCCTGCTCCTTTTTGGCTTCCTCTGTAGCCACTTCTTAAGTTGGTGTTATTCTTCCATGTTTCATGGGGCCATTTTCAGTATTCATTCCACTTGACAGCATTTGTCACTTTTGGCTTTGGGGCTTGCACAGTTTCCTCAATTCAGAATGCTCTCACTGACTCATTTATCTGGTTAATCTATTCATCCTTCTAGGTTCATCTTAACCATCACCATCTCTGGGTAATATTTTCTGGTCTCTGAAATCCAGGTCATTCCTTGCCTTCTATACAGCATCCAGAACCCTTCCTAATATATATACCACACACTAGGCTAAGTCTCTACTTATTTACCTTCATCTTCTGCTAGATCAGAGTGGTCATTTTTTTCCTCTGTAAAGTACCAGGTAGTAATTATTTTAGGTTTTGTGGGTCATGAGGTCTCTGTCACAATTACTCAACTCTGTCATAGTATCATGAAAGCAGCAATAGAAAATAAGAATGACTGTGTTCCAATAAGATTTTATTTGCCAAAACTGTCAGTGGGGAGATTTGGCCATGGGCAGTGGCTTGCTGACCCCTGCACTAAACTGTTAGCAAAACATGGCCATTCTTGTTCACCATTGTAGCCTCAAGTAGTAGAATAGCCCCTGGCCATACAGATTGGTTGAATTTAATCTGTATTCTGTATAGAGTTTGGTCCAACTACCAATAAGCAAACAAATAATCAGTGGTTTAAATAAGATATCTCTATCACATAAGAGAATTCTGGAGGGAGGCAATTCAAAGTTGGTAGGGCAGCTTCACTGTTCTCAAGTGTTTAAGTCACTCGTTCCCATCGATATACTCTACCATCCTCAACATATGGCTTCCGTTCTCGAAGGGACTTCATTTATGCATGAATGAAGGAAGGAGGAAGTTCATTTAAGGAGACCTCCTGCAAGTCTGATATATGTTCGCTTACATGAAATTGTCCAGAACTTAGTCACATTAGCTACAGGAGAGGATTGGAAATGCGGTTGTTTAGTGAGGAACACTATGATCAGCTAAACACTGGAGTCCAATTACAAAGTTAAAAAGGAAGAATGGATGTTGGAGTGTAACATGCACATTAATGCTTCTTTTGGGGTTGCTTAGTATTTTGTTCTGAGGTTATATTTATATATTTATATATATATTTATATATATATTTATATGTCAGAAAATGAAGCCCAAATATCATCTACCTGAAATGGCTGAAATGTGATGTGGGAAGAAGCAAATGCCCTCCATCGTGTTCCTTCCCACCTTATGATTATATTAGTTCATAAACATAGGAAAATGACTCAAGTAGTTTCAAAACTTTCATTTTTGAGTGACACCAGACGTTCACAAGTCAGTGACCTCCCCCAAATTTCATTGCGTGATGCATGTGCTTGCATTTATTCTAATCTCTCATTCTACACTTCAGAAAGACAAATAATGTTTGTGTTGGGCCAGCCCCACCCAGAATTTCTAAAGCAACTGTTTTTGTGCATGAAAGGCAGCCTGAAACATGCATAATTACAAATGTTTACATCTGTTTCCAATCTCTAAACCAGAGCACAGGATTACCCTGTACTGGAACTTACACAGTGGTCCCATTTGTTTATTTATGTTTTGGTTCTTGAATTCTATGCAAACATGCACAATGACAACAGTGTTATATAATATCTGACATCCATCAGGTGGGGTTAGTGCACAGGAAGGGATTTTTGTCCTTGTGAGGAATGGATATTTGATCTTCCCGAGAACAGTTCTGGGTTGAAGACCTAAAATATAGAAACTTGTTAAACCTAATTGCTTTTCATTAATGGGTCTTTTTTTTTTCCTATAAAATTTTTTGTGTTTTTTTTCTCCTCCATTCTTATTGTATTCAGAAAAAAAATGGAACTATATTCTTTCCTCTCTCTCTTTCTCGCTACTTAGCTACCTATGTGTGTAGACTTAGACTCAATTATCATGACTCTGCTTTAATTTGACATTATGTCAATACTCAAATTTTATATATTATAATTCCTTTATATGAAAATAGAAATATTTAAATCTTCCATTTCTTAGCTCACCATTTTTACTATGGCGACCTTGCCTAATTTTAAGAAGCTATTACCTTAGAATGCTGTTCTTATTGTTAGTTCATTGATACTTCTTTTTTTTTTTTTTTTTTTGACTGCGTTGGGTCTTCGTTGCTGCACGCAGGCTTTCTCTATTTGCAGTGAGAGGGAGATACTCAGTTGCAGTGGCTTCTCATTGCAGTGGCTTCTCTTGTTGCAGAGCACAGGCTCTAGGGCACGCGGGCTTCAGTAGTTGTGACTCGTGGGCTCTAGAGCACAGGCTCAGTAGTTGTGGTGCACGGGCTTAGTTGCTCCACGGCATGTGGGATCTTCCCGGACCAGGGATCGAACCCATGTCCCCTGCATTGGCAGGTGGATTCTTAACCACTGCGCCACCAGGGAAGTCCCATTGATGCTTTTTTGATATTAGTATTTCAGAAGGAAAATACCTATTCTCTAATACTTATCATTGGATTTATTTTTATTCCTTTTCCATTTTCTAACACTTGACGTTTATAAATAAAGCACTGACTTTATCTTGGGAAGATATTACATAAATAGCAGTGGTCCTCTAACTTTAGTGTACAGAATAATCACACATGGAACTTGTAAAAATACAGATGCCCAGTCTTTGTTTCTAGAGATTCTGATTCAGTAGATATGAGATTTGTCTAAGAAATCTGTGTTTTTAAATTGGCAGTGGTATGTGGTTCATGCTTTTAGAATACTGGATCAAGTATGTTTTAGGTATGTCTGCCTACCCTTGTTTATATCATTTTCTTCATGTGCAGCATGATTTGGGTGTGTGTGTGTGTCACGCTTTGTTTCCATTTTTGCATATTTATTATTTCATTTATCACCTGGTGTTGTCTTCAACAGTTTGACAAAACTTCTTTTAAAAAAACCAGTGTCACTAAATTTCTAAATTCAGTAACCTGTTCTGAGTCCTTATACTCCCCTTGATTTTTGTGTCATCCAAATATTGATGCCACTCCACTCTCCTTAATGATTTATCTTCTTTGGCTTCCCAGGGTACAGTCCTCTCCTAGTTCTCTCTACGTATCTGATTTCTCAGGTTCAAATTTCTTTTTTAATTCTTCAAATGTAGTTGATCTTGATTTTACCTGACTCATATCTTCTTTCCAAATTCATAATGATAACACCTCTTTGTGATTAAACCACAAATCTGTATATGCAGTTTCAATCTAAGCAAGCCATATTCTAATATTTTTTTTTTCTGTGTGTTAGACATCATTCCTCAGAGTCCGTATAGGATAGCAAATTCAAAGTGTCCAAAACTGAACACATACTTCTTGTAAATTTAATATATAGTTTTTGTAAATTCACCACATACATTACCGTAGTAAAGACTGTGAAAAGTTCTATATATTAAAAAAAAAAGCCTCACTTAAAGTTTACCCAATTATATATGAAATTGTATTGCCTATTTTTTCATGCACAGAATACACATTATAAATATTAGGGTTCTAATAGTTCCTCGGTTGCAATTCAAATTTAACAATTTTCTACATTATGATAGTTATCTATTATTATCATGGTCCTTATATTTACATATATGTCTTATTTTCCTTATCAAATTGAAACCTCACAGAGATAAAGTCAATTTCTGTTTCTTCTAATTCTCCTAGCCCAGAGCCTGACATACTTGGATATTTACCACTATTTAGGTAGTAAATAAATAATTATTTTAAAAGAAAATAAATACTTATAATTTATATTTGGAATAAAAAAATATTAACCACCTCCTTTCCCTTCTCTTTGCAGCTTAAAACTGGGAAAAATCTTCATCAAGATTCTAATTACTCATTACAATGGCTACAGTCATATCAAAGCTCCTTTTTATGTAACCAGAATATTGGACTTGAAGAAATCTATGGCTACCTTCTTACTGCTGACTGCATCAGTGGAGCACCATGAAAGAGTACGGAGGCACCACAGAGCGTGTCAAATAATCAGACAGTTAGAAACAAATATGTCATTTGCATTATGGGTTTATACTGTTCTGTTTTGGGAAAACTACATCTCCAATTCATTTGAAAGGAAGTAAATAGACATGCTTTAGAACTCTCCCTAGTGGGTATAGAGCAGTAGAGTCATGATTCGGAGAGCCTGCACTCCCCCTTAAATTGCTCTCCTTGAACTATTCTGAGGGAATTAGACCGGCAACCAATACTAGTTATCCTGCTGGAGACTTTCTGGGTGTTACTTGAGACCAAATGACTTAGACTTGGGGAGATATTCCCATGACATAAATGCAAGCAGAAAAGAATCACATTAGAGTTCAGGGTGTGTCCATGAGGAGATTCTAAAGATTTAATTTCATAGGTGCTTTCTTCTTCTTGGAATGAAAAATGCAAGTAACTGGCATGAATATTTTCTTTTAAACTACTTTATTTTCCTTATACTCAAATTTCACTTATTTCCTACATCAATTTCAACCTAAGGAGTAGCAACTACATTATACCCCTCAAAAATGTGCTTGAGTCACATTCCTGGAGTCTAAATTCTCACCTGCTAAGTACCCCCTGGGGCAAATTCCCTGGTTTTAACAATTGACAGCTAGACTAGTCATAATAGCAGACAAGTGTTATTAGCCTTCTCTGGATATTTGGATATTGGGCTGAACTACTTTTCACTTTGAAAACATAAATGGCATTTAATGAATATGGTCAGCCATGGGCGCATTCTGACCTCTGATAGCTATCATTGTGATGAAACTTGAGAAGTTTTCAATAACCAATATGCAAACTGTGTTTCCTTAGTACAGACATTTCTTCCCTGGTAAACACTTTCAATTTCTTATAAATCACCCTCTTCATTATAAGTAGAGTGTCTTACATGATTTTTCTCTACTTTGAAGCCCATTTCCCAGACTTGGTGCCCTAGGGATATTCTGATGAACTGGGAAATTGGAGGGTCATACCATCATGTCTTCCCTCCCCTGGAAGAATTTCAATATTTTTAGATAATGAGATTTGAGATAAAGTTCTTAAAGGCCATTAATATCCTATTTTACTCATCTAAATACTGTAGGAAATTAATATGTTTGTCTATTTATTGACCATGCTGTATGTTCCAGGATTTTATGAAAGTATAATGAAAACTTAAAGGCTTATTTTCATCCTAGTATAGTGATATTTACAAATCAGGGTTGACTATTGAAAGTCTATGTTCCTTTGTGTATATCAGATTACTGAGAGGGTCATGGCCATTGTCTCAAAATCACTTGATTCCACCATTGAAAATTGTTTAGTCATTTGGTATTCATATTTACTATGTGAGTTCTTAGCCATCACCTCATGAGGATTCTCATTAGTTTTGAATGGTTCCAAATATAACCAGTATGGCTTGTTTCTTGACACTAGGATATTAAAAAACACGAATCAAGATAAGGAGAGAGTTTTAAAATCAGAGTAAATATCCCTAATCCCCCACTTCCTAAGGGAACGTAAAGTGCAAGTTATTTATGGGAATGCTCTCCTGTTACTAATGTCTAAGAAAAGTCTTGGGGACTCAGAGGTGCTCCCTGAATTGTAAAGCTCATGCTGCTGTTCCTCCTTTCCTTGGACTAAGGCAGAAAGTGATAGTCTATTGAGCTGTGCTCAGGATTTCAAGGTGGTACCTGCCTGCTAGCAAAGGCAGCTATGGCTCAAGGCAGAGTTAGAGTGAAGAAGTGTACATGATGTTGGGAAGATATACTGCAACTTAGGGAAGCAGAACACAAAAAGAACAGAGATGATGTCTATGCCTATAAGCGTAGAAAAGGAGTTGAGTCCTGGGGTCTTGCTAAGACATTTCGGTGATAGAATCAGCAAAATATCACCTAAAATTTCTAAAACTGGTAGCATAAAAATGTTTTAACCTTGAAGAATATCACCCTTCATCAGAGCTGGTACCTAGAGACCTGGAAAAATCTGTCCTCGAAACCAGCTGATAGGTTGACCTCAATATCAAAATTGTCAGGCTTTTATCTATGATGCTCCAAACAAAGATAAACATTAAAAATCAATAAACATTTACCCTCAGGTAAGCAAGCACTTGAAAATGGTAAGTGGCATTGCTCAAGGACGCAATCTCCATTGAGAAACGAGTGTTTTATATTCCCTTTCAGGCTGGTATGAACTCTTCAGTAAGACTTCCAACTCCCGCTTATTAGGATTCTAACGGGTAGGTAGAGCTGCCTAGAGATGCCTGAAGTAATACCCTCCGGTTTTACAAACTTTGTATGTGCGTTCCATGCATTCAAGCTTTATAGGTATCCCAGAACTCTCTGTCTCAAGTATACTTTTTATCTTTGCATCAGATGTCTCCAGGCTGAATTTGAGGAGTCCAGCTCCAGGCCAGAATCCTCTGTGTGATCTTTCACATCTGACCATCAGCAATTATAAGGCTTTACCTGGCAGCCCTCAGGGTGGGCGGAGTCTGTCCTCTTCATACCAGGCTTGATGCACGGTCAGTGCACTGCAGTTTTCTGGAGGGAGTTACAGTCAAAGATGCACGTTCACATGACAACCTGCATTCCTAGCCCTGGTGCCTCTCTTTGGAGTCCTCTTTTGCCCACTCAGTACTTCCCTACTCCTAAATCCTAGCACCTCCCCTCTCACTCCCTCTATCCCTGTGGGTCCATAAAACAACAGGAGCCTTTTGTCCAGCACAGTCAGCAGTGAGAAGATGCCCCTGTCTGTGCTGATTCACCTGACCCTCGCCTGGTGCTGCTCTGTGGAAAAAAACTGGAGAATCAGCCAGCTGGTACCTATTTTTGCCTCTTACACTATCTCAGTAAGTGAATAAAGTCACTTCAGTTTGGCTTGTTGTCCTAATTAACCACTTAGAAACCTGGCAGCTTGACAGCAGTGTGAATGAAGCACACAGGTCTCTACCCCAGACACTGCTGGGGATTAACAAGAGAGCTGGGGAAAATGTGTTAAGAGGAAATGTTCCTCCTTTTATCCAGCTAGCAATTAAACATATCCAATCAAGTTTTTATCTATACTGAAGCTGGCCAACTGCCCACAATATAATTACTTCAGAATGTGAGATTTATACTTAAAAGAGACATGAGTAACATGTGTCTGTACAAACACAAACTGCATATTCCACTGATACATATTCTACTTTCTTGAGAATTATCAGGCTACTCTCACTGAATGCCTTTGATGAAACTAAACCAGTGCTTCATATTGAGGCTTATAGAGTACAAATAGCTAGAGGGAGAGAACGCATATACTATTCTCCAACTGGTGTGAACTACAGCAATTTTTCCTCCAGTGAAGTGGCTGACACCTTTAAGTTCATGCTGGCAGATGGAACCCAAAGGAGAGTATTGGGGAAAAGAGAGGGAAAAGAAACAAAACAGAAAAGTGGATTCTTTGGGTTTCTGTATATGAGCTATAAAAACATATGGCTGTCTAACCAGAGGCCTCAACACAGTTCTGCAGGCCATCTTGCTCATCAAAGAAGACCCTTTAACAACCCGGGTTCTCTCAGACAGATGCATCGTGCCAGGTAAGTTGTACAAATCTCAACTCCAGGGCACTATTCTCACAGACACTTCTCAAATTTAATGAGCATGAAAGTTACCTGGGATCTTATTAAAATGCAGATTATGAGTCAGTAGGTCTGGGGTGGGATCTGAAATTCTGTATTTCTTACAAGTTCCCAGAAATGATGTCACTGCTCCAGGTTAAAGCCTATAGACCATGATGGAGAAGGAGCCCCAGACTGTGCACTGAACAACCTGCACAAATATTCACAGTGATCTGGTCCTTCTTTAACTTCTTGAACAAATGCTGTGTATTTATAGTAGCTACATTAATATCCTTGTCTAGTAGTTCTATCATCTATATCATTCCAAGTTCATTTCTAGTGAATGAACTAGTACTAATTCATTTCTAGTACTAGAACTAGTTCATTTCTAGTACGCAGATACTGCAAACCATGTCACCTACTATATACTTCATAAACTTCTTTTTAACATCAAAGGAAAAAACAAAACAAAAATTCTCCCCTTTCACCTACCACTCTTCCAAAAATCAGCTCCTTGTTAACCTAACATACAACTCTTACCCAATGGAGAAATCAAGAGAATTTTGTTTCCTTTTTTTTTTTAATTTTATGCAATAGCAAAGCCATTTTCTCTTTGCACTAGAGTCAAAATCTACTACTTATTTAACTACTGTTTGTTTGTGTTCAAAGGCCTAGATAGCTATTCACCATCACTACAATAGTGTTTGATGTCTTTACTCTGAATAATCTGTTATTTTGAAGATTATCCAGTGTTTTACACTCTGATCGCTATGGGCAATAAGAATCAGATATATTTCCTGGAACTAACAAGATCCCAGAGTCCAACTGTAACTGCCTCATATAAAGTGAAATTTTATTTAAAGCCTCTCCCCAGTATACATGTCCTGAGGATTCTCACTTTTCACTCAGGTCTCACTTCTTGCAGAGAACAAGTGACTTACACTTTATGAAATGGGGTTACACATATAACATTATGTTGAGCTACTGGCTTAGCTCTTCATTCTTGCCTGGCATAAAATACAGTTTTTAGTATCCAGCCCTAATATTCTACAATTGGTAAGCATGGAATATTTAAGACATTAAAAAAAGTAGCTCCGTCTCACTTTAATTGACCACAGAACAGAGTTATGCTTCCAGCCATGATGAAGTAAGAGATATCACATTTATTCTCCAGTCTCACACAAATAAAAACATGAACAATGTGTATGAAACCATGGTTTTCGGATATTAGACAACAGGCAGCAGAAGGCAGTTATCTTGGAAGGAAGAAAAATAAGCAGTATGAGCCAAGTAGCAGAGATAGGTTTGAGTATTTGAGGAGGTGAAATATCAATAATTCAAAGGGTAGAGTACAGGAGAGGAGAGAGTTGCACAGACGGAACTCTGGAGTGTGGAACAGATTCTCCTGGAATCATCAGCTGATTTCTGATCAAGTAATGCATGTGAGAAAACTACATGAGGTGGGAAAAAGGAAGAAACAGAGCAACGACCAATGTTCACAGAGGGCTGGTAATAATAGGTCATGTTTTCAAGAGAGAAAGAGAAGAAAACGGATATCAGGTAAAGTACTCAGAAAATCATTGCCTCTGTAACGGGGCAGAACTAGTCTAGACTAAGGGCTACGTCTGATCCTGCCAAAAACAGCTTTAAAAACCAGCTTCAGAAGAATCAAACTGTATTCAGATAACTTGACTATGTCTTTAAACAAAGATAAAAAATATTTAAAGTAATACCCACACCCCCCAAAAAACCCTAGCATGTACAAATAAAATTTCACAATTTCTGGCATCTAGGGAAAAAAAATCGCCAGTCATGCACATGGGAGTGGACAACCCATACAAAAATCATTCACTAGAAATGAACTTGGAATGATATAGATGATAGAACTACTAGACAAGGATATTAATGTAGCTACTATAAATACACAGCATTTGTTCAAGAAGTTAAAGAAAAATATGATCATGTTAATAAGAGATATGGGAGATATTTTTAAAAAGTCCTATCAAACTTCTACAGTTAAAAATACAGTGTCTCAGATAAAAAATACACTGAATGATATCAAGAGCAGATAAGATGTTACAGAGCAAAATATTAGTGAACTTGAAGACATAGCAATAAAAGCTGCCCAATAGAGCATAGAAAAAGACTGAAAAATAGTGTAAAGAATATCAGTACGTGATGGGGACAAATTCAAGAAGCTTAATTTATTGGATTTAAAGTCCTATAAGGAAAGGAGTGAAAAAATATTTGGAAAAAATAGCTGAAAAATTTCCAAATTTGATAAAACTTTAAACCTACAATTCCAAGAATTTCATAAAATGCAAGCAAGAAGACACATACAAAACCACACAAAGACATATCATAATCAAATTTATTAAACCAGTTGAAACGTTGACCTAACGTGTATTCGTTCGTAAAATAGAACAGTATAAGATGACCTCACTCATATTTATTTTCCATAGATTGTGTGAAAGGGAAGGATGTTATAATTCTATTACAATATATAAATTGTGGAGAACCTTTTATTTCATTAAATTCTTACGTTAGAATAAAAGCCCAAGCTTAATATTGAGAAGAATCTTTGTTCACAGTTCTATTAACAGACCCTGGGATTACATTTGTATTTTCAAATTAGCCAGTTTAGCATAATGGTTCTTTAAAAATTTGAAGAAAAAACAAAAACAAATAGAAAAAAAAAACATCCCTTGCAAAATTAGATAATAATACAAAAAATTCTATTCTCACCCTTTCCGGAGTGCACTCTGTTATGATACTTGACATCATTTAAAATCAATTTTTATGTTGGTAGGAAGGAATAAGATTTCTGTCTTTTTCAATTTTTTTTTAAATTTGTGCATTGTCCCTCCTGTTCGATTTGGCTACATCCTTCGTTTCCATTTTATGTTCTGCTATCTTTATATGGAGCTGACAATGCAGCACTGTTACATTCTCTTGAGGACACTAATACATGAAACAAAAACATTCTTCCCCAATGAGCATTCTAGAATTTTACACATTTTTTTCTTGAATATTTTTAACAAGCAGATCTAACATTAACTACTGTGATAACATTCTTATAAGGGAAAACTAAAATAAACTAGCTTTAATTTTAATTGAAAGAACGTTTTTTTCTGCTGCATGTCTGTTAAACTACAATTTTCAGACAGGTAAAGTGGTGACTCTCATTTCTAATACAAAATGAACACTTGTCAAAGATTTTTATTTAACCCACTAATAAGTGAGAGAAACAATAACCTGTTCAAATCAGTTCAAATGAGAATTCTAGAGATTTATATTCTGTACAAAATCCATTTGCATTGCCTAAGCAGGAATCATTCACACAGCTCTGAAACACAGTTCCAGGAAACAGTTGATTACTTCAGTTTTCTCAAAGATAACTTCTATCTATCACAGGTGAACACTCCTACAGAATCAAATAATCCCAGAGGGTCAGTTACACAATGCCTAATATTCCATCCAAAGGACAATCAGCCACCTCCTTGCACATCTCAAAGTCTTGCACAAAGACCTAACTTAGCATGTTTGCCATCATAATAGTGCTGTTAAGATTTTGTTAAAACTCGTTAAAGCTTTATCTTGATAAATTAGAAAAAAATCATATTTTATTTTGATTTTACAATTGACTCCTTAAGAAACTGAATCTAAGTGAAAAAATAAAATAAGTGAATTCTAGAGACAAAAGCTTAAACATTTGCTTACTTTACATTGTAATTAACATGTAAAAATTTCAACGTAAGGATTCTCAAACAGTAAGTGGACTGGTGACTCCATTTGAAATAAGTATTGATGTCTGGAAGTTAAGAATATTAACTGCTCCCCCAAATTGGAATAATATTAACTAATTTAAAAGAAGGCAAGGAAAAAAAATTCCTCCATAAATTTTAATCACTTTATGTTTCAAGGTAATATATCAAAAACTAATCATAACCACTTATCTCTTATTTCGCCTCAATGATTTTTCCATATTTTCTTCTACAGGTCAGAAACTAGAGCATGAAAGGTGATTCTTCAACTTCCTGAAGGTTTTTTAAAAAATAAAAACCAAATGATCTAAGTACTATAAAAGTAGTTGTATTTTGAAATTTACATTTACTGTTTAAAATTATAGCGGTAAATACTTAAGATGAAAAAAAACCTGATTTCTTTCTAACAGTTGCTTTTTTTTTTTTTTTGGTAGCTCTTGGATACATATTGCCAATCTTATGTCAACATCTAAATGAAAGAAAACTCATAGGTCTGTTTCTTTATTGCTCTTAATTTATTTCTGACTATTTTAAACCTAACTGTAACCCGCAGAGTTGCAAACTTTCATGATTATTTACCTTCATATTTTTTCTGTACCATCCAATGAATATGACAGAGTGCAGATATAAACTTTCACCCTGTAATGCATTGCTTTAACATATACACAAAGAATCTAGGTATCACCTTATTCATATCTCCTCCACATCAAGCTCAGTGCAGACCCAGTAATTTCGTTTGCCCTACAACAAGATAGAGTTAATCCATCTTGTCTCCTAGAACAAAGTACATGAACTCTTTCACAGGCAATGAAAGTGACAGAAAAATATTTAACTCCTTAACCCCTTTGGGAGGCACCTTGTGAGCTGCTTGCTCTGGCACCTCTGTGCCAACTTTTTTTTCGGCTCCGAGACTACAGGGTAGTTTCATTTCAAGTCACGGATTCTGGATACCGACCAAACTGGCAAATGAAAAATAACTCAGCCAGGGCCATTTCACCCACCAGTGATCTCTGTCTGTGAGATAATCCCTCCCTGAGGTTTCTTTCTCTCCTCTACTGTGTTCTTAAAGGCCTAACACAGGGCAGCAGGCTGGTACCACTGTCTAAGGTTTCAATTAAGACATGAGCAGATAACAGAGAAGTAACAAGCAGGCCTCCATAACAACGCCTCATGTTTCACTCTCGGTTCTAGTGCAGAGACGGCAAGATGCTTGAAAAATGTAGTTCATTAATCCCCACAACAACCCCCAGAGGTTGAGAGGACAGAGAGGGAGCCAGCAACCGGATCAGGCTTGAATAGTCTCTCTGTTGGTTGTGTACATTTGGAGCTGACTGTGAAATCTATGCGGACGTACTGAACCCTCTGGTTAACCTCATGGTGCAAATGCGTTGATCAAAGGCACTCTGTCAGTATCTGATTAAGGGCCATGTAAGAGCACTGAAGACATTTCCTTCTGGTTAACAACTCTGATTACAGGGACTCCTGGAGTGAGTTTTCCTGTAAGCATTCAAGTAGGTCCCCCGGCTCCAGCTGGAGCTCTAGGGTTTCCCAATGGCACAGCTTCCTGTTGCTGAAGCCTTCAATTCATTCACAGCTTGTAAATCAGTAGCCTGTAAATCAACAGATTGAGCTACTACTGTTTAAAACACAGTTTCCTCAACAAGCTTCCTTCTGGTTTTGTTTTCATATATCAAAGGGATAAAAAAAGAGAAAGAGTCCAATTTTTAACACCTGGACTGATGGGGACTCAGCAGGGGAGGTATGTTACACCAGCTCTGCAGTTTTGTTTTTGTTTCAGTGAGGCAAGGATTTAGTGGCTAAAGTCAAGATAGTGTTTACTTAGAGAAATGATAGAGGCCTATTTGGGGGAAATTAAAAATTACAATTGTTGCATTCATCTCAGCAATTTTTAATGTCTGATAAGAAATATAAGGCTAAAACCAGAATGAGAATCAAGACATGTTCTTATTTCCTTCCTCTCCTGTATTAAACATGTGTAGATAATATTTTGAAATTGAAGTGAGGTGCTTAAGCCAACTATTTTGAATATTTTGTATGACTTAATGCCTATTGAAACAGATCAACAGCATGAGGACTAGTTAATTACAGAAAATCTTCTGCTGTTAATAATCAGTTACATAGGGTAAGGCATCAGGACAGCCATGACTAAAAATGTATCAAGCCTCTAAATTCATGGTTTCACTTATTATCACAGAGTGTTCTAGATGGCAACAACAGATATATACTCTATAAGATATTATAATACACTTTTATGTATTATTGTCATGTCTATTTGAGAGGGGCAGAATTCTGTGAGAGATCATTTGTAAAGTTTAAGGTTATGTTCAAGGTCAATATTAAGCGTTGATATTTAGTATCCAAGAAGATTAATAATTCCATTTTTTACTAGTCCCTCTACTAAATGCAGCAAAATTCACATAGAAACTTAATCTATGTCCATTGCCAGGAATATGGGATTACATATATATTGATTCTATGGTTGCCTCTAGGATCTCTGATGAAGGAAATTTTGGAACTGATCCTTTGAATAACATTATTTCTATTATCCCTAAAACAGACTTGGATTTAGAGACTGATCCAGGATCTTGGAAAGGAGTCATCAAAGCCAGAAATCTCCCTCTGGGATAGAATAGATGTGAAGAAATCTTGCTCCATTTTGGTAAGGAATGCCAAGGCAGTTGCACAGATGGTCACACTACTAGCTCACATCTTTGCGCTTGGGGACTTGGTCTAGCCTCCTAGACAGGGAAGTATAGTTCCCTGGGAGGAGACTACATAGAGAAGGTCAAAATAGGTAAAGTCACCTAGGGGCCATATCTTACTTGCAGGTAAAATGTTTCCTTTTAGGACAAAAGGGCTGACACTCAAAGAGAGTCAAATGAGCTCAGTGGCAATGGTGGGGCAGAGTGTCAAATAAACCATCCAGGCTACTGGGGAAAGCGAAGTACAGATCATGGGAAATGCCCTTCCCTAATTAGAAAAGAATGAGAGTTACAACTAGCATCCAGAGATTACCATGCTAGAGAAAGGGGAGTGGAATCAAAATTCCAGGTATAAATTGAGATGGGAATATTGCTCAATGCATCTGTGATGGAAGCTGAACCCGGGCTATGTCTTATGGCTAATGTTGCCTGGCAAACAGCTGTATGCACCCATACACTTAAGTTCATAAATGATAATTGTAATAAAGTTTTTACTCATTAGTCCTCGCATGCTAATCTTTATCTAATTGTTCCCTCCTCCTCAATCCCTGTCTACATCTCTGTCACTTCAGCCACTTCACAGTATTTTTCAGAACTCCCACTCTTTCGAGAACACAAAAGTTGTCTCCAAGCATCAAGTTTTTATTTTTCAGTCCACATGCAAGCCTTAAAAGAAATAGATTTCCTCTTAATTTATCTCATCCATGAATGCAATAGTAATCGCTACCTTTTCATGTTCATTCCCCAAATACACAAGATAGAGAGTCACTCCCTATTTATTCTTGCTCTCTACAGATGGTTCAAAGCTATTGTCATGCTATTGTCACATAATAAACTTTCTTTATGGCATTCTTTACATTTGTTTAGAGCATGGCATCTCCGACTTATTATAGTCAGCAGCAAGAATACTCTTCTTAATTGATTAGAGCCCTTCCAGTCTTCCTCATCATAATTGTTTTGACTTCCTATTTTTCCCGAATCATTAAACTCAAAAATCAGTCATTAAAAACATTCCTATCTCCTAAATATTACATATATCCTAGAATAGCTCACATTTCTCCCACTATAATCTACCTGGTTAACCCATCTGGCTATGTATGTGCTAGGTAAGTCCCACTTCCACTCTTCCCATGTCAATTCATCAGAGACTTCCTAGAATAAAAAAAGGAGGAAGGAAGAAATCAGCGACTAGAATCATTACAAATTCATTTCATCTATTCTACAAAATATGCCGTCAGTAACCCAATTCATATTCATTTTGAGTGAGTCACGACATTACAATAATTTAATTAAAACTGTAGCATAGGAGCTGGTTTCAGTCTCTTTGGGTAGCAAAGAAAACAACTAAGGGAAAACATTGACAATCTATCTGGATTTTCTTGTAATGCAGTCAGGTTCCATAAATAATAATTCATACCAGACTAATGTTTAGGACAATGTTTCCAAATGATGCAAGCCTAAATATTTTTTTAAAAATAATGTATCTTTTCTGCCCACATCCACCATTGGAAACCTGAACAAAAGAAAATGTGTATAAGTCTTATATTAGAGTTTGAGACTTTGTTCGAGTTTGAAGGAGTATAATGAGTCATAGGGAATGTTACTTTCCTTTTGAGAGAGGGAGATTGTTTTCCAAATGCAGAGCTGAAAAGGGGGCTATTTGTGAGCAAGAGAGGGCTCCAAGTGAGATAAATTTAGCATGAGGAGAAAGAGCGGTCGTAGAGTACACAGTCCCTGTGAATGATTCAGTCTTGAAGGATACTCTCTAACTGTTGTAAGGGAATGGCTGATTTAACTACCATTCAGTCTTTATTTAATCTACAATAAAATGTCTTTCTTAACATTGCATAATGTTTTTTTCTTTTTCTTTTTCTTTTGTTTTTTTGGCCATGCCACACGGCTTGCGGAATCTCAGTTCTCCAACCAGGGATTGAACCCAGGCCATGGCAGTGAAAGCCTGGAATCCTAACCACTAAGCCACCAGGGAACTCCCAAGAATTGCATGATTTTTTTAAAAAAGTAATATATATATATATATATATAAGTATTTACATGGTAATTGGCATGACTATATTGGTAGAGACTGATAAGGTAAGGATGGCTCAAGGAAGATAAGAATCTGATTTACCTAGTAATTTCCTGGACAACTCAGCTAAAACAGATGGACAAGGAATCCACCACATCCTGAGTAGACTCCAACATAGAGTCATCTTGGTTTTTAAATAGTGACAAAGAGATCCAAAACTCTAGGAAATGCCTAAGAGGATCCATGATCTTAGAGGAATAAGATCAAACTTTTTGATTGCCACTTTATAGGAGAGGAGGTTTAACCTGTGAAAGTAAAAAATATGGATATGATCACTACAACACCTGGATTACATTATTGATCTCTATATTCATCTTTTTTGACTCTTTATTGAAATTCCTGCATTTTCCATCACTAATGAAACAGTTATTATTACAACTTCCTTCAGGCTCTTCAAGACTCTTGAACACTTAGCTCCAGTTGACACTTTGCTCATCCTCATAAATTTCAGAGGAGTATTCATCTGGCTGTACAGCAAATATTAAGGCAATTTAATGGTGATCCTTCAAATTTCCTTCTTTCTACCACAAAAATCTCAATATCATCACTTGTACTGTTGCATATGCAAAAGAAGAGTCTTTACTATCAAGGACAAAACGTCACACTATATTCTTGATTCCATCACCTCCTACCCTTTTCACGACCTTACTGAAACCACTATCAACTTTTCAATTACATTTTCAACCTTATAAATTTTGCTGACTCCTACCTACCTGTTTGAGAATACATTTATGTCTTTCCTTCCAGAAAGGGAAAACATAGTCAAATGAATTGGAAGC
The DNA here is from genome assembly GCF_009873245.2 of Balaenoptera musculus. Lineage (NCBI taxonomy): Eukaryota > Metazoa > Chordata > Mammalia > Artiodactyla > Balaenopteridae > Balaenoptera > Balaenoptera musculus. Next base: position 103,078,018 of record NC_045788.1, on the reverse strand, counting down.
ATTAAATTTCTTTGTTACTTTTTCCTATTACAGAGTTAATTGATCCCATTTTTTCCTCAGTCTTTATACAATGAACATAAACATTCTCTTCATGTTGTCAAAATTTCTGCAGGTCTCAGATTTTAAAGATTTTTACTTCAAAAACATTTTTGTTAGTTTCTTGTCACTATCTCACAGATATTATTTCCTAATCCCATGTCACATCCTTATATCAAGATCACAGAGGATATTTTATTGAATTATTACAAATAAAATCCATATGAAGTAGATACTATTATCTTCTAATTTTATAATTTAATATGTCAAAGATAAGTAAATTGTCCAACACAACCCTCCTGGTAGTTGAGCAAAGATTTAATCCCAATTTGTCTTGCTCAAGATCCTCAACACATCATTAGTTCTTAAACTCCACCAAAAAATAAACAACCTACTAATTATAATTCACTGCAAAATAAATCTGAGCTAACAATATATTACAATGAAAAAATATTTATTTAATCTTAAATTATAATAATCAAAGTGCAATGTCACTATCAAGGGATTAAAAATATATTAAGCTCTGTACTTTTAATTGGTCAAAAAATTATGGCAGATTTTTAAGATGACGCTAGTAAACAGGAGCTAAATTAGTGATAGTGAGAATGATGTAAGAGACCTAAAAATCATATCGTATGAAGACTGTCTTGAGGGACTGAGAACATAGACCTAAGAAATATAGATTTATGGAGATAGAAAGGTATTTTACAAATGCCCAAAGGAAAGAAGTTAAATTTGATTTAGATAGTTTTAGGAGGGAGAAGAGGACGAAGGATTAACAGATATAGGAAAGCAATTTTTCTCAAAAAATATTAAAATTATAAATTTGGAAAGATCTAAATCATCATTAGTTAATTCTTATCATTGGAAGCATGTAAAAGTTGGGTGTAAAATTATAGCACGTTGTAGAAAAACTCCTTTCTTAAAATAAAAGCTTGCAATATAATTTAAAATAATTTACTTCTCACCGATAAAGCATGGCTACAGTAACAAACCATATTGGTTACAAAAAGATACATAATCTATAGAACTCTACTTTCCACTCTGTCCCTCCCCAGACCCTAGACCTGTTCCTTACAGAGTTACCTCTGTTACTAGTTTCTTGCGTATTGCTCCAGAAATATTCTACTTCTATGCAAGCTTTTTACATAATTGGTAGAATGTTTCACAGACTTTTCTGAACTTTCTCTTTTCCTTTACAAACAATTCCACACCAGTACTTAAGACACTTATTCTTCTAGTAGGTTCATAGAGGTCCCTTTAATACATGCAGAATAATGTCTAGGAGTGGTACTCTATTGTAATCATGTAGGCGTTTTCAGTCTTGTTCTGTAATAAACACAAAGCATCTCTTGCTTATATCTGAGTCTCTATCAGAATATCTGTAGGATAAATTCCTAAACATGAAATTCTCTAGTTAAAGGGAATGTACATTTTAAATTTTGATAGGTATTTGTCCCACATAGAAATTTACATTGTTCCACACAAAAAAAACGTGCAGTTAAACTTTCATAAACCTGTAGTTTTTGTTTCATTTATCTTAACATGAAGTTGAGCATCTTTTCATGTTTTGAAAATCCATTCTTATTTTATGGTAACTTCTGTTTTCATGTCCCATACCATCTTGTTAATGTGTTGTTGATCTTTTTCTTATCTCTCTGCAAGAACATTTTATACACTAAGTAAATAATAATGGAACTGTCATAATTTTTGCAAGTATATTTCCAAAATTTTTCTTTGTCTTTTGATTTTGTTCATGCAATTTATAGGAGTTTTAAAATTAATTTACATTCATCAATTGTCTCTCATGATTTCTGGGTTTGATATTATATGAAATAATTCTACCTCTATATCTTAATTATATAAAACATTTTCCCATGTTTTCTTCTAGTGCATTTGGGTTGGTTTTTATATTAGTACATAAGAAAATTTTTTGAGGAGTCAGATATAGATCTAAGTATTTCTCAGATAGCTGCTTAGTTGTTAAAATATTATCAATTAATCTATCTTTTTCTCTTTGATACGTAGTGACACCTTTACTATGTAATATATTCCCTTATACATGTTGGTCTATCCATTCATCTGTCAGTATCTATGTTGGCATTTCAAATACATTTTAATAATTGTTTGGGCTAGTTTTGCACAATTACTTTTATTTTTTAGATTTCTTGTAACTATGATTACACATTTTCCCCATATGACCTACAGAATTTCCCCATATGACCTACAGAATCAACTTAGATTAAAAATTAAGCTAGTTGTGAATTTGTCAGGATCATACTAAAGTTTCAGATCAGGCATCAGCAAATTCCAACCCATAGACCAAATCTGGCCTTTCACCTGTCTTTGTAAATGAAATTTTATTAGAACACAGCCACATTTATTCACTTAGGTACTATCTATATAAACCATAAAACCAAAAATATTTAATATCTGGACCTACACAGAAAAAGTTTGTTGATCTCTGTTGTAGATTAATGTTTCAGTTTAATATATATCCAAATTTCCAATATAATCACCAATTCTCACTGGCTCAACATAATAAAATTGTATTTCTTGTGCTTACTTTTAATTCATAGCAATTGAGTGAGTGTGGAAGGGGTTGTCAGTTCTTATAATAGCTACTCAGGGACCCAGGTTAACAGAAGCTACATCTTGAAACTTTCTACCATAAATCCTGTAGAAAAATATCATAATGGAAACATGTTAACTCATGTACTGGCATTTAAAACTCCTTCCTGGAAGTGACACATGTAACTTCTCATATTTTATTGGCCAAAGAAAATCACATGGCCATATTTCACTTCAAGGTAACATGAACATCAACTCTACCTACCCAGAAGAAAAAATGGCAAACAATTTTTGGTGTACAGTGTTAATGTCTACCATAATTAATGTAAGAAGAACTGTCATTTCTTGAATATTGAGGCATCCTATTCAAAAATATTATATGATTGGAAAAAATATTAAAATGTTATATCAGATCTTTTCATAGTGTATTTATTTCCTTCAAACAGATCTTGAACAATTTTTAATATGTTGACTGCTCAGTCCCATCATTTTTGTTACTAATATAAATGGGATTTCTAATTGCTTATTGTTTACATGTTAAAAACTATTGACTTTATGTATTACTTTTTATTCCTAGCCATATTATTAAAGACTATAACTGTTCTTAGTGAGTTTTTAGGTGTTTCCCTTGGGTTTTCTCAGTACACAATAATTTCTTGAGAAAATAATTTTGCTTTTGACTTAGCTTACATTTCATTTGTTTTCAAAGGCCAAATTTCCATAGTGTGCTTGACCTGAACTGATATCCTATAGTTCATTAATTCATTCAATTATTCAATCACTCATTTAACATTCAATTAATACTTAACATAAAAATAGTGTCTTATTATGCACTACAGATTGAAAGATGAGTAAAACAGAGTAAGTACCTGCTTTGAGGAACTCAGTTTACATAGCCAGAAATATACATAGATAATCATACAATATGAAAATCCTATATGGGAGATTAAAAAAAGGTCATGTGGAAAAACCTAGTAAAGTATGTCAAATTTGGTATTGAGATTTAGGAATGACTAAATGAGTAAGTCTGATGAGTAACTGATACTGTTCCAAGATCAGTTAGTGTCATTGTAAAACAATTACAGGCTCAAAAATTATTGAAAATAAACATGCTTGTATCTTGAAAGTTTTGTGTCATTTTTCAATGTACATATTACCTTTTGAAAACTATTCATTTCAAAATATCAGGGGCTGTGTAAGTTCTTTTTAAATTTTTTGCTGCAGCACCTATTATTATTGCACCTTCAATAAACTCTCAGTGAATTGTGACTAAATTCATTATTAGCAGCCTGGTTTGTATTCGATTGAGCTCAGGATATTTCTAAGACAAAGGAGAGGCTTTTGAGAGCTAACAAACATAAAAAGAAAACTATTAAAGAAATATCTTCACGGATATGAATAAGTTTTCAAATGATCAGTATCATGGTTAGAGATAATAATCATGATAATAACCATGAGAGAGATCATTTTATTGTGATCCAGTTGCCTAAGCTTCCTATGTTATGAACTTTATTTTTTAGGTTCATGACTGAAGTAGTTGACATGACAAAATTCAAGGACATTTAGAAATATTTACTTTGCCAGGACCAGTTTTGAAATATCTTCACTTGGGAGGAAGTGGCCTTTGCCAGTTACAGGGGACTCACAATTCTCCTGCTTCTGTTTCAGAGGCCTGAGGGTGATTTGATGACTGATTTCTTTTCAGTTCCCTAGAGAATCTAGTTAAATTGAGAATTAAACAATCATCATAAATCATACACAATGTCTCGAGACTTAACATTTTTCGTAGAACTCAGAGACTACTCTGATCATGACACTTCAATGGGGTACAAAAATAAGGTATTTGGACCTCCAATTATCAAATCAGGGTGGTCTCAGAAGAGGGTAGGGATTTTATAAATTGCAATATATTGCTAATAAATTGTGATTAAACACTGGATCAGGTTAGCAGAGAAACTATCTCATCTTGGTCGTTTTCCATTTCATTAAGTTGAGATTCCAGCAAAATGTAACAGAATTACAGAAGAAATCACACAAACTGATTAATTAATGGAAAACACATACTGCATCAGATCTCTGCTCGAAGATTTTTTTTCTTTTTTCCCCATTATTTGTAACTTTATTATGGAGACACACATTATTGCAGAGGACCTGGTGGTACATTCAAAAGTAATAGCTCAAAATACACACAATTTTCTTTAGTTATTTAGGTCTCAGAGACCAAATATTTTTTTCAACTGTGAAGAATTTATACATGTTGAAGCTGTATACATATATGCATTCCAAAAATTCCATTCTTGGATTTTGGTTACATTCCTACAATTAGATTTTTAGTAATAATATCATTAAAAATAAAAATATTCCTTCAATTCTTTGTTCCAAGTTAAAAACTAAGAGAGGTAGCATCAATTGATAAATGTGATTTTATGGCCATTATCTGATAATCTGTGAAGGAAATGTAACTCAAAATTCAACCAGAGATTGAATCTCCAATGCCTTCTCTTTATGTACTCTCACCTGTCATTCATGGATCTCCCAAAGTTTTCCTAAACCTACTCTCCAAACTTATCTCCATTGTTCTTTTATATTAACATTTTTGCTAAAGCCCAACTGATTTACTGTACATGCCTTAAACTTTCTCACCTCTTTTCTCCAACAGTTTGCACAAATACAATAAAAACTATATGAAAACTATGCTCATATTTTATGATCCCTTTTAAGTATCTATTTGTTTATGTAGTTTCACAAATTCATTCCAATCCATACTGATCTCTCCTTAAACTCATAGAACTTAGTAGACAATTCTTTTCATGGCATGGCTGTTCATGCCATGATAGCACAGAGAATCAATAAAATCATACAACACACTGTAGTAAACCAGCATGCCTTTTCACAGCATTGGGAGCAAACTTAACAGAGTGTCCAAAAGTCCCAGATCCAACAAGGTCAGTCAAGATTAAGAGTGTGGCACAGCTGAAATCTGGTGCACCTATAGGAAAGAGCTGAGTTGAGTTCTATATCAATTTGTTAACAATATGTCAGATGCTGTCTTATATCATGACTTGCATCATTCTTCATTATTGGACTCCTGTTGCCTTGTTTCAAAAATACCACACACTTTTTGAAAGTAGGAATGATGTCTTCTAGTTGATATTTATTCATTGGCAGGTTGATAGATTGATTGGCTTAATTTAAATTTTGGTAAAATATATATAACATAAAATTTACTGTTTTGAATATTTTTTAGTGCAATTGACACTTTGGGCAATCATCACCACTCCCCATTTTCAGAACTTTTTTCATCTTTCAAAACTGAAATTCTGTATGCCTCCCTCCACTAGTCCCTGGCACGCACGACTCTACTTTCTCTTTCTATGAATTTGACTACTATTTATTTGTACCTCATATAAGTGGAATCATACAGTATTTCCCTCTTGTGACTAGCTTATTTCATTAGCTTAATATCTTCAAGGTTCCTTTATAATTGTTTTTAAACATGATAGTGATTAGCATCTTCACCGAGAAAAATATATATTATTTGTTTATTACTCATGTTTCTCTCTAAGCAGCTTACATTTAGTAGCACAGTTACGTATTAGAATAGTTAGTTTCTGATTACATTAGAAATCGTAAATCATCTCTAAGCTTTATTACATCTGATATCTTTGATTTCCTATTAAACTCTTTTAATGAGAATCAATATAGTCATTTGTTTGAAGGGAGTTATGACTAACTTAGTTACTAATTGACTTTGATGTATGGATTACAGTTTATCACACAAAATCACAGAGTCTTCACTTGACCCTAATAATTCAATTATTTTAAATTAGATTATAATGTCATGGTCATTAATAAGACCATGTCTCTTGATATTTCTTATTCTTTGGAGGATTTCTAATAAACTTGTTAAAATGCTTGTTTCTAAAATCTATCATTTTCCTCTAAATAATTGTTAGTGATTTACTGGTTTATATAATCAAGTTTAGTACAATAAATTTCTTTGTTATTGGTTATGATCTTTAGTCAAACTAATGGCCTCATGCCCTGAACAGGATTCTGCCTATAACCTATGACATACTGACAAAAATCAACCAATAAAAAATGTATTCATATTAAAATAAAGTAATTTTTATAACAAAATGGACTTTTAAAACTCATATAAGAGACAATTTCAAATTCTTACTTTTCACCTATGGCCTACATTGTTCCATATTTTATGATTTTTGTTGCTCTATTTTATTTTATAACACAAGTCCTAAAAAATATTGTAAATAAGTTTGCTCATGAGTCCTGTGAACAATCTGGTTGAAGTATGTTAATTCAGAATGCTTTTTCATTCTGAGGTTTTACTCCCTTCTTTTATATTTATTTTGAATATTTGTTGGCTATTGTACCTAAGCATCATAACTTTCAAAGCCATGATCCGATTTCATTTTAAAAAGAAAAAGAAAATCTAACATTGATTGTGCTAATTCATTGCAAAAAATAGAAAGCTTCAGATTTATAAACAGGAATAACTTCTCTAACAATTATGTGGATAACAGCATTCTCTTCTTGGTAAACTTCAGGGATTTTCTTTCATAAGTAATAATACAAAAATAACCGCGTATGTAATTTAAACATTGTAAGTGCACTTCTCAAATGGAAAATATAGTAAAGTATGATTAACTTGTAATTCATCAGATACTATAAATATTCTAAGCCATTAATGAAACAAACTATACAGTTTACATAAAGTGAAAATCCATATTCTTTTATACCATTTCCCTGGTTCAGGCCCTAATCACTGTATCATTCCGAACATGGTCAGGAAAACAGAAACCATTCTATGCAATCAAAATATAAATGGCTTAATATGGATTTAGATGATTGATATAAGAACTGGTAGAATGGAAGTTAGTGAAAAGCCCATTAAAGATCAGGTAAGCTGCTGCCAAATGTTAGGGAAGCATATATTGGAAAGTTCAGTTTAAAGCATCAAAGTATGTTCTTCTCAAAGGCTTGAAAGCAAGCTACTGTAATTTTCAAGAAGCTCTATGAAGTATGCATCTCTTGTCTCAGTCATCAGCAACAAAACACAGGGTCCTCAATGGGAAGTGGGAAGCCACTGAGAATTTCACATCTCCCATGCATTTGGTTACCTTTGATTTCTCCTTTTTTCTTTTTGTATCTTGGACTGGGGCCTTCCAATTAGTAAACTAGCCTTGACTCAAACAAAGAAAACATTTCTAGAAAATGTTTTTCCCAGCAACTCCAAATCAATGTCCTAACTTTAACAGTAGACAACGAATGAAACTATAAATTGATTTCTTTTTTAAATAACTCAGGAAGGTCACTCTTGGCATTTGATTTTCACAAATGTTGGCCCTGAGACTATAATAAATAAGAAATTACTTCAGAGCCCTGACCTTGAACGAGATATTTAAAGCGATGAACCTATTTTATTTCTTCAAATTTTCCAGTACATTTAGAAGATGCCAGTCCACTCCACAGTCCTTGCACTCTTTGTTTTCTTCATTATATCGTATTGCTATTGCTACTTGATCTCTCAAAGTCTGCCTTATTTAGGCATTTGATTACCTGTGATTATTTAATAAATTTTTCACAACTGTATACTAAAGACTATTAGTGTTTCATTTTCCATTTTCCGCTGGCAATGAGGTTATCACTAAATTCAAATCTGATAAGCTTAGAGAACAGATTCCAGATACCCATCTTTTAGATACTGTTACCTGAGACTTAGTGCACCAAAATTGCATCAGTCATCATTAAGTCAAGAAAACAGGAGCAACTAAATGTATTCTGAGTACAAAGCCTTAGTGCATTACTAGGACCTTTCATGATGATTTGGAGATGTTTGTGGAATGAAGATGCAGGAAGCCAATGCCAAAGGTAAGGTTGTTGCTACTAAAGGTTAGGGAAGAACACTGATGATCTTAGCCTAAAGCATGAAAGTGATTCTCAAAATCTTGGAAGGAAGCTGCCACACTGTCAAGAATCTCTGAAAAGCTCACATCAACTGTCTCATTCTGTAACAGAGAAGTGAGTCGTCATCAAGAGCTTCCTTTTGCGAATTTCACATCTTCCCATTCCTCTGGCTGCAACTCTTTCTTGAGAAAAATAACTTTCTCTGTTCAGGGTCGTGAAACCGTGTTCAGGGTCCTCTCATCCACAATAATCTGGAACCATATATAAAAGATGTTCTGGTAAATGCAGAGTATATTTCAAGTAGTGGTAATTATGTTGGGTTGAAAACAGATAATCCATTACAATCATTATTTTTTTTCAAACCCTTACATATATGAGCTTCTAATCTCCTTCAATATATCACTTTACCTCAAGAATTAGTATCCCAAAATATAATTCAAACAATATCACTCTCCCTATAGCCCCTTAAAAATTAAATAAATAGAAAAGACTTTTCATTGTCTACCTCCAACCTCCTCAGGCTAACCTTCAAGGTTTTCAGTAAACTTGATTCTCCAGCTTCTATTATAACCATTACTTTTTCTCTGTCTAATTACAACAATATGTATACATCAAAGCTCTGTACCTTTATAGCGCTGCTTTGTTCCAATCAAATTTAGTCAACTCAATCCTCTAAACTAATTCAAATGTTAAGGCTTCCTTGAAGCCTTTCCCCTTTCCTCACATCACATGTAGTTATTTCTCTTTAAACAGCACTTTAACTTATCTCTATGTAGCAGTCATTTCATCTTGCTTTATATTTTCCCTCAAGACTATGCATTTCCTATTCATATTGTGATTAACATATTGCAATTTCAAAGTGCAATATGCCAACTCCTTCTCCTAGTCCCAAATCATTCCTACGTTACATCCAGAAATCTGTATCTGTCAACTAGTCATCTCTGGAAAAGGATAAACATTTGGAAAAAGCTGGTATTTTATGGGTGTGGCTGGCAGTGATTTGAAATCAGCTATGTCCAAAGGACTTTAAGTAAGTTGAAGTCTTCAGCTTCAATATCTGCTTCAGATACTAGCATAACTTCTTGCCCTGGAGAAAGCAAGTTTCAGAAATCAATTCCCTTTGGCAAAAGATCATTTTCTCACCCAGACACTTCCAAACAGTATAGGGCCAATCCAGTGTGGCAAGGCACCAGTTCTATCACTTTACTGACTGGTGGCATCTGAAATCTAGACCATCTAGAATCACAGTACTGGATTCTGGTCCTCCAATTCTGACTGTAGCCATCTTTGCAGGAGCTCTTTCCCAGCCACAGCTGTGATCAGTAGTTCAGTATTTTTTACTCAGTAATATTTCATTGTGTAAATGTAGATAATTATTTTATTTAAATATGTAGATTATAACATATGTACATATTATATAATCTTATTATTATATTATTATTATAGGTATATATATTATCCTGGTTTTATTTCAATGGTAGAACTATAATACATAGGATAGAAACAAAGGGAGCTACACACAAACACATTATAGTCAAACATTTGAAGGTCAAAACAAACATGTTATCTTGAAAGCAGTAGATGAGGAATGAGAGGGAAACCAACAAAAAATTAATAGCTGCCTTCTCAACAGAAATAATTAAAGCCAGGAGATAATGGACTGATATATTCAAAGTGCTGAAAGAAAAATATATTGACCAACCAAGAATTCTATATTTGGCAAAAATATCTTTCAAAAATGAAGGTGAGGGGTGGGAGAGTCAAGATGGCAGTGTGGGAAGATGCTGAGTTAGCGTCTCCCCACAACTAGGGCACTGCCAGCTGCTCATGGGAGACCCTCATGCCCAAGGAGATGGGAGGAACCCCCAAGTGAACAAGTAAGATGTGGGGGGAATGAAGGGGGGAGGAGAAGAGGAGACCGGACAGGATTGGTGCCCCTGAGGCCGGGGAGATCAGGAGAGGCAGGTGGGACGGGCCCTCAGGGAGGAGCTGGAGAGGGGCAGAGGGTAATTGCCCCACCCACTCAGGCCTGGGGAGACTGCTGAGCTCCCAGGCCAGTCCCCTGCCCTCCAAAGTCTCCCCCTCCCCATGGACACATTGGTCCTGGGGGCATAGGACGGAGATCAAGGGGAGAACAAGAGAGACAGGGGAGGGACCCTCCTGGAGGAGCAGGAGAGGAGAGGAGGGCGTTTGCCCCACCCACTCAGCCCAGGAAACCTGCTGGGCTCCCAGGTGAGGTCCCACAACCCCTGAGACCAGGGGTGGGGGGCATGCCTGGACCCCTTCTATTCTATTGAACCTAAGCCCCCGCCCCAACAGCCCCCAGGGCCTTTTCCATCCCTATGGGTTCTAAGCATAGACCCTGCCTTCCACAGCAAAGACCTTCCCCACCCCCCTTTTTTTTCTTTTCCCTCCTCCTCTTTTATACTATTGTGGTACTGTTGTACCTTCTGGTACAGCATATCTGTTAGTTTCCTGGTCTAATTTTATTTTTTACTGTGTTATTATTCTCTCTCTCTCTTTTTTTTTTTTTTTTACCCCACATGGCTTGCGGGATCTTGGTTCATGAGCCAGGGGTCCAGCTGAAACTCCTGCAGTGGGAGCTCTGAGTCTGAACCACTGGACTAACAGACAACCTGAGACCCCAGGGAATCTGCATCAGAGTGAGGTCTCATGGAGGTCCTCATCTCAGCACCAAGACCCAGCTCTACCCAACAGCCTACAAACTCCAGTGTTGGAAGCATCAGGCTAAACAACCAGTAAGACAGGAATATAATCCCACTCATTAAAAAAAACAAAAATGAGACAGCAAAAAAATATGTCACAGATGAAGGAGCAAGGTAAAAACCTACAAGACCAAATAAATGAAGAGGAAATAGGCAATCTACCTGAAAAAGAATTCAGAGTAATGATAGTAAATATGATCCAGAATCTCAGAAATAGAATGGAGGCATGGATTGAGAAAATACAAGAAATGTTTAACAAAGATCTAGAACTAAAGAACAAAAAAACAGAGATGAACAACACAATAATTGCAATGAAAAATACACTATAAGGAATCATTAACAGAATAACTGAGGCAGAAGAACGAATAAGTGAGCTGGAAGACAAAATGGTGGAAATTACTGCCAAGGAGTAGAATAAAGAAAAAAGAATGTAAAGAACTGAAAACAATCTCAGAGACCACTGGGACAACACTAAAAGAACCAACATTCGAATTATAGGGGTCCCAGAAGAAGAAGAGAAAAAGAAAGGGTCTGAGAAAATATTTGAAGAGATTATAGTTGAAAATTTCCCTAACATGGGAAAGGAAATAGTCACCCAAGTCCAGGAAGCACAGAGAGTCCCATACAGGATAAACCCTAGGAAAAACACACCAAGACACATATTAATCAAAGTAACAAAAATTAAATTCAAAGAAAAAATATTAAAAGCAGCAAGGGAAAAACAAAAAATAAAATACAAAGGAATCCCCATAATCTGCAGGCCAGAAGGGAGTGGCAGGGTATACTTAAAGTGATGAAAAAGAAAAACCTACAACCAAAATTACTCTACCCAGCAAGGATCTAATTCATATTTGATGGAGAAATCAAAAGCTTTACAGACAAGCAAAAGCTAAGAGAATTCAGCACCACCAAACCAGCTTTACAACAAATGCTAAAGAAACATCTCTAGGCAGGAAACACAAGAGAAGGAAAAGACCTACAAAAACAAACTCAAAACAATTAAGAAAATGGTAATAGGAACATACATATCGATAATAACCTTGAATATAAATGGATTAAATGCCCCAACCAAAAGACACAGACTGGCTGAATGAATACACATATAAGACTCACATATATGCTGTCTACAAGAAACCCACTTCAGACCTAGAGACACATACAGACTGAAAGTGGAGAAAAAGATATTCCATGAAAACGGAAATCAAAAGAAAGCTGGAGTAGCAATACTCATATCAGATAAAATAGACCTTAAAATAAAGACTGTTACAAGAGATAAGGAGTGACACTACATAATGATCAAGGGATCAATCCAAGAAAAAGATATAACAATTATAAATGATTATGCACCCAACATAGGAGCAGCTCAATACATAAGGCAAACGCTAACAACCATGAAAGGAGAAATTGACAGTATCACAATAATAGTAGGGGACTTTAACACTCCACTTACACTAATGGACAGATCATCCAAAAAGAAAATAAATAAGGAAACACAAGCTTTAAATGACACAATAGACCAGGAATACCACTTTCCAGCCAAAAGTGGCAGAATACACTTTCTTCTCAAGTGCACACGGAACATTCTCCAGGATAGATCACATCTTGGGTCACAAATCAAGCCTCAGAAAATTTAAGAAAATTGAAATCATATCAAGCATCTTTTCTGACCACAATGCTACGAGACTGAAAATCAATTACAGAAAAAAACTGTAAAAAAACATAAATACATGGAGGCTGAACAGTGCACTACTAAATAACCAAAAGATCACTGAAGAAATCAAAGAGGAAATCAAAAAATACCTAGAAACATGACAATGAAAACACGACGACCCAAAACCAGTGGAAAGCAGCAGAAGCAGTTCTAAGAGGGAAGTTTATAGCAATTCAATCACACCTCAAGAAACAACAAAAATCTCAAATAAACAATCTAACCCTACACTTAAAACAACTAGAGAAAGAAAAACACAGAAAACCCAAAGTCAGTAAAAGGAAAGAAATCATAAAAATCAGAGCAGAAATAAATGAAATAGCAACAAAGAAAACAATAGCAAGATCAATAAAACTAAAAGCTGGTTCTTTGAGAAGATAAACAAAATTGATAAACCCTTAGCCAGACTCATCAAGAAAAAAAGGGAGAGGATGCAAATCAATAAAATTAGAAATGACAAAGGAGAAATCACAAATGACACCACAAAAATACAAAGGATTATAAGAGACTACTACAAACAACTATATGCCAATAAAATGGAGAACCACAAAGAAATGGACAAAGTCTTCAAAGGATACAATTTTCCAAGACCTAACCAGGAAGAATTAGAAAATATAAACAGACCTATCACAAGTAATGAAACTGAAACCATAATTTAAAATCTTCCAACAAACAAAAGTCCAGGACGAGAGAGCTTCACAGGCGAATTCTCTCAAATATTTAGAGAAGAGGTAACACTGATCCTTCTCAAAATCTTCCAAAATATAGCAGAGGGAGAAAAAATCCCAAATTCATTCTACAAAGCCACCATCACCTTGATACCAAAACCAGACAAAGATACCACAAAAAAAGAAAATTATAGACCAATATCATTGATGAACATAGATGCAAAAATCCTGAACAGAATACTAGCAAATAGAATCCAACAACATATTAAAAGGATCATACACAGTGATCAAGTGGGATTTATACCAGGAATGCAAGGATTCTTCAATATACAATCAATCAATGTGATACACCACATTAACAAACTAAGGAATAAAAACCATATGATTGTCTCAATAGATGAAGAAAAAGCTTTTGACAAAATTCAACAGCGATTTATGATAAAAACCCTCCAGAAAATGGGCATAGAGGGAATCTACCTCAACATAATAAAAGCCATATATGACAAACCCACAGCAAACATCATACTCAATGGTGAAAAAATGAAAGCATTTACACTAAGATCAGGAACAAGACAAGGTTGCCCACTCTCACCACTATTATTCAACATAGTTTTGGAAGTCCTAGCCATGGCAATCAGAGAAGAAAAAGAAATAAAAGTAACACAAATTGGAAAAGAAGAAGTAAAACTGTCACTGTTTGCAGATGACATGATACTATACATAGAAAATCCTCAAGATGCCACCAGAAAACTACTAGAACTAATCAATGAATTTGGTAAAGTTGTAGGATACAAAGTTAATGCACAGAAATCTCTTGCATTCCTATACACCAACAATGAAAAATCAGAGAGAGAAATTAAGGAAACAATCCCATTTACCATCATAACAAAAAGAATAAAATACCTAGGAGTAAACCTACCTAAGGAGACAAAAGACTTGTACTCAGAAAACTATAAAACACTGATGAAAGAAATCAAAGATGAAATAAACAGATTGAGAAATATACCATATTCTTGGACTGGAAGAATCAATATTGTGAAAATGACTATACTACCCAAAGCAATCTACAGACTCAATGCAATCCCTATCAAACTACCAATGGCATTTTTCAGAGAACTAGAACAAAAAATTTCACAATTTGTATGGAAAAACAGAAGACCCCGAATAGCCAAATCAATCTTGAGAAAGAAAAACGGAGCTGGAGGAATCAGGCTCCCCAACTTCAAATTATACTACAAAACTACAGTAATCAAGACAGTATGGTACTGGCACAAAAACAGAAATATAGATCAATGGTACAGGAGAGAATACCCAGCGATAAACCCATGCACATATGGTCACCTAATTTATGACAAAGGAGGCAAGAACATACAATGGAGAAAAGACAGCCTCTACAATAAGTTGTGCTGGGCAAACTGGACAGCTACATGTAAAAGAATGAAATTAGAACACTATGTTACACCAAACACAAAAATAAATTCCAAATGGATTAAAGACCTAAATGTAAGACCAGACACTATAAACCTCTTAGAGGAAAACATAGGAAAAACACTCTTTGACATAAATCACAGCAAGATCTTTTTTGACCCACCTCCTAGAGTAATGGAAATAAAAATAAAAATAAACAAATGGGACTTAATTAAACTTAATAGCTTTGGCACAGCAAAGGAAACCATAAACAAGATGAAAAGACAACCCTCAGAATGGGAGAAAATATTTGCTAATGAAACAACGGGCAAAGGATTAATCTCCAAAATATACAAACAGCTCATGGAGCCCAATATCAAAAAAACAAAAAACCCAATCCAAAAATGGGCAGAAGACCTAAATAGACAGTTTTCCAAAGAAGACATACAGATTGCCAACAAACGCATGAAAAGATGCTCAGCATCACTAATCATTAGAGAAATGCAAATCAAAACTACAATGAGGTATCACCTCACACTGGTCAGAATGGCCATCATCAAAAAACCTAGAAACCATAAATGCTGGAGAGGATGTGGAGTAAAGGGAACCCTCTTGCACTGTTGGTGGGAATGTAAATTGATACAGCCACTATGGAGAACAGTATGGAGGTTCCTTAAAAAACTAAAAATAGAATGACCCAGCAATCCCACTACTGGGCATATACCCTGAGAAAACCATAATTCAAAAAGAGACATGTACCACAATGTTCATTGCAGCACTATTTACAATAGCCAGGATATGGAAGCAACCTAAATGTTCATTGACAGATGAATGGATAAAGAAGATGTAGCACATATATACAATGGAATATTACTCAGCCATAAAAAGAAATGAAATTGAGTCATTTGTAGTGAGGTGGATGGACCTAGAGTCTGTAATATAGAGTGAAGTAAGTCAGAAAGAGAAAAATAAATACCATATGCTAATGCATATATATGGAATCCAAAAAAAAAAAAATGGTACTGATGAACCTAGTTGCAGGGCAGGAATAAAGATGTAGACATAGAGCATAGAGAACGGACTTGAAGACACAGGGTGGGAGGGGGAACCTGGGGAGAAGTGAGAGTAGCATCGACATATATACACTACCGAATGTAAAATAGTTAGCTAGTGGGAAGAACCAGCATAGCACAGGGAGATCAGCTCGGTGTTTTGTGATGACCTAGAGGGGTGGGATAGGGAGGATGGAAGGGAGGCTCAAGAGGGAGGGGATATGGGGACATATGTACGCATATTGCTGATTCACTTTGGTGTACAACAGAAACTAACACAGTATTGTGAAGCAATTATATTCCAATAAATGTCTATTAAAAAAATTGAAGGTGAAATAAAGACATTCCCAGATAAACAAAATATGATAGAATGCATTGTTAGTAGATATGTTTTAAAAAGATATGCACAAGTCCTTCATGCTGAGAGGAAATGTCACCAGGCAGTAATGCTTATCCATACACACAAAAATAAAGAGCACCAGTAAAAGTAATTACATAGGTAAATATAAAAGATACTGGAAATACATATTTTCTCTCTTCTTCTCTTAACGAATTTATAAGAAAATTACATACAACAATAATTATAAAACTGTACTATTGAACTTATATAATATAAAGATGTAATACATATATATAATCTGACAAATAGTAACAAGAAGGTGGGCAATGAAGTTCTATTGGAAAAAAATTCCTATATTTGTTGAAATTAAATAGTATTAATCTGAAGAAATTATTATAAATTAAGATATATATTGTAATTCCTAGTGTAACTACTAAGAAAATAACTCAAAAAATGAACAAAGATAGCGAACTATAAAATATGTATTTAACACAAAAGAACACAATAATGAAGGTACAGAGGGAAAATAGTGAAACAAAAACAAATAATAAAATGTGAACTGTAAGTCCAACCATAACAATAATTGCATTAAACATAAATTGATTTTAAAAATACAAACACAGGGATTTCCCTGGCACTCCAATGGTTAAGACTCTGTGCTTCCATGAAGGGGGCACGGGTTCAATCCCTGGTCAGAGAACTAAGATCCCACGAGCTGCATGGCACAGCCAAAAAAAACAACAACAACAACAAAAATTAGAGATTTTTAATTCAACTAAAAACAAAACAAAGTCATGCTCTACATAGTTTGTAAGAAGAAAGCTTTAGATTCAAAGGTATAAATAGATTAAAAGCAAAAGTACAGAAAAATATACCATACAAACAGTAACCATAAGAGGGCTAGAATGGCTACATTAATATCAGACAAAATAGTCTGAGACAAAAAAAGTTACAGGAGACAAAGATGAAGATTTTATAATGATAAAAGCTGAATTCTTCAGGAAGAGATGATGATTTTTTCAGAACAGATCAACACAATCGTCAAAATTTTATTGGTGAGGATAAAAGAGAGAAGACAAAAAATAATAGAATTGACGAGTGAAAGAGAGGATGTAATTAGTAATCTTACAGTAATTAAAGGATTAAAATGTAATACTAGGAACCACTGCATGGGTATTCAATTTTGTATGCAGAAGAATGCAAAGCAAAATGAAATTTTTTGATGGAAATATACTTGACATATAAGAGGCAACACTGCAGAAAATACATTTAAGATTTTGGGGGGTAGTAGCTCTAATTTACAACAAAATTGAGAAGAATGTACAGAGATTTCCCATATACTCCGTCCCCTCACACATGCATATCTTCCCCCATTACCAACATCACTCACCAGAATGGTACTTTTTATTTTTTGGCCAAGAATGAACCTACATTGACACATTATAATCATCCCAAGTCCATAGTTTACCCTAGTGTTCACTCTTGGTGTTGTACATTCTATAGGTTTGGACAAACGTATGATGACATCCATCCACGATTATCATATAATACAGAGTATTTTCACTGCCCTAAAAATCCTCTGGGCCAGCACATATTTTTAAAACTTTAAAAACTACTTTTTGAAATGTATTTCCTCTCAGCTGACCAACACTAACATGGGGGAAATACACTCTCATTTATAAAGCAAGATGCAGGTTGGAAGATGATATATTTGAGCCAAAGTGACATAGATTCAAACCCTGCCCAATCCCTTTTTAGAATGGGTTGTTGAACTCTATGACATAAATCACACCAAGATCCTTTTTGACCCACCTCCTAGAGAAATGGAAATAAAAACAAAAATAAACAAATGGGACCTAATGAAACTTAAAAGCTTTTGCACAGCAAAGGAAACCATAAACAAGATGAAAAGACAGCCCTCAGAATGGGAGAAAATATATGCCAATGAAGCAACTGACAAAGGATTACTCTCCAAAATATACAAACAGCTCATGCAGCTCAATATCAAAGAAAACAAACAACCCAATCCAAAAATGGGCAGAAGACTTAAGTCAACATTTCTCCAAAGAAGATATACAGATTGCCAACAAACACATGAAAGGATGCTCAACATCGCTAATCATTAGAGAAATGCAAATCAAAACTACAATGAGGTATCACCTCACACCATTCAGAATGGCCATCATCAAAAAATCTAGAAACTGTAAATGCTGGAGAGGGTGTGGAGAAAAGGGAACCCTCTTGCACTGTTGGTGGGAATGTAAATTGACACAGCCACTATGGAGAACAGTATGGAGGTTCCTTAAAAAACTAAAAATAGAACTACCATATGACCCTTCAATCCCACTACTGGGCATATATCCTGAGAAAACCATAATTCAAAAAGAGTCATGTACCACAATGTTCATTACAGCTCTATTTACAATAGCCAGGATACGGAAGCAACCTAAGTGTCCATCGACAGATGAATGGATAAAGAAGATGTGGCACATATATACAATGCAATATTACTCAGCCATAAAAAGACATGAAATTGAGTTATTTGTAGTGAGATGGATGGACCTAGAGTCTGTCATACAGAGTGAAGTAAGTCAGAAAGAGAAAAACAAATACCGTATGCTAACACATATATGTGGTATCTAAAAAAAAACCAAAATGGTTCTGAAGAACCTAGGGGCAGAACAGGAATAAAGACGCAGATGCAGAGAATGGACTTAAAGACACGGGGAGGGGGAAGTGTAAGCTGGGACGAAGTGAGAGAGTGGCATTGACATATATACACTACCAAATGTAAAATAGATAGCTAGTGGGAAGCAACTGCATTGCACAGGGAGATGAGCTCGGTGCTTTGTGACCACCTAGAGGGTTGGGATAGGGAGGGTGGGAGGGAGACGCAAGAGGGGGCGGATATGGGGATATAAGTATACGTATAGTTTATTCACTTTGTTGTGCGGCACAAACTAACACAACAATGTAAAGCAATTATACTCCAATAAAGATGTTAAAAATTTTTTTTTAATTAAATAAAATGATCTGTTAAAAAAAAATAGAAATGGGTTGTTGAAAATATTTTTTAGTTTTTCCTGAGTCTCAATCTCTTTATCAGTAAAATGAGGATAATAATATGAAATAAATATTAGGATTAAGAAGTGATATGTCTAAAGTGCTTAGCATTGTGCCTGACACCTAAATATTCAACAAATAATTTTGGTATTATTATGTGCTGTTAGAATTTGTTTTGAGGAGAAAAAAATCATTTATCTCTAAGAAAACTTGAATATCTAAGAAATTTCAGTTAGAATAAAATCCTATGTAATTATTTCATTAATATGATTTGTAAATGTAGTTTACTAGCAGGTAGATTTCTAGGCAGAAAGCATTGCTTTAGAAAAATGTTGAAAATGGACTGTAACCACTACAGGTGAAACAAGAAACCATATGTAAGGCCATTTTTCTAACTTCTAAAATTCTGTTTTGCAAAAGGTAGTAGTTTCTATTCAAATAACCCTTGAGAATGTGAATGAGTTGGTAGTTGACAGGTTATCTCACCTATTCAAAAGATCCTCCTGCCCTCATTTAGTTCCTCCCATGCTTAAGAATTTTCTGAAAAGAAATGTCAATATTCTGAAAAGCTGAGAGGATGGTGAGTGCCAATTACAGTCCCAGTTGAGACACAAACAATTCCATTCATCAGTAAGCAAGAACGTGAACCGTTCCAGGAGCTCCTTATATTAATGCTGCAGTAAATGTGGCAAGTTGGTCATGAAATATTTCAATACATCGTGCATGTCATTAAAATTTACAAGCAACCCGCTGAGAATGTGGAGACTATATTCATTACTTTCCTCTGCTATGATTTCAGTGCATTTTAAGAAACATTCCTAAATTGTACGTTTTCCCAAAAATATTTGGTTCTGTATACTTTTCCGAGGTAATAGGAAGCATGCTTTCTTCCCCAAATTTAAAGGAAGGCATGTATTTCCTAAAAACATAAACAGGTTCAAGCTAAAGTCTACTGATTTACATTCACAAAAAATCAATCCTATAGTCTTCTACAATAAATAAACAAACACACACACACAAAACAGAAGAAAAGAAAGTCAAATATATAACTATACATCCAAAAATGAAAGAATCTAAGTAAGCATCAAATGAAACACTTAAGACAAGTGATAAATTTAATGGTCTCATTGTAAATTCAAACCACGATCCGTCAATAGTCCAACATAGATTTATGCAATCAATATAGCAGCATATTTTTCAGAAATAATGTAACTCTCACAAAGTAGCATTTTTGGAGGAAATATTAAATGCCACTTATTAATACCCTATTATAGTCAAATCCCCTTATAATATGTACCTGTTATGTATATTAATGTTTTTTAATAATTTAAAATTATATAGTGTATCTGTGAGCTGAAGTGGAACTCTGATTGATTCTTTGTGGAAAAATAAAGTTGATAAACAACCTAGCAGAGTTTTAGTCAGGAAGGAAAATATACAGACATATCTTTAAAATGATGTACAATTTTTGAAGAGAAGATCCATTTTGTATCCCAGTTTGGGCTGAATCTGTCAAATGTGTTCAATACTTTCCAGAGCAGGTCTGTTGGAAGTGCATACTACTTTCATATGAAAGGTATCCCTGAGTAGAGAAATAGCACAATTTATTTCAGAGCATAATAGACATATAGTAAATAAAAGGAAAGAATATCTTCAACTTAACTTACCTTGCTGACACAAGTACATGGGCCTGTGTTTTGCCTGTAGTGCATTAGCCTTTACTTGAAATATTAAGTGCATTTTATTCCTGGAGAATTAACAAAGCATAAGGATAAAGATTATGGTCAATGGAGTCAAATTATGTGGATTTAAATACTAACAGACAAGACCAGTTATGAGGCAACTTAGTCTCTGTGTTTCATATTCCTTATGTAGAAAGTAAAGATTCCCTACCCTAGAGGCTTGTTTCGGGGCTACATATACAATCCATATAAAATTCTTATTACTGAACCTGGTCCATAATGAATGATCAAAAAGAATTAACTACTATATTCATTATTATTATCTTTAAGAACAAAAATTTTAAAACACATTCTTAGTTATTTTTTGCCTATTATTATCTGTTGTTCTATTCATTCCGTCTATTACTACATCTATAGGAAAGGTATAGACTATCACCTTTTAAAAATATTCATTAATCAGTATATTAAATCATTCAGCAAGTACTTATGGAACATCCACTCTGTTTAAAGCACTGTTAGTCACTAATGAAATAACGGTTACAAAATAGATTTGTTCTGTTTATGTGAATTACATAGTACATTTTAGAAAGATTTATATAAACATAAGAACAAGATTTTCTATTTTATTGTAATAAGAAAATCAGGGACTTCCTTTCTGTCCAGTGGCTAAGACTCCGCCCTTCCACTGCAGGGAGCACAGTTTCCATCCCTAGTCGGGGAAATAAGATCCCCATGATGCCTGGCGAACCTCCCCCAAAAAAGAAAAAAGAAAATTAACATCCTATTTTTAACTGAAAACATGATATATATAAGGATATATATTCTTTAAGCCCAGCTACAGACTAATTATTTAACATGAAGCTAAATATGGGTCAGATATAGATGTTGGCATTTTCTGTCTAGCAACTAAGTGCTGCCTTACACGAAAGCACTACATTTAGTCTTACAGCCATTCACCCACTGAACCAAATAGTTGTTGAGTCCTCTGTGCTGGGCTCTGAGAGGCACTCTGAACCAAAACACTGATAAGAAATTCTCATCCTTGATTTCTGAGAGTGGTGGGAAAGTAGAAATGTAAACAGAATGTGAATTTATTCATAGTTAAAGGCGTGAGCAAAGAGCTGTGGAAAAAAGAGAAGTAAGCAGAAAGAAGAAACATTTTAGATTTTAAATGTAAAAGTTGACAAATTAAATTTAAATATAAAAGTTGACAAATGTAGGTACATGTATAAAAAGCAAAAGTTATAAATAATATAGTCTTTGTAAGAATGTTATAGTTCTTCATATAAAGTAATAGTAATAATAATTAATATACAAGTAATACATTACTAAATATATAAGTAACAGAAGATATACTTGAGTGAAAGTAGAATTGAAATTGCAAAGATAAAAGGAGAAAATATGAAACAATAACTGACTTGTGGCTTGGAAAAGAATGTTATGAGGAAACAGTGAGTAGAAAATTTTTTTTAAATTGAAGACAGTGCAAGGAGAATCTAGTTTAAGGCTCCAGATTAAGAAGAATTCCCTCACAGCAGTGGAATGTATTTCAGGAAGGTTATGGAATTGCTATTGGCGAGTAGTCAACAGTTAAAATGTAGAGATTTTTCTTTTAATTTATGTATTTTTATATTTTTATTGGAGTATAATTGCTTTACAATGTTCTGTTAGTTTATATTGTACAACAAAGTGAATCAGCTATAAGTATACATATATCCCTATATCCCCTCCTTCTTGAGCCTTCCTCGCATCCTCTCTATCCCACCCCTCTAGGTTGTCACAAAACATTGAGCTGATCTCCCTGCTATGAAGCAGTTTCCCACTAGTCATCCATTTTCCACTTGGTAGTATATATATATCAATGCTATTCTCTCATTTTATCACAGCTTCCCCTTACCACCCGGTGTCCTCAAGTCCGTTCTCTATGTCTGCATCTTTATTCCTGCCCTGCCACTAGGTTCATGAGTACCAATTTTTTAGATTCCATGTATGTGTGTTAGCATATGGTATTTTCCTCTTTCTGACTTACTTCACTCTGTATGACAGACTCTAGGTCCATGCACCTCATTAAAAATAATTCAGTTTCGTTCCTTTTTATGACTGAGTAATATTCCATTGTATAAGTGTGCCACATCTTCTTTATCCATTCATCTGTCGATGGACACTTAGGTTGCTTCCATGACCTGGCTATTGTAAATAGTGCTGCAATGAACATTGTGGTACATGACTCTTTGAATTATGGTTTTCTCAGGGTATATGCCCAAGTGGGATTGCTGGGTCATATGGTAGTTCTATTTGTAGTTTTTTAAGGAACCTCCATACTGTTCTCCATAGTGGCTGTGTCAATTTACATTCCCACCAACAGTGCAAGAGGGTTCCCTTTTCTCCACACCCTCTCCAGCATTTACAGTTTCTAGATTTTTTGATGATGGCCATTCTGAATGGTGTGAGGTGATACCTCATTGTAGTTTTGATTTGCATTTCTCTAATGATTAGTGATGCTGAGCATCTTTTCATGTGTTTGTTGGCAATCTGTATGTCTTCTTTGGAAAACTGTCTATTTATGTCTTCTGCCCATTTTTGGACTGAGTTGTTTGTTTTTTTGATATTGAGCTGAATGAGCAGCTTGTATATTTTGGAGGTTAATCCTTTGTCAGTTACTTCATTTGCAAATATTTTCTCCCATATTGAGGGTTGTCTTTTCATCTTGTTTATGGTTTCCTTAGCTGTGCAAAACCTTTTAAGTTTCATTAGGTCCCATTAGTTTATTTTTGTTTTTATTTCTATTACTCTAGGAGGTGGTTCAAAAAGATCTTGCAGTGATTTATGTCAAAGAGTGTTCTGGGGCTTCCCTGGTGGCGCAGTGGTAGAGAATCTGCCTGCCAATGCAGGGGACACGGGTTCGAGCCCTGGTCTGGGAAGATCCCACATGCCGCAGACCAACTAGGCCCGTGAGCCACAACTACTGAACCTGCGCGTCTGGAGCCCGTGCTCCGCAGCAAGAGAGGCCGTGATAGTGAGAGGCCTGTGCACCACGATGAAGAGTGGCCCCCACTTGCCACAACTGGAGAAAGCCCTCGCACAGAAACGAAGACCCAACACAGCCAAAAATAAATAATAAATAAATAATAAATAAATTAAAAAAAAAAAAAAAGAGTGTTCTGCCTATGTTTTCCTCTAAGAGTTTTATCGTGTCCAGGCTTATATTTAGGTCTTTAATCCATTTGGAGTGTATTTTTGTGTATGGTGTTAGGGAGTGTTCTAATTTCATTCTTTTACATGTAGCTGTCTAGTTTTCCCAACTCCACTTATTGAAGAGGCTGTCTTTCTCCATTGTATATTCTTGCCTCCTTTGTCAAAGATAAGGTGACCATACATGTGTGGGTTTATCTCTGGACTTTCTATCCTGTTCCATTGATCTATATTTCTGTTTTTGTGCCAATACCATACTGTCTTGATTACTGTAGGTTTGTAGTATAGTCTGAAGTCAGGGAGCCTTATTGCTCCACTCCGTATTTCTTTCTCAAGATTGCTTTGGCTATTCGGGGTCTTTTGTGTTTCCACACAAATTTAAAACATTTTTGTTCTAGTTCTCTGAAAATGTCATTGGCAATTTGATAGGGACTGCATTGAATCTGTAGATTGCTTTGGGTAGTAGAGTCATTTTCACAATATTGATTCTTCCAATCCAAGATGATATATCTTTCCATCTGTTTGTATTGTCTTTGGTTTCTTTCATGAATGTCCTATAGTTTTCTGAGCACAGCTTTTAGCCTCCTTAGGTAAGTTTATTCCTAGGTATTTTATTCTTTTTGTTGCAATGGTAAAAGGGAGTGTTTCCTTGATTTCCTTTTCTGATTTTTCATTATTAGTGTATAGGAATGCAAGAGATTTCTGTGCATTAATTTTGTATCCTGCTACTTTACCAAATTCATTGATTAGTTTTAGTAGTTTTCTGGTGGCATCTTTAGGATTTTCTATGTATAGTATCATGTCATATGCAAACAGTGACAGTTTTACTTCTTTTTTTGCAATTTGGATTCCTTTTATTTTTTTCTTCTCTAATTCCCATGGTTAAAACTTCCAAAACTATGTTGAATAATAATGGGGAGAGTGGGCACCCTTTCTTTGTTCCTGATCTTAGAGGAAATGCTTTCAGTTTTCACCATTGAGAACGATGTTGACTGTGGGTTTGTCATATATGGTTTTTATCGGTTGAGGTAGGTTCCCTCTATGCCCACTTTTGGGAGAGTTTTTATCATAAATAGATGTTGAATTTTGTCAAAAGCTTTTTCTGTATCTATTGAGATTATCATATGGTTTTTATTCTTCAGTTTGTTAATATGGTGTATCACATTGACTGATTTGCCTATATATAAGTATCCTTGCATTCCTGGGATAAACCCCTCTTGATCACGGTGTATGATCCTTTTAACGTGCTGTTGGATTTTGTTTGCTAGTATTTTGTTGAGGATTTTTGCATCTATGTTTATCATTGATATTGGCCTGTAATTTTCTTTTTTTGTGACATCTTTGTCTGGTTTTGGTATCAGTGTGATGGTGGTCTCATAGAATGAGTTTGGGAGTGTTCCTCCCTCTGCTATATTTTGGAAGAGTTTAAGAAGGATAGGTGTTAGCTCTTCTCTAAATGTTGGATAGAATTCGCCTGTAAAGCCATCTGGTCCTGGGCTTTTGTTTGTTGGAAGAATTTTAATCACAGTTTCAATTTCAGTGCTTGTGATTGGTCTGTCCATGTTTTCGATTCCTTCCTGGTTCAGTCTTGGAAAGTAGTACTTTTCTAAGAATTTGTCCATTTCTTCCAGGTTGTCCATTTTATTGGCATATAGTTGCTTGTTGTAGTCTCTCATGGTCCTTTGTATTTCTGTGGTGTCAGTTGTTACTTCTCCTTTTTCATTTCTAATTCTGTTGATTTGAGTCTTCTACCTTTTTCTCTTGATGAGCCTGGCTAATGGTTTATCAATTTTGTTTATTTTCTCAAAGAACCAGCTTTTAGTTTTATTAATCAGTGTCTTGTGTAGGCTTCCTGATGGGAGGGACTGGTGCCTGTGTTCTGGTGGGTGGAACTGAGTGTTTTCCCTCTGATGATCAGGGCCATTTTAGGTGGTGTGTTTTGGGGTGTATGTAAGCTTAGTATGACTTTAGATAGTATGTGTGCACATGGGTGGGTTTGTGTTCCTGTCTTGTTTATTGTTTGGTGTGAGGCATCCAGCGCTGGGAGCTGCTGGCACTTGGGTATAGAGCCGGATCTTGGATTCAGATAGAGGTCTCCGACAGAGCTCTTGGTGATTAATCTTCCCTGGGGCTGGGAATTTTCTAGTGGTCCAGCATCCTGGACTTGGTGTTCCCAATCCAGAGATTCAGACCCAACCTCTGGTTGAAGGAAAAAGACCACACAAGTCAGTCGTCCCAGCAATAAAGGGGATTAAAAAAAAAAAGACTAACAAAACCCCAGACAAATGTTAAAAATTAAAATCTAACAAACAGAAACAGAAATAGGGAAATAGGCATACACCCAAAAGAAACAAAAACAGAACCAAATAAATCAAATAGCAAGGGAACAACCAGACAAACAAAAGAACCCAAGAATGAAATCAAACAATTAAGAAGAAAGCTGACAAAAGTCCAAAACCAAAAAACAAAACCAAAGCAGTGTGCCAACTGAAGAATGAAGCAAAGAAACAAAGCCAACTGACAAAAGTGATATAAAAAAAGAAAGAAAAAGATAAAGGGTAAAGACAGAACAACAGAAAAGCAATGCAGAAACAGAAATAAAGAAAAAAAACCAACAGAAAATATATTAGAGGAAAAAAGAAAAACCCAGAGAAATGGTAAAATCAATGTCAAATGAACAAAAACGGAAACAAGGAAACACACAGACATGTAAAAGAAACAAAAACAAAGCCAAATAAAACAAAATGCAAGAGAATACCCAGACAAATAAAAGAACTCAAAAATGAAATCAAACAAGTAGGATTAAAACTAACAAAAACACATAACCTAAGAACAAAACCAAAGCAGTGTGCCAACTGAAGAACAAACCAAGGAAAGAAAAACCGATAAAAATGATTAAAAATAATAATAATAAAATAAAATGGAGTAAAATAAAAAGGGAAAAAACACAGGACAACAGAAGAGCAAAGTAAAAATAGAAATGTATAAAAAAAAATAAAAACAAAAAATAAAAATTGTTATAAATGATGGAGATCCCAAAACACTAAAAAAAACAACAAAAAAACTAAAATAACAACAACAAACAGAAAAAGAAAGAAAAAGAAACCTCCCCACCCAAAAAAAGCTAGAACAAACAACACAATGAATCAAAACATAGTAAAATTAATAGTAATAATTACGATTCCCTGGGATGTCTGCTGTAAGTGTTCTTGCACACACAGTGAGCCACAGCTCATCTCCTTCTCCCCAAGAGGCTCTCCTCTGCCTCTGGGCTGGTCTCTGGACCTGCTGTGGGCCCTGTGGGGACAATTCAGACTCTGATCTTCCCCAGTTCCTGCGTGTCCTGCCCCCAAAGTCCACAGGTGCCAGAGCTAGACTGCTTTCATTTGTGGGAACACTCATTGTCTACTCAGATATTCCATAGATGCAGGGTCTACCTAGCTGATCGTGTGGATTTACTCTGCAGCTTGTACAGCTGATGGAAAGGTTTTCGATCTTCTTCCTTAGTCACTCCATCCCTTGGGTTCAGCTTTGGTTTTATCCCCACCTCTGTGTGTGGTTCACACACAGGAGTCTGGTCCTGAGGCTGCCTTGGAGCTCTTGGGTCTGCCCCTGTGAGTACCGGGCACAGAGATGGTATGACTGCTTGGATGGCAGGAGCTCTGGCAGCACCAAATGCACAGGGAAGCAGGTGGCCATGGGTGCAAGAGATATGGCCCTAGTGAGGGCTTTTTCTGGCGCCTGGCATAAGGCACATGAGGGCCAGCACTGGCCGGCGTTTTTCTGGCACCCGGCAGCAGGCATACAAAGGACAGCCCTGAGGGGGCATTTTTTTTTTTTTATTGCCCTGCAGCTGGCGGCGTATGAGGGCCAGCTCTGAGGGGGCTATTTTTTATTGCTCGGCAGCCGGCGCACAAGAGCCAGCCCTGAGGAGGCTTCTTTTATTGTTGCTGGCAGGTGCCGGTACGTGGGGAGAGAGAGGCTACAATAGTGGCTCCTCCCCCTGCATGTGACTCAGCAATAGCGCCCTGCTTCCATGGCAGTCCCGTCTTCCTCCATAGGCATTCCCTGCTGCACATTTCCTCCCTCCCGTCCCCTCAGTCTGTCTCCCCACAGCCAATAGCAGTTCTCTCTCCGGGCCTGTTCTCCAATCCCCACACACCAGCTCCCAGCCCCCTTGCACACCTGTGAACACACATCGCAGTCTGGGGCACGTAGGACAAAAGTACAGACAGTCTGTGTATTTCTCACTCTGTCCCGTCTGCCACAGATCTGCAGCTTCACCCTCTTCCAACAGCCTCAAATGCTTCCCTTCTGTCCTAGTGGATCTCCCTGTCAGAGAGGGGTTTTCCTCATTGGAGAGGGGGTTTCCCCGAATTCGGGAATCTCTCCTCTGCTTCAGCTCCCACGCCCTGGGGTGCAGGTCCCATCCCGCTTCCTCTCCTCCTCCTTCTCCCTTCTGTTTTTCCATCCTACCCAGTTATGCAGGGATCTTTATAGTCCTTTCCGGTGTCCAAGGTCTTCTGCTAGTTTTCAGCCAGTGTTCTGTGAGAATTGTTGCATCTATAGATGTGTTCCTGATGCGTCCGTGGAGAGAGATGAACTCCACGTCCACCGACTCCTCTGCCATCTTGAATCTCAGAGATTGTTTCTCGAAGAGAGAAGGCAAATGTATGCCTTTACATAAAACAAGTTAAGTCTTGCAGTTTAAGGTTACCAGCTGCAGGATGTCTCTGAGGCTGGGCACTAGCACTTGAATTTTACTCTTACCAACGGCCACATACAGCAGTCTACAAGCTTACAAAAGACATATTCCGAGTTCGCCATTTTACATTCCAACTCACATGATAGCAAGGCCACCTTCAAATTTCTGACATAAGGAAATCTTGTTAAGAAGGGGAAAAGCCTTGATTGTTAGTCAAAAGAGATAAAAGAAAATTGTTTTAACAACAGATAAAAGGCAGAAACCCTGTTCTTCTGAAGACAGGGCTATGCCCATTCTCTGTTTCCAAAGGTGCTTACCCCACAGACAAGACCACAATGACAGCGCCTATCTGAGACTTTCACCTGAGGGTTGCTTAAGTAATCTATTCTTTGTTAGCTATTGACTGAAAGAACATCACATATCTGGACTTAGTTATGGCCATTTGAATGCCAGGATTCCAGTTTTATACACACCTAAAAAATGACCCAAAGAGTCACTTATGTTAGTATGTCATCTAACCAATAGAGGATGAGCTCTGAATTCTCTCTCTTGACTGAAATTTTTAGGTTGGAATTTAGACTCTCAAGGACTTGGAAAACAGTAGAGGTGGAAGTACTTGTGGAGGCCCTTCATATATATTCAGGAACTGGTAGGAATTTTTTCTTTGGTTGAGTGGTGTACATTCCTGTTTTAACAGTTTTTCCGCCTGGTTAAAAGTAATAAATCTTATATGAGTTGGTTGGGATCATTATCTTTGCTTTCTACAAACCCATACTGAATAAAAGTGAAATTACATTGACAAAGAAAGAAAGGCTCAAATATTTAGACTGAGACCTAGCCCCTCAGTAGCCTGACAAATGTTAAGAAATGAGCACTTAAAGCCAGAAATTAGGGAGGCCTGGCTGCTTCAGACAGGCTAGCCTCCAAGAACTTCTGATGGTTCATAAACTGGCCCTGGAAGTGACTGCAAGAGGCAAGTCACTCCAGATTGGTAGGTGGCAGGTTTAATAAGCACGGAACTTACCTACGAGGCTTGTCTTGTGCAGCCACAGGACAAGTGGATTCCCACACCCACCCACCAGAATCTCAAGCGTGTATACAGAGACCTTAACAGGGTTCAGTTATATATACCATGCAGATGGTCTCAATGACACCTTACTTACTCAAAGTTATGTCCTTGGAACAGCTCCCACTGTGGGAATGGAGAACAGAATGCACATTCCAAGAACAGGGGAGGGGTGAGGAGCCTCTGATTTTCCAGGTCCGGCTCACTGGTGAACCAGAGGTCATGTCCTCTTGCTGACCTGCTCCAACAGCACACAGCAGGTAGCAAAGCATGGAGAGTGGACCTGGAGATGGAGTGGAGCACATGGAGATTTTAAAGTATATTCCACCCCTTTGCCAATCTTAATCCATTCCAGAGATTTGCTCAGAGGAAAATATTCTCAGTCCAGGGGAGATACACTATCATTGATGGATAATCTCAATTCAATTATACTCCCCCATGAAAGCACAATTATAGCATAGCCATCACCTTTACTTTTCAGATAAGGTAGCAGAGAATGATCAATTAAGTTAGAGCTGCCATGGTGTCCAGGTGTATACCTGGTCACTAGGCCTAAAAACTGATAATTATAGCTTTTTTCTTAAACCAATCGTTCCATGTGCTATTCTCTGACAACATCTCTTACCTTTTGACAGCATCTCGACTTGGTAGAGTGATTCAAATATTTATTATTATCAGACCCAAGCCCTCACTGGGCCAGTCTTTATTGGATGGTTACAGTTTCCCATTGATGATTATAACTGGACATGGGAATAATAGGCACCCCAGTGAATCTTCTGTATTCACTGAATCTGCCCCTGTGTGGAGTAGCAGACCAATTCTCCCTTCATAATTGGGAATAAACACTGCGACCAGTGGGCTGATCTTAATCACTCTCCTGTTTCAGCAGCATGACGAGCCCCAGATGGTCAGTGAGTAGCCTCAGCTATCTAACTAACAGCACCATGACTATATATACACCACTCCTTCAGCTACTAGCACCTCCACATCCACCAAGGTCAAGGCTGTAGAGACAAGCAGCAAATGTTCAACAAATGGGTTCTTAAATATATCCATGAAGGGTGCCTATCTTCACCTTGGTTCCTAAACTTACACATTCTAGCGGAAGAGAAATTGGAAGCATACATTGGACTACATTGTAACTGGAGGACATAAGTGCATCTTCAATAAACCATAAAATTATCCCCTCAAACCCCTTTTTTCTGGGTGAGGAGGTCATGGTAAGACCAATGAAACCCTTGCACATGAGCTCACTGTTACATTTCTTTCACCGTAAAATGAGTTCTTTGTCTGGAGACAATGATGTGTGAGCTAACAAGGCCATAAATAAGGCATTCTGTAAATCCGCTAATGGATGTTCTGGCAGAAGTATTTCAGACAGGGAAGGCAAGTTCGTATTTGGAATATGTACTTATTCTCATAAAAACAAATCACTGCCTCAGACCTGAGGGAAAGAGTCAAAGCAGTTTAACTGTAACATCTATTGATAAGTTGGGCAGGTGGTAACCAGATCATCCTTAATGAGAAAAATTCCGTGACTTTTGAGTCCATATCTCTAGGTGCCTGTCTTCTTTGTACACAGCCACTGAGGTGACAGAGAGGTGTTTGTAGGATGAGGTTGAACTGACATCAACAGGATGGCTCATCTTGTCCGTCTGATTATTGAAAGTCTCTTCTGCAGTGATGTCTCTGGAAGGTTGTCTATTTGAAA
Source organism: Balaenoptera musculus (assembly GCF_009873245.2). Classification (NCBI taxonomy): domain Eukaryota; kingdom Metazoa; phylum Chordata; class Mammalia; order Artiodactyla; family Balaenopteridae; genus Balaenoptera; species Balaenoptera musculus. Next base: position 103,046,163 of record NC_045788.1, on the reverse strand, counting down.
CATGAATTCATTCTCTTTTTGCTCATTCTGTGATGCCCATCCAAATCTTCCCAATCCTCCTTGTCATAAATATTCCAATTTTATTGTTTATTTTTCCAGTCTTTCCACAAGACTTAGCCACTACCCATGAATCAATATAGATCTATACCACACATGATCTCTTTAAAAAAAAATTATATATATTATTTACATATATTTATTAATAAGATATAAATTTACATATATAAATATTATATTATTTATATATATAAATAGGTACATTATAACATAATAATAATATGTATATCAATATAATTATTATAATAACATATATACACTGCTTGACAGTTGGTCAAGAAAACATTTATCTTTACCATTGTATTCTACAACTTCCCCAAGTTGAGCTATAATGTAGCAGCAGTGCATTTCCAAATGGAACATGCTACTTTGCAAACCCATCTGAAAACCAGGCAGGCCCATGCTTTTCCCCTTCCATTAACTGGTCCTAATAAGCGCTCCATGAATCCCAGTGTGTGGACTGAGTAAGAAATGGTGAAATTGTTAAGAGCAGGTATTTGTGAGTTGCCATCTGCTTATGCTTATTACTCTAGAGCATTTAGAGCTTGGTCTCACATATACCATTTCCATTTACAATGAAATGCTTTTGTTAATATCCAACATTATGATTTTATGAATAAGGTAGGCCTAGTATGTGATGGAAGGAAGAGTTATGGCCTCTGCTCTTGATGTCAGCTGCCCCATCTAGCATCCCTATCGGCCACACAGATTTTCTTCATTATTAACTGTGCTGTGTCATTGAGTAGAAGCTTGCATCTCAGACTGAGTCTGTGGAAAAGTTTTCTCTTGCTCTAGATTCTACTCAAAACTGATGATGTCATCATGGATTTCTCAGTATATGAGACAGAGCAGAACAATCTAAAATTCAACAAACCCCCAAAGCTTTTTTTTTTTTTTAAGAAATTCACGTTCTTTTATTTATTTATTTATTTATTTATTTATTTATTTATTTATGACTGTGTTGAGTCTTCGTTTCTGTGCGAGGGCTTTCTCTAGTTGCGGCAAGTGGGGACCACTCTTCACCGCGGTGCGCGGGCCTCTCACCATCGCGGCCTCTCTTGTTGCGGAGCACAGGCTCCAGACGCGCAGGCTCAGTAATTGTGGCTCACGGGCCCAGTTGCTCCGTGGCATGTGGGATCTTCCCAGACCAGGGCTCGAACCTGTGTCCCCTGCATTGGCAGGCAGATTCTCAACCACTGCGCCACCAGGGAAGCCCTTTTTTTTTTTTTTTAAATAAAAGTTTTATTGCAGAAAAATAGAACCACCACATACACAGGGAAAAGAGCACAAAAATTCAACTGATACAGAACTGAAAGTCACAATTATCCAATGTTGTTTGCAATTACTTTTCAATTTCTTAAACAGCTCCCCTCAATTTGTTTAATAGTCTCACCAATTTTTTCAGCTGAAATAGCATCAAGTTTTCAAAAAATTAAGAGCCTCAGGGAAGGGACCAGCTTTCAAGATAACAAAGGTGACACCAAGAGTCTCCTAATAGTACCAATTCTACCTAAAAATTCCTTAAGCGTAATTATCGAGTCTGTTGGAACAGTCTACGTATCTCACAGACCAGCAGGGATGAGTTAGAACACTGACTTAGATGGTCCAGTATGGAGAGAAGGCAAACAAAACAGCTGCATTTCCTCGTCAGATAAGCTCATGTAAGGAAACCAGGGAGGCGCTAAGAAAATACAGGCAATGGCTGCTCAAAAATAGTTAGGAAGGCATTCTAAATACCACATACTGTTGGACAACAGTCAAACCCCCAAAGCTTTAAAATGTGGCTTATTTCTTCCTGAATGGCAATATGTGTATTAAGTTGTCTTCCACCTTAAAGGAAGGGCCCCACCATTCCCCAAACACTAGAGAAAATCACTAATGTGGCAGCCTCTGAGGCTTCTCAGGGCTTCCTGTCTACACTCTGGTGTACATATATCCCATTAAATCAGGGGTCCCCAACCCACGGGCTGCTGACTGGTCCGTGGCCTGTTAGGAACCTGGCCGCACAGCAGGAGGTGAGCGGCGAGTCAGTGAAGCTTCATCTGCCGCCCCCCGTCGCTCCCCATCGTTCACATTACTGCCTGAACCATCCCCCCACCCACCCCTGTCCGTGGAAAAATTGTCTTCCACAAAAACCAGTCCCTGGTGCCAAAAAGGTTGGGAACCGCTGCATTAAAGCATATGGAGAGCTTGCTAATCCCTCTTCACCAGCTCAGTTAGTAAAATGTTCATATGGTTAGAGATGGCTGATCAAGGTGAACATAATACATTTTCTCCAACATTCCCATTTCTTAACCCTTTGGATCCCTTTCTCTGTATATCAATAGTATACCAGGAAAGTTATGGTATCTTAACCTTATTAACTCTAGGCCATTAATGAGTCCAAGATTTCCTTAATCAGCACATCAAACTGTTGTGGTTCCTCCTAGGGGCTGGAGCTAACATGTTAAATGCTGAATTCCAAGTAACTGCACACATATCAATACATTTAGCCTAAAACAGCTTTATATTCCATCACTCTTTTTCTCACACAGTTAAGATACTTCCTCATAAAGGATGGGAGCAAATACCTCAATGATAAGAAATTTAAAGGTTTTTTTTTTATTAAAATGTAGTTTTCTCAGATTGGGTGAAGGTCTGATTTTGTTGCTAAGGGAAGTTCAGGGGAAATTTAGGGTGCAAGTTTCTCAGCGCTGCTGAAATCTTCATCTAACATTTTTCAATTTACTATAATTTGGCTTCAGTCTTAACAAGGTCATTCACATTTTCAATGAATATTTACTGACACCTCATGTCTATAAATACATCATTGAATAAAACAAACAGAAATCCCTATATTCAAAGTTACATTATTCTAGGAGATACAAATAACATGGTAAATAAAATGTAAGTCTGTTTGTGATTAGTTCTAAGAAGAAAAATAATGCAGGAAAGGGACCTGATGGAACATGTCAGTGACAGAGGAGTTGTAAGTTAGATAGGTGTCCAGGTTGGGTGCTCACTAAGAAGATGACATGAAAGGTATGACCTTATCTTAACTAATTATGACCTTACCTTAACTATTTGTAACTGCAATAACCTTATTTACAAATAAGGTCACTTTCTAAGGTACTGGAGGTTAAGACTTCAACATATCTTTACGCGGGAGGCACAATTCAAGCCGTGACATGGTTTTATTGAAATGCATTTATGGGCATGATGTATACCTAAAGATTGTTCTAAGAAACCAAATTAGACTGGAACTCGTTCTTTTCTCACAGAGCAGCTGATATTGTCTCTCTATGATTTTTAACTATTCTGCTTTTACCATCAGAGATCAACAAGGAGCCAAAGGCTTAAGCAAATATTTCAGTTACAGGATTAGGGACATATTTTTGAGACTAAAGATATTGCAATTAATGTAGCCCAGGCTTCCTCCACAGGCACTCTTTTATTATAGGTAAATAAAGTTAATTCAATGATCTTAATAAAGATATATCAAGTTTGTCCTTGCTTATAACATGGAAAGCTTAACGGTGTACCAAATTTTTACTCACCTCACCATCACTAGATTTCCCACCAGAGGTACACCTTAAATCCAACTCCCCAGTGTTCAATAGTTTAAAACAGGTGGGCTTCTTATGTGTCTTGTGGGATAGATAGAAGGAGGCTGCAGGATTCCATATGCATTAACATTACTGTCTTATGAAGCAGCATGTTCTAATGGTAAACGTGTGGGCTCTGAAATCAACCCAGAGTTTCTCCAGTTCTTAATTTTGTCATCATGTGTAAGATGGAGATAAACTCCCATACCTTAAAGAATTCTGGAAAAGCCAACATAATGCCATCATATGGTTGGCACTGATACATATTGATTTCCATTTCCTTGCTTTCAGACTACGTGTGGTTGCTATTTCATTGAATTGCACATCAGGAAACCAACCTTCTCCTCTGATCTCCTTAACACTGTGGAAAGTGCCACAATACACCTTGTCAATAGACTCAAATGATAGTGTTTAAGAGTCTCATGAAAAAATACTGCTATGAACATCTAGGAAATGGCCAGGATAAATGTACATTATGTGGTGCTGACAGAACTGAAGGGGATTATGGAGCTCGGAAATGTGGATTCCATTACTCAAGTGTAGAGCTTCAAAAATTTACTCGAGAGATCCCAAGTGACCCCAACTAGCCCCTATTTCACTGGGATCCCTGAGACAAGTTTTGAGAATACCTCTCACTCTCAGTTTGAACACAGGTGTGTGATCAAACTAGAGATGTTCTCCTGGTCTTGCCCACTTATAAAGTTGTGCTCCAGGAAGGATAGGGGATATTTAAATAGAGGGACTATTATTGTTATGTATTCAAATGTTTCCAAACAAATATTCCTTGGGGATCAGTAAGGGCTTCCTGGAGGATGTGGGGTCTCAGATAAATACTAAGGGAGGAAGAGTATTTAACTATTAAAATGCGGTTGAGATTGAAGAGAAGATAAGCTTTATAAACTGAGGGAATAACAAAAGCTAATCTAGAGAGTAATGGATTGATTCAAGGCACAGGCACAGGATGTATTTAATTAGAACTGGATCATGGGGTGCAAGAAAGCCACACTTAAAAAATAAAGCTAGAGAGGCAAGAAGGGGACTATATTGTAGGGTCCTATAAAATGGAAGGATGGAGATTTTATTCTGAATAAAACTAAGGAGGCAGGGAGAGAACAGACATATTCAGTTTCGTGCTTTAGAACAATTTGAGAATGGCTTACATATGGTCCATACTGGAAGCTGGCAGACCCATTAGGATGCTGATTCAGTGAACAGAGTGCAGATCATAATGGATTTAACTATGGCAGTGATAGTGTAAGGAAAGTGAAAAAATGAAGATCCTCTAACACTACATAGGAAGTCAAAAAACACAGGACCCAGGGATCAATTTGATATGAGAGCAAAGAAAGAGTGGTATCTAAGATGATCCAAGGATTTCTGGATAGAGTGAAAGAGCAGGTGGTGTTGCTATCTTCAGCTCAGAAAGCACAGGAAGGGGAAAAGGTGTGTTGGCGAGTGAGATGATTACGACTGATTCTGTGCCACTTTCGTGCATGAAGGTGATTATGATATTTCAGTACAAATGCTTAGAACTATACCCATCTCTGTGTCACTATGAGTGGGTCAAAGGCAGTGACTTTGCATACCAATGTATCACTAACACTATTACAGAGCTCACATGTAAAGGGCATTCAATAAATATCTTATTTATCTGTTTGTTCATTTATTCACAAATATTAACTGAACATCAACTATGTACTAGACATTAGTCTAGGTCCAGCAATCTCAATTATTGCTGCAGCTGGAAATGTTTAAAAACCTCTGAGGCCTGAGCCCCTATGTAGACCCCTTATATCAGACTACCTGGGCCCAGCAAGCAGGTGATTATAAATGGAAGCCAAGTGGCCTCTAGAAAATTCCATCGAGTAACCACGGTTAAAAATTATTTTTTTAAGAGCTGGAGATACTACACACACACCCACATACACACACACACACACACACACACACACACACACACACACGAGAGCCAGAGTCTCATTATTTGCAGCTTATGTGCAAAGATTAATCGAAGGTAGAAAGAAATAAAGGCAAGAAGTCAGAAATAGCTGCTATGCTAATTGAAACATTCCTATTTAAGTAAATCATAGTTAATAACAAATTATGAAATAATTTAAAACAATACAACCAAATCATGTAATGAAAAAAAATCACATCTTTTATGTGGAGGTTATTACTAGAGACAACATCATCTTAGAATAGTCTTAAGCTTATAAGTAAATAACTAGATCATAAGGTTACTTCTTCCAAATTAAAATTCTTAACCCTCAGCCCTGTGTGTCATCTGTGACACAGAATATATTTAATTCACTTTAAAACAGCCTCGGAGGGCCTTCTCTGGTGGCGCAGTGGTTGAGAGTCTGCCTGCCAATGCAGGGGACACGGGTTCGATCCCTGGTCTGGGAAGATCCCACATGCCGCGGAGCAACTGGGCCCGTGAGCCACAATTACTGAGCCTGCGCGTCTGGAGCCTGTGCTCTGCAAAAAGAGAGGCCGCGATACTGAGAGGGCCGCGCACCGCGATGAAGAGTGGCCCCCACTTGCCACAACTAGAGAAAGCCCTCGCGCAGAAACGAAGACCCAACGCAGCCAAAAATAAATAAATAAATAAATTTAAAACAGCCTCGGTTTCTGGGTATTCTCTGGTTAGAGGGTATACACTAGAATCTACAGAGGACAGTGATGGGTGTATGGGTACACATTAACTGCTGCAAAAAGGGACCAAAGGACTGTAGAAGAACTGCAAAAATAAGACAAAAAGAATCTGGGCTTATTTTGAGTTAAAACAGCTATTTCTCTTATTCCGGATTTCACTCTGTTATTGGATAAGGAGGTAGAATAACAAAATAAACTATGGGAAAATGAATAAAGGGAGTGTTAAGTCCAATTTGCCTTAAAGGCCCCTACATGTTTCATGATGTTAGAGCATAGTACAACACCATGGTGCCTAATGTGACTTCTGAGTAATCATTTTGAAAAACTGGAATAAAAAAATTAAAAGGTAAGAAATTACATATCTCAGAGCATTTACAAAACAATGATAAAGAGTAAATATTTTATTTCAGGGTTTAAGCATTAATTATCTGGAAATTTTACTTATCCTGAACATCTAATTTCCCAGAGGGTGCAGTATAAATGAAACATTACTAGCCTATTACAAAAGGTGATCCATTATTGCCTATTACACAGAGCTAACTACTATTAATTTCATTTACCATTTGCCTTCAAGTAAAGCATGAGAGTCATTTCTCAAGAGATAATTAAAACATGGCTTCAGAATATTCATACAGAGGCAATAAGCACAAAATATCAGAGAGCTATTATGTATACATTTGCTGCCATAGGTAAAAATTATATACACAAATAATTTAATTCAAGATTAGTAGATAAAAGTGTACATTTATTATTACATTAGAATATTACATATTATAGCTTTTTATACATTTCCATTGGCTTTTCATTATTTATAGTTCAATTAATTTAATTGATTACTCAAAACATATTAGAATAAAAACAAGTACTGTGTATTCATATTTATCAAGCACAAGGCAATGTACTAGGGATTTTCTCATGAAATTTCACAATAATATCTACAAAGTTATTCAAGATAAACACAACCATCCTCATTCCAAAAAAAGATGAATTAATTAATAATTGATGAATTTTAATATCTGAATAGATAAATCCCTGAACATCAGAGGAATTGGGAGAATTATTCATGGTTCAAGGTTAGTTCAAGCGAAGTCAGGATTCTAAATCTAGTTATTCTGGTTCTATAGTTCAGTTGTTCTCAAATTTTGTTCCTCGTAGCATCAATGACATCTGGGAATTAGTTAGAAATGCACATTCTAACAGGGAGAGGTCCCACTCCAGACCAACTGGCCAGAAACTCTGGAAGGGGGTCCAGTTATCTATGTTTTTAGTCTTCTAGCTGATTCTTATTCCAGCTAACAATTGTCAACTAAAAAAATTAATGTACAGTGTGAGAGTTGTGAGTTAAGTTTCATTTGGGGCAAAATGAGGACTATAGCCCAGGAGACAAAATCTCAGATAGTTTTGAGAAACTGCTCCAGAGAGGTGGGGGGGTGGGGAGAGGTCAGTATTATATAGGATTTTAGTGAAGGGGGTACATGCTGTCAAGCACACGTTTTGGCAGAGCTTTTGCTGCTACTCATGAGGAACAGATGTCACTGTTAATGATTTTAGTGCTTTTCTAGAGGAGATGCAAGAATTGGGCTTATAAAATCTTTTCCTGAAAATATCTATCTGAAGACCTGTTCTGCTAGTTTTTCCCAGAGTACAGAGTGCCTCATTCCTGATCTCTATCCTAACTCCTTTCAGGGTGTGTTGAAGGTCAGTGGCTGCAGCAGCTTGTGACTTAATTCTTGTAGAGGCAGAGGGCAAGTACCAATTTTTAGTTGGCACAATTGAAAATCACTATAATAGTGAATGCCTCCTTCTCTGTGCCATACAACTCCTCTGATCTCATGAAATTTTGGTCACAAAAACTTTGTAGGCTGTAGTATTTTCATGTACTTTTCCAGGTCCATGCTCACTCTTCTGCACCCAACCCTGCACCCAGAGAGGATGTTCCATATAGATGACTGCAAAAATGTCCCTTGACCTTGGACTTCTAGTTGGATTCTGTCAATAGATGGCACTGGTGGGAGATTTGATGAAGGGGAGAGAGGGCTTTCAGTGTGCTTATTACCCCAGTTTTTTTCACGTCATGGTGCTGTGGCCTGGCTTCACCTCTTGATTAATTTTAACAATTCCATTTGGGCAACACTCTCCAGGCAATTTCTCTCTAGTCTATAAATGTCTCATCCTCTTGTGCCTTCATTAATAGAGGTAGAAATGCAGCCTCCCCCTTTCACTAATCCAGGGTACTGTTTTCTGGTTTATTGTTGAATAATAACACATTGTATGGATGTACCACATTTTGTTCATCAGTTGATAGACATTTGGGTTGTTTCCACTTTTGAGCTCTTAATAATGTTGCTATGAACATATACAAGTTTTTGTGAGAACATATATTCTCATTTTTTATATATATATATATATACACACACACACATACATACACACACACATGTGTGTGTATGTGATAGGACTGTAAGTCATGTGATAACCCTATGCTTATCCTTTTGAGAAACTGCCACAGTGTTTTCCAAAGTGGCTACATCATTTTACATCCCCACCAGCATTACAGGAGGACTCTGATTTCTTCACATCCTGCCAACACTTTGTATTATAGCCATCCTAGTGAATGTGAAGTGATATCTTATTGTGGTTTTGATTTGCATTTCCCTAATGACTAATGATACTGAGCAACTCTTCATGTACTTATTGTCTATTTGTATATCTACCCTTGAGAAATGTCTACTTATACCCTTTATCCAATTTTTAATTGGGTTGTTTGTCTTTTAGTATTGAATTGTAGGATCCTGTGTGTAACCTGAATACAACTCTCTTATCAGAGACATGAGTTGTGAATATTTTCTCCCATTCTGTGATTATTTTCTCCCATTCTGTGGGTTGTCTTTTTACTTTCTTTATGGTATCTTTAGAAACACAAAAGTTTTTCATTTTAAATTTAACTTATCTATTTTTATTTTTGTCACTTGTCTTTTTGTGTCATATATGAGAAGGTTATTCCTAATCCAAGGTCACAATGGTTTACTCCTATATTTGCTTCAAAGAGTTTTATAACTTTTGCTCTTACATTTAGGTCTATGAACTCTTTTGAGTTAATTTGTACTTATGGTACAAGGAAGGGATTCAACTTCATTCTTTTGTATGTGGATACCAAGTTGTCCTTAGCACCATTTGTTGAAAAGACTATTCTTTCCTTGTTGAATTTTCTTGACATTTTTGTTGAAAATCAATTAATCATAAGTGTGACAGTCTTTTCCTGGAATTTAAATTCTATTCTATTGAAAATACATGTTGATCCTGTGCCAGTACCACATTGTTCTGATTCTGTAGTTTTGCAATAAACTTTGATATAGTAAGGTGTGAGTCTTCCAAACTTTTTATTCTGTTTCAAAATGTTTGGGGCTTGCCTGCTTCACTTGAATTTCCATATGAATTTTAGGATCAGCTTGTCAATTTCTGTAAAGACAACAGCTGGTATTTATACAAGGAGTTTATTAATCTGTAGATCAGTTTAGGGAGTATTGCTATCATAATAATATTGTCTTCCAATACATGGATATGGAATGTCTTTCCATTTGTTTGGGTATTCCTTAATTACTTTCAATAATATTTTCTAATTTTCACAGTATATTTTTTAACTTATTCTGTTAAATGTATTCCTAACTATTTTATTATTTCTGCTGCTATTGTAAATGGAATTGTTTTCTTAAGTTTATTTTTGGATTTTTTATTGCAGTTATATGAAAATACAATTGGTTTTTGTATATTGACCTTGTGCCTTGCAAACTGGAACTTTTCAGTTTCCATAGCTTTTTAAAGGATTTCAAAGGATTTTCTATATACAAGATTATGTCATATACAAATAGATGCCTTTTATTTCTTTTTTTGCCTAATTGTACTGGCTAAAGTGTCCAGGAAAAATGTTAATAGAAGTGGCAAGAGTGGAAATCCTTGTCTGGTGCCTGATTTTAGATGAAAATAATTCAGTCTTTCACAGTTAAGTATAATGTTAGATATGAGGTTTTTTATAGATGTTCTTTATCAGATTGATGAAGTCCCCATCTATTTCTAGGTTTTGTTTCATCTATTTTGGAGCTCTGTTTTAATGCATATACACTTATAATTATTGTATCTTCCTGATGAATTAACCCTTTAGAGTTTTGAGCTCCTTGATTATGTAGATTAATATTTTGCATCAAATGTAGGAAGTTTTCAACCATTATTTCATCAAATATTTTTTTCTGCTCTTTTCTCTCTCTCTTCTCATTCTGGTACTCCTATTATGAATCTTTTCATGTGCTTAATGATGTCCCACATTTCTCTAGCTTTGTTCATTCTTCTCATTCTTTTACCTCTCTGTTCTTTGGACTGCATGATGTCTTTAAATCTATCTTCACATTTGCTGATTTTTTCATACATTAGTTTAAATCGACTAGTACATTTTTTATATTGTTTATTGTGCTTTTCAACCTATGATTCTGTGGCCTGCCACGCCTCCTTGGCAAATCTCTGATGCGCTGCACTGGAGAGGGGTAAGGACAGTGGCCTTCTTCTCTCAGAATGACACCATTGGTTTACAAGATGGGCATTCAGCAGGAATGGCAACCTCTGGTCTTCTTGGCTTGCTTTTTCTGGCATGGAACCTTCACTCTATGAGGAAACTAGAGTGAAAGTAATAAGAGCCCCAGTATTCTTGGCTTGCCATGCCTGAGGTATAGCCTCTATATTATAAGTTATGGCTAGGTGGATGAAGGGAGACTGAACCTCTTGGCTGCACTCTCCTGGAATTACATTCTGCAACACAGAGCTAAAGGAGGGTGAGAAAAGATGGCAGCCTATCCCTCCCATGGAGATACCTTAGCCCTTGACTGGGAGCTGGGGAGAGAGGGGTCCCCAACTTCTTGGTAACGCCCATCAGGAATGGAGCTTCTGTCATGCTGAGCTGAGGAACGGGAGGGAAGGAGCAGGTCCTTTCTGAAATGCCACAGACTCTCATTCTCACCTAATTTGGTAGTTTTCTTGAATAAAGTGTCTTCATGTACAGTTTGTTCTTACAAAAAATTTCCAAAGACTTTAACTGGTTGTGTTTTATAATTTTTATTCATTTATTATTGTTTACCCGGGGAGTGGGTCCATGAAATTCCCCACGTAGCCATACTAGAAGTGTCTAAGTGTTGTTCTCACTGTTTAAAACTCCAATTCATTTCTCAAGAACTCGCATTTCTGATTAGTCAGAAAATCAAAATCTCTCTGGTACCCCATTGTTCCATGAAACCCAGGAGTTTACTCAGTACAGGGGGCCATTCTTATTGCCAAGTTCAGATGGAGAAACAGGCAAAATCTGGAAAGTTCCTAGTAGCTATGGACTGAATTGTGTCCCTTTCAAAATCCATATGTTGAAGCATTAACTTCCAATATGATGGGATTTGGACATGGGCCCTTTGGGAGACAACTACGTTTAGATGAGGTCATGAATGTGGGGCCCTCTCATGATGGAATTAGTGCCCTTGTCAGAAGAGACACCAGAGTGCTTGTGCTCTCTCTCTCTGCCATGTGAGGACACAAGCAGAAGGCAGCCATCCATAAGGAGTTGGCCATGTATAAGCAGGAGGCCATCTGCAAGCCAGGAAGAGAGCTCTCACCAAACCCAACCCTGCAGGCACTCTGATCTCAGACTTCCAGCCACCAGAAATGTGAGAAAATAAGTTTCTATTGTTCAAGCCGTCCCATCTATGGTATTTTGTTATGGTAGCCCAAGCTGACAAGACACTGGTGCTTTTGGTCTTAGAATATGATATTGCTATTGGACACTATTCCCACGTATTCCAATAAATATCAGTTCACAGCAAGGGTTCTATCTATGGTGACCCAGATCCCTACACCAATCCTGGCATTGGATTTCAATGTTATAGCTCGTCCTGTTCACTCTCATATGTCTAACTCATACTCCCATACCAGTGAGATTGACTCTAGAAAAGACCACTGCAAGTTGTAGCCATATATTTTCTGGAACCAGACCTTCCATTTAAAACATGCAGTCTTGATGGTGAGCCTGGATTAGCAATATAGATTTCTTCTTCTTCATGGTGAGTTTTTTGGATGTCCTTAATAAATTTCCTTCCAGTCAATATCAGTTAGGTCAGGGACATTCCAACAGACAAATTATTAAACTTCAAAAGAAAATGGTTATGGTCTCAATCTCTTTCCTTTCAGAAGGTTTATTTGCCCCAATTCAAATATGTCCACCTTCTAACTACTGATCAGCTCTGCATTCCAAGTAGCTTTGGGAGACATTCAAGGCCACAGATGTCTTATTTCACAATTCTCCAGCCATAGTGACTTCCTCTCTGTAAATATGTAGGGATCATTCCAATGATTCTTCTCTGAATAAACAAGCTCTCTTCTAAGATGATATGCTTTGTTCACCAATAAAGAGAGCTAACAGTGTCATTTTATAGAATTTTAAAGGTTTTTTAAAAATTTGCTTAGAAATCCCATGACACATTTAAGAACATTTTAGTTGAAAGGTTAGCAAACCTAAAAACATTGACAAATCATTGAATTCATTCTTAAAATATAATACATTCATATTTCCACTACATTTTATTTATTATCTCTATCAGTTCTGCAAAATGAGCAATACATTTAGTTCTTGCCCTCATGTGTACACATGTATTTTACAAGGACACTGGTGATATATTTTGCTATACAAGTCACATGATATAGTTTACACACAGAGCTCAGGTTTTTATACATTTCTCCCCAAAGGGTATTCATATTTGATAAATCACTGATTGAAATCTGAGGCAATTAAGTTGTGATGACCTTGGCATACTAGTGGATGTATTTTCCATTAAGACAATGTCAGTCCTTTATCACAGTCTGCCTGAGTTTAAAAAAAAAAAAAAAAGCCACATCACATTTAATTTCTTATCCCTCAAATACATACAATATTTTAATTCACACTGATCAAAGCTACCTGGCAGCTCTTGCTTTATTAGGCCAAGCTGAATGCTTTGCTTAGAATTTCCACTTTTTAATTGAAATAAAAGCCGTTAATCTTCATAAGGCAAAACAAATGTCTGACACTGCATTGATTTTTATCTCTTGTTTTCTCATGTTGAAATCATGAATAGAAAATTCTACTATAGTCTACATTGTTGTAAAATAGTATTTTAAAATATTTTGGTTATAAAATATTCTAGCAATATCCAAGTTTATAGGCCAAGTTTATGACTATCACTTTCATGTTTTATTCCCACTCTCTCTTCTCCTCAGAGTTAACCTTTTTCACTAGCTCTTATGTTTTTATATAGGCCTTTCCATTCATTTCTATACACAACTTACAGAATATCGAATGAGACTTTTTCTGTTATCTTTTATCTAGGGTAATCTTAGACATAGCACATAGTATTTAATCCTGACAATCTGGGTTTCCTGGAAATTCTGTGACCCATCTAATGCCCTTTATTAAATTTTTTTCCTGCTTATGAATTCAGAATATATTGTTATTGGTAATAAGAAACCTGAATGACACAGACTTTTGTTGACTCTTTTCCTCTGAAGATGGCCTGGATAATAAGTCCCTGAATTTCTGATTATCATTAAATAATTTGCCAAATGATAACTTAACTGAGTACATTGCTTAGATGCTATTCTACTTTCTTCTATATTCAGGGTTACAGATAAGGCTGATGATAACACAGTTTCTTTCCCTTGTAGGCACTTAGTTCTTTCTGCCTTGAATCTTACATGAAGGTCTTGTCTCGATTGTTAGAGTTCACAGATTTTACCAAGAAATCCCTAGTTCTGTGTGCCTTTTCTCATCAGTGTAGTCTTTAAATCAGTGAGCTTTTTCTGGGCAATTTTTAGTTTTTCAGTTCAGGAAAAATTCTTCTAATTGCTAAACTCCTGTCTTTCCATCATCAGTTTATATTTCATTTTATAAAACTTCTATTTTTCATACAGTTCCAGATGACCATATTCCCCAGTCTCTGACTTTGCCTTCATGATCTTGTACTTTTGCCCTTTGTTCTGAGATATTTCTCGCATTTCTTCTTTCAACCACTAATTTGCATTGGAGTATTTATTATTTTTTCCTTTAATAGAGCTACTGGGTTGTTGTTGTTAGGAGGATAATTTTTTGCTATTGTTTTGAGCACTAGAAAGCTTATTTTTGGGCTTCACCTCAATTTCCTTAAGAACTCATCTATATTTTCTTGTTCAGATTGTTATCTGTCTCCTCCTCCACCTCTATTTGGCTGAACATGTGTTTGTTCTAACTGAGCTTTTTTCTTTGGCTGCTGGACCCTTCGGATGGGATGTCAACTTTCCTTGTTATCTAACACAGCTAGTTGTTGGTCCTGGAACAACTGTCTGCCATGCTAGTGGATGTGTGTGGTTATGTAGAAACAGGCAAGTTGCCACACCATTAATAAAGGAACTAGAGAAAGTCTCATTGCTTGTACTTGTATAGTTTCAGTGTGAGGGAAGATTTGTTTTACCCCTTCAGTTCCCACTTGACCATCTGGGGGACAAAGAAACCCAGCATGCTTACAAGGAACAGGTGTTGACTTTGCCTCCAATAGTCCCTAGGTGGCTACAGAGATCTCTGGAGCTCCTTGGGACTCCTATTCAGGCTGCCCAACTCTCAGGGGAGAAAAGTCCTAGTCTCACTCACTTCCTGCTGTCTAGAGAGCAAAACTCATTATGTTTGGAGGCGAAGTGAAGCGAGCTTCCCTCAGGTCACTAAGTTTCCCAGGATTCTCCATAAATAACCTTAATAATCAATGTTGTGTATTTATTTTCTTTTTGGTATTTTAATTCTGCTTTTCTTCTTTGCTGGCTGAACTTAATCAAAATGTAAAAGAAATAACTGTGAAATAATCCAAAGAATGGATTCAGCCCCGGTTTTAACCCTGATCTCTTAGCCATTCACACCATTTGTCTCGACATCTCTATACCTCCCGCAACTCCAGCTTTCATACCTCTAACATTTTTTCCTCAACTGACAGAAATGGCAATGGGGAATCAATGCTGAGCAAGGAGAGCTGTGTAGTACCTGTCAAATGAAACCACAGGGGATCCCCTGTCCACAGTGGCCTTGTTTCCAACATCTAGCCTTTGAGCAATTTGCTCCTAGATTGCCAACCTTTGATTTCCACTTTCACCATTCACCACTTGAGACTATATCATTTTAACATCTTCTACTATGATAAAACAGACACTCTCAAAATCACTTGAAAGAATACCCTTTTGACTTGCTGGTCAACAGTTACTTGGAATCATTTCTCTCAGCTCTGAACATGACAATAAAGAAAGAATCAGTTTGAAGTGTGTCTTTTTTGCCTTATTTTCCTTGTCCACACCTGATAATACACTCCTTTAATGATAACAGATAATTTAAAAGCAGACTACATCTTGCTCTGCACTGACCTCCCCCCTCCAATTTTATGGGTCTCTCTAAATCAGATTTTTTTAAATGTAATGTTGTTAAAGATTTTACTAAATTTAATCAGAATCAATCAGAATTAATCAAATCATACCACATGGATCATGGGCTTGCCAGACTAATGGTATTTTAGCAACATTTAAAAATATCTATAAATATATTAAATATTTCATTCTAATATTTTTGGTTTTTACATTGAAGCCTTTAATCAATCTGGAATTTATTTTTGTAGTTTTATGACTAGTGTGAGGGAGAGATCCAATTTCATGTTTTTTATACAGTGAGACAATTAATCCC
The DNA here is from genome assembly GCF_009873245.2 of Balaenoptera musculus. Classification (NCBI taxonomy): domain Eukaryota; kingdom Metazoa; phylum Chordata; class Mammalia; order Artiodactyla; family Balaenopteridae; genus Balaenoptera; species Balaenoptera musculus. The sequence continues at coordinate 103,030,116 of NC_045788.1, read as the reverse complement.
TCATGATTTATTTTTTAAAAATCCATCCCTTTTGTACTGATTCTTATAACATTTTGAAAGCATGACTTTATATTTAGAACTATTTATTTTCATGTCAATTCTTGTTAACTGTTTCTAACATATTGGTTTTATGAGGTAAATGTTAGACTCAAGGAATATTAAATCTAATGGTGACTTCTAGATATTAAAACAAATGAGGAATATTGTCCAAATCAAAAAGAGATCGTCATTTTTTGGACTAAGTTATTTTTGTTAAAATAATTATTTCACTCACTTTAAATCAAATGGAAAATTTTCTTCCAGATAGATTTAAGAACTTGACAATGATTTTATACTTTGACTAGCCTCAGGGAGTTTCTGTCTGGTATGACTGAGTTTCACTAGGTAAAAATACCATGTATAGTACCAGCAAAATCTGAGAGATGAAAAGAAGGGATAATAACATGACATACACAAATATTTTTAAAATAGAAGAATTTGAAATTTGGAAAGTGATATTTGCATTTGCATTTGGAGAAAAAGATTTATTTTTTACTCAGAACCGAAAAGCTGTCAATCACAAATCTGAACTTATTGTCTTGCTCAGATGCTGTGTTTTATTTTTAATTTTAGTACTGTTCTAGAAGCACTTTTTAGACTGGACATATTACTTTTAGACAGTTTACTGTCTGGTGCTAATTACAGCAAGGTATTGGAAAAAGCAGTCACATCTAATTATACAGACTGAAAGTGAAAAAAAAAAACTCTATTTGCAGGTCTACTTTTTTACATTAATTAATAAATAATTTAAGTTCTATAGACACTGGTAATTAGAGAAAGCTTTTAATGTCTCTGATGAATTAAAACATATATTTCAGAAAAGTAAGAAATTCTATATGAAACCAAGAATTTGCAAACTTCCATCCGTTAAGAATCTTCACTTACAGACTAGTGGAGGAAAAATAAGCAGATCTTACTTAGTTTGAAACTGATGAAGATGTAATTTTCCTTAGAGTAGAAATGAGAATGTCCTTGATATTCTGCCTCAGGTAGTAGAGTATATTAACCCTTACATATGCAAGTATAACTTGAATTTGTACTTCTTATATCTATTTCCCTTTAGTTTGAGGTCCTAAAGATAAATGGAGACAGAACAGCTGCTTCATCCCTGTTGTAGCAGGTAATATTGTCTACTAGGAATTTGGCCCTCTATGATTACACTGGCAAATATATATTTCTCCAAGGAACCAGTCAATTGAGACCATATTTCAGACACATATCTCAGGTTTAAACTTAATTAACCAACTAGGTGAAGACAGGTCTAGCCATTAACTACAATTGTCAAGAGTTCCCATCTGCCAGGTGATTTAGACCAGATCTCCAATAAAGGAAGAAATACATATCAAAAAGTTCCATTTGAAATCTAATTGTCCCCTTACCACATCTGTGAATACAAATGTATTATTTTTTTAATGCATTGTGTTATAAATCTCAAAGCCCTAAGCTTTCACTTGCATGATTAACAAAAAAAAAATCCAATATTTTTCTGGCGTCTCCATCAATTACCCTGGTATCTGGAGAGGCATGTATTTGTGGGTAGGTAAGGGTTGTTTGGTTATCATTTGATATTTTGTAATGCTTCCAACATTCTAAATCCTTGGCCCTAGTTTCATTTACTCACTTATTTAACAATTATTGATTGAGCATCTACTATGAGCAAGATATGATTCTAGATACTGGACATAATTAATTAACAAGATTGTGAATGTCCCTGACCTCCTGGAGGCAGCTTTCTAGTATCACAGCCTTCACTGTTTTTCTGGGCCATTGATACTATTGATCTTCTGCCCCATTGCTACCCAAGTCCTTAGGCCCCACCTCCATACTGCCCATCAGCTGCTTCTCTGTAGCTGCAGACCTCTTCTGGACTATTCACTTAGGTGCTCTTTCTCTACTCAGGTCAGCATAAAACTTCTTATGCTTCCTGGAACAAGCTCTTTCAAAGGAATTTATCACAGCAGAGCTTTTGCACCCTTTATGACATGGTTCTTTCATTTATGCCAGTGGTTCTTAACCTTGGCTGTGGATCAGAATCATTTAGTGAGATGCTTAAAAGATAAAGATTTTCTGGTTCACTTCACGTTTACATAACTGAGAGCAAAACCCAACAATCTATATTCTTTTTTGATTTTTTTTTTTTTTTTTTTTGGTCACACCGGGAAGCTTGTGGGATCTTAGTTCCCCAGCCAGGGATCGAACCCAGGCCCGGGGAAGTGAAAGCACCAAGTTCTAACCAGTGGACAGCCAGGGAATTCACAACAATCTATATTCTTAAAAAACCCCTCACATGATTCTGGTGAAGGGTGAAGCTCAGCCTCATGTTTCACCTGGTCTCATGAACCCCTTCAAATCTGAACCCTACTACTCAATTTCACTCGCTCTAGCAAATTCAATTCATGTGTTTGGTTTTGGCTCATTTGTTTGCTTGTTTCAAGACCCTGATTTTCTTTTCCATCTCTCTGACCCCACATGAGGATTCTCAGTTCATCAAGTGTTTGAATATGCCCAAACCCTAATTGTGGGTAAGTTCAAGTTCATTCTCACAGGGCTCTATAAAATTCAAAGCTGTGGTTTACATGTTTATGTCCCTGGGCTGAGACTAACATTCCATAATAGTTACAAGATTCTTTCAATATTTACTAAAAATACAAAGGCTGGTGTGCATGGAGAGCACAGAGAGACCCCAGAGGGTGGTGGTGTCTAAAACCCAGGAAACTAAATGTCATTTTCAACTCAGCCAAATTACAGTTACTCATAAAATTTCTGTGGGAAAGAACATGATGAGAGATAAAGATGAATATAAGAACATTAATTAAACAAAAATGTGTTTGTTTTTGGCTAACGTCTGCTTCTGGAAATATGAAGTTATCTCTGCAGAAGAGGAAACGAGGCTGGTGTTCAGGAGCTCATGCTGATGCGGAGCCACTTAGATTCAAGTCCTGGCAATGACGCCTTCTATCAGGGTGGTCAAGACAAAACGTTTAGCCTCTAAGGTCTAGTTTCCCATCACTGAGGCAGAAATGCTAGTAGTACCTACCTACATTGTAGGGTTACCCTAAGTTCTGGTTAAGACAATGCACATTAAGCACTTAATACATATAAGGGTTCAAGAAACTAATGACTGATACTGATATCATTATTACTGATATTGTTATCATTATCATGAGTAAATTTATGAAGTTGGGAGTCTTAGGTAGGACTTCTCACTGGATAAGTTCTATAACCAAAGTTATTATGGCATGTCCTGATAAGCATTTTCTTTCAGTGGTCATTATGCAAGAGTTATCATAAAATTTTTTCTTTCTCTTTTTTTGGAGGGAGCAAGAGGAACTTTCTCATTGTCTCTCAGGCCAAAATGAAGAAGCCTAATTCCTTTCTAAAGTAAAAAATTATCACTCTTTTTGGTTTAAATATCAATCGTGTTTATATTTTTAAAAATGTGTGATGAAACAACATCTGACAAGCTGTTTCCAGTTCAATTGGGAGATCTCAAGAGTTAACTGATTTTTTTTCTGGGATTCAGGCAGATAAATTTTTTTGACAAGTTCTGTTATCAAAAGGCACTTTCTAAATAAATCATATACAAATCAATACAAGGGATAATTTTAAATTAAAAATCACGTAAATTTCTGCTATGAAAACACAGTTTTGCGACCAAAATATTTGAGGATTCTTTAAATTATAAATCAATTGAGAATAACAATAGAAATAAAAAGAAATGATTATATATGTATAAAAATATGTATAATATACAATATAATGATCTGACTTCATTTATGAAGATCATAAGGGAACTACCCTATTTGACCACTACCTATACCTAATTCTAAAACTGTTTTTCAAGTTATCATTGGCTTATTTCCCAATATCTAATTTAAAGTTTTCTTTATAAAACATAGGCATTGGCCTGAAAGAACATGCAATATAAGTTAATGGAATCTAGTATACTTGCCTTCTTTCTTTTCACTTTGAATCAATTTTTTCATGAGAATAAATGTTTGTGATAAAATTCTGAGTATATTTGCTACAAGTGGCTATTTGCTTCATTCAAAAAATAGGAAAAAGATATGTTGATGTCACAAAGAAAAAAATAATATTATAAAAGTACAGGTAAAAATTAAAACTTGAAAATTTAGTTATTTTATTTTTTTGTTGTTTGTTTTATTTTTTTTTGAATTTTATTTTATTTATTTATTTTTATACAGCAGATTCTTATTAGTCATCAATTTTATACACATCAGTGTATACATGTCAATACCAATCGCCCAATTCATCACACCACCACCATCCCCACCCCCGCCCCCGGCTTTCCCCCCTTGGTGTCCATACGTTTCTTCTCTACATCTGTGTCTCAATTTCTGCCCTGCACACTAGTCCATCTGTACCATTTTTCTAGCTTCCACATATATGCATTAATATACGATAATTGTTTTTCTCTTTCTGACTTACTTCACTCTGTATGACAGTCTCTAGATCCATCCACGTCTCAACAAATGCCACAGTATCGTTCCTTATTATGGCTGAGTAATATTTCATTGTATATATGTACCACATCTTCCTTATCCATTCGCCTGTCAATGGGCATTTAGGTTGCTTCCATGACCTGGCTATTGTAAATAGTGCTGCAATGAACATTGGGGTGCATGTGTCATTTTGAATTATGGTTTTCTCTGGGTATATGCCCAGTAGTGGGATTGCTGGGTCATATGGTAATTCTATTTTTAGTTTTTTAAGGAACCTCCATACTGTTCTCCATAGTGGCTGTATCAATTTACATTCCCACCAACAGTGCAAGAGTGATCCCTTTTCTCCACACCCTCTCCAGCAGTTGTTGTTTGTAGATTTTCTGAATATGCCCATTCTAACTGGTGTGAGGTGATACCTCATTGTAGTTTTGATTTGCATTTCTCTAATAATTAGTGATGTTGAGAGCTTTTCATGTGTTTCTTGGACATCTGTATGTCTTCTTTGGAGAAATGTCTATTTAGGTCTTCTGCCCATTTTTGGATTAGGTTGTTTCTTTTTTTAATATTGAGCTGCATGAGCTGTTTATATATTTTGGAGATTAATCCTGTGTCCATTGATTCATTTGCAAATATTTTCTCCCATTCTGAGAGTTGTCTTTTTGTCTTGTTTATGGTTTCCTTTGCTGTGAAAAAGCTTTGAAGTTTCATTAGGTCCCATTTGTTTATTTTTGTTTTTATTTCCATTACTCTAGGAGGTGGATCAAAAAATACCTTGCTGTGGTTTATGTCAAAGAGTGTTCTTCCTATGTTTTCCTCTAAGAGTTTTACAGTGTCTGGTCTTACATTTAGGTCTCTAATCAATTTTGAGTTTATTTTTGTGTATGGTGTTAGGGAGTGTTCTAATTTCATTTTTTACATGTAGCTGACCAGTTTTCCCAGCACCACTTATTGAAGAGACTGTCTTTTCTCCATTGTTTATTCTTGCCTCCTTTGTCATAGATTAGTTGACCATAGGTGCGTGGGTTTATCTCTGGGCTTTCTATCTTGTTCCATTGATCTACGTTTCTGTTTTTGTGCCAGTACCATATTATCTTGATTGCTGTAGCTTTGTAGTATAGTCTGAAGTCAGGGAGTCTGATTCCTCCAGCTCCATTTGTTTCCCTCAAGACTGCTTTGGCTATTCGGGGTCTTTTGTGTCTCCATAAAAATTTTAAGATTTTTTGTTCTAGTTCCGTAAAAAATGCCATTGGTAATTTGAAAGGGATTGCATTGTATCTGTAGATTGCTTTGGGTAGTATAGTCATTTTCAGAATATTGATTCTTCCAATCCAAGAACATGGTATATCTCTCCATCTGTTGGTATCATCTTTAATTTCTTTCATCAGTGTCTTATAGTTTTCTGCATACAGGTCTTTTGTCTCCCTAGGTAGGTTTATTCCTACGTATTTTATTCTTTTTCTTGCAATGATAAATGGGAGTGTTTCCTTAATTTCTCTTTCAGATTTTTCATCATTAGTGTATAGGAATGCAAGAGATTTCTGTGCATTAATTTTGTATCCTGAAACTTTACCAAATTCATTGATTAGCTCTAGTAGTTTTCTGGTGGCATCTTTAGGGTTCTGTATGTATAGTATCATGTCATCTGCAAACAGTGACAGTTTTACTTCTTTTTTTCCAATTTGTATTCCTTTTATTTCTTTTTCTTCTCAGATTGCCATGGCTAGGACGTCCAAAACTATGTTGAATAATAGTGGTGAGAGTGGACATCCTTGTCTTGTTCCTGATCTTAGAGGAAATGCTTTCAGTTTTTCACCATTGAGAATGATGTTTGCTGTGGGTTTGTCGTATATGGCCTTTATTATGCTGAGGTAGGTTCCCTCTATGCCCACGTTATGGAGAGTTTTTATCATAAATGGGTGTTGAATTTTGTCAAAAGCTTTTTCTGCATCTATTGAGATGATCATATGGTTTTTATTCTTTATTTTGTTAATATGGTGTATCACATTGATTGATTTGCATATATTGAAGAATCCTTGCATCCCTGGGATAAATCCCACCTGTTCATGATGTATGATCCTTTTAATGTGTTGTTGGATTCTGTTTGCTAGTATTTTGTTGAGGATTTTTGCATCTATATTCATCAGTGATATTGGTCTGTAATTTTCTTTTCTTGTAGTATCTTTGTCTGGTTTCGGTCTCAGGGTGATGGTGGCCTCATAGAATGAGTTTGGGAGTGTTCCTTCCTGTGCAATTTTTTGGAAGAACTTGAGAAGGATGGGTGTTAGCTCTTCTCTAAATGTTTGATAGAATTCACCTGTGAAGCCATCTGGTCCTGGACTTTTGTTTGTTGGAAGATTTTTAATCACAGTTTCAATTTCATTACTTGTGATTGGTCTGTTCATATTTTCTATTTCTTCCTGGTTCAGTCTTGGAAGGTTACACCTTTCTAAGAATTTGTCCACTTCTTCCAGGTTGTCCATTTTATTGGCATACGGTTGCTTGTAGTAGTCTCTTAGCATGCTTTGTATTTCTGCGGTGTCTGTTGTAACTTCTCCTTTTTCATTTCAAATTTTATTGGTTTGAGTCCTCTCCTTCTTTTTCTTGATGAGTCTGGCTAATGGTTTATCAATTTTGTTTATCTTCTCAAAGAACCAGCTTTTAGTTTTATTGATCTTTGCTATTGTTTTCTTTGTTTCTATTTCATTTATTTCTGCTCTGATCTTTATGCTTTCTTTCCATCTGCTAACTTTGGGTTTTGTTTATTCTTCTTTCTCTAGTTCCTTTAGGTGTAAAGTTAGATTGTTATTTGAGATTTTTCTTGTTTCTTGATGTAGGCTTGTATAGCTATAAACTTCCCTCTTAGAACTGCTTTTGCTGCATCCCATAGGTTTTGGATCATCGTGTTTTCATTGTCATTTGCCTCTAGGTATTTTTTGATTTCCTCTTTGATTTCTTCAGTGATCTCTTGGTTACTTAGTAACGTATTGTTTAGCCTCCATGTGTTTGTGTTTTTTACGTTTTTTCCCCTGTAATTCATTTCTAATCTCATAGCGTTGTGGTCAGAAAAGATGCTTGATATGATTTCAATTTTCTTAAATTTACCGAGGCTTGATTTGTGACCCAAGATGTGATCTATCCTGGAGAATGTTCCGTTCGCACTTGAGAAGAAAGTGTAATCTGCTGTTTTTGGATAGAATTTCCTATAAATATCAATTAAATCTATCTGGCCTATTGTGTCATTTAAAGCTTCTGTTTCCTTATTTATTTTCATTATGGATGATCTGTCCATTGGTGTAAGTGAGGTGTTAAAGTCCCTCACTATTATTGTGTTACTGTCGATTTCCTGTTTTATAGCTGTTAGCAGTTGCCTTATGTATTGAGGTGCTCCTATGTTGGGTGCATATATATTTATAATTTTTATATCTTCTTCTTGGATTGATCCCTTGATCATTATGTAGTGTCCTTCCTTTTCTCTTGTAACATTCTTTATTTTAAAGTCTATTTTATCTGATACGAGTATGGCTACTCCAGCTTTCTTTTGGTTTCCATTTGCATGGAGTATCTTTTTCCATCCCCTCACTTTCAGTCTATATGTGTCCCTAGGTCTGAAGTGGGTCTCTTGTAGACAGCATATATATGGGTTTTGTTTTTGTATCCATTCAGCTAGCCTGTGTCTTTTGGTTGGAGCATTTATTGCATTCACGTTTAAGGTAATTATTGATATGTATGTTCCTATGACCATTTTCTTAATTGTTTTGGGTTTGTTTTTGTAGGTCATTTTCTTCTCTTGTGTTTCCCACTTAGAGAAGTTTCTTTAGCATTTGTTGTAGAGCTGGTTTTGTGGTACTAAATTCTCTTAGCGTTTGCTTGTCTGTAAAGCTTTTGATTTCTCCATCGAATCTGAATGAGATCCCTGCCGGGTAGAGTAATCTTGGTTGTAGGTTCTTCCCTTTCATCACTTTAAGTATATCATGCCACTGCCTTCTGGCTTGTAGAGTTTCTGTTGAGAAATCAGCTGTTAACCTTATGGGAGTTCCCTTGTATGTTATTTGTCATTTTTCCCTTGCTGCTTTCAATTTTTCTTTGTCTTTAATTTTTGCCAATTTGATTATTATGTGTCTTGGTGTGTTTCTCCTTGGGTTTATCCTGTATGGGACTCTCTGCACTTCCTGGACTTGGGTGGCTATTTCCTTTCCCATGTTAGGGAAGTTTTCAATTATAATCTCCTCAAGTATTTTCTCTGGTCCTTTCTCTCTCCCTTCTCCTTCTGGGACCCCTATAATGTGAATGTTGTTGCGTTTAATGTTGTCCCAGAGGTCTCTTAGGCTGTCTTCATTTCTTTTCATTCTTTTTTCTTTATTCTGTTCTGCCACAGTGTATTTCACCATTCTGTCTTCCAGGTTACTTATCCGTTCTTCTGCCTCAGTTATTCTGCTATTGATTCCTTCTAGTGTAGTTTTCATTTCAGTTATTGTATTATTCATCTCTGTTTGTTCTTTAATTCTTCTAAGTCTTTGTTAAACATTTCTTGTAACTTCTCGATCTTTACCTCCATTCTTTTTCTGAGGTCCTGGATCATCTTCACTATCATTGTTCTGAATTCTTTTTCTGGAAGGTTGCCTATCTCCACTTCGTTTAGTTGTTTTTCTGGGGTTTTATCTTGTTCCTTCATCTGGTACATAGCCCCCTGCCTTTTCATCTTGTCTATCTTTCTGTGGTTTTTGTTCCACAGGCTGCAGGATTGTAGTTCTTCTTGCTTCTGCTGTCTGCCCTCTGGTGGATGAGACTATCTAAGAGGCTTGTGCAAGTTTCCTGATGGGAGGCACTGGTGGCGGGTAGAGCTGACTGTTGCTCTGGTGGGCAGAGCCCAGTAAAACTTTAATCTATTTGACTGCTGATGGGTGGGGCTGGGTACTCTCCCTGTTGGTTGTTTGGCCTGAGGCAACCCAACACTGGAGCCTACCTGGGCTCTTTGGTGGGGCTAGTGGCAGACTCTGGGAGGGCTCACACCAAGGAGTACTTCCCAGAACTTCTGCTGCCAGTGCCCTTGTCCCCACGGTGGGCCGCAGCCACCCTCACCTCTGCAGGAGACCCTCCAACACTAGCAGGTAGGTCTGTTTCAGTCTCCCCTGGGGTCACTGCTCCTTCCCCTGGGTCCTGATGTGCACACTACTTTGTTTGTGCCCTCCAAGAGTGGAGTCTCTGTTTCCCCCAGTCCTGTCGAAGTCCTGCAATCAATTCCCACTAGACTTCAAAGTCTGATTCTCTAAGAATTCCTCCTTCCGTTGCTGGACCCCCAGGTTGGGAAGCCTGACGTGGGGCTCAGAACCTTCACCCAGTGGGTGGACTTCTGTGGTATAAGTAAGTGTTCACCAGTCTGTGAGTCACCCACCCAGCAGTTATGGGATTTGATTTTACTGAGATTGCACCCCTCCTCCCGTCTCATTGTGGCTTCTCCTTTGTCTTTGGATGTGGGGTATCTTTTTTGTGAGTTCCAGTGTCTTCCTGTCGATGACTGTCCAGCAGCTAGTTGTGATTCTGGTGTTCTCGCAAGAGGGAGTGAGAGCACGTCCTTCTACTCTGTCATCTTGGTTCCAATCTGTCCAAAGTTTTAAATTTACACTTTCCTCTGGCTATTAGGAATTGCATGTTAAGAAGTCCAAGACTGGCCTTCAGAAGAAGCTGAATCAAGCATTCTCTGCCCCTCAGAGTTTGGGACTAGAGCTGTGTCCCAACCACCTTCTGCTACTAACTGGTTGTTAGCAGTGACTGTGGGCAAGTTGAACTGTCTCTCTGGGCTTCTCTGTCCTCATCAGAAAAATAAAGGGATTGGATTCGAAAATTTAGTTATTTTAAATAAAACTATTTACATTTCATACTGTAATGTATAATGTTATTTTCCAAAAGAAAATTTACTTATAAATTTCTACATAGGAAAATCCTAAGACTTGGTTATCTGTCTGGAAAGAAAGACAAAGACATGGCTTGATAAGGTGGTAATACAGAAAACCCATCATTGTGGCATACAGTGTTTCTTTTTTGGATGGCTTGGGCAAACAGATGGTTATGTGATTATGTTGGCAGAGGTGGCATTGAGGGGATATGTCTCTTTGTGTCACCATGGCTCCCTTCTCTCATCAGCTATTATAACAATAAAATTGGTCACAGTTACTCCAACTGTAAAAGCAGGGGAAGAATTAAGAGACTACAATCTCTCACATCTCAAGTTGCAATACTCTCCAATAATCAAAACTTAAGATATTAAATGCAATAATGAAACTTTTATCTGATAATTGATTCTAACAATCTGAGATGATCTTATATTGTACTTTTGATTCTATGTTGGAATTGTACATTTTGTAGATAGCTATGACTTCCAAATATGTTTCAATCTGGGAAATAATTCTAATGTGAGACATAAAAAAATTAAAGTCTTTTTAGTTAATGAATGAACCTATGCAGATTCAGCCTCGGGGGAATGATGATAATGAAAAGGATAATATATTATGAGAATTACTATTCTTTTGAATGACAAGGTCTATTTTTTCCTTTTTACACAGAGAAACCCACTAAAGAATAAAAATGAACCTATCTTAATTCTCTTCTATATTTTGTCTGCAGTTTTAGGAGTTAATTTTTACCTGAGTAAAAAACCTGTAACAGAGAATTCCATGCTGGCACTAAAACTCTTTCCCCAGATTTTTCTTTTCTGAAAGCTTAATGAAGGAGATACTAGTTCCATTCTCTAACATCTTGGCACAGGACTTTAGGGATATAAACAATTAACTTCATCTAGCATAAAGCTGAGCTTCCTGGCTCAGAAAGCAAATGTATACACAGTTTGATTCTACTTATGCCATTCTATGCCATGAATTTCTAGGTTAGTTGGACATACTTGTCACTTTCCTTTACTTCCTAGTGTGAAAATCTAATTGGCTGACTGTCTTTTAGTTTACCCCCAAAATAAAAGACTGTATTACAAAGCAGGCATCTAATGAGAGAGAAAATCAGGATGGAGGTATATGATTCTTCCTTTATCCCATAAATCTCCAAAGACAATATGAATAAATTTGAAAGAAAAAAATATTACTAAAAGGAAAACCAGCCTTACAATCTCATCCTAATGGGATATGCAGAAGTATGAATCATATTTTACACAGCTAAGTTGGTAAGATGTTAGGTTGACAGATGTTTATAGAAAATGTGTGTGCTTCCTCATAGGGAAATGTAAATACTAGCTTTCATAGCTTCCCAGTATACTTGAATGATGTTTCCTTTGCTAGCTGTATAATCATACAGAGTGGGCAAATATATAATGATGACGTCTAAATTTTTGCTTTTTAGATTCATTCAAAATATTCAGATGCTGTTTTGTGAGTTATTCTCTAGTGAATGACTAGAGTAAACGCAATTGACATTAGTGTTATTTTATCTTTATTGCTGCCATGTTAAGGTGCATACCGTTTTTATTTACCTGTACTAACCCAACTTACAAATAAAATGCACATTGTTCAACTGCCCCAACATTCTACTTAACTTTTTTAGCCTTTGGCCCACTTTGTGCTTTTGACATAGTAGAATAAAGATGAAGAGATTGGTTCTGGTACAGATCAGGTTCTTATCAAAATGAATTGAGTTCTTTAATCAACAACATATTTTTTTAAAGAAATGAAAACCAATGTTTGGAGATTTCCTGATTTTCTAATGGTTTGCTTTTCTCATTTTTAAAGTAGCCTTAAGCCAAAGTAAAGTTGAAGTTGGGGGTGGGGGGGTTTAGTTATGCAATCCAGAAGTTTGTTGACAAAACTTTTTTGATGTTTTCCAATTTATTATAGAAAGTGAATTTCCAGAATAGTATGAAAAGCAAGTGAATCACATTATTCTCAGTCAAAAAATTTAAATGCAAAACAGTTCTGAAAATGTTTAAGTTTTGTGCCTCTGTAGCAGATTCTTACTTCCGAGCAGTTTATTCTGTACGAAAAACAAGTATCTAAATACCTACCTATGAAACTACTAAATAGAGTTGGTAAAACTAATTTCCATAGTAAGAAAAACTCAAGTTTCAACTTAGTGAATTGATCTTTTGTGTATGCTTCTGTACTTGAAATAAATTGAGGTCTTTAGCCAGAACCAAGAGTAGAGCTAAACCATGTAAGGTTTCCAAATCTTTTCTCTTTCAAAATCTTGTTTTCCATAATTAAAGGATCCACAGAAGAAGACTAAAATCTAAGACTAGACTGATTTTGTTTTTCCCCCTTGGAAAGAGAGTATTGGTGGTAATTTGACTCATTTTGTTCACTCTATTTATTTTTAATCTGTTCTTTCATCTTATGGCAAATACTCCTTCTGTTTTATTGCAATATTGTAATTTTTCATTATTTTGATAAGTTTGAAAAATATTTTCCTGTAAAAAGTATTGTTTAAATTTCATTAAATTTAAAACTTTGGTCTGCAAAAGACAATGTCAAGAGAATGAAGAGACAAACCACAGACTGGGAGAAAATTATTTCCAAAAAATACATCTGAGAAAGAACTGCTATCCAAAATATATAAAGAACTCATACAATGCAACAGTAAGAAAACAAGCTCAAAAACATAATATAAAACAAACATTTTACAGTTTGGGATTAGCAGATACAAACTACTACATATAAAATAGATGAAGAATAAAGTCCTACTGTATAGCACAGGAAACTATATTTGATATCTTGTAATAAACCATAATGGAAAAGAAAAAAAAAAAACCAGAAAACAAATAACTTGCTTAAAAAATGGACCAAAGATCTGAACAGACAAACCAGTAAGGAAGATATACAGATGGCAAATAAAGTTATGAAAATTTGCTCTACATATATGTCATTAGAGGAATGCAAATTAAAACAATGAGATACCACTACACACTTATTGGACTGGCCAAAATCCAGAACACTGACAACACTTAAAATACTAGAGAGGATATGGAGTAACAGGAAGTCCAATTCATTGCTGGTGGAAATGCAAAATGGTTTAGCCACTGTGAAAGACAGTTTGGTGGTTTCTTATAAAACTAAGCATACTCTTGCCATACTCTCCTATGTTGCACTCCTTGGTATTTACCCAAAGGAATTGAAAATATATACCTACATATTGTGCATGTGTATGAATTTGGGGTATATAGGAACTCCCTGTACTTTCCACTCAATTTAGTTGTGAACCTAAAACTGTTCTAAAAATTAAAGTTTATTAATTAAAAAAGCATTGTATGAAATATATTTTTCTGTGAGCTTTCAAGGTGAGGCATCTTCTCCATTATGTTCCAATATTTTTAAATAGTTTTTTTCCCCCTCTTTCTCTTTCTTAACATTTTATGGGGAGAGATTTATTCAAGTCTTCTTTTTGCACAAAAGCATAAGAAGGAGGAAAGTTATATAGCTCTTTTCACTGTTTGTTTGGATGTTTATAGATTTTTCCCTTTCAGACCTTAACAATATATCAAGTTACTATTCTGTATAGCACTTACCTCCATCTGTGAGAGTAATTTGACATTTATTTAGGGCATAACTGCTCAAGATTCTTCTGCTCTCTTTCTGGCCATTTTAGATAGCCGTATAAACAACCTGGACATGTCTAGAATTTTGAGGTTAGCTACTGTAGTCAGATACCCTTTTTTTTACTCAGCAATCAATAGTCATATTATAGTATAAAGTATAATCCAAAATTAAATCAAAGTAAATTGGTATTAAGATTATAATAATCACTATTAATATAATTGTATAAATTATTATTAGAAAATGCTATAATTAGAAATCTTATTTATGAACTTGTCTTACATATTTAGTAAATTTAATTAAAATGCAATTTTTATTTTTCATGTATAATAAATTTATGAATACTTTGGTGTCAATATAAATTGAAAATATTGCTTCTCATAAACCACACATGTCCAAAAGTATAAAGTTATTGTTAAGAAAGCCTCTCAAAATGTTTGAAATCTATTTTTTATTATATACTCATGTAAGTCTCCTTTATTCTTAGAATTTGAGTGATGGCATTATCCAGTTATGGAATGCATAAACAAAAATAAATAATAATTTTCAATAATTAAAATATGTTATAGAAATGTTTATACATAGTCAATTATTTTAAGTATAAAGAAAGGGATATATGTTTTTATTTACATAGAAACAGCTTATCTCCACTGTCATTTAATAATTATCTAATAAAGTTGACAAACAGCTGTTTCAACTTCTGTTTCAAGATGGTAGGCTGGGCAGAAACTGCAGCCTCCCTTGGTCTCAAATCCTTACACATGATTTTTTTTTTTTTAATTAATTTATTTATTTTTGGCTGTGTTGGGTCTTCGTTTCTGTGCGAGGGCTTTCTCTAGTTGCGGCAAGCAGGGGCCACTCTTCATCACGGTGCGCGGGCCTCTCACTATCATGCCTCTCTTGTTGCGGAGCACAGGCTCCAGACGCGCAGGCTCAGTAATCGTGGCTCAAGGGCCCAGTTGCTCCGTGGCACTTGGGATCCTCCCAGACAAGGGCCCAAACCCGCGTCTCCTGCATTGGCAGGCAGATTCTCAACCACTGCGCCACCAAGGAAGCCCGATTTTTTAAAACATATTTTTAAATTATCCAACAAATGAGAAAATCTGTGAGAACAGTTTCATGAAATCAGAGACTATGAGAAATCCTGGGAAGACAGAGATCATGTCAGGTTTGTATTGAAAATGGAAATCACAACCCCAAATAAAAGAGAGTTCTTAAACCAATTTGAGATTGCTGTAAAAGAACTTCGCAGGCAGAGGTGAAAGACACAAGAACATGCAGACTAAGGAGCAACCAATAAGGTAATCAGTTGGGAAAGGGATTGGTGCAGCCAAGTGCAAGGATTTTTGCACCTCTTTGCTCCCACACCCCATTGGACAGGACAGCAACTCCAGGCAGGAACAGTCTATGTGGCTCCAAGGGTGGGGAAGTGACTAGAGACTTTCAGCAGACCTGGGAAACTTCCATATCTAGGAAAATAGGTCTTCCACATTCTCTAAGGTCAATGAAAACCACCTCCACTAAGTCCACAGCAACTGCTCCTGACCTTCCCTCAAACACTGAGCAGAAAAATATAGTGCAAAGAATACAACATGGAATGAACAAAAAACACAACTTAGGAAGAAAATCTCATGATTAAGGATCATCAAAAAGCATATAGAAGAACTTATCTCTGAGGAAGTAAAGTAACCAGAGCAAAAAAATATGACTTTAGAATAATTTTAATTTTAATCCTCTGAAAGATGTTGACAGAGTGATATATAGCCTTGAAAAATAATCACAATAATTAGAATTCTGATAACTTAAGTTAAAATCTCAGCAAACAAAACTAAAAGAATTTTCAGAGAGAAAGAGCCAATCAGTGAGCTGCAAATTTGAGCAAAGGTATTCTCCCAGAAAGCAAAACAAAAGTTTGGAAGGTAAAACATTAAACATAAACCAAGCAGTGCCAACACCTAATTAGATCTTAAGAATATGAAAATCAAAAAGGAATAAAACATATTCACAATGATTTTCAGAACAGAAAACAAGATTATTCTATATGTAATATTGATCAGCATATAGAAATTCAGGTGTAAATAGCATAGTACAATTTAAACAAAATAACTTTAGGAAAAAATATGTTCAATATACTTGTGGTAAAATTGATTTTGTAAGAACAAAATATTTTGTTTTTGTACACATAGTATGGTCTCTGCTGGAATTGAGTAGAAAACTCACAAGTTCTGAGTAACAGTAATAACCCATTGGTCTTGAAACAGTCTAAAACTACAGATCTAGAAAGAAATTTGTTGTTATCAGAAAATATTGATATTTAGCAGATTAAATTAGAAATACATTTAACTGTAAAGTATAAAAGAAATAACTCCAAATTGTATTTCTAATTATTTTCCCATGACCTTTTTCTTAAGAAAATGACCAGTGAAGTATAAATTTTGAATCTCTTCTGATATTTTATTGCCATGTTTCATCATTAGGGGGTCTCTTTGGTGCACACTTTTTGTACATAAAATTAAAATATGACACAATATAATTTTGGGGGAATAGAAAGTATTGTGAGTTAATACAGTACATGGTCAAATACAGAAAATTTCCAGTGATGTCAACATATAAGATGGGATGGTGGGGAACAGAGAAGCTGTAAGAAAAACATGCTTTATTCCACATTTAGTAGGGGGATAATAGATAGTGATAACTCTATAATTTATGATTAAAGCAGGTTTAAATAGGTACAATAAAAGTATGAGGGGAACTATTAGGATAGAAGTAGATACATAACTTTAAAGCAGTAGAATAAAATGAACTGGACAAAAAAATATTTATCGCAATCACAAAGGGTAAGAAGGGCAGGGAACTTGAAATATAGTGAAGAGAAAAGAAAATAATAGAGAAACTATAGGGTCACACAAATCAATAGCTACAATTATGTAAATAAAAACTTACTTGAAATTTATTTAAAGACAAAGAATCGAGAATAGGCTCAAAAATAATTCACAATACACTATTTGCAGGGACAAACTTGCAACAAAAAAGAAAAAAATAGATATTTAAAGTAAAGAGTTATAATTGCATTTGTCAGGATTTTCCAGAAAAACAGAGTCAACTGGCTTTACCAGATATCAAAACCCAAAGCAATTGGAATTTAAAGGTATAGCTCTGGTGCCAGAAGAGAAGACTATACCAAGCCATGGGTATGAAATGTACAGTGTGGGGAATAGAGTCAATAATAATGTAACATCTTTGTATGGTGACACATGGTAACTAGCCTTACTGTGGTTATCGTTTTGTAATGTATAGAAATATCAAATCACTATGTTATGTACCAGGAACTAACACAGTGTTATTCCTCAAAAAACAAACAAAGAAACAAACTCTTAGAAAAAGAGATAAGATCTGTGGTTACTGGAAGTGGGGGGGTGGGGGAGGGGAAATAGGATGAAGGTGGTCAAAAAATACAAGCATCCAGTTATGAGATAAGTAAGTACTAGGGATGAAATGTACAACATGAGTAATATAATTAACACTGTTGTATGTTATATATGAAAGGTGCTAAGAGAGTAAATCCTAAGAGTTCTCATTACAAGGAAAACATTTTTTCGTTTTTCTTTTTTTACTTTAGATGATGGGATGTTCACTAAACTTACTTTGGCAATAATTCCATGATGTATGTAAGTCAAATAATTATGCTGTGTACCTTAAACTTAAAACTTGTATGTCAATTATATCTCAATAAAACTAGAAGGAAAAAAATTAAGTGATAACAAAAATAAATAAATAAACATTGTTTTCAATGAGTGATATGTGTTATTCTAAAACTAATAAATGAATTTTTCAAAATGATGATAAATAAATTTCCAGAATACTTCCAAGTAATGTACAAAGGACAACACATAGACTGAGTCAGATACTGTTAAAACAGAGTATGCAATCAGGTATTCATTGTAAAATAAACCCCTATTAAATGCTAGTTCTCCTCTACAAAATTTTTTTTAAAAAAGAAGAGATGAATATACCAATGAAACATAAATGATGTAGGTGTATTTCAAACAAATGTTGGAATGTACTATTAAATAAATCATCCCCAGAAAACTGCAAATCCATTAAAAGAATCATTCCTATTTCATACAATTGGATAAAGTCTAAATAAGTTCCTAAATATATTGTTTTCAGAAAACATGAAATATGTTAATAAATTTGGTATTTGTGGAGCCTTCTTAAATAAGACACAAAAGCAAAAACAATAAATTAAACATCTGTATACACCTAATTGTAAAATATCTTTATGGCAAAAGACAATGTAAATAAGGCTGAAAGACTGGGAAAGTATTTACTACATAACAGTAAAGGATTTATATTTAGACTATATTAAGAATTATGAATGCAAATCATTAGAAAAAATATGAAAATATAATAGAAGTCTAGGCAATTGAAGGGAGAAAAAGATGCAATCAATAAATGAAAGAGGTCCAGTCTCACCAGTCATCAGGATAAGGCAAATTAAAGCAACAAAAAACATAATGTTTACCATCTGATGGGTACGTACAGAAAAAAAATATATTGTAGATATGTGTGGACATATACATAAGTAATTTAATATAATACAGATATTTTGGGAGTCATTGTGGCAGTAAAAATTATAATTTTATACAAATCATCAAGTTTGCAAGACTTACCAAGAGAAACATCTGCACACAAGGACTTTTAAATATTTAAAGAATATTCATTGATTTCAGTAGTAGAAATTAGGACAAGCTAAATATCCTTCCATATAGAGAATAACTGGATAAACTTTTACACACCCGTACTATGCAATATTATACTGTAGTTAAAATAAATGATGCAAATAAATACTGATCTGGAAGGAAAGCAAATTGCTAAACACTAGCTAATAAATAGCAAAATAAATTGCTAAACAGTATATATTCACAGTTGTATAATCACACTGTAGGTACTGTGTGTAGATATGTGTGTGTCTGTGTGTGGATAAACAACCAAAAATATGTTATATATTTTATGGGCACATATGCTTAAGTATTTACTCTGAAAATGCTAAAGTTATACATTGAACTCATAAATATGCCTATTTCTAAATAAGGGAGCAGAATTAAGGTTAATCTTTAAAAGAAATTTTAGTCTTATTAATAATATTTAATGTTTTATAATGAGGATATTCATGTGTTACTTGTATAATTAAAATTTAATTTGAAATATAAAAAAATATGAGTGAGGAAGAGGACCAAATTATTAGTCATTAGTTGTCCTGGGGCATGTGTATTTTTCATACTGTCTGTCCCTATAGTATAGCATTCTTATGAGCACTATATAATAAAATATATGATAAAACATTGTGAAATGTAAACCATAATATAAATTCTAGATTTTATTCAAGGATTTCTTTTAACTTCAGGCAAAATGGTTTTATCGCTATCAGAGTATAATGAAATCTTTGCCAACAAGAATGTTAATGACCATTACGCTATTGGAAAATGCCTGGAGCTAAGGAAAAAAATTACTTTCCTCTCAATCGCTTTTCTTTTCAGAACTGTGTGAATGGAATCTTCGGATAGACAGAGCAGACCTATGAAGAAATGGTTTGTCAGTGCATGGAATGGAAATAGGAGTGCAGGTATGTGGGGAAAACAAATAACAGCAATATAAATTAGGATTCCATTAGTAGAAGGAAAAAATGTTTTAAATAGGCATTTTTTTCAGAGGAGAACAAAAAGAAAAATTGTAAAGGAAAGTCAAAGCTCAGTGAAAGACATGGCTTGTTGAATTAATGAAGGAATTGGCTATAGGTGTATTGTTAGTAGTGATACATGCTGAAATGCATGAGAATTACAGGCTTCAAAGCTAGAAAGGATTATACACAAAATCTGATCAAATCCACCTATTCTACAGAGAGAGATTATTTATCTAAAAATAAACATGTTATATGGCTTTATCAAAATTACAGTTTATGAAGCAAAGGTAATATGAGAAACCACAATTTCATGCTACATTCCAATGAGATTTCTCCCCATACTTTAGGGAAAATTCCCACTGGTAAATATTTTTCTATTTATTTTGACCACCGACAATGACTTTTTTCAATGATGTACCCAAATACATTTCTATCCAGTGGAATCTGACATTTCCTTCTAGAAGAGTTAAAGATATTAGCCCAACTTTCTAGTCAAGACAAATCTAGTTGTTTTTTTTTTTTTCTATGCTTTGTAACTCAGCAAAAGTTTCTACTAGCAACCTGGTTGTCCAAGATGGACACAGGGGATATACTAATAATACTTCTTTCAAACTCACTGACTTGCAGTCAATAATAAAGTCTAGTATATTTTCCCCTAAATATTTTTCAGGTCTGCTATACCTTCCCCTCTTCATTCTGACACAATTTAGGTTCCCATCATTTGCAAGATACAGGAAGAAACAGACAAATCACAAGTATATAACTTGATGAATTTTCACATCATGTTGAACACACAAGACACTAGGAGTAGATAAACTGAATCTTAACAGCATCACAGAGGTCACTTCATCCACTTCATCACTACTTTCCCCACCCAAGAGTTAAAACTATTATAATTTATAACACTATAATTTTTGCCTGCTTTTGAACTTTCTGTAAATAAGATCACACAGTATTTACCCTTTTATGTCTGACTTCTTTGGCTTGGCATTAGATTTTTGAGATATATAGGCATACTATCACAGACATAGTTGTTCATTCTTATTGCTGTGTTGTATTCCTTTGTATGGGTATATAATAATATATTTACCCTTCCTATTCTTAATTGATATTTCAATTGCATCCAGTTTGGAGCTGTAACAAATAATGATGTGAACATTCTTATACATTTCCTTTAATGAACATATGCTTGCATTCCTATTGGGTATATGTCTAAGAGTGGAATTGCTGGGCAATATAGAAACCAAAACAGCAAATTAGGCAAAAAGAAGCAACAGAGGAACATGTTTCAAATGAAGAAACAAGATAAAACTTCAGAAAAAGAACTAAGTGAAGTGGAAATAAGCAATCTATCTATAAAGAGTTCAAGGTAATGACAATAAAGATGCTCAAAGAACTCAGAGGAATGGAAGTACACAGTGAGAATTTTAATGAAGAGTTAGAAAATATGAAGAACAAAACAGAGCTGAAGAATACAATAATTGAAATTTAAAAAACAAAATGCTAGAAGAAATCAACAGCAGATTAGATGATACAGAAGAGCCAGTCAGTGAACTGGAAGACAGAGTAATGGAAATCACTCAACCAGAATGAAAAAAGAAAAAAGAAAAAGAAAAAGAATGTAAAAAAATTGAGAACAGTTTAAGAGACCTCTGAGACAACATCAAGCATAGTAACATTCATATTATAGGGATCCCAGAAGGAGAAGAGAGAGAGAAAGGGACAGAAAACTTATATGAAAACATAATAGCTGGGCTTCCCTGGTGGCGTAGTGGTTGAGAATCTGCCTGCTAATGCAGGGGACGCAGGTTCGAGCGCTGGTCTGGGAAGATCCCACATGCCGCGGAGCAACTAGGCCCGTGAGCCGCAACTACTGACCCTGCGCGTCTGGAGCCTGTGCTCCGCAACAAGAGAGAGGCCACGATAGTGAGAGACCCGTGCACCGTGATGAAGAGTGGCCCCCACTTGCCGCAATTAGAGGAAGCCCTCACACAGAAATGAAGACCCAACACAGCCAAAAAAATAAATAAATAATAATTTAAAAAAAAAAAAAGAAGCCCTGGTCCAGGGGAAGATAAAAAAAAACAAAAAAACATAATAGCTGAAAACTTCCCTAACCTAGAAAAGGAAACAGACATCCAGGTCCAGGAAACACAGAGAGTCCGAAACAGGCTCAACCCAAAAGGGACAACACCAAGACACAGTGTAATTAAAATGGCAAAAATTAAAGATAGAGAGAATATTAAAAGCAGCAAGAGAAAAGCAACAAGTTCTGTACAAGGGAACTCCCTTTAGTCTATCAGCTGACTTTTCAGCAGAAACTCTGCAGGCCAGAAGGGGTTGGCACAATATATTTAAATTAATGAAAGGGAAAAAACTACAACCAGGAATATTTTACTCCACAAGGTTATCATTCAGATTTGATGGAGAGACGAAAAGTTTATAAAAATTAAAATCATAAAGATCAGAGCACAAATAAATAGAGACTTAAAAAATAAATAAGACCAATGAAGCTAAGAGCTGGTTCTTTGAAAAGATAAACAAAATTGGTAAACCTTTAGCCAGACTTATCAAGAAAAGGGATCCCAAATATATAAAATCAGAAATGAGAAAGGAGAAGTTAAAACCAACACCACAGAAATACCAAGGATTATAAGAGATTACTATGAACAATTATAAGCCAATGAAATGGACAACCTAAAAGAAAAGGTCAAATTCCTAGAAATGTACAGTCTCCAAGACTGAACCAGGAAGAAACAGAAAACATGAACAGACCAATTACCAGTATTGAAATTAAATCAGTAATTTAAAAGAAACTCCCAACAAACAAAAGTCTGGAACCAGATGGCTTCACAGGTGAGTTCTACAAAACACTTAGAGAAAAGTTAACACCTATCTTTCTCAAACTATTCCAAAAAATTGCAGAGGAAGGAAAGCTTCTGAATTCATTCTACCATCCCAGGGTAATGCTGACACCAAAACTAGACAAAGATATCATTAAAAAAAAAGAAAGAAAGAAAATTTTAGGCCAATATCACAGATGAAAATAGATGTAAAAATCCTTAACAAAATATTAACAAATCAATTCAATAATACATTAAAAAGATCATACACCATGATCAAGTGGGATTTATCCCAGGAATGAAAGGATGGTTCAATATCCACATCAATCAATGTGATACACCACAATAAGAATAAAAATCATATGATCATTTCAATAGATGCAAAAAAAAAAAAAGCTCTTGAAAAAATTCAACATTCATTTACAATAAAAACTCTCAACAAAGTGGGTATAGAGGAAACATGACTCAACATAATAAAGGCCATATCTGACAAGCCCATAACTAACATCATACTTAATGGTGAAAAGCTGAAAGCATTTCCTTGAAGATCAGGAACAAGACAAGGATACCCACTCTTGCCACTTTTATTCAAGGTAATATTGGAAGTCTTAGCCACAACAATCAGAAAAAATTAATTAATAAATAAAAAGATTCCAAATAGTAAAAGAAGAAGTAAACTAAATGTTTGCAGAAACTACTAGAACTCATCAATGAATTTGGTAATGTTACAGGATACAAAATTAATATACAAAAATGTGTTGTATTTCAATACACTAACAACAAACTATCAGGAAGAGAACTTAACAAAACAATCCCATCTATAATCACATCAAAAGGAATAAATATACCTAAGAATAAATCTAACTATGGAGGTAAAAGATCTGTACTTTGAAAACTTTAAGACACTGATGTAAGGAACTGAAGACAACACAAATAGATGGAAAGATATACAGGGCTCATAGATTGGAAGAATTTATATTGTTAAAATGACCATATGATCCAAGGCAATCTATAGATTCAGTGCAATCCCTATCAAAATACCAATGGCATTTTTCACAGAACTAGGACAGATAATTCTAAAATTTGTATGGAAACAAAAAAGATCCTGAATAGCCAAAACAATCTTGAGAAAAAAGAACAAAGCTGGAGGTATCATGCTCCCTGATTTCTAACTATATTACAAAGCTATAGTAATCAAAATAGTGTGCTACTGTCACAATAACAGACACAATGGAACAGAATAGAAAACCCAGAAATAAACCTACGCTTATATGGACAACTAGTCTATGGAGGCAAGAATATACAATGGGGAAAAAACAGCCTCTTTACTAAATGATGTTGGGAAAACTGGACAGCTACATGCAAAAGAATCAGACTGGACTACTTTCTTACACCATGCACAAAAATGAACTCAAAATGGATTAAAGACTTAAATGTAAGACCTGAAATCATAAAACCTCTAGAATATAGGCAAGTAAGCTCTTTGACATCTGTCTTAGCAATATTGTTTTGGATATGTCTCCTCAGGCAAGGGAAACAAAAGCAAAAATAAAAGAATGGGACTACATCAAACTGAAAAGCTTCTGCACTGTGAAGTGAACTATCAAAAATATGAAAAGGCCGCCTACTGAATGGGAGAAGATATTTGCAAATGACATATCTGATAAGGGTTAACATCCAAAATATACAAAGAACTCATACAACTCAACATCAAAAAAACAAATAACATGATTAAAAATTGGGCAGAGGACCTGAATAGACATTTTTATGAAGAAGACATACAGCTGGCCAATAGGCACATGAAAAGTTCCTCAACATCACTAATCATCAAGAAAATGCAAATCCAAACCACAACAAAGTATCACCTCACCACTGTCAGAATGGCTACTATCAATAAGAAAACAAATAAGAAATATTGGTGAAGATGTGGAGAAAAGGGGACCCTCCTGCACTGTTGGTGGGAATGTAAATTGGTGCAGCCATTATGGAAAACAGTATGGAAAGTTCTGAAAAAATTAAAAATAGAACTACCATAGTATCCAGCAATTCCACTCCTCAGTATTTATCCACAGGAAATGAAAACACTAATTTGAAAATATATTTGCACCTCCTATGTTCATTGCAGCATTATTTACAGTAGCCAAGATATAGAAGCAACCTAAGTGTCCATCAGTAGCTGAACAGATAAAGAAGATGTGGTATATTACTCAGCCATAAAAATGAACAAAATCTTGTCATTTGAGACAACATGGATGGACCTAGAGGGTATTGTGCTAATAAGTTGGACAGAGAAAGAAAGACAAATACTATATGATTTCACTTATATGTGGAATCTAAAAAACAAAACAATAAACATAACAAAACAGAAAAAGAGTCACAGATACAGAGAACAAACAGCCAGAGGGAAGGGGTACAGAGGGAAGAGAGAAATAGGTAAGCGAGATTAAGAGATACAAACTTCCAAATAAATGAAACATGGGTATGAAATGCATAGTGTAGGGAATAAAGTTGATAATTATGTAATATCTTTGTATGGTGACAGATGGTAACTAGACTTATTATGGTGATCATTTTAAAATGTATAGAAATATTGAATCACTACGTTGTGTAACAGGAACTAACATAGTGCTATAGGTCAATTATACTTCCAAAACAAACACACAAATATACAAACTAACAGAAAAATAGATCAGATTTGGGGTTGCTAGAGGCAGGGGGTGGGGGGGAGGGGAACTGAATGAAGGCAGTCAAAAGATACAAACTTTTACTTATAAGATAAGGACTAAGGATGTAACATACAATATGATAAATTTAAGTAACTGCTGTGCGTTATGTATGAAAGTCGTTAAGAGAGTAAATCCTAAGAGTTCTCATAACGAGGAAAAAATTTTTTATTTCTTTAATGTTGTATCTATATGAGATGATGGATGTTCACTAAACTTAATGTGTTAGTCATTTCAAGATGTATGTAGGTCAAACCAGTGTTGTATGTCAATTATATCTCAGTGAAACTGGAAGGAAAAAGTCAGTTATCGATATTTTGTTACTTCTTTGAGGAATATACTGTGTATTTTTTCTCAGACTACTTGCAAAATCTAATTTGTCTACTTTTTTTTCTTTTTGATTTGAGCAAATTATCTGCGATGTGCCTCTGCATGTATAATGGTAGCTTTATATTTATACTGTTTGAGGAAGTTCAATGAGTTTCTTATTCTGTGGGTTATCTCTAACTTTTAAAAATAATCCCAAATATATCTTACAATGTTGCTTTTATCCTATTATCTCCTTGCTTTCTCCTGCTGGGACTCCAATTACATGTATGCTATATTACATGACCATGTATGTACTCGAGGTCTATAATAATTCCCTTTGATCATTTCTCTGTTTTTTCTGTCTGTGCTTGAGTTTGAATGTTTTCTATTACTCTAGCTTCAAGTTTATTAATCTTGTCTTTTACCATGTCCATTCTGCTGTTAAATCCATACAATGAGGTCTTAATTTCAAATATTGTAATTTTAAAAATTTCTGAAATACCATTTTAATTATATAGACTGTAATTCTATAGAAATTTTTCATTATTTATTTGCTTTGTCGTTTTTCTTTATTTTCTTTAATATATGCATAATAGTTGTATTAAAGTTCTTGCCTGATAATTTTAATATCAGATTATTTCAGGTCTTTTTCTATCATCTGTTTTACTTCTCTCAATTATCCATCACATTTTCTCTTTATTCACGTCTTTTAATTTTTTAATGTAAGCCTAATGTAAGTCTCGTAGTGTCTAGAAGGATTATAGAGACTATGGTTATTATTCCCCTTCTTTCCCGTCTAGAAAGAATTCTACTTTTCCTCTGTTCAGCAGATTAGGTGATCAACTGATCACCTCAATCCAATCAAGGAATGATTTGGGTGGTTGGTAGAGGTTGCAACTTAGTAAGCCTTTGTCAATTCTGGTTTATCCCTGTTCCTCTTACATGGCCCTCCCAGGCCTTTGATTGACTGGTGAACGACTATACATAACTTACTGGAGGGTTCTTGTTTTTGATTTGCTTCGTTCTAGCTCTATTGATTCTCGACATCTGCTGCTTCAATATCTGGCAAATGTCTTGACCTGGAGACTACCCATTTATTTGAAGCAAGCCCCTGTCTCTAGTGGGATTTTATCTCCTAAGTGTCCACACATGGCAGAAGATTTTATTCTGCATTTTAGAAGTTAACAAACTAAGCTCTAGCCACTACCACCATCATCAATACCACAGACACAAACAAGTCACTCGACAAATGTCTGATCAGGAAGATGTACTTGGGCTCCACTAGGTTCTCCTCCAGCACACCAGCCTACGTAACAGTCAAAAGCTCTTCTGGATTCCTTTTGCCTCAGGAGAGTCCATGCCCCTTGTTTAAGCCCAATTTTCTGCTTGTGCTCGGAATCAGCAAATGATTCTAAGGCATGGCAGTAATTGTCAGATCATTTAAAAAGGGCTCTTCCCACTATGTAATTTTAGTTTCTCTAGTCTTTGTTGATATCACGCTTTTTGACATCTTAAAAAATAGATTTGTGAATATTCTTTTATTTTTTAAACATTTTATCACAAGCATTGACCTGATAAAATACTGGCTAACTTTCAAACTTTTCAACAGAGGGATAAACTCTGATGTGTTCTCCCCCTTCTCCTCTCCCTTCCTACTATTACTTATTGTTTATTATGTGTCAAACACAATCTAAATGCTTTACTGTAAATAACTCCCATTAGATACAATAACTATTCTAACTTTCCCTATTTATTTTAGAGTAACTCAGGCTCATGGAGGTTTATACAGCTAGGAAGTAAGGGCATTTGGATTTTGTCACTGGCCATAGGACTGCAAAATGCATACTTTTTACCATAATTCTATATAATATTGATTTCTCTCTCTGTCTCTCTCTCTCTATACATACCCACACACACAATATTTTATGCATACTATGTATATTCTAAATTATAAATATTCAATATCTAATATATTCTATATAATTCAATATCTATTACGGGCATATATATACATGTACATATATATATTTCAATATCTTTCCCAAGAAATGATCCATACACAGGTTTTCCATCAGAAAAATGGGTTTGTCCTCCAGCTCTTGCACTTTAAAGTGTGACCTTGGGCTCAATACTTAACTTCCCGAATCTCACTTTCCTCATCTATAGATAGTAAGAATAATACCCCATTGAGCAGTTCTATGACAGGAGTTAATGATATGGAACCAATTTTTAAACCATAAATCACTATAAATATTTCAGTTACTATTTCCATTAACGGACATGCACATTCATATCTTGACAAGCTTTTGGTTGTTCATATCTTTTTTGCAGTTAATGTCATCACATGCCAATTATAGTTAAACCAAACAATCAACTTGTTATTCAATTGTGCAGGATAACCAGCTAATCTCATTATTGAACTTGGTCCATTATGCTGAGTTATATACCTTAAGTGTCAAGGAAAGGTCCCTAAATAACCTATCAGCAGTAATAGGATTTTAACCTATTGGCTTGCCAAAGACATTTTAATTGACTGCACTGTTAAGTTTGCTGAAACTACTAACAGAGGCCATAAGGAAACTGAGCTGCCAGTTGTTTAAAAAAAATACCAGGATGAAGGGAGAGAAAGTTAGAACAATTTTTAAAACGAAGACAGATATTATGTTGAAAATCATTCAGGCATAAATAATGTCTGCACAGTATATTCAGACTCTATTTGGCCAAAATGCCTATAACAGAAAGGCATGAAGTAAGGTTTTTGTTTTCCCTTTAAACAACACCAGATACTGAGAAATTGGTTCTCATCGTGATGGACTCTGATGCACCGCCATCAATTTCCACACCTTCAGTCAACTGAAATTATGTTCCACATAATTATGGTGTAATTACAGTATGATGTTTATTTGTCAAACAGTAGAGTCTTAGCACACACCCATTTAGTTTACACAAATATAACTACATACTCTGTAAAGCTCATTGAAACTGGGAAAGACAGAGAGAGAAAAAAGGGAAGGGAAATTGAGGAAAAAGAAAGAAAGAAAGCCTGGAATGAGAGAAACATCTCTGTGTTGAATTTTGTAGCCTTTGGCTTCTCAAATTATTTTTCCAGAATTAAAATGCTAAAAGCAAACAAGCAAAACTTAACTATTGCGATTTTTCCAGAGTAATTTTGATTATATGAGCTTTTGTAACCTGACCCCTTTTTAAGATGTTATTCCACTCTGTTTTGAAATGGATAATTAATTAATTTGTTGTGCTTTTGAAAAAACTCCCTCCTCTTCTTATTATTTGAAACTAATTTACCTTATGAAGAAATCATGGCAGATATTTCTCTCTCATAAAATCAATCTCAGAAGTTCAGAAGATTTATCTGACATCACACAGCAGTTATTTCCATATATGCAAGAGTACAGTCCTTATTCTCCATGTTTCTTCTCTTTTTATGACTTCATATTTCTTGTACACTACACTTACACATGCAAGTACACATGTGCACACAAGCCACGTGCATTAGGGTACGTCACAACGCACACAAAAAATTTTAAAAGAAACGTAAGAAAAGTAGAATATTTTTAAAAAGGGAAATGAAGTTTCCCCAAGGTTTTCTGTAACTCTTTAATTTTCAATAAACTGAAATTACTATTTTCATTTATTTTGTCAGTTGCCATGCTTTACTGTAGATTGTTCAAATTATATTCAATTTTTAATTTATTAAAGACTAGTGCTAAAAGCTACAGTTTATGTTTTCCATTGTCTCAATTGTTTTGACAATTTTTTCCTAAATTTTTACAGGCTAATTAATGGACCTTTCCTTAAAAGGTAAAGTACTATGTGGAATGTGTTATAACACTTCACGGATGGCACTTAGGCTCCTTTGTTGGCCTAATCTTCCCTTCCAATTTTAGTCTTTGCCATTTGAAGGCAATGTCAGAGAAATCAAATCTATTGTCTATATAAAATGCAGGTATACCTAATAGCAAGCCTCACATTTTGACAGGTTTTTAATTAACCAGATGTTCACATACACTAAACACACAATCAGACCAAGGAATGCATTACACATCCAGGTCCTGATTAGTGTTCACATTTAGACTTCAGATGGATTATACCACTTACTAGCTTATTGACTGAGAGAAACCAACTTGATTAAAATATACCAGTAACAAGAAACATAAGTACTTCAAAAGAAAATGCACTTTAGAATAAAAAGCATTTTAAGAAAATAACTTAAGCTATTATGGGATATGGACAATATTATGAAGCAAAATATAAGATAATTTTTTTTTAAATGACTATAAAATGCACTCTGAAAAAAATAACTGAACTTTTTTTCTCAAAGAGTATATAGTATCTAGTTTTAAATTGACCTCTCTACGCCTTCTTGTGATTTGATTTTTAGCATCTTACCAATAAATGATTATAAAAATTAGTCATATCATGAAACTTTTATACTACACTTGATTTTAGCTGAAAAGTTGAGAAGCAGTTAAAACTTTTATATCTAGCACAGTTTAAAACACAAACAAGTCTAATGGAAACGAAGATAATATATATCAAATTTCTTTATGAATATAATGCTCCCTTTGAAATTTAGGACTTTTAAAATTTCTTCAATTTGTACTTATAAACTTGGTAATAATTTTCACCTATTGCCCCTCTAACAAACTTTAAAAACATTTTCTGTGCTAGGGGTTGTACTAAGCACTAAGTAAGTAATTCTGAGGCATAACAAACAAGGTCCTCATGTCAAGGATCTTATCTCAAAGTGAGTAATTAATTATGGAGTGTTCCTGAACCTCCTACAAGAAACAGTAAAAAATTAAGGAAACTGGAGGGGAAAAAAATTGTAGCATATTCTCTGTGTGGTCTATTCCGGTCCTCAAATTATTTATAAAATCAAGATTGAAGTGGAAATATCCACTTTAAACTAGAGATGACTGGTTCAACCTGAATTTGGTCGATCTATGTTGAGTTAATAAAGAAAAAATAAAAAGATTTAATGGGGAATTCTTCTTGAAAAGAATCACAGCACCTTTTAAGCACATAGTCATGGGCATTTACAAAACCTCCTCTCTATTGCTATTAAAATATTGGAAACATCGGTCATGCACAATTGGTTCTTACTCATGTTATTTAGGTTTTTCTTTCATTCTTTAATATATTTAGTCATTCAAAAAAAATAATGACGTTGGATATAACAGGTACCTAGATAAAGCCCTTACCTATAAAGACATTAATTTGTAATGGTGTGTGAGAGGTTGTCTTTTAAAAAATTGACCACGGCATATTTCTGGTCCCAACTACTCTTGTAGACCTTTCCCACACGTGCATCAGGAGCTGGAGTTTCTCTCCCTTCCACTGAAACTGGGCAGCCCTCTGTGACTCACTCAGTGAATAAAACTTAGCAAGAGTTATGTGCTGCATGAGGTCTAAGACAATGTTACAAAGGGCAAAATAACTTTTCTCTCTCTCCACTGGCTTTGGAATCCTGAGTCTCCATGCAAGATTCCTAGTTATCCTAACACTGCCACGCTGGGGAGAGAGCACATAGATATATAGAGAGATGACTGAGGAGCCCCAGTTTTTCTAGCCCCCAGATATTCAAGTCTTCAGGTGTGGAAAATGTGAGGAGGTGAGCGTGCTTCTGAGCTCCAGTCATGTGTAACTGTGTAACTGCATGGGAGGCTCTGATAGAGAACCCAGCACTATAGCTAACCCCACCCAACCTCCAGATTCATGAGCAAAATAAGTGATTCTTATTGCTTTTAAGCCATGGTTTTGGAGTGGTATGTTATGCAATAGATAAGTAGAACATGGGAAGAGAGAGAAAATAAACAAATAAGTCAATGAATATAGAGTACGTCACAAAGGCAAAGGAATCAAATAAAGCAGTGTAAGAGAGATCAGGAGGATCAGGTAGGGAAAGGAGGTGTTCACTATTTTATACAGAGTTCTAGGGAAATCTTGACTGATATGTGGACATTTGAGCAGAGACCTGAAGAGAGCTGACCCCGTGGATGTTTAGGGAGAAACATTCTGTCAGAGAGAAGAGCAGTGCAAAGGCACTGGGGTGAGTGTCCACGGTCCTTTGTGAACAATAAGGGACAAGGTGACTAAAGCAGAATAAAGGAGGGTGAGAATAGTAGGAAATTGGGTCTTTGAGTATAAATGGGCCAAAGGGATATAAAGGTATAATTGTTTGCATTCCCTATAATTAAGGGAAAGAATAAAAACAAAGTATGGCATTAAAAGTCCTTACTGTACCAAGAATAACTCCATCTTCAAGCTCTTTGCCAAATTTTCACAATCTACTTTGATTAACAAGCATAGCCTCATTTTGCTTGGCTAAATTCAGTTCATATCCTATTTGCATACCAATGATTTTTAAACCACACAGAAAACAAGTTGTCCTTGGCATGGTTCATAAGCACTGGAAGGCAAATAAATCATAAAAGACAACTTTTTAAAGCACATATTGTAAAACATTCATCTTGTAGATATATGTTTTACTAGGATGCCCTAAATTTTACTGCCTATTCCAGAATAAATGATTAATCCAATTTGTAATTTTGTTTGTGAGATAAATGCTATCTCGAAAACATAGCCATTGAACAGGAAAGCATCTTTTATCTGTGGCTCAGATTATCTCAAAGTGTTTTACCGTTGACAGAAAGTATGCTTTTATCTGTCGCTAGTGGAGTAATATAAACTCACATAAGCTGTGCTTAAGGGATTGTGTTAGTTGACATGAAGCACTGATTGAATCTGGATTTACGTACAGCTGCCACATGGGCTGCTGGAAAATATGATGAGGTTTTGGACTTGGGAAATGATAGATTACCTAGATAAACTTTATGTGGTTCCACGTCCTTTCCCCGCCATCATTGCGCAAACTTTCATGAAAGAGGATACTAGTGACATTTAACCAGTTTATGTTCAGTAGTCATTAAAAAAGGAAAA
Organism: Balaenoptera musculus; assembly: GCF_009873245.2. Lineage (NCBI taxonomy): Eukaryota > Metazoa > Chordata > Mammalia > Artiodactyla > Balaenopteridae > Balaenoptera > Balaenoptera musculus. The sequence continues at coordinate 102,997,566 of NC_045788.1, read as the reverse complement.
AAAAAAAGGATGAAAAACTTAAATACAAGTAAAAGAAAGTTAAACCTTGGAAAAATTCTGCTAGGGTAATTAAAAAATGACTGAGTGACTGTTATTCAGTAGAATCACACACCAAATCCCAGGAAGTTATATGTAAAACAATGTTTATTTGCTGAGACTTATGGGCTCTTACGGTTACTTTTTAAATTATTTATTTATTTATTTTTATTTTTAACATCTTTATTGGAGTATAATTGCTTTACAGTGATGTGTTAGTTTTCTTATGGTTACTTTTTGAAACCGATAGTAAATTGTTCATTCATTATGCTACCTTTCTGCATCCTTTTTGTTGTCTTCTTGGAGCCATTACACTGTTTATGCTATAGCTGTTATTTTGTTTCCCAGTGATTCTGGGGTTCTGTTTGTTTGTTTACTTTTCAGAAAATAGCAGAGAACTTTTTCACCGGGCAAGCTCCTGTGGTTCAGTGGCTGGCCCATTATCCCAAATTTGAGTTTTAAAGGATAATTGTGCAAAATCATGGATCTTTCTTTTTTTCATTCTCTCTGTGGGAAGCAGCTTGGCACAGAAGAAGGAACATAAACTTTGCAGTTAGACAAAGATTTGAACTCTGCTTCACCACTTACCAACCATGTGGCCTGGGTCAAATTATTGAACCTTGCTAAACCTTTGTTTCCTGAATCTTTAAAATGGAGATATCTAATACCACTTTAGAAGGTTTAATTGAGAAAATGTATAAAATGCATAGCACAATACCCAGTACACTTTCTTCACTCATTCAACAATTATTTGTTGAACTTTTAGCATGTTCCAGGAACTGTTATGGGTTCTGGACATTCAGGGTTAAGTATTTGACTTCGCCGAGGCTATATTTTTATAGATGCTTTTTTAATGAATTAATATTTTATAAGCTGTTGCTGTAAAATGTAACCCAAGAGGGAGAAAAAGACACTTGGTATCTATTTCTAGCTCTGATACTAACTTAGTAATGTTATGTCCTTGGGCTTAAATATGATATGAGAGCAAACATGCAGGTGTGTCTATATAAAATAAAATTTTTTTTTCTAATTTTAGAGTTCAGTGTTTCTGAATTAGCAAATATTGAGAGTGGAGTACGTCTCAAGTTTGCATTAAAATACTATTAAATACTTCTGATTCTAGGAACTTGGATTAAATGTAGTTTTTCCTATTTGTAGCATTACATAGATCTAAAAGGCAGGGGATATATATATATATTATATATATACACATATATGTAAAATAAGAAGACTGAAAGTTGAAGAGAAGATGGCAGACCAGCTAGGAACCTAAGACCTTGGGACACAGTGGTGGGTTTTCTGCATTTTCTTTGTGTCCCATATATCCCAGAGTTGAAAATGGAGGACTCAGCAACTTGGAAATGCCAAAGGAAGTGGGGAAAAAAAAAAAGTAACAAAAGCCTGATCCCTTTAGCCAAAGGGCCAGGGAAGGAACAACACAGCAAGAGAGAAACTTTTAGGTAATAACTGCTCTACTTCCAACGAACACCACAGAAAAAAATGTGGCTTCATTCCCACTCATGCCAGCAAAGGCCAAGTGAGCAACCTAGATATTACCTCTTGCTAGTCTGTAGTGAGGCACCCCAAGCCCTTTCATAGGCTTATGCAAGAAAAGGCTGCATCCTGAGTAAGAAACTGAGTACCAATCCATCATATGGTAACAAGACTCTTCCCCGTCTTCCATCAGTATCAGTAGAGACCATGGTGGGGAGGGAGGCTGCCTGTATTTCTACCCCTACCCAGTAGTAACACTCCACATTCCCACTGAAGTATTTTCAAAGGAGACCTAGTAGAGAGTCAAGACTTTCACAGTGCCCTCTGTGGCATCAGTGGAGGCCACACGATGAGCAGTAACAAGGCATTCCTACCCCTTCCCAGCCAGTGAAATATCAGTGATGACTTGTTGAGGAGTTAAAACTCTCATCCCCATCCATCATAAGGAGAAGCACCCCCTATCTCTCCAGGGTCAATGGAGGCAAAGAGGGGAAATTGGACATCTACCACCATCTGACAGTAATGAAGCTCCAGTCTCTCATTCCTTGCTGGAGCAGTGTCAAAAGAAGCCAGCTAAAACAGAAGGTTTAAATAAGATCCAGAGTCCTATAACAAAATACACAAAATGTCCATGTTTTAATAAAAAATCACTTAGCATACCAAGAACCAGGAAGATCTCAAACTGAATTAAAAGAGACAATCAAAAGATGTCAACACCAAAATGACAGAGATGTTAGAATTCTGGCAAATATTTTAAAGCATCTATCATAAAAGGCTTCAACAAGTAATTATAAACACATTGAAATAGAAATGAAAAAATAGAGTCTCAGCAAAGAAATAGAAGATATAAAGAAAAATCAAATACTACTTTTGGAACTAAAAACTAAAATAACTGAGTGGGAACAAGAAAGAATCAGTGAATTGGAAAATAGAATGGGAATTACTCAATCTGAACAACAGAGAGAAAATGGACTGCAAAAACAAAATGAATAGAGCTTCAACAACCTGTGTGAATACAACAAAAAGCTAACATCGGTATCATCAGAGTCCTAGAAGGGGAGGTGAAAGAGAATGGGGCTGAAAAAGTACTTATAAAATTTGGCAAGAGATTCAAGAAGCTGAGCAAACTCCTTACAGAATAAATTCAAGGAAATCAACACCAAAACAAGTAGAAGCAAGCTCTCATAACTAAAGACAAAGAATATATCTTAATAGCAGAGAAAGAGAAACAATCTGCCTAGGGGAAATACAATTTAAATGGCAGTGGGTTTCTTACCCCAAACCATGGAGTCCAGAAGGAAGTGACACACGTTTTTCAAGTGCTGAAAGAAAACAAATGTAAACCCAGAATCCTGTATCCAGTGAAAATATCCTCCAGGAATGAAAGGGAAATCAAGACATTCTCAGATAAAAGAAAACAAAGAGTATTTGTCACCAGCAGAACTACCTAAAGATTGGCTACAGGAAGTTCTTAAAATAGAAAGGATTGTTAAAAGAAGGAATCTTGAATATCAGAAGGAAGAAAGAAAACAGTAAGCAAAAATATAGGTAAATACAATAGATCTTCCTTTCCCTCATGTGGTCTAACTGATGTTTGATAGTGGAAGCAAAAATTTTAACAATGTGTGATTTGGTTCTAAATTTCAGTAGAGCAAATAGTTCAGGCAACTATATTATAAAAGGGGGAAGGTAAAGGAACATAAAGAGAAGTTAAGTTTTTTAAACTTCATTCAAATTGGCAAAATGATGACACTGGTAGATATGACTATTCAACACTCTTCTTTCAACAACTGATAGAAAAACTGGACAGAATGTCAGAGAGTATAGAAAAACTAACTCCGTCAACCAACAGGATATAACTGACATTTATAGAAAACTCCACCCAAGGACAGCAGAATGCACAGACTTTTCGACTGCCCATGAAACTTATACCAAGGTAAACCATATCTTGGAACATAAAACAAACCTCAAGAGATTTAAAAGGTTTGAAATCATACAGAGTGTATTCTGAAATCATACAGGGTGTACTTTCTGCCACAATAGTATCACATAGAAATTGATTTAAAAAAATAAGAAAATATCCGAATGCTTGGAAACTAAACAAAACACTTCCACATCACACATGGGTCAAAGAGGAAGTCTCAGGGAAATTTTAAAAAATGCATTGAACTGAGTGAACAGTATTTCAAAATTTGTAAGACACAGCTAAAAAAGTGCTGAGAGGGCAAATTATACCCTTAAGTGCAAACATTTGAAAAGAATAAAAGTCTCAAATCAATCTAAGCTCCCATGGCAAGAAATTAGAAAAAGAAGGATAAAATAAACCAAATCAGGCAAATAAAGGAAATAATGAAGATAAGAGCAGAAATCTATGACAGTGAAAACAGACAATAGAGAAAAATCAGTGAAACAAAGAGATGGCTCTTTGAAAAGATCAATGAAATAGACAAACCTCTAGTGAAACAGATAAAAAAGAGAGAAGACACAAATTACCAATATTAGAAGTGAAACCAGAGATATCATGTGAAACAGAACCTGCAGACATCAAAAAGGGTTTTTAACCTTAAAAAATGTATAAAGACACACACTGATCTTCTTTGTTCAAAAATGGGACCATTCCACATGTATGGTTCTACAACTTGCTTTTTTTTAATGTATTGGGTTGACCAAAAAGTTTGTTTGGGTTTTCTGCAACATCTTACAGAAAAACCCTAATGAACTTTTTGGCCAACCCAATAACAATATGTTAGTCCATTCATTAACCAATATTTACTGAGATCTTAGTGAGTACCAGTTCCATTAAATGAATATATCAGTATTTAAATTATATTTGTTATTGCTAGTTTTTCACTATTACAAACTAAGTTAAGGGAACATTATAGTAAAAAAAGAAATACTATGCACAACTCCTAACCCATAGATTTGATTACTTAGATGAAATGGACCAATTCCTTGAAAAAACCCAAACTAATATAACTCACCCAATTTGAAATAATTTCAATAACCATATAACTATAAAGTATTTGTAATTTACAAACTCACAAAAAAGTGATCTCCAGGTCCAGATTATTTTATTGGATAATTCTACCAAATTTTAAAGAAAAATTAACAACAATACTACATAATATTTTCCAGAAAATAAAGGAGGAAAGACTACCTCTCAGTTTTGGCTTAAGACAGAACTAAAATGAATAACACTACAGATGATATCCATCATAAATATTAATACAAAAATTCTTAAAACATTAGCAAATAGAATTCAGCAGTATATAGAAAGTGTTATATACTATGATCAGTGGTGTTTATTCCAAGAATGAAAGGTCCATTTCAGTATTTGAAGCTTAATCAATAGAATCCAATGTAACACACTAAAAAAAAAAAACAATCACATTATCAATTGGTGTAGAAAAGGAATTTTACACAGTTCAACTCCTATTCATGATAAACACTATCAGGAAAAAATAGGAGTAGAGTAGAACTTGTTCAACTTGATAAAAAAGATCTACAAAAACCTACAACAATATACTCAATGTGAAAGAATGAATGACTTACCCCTGGAATAAGATGGAAATGTTGTCTACTATTACCACTCTTAGCATAATGCTGGGAGCTCTAGCTAGTGCAATAAGTCAAGACTGAGGTTAATGATATACAGATAGGAAGGGAAATAATAAAACTGTCCATATACACAAGTGGTATGATTGCTTAGAATATCCCACAGAATGTATCAAAAAAATTTAGAGGTAAGGAGTGAGTTCAACACGGTCACAAGATACAAAATAATCACAAAAATCAACTATATTTTCATATATAAAAATGAAAATGAGGACACTGAAATTTACAATAAAATTTACAGTTGCTCAAAAAAATTAAGTATCTTAGTGTATATCTAACACAAACATGTATAGTACTTTTATATGAAAAAGACTAAATACTGATTAAGGTAATTGAAGAAGATAATAGATTGCAAGATTCAACATAGTAAATATGTCAGTTTTCCTCCAATTTACATAGAGGTTTTATACAATCCCTATCAAAGTCCCAGTAAGAATTTTTATAGATATAGGCCAGATTATCCTAATATTTACATGAAAAGGCAAAAGAATTGGAAACTGAAACAATTTATATATATATATATAAAACATATATGTATATAAAACATATTTACAGTAAACAAGATGGTCCAGTATCAGTGTGTGAATAAACACATAGATCAGTGGAACAAAGTCAAGAATCCAGAAGTAGACCCATTCAATATTACCAACTGATTTTTGACAAAGGCACAAAAACAACTCAACAGAGGAAATGTAGACCTTTCAACAAATAGTGCTGGAGTAATTGAACATTCATGGGTATAAAAATGGACCTCAACCTAAGAGTCATACCTTATACAAAAATTAGCTCAAAATGGATCATGGAATTAATGTAAAATGTACAAATACAAGACTTAAAAAAAAATAGGAGAAAGTCTTTGGGACTTAAGGATAGGAAAGAATTCTTAGATTGGCACCCAAAGTATGATCCATAGGAAAAAAAAAAAGATAAGTTGGACTTCATCAAAATTTTAAAATTTTGCTCTATAAAAGACTCTGAGGATAAAAATAACAAGTCAGAGAAAATATTTCAAACCACATACCTGACAAAAAAACTAGTATCTAGAATACATAAAGAACTATCAAAACTCAACAGTAAAAAAACCCAAACATTCCAATTAGAAAATGAGCAAAAGGAAAAAAAAAAAAAAAACCCACACATTTCACTGAATAGGATACAAGAAGGCAAAGAAACACATGAAAAGATGTTCAACACCATTAGCCATTAGGGGAATGCAAAAGACATCACTCTGCACCTCCCAGTGGCTAGAATAACAATGACAAAACCAAATGCTGTTGAGGATACAGAGAGTCTAGATTACTAACACTTTGCTAGTAGGAATGTAAAATGAAACAACTACTTTAGAAAGCAGCTTGACAGTTTCTTTAAAAAAGTATGCAACTACCTATATCACTTACCAATTGCATTCTTGGGCATTTATCCCAGAGAAAGGAAAACATGTTCACACAAAAAATAGTACAGGAATATTTATAGCAATTTTATTGAAAATAGCCAAAAACTAGAAACAATATAGATGTCCTTCAAGAGTGAATGGTTAAATAAATTGTGGTACATCTATACCACGAAACACTATTCAGCAATAAAAAGGAACACAAGACTGATGCATTCAATAACCTAGATGAATCTCCAGAGAACTATGCTGAGTGAAAAAAGAAAATCCCAAAAGATTATGGACTATGTGATTCCATTTACAGAACATTTTTGAAATGCTAAAATTATAGAAATAAAGGATATATAAACAGAAGCAGGAGTTAAGGAGAGGGAGGAGTTGAGGGTGGGTATAGCTATAAGAGGGCAACATGAGGGATCCATGTGGTGATGCAAATGTTCTGCACTTTGACTTTATTGCTGTCTAAATTCTGGTTGTGACACTGTACCACAGATTTCAAGGTGTCATCATTGGGAAACTGGGTAAAAGGTGTACAGGATTCTTCTGTAGTATTTATTACAACTGCATGTGCATCTACAGTTATTTCAAAGTTAAAAGATAAAAAAGATTTAAAAAAATTCTTAGTGTCAGCCTGAACAACAGAAAAAAACTAGAGTAATGAATGAGAATGACAGACATATTTGTCCAAAATATTTTCTAAAGCAATACAAATCAGAAACAGTGATTCAAAATCATGGAATTCTTAAAGGATAGAGGCAATAAAACAATTTGTGTTTTGCATCACTTGGTTCTCATCACATAATCAATATGTGATTCTAATGATCTGTGTCATTTTTGAAGAAATAAAACATTTATATGTCTTTTCTTATAGAAAAAGTAATGTATCAAAATTATAGCAGTATATTTCTTTCTCTATTTTACATGAGAATTACAGTTAAATATATGGACAAAAGTCAATTATTATTTCAAAAAGTACATAAAGACTTTTTTAAAAATAAATTTATTTAATTAATTAATTTATTTTTGGCTGTGTTGGGTCTTTGTTGCTGTGCGCAGGCTTCCTCTGGTTGCGGTGAGCGGGGACTACTGTTGGTTGAGGTGCGCAGGCTTCTCATTGCGGTGGCTTCTCTCATTGTGGAGCACGGGCTCTAGGCTCACAGGCTTCAGTAGTTGTGGCACACGGGTTTCAGCAGTTGTGGCTCGCAGGCTCTAGAGCACAGGCTCAGTCATGGTGCACGGGCTTACTTGCTCCGCGGCATGTGGAATCTTCCCGGACCAGGGATCGAACCCGTGTCCCCTGCATTGGCAGGCAGATTCTTAACCAGTGTGCCACCAGGGAAGTCCCAAGACTTCCTTTTTAACATGAGATATTTAAGCACTATTAGGATAACCCCCAACTGAAAAATTTGTTTAAAAAAATTACTACTATTAATATCAATGTGAAAATACAATACGGACATATATTTATTGAAACTATTGCCAAAGTTTTTTTTTCTTTGAAAGTTTATATACATACATATAAATACATATATTAATGTATATATGTGTGTGTATATATATATATATATATATATATATATACACATACACACACAAACATAGAGAGAGAGAGAGAAACTGCAAAAGAATAGTTAGAAACTAAGAATGTAAAATATAAATGTTAAGCCAATGAAAAGTTATGGACCAGGTTTATTGACAATATTCCTGATATACAACTTTAAATGTTACCTTCAAAGTTTTTGATGATTTTACGGCAACCGTAAAGAAGCGAGTATTAAAATCCATACTTCAGGGGGAAAAGCATTTTTATATAGAAAGAAAATCTTCCTTTTTCATATATTAGAGGTAAAATTTCTTTTTTAAATAGCTCTTTATTGGAGTATAATTGCTTCACAATACCGTGATAGTTTCTGTGGCACAACAAAGCAAATCAGCCAGATGCATACACATGACCCCATATCCCCTCCTTCTTGTGCCACCCTCCCACCCTCCCTATCCCACACCTCTAGGTCATCGCAAAGCACCCAGCTGATCTCCCTGTGCTATGCGGCTGCTTCCCACCAGTTAGAGGCAAAATTTTTAAGCTTGATGCAAATGGAGATGGTAACAGATATTCAAGTTATTTTAAAATACAGTTTTATTGATTTTATTTTGCCTACAGCATCTGTTTATACTTAACCCTCATTCAACGTGAAAATTTCATGATTTTCTAAGTTTCAGATACTGTACAATGAATTAAATATGCAAAAGTAAAGAAAACAGGGTTTCAAGTATTTGTGAATTGGAACAATTAATAACTATTAAAGAATTTTAATAATTAAATTTAATTCTGAGGATGATGTAGTAATTTTTGCAATTCTTAAACAGCTCAACAGCTTGCAGGAATAGTATAGCAGTGGAGTTTGAATGGAATAATAAGAATAAAGAGATACATTGATTATTAAATATTTATCAGCATATTTGAGTTTGGAGGTACCTCAATAATTGATGAAATTCCCTCCTTATATCCTTGAGAAAACTAACACTCAAATCTCACAATTAGTGTGTCATAGAAGAAGGACAAATATGTCTAAGTCCTAAGCCAAATAAATTTTTCCACCTAGCAAAATGTAATGATATGTGAGACAACGCTATTTGCTTAACACTATACAATTCCTTAGGTTTTGCACAGCAATAGGTAACAAAATTATGTGCTACCTAATGCTATTATTTCTCCTATACTTTAGCAAGCCCATGAAACTTAGAGAATATGATCACACAGCATCTACTACAATGCTTAACAGATAGCTGTTTCTCATTATTTGCTGAACTTCCTCCTCTTTACTATGTTTTTGCCTCATTAATACTTTATTGCACTCATCACAGCTTACTGTTCCCCTAGTGGATATTGAATTCCTTGAAGTCAAAGACTTCATCTTATATAGATTTGCATCCTTAGCATTTTCACAGTATTTAGTTTTTAGCAAGTCCTCAAAATAGGAGTATTAATAGAACTTAGTGTGCTTAACAAGAGGCACAGAGAATAATATGAATTACTAATTGAATTGTGCCTTATCGAGTTAAGATTCTTTTCTTTTAATGTGCTTGCCAATAGCCTGAAATACTTATAATACATCAGGAAATGGCCAAGCCACCATTCTGGCACCACATCTTAACTGAAATATCTCCACAAAGATTGGGAGAAATTAGATGATCAATAGTTCTCTAATGCTTACAAAGAAGGTGAAAGACAGGACTAAAATTAGAACATAAGTTGCAAATGGCCAGGATTAGAGTGTTGAACAGTAATAGGTCTTTTTTAAAAAGCATTTATTATATAATTATATTATTTTCATTTTCATCAGAATTATAATTATCTCACTATCCATTTCTTCTGTAACTGCTGATAAGAACAAGTTTTGTTTTTATTTATTTAATTTAACATCTTGATTGGAGTATAATTGCTTTACAATGGTGTGTTAGTTTCTGCTTTATAACAAAGTGAATCAGCTATACATATACATATATCCCCATATCTCCTCCCTCTTGCATCTCCCTCCCACTCTCCCTATCCCACCTTTCTAGGTGGTCACAAAGCACTGAGCTGATCTCCCTGTGCTATGAGGCTGCTCCTCACTAGTTATTTTACATTTGGTAGTATATATAAGTCCATGCCACTCTCTCACTTCGTCCCAGCTTACCCTTCCCCCTCCCTGTGTCCTTAAGTCTATTCTCTATGTCTGCGTCTTTATTCCTGTCGTGCCCCTAGGTTCTTCATAACCTTTTTTTTTTTTTAGATTCCATATATATGTGTTAGCGTATGGTATTTGTTTTTCTCTTTCTGACTTACTTCACTCTACATGACAGACTCTAGGTCCATCCACCTCACTGCGAATAACTCAATTTTGTTTCTTTTTATGGTTGAGTAATATTCCATTTTACATATGTGTCACATCTTCTTTATTCATTCATCTGTTGATGGACACTTAGGTTGCTTCCATGACCTGGCTATTGTAAATAGAGCTGCAATGAACATTGTGGTACATGACTCTTTTTGAATTATGGTTTTCTCAGGGTGTAAGTCCAGTAGTGGGATTGCAGGGTCATATGGTAGTTCTATTTTTAGTTTTTTAAGGAACCTCCATACTGTTCTCCATAGTGGCTGTTATCAATTTCCATTCCCACCAACAGTGCAAGAGGGTTCCCTTTTCTCCACACCCTTTCCAGCAGTTATTGTTTCTAGATTTTTTGATGATGGCCATTCTGACTGGTGTGAGGTGATACCTCATTGTAGTTTTGATTTGCATTTCTCTAATGATTAGTGATGCTGAGCATCTTTTCATGTGTTTGTTGGCAATCTGTATATCTTCTTTGGAGAAATGTCTGTTTAGGTCTTCTGCCCATTTTGGATTGGGTTGTTTGTTTTTTTGATATTGAGCTGTATGAGCTGCTTGTAAATTTTGGAGGTTAACCCTTTGTCAGTTGCTTCATTTGCAAATATTGTCTCCCATTCTGAGGGTTGTCTTTTCATCTTGTTTATGGTTTCCTTTGCTGTGCCAAAGCTTTTTTAAGTTTTGCTGTGCCAAACCTAAGTTTCATTAGGTCCCATTTGTTTATTTTTGTTTTTATTTCCATTTCTCTAGGAGGTGTGTCAAAAGGATCTTGCTGTGATTTATGTCAAAGAGTGTTCTGCCTCTGTTTTCCTCTAAGAGTTTTATAGTGCCTGGCCTTACATTTAGGTCTTTAATCCATTTGGAGTTTATTTTTGTGTATGGTGTTAAGGAGTGTTCTAATTTCATTCTTTTACATGTAGCTGTCCAGTTTTCCTAGCATCACTTATTGAAGAGGCTGTCTTTTCTCCATTGTATATTCTTGCCTCCTTTATCAAACATAAGGTGACCATATGTGCATGGGTTTATCTCTGGGCTTTCTATCCTCTTCCATTGATCTATATTTCTGTTTTTGTGCCAATACCATACTGTCTTGATTACTGTAGCTTTGTAGTATAGTCTGAAGTCAGGGTGCCTGATTCCTCCAGCCTCGTTTTTCTTTCTCAAGATTGCTTTGGCTATTCGTGGTCTTTTGTGTTTCCATACAAATTGTGAATTTTTTTGTTCTAGTTCTGTGAAAAATGCCATTGGTAGTTTGTAGGGATTGCAGTGAATCTGTAGATTGCTTCGGGTAGTAGAGTCATTTTCACAATGTTGATTCTTCCAGTCCAAGAACATGGTATATCTCTCCATCTGTTTGTATCATCTTTAATTTCTTTCATCAGTGTCTTATAGTTTTCTGCATACAGGTCTTTTGTCCCCTTACGTAGGTTTATTCCTAGGTATTTTATTCTTTTTATTGCAATGGTAAATGGGAGTGTGTCCTTAATTTCTCTTTCAGATTTTTCATCATTAGTGTATAGGAATGCAAGAGATTTCTGTGCATTAATTTTGTATCCTGCTACTTTACCAAATTCATTGATCTGATTCCTTGATTAACCCAGATAAAAACATGTTTCTAATCTGGGGGATATTATTGCTGAAGGTTGCTTCTGTTCCAAGGTGATGTGAAGGAGCAAGAAGAGTAGGGAGGAGGAAAGGAATGCAAACCAAAAGGAATGCATGTACACTTTTTCCTCTTTTAATACGCATGTATCTGTGGAGGAGCTACAGTATTTGAAGATGTCAATATGAATGCCTGCAAATAAACCATAAATGCTGGCAATAAAAGAATGTGTGTACAATCTTGAAAGAAGGTAGTTTTACTGTTCAAAGCATTGAACATTCTTTAGCTACACGGGGATAAGGAACGGACAGGTCCACACAAACTCATAATAGTTCATATACCATGAAACAGAGGAATAACAACACCTTTACTTGGGCTGAGGTGATGGGATTCTGGTTTTTGCTAGCTACAAGAAATTTACAGTAAAAACAAAAATACATGACCTTTTCAAGGATATGGAATTTTTGTAAAGGAAGATGATCATTAAGACAAACAGAAAATATATGAACAGATATGTCCTGAAATTCATTTATCTGTATGGAATACCAAGACTTCCTTAAAACTAAGCATTGTTGTAAATGTGTATCATCTTTTGAGGAATAATCACCTACAACTGAATTTGCATTACTGTGAATCAACCTAGTTATTGGTTATATTTCTCTATGAATCAAAGCAATAATACAATGCCAGTTCTTTTAAAACACTGTAACTGATACTAAGAGTTTTCCTGTTCTGGGAGGCTACAACTAAAGCTTAAAAATCTTCTTATATTTGCATGCATTAAATTGATAATAAGTCTTGTTTCCAAGACTGTTGTATCTTGGAAACTGGTTTTATCTCCAGGAAGCAGTCAGAGGTATACCACAGAGAAAATATTATAAACTATAGGGTATCAAAAGGTCTAAATTATTAGATGGTAGATAAGACAAAACATTTTTCACACATTATTAAAAAAATAAACATAAACCAGTAATGAAAGACTTTTACAGTGAATACGTTGCTTTTATGTACATTTTTAAAACTTCTGCCTTTTAATGTGGGTGTAAGTCTATTAATATTTAATGTAATTCTTGATGTTTGGATTTAAGATTACCATTCTACTAGTTATCTATTACCCTTGTTGTCCTTTCCTCATTTTCTCCTTTCTTGCCTTCCCTTGAATTCAACAGTTTTTAAAATTGCATTTTAGTTTACCAATAGACTTTTTTAGCTAAACCCTTCTGCATTAATTTTTAGTGTTCATTTTAAGTTTACAATGTGCATTCTTAATATTTCACAGGTCTGCTTCCACATAATGTTGTAACACTTGCAATTATATAGGTCTGTTCATTCCACCCTCTTTCTTTTTATGGTAGAGTTTTCATGTGTATTATATCACATATTTTCTAAACCCAAAAGATAATGTTACAGTGTTTAGTCAATAGTGCGCATTTAAAAGAAATTATCATATCCAACTTTTTCATTTATTCCTTAAAATTCAAGGGTTCATACTGTATCATCCCCTATAATCTGAAGAACTCCTTTAGCATTTTCTGTAGTATAGGTCTGTTGAGACTGAATATTGAATTCTAGTGAATTAGTTTTCTTTTTAAATCTAAAAATATATATAGTTTCCCATTATTCTGGAATGATATTTGTCCCAAATGTCATATTTAGGTTAATAGACTTTATTGTTTTAGCACTTTAAAGATGTTATTTCATTGTCTTCTGACCCCTATTATTCTTGGTGTGGTCAGTGATCATTAGAATTTTTGCATAGCTATACATAAAGTGTCTTTTCTTCTGGTTGCTTTACAAACACACTTATTTCATTTTATTTTGTCAAATTGATTATTATGTACTTAGGCATGATTTTTATTATCTTACTTGGGTTTCACTGAACTTTTTGCATTTGTAAATGTATGTACTTTACCATATTTAAGACATTTGCAGCCATTATTTCTCTAAACATTTAAATTTTATTACCAATTTTCTCTTTTCTCTTATTTGGTAGGTCTTTTGATATTGTCTCACAGGTATTGAAGCTCTGCCAATTTTTCTAATCTTCCTTTTTGTTTCCTTCTATTTTCTAGATTGATTAAATTCAATTGTCTTATATTTGCTTCCTCTTTCCTTTGTTATTTCTTCCGTGATAATTCACCCAGTGAATTATTTTCATATATTGTATTTTTCAGTTCTAAAATTTTTATTTAGTTGTTTTTATGGTTTCTATTTCTTTGTCAAGATTTTCCATGCCTTCATTTATTATAAGTTTATTTTCTTTCATGTCCTTTATTGGCTAATTCTCATATTTGGTTCATATCAAGATGCATTTATATTTATTATATTTTTCTTTGGGAATGGTTCACATTTTTCTATCTCTTCATATGTCAAATAATTTGGGATTCCATCATGCACATTGTGGTACATTCTGTTGTACTTTTCCCAAGCAGATTGTTTTATGAGACATTTAAATTAGTTGGAATCAAACTATAATTCCATATCTTAGGCACATGTCAAAATCTCAGTTCAGTCCTTTTACCTTTGCCTGAGCTATTCAGAGTTTATTCTGCAAATGTGTAGTTTAGGGGACAAGCCAGAAATGTTGGCAGAGTTTATAGGAGAATTGAGACTCTCTGTCTCTGTTCTCTTGTTTCTAGGACTCCTCCCTCATTTACCAGTGGTTGTGTTTGCCTCAAACTAAAGCATTTGAGTAGGGGACCTACATGACACCTGATGGGCCTGTCCTTAGCAAAAGTTGTAAAATAAGTACACAGGTGCACACATACATAGATACATAAAGAATAAAGCCACCTACCACATTCCCTATTCTAAATTATCTATTCCCCCTGTTGTCAGATTATGTCTGCTTTCCACTGTTTTTGATGTTTTGTAAATGGTTTATACTTGGCAACTGGAGGAGGGTCAGTTAAATATGAGTTTTCTTGACCATTGCCTAAAGCAGAACTTAGAGATAAGTCATTTTAATATTAAAATGAGCTAGAATATGGGCCAAAAAAAGTAGGTTTAGGGTCTTATTGGTAAAGTTGGACTGTAGAGTTGGTCCGCTATTAACCCAGATAACAAAGCTCCAACCCGGCTATCTAGATCTTGATGTTGATCTAAACAAGCCTGTCTCTGACATTCTCATAATGCACTTGGATTTTTTTCTTTAAGTATTAGTTG
The DNA here is from genome assembly GCF_009873245.2 of Balaenoptera musculus. Classification (NCBI taxonomy): domain Eukaryota; kingdom Metazoa; phylum Chordata; class Mammalia; order Artiodactyla; family Balaenopteridae; genus Balaenoptera; species Balaenoptera musculus. The sequence goes on along the minus strand of NC_045788.1, from coordinate 102,982,391 downwards.
CTTTTGCTTTTTTATCATTTATTTGTTTATTTATTTATTTGGCCACACCACGCGGCTTGTGGGATCTTAGTTCCCTGACCAGGATTGAACCCTGGGCCCTCGGCAGTGAAAGCACAGAGTCTTAACCACTGGGCGCCAGGGAATTCCCTGCACTTGGATTTTTTATGTGAACCTCAAAACCTGATAGAAACTTGTTTTGCAAATTTTCAGGAATATGAATTTACTATCTATTTAAGAGGGAAAAAATGTAAGCCCGTGGAAAAGACTAAAAGTTTTTGAAAAACAAACTTCTCATCCCAATGGTAAGACAGGATTTTCCATTCCACATTTCTTAATAATACCTCTCTGAGTTTCTCTGCATTGAGTACCATGTTTGCAAATTGTTTCTGAAAAGAATAGTTTTAGGGGAGAGATCACAAGTTTTATTTTGTTTTTTAACAAATACTGTGACATGACATATGTAAAAGCTGATGGCGTCCATTTTTATGTTTTAAATAATAAGCAATTTATATTTAAAGTGCTTGGGAAAGCATAGATTTTGTTGATTTTCTGAAGGATTTCTGTTTTTGGCAGTTTCAATAATTCTTCTTGAAATTTTGCATGCAATTTTAAGTCAAGATCCCATCATCTGCCTTAGGTAGACTTTTCAAGGGAGCTTCATTCTTAGAAAAGAAGGTCTTTAAAGTGATGAGATAAAAGAGGGAGGGAAGCTTTCATTCCTTTGTGTCACTTATTTGAAAAGTAGTGCAGACAGCCTTCAATCAATCATGCAATTTTGTGTGTTCTCACTCAGAATAAGTTACAGTTTCTGTATCCCTTTGAGAAGACAATGTTGGACCTTGGATTAGCAACGCCAACAGAATTATATACAGTGTGTTTTTTTTTCAATTCCCACGGCGGGTTTCACCTATCAAGTCTTTCTGACCTGCAGGTTGCACCTGCTACAACAATCATTTACTCTTTGTTCTCTAAATTCTACCGGAAGGGATTTTTTTTTTCTTTTTTAATTTACTTGGATGGCTTCTTTCCTTAAAGACTATGATTAACTCAGGTAAAAATACTAAATTACTGAGAAAATTGAAATTAAAATCAAGACAATATTTTTTGTAATTCACTTATTTGGCATCATCTTGAGTGAACTCACCGTGGAGCAGGCATCATTACCCTGTGACTACTTTGATGAATAAGAATTGTCCTTATCTTGAGGAACTTGTATAAATTATGTAGCCATATATATTCTATCTACTATTCTGTTAATGTTTTCATCAACTTTGGATTGGCCTCAAATATTCTTTTAGTATAGTTATCTCTATACTTTTTCTTTAGTATTTAAGTTCTTTTGTAATAGATTTGTCCATTGGAATTCCCCACACAAGATTTTTTAAACAAACACTTTGATGATAATAATCACTATAAAGAACAAACTTTTCATCTTTATTAAAGTAAATAAATTTCCTTAAAATAAGTAAAAATGCAAAATAAAATTTATCTTAGCTCTCATTTCCTTAATTTAAAGAGTTTTTTTCTCTTAAGGTAGGAAAAAAGTGAGTTAGAATGAGCATCATTAAAATGTATTTGAGAGTCAAAGCCAACACTTTACTTTCCTAAAATGTGCAGTTATATTAGAACAATTCCTCATTTATCTGGCACTCTTTGCTGGGAATGAGTCTTGCAGATATTTTGATATTTATTTATTCACAAGGCCAAGCAATGTATTTGTAATCACTATTGGCAAATACAGATTAACTTTTAAGCATTTTTAAACAGATTTTTAAACATTTTATCATTAATTCAGGTTCACTCTTATAAACATCCATGAGAGTACTGTTCTGCCTATCTTCTCACTTTCCATAGTCACGCTGTCTCATGTCAACAATCACTTCAGTGACTGTGTGAGCCTCTAGCAGACTTTTCAGCTTCTATTCTTTAAAGGGATAGAAAACTAGACAATCAACTGTATATTGAGTCAAGAGTGATTGTGGAAGATTAAAAGAAAAACAAAAAACGAAACAAAGATCCCTAGATTTCACCCAACAAAGGAAAAGAGCATGATTTGAGAGTGGAAGAGAGAGAACAACCATTTAGTACAGATACTGATGAGACATAAGGTCCTTTTTTCATAGTATGTTTGTCTTGATTCTAAAGGTAGTAGAATCATAACATTTATAACATTTACATAATACACTCAGAGACAGAAAAAACTTTTTTAAAATATTATTTTATTGCTAGGCTGAGTTAATGTTTTGAAATATTTGCTTCTAGTATAGCGTAAAGAAATTCATATCATATTATTCTTACTAAACATTAACATAAAACATTAAGGTTCTTTTCCTTTTACAGCTTTAAGGATATATAATTAACATACAGTAAACTGCAAATATTTAAAGTGTATATTTTGATGAGCTTTGACACATAATACAACAGCAAAACCATAAATACAGTGAAGATAGGACACACCTCACATCACCAAAGTTTCTCTTATGCTCCTTTGTCCTCTTGGGTCCCAGTCCAGATGTCATGCCCCACATCCATCCTCAAATTACTGATAAACTTTCAGTGACTATAAATTAGTTCTCATTTCTATAATTTTTATATAATTGTGCAATATGAACCCTTTGCTGTGTGGCTTTAAATTTTTGACATTTTAATAGGTATGTAATGGTATTCATAATAGCTTTCCTTTCCCTAACAACTAATGATGCTGAACAACTTTTCACGTTCATTTGCTACCCATTTATCTCCTTTGAAAGCGTTCATTCAAATGTTCTGTGCATTTTTATTATATTGCCTGTTTTCTTCTTATTGCATCTGGTGAGTTTCTTATATATTCTGAATACAAATTCGTTATCAGATATATAATTTGAAAATATCTTCTGCCATGCTATGCCTTGTCTTTTTATTATCTTAACCATGTCTTTTGAAGAGCAGGAATTCTTAATTTTGATGAAGTCCAATTTATCAATTTTTTGTCCGTATTGTGTTTTCAGTGCGGTACCTAAGGAAGCTTTGTCTAACCCAAAATCACGAAGATTTTTCTCCTACGTTTTCTTTTAAAAATTTATTAGTTCTAGGTCTTTCACTTTGGTCTATGATTGATTTTGAATTAATCTGTATGTGCTGTGAGAAATAGATTGAAGTTCATTTATTTTTTGCATACAGATATCCAATTATTCCAGCACCATTTGTTGAAAAATAACTATTCTTTATCCATTGAACCATATCTATACCTTTGTTGAAATCAACTGACCATATTTGTGAGTCTATTTCTGAACTCTTCATTCTTTTTTGTTGACACGTATATCTATCTAGAAACCAACACCACAATGCCTTGATTACTGTGCCTTTGTATTAAGTCCAGAAGTTGAGTAGTGTAAATCTTCCAAATTTGTTTTTCATTTTCAATATTATTTGGCTCTTCTAGTTTTTTTGACTTTCCATATGAATTTTGGAATCGGCTTGTCAATCTCAAAATAAGTCTGTTAGGATTTTCACTGAGATTGCATTGAACCTATATATCCATATGGGGAGAGGTAACACCTAACAATAATTATCTAATACATGGATACTGTATGTATCTCCATTTATTTGTCATATAATTTAGCTCAGCAATATTTTGCCATTTTCAAAGTACAGATCTTGCACATCTTTTGTCAAATTTATTGCTAAGTATTTAATATTTTCTTATTAGTGTAAATGGTAATGTATTTGTAATTTTAATTTCTAATTGTTTGTTGCTACTACACAAAAATTACGACCGCGATTTTTTTAAAGTTGATCATGTGTTCTGCAAACTTTGCCAAACTCACTTACTAGTTTAGTAGCTTTTTCAAATATACTGTACATTTGCTACACAAACATGAATGAAGACAGTTGTATTTCTTTTTTCCTATCTTGATGTCTTTTATTTCTTTTTCTTTCCTCATTCAACTGCTAAAAACTGCAGAAGAGTTTTAAATAGAAGTAAGGAGGACAGATTTTTTTTTTTTTTTTGATGTCCTGGGGAAAGCATTCCATCTTTAGCTATAGATATAAGGTTAAATGCAGGTTTTCCACTGGTTCCCTTATCAAGTTGAGGAAGTTCCTTACTCCTGGTTTGCTGATAGTTTTAATCAGTAGTGGATTTTGGATTTCTCAAATGCTTTTTTTATAACTGTGGAGACGATCATATGATTTTCATTATACAGTCTGTCAATATGATGAATTACATTGACTTTCAAATAAATCAGCATTCTTAGGATGACTCTAAATAGAAAATGAATTATGATCATTATATAGTGTTCCATTTGACTTGCTAAATTTTTTTAACGGACATTTGCCTCTATGCTTATGAGAAATATTTTTCTGTAGTTATCTTTCCTTGTAATGTGTTTGGCTGGTTTTGGTATTGGGTGATGCTGATGTCATAGAACAAATTGGGAAGAATCCCCTCCTTTTATATTGTCTACAAGAGTTAATGTAGTTAATGTACAACATATTCATTCAGAGTTTCATAGAATATGTCAGTAAAACCATCCAAGCCTGCAGTTTTCTTATAGTAAGATTTTTAGCTATAAATTCATTTTAAAATAGGTATAGGGGGTTTTACATTATTTCTTCTTGAGTCATCTTTCATAGTTGTGTATTTCAAGGAATTTTCTTTTTCCTCTAAATTGTCAAACTTACTGGCATAAATTTGTTCATAATATTCCCATATTATTCTTTTAATATCTGCAGAATATTTAGTTATGTCACCTCTCTCATTCCAGATGTTGGGAATTTGCATGTCTTTTTTTCTTCATAAGTTTGGCTAGAATTTTTCAATTTAATGACCTTCACAAAAGAAATGGGTAGGTTGCAGTGATTTCAATATTGATTTTTTTCTGTATTCTATGATTTTTGCTTTTATTTTTATCATTTCCTTTTCCTGCTTTCATTGTATTAAATTAGATCTTTTTATAGTTCTTTAAGTGGATGTTGAAGTCATTGATATGAAACTTTCTTTTGTTCTATTATATCTATATTCATTGCTATAATCTTTCTCTAAGCACTACTTAAACTGCAACTGAAAAATTTTGATGTGCTGTGTTTTTTGTTTTCATTCCATTTAAAATACTAATTTCCTTTTGACTTCTACACAACACAGATTATTTAAAGTCTGCTGTCAGTTTTCAAATATTTGGGTAATCTCCAGATATTTTCTGGTTTTGATTTCTAATTTAGTTCCATTATTATCTGAGGGCATACTTGCATGATTTTAATTATTTCAAAAGTACCGAGACTTGTTTTATGGCTCATAATATGGCCTATAGTAGTAAAATTTTTTAAACTCTTGAATAGGATATATTTTCTGCTGTTGTTGTGGGAAGTGTTCTAAAACTGTCAATGAGGTCAATTTGGTTGGAAGTGTTTTTCTAATCTTCTAAACCTTTACTGATTTTGTCTACTTATTCTATCAACTATGTGAAAGGAGTGTTGAAAGGTGTATTATGTTGTGAAAAGTGTTGAAATCTTGAACTGGTTATTATGGATTTATCTATTTCTCTTTACAGTTCTATCAGTTTCTGTTTTATGTATTTTGAAGTGTATATTTATTTAAATAATTATGTTTGGATTGTCAGATAACTTTATGAAATGCTGTTCTTTATCCTTAGTAAATTTTGATCAGAATCGGTGTTGTCTGATATTAGTACAGTCACTCCTACTTTCTTTGGATTATATATATATACACACACAAAACACCACACACACAGACACAACACACACATATATAAAAATCTTCCATCCTTTACATTTCACCTATCTGTATCTTTATATTTGAAGTAGGTTTCCATGTAGATAGCATATACTTGGATGTTGCTTTTTTAATCCTATCTCTATCTTTTAATTGAGGTATATAGACCATTTTGTTTTAATGTGATTACTGGAAAAGAATGGGCTTATATCTATGTTTTGTTTTAATTTTGCCCCACTGTTCTTTGTTACTTTTTCCCTCTTTTTCTACTCTTTTTAGGATGGTGAACTTTTATAATTCATGTTATCTCCTTTGTTTTCTTATTAGCTGTAACTTTTTTTTTGATTTAATGAAAATAGATTTTTTTGCATGTGTCAGTGTGTAGATTCAGATTCCTAATGACTATAAACCTTTAAAAAATTCTCATCCATAGATTGAGTGTATTGAATGCCAATTCTATCTCAAACATTAACAAAACTCTTGTGAGTAAAACAAAGACATATAGTCTTCCAAGAGCATAGAGCCTAGTTGGAGAGAGAAGACTCAAATGGCTAGGCTGAACTGAGATACCCTTACAAGAGATAATCCTCAGAATCTGACAACAATTTAAGAGCTTCCACTTATTCTTACTTGGCAGATGAGTGTCCTGGTCAATAAGCAGTATGAGTTCAGTGGCTGTGACATTAAAGGAAAGTGGGAGGGAAAAAAGTAATTCAATGCTTTTGTTCCAGTAAGGATGAGTTTGCAGGTTTGATTCTTCTGAGAAGAAGAACAGTTTGTTCCTGCAGCTCACCACTTCCCAGGGAGTCCATGCTTTGCCAAGCCTGTGGTTTCAAGGGTGCCTCCTCCAGAGATGGGGTCAGGGCCAACTGGAGCAGCCTGCAGAAATCAAGCAAGCTGATAATGCTTTAAAGATGTTTTCTGCTTGTCTGTTTTCCCTGTCTTCCCAAATACACAGTACTTGCCCAGGTCAATGTCAGAGGAGTTTATGTTCCTTTTAAGCAATAAGACTCAGCAGGATTAGGAGAACTCAGAGTGGCTTTGCCTGTCAAAGACATGGGCCTCTTCTTCCATGCCAGTATCCAGTACAAGGTTGTTTGAAAGCCTTGCTTAAAATATCTCAAGTTAGGGCCCAATTTGGGGCTCTGGGCTCTGATGATGATCTCTCTGATGAAGAGATCAGATGAAGTTCCTTAGAGATGAAAGCTAAGAAGTGGGTGGATGGGGAAGGAATTTGAGAGTCCTGATAGTACTTTTTCCCAGGGTGTTCTTGGATGAGACAACTCCCTTGGGAGCTTGGTTTCACTGTGTGCTTAACAGATGTTTAATATCTGGGCTGAAAAATCCAAATTGCTAGTGAACTCACCAGCAAAGATAAACTAGGATTCATCCTCCACTGGTTTCTGGACTGGAGTGGATACAGCTGGGTTCTGATTCAGGTTTTTTGCCTCTAAATAGCTGGCTTCCTTTGGACAAGTCCCTTAGAATTGTAGAGACTTTGTGCTGGAATGAAATTAGGGGTCACCTAGTCCAACCTTCTTTTGACAAAGACATTCCATCTACAATATCTCTGACTGATTGAGTATCTAGTCTTTCTATTTTCTGGACCACAGTGTGTCCAACTACACGATGAGAGAGTTGATCTTCAATTTGAATCAGGGCTCATGGTGGGAGTGGAAGGTTGAGAAAGTAGAAGCCAGGCACTTGAAGTTTAAATGTAATGACATCATAGTCTAGCAGAAGCCAAGCTCTAGATATAGGGTCTAAATAAGAACACTTAGGGAATTAAACTCTATAAATTCTTTCCCTCTTCTAGTCAATAATGAGGAAAAGTTATAATTTTTATTTTAATAATATGTATCATAAAACATATACTTATTTTATTTTAATTATTAGTGGTTGCTTTAGGGTTTGTTTGTTCATTTTATTACTTAAAAAAATATTTTTCTACTGCCTACTGTCCAGAAGTTTTCTCCTGCATTGTTTGCTGTTATTCTTTTTCTTTTTCCTCTTACATAACGGTTTCCCAACACTCCAGCTAACTGTAAGCAGTATGAGTATGGTATGCCTTGGTGTAGTTTTCTTCATGTGTTTTGTTGAGTTCATTGAACTTAGCTATCCTCTCTTCTTCTTCTTCAGAGACTCCAATTACACTTATGTTCGGTTGCCTGAAGTCATCTCATAGCTCACTGATGCTATTTTAACTTTTTTTTTCCCCAGTCTGTTTTGTGTCTATATTTCATTTTGGATAGGCTCTATTTTCCTGTTTTCAAGTTCACTAATTGTTTTTTTTTTCTGAAATGTCTAATAAAGTGTTAATTATATTAATTTTATTTTTTAATTTCAGACATTATAATTTTCTTCCTTAGAATTTTCATTTGGTCTGTTTTACTATTTACCATCCTCTGTCTTCCATCTATCTTCTTGAAAATGGTGATTATAGTTACATTAACTGTTTTAATATCCATGCCAATTTATTCTACTATTTATTTCATTCTTAATTATGGGTTGTATTTTTCTGCTTATTTTCATGCCTGGTAAATTTTTATTATGAATTTTACCTAGTTGAGTGAATATACTCATGAACAAGTATTTCTTGTAAACATTCTTTAGCTTTTTTCTGAGATGAAGTTGAGTTACTTGGAAGCAATTTGATCCTTTTGAGGTCTTTTTGTTTGAAAGTTTTTTTTGGGGGGTGGGATCGTAACAGTCATTAGTCTAAGGCTAATTTTGTCCTGCTACCAAGGCATATCTTTTGAGTACTCTACCTGGCGTCTTATGAATTTTGAATATTTTCTACTCTGGCTGATGGAAGACAAACAATTTTCAGTCCTGTATGAGTTTTCAACAATCATTCTTTCCAGTTCTTTCACATAATTCTTTCCCCAGACTCATATATTTTCCTCATACACATGTGCTCATCAGTATTCAGTTGAAGTCTCTGAAGATACCTGGGGCTCTATCTTTTTGCAACTCTCCCCTCTAATGTATTCTGCCTAGGGAACTGTAGCTACCTTGGTCTCCTTGGACTCTCAACTCTGTCTTTTCAACTCAGGAAGATTAGCAGGCTCGCCTTTATTCCCCTCCTTGTCTTGTAAACTGGAATTCTTTTCAGATAGTAGGCTGAGATAGTTGTAGAGCTCACCTATTTTGTTTTCCGTCTTTTAGGAATTACTGTTCTTTGCTGTGTAATATCTAAAACCTGGGTTTTTTCACATATGGTGCCTGGCTTAAATGGTTTCTGCAAAGAGGATAAATCCAATCCTGTTACTCCATCTTGGCCAGAAGTGCAAGGCCTTCAATTCATTTAAAAGATACTTTTAGAGGACGTGCTCTCACTCCCTCTGGTGAGAGCACCAGATTCACAACTAACTGCTGAACAATCATCAACAGGAAAGACAATGGAACTCACCCAAAAGATACCCCACATGCAAAGACAAAGGACAAGCCTCAATGAGATGGTAGGAGGGGTGCAATCAAAATAAAATCAAATCCCATAACTGCTGGGTGGGTGACTCACAAACTGGAGAACACATATACCACAGAAGTCCACCCACGGGAATGAAGGTTCTGAGCCCCACATCAGGCTTCCCAACCTGGAGGTCTGGCAATGGGAGGAAGAATTCCTAGAGAATCAGACTTTGAAGGCTAGTGTGATTTGATGCAGGACTTCAACAGGACTGGAGGAAACAGTTTTAAAACCCCAGAAAACAACTAAATGAAGTGGAGATAGGCAACCTTCCCAAAAAAGAATCAGAATAATGATAGTGAAGATGATCCAGGACCTCGGAAAAAACAATGAGGCAAAGATCGAGAAGATGCAAGAAATGTTTAACAACGAACTAGAAGAATTAAAGAACAAACAAACAGATATGAACAATACAATAACTGAAATGAAAATACACTAGAAGGAATCAATAGCAGAATAACTGAGGCAGAAGAACGGATAAGTGACCTGGAAGACAGAATGGTGGAATTCACTGCTGTGGAATAGAATAAAGAAAAAAGAATGAAAAGAAATGAAGACAGCCTAAGAGACCTCTGGAACAACTTTAAACATAACAACATTCACATTATAGTGGTCCCAGGAGGAGAACAGAGATAGGACCTGAGAAAATATTTGAAGAGACTATAGTCAAAAACTTCCCTACACATGGGAAAGGAAATAGCTACCCAAGTCCAGGAAGCTCAGAGAGTCCCCATACAGGATAAACCCCAAGGAGAAACACGCCAAGACACATAGTAATCAAATTGGCAAAAATTAAAGACAAAGAAAAATATGAAAGCATCAAGGGAAAAATGACAAATAACATTACAAGGGAACTCCCATAAGGTTAACAGCTGATTTTTCAGCAGAAACTCTACAAGCCAGAAGGGGGTGGCATGTCATAGTTAAGTGATAAAAGGGAAGAACCTACAACCAAGATTACACTACCCGGCAAGGATCTCATTCAGATTTGATGTAGAAATCAAAAGATTTAAAAACAAGCAAATGGTAAGAGAATTCAGCACCATGAAACCAGCTCTACAACAAAATGCTAAAGGAACTTCTCTAAGTGGGAAACACAAGAGAAGAAAAGGACTACAAAAACACACCCCAAACAATAAGAAAATGGTAACAGGAACATACATATGATAATTACCTTAAACGTGAATGGATTAAATGCTTCAACCAAAAGACACAGGCTTGCTGAATGGATACAAAAACAAGACCCATATATATGCTGTCTACAAGAGACCCACTCCAGACCTAGGGACACATGCAGACTGAAAGTGAGGGGATGGAAAAAGATATTCCATGCAAAGGAAATCAAAGAAAGCTGGAGTAGCCATACTCGTATCAGATAAAATAGACTTTAAAGTAAAGAATGTTACAAGAGACAAGGAACGACACTACATAATGATCAAGGGATCAATCTAAGAAGAAGATATAACAATTATAAATTATATGCTCCCAACATAGGAGCAACTCAATATATAAAGCAACTGCTAACAGCTATAAAAGAGGAAATCGACTAGTAACACAATAATAGTGGGGACTTTAACACCTCACTTACACCAATGGGCAAGATCATCCAAACAGAAAATTACTAAGAAACACAAGCTTGAAATGACACAATAGACTAGATAGATTTAATTGATATTTATAGGACATTCCATCCAAAAACAGCAGATTACACTTCCTTCTCAAGTGCACATGGAACATTCTCCAGGATAGATCACATCTTGGGTCACAAATCAAGCCTCGGTAAATTTAAGAAAATTGAAATCATATCAAGCATCTTTTCCGACCACAATGCTATGAGATTAGAAATCAATTACAGGGAAAAAATGTAAAAACACAAACAACATGAGGCTAAACATACGTTACTAAATAACCAAGAGATCACTGAAGAAATCAAAGAGGAAATCAGAAAATACCTAGAGACAAATGCCAATGAAAACATGACGATCCAAAACCTATGGGATGCAGCAAAAGCAGTTGAAGAGGGAAGTTTATAGCAATACAAGCCTACCTCAAGAAACAAGAAAATCTGGAATAAACCATCTAAACTTACACCTAAAGGAACTAGAGAAAGAAGAACAAACAAAACCAAAATTAGCAGAAGGAAAGAAATCATAAAGATCAAAGCAGAAATAAATGAACTAGAAACAAAGAACACAATAGCAAAGACCAATAAAACTAAAAGCTGGTTCTTTGAGAAGATAAACAAAATAGATAAACCATTAGCCAGACTCAAAGAAAAAGAAGGAGAGGACTCAAATCAATAAATTTGAAATGAAAAAGGAGAAGTTACAACAGACAATGCAGAAATACAAGGCATCCTAAGAGACTACTACAAGCAACTCTATGCCAATAAAATGGACAACCTGGAAGAAATGGACAAATTCTTAGAAAGGTATAAGCTTCCAAGACTGAACCAGGAAGAAATAGAAAATAAGAACAGACCAATCACAAGTAATGAAGTTGAAACTGTGATTTAAAATCTTCCAACAAACAAAAGTCCAGGACAAGATGGCTTCACAGGTGAATTCTCTCAAACATTTAGAGAAGAGCTAACACCCATCCTTCTCAAACTCTTCCAAAAAATTGCAGAGGAAGGAACACTCCCAAACTCATTCTATGAGGCCACCATCACCCTGAGACCAAAACCAGACAAAGACACTACAAAAAAAGAAAATTACAAACCAATATCACTGATGAATATAGATGCAAAAATCCTCAACAAAATACTAGCAAACAAATTCCAACAGCACATTAAAAGTATCATACACCATGATCAGGTGAGATTTATCCCAGGGATGCAAGGATTCTTCAATATATGCAAATCAATCAATGTGATACACCATATTAACAAAATGAAGAATAAAAACCATATGATCATCTCAATAGATGCAGAAAAAGCTTTTGACAAAATTCAACACCCATTTATGATAAAAACTCTCCAGAAAGTGGGCATAGAGGGAACCTACCTCAACATAATAAAGGCCTTATACAACAAACCCATAGCAAACTTCATTCTCAATGGTGAAAAACTGAAAGCATTTCCTCTAAGATCAGGAACAAGACAAGGTTGTCTGCTCTCACCACTATTATTCAACATAGTTTTGGAAGTCCTAGCCACGGCAATCAGAGAAGAAAAATAAATAAAAGCAATCCAAATTGGAAAAGAAGAAGTAAAAATGTCACTGTTTGCAGATGACATGATACTATACATAGAGAATGCTAAAGATGTCACCAGAAAACTACTAGAGCTAATCAATGAACTTGATAAAGTTGCAGGATACAAAATTAATGCACAGAAATCTCTTGCATTCCTATACATTAATGATGAGAAATCTGAAAGAGAAATTAAGGAAACACTCCCATTTACCATTGCAACAAAAAGAATAAAATACCTAGGAATAAACCTACCCAGGGAGACAAAAGACCTGTATGCAGAAAACTATAAGACACTGCTGAAAGAAATTAAAGATGATACAAACAGATGGAGAGATATATCATGTTCTTGGATTGGAAGAATCAATATTCTGAAAATGACCATATTACCCAAAGCAATTTACAGATTCAATGCAATCTCTATCAAATTACCACTGACATTTTTTACAGAACTAGAAGAAAATAATCTTAAAATTTGTATGGAGACACAAAAGACCCCGAATATCCAAAGCAGTCTTGAGGGAAAAAAACGGAGCTGGAGGAATCAGACTCCCTGACTTCAGACTATATTACAAAACTACAGCAATCAAGACAATATGGTACTGACACCAAAACAGAGATATAGTTCAATGGAACAGGATAGAAAGCCCAGAGATAAACCCACACACCTATGGTCAACTAATCTATGACAATGGAGGCAAGGATATACAATGGAGAAAAGACTGTCTCTTCAATAAGTGATGCTGGGAAAACTGGACAGCTACATGTAAAAGAATGAAGTTAGAAAACTCCTTAACACCATACACAAAAATAGATTCAAAATGGATTAGAGACGAAAAGGTAAGACCGGACACTATAAAACTCTTAGAGGAAAACATAGGAAGAACACTCTTTGACATAAATCACAGCAAGATCTTTTTTGATCCACCTCCTAGAGTAATGGAAATAAAAATAAACAAATGGGACCTACTGAAACTTAAAAGCTTTTGCAAAGCAAAGGAAACTACAAACAAGAAGAAAAGACAACCCTCAGAATGGAAGAAAATATTTGCAAACGAATCAATGGACAAAGGATTAATCTCCAAAATAAATAAACAGCTCATGCAGCTCAATATTAAAAAAAGAAACAACCCAATCCAAAATGGGCAGAAGACCTAAACAGACATTTCTCCAAAGAAGACATACAGATGGCCAAGAAGCACATGAAAAGCTGCTCAACATCACTAATTATTAGAGAAATGCAAATCAAAACTACAATGAGGTATCACCTCACACCAGTTGGAATGGGCATCATCAGAAAATCTACAAACAACAAATGCTGGAGAGGGTGTGGAGAAAAGGGAACCCTCTTGCACTGTTAGTGGGAATGTAAATTGATACAGCCACTATGGAGAACAGTATGGAGGTCCCTTAAAAAACTAAAAATAGAATTACCATATGACCCAGCAATCCCACCACTGGGCATATACCCAGAGAAAAGCATAATTCAAAAAGACACATGCACCCCAATGTTCATTGCAGCACTATTTACAATAGCCAGGTCATGGAAGCAACCTAAATGCCCATCAACAGACGAATGGATAAAGAAGATGTGGTACATATATACGATGGAATATTACTCAGCCATAAAAAGGAACGAAATTGGTTCATTTGTAGAGACATGGATGTATCTAGAGACTGTCAAACAGAGTGAAGTAAGTCAGAAGGAAAAACAATTATCGTATATTAACGCATATATGTGGAACCTAGAAAAATGGTACAGATGAACTGGTTTGCAGGGCAGAAATTGAGACACAGATGTAGAGAATAAACGTATGGACACCAAGGGGGGAAAGCGGCAGAGGGGGGTGGTGGTGCTGTGATGAATTGGGAGATTGGGATTGACATATATACACTAATATGTGTAAAATGGATAACTAATAAGAAGCTGCTGTATAAAAAAATAAATTAAATTAAATTAAAAAATAAAAATAAAAGATTACTTTTAATGGTTAAATGCATTTAATATAAATAAACCTTTCAGATATGCCTTGAATTAATCATTCCTCATTTTTTGTACTTTCAATCTCGTAGAGATTCTATTTGGCTATATAACATTATAACCAATATTTTTGTATATAAATGTTATTATTTTTCTTATTCTGACAGTTAATTATTAAAAGTAACTATTACTGGTCAAAATATATAAACATTTTAAGTTGCTTGATAGCTTTTACATCTATTTTGAATAATGTTTTAAAATACTGATTTTCCAGATAGCAAGGGAAATATATTTCTAGATTGGCATCAAAATGGAATATTAACACCATAAAACTTCTAAAACATAAATAATTGCTATTTCAATTAAATAGCTATTAAAAATTGCTAAACATTTTTAAAGACTTCCAAATGGGAAGAAGAAACCACCTTTTTTTACTTAAGGAACTATTTCAGGTAAAAACATTTTGTCTTGCATGTGTACATGAGCAGGGACAATAGAAAATAAACAAGAAAATTTAGAACATATGATATTTGTAATAACAAATATTGTTTTGAAAATATTGAGAAAACTGATTTATGAAGACTATATATTCCAGAACACTCTTCAGAGATAATTCTTGCTATGTGAAAAAATAAGCCTCTATTTCTTGAAACTACTGAAGCTTCAGTTTTTTTATTTCTTGCAGTAAACACTTCCAGCTGATCCAGAAATTGATTTCTGACAGGCGAATGAATATTGGAGAGGCAACTAACAGTGTCTGTTATAATTATATTCCAAACTCCTTTCAATAATGTAAAATTAAAATCTGTTGTAATTGCTATCAGCAAAGGAAAAAATTACCTGAAGCAAAGAATGAACTAATTTGTTTCAACATTTTTAAGTGAAAAATTGCAGTTTGCATAATGCCACTAATTAAGGCAGAGAATGAAAATGAGTATTGGAAATGATACTGTAATTAGTGGTAACAGTGGAAGAGTAAAATGAATGTCTTCCTTCTTGGAAGAAGTACAGATACCGTAGCGTTTTTTTAACAGGTAGGTAATCAGATGATTTTTGAGAGCAGTAGGAAACTGTATTTTTGAACTTTAAAGCTGCAAAAAGTAGAGAATTTATCATTGGAAGAAAAAAGTATTTTATTCCTTCAGCTCAGAGAACTACCTTGTTTGTTTACAAGAGATATTAACTAATAATCAATAATTTATTTAATCAGTCGCCCCTTCACTTATTCAATCAGTTAACAAATCTTGTGTTCACAGTCTTCCCTCTGTTTTCCAGGAGCCATGTCTCCATGCTGCTGTTGAGAAGACACCATTTCTAGTCTCCCCACTCTGTGCCCCAGCCCACCATACAATTACTCTTCCAGCAAAAGAGAGGCACTAACTGAGCCTCGGCCTCCAGGTCACCTAAGGAAAGGAAGAAGGTCTCTGAGGAAGTTTCAATCACCTTTGCTCATCAAAAAATAAGAGCTGCAGTAATGAAAATAGGTGGCAACCCTGTGTTTTCCAGCTTGAACTGTTTACCCACGTTCTCTCAAGAAGCTATCAGGGTTAATCCCATCATTCCTCACTTTCTGCTTCTCCTTAGTCACTCGGAGAAGCCCAAGACACCTCTGCCATCCGTCATCAAGTGAACTCGCAATCCCACGCTCCGCTGTATGCCCATTAATCTCCTTTAATCTCTTAACTCCCAAACCCTTCAACTGTGCCCTTTGCAAAGCACCCCCTGTCAACAGCAAAGTACTGAGTTGCTCTAACTCAGCTCTAAATGTTCTCTTCAGCCTCTCCCTCTAACTGAAACCTGGCTATTCTGTGAACTACATCACTTCCTTACAGATCTTTCAAGACTCTTTTGTCCTCTCAAGGGGTTGACTACTAGTAATTTCCCCTCCATTTCCTTCATCTAGTTTCTCAATTATTATGAATCATTTCCATTTACCTTTCTAAAAACAAAAATAAAAATTTGACCACCACCTCCCACCTCCACCCCATCCTACCCTAGCTACAGTTCCATATCTCTGCTCCCTCTGTGGAAAAACGTATTGAAAAAATCTTTGGTAGATAATAATGTCACTTTCTTGCCTATAGTTCTTCTTCACACCACTCAGATGGAGCTTTCAGGCCTACCAGTCTACCGAGTCTATTCTTTGCAAGGTTGCCAAT
Source organism: Balaenoptera musculus (assembly GCF_009873245.2). Classification (NCBI taxonomy): domain Eukaryota; kingdom Metazoa; phylum Chordata; class Mammalia; order Artiodactyla; family Balaenopteridae; genus Balaenoptera; species Balaenoptera musculus. Next base: position 102,965,880 of record NC_045788.1, on the reverse strand, counting down.
GACCTACATGTTGTCAAAATCCATAATTATCTCCTTGAAACACTTTCTTCCTTTGAATCCCTGGTTTTCCTCTCACCTCACCTCTGTCTCCTTTGATAGCCCCCTTCACTGTTCATTCACAAATGTTGACATGTTCCAGGACTTGGTCCTGAAGCCCCTGTTTTCTCCATCTAGACTTTAGTCACTATCCTATGTGATCTCATCTAATCCTGTGACTTTATATACTATAACTATGTGAACCATCCCTCCAAAAGACCAAATTAATTTTTCTTCATTACTACATGTTTCCACTTGGATTTCCAGCAGACATCTTGTACAATTTGGCTAAAACTTTGCTTTTTATCCCCAAACATGCTCCTGTTGACTTTGTTTTCAATTTTAGTAAACATCTGCTGAGTTCCTCAAGTCAGAAATTCAGATATTACCTTTGATTCATATCCTTTCCTCAATCTTATAACCAATCAAATAGCAATCCTTTCATTCTATTTTCAAAATATATTCTGAATCCATTCACTTCACAACACTTCAACTATTACCACCATGTCCACAGAGTGTGGTTATGTGGATTGTTCAGTGGACAAGGGCATCAAGCCAAGGGGTAAGTCTGTGTGAAAATTTAGCCCATACTCTACTTGTTATCTTGGTGTTGAGTTATATCTTTTTGGCAGAAGGGATTTTTTTTTTTTTAGGTACAAGACTCTTGGCAAGACTTGCACCAAAAGGATCACCCTTTTCAAATTGCACAAAGAAGACTGGCTAGCTAACCCCTAATATCACTTTTGTAAAGCCACCATCATTCTTTCCCAAACAACTGTAATAGCCCTCTAATTGTCTTCTTTCTCTCTATTCTTTTCTCTACACAGTTGCCCCAGTATCACAATACATTTAGCAGCCAAAATGAAATGATAAACCAGAACATGTTGTTCCCTGGCTTAAAACCCTTGCCTGACTTACCAAGTCCTACACAATCCATGCCCTGTTTACTTATCCAAGCTTATCTGGTATCAATTTAGAGATAATTGGTGAATCACTCTACAAAGGAAATTTTGAGCTTTCAGAGTATTTTGCAGGGGGGGACATGTTTTCATCTGATTCTCTTGTGGTTGGATGCTTGTCACCATTTAGAGCTTATCATCTCTTTAAGAATTTCTCTGAGTATCGAAATTAAGTTGCTCTTATTTTAATATTTTCATAGTCTTTATTAATAATTCATTCTTCACTTATTACATTCATTTATTGTTTACTCTACGTCTAACTTCTCTAAAATATAAGTTCCTTATATGTCATGTTCACTGCCATTTCCTAGCCTTTTAGATTGTGCATGGCACATAGTAGGTCTTTGATAAATACTTGTTCAATGACTTTCTGACTACTTTAAGTGCCTGCTCAGCAAGTCACGCAATGAGTGATAGTGGGATATCATTGTGTGTTTACTGGAAGAATGAAAAAAGCAAAAACAAACAAATACTTATCTTTTAAGGCATAGCTAAAAAGCAATTTCAATAAAGTCATCTTTCACCCAAACCCATTTCAGTATACACACAAGAATTAGAAACTTGTTAGAGGAGCATTAATTTTTAAGGGAATAACATGATCAGTTAGTGTTTGTTCTGTTTAAGATTGAGGCCTAGCTGGGAGATACAGATTTGAGACTTACATAACTCAATGATCTTTGAAACAGAGACAATATAAAGTTTTAAAGAAAGGAGAGGAACTAACATAGAAAACAAACTACTGACATTAAAAAGGAAGCCTGAAAGTCAGAATAGTGTAGACTCTCATAGTGGAGGAAATGATAAATTAATTTTGCAATTTCTATGTGAATGGCCATGGCATTTATGTTATAAGATTTTTTAAAAAATAACTGCTGAGACTTAAGACAAAGTGAGGTATTGATTTGTTGACACCCTTACTCTAGTTTTTTTAAAACCTTGAAAATTTCTTTTTGTTAAGTGAGATATTAGTAAAATGATGAATCTTGAACACAACACATCAAGGAAAACTTACCTATTTAGCAACTGTTTTCATGTCTGTCACACTTGATATAATCCCAGTTCACATTTTGCAGTTCTTTTTTTTATTAAAGCAAGTAAAATTTTAATAGTATTCTCCTCCTAGGTTTTAGAGGCACACAAAAGATATTGTAATTTCACGACTGTATATCTTACAGTATATAAATAAATAAGAGGGGTTTAGAGAAACTGCGTTCAAAATCCTGACTCTATTGTGTATTAATTGAGTGACATTGGAAAAGTTATAAAACCTTCTTAAATCTAAACTTTCTCACTTATAAGTGGATCCATGATATTTTACATTCTTGTACAAATAAATGATGTAATATGTCTAAAGCTGTTGAAACATTGCCTAGCATCACATAGCAATGCTCAGTATATAAAAGCTTTATTTATTTGAAAGGTAAATTATTTCCAGGTGAAAAGACATTATTTTACCCACTTAAAAAATATGCTCAACACTGTTTTTAAAACGTTTGTCTGTGATATAGGCTTTCTACTTCATATACCATGTTAGTATTTTCTTCCATGATTAAAAACAATAATTATACAGAAAAATATATATTCCTTTAAATTCATGAGAATTATCAACATAAGTAAATGCACAAAGTGAGAAAAGTTTGGTAATAGATTCAAGTTTACACATGGAGGTAGAATCTATTATTTTGTCCTACATTATTTTGGACAACTGTCCCTCTCCTTCCACCATCCCCATCACTGCTTCAACCTTATGGTTTTAGTAAAAGTTAACAAGTCCCACCCTGGCCATCATTAATCAGAAAGAGTTGTGTATGTACTCAAAGATGTGCCACTCAGACATTTTCTCCAGGAATTTTAAAATTGGAATTTAAGAAAAAGAGCTAATTCTTCTCAGTTGGTGAGGGGAGGACGATGACCACAGAAGCAGCTGGTAGACATGACATCCACAAGGTGGATAAAGTGCATCTGCACAAAGAAGGACTAAACTTGACAATGTGAGAGGGAGAGCCTGGGAAATATTCCTTTTCTTGTTTACAGTTGTCCATAAAGCCAGCTGTGCGTGTGACTTTTGGTGGTATGTTTCTGTGAACAAATGTATTTCCCTTTTGGCCTAAGTTTGCTCAAGCTGGGTTTCCTTCAGTTCAAAACGAAAGTGTCCTGAGAAATGTTTATTGTCAAATGTTACTGTGTATAATTAGCTCATTTGGAGTGCAAAGCACAACATGGCAGAACAAAACTGTCTTCATATCATATTATTTATATTTGAGAAAATTTGGGTGGAAAGTCAAATTTTGGGAAATTGTGAATATTTTTAGACAGCAAGACATTGATCTTCAGAGATATTTGCATCTGCCCTTCCTGTATTGATAATTTTCCCTTTTAGGAGGAAGTATCAATGAGGTTTCTTTTTTCCCCAAAGAGTATAGAACAGTTTGGCTTGATTGGAATTCATCCTCTTAGCCCCAAAGTGCTCTGTTCTAGCAGCTGCATAAACAAAGGATTTACTGCTCTATATTGAGAATGCAATGCATATTGGTGTTTGTATTATCCTTGGGTTCATCTCGTTGGTTGTTTAATTTTCTAGGAAATGTAAGAAGCCTGCAATATAATAGGACTCTGGTTTTAAAAATTGGCAGATATCTTAACCTCTTAAAATAGGAAAATACTTTTCCCATTAAATATTTAGTAGTTACATATAATCATGTGTAGAGATTTTCAGAATATAATTTCCCAATAATTTTACAACACAGTGTTATTATTGAGAAATTTTTTGAACTTGCTACTATTAAACATGAAGTACTGTCACCAAATGAAATCAAAAGTGAAAAACAAAAATACTACCACTCAGGATTTAAGCAGTAATGTACTAGTATTTGCTAGCTATTCTGTTACTAAAGAGATGGGAGAGTAGTGGTTTCTAAAAGAAACATCAGGAAAATTACATAATTTTATTATTGATTCTAATGTGGCATTAGCAGATTTACTCAGAAAAGACAATGTAGCCATTCCTCTTTAGGGGGCTGTGTAGAAAATACAAAAAAAATGTCTTTCCCACCCCCTTTATTTTTTAAGCACGAAGCTACAAAAGCAGGGCTTTTCCTTCTGGAAAAGACTGAGAAGCTTCCATCAACACCTATAAAAACTGGACTGCATATACACATTGAACACACTGAACAAGAGAACACATGCTCTCTGATGGCCCTGAGGTCATCTTTTGCACAGTTCCTGTTTAGTCCTTAACGCTCCAGCACCTTCCACCCTCCCCACCTCTTCTGAACATTCAAACTGTTTCTCCACTTAGCCTTTAGTTTTGTGCTGCCTCACGGTACCTTCTTTACCACATGCAGTTTCTGAAGGAATTATCTCTGTTTCAGGCTCCCAAGACTGGCTTGAGCCTGAGATAGTAAAGTGTTTGATTGAATGGAACAAATACTAAAAATACCATAATAATTAAAATACCTAGAAAATATCTCCTAATACAGTTCAGTACAAGGTGCCATTTCTCTAGTTTTATCAAGTCAGGCATCAGAATACCTCTGTCAGACAGGATTTACTCAGCCCAGATACCTACCCATGACCACATCACAAAGGACCCTTGACTATGCATTTATAAAGAGAAAAAAAAAAACAAAAAATACATATATAAGTTTACTTAAAATGACTAAATTCACACTCTGCAATGAAGATAATATACATTTTACTATAAATGTCACAGAGATCATTTAATAGATAAACAATAAGTGAGACAATAGATTCGGATATAATTTTATAGCTTCTGTAGAACGAGCTTCTTAGTATATAACATTGTACAATTGTTCTGTATATATGAGTCTATACATAATGTTCTAGACCAAGAATATAGCTGAAAACAAATAGAAATCATCATTCATGTTTGACTAAGAGAATTGCCTTTGTATTTGTCTACCTTGCATTTTCTAAATTCTATCGACACTGCTGCTGTTGTTGTTCTGGGTTTATCAACCATAGGCAACCACTTTCATCTAATTAACCTCATACTACTCTTTGCAGGATATAACTTGATTTGTTAAGAAGGCATTACTCCATATACTTGGTCTAATATCTGTGTTTTCTTTGTATTCGTTCAAGAATGGCTTCTCTCCCTCTGTTTCACAACCTTGAGGTTCTCTGCCTCTTGTGTACCACCTATTGATATGAGACAATCTATACAAACTCATGGAATAAATGTATGAAGAGTTGTTATGCTAGAAGTAGCAACTTTCAGATGAAGATCCAATCTGAGGAAAAACCGAATCTGCTCCTTAATTAGAAGGAAATAGAGATATTGTGAAACTTACAGTGTGCCCTTCATAAGAAAGCTCCCTGGAAGCATAGTTCAGTGGTCTAGACATTATACAATATTATGGTGGCTATATCAGAAATAAAAGCATCTGCACTTTGAAATGCTTTTAAAAATGTACTGTACATGATGTAAAATTAAATTAGAGTATATAAAATACTATATAAACAGTAAATTACCAATAAATAGTAAAAGCATCATTAGTCACCATTAGATGGAACCTATTCCTCTATTATTTGGGCTTGAGAGATGATTCCTAGTTCTGGCTGCTGAAATAGAGTTTTGCAATCCTCTCCTTTCCCTCTCCACCTCCAATATATCTGAAATAAAGTAACTAGTGAATGAGGGTATGCCTATGATTATCTTAAGGATAAGAGCAGAAGTCTTCAGGATACTTACAGGCTGTTTAATGATATCCTACTACTCTTAAACTGTTTGTTGGTGGGATTTGCTTCTAATTACTTTACATGATGTACAGTAGAGCACTTCTTAACGCAATATTACACAAAGAGATTTATTTGGATGGTGACATACATGGTCCCATCTGCAATCATTTATTTTCAGCCTACACATTTTTCAGTGTTTGTAGAAATATCCCCCAAATATAATCATACAATTTCATGATTGATTTTTTGATAACTTCTCTCTAAAATCCTGAAAAATAATATGAGGTATGATTGACTTCTTTTCAGTTTCCTATCCAAAATTTTGTATATTTTTGGGGGAAAAAAAACACAATAGTATTTTTTGGAATTGTTTTGCTGTACTCTGGGTGGGATGTGGTTTATAATGACACAAATTGAATTCCAAGGCACCCATTGAAATAATGAAAATATTCTTCTTACTATAAAATTTCTGGGTTTGGTTCTTTCTCATTTCTTCGACTAGCTAATTTAGAAATTGGAAACTGCATCTGGTGGGCAGTGTGGGAGAAAGGGGTTACAATCAACAGAGTAAATATAGTACAATGTTTTCAAAAACTGACCTGATACTGAGTTTGAAAACATGAGCGTGTGGTGACACTGTACAGTGATAGGAGTGAAACATCTGGTCCATTTGTAAGTGGATTGATTACTTGGGGTAACAGCCTCACCTGGGTAGGAAGCATGCAAATGAAGAGAAGCCTCGTGAGAAGTCAGTTGATGGGAAGAAACAGCACAGCAAGGCTACTTAAAAGAACAGACAAAATAATACCAAAAGGCTGAATGCACATTTAAGGTTTCATAGGCAAAGGGGGGGTAGGTCACAAGGAGAGAAAAAAATGATGAGAAACATATAAGTTAACCTTTCTGAATAGAAATGCCATATGCAGGAGTTTCCCAGCCATCAGCACTGTCCCTGAAGACCATTTATACTTCACAGCATTAATATTCATTAGGTGTAACGCCATATGTTGCACAGCAGGATGCATTGCCAGCAGACTGTTTGTCATAAAGCCAGATTTAATAAAGCATTGTAAAACAAACATTATGATGATAAATACAAAATGACAAGCTAATTAAGAGAATCTTAATTGCCATTTTTCCATAATAACATTTGTTTAGCTGCGTCTGTCTTTGTGCTAGCACTCTTCTTATTCAGCTTGCATTCCACGCACCTTCCTCAACACTCCCCACCAAGGGAAAATCATGCCACGTATGATTTAAAGTACTTAATGCCTCCTTTTCCCCTCCCACAAATCGATTATAAGGTAATGAATAGCTGCATGCCATTGATGGTCACAAACATTAACCTTTAATCCTAAAAGCATGAAAAGCAACTCTAATGGAAGTTGTGTACTCACATGCCAGGTGAAATAATAAGTTGCAGAAATCAATACAAACTCTAAATCCAAATATCACCTAAAATCTTTTGTGAAATATTAGAAGTTAACTTTTTTCAGCCTGAAGAAATCCAATTTGGATTTCAGCAGTCACTATGACCGTTTTAAAAGAACTCCTGAAATCCATCAAATTTCATTGAGCAGCTCTCTAGTGAAGCAAAGAGAGGTGATTTACATACCTTACATCATATTAGTGAATAGAAGGTCTCTAATCTTCACTCAAAACTTCTGTGTCATATTTCACAAGCTCCCCAACTGGCTCAGTCCATAAAATATCTTATATTTTTCTCCCCTTCCTTTATAAGATACCATTTAAAATGTATACATTCTTGTTGCAGTTTAGAAATAGGGGCTTACTAAGAAGTCCGAATATTGCCTAGGAAAAGGATGAATAACCATCTCCCAAGAGTCTCTACCGTATTTCCTTGGTACTTTCACTAAAGTGCAAGTTCTAGTCCTCAGCTTTGCTGTATCATGGGATGACTAGACTGAAGCAGATTCAAAATCAGAGGTGCGCTGGTAAATATTTAATAGCCGGCTCTAAGATTGGGAGAAAAAAGCTCTGATTTGTGGGATTTGTGGATCTCAAGCTAACAATGAGAAGTCACTTAAGAAGTTGGAAAGAGATGCACATGACTGGCTATCAGGAGTGCTGATGTATAAATGTACAATGAATTAATTATCAGTAGAGAGTCACCCCAATTAGGTTTTTTATTTGGGGAGAGAAAATTTTCTGAATTTGTTTGTATCCATGGTTCAGATAAAAATCTTGGAGCTTGGAAACTGGAAACATCAAATATGTATCTACATAGTCTGAATAATAATAAATCTATTGACAAATTTTTGGCCAACAAATAACAATTTCATAGTCAGTTAATTGGTACAAATATGTACTCCAACTAGAAGTGTAATAATGTTAAATAAGGTAGAAAAAAATCACAATGGCCTCTGAAACACAATGTTAAAATTTTCCTAGATATGTCTAAGAAAACGTCAATACAAATATTTGAAGTGATTCTGCCTAAAAAATTTTTTTGAGAAAAATTGATGACATTTTCAGTATTATTTTATATCTTGTACAAAACTTATCTTTCTGATTTAAGGTATGGTTTGTTCAATTATTAAGTTCAATTTTCTTGGGATGGAAGACAGAGGGAGGCTGAACACATCTCCTGTCAAGATGTGTGGAAAGTCAAATGAGAACTATTAGTTTTAACAAAATAATCCAAAAACTTCTCAACACTCTTCAAAACTACCTACTAATTCTGCAGTGCGTTATATAGTAGACTGAAAAGTAAGCTTGAACATGGATAGTTCTGCTTCAGTTTATTAGATGTTTCGCTGGTCAATTATTTTGTGAAACACCACAATTATATAACTTTATAAAGTTTAAAAAGCATATAATTATTAACTTTATTATTTTCACAATCATCAGAATTAAACTTGGCTTTGAATCTTGGATTCACCACTTGCTATTTCTTTGACTTTTAAAAACAACTTAACTTTTCTGAGCATAGCTTCATTATTGGTAAAATAATGGTACTTGGTATATATTAAGTAGGTGAAGTGTTCAAAAATGTAACTGGTTTCAAAAATATATTATTATTATTTACACTATTTAAATTGCTGCAAGTACTTTGGCCAGTGAAAAGTAAGAATACAACATTTCTCTTTTTTTCCTAGGCTTTAACTGATAGAATCATATTTCCATTTTCACTAACATACCTCAGGTTGAATTGTATCCATCACAATGTGGCATTTATATCTTTACAGTTCTATTTATTGCCATAAGACCAGTTAAGTAAAGACACAATATGGGTGTTATTCAGGTTAGATCTTGGATAGAGTGTATTTCTGATAAAACTGTGCATAAAGATGTAATCTAATGCCAATTTCTTTGTTGTAACTCATTGCTATATACCATATGCCTTATATGGGCCAATCAACATAAAAATAATAATTGGAAGATTAAGGAAATGTTTTGAATTTGTAAAAATCTATGATTTCTGCTAACTACTCAATGAGTGTATCCTTCTCACAAATTAATCCACATTTTAAAAATGCAATATTATTTTTTAGATTCAATAATTGATCAAAGTGTAGACAATTTGCAAGGCTACAACAGAGATTCTAACAATTATATCTTAATTATTTGTATGTCTTATATAGTTTTGTTTTCCTAATGCCTCTGTCCATGTTATAAAGCTCCCTTAAGTTTTTAATATTCCTTTTCTTCTTATAAGTAATGAGAATATTTGAAAAAATAATACTCACTTTCATCATTTTAATCTTCATTATTAGAATGATTTTTAAGCATTCAAAAATATATTTGAACATGTGTGGTAAAGTGCCAAAAAATAAAAAGACATAAATTCTTAGAATTAATCAGTACTAAATCTTGTTATTGCTTTTTATTAATATAATAGCACTCATAAATGCCAAAAAAGTAAAAGGGTATGTGAGAGCATTACACAAAAAACAAAAATTTGAGGGGAGAATCTCACATGGATTATATGCCGATTGCCCTAAACTTCAGATTACTATCTTTTTAAACATACTCATGAGACTAAAAAAGTGCACAGGTAATTCACAGTAAAATCAGCATGTTCAAGTGTCTCTTTTACTTTTGAAATAGTGGAAAAAATAATGAAAAAATAAAAAGAATTTTATTTATTAGGACAAAAGAATCATGTCTCACCCCAACAAAAAAAAAGGTTTTTAATTGCAATTGTTCTAACTATCAAAGTTAGAACCTTCTTTTATTGAATAAGTTTCATAAACTTTGGTCCTTTCTCAGTTCTATACTTTTGTGATTTAGGTCAGAAATTTATTTTTAATTTAAACTCAATATTTAGTACACATTTATGAAACTATAGGCTTAAGTGATTTAAATGCAATAATATCTTGGTTATGAATATAATTTCATTAAACAGTTATATCACTAGGCTAAACATCTTGACTCATAGTTAAAACAAAAAGACAAGTATCTAAACTTCATTATAAGGGGGGAAAGAACCATTAAGCAAAGTGGTCATACAAATTAAGAAATAAACTTATTTGCAGAAAATTCCTATCCTGGAATTGTATTGTCCTAATCTAATTATCATCTTAATGAAAACTGTAAAGTTTACTCACAGGTAGTAGAGGATATGTCTATTAATTCAATCATTTTGGCAAAATTTTTTTAATCAGTTAAATTCAGAGGGAAGTATCCATTTACCCTGCCTGTATGTGATCCAGCACTACTTTACATTTTTTTAGGGTTTGCCAGATGTTTGGTTATAAAGATGAATTGCTTTTGGTGTAAAAACTGTGAATCCATTTTCTAGGTATTAGGTTTAGTCAGAGAATAAACATAGCATTTCTATTTTTTAAAAGCTTATATCATCAGTCTAATCTCAGAAACATCCACCTGAAATTGATTTCAAAAGAATGGACCTACACACTTAGGCAGAGTATAGACGTTTAGTTTGGTATAAGACAAGCCAGACCCCTTACTTCTTGGCAGCTTTTACTGCTAGATGTGCTGTGAGCTCATCTTTAACAATGAAGGCAGGGCAGCCTCTAGGCTTGGCTTTGACTCCATGTGGAGCATCAGGTTTCCACTCTGCCTCATCCTCTGTCTGGGTACTTCTGCTCTTGGAATCAAGTAAACTGGGTGACTCAGTGAACCAAGTACTGCATAGACTTAAGTGATTCCTTGGCAACAAGCAAAAGAGTAGTTAACTCTGTGGGTTCACTAAAATTTAGTATCCCAGAACCACAGATTATTAAATGGCACTTGGTTGACCACCAAAAAAAAAAAAAAAAAAAATTACAAGTTTCTATATGTTCCCTACAGATGGGCAAGAGATTTTGCACTTTAACATTTTATATCCATTCTATCCATTGTTTTTGCTATTGCTGCTGATATAATGTGATTGCAGTTATGTTTTAGATCATTAATAGTTGGAAGAGCCTAAATAATATCATTTTATATTAAAAATATACAGAATAATATATAAAAGACACCTAAAATTGATATTGAGAAAATCTAGGGTAATATTTAAGAATTATGAAAGAGAAGCAGATATTAAAACTTATTAGAGCAATAATAACATAAATAGCATGGAATTTGTACAAATAAAAATGATCAACTAAAAAGAATAGGTCATAAACCAATGTGAAGTGAATGTATGTCCAATAAATTATGCTGAGAAAGTTGGTTGAGGGAAAAAAAATTACATAACTTTTTCACGACTAGCACTGTTATTGCTCATATTTCATAAGTTTCACAGAAGTAATGTAACATATATCATTTTACTGTAAGATTTGTTATTTCACAGTAGAGAATACATATATATTAATAATGACTAAGAAAACAAGTATATTTCTTGTGGGTAAGTCCCATGTGTTATATAGTTGATAATTCCAAGGTTTCTTGTATAGTGCTGAGCCCATAAGTTAGTGCCATCCAATATTTGTCTAACTGATTATCAGGCATTGAGATTATCTATCCAAAGTTTCCAAGTACTATTGCAAAACAGAAGATTTCTTGCAACCTACGTGAGAGTTTGGGCAGATTATAAAAACAATGAATGAAAACTTAAAACTATTTGAAAAAATATAAAAGGAGTCTAGTATTCCTCAGACCACCATTAAACAGTCTTTGCAAAAAGACAGAAAATGATAACTGTCAGTCTTTTTCTACATTTGTTTGGTTTGGTTTGGTTTCATGTTCTATTGCCTTTACTTTTCTTGTCTTTTTTTTTGGCTTCCAATAAGTACCTATTTATAATACATGTAGCATATAGTTTTCCATAAGAAGTCTTCCTTGTGTTAATTTCTCTAATTTTGCTCAAATCCCATATCTAAATTTTGTTTTTGAATTTGCACTTTTATCATTATCACATTATGCTGACTTAGTGCATGTGTCTTTCAAATTGTCATGAATTTACATATGTATCCCTAGAATGAACAAACTGGCCAGAGTAGTTATATATGTAGGAAGAGAGAGACAAGAACTAGAGTCCATAAAAGCAGCAAACGATAAATATTTACCTCAGGGGTAACATGCTTAAATTCAGGTGTACAGAAATATAACGTTATTTTGCTATAACTAATGCCACATACTTTGAGCCCTAATCCTGTTGAACTGCTAGGAGACTTTTACCTTCGTCTCCTCAGTGAAATTTCTGGTGGACATGCATAAGACAAAAGGACAAAGAGGAGCTGAGGGAAGAAGGGTATGGAATGCTCGGGCTTCCTGAGGCAGGAGAGCATATTTCTCAGTCGGTCATCCACACAGCTCTTCCCCAAAATGTCTTTTTCTGCCTGTGTCTCCTGCCTGCCCTATCTGTGACAACTTTAGGGACCCTGGAATCCAGTCAGTATTTCACAATATGCCAGAGGACCCAGAAGTTTATGAGAGGCTCTCTGTCATCACACTTAAGAATCACAAAGCCATTCGTTCTCTGGAGTGTTTCCACCTTCTCAGTGCACATGGCCCCTTTTGGGGAGATCCACATACTTTTTAATTTTCACTGCCTCCTATCTGTTTCTCTTCACACAAAATCCCAGACTCTTCTAATTTAGACAAAGTGGATTTGATAAAATAGGAAAATACTTCTCCTGATAATATCTTCCAAAGTTATCTCATCCCTAATCTCTGTTTCTCCAAAACCAAAAATAATGTGGCAAATTCACAACAATGGGAAAAAAATCAACCCCAAATATCTTCACTGTTTGACATGTGAAGTATTTTCTTACACAGATTTACTAAAACAAATACATTTAAATTAGTTACCAAAACTTTAAAATCTGGATTTCTAGCTTCTCCTAGAAATTTTAAAAGTTGGGATTCAGGAAACCCTCATTCCTGAATCACAAAAAAATTAGTGCTGAGTTACAGCTGCTCACCTAAGAAGAAACTCATGTTCTCTATTTCACATTCTCTAGTTGCCAGCACTCCTGAAAACTGAAGCGAGTTTTAGTTGCCCTTCATCAGGGAGCTTTCACTGCTGTTTCTCTTACACCTGCTCATTTCACTCTTTCATAGGACCTGTCTTGGCCCTTGTATGCATTTGCTTTTGCATATAAGACAAAGGACTTAAGTTTTGGGAGAAAAAACAGTAATTCTGGAAGGCTTTTTTCTGTCTTGTCATGTCCCTCCCTGGGAGCAATGAGTACAGACCAATTAGTTGTTTCTGAAACCCCAGGGAAAAGATGGCATACTGGAGAAATAAAGGACATAGATTGATATCTCAAAGATATTATTCCATTACTGACTTGTCAAATTATTTTAATTATATCATAAACTTTAAAACCATTAATTCTGAATAAACTCCCCAAATGTAACACCAGCTTATCAAATCCATCAATATGTACATGATATGTATATAAGGTGTTAGATTTATGGGTGGTGTTAAAGAGCCATCCATGAAATTCAACACCTTTAGAGATTTTATTTTAAGGAAACTCAAATATAATTAACTCAAAAGAAAACCAAATGACTTAAAATATGCATGTAAAATTTGAAATGGACAGTTTACCAGAAAGATTTTTGCAAGAGATGGCTAACAGAGAGTTTCAGCTATTATGTCATGCTAGTTAAAGCAGTGTTAAAACAAAACCAGAAGCATTTGTCTTTCAAAGAACCAGATCTAGTAGGTAAAAAATTGATTTCCTTGCAGGTGGATACCATAAACATTCTGAGGTTGTACTAATGCCTCTCAGAGTGCTATATGCATAGTAGGGCCTTGATATAGTTGTGGAAAAAAATGACTGCATGATAAATGAAAAAAAAAAGCCACATTAAAAGTATTTCATTTTCTACAGTAAATATAATATGTCACATATATTGAATAAAAAATATGACTTACACAGATTAATTATCTGTGGAAACAGAATTCATATTATTCAGACATAAAACAGAAGTTCTTCTACTTATAAAGACATTCATATACATTTAATATTAGGGGATGGATTTCTAAACATGTTTCTAGACTGATACATGCTTCCTGAGTTGTCTTTACACACGATAGTCTGCATAGTGGAGAACTGGCTTACATCATATTCTTATTTCATTTTTTCCTCCTAGATGTTAATATTCCAATTGTACATATAAAGAACTTGAGTCTGAGTGGTTGAGAACATGACCCCAGACTCAGACTGAGTATGTAACAGAGGTAGAAACTGAATTAGCATTTGTCCTTGAGACCGTACTCTGTTGGATAATCACACAATTTGAATCTGGAGTACCGTTATTTCTGATGTATGCATTTTTTTGTGGCTCACCCGTTCTTTATATACATGTGGAAGAAATAGAAATGTTTTCTATTTCATCTCCTTATTCCTTTCTTTCCTCAATCTTAGAGAAAAAGCAGTTTTTGTTCAGATAATATAAAGACAGAGACCTTTTTTAAAACTACATGATCTATCAAAATTATGCTAAGAAATATGTGGGCAGACAGTGATCTCTGCCCTTCAGTTTATAAATGAGTCCCAGAGAGAGTATGTGCTAATTCAATTGAATTTATTATTGTTTGTTTATAGCTCTTTCAAAAAAAAAATTAGACAGTTCACTGAAAGGGTAAATGTGGCAATATAGGTAAAACACAAGGAAAAAGGGAGAACTTGAATAAGACAAAATAAATAAACAAAGCAACATCACTAAAGCATTGTTTTTAACATTACATTGTATTAGAAGAAATGCAAGTAGATGGACGATTACAGTGGTATGTGATAAATCCAACAAAAATATTTATGGTGTAATGTGGTAGACATCAAGAAATGTTTAATTCTATATGGGGGAATAAGTAGGTCTCCACAAGGAACATCTACATGAACAGGAATTAGAATGTCATAGTATGGGCTGTTACACATAGAGAATAAATATGTGTTGAAGACTTTACTCGCGTTATTTACTGATGAGGAAAGCAGTAAAATGGTCAACATATTTCCAAGGGCACTCAAGAAACAGGGTTTCCTACAGGCCATCAGAAATGACATTTTTTATTTTTAAAAAGTGTCAAAATAAGATTATGAGCAGAGATACAAAGTTAGAGATCCATTTCCACAATGGTGGTATGAGGAGCTCTGTGGACCTACTTGCTCTCCACTCAAACAACCACAGCTTGCAAAACTTGTTTAAAAAAAAAAACAAAGTAAAAAAGCCATTTAAAGTCTCTGAAATTGTTCTACGGGCATTTATGAAGAAACATTTATTCAGGAAAATCTACTAAATCTCACTAAGAACAGTGAGAATCTATGGCACTTGGGTCATGACTCCCTCCCTCCCCCACTCCACACACACACAGCTCAGTGTGATGGAAACTCCATTCTGGGCAGTTAACACCAAAACAATGGGATTCTTCTACCACCAGCCCTCAGTCAAGGGCTACAATATCGCCCTGGAGGGGCAAGCTTCCAGTGTTTCTCATACCTCCCCATACCCAACTCCATGTTGCAGAAGTTAAATCTCAGGTAAGTACAGCTGAGAGACTGGGGTCTCCATTTATTTACCCAGCCCTCACTGGTAGATGGACGCTTGAGGCTAGGAATAGCAGGCAAAGAATATTGGTCCTCCAATCACCTTCACTCCAGAAAACTCACGGTGCAGAGGTTCCATGCCAGATGAGGCAAGCCAAGAAGACCAGAGGCTACCGTCCCTGTCTAGCACCCTACTTATAAAGCAGGGGTGTTACTCCACAAGAAGTAAGCCTCTGTCTTTGCCCCCAACTCCAGAACCATGGCTTAAAGATTTTACACAAGAAGAAAGGCAAGCCATAAGAACAGAGAGATCCAAAGCTCTTCCCAAAGGAACTGACTTTATTTAGAACAGAGCATAGGGAAGTTTACAACTAAAACCTGAAGACAATGGAGAGTCTGGCAGTATGCAATTAAAAGGAGGCTTGTAGCTCCCTTAAAACAACAAGCTAAACCATAGGTCAGCTAGCTTATAAGTGAGAACTAAGCAAATAGCTAAAAAGAATCCTCATGAAGTCAGAACAAGCATAAAAAACTGGCCTCAAAATGTTTTCCTACAAAGGGCCTTGTGTTTAATTGAATCAGACTGTGGAACAATTTTTTCTCTGGGTCATTGTCAAAGACAATAGAGCAATCAGCTAACAGTTTGTGGAGCCTAACATCTGGGTGTGATACCAATAGAGGCAGACAGCTGAACAGAGAAACCAGGAAAGAGATAGTTAAAGAAAGCCCTGCTAAAACCACTTTCAAACCAGGGTGACTATGTACATGCCCAAGGAAGTGCCCTCTTAGGAGTAATATCAGACTTTATGTGGAGAGAGAAAAAGACTTCACTAAATTAGTCTAGCCAAGTCACTAAACAATTAAGCAAACAGCAATAAGTCTTGGAAAGGAGAGGGAATCAGTATCCAGAGTTGCTACAATTCATGATCTAAAATATTCCGTTTTTAACAACAAAAAAATGAGATATACAAAGAAACAGCAGTGTGACCTACACACAGGGAAAAATAGCAGTGAGAAGGCCCAAATGGTGGACTTAGTCAAAAACGTTAAAACACTTATTGCAAATGTGTTCAAGGAACGAAAGGAAATCATGTTTTAAAAACAATAGGAATTTATGATGAAAAGATCTCATTAAATAAAAAATATCAATAAACACAATGTTAATGTTCTTCATGGCAATAAAGTATATCCTTTTGGGTTCTCTTTTCTAGGAGATAAAGATCATTTGCATATTTACCAGGTACAGTATGCAGGTTAACGTGGAACTTCAGAGAGTCTGAGCAATTGATTGTCAGGGAATAGCACAAAGAATGGTCTTCTATGAAAAAACCTCAAGAATCCTTGGGTGGCTCTAATAAATGACTCTTTGATATGATAATGAAAGGACTTGCAGGCATCCTCTTTGCCTTATTTAAAAGTTTTGGATAATTTATCTTAACAAGAAATATGTCCCCATGTGACTAGGCAGAGAAATATATTCAAGGCAGAGGAAACAACATGTACAAAAACAAGAAGCAGAAAATAGCAGAATATGTCTGGAGAACAAGTAATTCACTAATGACTATACGTAAGTTATTAGATAAAGAAGAGGAGGTTGGAGAGTTAATACCAAGAAGCCACTTGTGTGCCTGGCTAAGTAAGAAGTTTTTACTTTATGTGAATATTAACCTGTATCTTTTACAGATTTTGAATAAGGTTGAAGATAGTTTTAAAGAAAATAGTAGTGAGAAAGGTAGAATTAAAGGGAATTGACTGCAAAGACTAATCTTACATAGTTGTCTAGGTCCATGCTTCACTACATTTAATGTGCATACACATCACTTGCGGAACTTCTGAAAATTCAGATTTGTTTTAGGAAACCTAGGATGGAGCCTGAGATTCTGCATTTCTGAAAAGCTCCCACATAATATGCCAGTGCTTCTGGTCTGTGTATTACAAACTAAGTAGCAAGCATCAAGATCAGCACTATCTCAGAGTGAGGCAGGAGATAGATAGGCTTCTGGCCGGACACTTACAACTGGCCTCCTGTTTGCATTTCCTGAGACAAGAGATAGGTGGCTCCAGGTTAGGCATGTACAATCAGCCTCTTGTTTGCCCTCTGAAATGGAAGTAACAACAGAAACAGGGTTAAGTAGCCAGGCTATGTCTCTCGTGAACACCTTAAGATAACAGTCATGGCAAGAACAAAGAGGGGCAAAACCTTGTTTGAGTAAAGGATCAAGAGAACATCACTCCCCCCCACCTTTCCTTGGGGCAAGGGAGACACTACATATGAGCAGAAAGGCTCCTTGGGGGTCAAAAGTTAGGGGACAATGCCAGGCCATAATGAATCTTGCTTCTCCCAGACACCTTTGCATCGAGATCCATCAGCCCTTGGTTCTGAGAGGTGTGTACGCACCTAGGAGGAGGGTCCTGAAACAAATTAGCCAAGGAGGACAAAACAAGACAATTGGCCAGAAGGAAGACAAAGACCTGGCAGAACTGCCCTCTATAAATGGCTTAACTGCCTCTTTACTGCGCTCCTCCTCATCAGTGAGGAAGCCCACACCCTTTCTCTCTGGGTGTGCATCTCTGCCTTTCTTCTGCCTTCAATAAACAAAACTGTTTTCTCTGTGTGCTCTCCCACTTGTTGTTGTGCTGTCTCTAATAATAAACTTTGTACCTGTTTTCACAGTTTTTGCCTCCATGAGAAATGCATTTTTCACTGGGGATAAGAGCCAGGGAAAAATAGCTTGCTGGTCTGGTGGCTAGGATTCCTGGTTTTCATCCAGGCTACCCAGGTTCAATTCCCGGGCAGGGAATTAAGATCTCGCTTCACGCCAACGCTCACTGCTGCCTCTCTGAGATCAATAGAAATATAATGCAACTGAAATATTTAATTTTATTTTTTAGTAGCCACATTAGATAAAAGTAAAAAGAAACCATTGAAATTAATATTAAAAATAGATTTTATGCAACCCAATAGATCCAAAATATTATCAATGTTATTGATTTAAAATATTGATAATCAATATTTTACATTCTTTTGTTCATACTCAGTGTTAGATATTCAGTTTGTCTTTTACACTTAACAACACATTTCAATTCAGACTCTAAGTTTTCACTGGAAATACCTGATCAGCATTTAGATTTCATGAAACTTACAATTGAAAAAGATTTACATACCCAAGTTGTTCCAAACATACTCAAAAATTTTACAATAACAGAGTTAAATTTCATTTTCATAATTGAAATTAAAATTAATTAAAAATAAACAAAATTAATTAATTCATTTCTTCAGTTGCACTAGTCATATTTCAAGTGCTACCATATTGGAGAGTTCAGGTCTAGATGAGGATCAGATCAAAGGAGAACAATCAGTACTAGGCTGTGGCATGTAAGTAATATATTAAGGTAACAAAGTGTACGAAGAGGTAAAAAAAAAATACCCAAAGAGGTACTGAAAAAACCAGGAGACAGAATTCATTCATCCCTTCAGCTCAGGAGGAGAGCCAGTTGTGCATATCTCTTCCCAATTCTGCATTGAGTGATGCCGCATCAGTAGCATAGTTTTGGCCATCCTGGGCATATTTACACCATAGATAGTAGCAAATGCCCTCCTTCCTTGCCAAGAGCTAGTTGTTAAATATTTACCAGAACATGACTAGAGTTAAAAAATTTTAGGAATCACATCAGTTGATTTTAATTTTCTAAAACTTTTAATATCTTTTCATCCAAACGAAATCTAAAATCCTGTACGGCCCTACATATTGTGACTTTAGTTGACCTCTCCAAAACCATTTACATTCTGCTTTTAGATTACTCTGTTCTTCCTTCAACATGTCAACCTTGTTCCAACTTAGAATCTTCTTTGCTTGTTGAACATTTTCCCCACAGATCTGTGAATTTCATCCTTCTGTATATTTGCTCAAAGCTTTATTTCTCAGAAAAGCTTTCATGAACCAGTTTCTTCCTAACCTGTGGGGTTATCTATCTGCATCCTTGCTTTATTTTTCTTCCTAGAATTAAACACAACTTAAAATTATATACTTTTTCCTTGTTTATTTAGTTCTTGTCTGTCTTTGGAAGTTAAATGTAAGTTCCTTGAGGACTGTGTTGGTTTTTTTCCAGTACCTCAAACTGCTAGAGCACTACATGATAGTGACATTCAGTAATAATTTGATGCATGTGGGAATAATTGAATGAATGAGCAAATGAATTTAAATGGGATCTCTAATACATGGATTTGGTCAATAATTGCATATAGAGGATGAAAGAGTCTAGAGAGCCAAGAGGCCACTCAGATGATCAGGAAGACATTCACTAGATAAGATAATAAACACAAGAGGAAGAACTAATGTGAGGATAAGTATTACAAGTTCCATTTTGACCATGCGGAGTATAAGTGACTGTGGAAACTATGAATCAAGAAGTCCAACAGAATATTAGATATACAAGTCTGGATTTAGGGAAAGAAACGGGCTCTAGTTAAAGACTGGATTACTATTGCTTACGGGTAACGGTTCAAGTCATGGAAGTGAATTTGGTCACTTAGGAAGATGTTGATAAAGGAGGAGACAAAAAAGTTCAGTATGGAATCCTGGAGAATGCCAAAATTTAAGTGGTAATTAGAGATAAAAATGTGGTGTAGGAAGAAGTAAAAGAAAAAAAAAAAGAAACAACCCAGAGAGATACTAAAGAAACCAGCAGTCAGTCTTCATTCATTGTCACAACAAAAAATGCCAAGCATTATGCTAAAATATTTGGTAATCAAGCAGGAATAAGATATGATTCCTATTAGATTTCAGGAAGATGAACACATGGCAGGAAACACCCAAAATGAGTCTGAAAGGCTTAATTGTTGAGTGATGGTTTAGAGTACACAGTAAGGCTCAACTGTCTCTTTCCCACAATCATTCACAGTGCTTCTCAGTTCCACCCACCTGTGAGTCCTGATGCTGAGAAGGAGAAGCCAGTGGTAAAGTAAGAGAACTAGGGTCCCCAAATATCTGCTGCGGAATCTTCCCCTGAAAGGCTGGATACTAGAAAGCAACAGTGTCGAAACAGTATAGGCCTTGAGAAACAACAGCGACCGCAATAGGAAGCAAGGTGACTCCCCAGGGAGCCCCAATGTCCAGTCATGGCCAGCACTTCTGATTAGGCACCCTGAGGCCCACTGCAGCAGGATGTGAAGGGCCTCAGGAGACCTTGCGGAAGTGTATCAGAGCCATGGCAACAAGCAGGTTATATGAAATATGGTCCACAGAGCAGTTCTCATGCAGGGAGCTGTGTTGGGGTGGGGCCCTGCCACTTGGCAAGTGGATTCTGAGTTCTACTCACCTCTGCAGCTCAGGACCAGCTCAAGTGTTAAAATAATTTCCCAGTTCCATATATTTCATGGGAATTAAAGTGGATATTTAGGTTACTATTTGGAAATGTTTTTAAAAAATAAAAATTTTCTCGTATCTGTAAGAAGTATGGAGTCATATCTCTTTGTTTGCAGACACCCTAATCAGTTTTATTTGTACTACGTTGTCTACTTGTTGGTAATATAATTAGGTCACAACTTACTCTATTTTATCATATGCGTTTTCTTACATACTTTGCTTTATTTGTTTTTATAACTTTCAGTACCTGAAAATAGTAGATGCTTACTGTATAGTTTCTAAATTATTTAAAAACTTTTGCTCTGTTCCTATTTGTGGGAAATAGCCAAGAGCATCCAAAATGGCATTCCACTTAGTGATTAACTGGAAACACACTGAGAAACATTCCACTAAGATGCTGGGGAGAGAGCTGATAT
This sequence comes from Balaenoptera musculus, assembly GCF_009873245.2. Lineage (NCBI taxonomy): Eukaryota > Metazoa > Chordata > Mammalia > Artiodactyla > Balaenopteridae > Balaenoptera > Balaenoptera musculus. The sequence goes on along the minus strand of NC_045788.1, from coordinate 102,944,497 downwards.
CAATTCAAACCTGAAATTGTATTATTCAGCTGAAAATCAGAGGAGAATGAAATGAAAAATAATTCAGAATAACTGAATTGCTGACTTGAACTTTAATCACTAAGCTAATTTTTACTTTTTAATGTCTACATGTATGCATTCACTAGGGAGTATTCTGGTTATTATCCAAAAGTCTGTCAGCGAGAGATCAATATACAAATTGTAACACATAGGAACATTACGTGAATTTGTGTCACTCCCTGGAGAACTTTAGGTTTATAAAAAGCAATGAATGAATTACACAGATACATAAATATGCTCCTGCATTTTCATCTGTGACAGATATACTCTTACTGCAATGTAGTCTTAAAACTACACCACCTTGGGCTATGAGCTCATTAGAGCTCTCAAGCTCAGCAGGGTCAAATCTGGCTAATGTTTGGGAGGATGACCTCCAAGGAAAATCCAGGTGCAAGAGGATATAATGTTAGTAATTCAATAGATGATATGGTTCCCTTTAAGTCACTAATAAGCAATTTCCCCTCGAGGCCGCTATCAGACACCATGCTACCGGATGTTTCTTCTTAAAGATTTAATATATGTGGACATTTAAGATCTCATGCATTTTTTCCTATCTTCTTTATTATCATGATAACTATTCTGTGTTAAACACTTTTTCAATTTTTTTATTGAGGTAAAATACACATAACATACAATTTACTATCTTAACCTTTTAAAGTATTATAGTGATATTAAATGCATTTATATTGTTATGCAACTATCAATACCATCCACCTTCAGAACTCTTTTCATCTTGCAAAACTGAAACTCTATGCCCATTAAGCAATAACTCCCCATTCTCCCTCCTCCCAGCCCCTGGCAACCAACATTCGACTATGATGGTTGCCAGTCTCTATGATTTTGATTACTCTAGGTATCTCATATTAGTTGAATCATGCAGTATTTACCTTTATATGATTAGTTTACTTCACATAGCATAATGTCCTCAAGTTTCATCCATGTTGTAGCATATGTCAGAATTTTGGACTATTTTCTTGATCTTTCAAAAGAACCTAACAGAGTGGGATTGAGTGAAGAAGGCTGATTAGTTATCATGGTTAATTTTATGTGTCGACTGGACTATGTGATGTCAATATATTTGGTTAAACACTATCCTGAGTGTGTCTGTGTGAGGGTGTTTCTGGAGGAGATTAACATTTGAATCAGTAGACTGAGTAAATTAGATGGCCCTTCCCAATGTGGGTGGGAGGGCCTCATCCAATCCTGTGAAGGCCTGAATAGAACTAAAAGGCTGAGTAAGGGATAATTCGCTTTCTCTGCTTGATTGTCTGTTAGCTGGGACATTGGTCATTTCCTGCCTTCGGACTCAGAGTTGGAATGGAATTTATACCATCAGCTCTCCCGGTTCTCAGGCCTTTGTACTCAGACTAAAACCTACCACTGACTCTCCTGGGTCTCTGGGTCTCCAGCCTGATGACTGTAGATCTTGGGACTTCTCAATCTCCATAGTTGTGTGAGCCAATTCATTCATTATATGAAATATTGGTTACACTATTGGTTCTGTTTCTCTGGAGTACCCTGACTAATACACATAGTATATCTACCTTTGCATGCCCAATTCTATGAGTTCTTTTATTCCTTTTTATACTATCTGCCTCATAATTATGACATTTCTACTTGATTTACTGTGGGCCATTACTTTCTACAAGTTTCTGAAAACCATCTTAGCAGCATGTTAGCTGTGTCTCCCACAATAATTACCAGGGAGCTTACTATTTCTTAGGAGAAAATACCTTAAGATAAATATTCCCTTATTAAACCATATGTTCTACCCCATCAATCCTGCAACCTTAGAATCCAGTCCCATGAATACTTCCCTAATTTTGCCTATGCATATTGGCTAGGTCCGACAGTTTTTTGGGGTTTAGTCCCTTTTTCTCTTAGTAGGTTCACATATCCTTGGTCTGTTTATGCTATGATTTGATCTACTTATTGATATGGTAGCAGGAAGGTAAGGTGAGTTTAGGTCTTGAAGAGGAAACATGGTGCATATTTTCCTTAAGCGAGAGGCATACTAGTCTTTAACAAGGAGGACTGGGCCATGTTTGCAGAGTTTTGAGGGATATGGAATATAAAATACACAGTTTTTGTTTTTTGCCTCCTTTGAATTTGATGTTCCCTGAGTATCCTTAGGATGTCAACTCTTCCCAACCAAAGCCTTGACCCTGGCAAAACAGACTTGAGAAGTTGTGAATTCAAATCTCTCTGTGTGCATCTCTATTACTTTTATTATTAATTCCTAAGCCTGGATCTCAGTTTTTTCTGCCCTCTAGGTGCATGCAAGAGATAAAGGACTTTTTTAAAATGTTGCTAAGGAAGCCCGCTCAGATTCGCACTTCACCTTCATTTGGTGATCAGGCACCCTCAGCTTTTCATTCACTGTATTTTTCCAATACAGCAATGGTATTCAGCAAAGCCCATCTGATTCCACTGTTGTTATAATTAACACTTTCCCCCAAACCCTCACTTTCCTGAAATACTGTGCCTACCATTGAATTCTTTTATAGTGGTAGTCCATCCTTATGGACGATCAGTAAAACTTTAACAATTGCTTTAGTACAAACTACAGAGGACATTAGTGTTTCATCTACTACCAGTGAAAAGGTGTTCATTACCAACTTACCAGTGAGTGGCCCAAATCCAGAGTCTCATTTTTGAGTTTGCTTCTGTAGACCAATCTAGCACCGATTGCCTCGGGTCAGGTTTCCTGGGAAATAGATTCTGAAACAAACATATGCATGCAAAGCCTTTAATGGGAGTATCATTGGTATCAACAATTCAGGAGGAGTGAAGAAAGGAACTGGCATATGGTCACAAACAAAGGCCTCAGTCAATCTTGTGGATGTCCCTTCAGAGTTGTACCCCTACAGACAAATAAGTCAGGGCTTTAAATCCCTACATCAACTAGTTCAGGGGTCAGCAAACTTTTTCTTTAAAGACCAGGTAATAAATATTTTTGGCTTTGCGGGTAACATTCATTCTCTGTCACATCTTCTATTTCTCCTCCTCCTTCTCCTTATCTTCTTCTTCCTCTTGCTCCTTTATTAAGACCCATTAAAAATATAAAAACCACTTTTATCTTCTGCACCCTATAAAAATGGACTGCAGGCCAGATTTGGTCTGCAAGCCATACTTTGCTGACCTCTAAAGAGTCAACAAATGTGTGCTTCCTTCATGAAGGGGATGTGAGCTTAGGCTAGGTGGTTCTCTTGGACCTGAAGAAATTCCTAGAGAAAGATCCATCTTCATGTGTCAACATGCAACACTTGTAGAAACTAAGGGTAATAAGTGACTCACTCCCAAGTGGGGAATCTTGGTGGCACACTACTACATATACTATTATTTTAGTGTACTATTATTTTAGTTATATTTTAGCAGGTGACTCAGCCAGTAAATGTAAACATAATAAATAAGCAAGTAAATCAATAAATAGTATATTATAAAGTTATAAGTGCTCTGGAAAAAAAGTAGAGTAAGATAAGGAGGATCAGAGAGGGGAGATGCATTTCACTTAAAGTAGTTGGGTAAGCCTCATTAAGATGTTTAAATATGTCTTATTATGGAGATACAATAAAATCAACATTTCACATCCATGGTTTGATGTGTTTTGACAAATATACGCAGTTGTATAAATATCATCACAATTAAGATATAGAGCACATCCATTACTCACCCCCAAATCCCCTTATGTCTCTTTGTAGTCAGTCCCCTTTGCTATCTAAACTCTTGGCAAACACTGTTTTGTTTTCTGTCCCTACAGTTTTGTCTTTTCCAGAATGTCATATAAATGGAATCATGCAGTATTTATGTTTTCTCTTCTTCCACTTAATATATGCTTTTGAGATTCATCCATGCTGTTGTATGTATTAAAGATCCATTCTTTTTTTTTTTTGTCTGCATTGAGTCTTCTTTGCTGCACACGGGCTTTCTCTAGTTGCGGCGAGTGGGGGCTACTCTTAATTGCAGTGCATGGGCTTCTCATTGCGGTGGCTTCTATTGTTGTGGAGCACGAGCTCTAGGCATGCGGGCTTCAGCAGTTGCAGCATGTGGGCTCAGTAGTGTGGCTCGCAGGCTCTAGAGTGCAGGCTCTGTAGTTGTGGTGCATGGGCTTAGTTGCTCTGCGGCATGTGGGATCTTCCCGGACCAGGGCTCGAACCCATGTCCCCTGAATTGGCAGGCGGATTCTCAACCACTGTGCCACCAGGGAAGCCCAAGATCCATTCTTTTTTAATAGCTGAATAATATCTTTTTAAATGGATATAGCACAATTTGTTTATCCATTCACCAGTTGATGGATATTTGGGTTGTATCGAGTTTTTCCTTTCTCCTTATGTTTTTTTTCTATAAAGAATAAAGCTGATATGACTATTTACATTCAGGTCTTTATGTGAACACATGTTTCCATTTCTTTGGGCAAATTATCTAGGGATAGAATGAAAGAGTTATAAGATAAATGTTTACAGTTATAGAAAGCTGCCAAAATATTTTCCAGAGTGACTATCCAATTTTGCATTCCCAGCAATGACATATTAGATTTCCATTCGCTCCAAATTCTGAGCATCTTTAGGTATTGTCAATTTCATCTTAGCCATTTGAGTACTTGCATAGAGATATCTCAGTCATGGCTTTGTTTGCATTTTTCTGATGACTAAAGAGGTTGAGCATATTCTTACATGTTTTTAAACCACTTGCATATCTTCCTTAGTAAAGTATTCAAATACTTTGCCCATTTAATAATTATCTTTCTGTCCTTTTATTATTGGGCTGTAAAAGTATTTTATATATTTCAGGTGCAAATCTGGCATCAGATATGTGTTCTGCAAATATTTTTCCAGTCTGTGACTTGTCTTTCTCCTCTACCTGACAGTGACTTTTGAAAGAGAGAAGTTTTAACATTGATAAAGACCAATTTATATTTTTTTTTCTTTTATGGTTCATGCTTCTTTTTTGTCCTATCTAGGAAATTTTTGCTTAATGCAAATTCGCAAAGATTTTCATCTATTTTTTTTTCCTTTAGAAGTTTTATAGGTATAGCTCTTCCATTTAGGTCCTCAGTCAATATCAAGTTAGTTTTACATGTGAACATCTAATTTTTCCAGTGCCATTTATTGAAGAGACTAGCCTATTTTAGAGCCTTTATAAAAAAAAAGTTTGGTTCTATTACTATTTTTCTCTTTAATTGATCTATACACCCTTATGTCTTGATTACTGTATCTAACCATGTGAGTTTAGAGCATTTGAATGTGTGGGATTGGGAGGATAGTATGGATACTAATAAGAAGATACAGTATTTTATTTTAAAGCAACATGATAGGACTTACTTCTTGTGAGATATCATCTGCTAAATATAAAGCAATGAAATATAGTTAATAAAGGTTCCAGGTCACATCAAGGATTTTAAACATTTACCTGACTATTATTAGCAAACTATCTTTGCCTCAATCAAAAATGAAAGCACATTATTTCTAAGTAATAGAAAATCTAAACCCAAGTAAACTTGGCTTGATGAATAAAAAAAAGAAAGAAAGAAAGCATTGCATATTGATGCTTTCTTACATCCATGCCTCAATTGTTTACTAAAATCCAGACCTTCACTTTATCATGTTTGAAGAGAGAACTCTAAAGATCGTCTTTGTCCTCAAGGTTTTCAAGATGGCAAAGAAATATATATATATACATAATCACAGAATTCTGTGGTGAGTACTATGAGCGTGTAATCTTTGCATTAAATTCAGGAGGGTTTTCCAGAGAAAAAATGCTAGCACTAAATTTTGGAGATTGAGTAGAATTTTTCCTGCTAAATTATTAGATTGAATTCTATTTGGTGAAAATGAAGAGTTTATGTGAATTTGGTTTTTTTTTTTTTTTTTCTGATGCTTTGAAAAGTCTTCTTTTAATTCCTGTCACTCCCAAAGTACATACTGAAGACAAAGATAAGTCAAATGTTTTTCTCAATAATTTCTTAAAAATATAATGTTCTTTTCCCTTTAAATGTATGAACCACTTGCCAAGCAATTATTTATCTTCATTTTAGAGATAAGAAATAGAAGAATGATACCTACTCACCCTGGTATCTAATAAATATTCAAACCAGGTCCTATCTGGTTAATTATTTTATCAGAGGGTATTTCAGAAGCTCAAAAATGTGAATGCATTCTCCAGTGTGGGTAACCACCTCTTGAGCAGTAATTTATACTTTGGTAGGTTCTGAATGCTTTAGGATGACAATGATTATGATATAGTGCAAGGGAGCTATGATTTATCACAAATGATACGCACAACAAACTACTGAAGAAGCACAGAGTAAGTAGTAAAGGACCTCTGGATCCCTCACTCATTACATTGAGTCTTAAATATTGTTTCTGTTTTCCCTCCTAGTCTATCACTGCCACTTGATAAATTATTTAAAATGGAAGGGATTTGATATAATATTAAAAATCTAGTTCTTTAAGTTATTAAATTAAATGAACTATAAATTAGTTTTAACCATAAAGTCTTTTTTGCAAAATAACCATTGCTTTAACTATAGGATTAAAACACTATAGTCTTTATAAAAGAAAGAACTTTTTCTTTCTGCAAAAGTTTAGTTAAATATGAGATTTAGGAAAAACTCATTTGCAAAAGGTCATGAAGAACCTGGGGCAAGACGGGAATAAAGACACAGACTTACTAGAGAATGGACTTGAGGATATGGGGAGGGGGAAGGGTAAGCTGGGACAAAGTGAGAGAGTAGCATTACATATATACACTACCAAATGTAAAATAGATAGCAAGTGGGAAGCAGCCGCATAGCACAGGGAGATCAGCTCGGTGCTTTGTGACCACCTAGAGGGGTGGGATAGGGAGGGTGGGAGAGAGGGAGACGCAAGAGGGAAGAGATATGGGGACATATGTGTATGTATAACTGATTCACTTTGTTATAAAGCAGAAACTAACACACCATTGTAAAGCAATTATACTCCAATAAAGATGTTTAAAAAAAAAAGAAAAAACTCATTTGTTGTTATCACTGTGCCCAAAAATTAATATGGGTAATAGAAAAGTATTTTTAATGTTTAATAAACATTTTAAAAGCTAGCATTTATTTGTACTAAAGCTGCAGGTGATGTGAATTATCTTATTTCCATATATTTAATGAATTGTTTCCATTTATATCAACAACTGATGTTCCAATTCAGAAGTTTTGGTTTGAAATTATAATTACTTAAAATGGTGAGACATTCTTAGGAAGACAAATGACAAAAGAATACCGTGGGAATAACAGTTTGGAGATCACTGACACAAGGCACTGCATCACCTTAACTGGGGCTGAAACATCTATAATATTGGATAGTATCTAGCTCCTTATATTTTGAATCATATCTGAACATGTATGTGCAAGAATATTTATTTGTCTTGCCTAAACAAGTATTGAAATTTCCTCATCTACTTTCCAAAAGAAAATTGAAATTCCCATGAGAATTAAAAGGTTTAATAAGCTGTATGATATAGTTATTTTTCAACTTTTAAATTTCAAAGCCCAAGCATATTCTTAGTGGTGCAAGACTCTAGAAGTGATATAAGAAGAAAATCCTAGAGGACTTTGAAGCTGGTATCTGGCCAATAGCTATATTACATCAACATTTATACTAGAGTTTATTTTCTTCTCTCAAAAAGCTTCCATATACAGTCCTCTGAACAATACATGTTGGTAATATAGGGTATGTAGACTAAAAGAGCTCCAGAATAAGAGCAGAAAGAATTAATTTTGAGTACCCACTATATGCCCACAACTTTACACATAAACCTCACAATAACCCTAGGGATGGGCATTATTTTATATTACAGACATAAAAAGCACACAGAGATTAAATCACTTGTCTAGTTTCATATAGCTGGTATATGGCAGAATCAAGACTCACACCTAGATACATATAAACCAAAATCTTATGTTCTTTTCTCTATAAACACTCTTTTTTTGAGTGTAAACACTCAAAAGAACCTAAAAATACAGTAAACTCCATTTTTTAGGATACAGGCATACCTCATTTTATTGCACTTTGCTTTATTATGCTTCGAGATATTGTGATGCAGGTTTAGCAACCCTGCATTGAGCAAGTCTATTGGTGTCATTTTTCCAACAGCATTTGCTCACTTCATGTCTCTGTGTCACGTTTTGGTAATTCTTGCAATGTTCAAATTTTTTCATTATTATATTTGTTATGGTGATCTGTGATTAGTGATCTTTGACGCTAGTACTGTAATTGTGTTGGGGTGCCACAAACCATACTCCTATAAGATAGTGAGCTTAAGCAGTAAATGTGCATGTTCTGACTGCTCCACCAACCAGCTGTTTCCCATCTCTCTCCCTCTCTTCAGGCCTCCCTATCCCTCAAGACACAAAAATATTGACATTAGGCCAATTAATAACCCAGCAATGACTCCTAAATGTTCAAGTGGAAGGAAGAGTCAATCGATATGGTAAACTTCCTTGTTGTCTTATTTTAAGAAATTTCCACAGCCACCCCAACCTTCAACAACCACCACTCTGAACGGTCAGCAGCATCAACATGGAGGCAAGACCCTCCACCAGCAAAAAGATTACTACTCACTGAAGGCTCAGATGATGGTCAACATTGCTTAGTGATAAAGTATCTTTTAATTAAGGTATGCACACTGTTTTTTAAGACATAATGCTATTGCACATTTAATAAACTACAGTATAGTGTAAACATAACTCTTATACGCACTGGGAAACCAAAAAAATTGTGTGACTCACTTTATTGTGATATTCAGTTTACTATGGTGGTCTGGAACCAAACCCACAATATCTCCATGGTACCCCTGTATATAAGAGCATAGAAGCCCTAAGAGGGAAGTAACTTTTAAAAATATGTAGATAATGGACTTCTGATCCTGAACAAAGATGGAGTAAATGCACTTCTTCCTATTTCTCCCCCTAAGTGCAGCTAAAACCCTGTACATGACACATTAACTACACATAAGAAGGCTCTGAAAGGTGGAGAGAAGAAAGCAGACCATCAAGGGAAGTTAGGACCCAAGGAAAGACATGGCAGTGAGTTCCCTGGGTTTTCATTTTGCTTCATATATCACAAACTGAGCACTGAAGAAGCTGGTGATTTGAAAGCACCAACGAGCATAGGGAAAAAAAAAAAGCCATAGTGAAAGCCTGTTCTCTGTAGCCAAAGGACCAGGAAAAGGGAAGGAAGGCAAGACAGAAGATGTTTGGATTGTAACTGCTCTACTTTAGGCAAACACCATGGATCCAGGCACAGTGGCTCCACCCCTACCTTCATCAGCAAAGGCTGAGTGGGGAGCCTAAACTTCCAACCTTATCTAGCCATAGCAAGGTATCTTGTTTTTCCCACAGAGAGGTGGTGTCAGAAGAGGCTAGTGAGAGTTCAGGATTCCCATCACTACTCAGCAGTATTGTGCACCCCTGCCCCTCTCAGTAAAAATATCAGAGGAGCAGTAGTGGGAAGCTGCAAATTTCATCACAGCCCAGCAGTAACAAAACTTTCTTGTCAAGTGAGGGAAAATAACAAGGTGCTCCTCACCTTCACAGCCAGGGTGGATGCCTAGTGAAGATCCTGAACTCCCACCCATATCTAGCAGTAATGAGGCATCCTTCCCCTCTATTCCAGGGTATCAACAAAAGTTGAGTGGGGAACCTAGACTTCTACCACTACCTGGCAGGAACAAGGCAGCTTTTCTTCTCCCACAACCATCTTGGAGGAGACTTGATAAAACAGAGGATTTAAAATAGATCCAGAGTGTCCTAATATGATATATAAAACGCACCAGATAATAGGGAAAATCACCCATTGTGCCAAGAACCAGAAAAATCTCAAGTTGAATCAGAAAAGACAATCAGCAGACACCAACACTGAAGTGATACTAATATTGGAATTATCTAACAAAGTTTTCAAAGCATCTTTATAAAAACACTTCAGCCAGAAATTACAAACATGCTTGAAACAAATTTTTTAAAAGTCTTAACAAAGAAATAAAGATACAAAGAAGAACTGCATGGAAATTTTAGAACTGAACATAAAATAACAGAAATAAAAATTCAATGTATATGCTCAACAATATAATGGAAAGAACAGAATAAAGAATCAGTGAAGTTAAAGATTAAACAATAGAAATTACCAAGGCTGAACAACAGAGAAAAAAATGAAAGGATCCTCAGGGGGACTATTATAGTCCTATGGGACTATAATAAAAGATTTAAAATACATGTCACCAGAATCTCAGGAAAAGAGAAAGAAGGTGGTGCTGAAAAAGTATTTAAAGAAATAATGGGGGCTTCCCTGTGGCGCAGTGGTTAAGAATCTGCCTGCCAATGCAAGAGACATGGGTTCGAGCCCTGGCCTGGGAAGATTCCACATGCCACAGAGCAACTAAGCCCGTGCGCCACAACTACAGAGCCTGCACTCTAGAGCCTGCGAGCCACACTACTGAGCCCATGTGCCACAACTACTGAAGCCCATGCGCCTAGTCTATGCTCTGCAACAAGAGAAGCCACTGCAATGAGAAGCCCCTGCGCCACAATGAAGAGTAGCCCCCGCTCACCACAACTAGAGAAAGCCCATGCACAGCAATGAAGACCCAATTCAGCCAAAAAGAAATAAATTTTAAAAAAAGATATAATGGCTAAAAATCTCCCAAATTTGGCAAACAAACAAATCGTAAGCTTATAGATTAAAAAAGCTAAGCAAACCCGAAATAAGATAAACCCAAATATATCCATGCCAAGACCCATAAGAATCAAACTTGTGAAAATGAAAGAACAGGAAAAAAAAGCCTTGAAAGGAACAAGAGAGAAATTAAACCTCACTATAAAGAAAAGTGATTCAAATAACAGTGGATTTCTGATCAAAAACCAAAAAGAAGTGGCGTATCATTTTTCAGGTGATGAAAGCAAAAAATACTCATCCCAGAATCGTATACCTTGCAAAATTAACAGTTAGGAATGAAGTAGAAATTAAAACATTCACAGACAAGGAAAACTAAAAGGAGTTTGCCACTGGAAGACCTATCCTAAGAAAATGGCTTAAGGAAATTCCTAAAACAGAAAGAAAATGATAAAAGAAGGAACCTTGGAATATTAGGAATGAAGAAATAACAATAAAAAGAGTAAAAATATGGGTAAATACAATGGACTTTCATCTCTTGAATTTCTTAAATTATGTTTGATAAATTGAAGGAAAGGTTATAACATTTTTCTGATGTGCTTCTCAAGGTATAGAAAGGAAGTATTTAAGAAAATTTATATCATAAATGGGCAAAGAAAAAGATTTTTAAGGGAAGTAAGTTTTATATAGTTCACTCTGGTAAAATGTCTACATCAATACCCTATGATAAATTATATATGTAAATGTAATACCTAGAATAACCACTAAAAATCAATACAAAGAAATATGCTCAGAAACACTAAAGATCAATCAAAGGGAATTCTAAAAAATGTTCAAGGCACTATTGATACACACAACTCCTTGGGTTGATTTCAAGGATGTAGAATGAAAAAAGTCAGTCTCAAAAGGTCACATTCTATTTGATTTGACTTGATTTGCTTTATACAGCATTTCTGAAATGACAAAATTATACAACTGGATAACAAATTAGTATTTTCTAGGAGCTAGGAATGGTGAGGGAGAAAGTGTGGGTGCTCCTATAAAGGGGTAACATGAGAGGAATCTTCTTGATCATGCAATAATTCTGTATCTCAATTGTAGTGGCAGTTATATGATTCTACACATGATAAAATGACACAGAACTATAAATACACATTTTTTCAATATCACTTTCATTGTTTTGATACTACACTATAGCTGCATAAGATAAAACCTTTGGAGAAAACTGGGTGAAAGATACATGATATCCATCAATAATATCTTGGCAATTTCTTGGAATTTATATTTCAATAAACATTTAAAAATACATAGATAATGGCTGAACTTGTTGAGTGTAGGTTTAAAAAATTCCTTGATAGTAACAATAAAATGCAGAGGTTAAGAGTCAGAATACTGGGAACCAGGGTAGCCATATTTTCTTGGAGATTCCTCATCCATTCGATTAATGTATTTCTAATAGATAATATAGATAACAAGGAAACTTAATTAGACCATCAGGATAGGAACTCTATATTGAGATACTAGCCAGTCTAGGACGAAGAACACATTTATTACATGGCAAATATTTTTGAGAAAGTTGTAAACTTTGTTTTCATTCTTGAAAAGTAAACATCAATTCTTATTTTATGAACTTTTTGACAGAAATACTTGGTAAAGTGACATTTATAAAATTTATGGCTTTCACTACATTGTCTCCTCAGTGTGACCAATCTCAAAAGGAATACACTGGACAATTTTTAGGCTCTTCTGACTTGCCATTACATCTAATGATGATTCACATGAATCATCAGAGTGCCTAAGTTTGCGAGGTGAACATTTCACACACCTTCTTTTTAATAATACAAGACAAAAAATAGTAAAAAATAATAATAAATAAATAAATAAAGATAGTATTCTGTAATAAGTCGGCTAAGGCTATGGAATACACTTGAAACTCTTTAAAAATATTTTTGTCTTCTGGGAACCCTCCTACACTGTTGATGGGAATGTAAATTGGTACAGCCATGATGGAGTATGGAGGTTCCTTAAAAAACAAAAAATAGAGCTACCATATGATCTAGCAATCCCACTCCCAGGCATATATCCAGAGAAAACCATAACTCGAAAAGATATATGTACCCCAATGTTCACTGCAACACAACTTACAATAGACAGGACATGGAAGCAACCTTAATGTCTATCGATGGAGGAATGGATAAAGAAGATGTGGTACAATGGAATATTACTCAGCCATAAAAAAGAACGAAGAGGGGGGACCTTCGTGATTGAGGAGGAGTAAGACGTGGAGATCACCTTCCTCCCCACAAATACACCAGAAATATATCTACATGTGGAACAACTCCTACAGAACACCTACTGAACGCTGGCAGAAGACCTCAGACTTCCCAAAAGGCAAGAAACTCCCTATGTACCTGGGTGGGGCAAAAGAAAAAGGAAAAACAGAGACAAAGAATAGGGATGGGACCTGCACCTCTAAGAGGGAGCTGTGAAGGAGGAAAAGTTTCCACACACTAGGAAGCCCCTTCACTGGTGGAGACAGGGGATGGGTGGGGGGGAAGCTTCGGAGCCACAGAGGAGAGCGCAGCAACAGAGGTGCAGAGGGCAAAGCAGAGAGATTCTCGCAAGAGGATCGGTGCCGACCAGCACTCACCAGCCTGAGAGGCTTGTCTACTAACCTGCAGGGGTGGGTGGGGGCTGGGAGCTGAGGCTCCAGCTTCGGAGGTCAGATCCCAGGGAGAGGACTGGGGTTGGCTGCGTGAACACAGCCTGAAGGGAGCTAGTGTGCCACAGCTAGCTGGGAGGGAGTCTGGGAAAAAGTCTGGAACTGCCTAAGAGGCAAGAGACCATTGTTTCAGGGTGCACAAGGAGAGGGGATTCAGGGCACTGCCTAAATGAGCTCCAGAGAGAGATGCGAGCTGCAGCTATCAGCGCGGACACTAGAGACGGGCATGAAATGCTAATGCTGCTGCTGCAGCCATCAGGAAGCCTGTGTGCAAGCACAGGTCACTATCCACACCTCCACTCCCAGGAGCCTGTGCAGCCTGCCACTGCCAGGGTCCCGTGATCCAGGGACAACTTCCTCGAGAGAACACACGGTGTGCCTCAGGCTGCTGCAAAGTCACGCCGGCCTCTGCCACCATAGTCTGGCCGCGCCTTCCATACCCCTCCCTCCCCCAGGCCTGAGTGAGCCAGAGTCCCCTAATCATCTGCTACTTTAACCCCGTCCTGTCTGGGGGTGGGGGGAACAGATGCCCTCAGGTGACCTACACGCAGAGGTGGGACCAAATCCAAAGCTGAACCCCGGGAGCTGTGCAAACAAAGAAGAGAAAGGGAAATTTCTCCCAGCAGCCTCAGGAGCAGTGGATTAAATCCCCACAATCAACTTCATGTACCCTGCATCTGTGGAATACCTCAATAGACAACAAGTCACCCCAATATTGAGGCAGTGGACTTTGGGAGCAACTGTAGAGTTGGAGTGTGCTTTCTGCATCTAATTTGTTTCTGGTTTTATGTTTATCTTAGTTTAGTATTTAGAGCTTATTATCATTGGTAGATTTGTTCATTGATTTGGTAGCTCTCTTAGTTTTTTTTTTATATATACATAAATTTTTTTCCTTTTTTTCTTTTTGTGAGTGTATATGTGTATACTACTTTATGTGATTTTGTCTGTATAGCTTTGCTTTTACTATCTGTCCTAGGGTTCTGGCTGTTGGTTTTTTGTTTTTGTTTTTTTGTATAGTTTTTAGAGCTTGTGATCATTGGTGGATTTGTTTTTTGGTTTGGTTGGTCTCTTCTTTTTTCTTCCTTTTTAAAAATTTTTAATAATTTTATTTTATTTTTTATTTTAATAACATTATTTTATTTTATTCTTTCTGTCTTTCTTTTTTTTCTCTCTTTTCTTCTGAGCCGTGTGGCTGACAGGGTCTTGGTGCTCTGGCTGGGTGTCAGGCCTGAACCTCTGAGGTGAGATAGCTGAGTTCAGGACACTGCTCTACCAGGGACCCCTGGCCCCATGTAATATCAAATGGTAAAAGCTCTCCCAGAGATCTCCATCTCAAAGCTAAGACCCAGCACCACTCAACGGCCAGCAAGCTACAGTGCTGGAAACCCTATGCCAAACAAGTAGCAAGATAGGAACACAACCCCACCCATTAGCAGAGAGGCTGCCTAAAATCATAATAAGTTCACAGACACTCCAAAACACACCACCAGACACAGTCCTGCCCACCAGAAAGACAAGGTCCAGCCTCATCCACCAGGAGGACACAGGCATCAGTCCCCTCCACCAGGAAGCCTACACAACCCACTGAATCAACCTTACCCACGGGGGGCAAACACCAAAAACAACGGGAACTACGAACCTGCAGCCTGCGAAAAGGAGACCCCAAACACAGTAAGTTAAGCAACATGAAAAGACAGAGAAATACATAGCAGACAAGGAGCAAGGGAAAAACCCACCAGACCAAACAAATGAAGAGGAAATAGGAAGTCTACCCGAAAAAGAATTCAGAGTAATGATAGTAAAGATGATCCAAAATCTTGGAAATAGAATGGAGAAAATATGAGAAATGTTTAACAAGGACCTAGAAGAACTAAAGAGCAAACAAAGAATGATGAACAACACAATAAATGAAATTAAAAATTCTCTAGAAGGAATTAATAGCAGAATAACTGAGGCAGAAGAACGGATAAGTGACCTGGAAGATAAAATAGTGGAAATAACTACCACAGAGCAGAATAAAGAAAAAAGAATACAAAGAATTGAGGACAGTCTCAGAGACCTCTGGAACAACATTAAACATACCAACATTCGAATTATTGGGGTCCCAGAAGAAGAGGAGAAAAAAAAAGGGACTGAGAAAATATTTGAAGAAATTATAGTTGAAAACTTCCCTAATATGGGAAAGGAAATAGTTAATCAAGTCCAGGAAGCACAGAGACTCCCATACAGGATAAATCCAAGCAGAAACACGCCAAGACACATACTAATCAAACTATCAAAAATTAAATTCAAAGAAAAACTTTTAAAAGCAGCAAGGGAAAAGCAACAAATAACATACAAGGGAATCCCCATAAGGTAAACAGCTTATCTTTCAGCAGAAACTCTGCAATCCAGAAGGGAGTGGCAGGACATATTTAAAGTAGTGAAAGGGAAAAACGTACAACCAAGATTACTCTACCCAGCAAGGATCTCATTCAGATTCAACGGAGAAATTAAAACCTTTACAGACAAGCAAAAGCTAAGAGAATTCAGTACCACCAAACCAGCTTTACAACAAATGCTAAAGGAACTTCTCTAGGCAGGAAACACAAGAGAAGGAAAAGACCAACAATAAGAAACCCAAAACAATTAAGAAAATGGTAATAGGAACATACATATCAATAACTACCTTAAGGGCTTCCCTGGTGGTGCAGTGGTTGAGAATCCGCCTGCCAATGCAGGGGACATGGGTTCGAGCCCTGGTCTGGGATGATCCCACATGCCGCGGAGCAACTGGGCCTGTGAGCCACAACTGCTGAGCCTGTGCGTCTGGAGCCTGTGCTCCACAACAAGAGAGGCCATGATAGTGAGAGGCCGGCACACCGCGATGAAGAGTGGCCCCCACTTGCTGCAACTGGAGAAAGCCCTCACACAGAAACGAAGACCCAACACAGCCAAAAATAATAAATAAATAAATAAATTTATTAAAAAAAAAAAAAACTACCTTAAATGTAAATGGATTAAATGCTCCACCAAAAGAAACAGGCTAGCTGAATGGATACAAAAACAAGACCCATATATATGCTGTCTACAAGAGACCCACTTCAGACCTAGGGACACAAACAGACTGAAAGTGAGGGGATGGAAAAAGATATTCTCATGCAAATGGAAATCAAAAGAAAGCTGGAGTAGCAATTCTCATATCAGACAAAATAGACTTTAAAATAAAAACTATTACAAGAGTCAAGGACAGTACAAAATGATCAAGGGATCAGTCCCAGCAGAAGATATAACAATTGTAAATATTTATGAACCCAACATAGGGGCACCTCAATATATAAGGCAAATGTTAACAGCCATAAAAGGGGAAATTGATGGTAACACAATCATAGTAGGGGGCTTTAACACCCCGCTTTCACCAATGGATAGATCATCCAAAATGAAAATAAATAAGGAAACACAAGCTTTAAATGATACATTAAAAAAGATGGACTTAATTGATATTTACAGGACATTCCATCCAAAAACTACAGAATACACCTTCTTCTCAAGTGCTCATGGAGCATTCTCCAGGATAGATCATATCTTGGCTCACAAATGAAGCCTTGGTAAATTTAAGAAAAATGAAATTGTATCAAGTATCTTTACTGACCACAACGCTATGAGACTAGATATCAATTACAGGAAAAAAATCTGTAAAAAATACAAACACAAGGAGGATAAACAATACACTACTAAATAACCAAGAGATCACTGAAGAAATCAAAAGGAAATGAAAAAATACCTAGAAACAAATGAGAAAGGTAACACGATGACCTAAAATGTATGGGATGAAGCAAAAGCAGCTCTAAGAGGGAAGTTTATAGTAATACAATCCTACCTCAAGAAACAAGAAGGATCTCAAATAAACAATGTACACTTACACCTAAAGCAATTAAAGAAAGAAGAACAGGGCTTCCCTGGTGGCGCAGTGGTTGGGAGTCTGCCTGCCGGTGCGGGGCACGCGGGTTCGGGCCCTGGTCTGGGAGGGTCCCGCATGCCACGGAGCGGCTTGGCCCGTGAGCCACAATTGCTGAGCCTGCGTGTCTGGAGCCTGTGCTCTGCAACGGGAGAGGCCGCGATGGTGAGAGGCCCGCGCACCGCGATGAAGAGTGGCCCCCACTTGCCGCAACTGGAGAAGGCCCTCGCGCAGAAACGAAGACCCAACACAGCCATACATACATACATAAAAAAAAAAAGAATGTAAGCAGACAAGAATAGCATTAAAAAAAAAAAAAAAGAAGAATAAAAAACCCTCAAAGTTAGCAGAAAGAAAGAAATCATAAAAATCAGATCAGAAGTAAATGAAAAAGAAATGAAGGAAATGATAGCAGAGATCAATAAAACTAAAAGCTGGTTCTTTGAGAAAATAAACAAAATTGATAAACCATTAGCCAGACTCACAAAAAAAAAAAAAGGGGGGGGAGAAGACTCAAATCAATAGAATTAGAAATGAAAAAGGAGAGGTAACAACTTACACCACAGAAATACAAAGGATCATGAGAGAATACTACAAGCAACTATATGCCAATAAAATGGACAACCTGGAAGAAATGGACAAATTCTTAGAAAATCACAACCTTCCAAGACTGAACCAGGAAGAAACAGAAAATTTAAACAGACCAATCACACGCACTGAAATTGAAACTGTGATTAAAAATCTTCCAACAAACAAAAGCCCAGGACCAGATGGCTTCACAGGTGATTTCTATCAAACATTTAGAGAAGAGCTAACACCTATCCTTCTCAAACTCTTCCAAAATATAGCAGAAGGGTGAACACTCCCAAACTCATTCTAAGAGGACAACATCACCCTGATACCAAAACCAGACAAATATGTCCCAAAAAAAGAAAATGACAGAACAATATCACTGATAAACATAGATGCAGAAATCCTCAACAAAATACTAGCAAACAGAATCCAACAGCACATTGAAAGGATCATATACCATGATCAAGTGGGGTTTATCCCAGGAATGCAAGGATTCTTCAATATACACAAATCAATCAATGTGATAAACCATATTAACAAACTGAAGGAGAAAAACCATATGATCTTCTCAACAGATGTAGAAAAAGCTTTTGACAAAATTGAACAGCCATTTATGATAAAACCCTCCAGAAAGTAGGCACTGAGGGAACTTACCTCAACATAATAAAGGCCATATATGACAAACCCACAACCAACATCATTCTCAATGGTGAAAAACTGAAACCATTTCCACTAAGATCAGGAACAAGACAAGGTTGCCCACTCTCACCACTATTATTCAACATAGTTTTGGAAGTCCTAGCCACAGCAATCAGAGAAGAAAAAGAAATAAAAGGAATTCAAATTGGAAAAGAAGAAGTAAAACTGTCACTGTTGTAGATGACATGATACTAGACATAGAGGATCCTAAAGATGTTACCAGAAAATTACTAGAGCTAATCAATGAATCTGGTAAAGTAGCAGGATACAAAATTAATGCAGAGAAATCTCTTGCATTCCTATACACTAATGATGAAAAACATGAAAGAGAAAATTAGGAAACACTCCCATTACCATTGCAACAAAAAGAATAAAATACCTAGGAATAAACCTACCTAAGGAGACAAAAGCACTGTATGCAGAAAACTATAAGATACTGATGAAAGAAATTAAAGATGATACAAACAGATGGAGAGATATACCATGTTCTTGGATTGGAAGAATCAACATTGTGAAAACGACTATACTCCCCAAAGCAATCTACAGATTCAATGCAATCCCTATCAAACTACCACTGGCATTTTTCACAGAACTAAAACAAAAAATTTCACAGT
Source organism: Balaenoptera musculus (assembly GCF_009873245.2). Taxonomy (NCBI): domain Eukaryota; kingdom Metazoa; phylum Chordata; class Mammalia; order Artiodactyla; family Balaenopteridae; genus Balaenoptera; species Balaenoptera musculus. The sequence continues at coordinate 102,925,255 of NC_045788.1, read as the reverse complement.
TTGTATGGAAACAAAAAAGACCCCGAATAGTCAAAACAATCTTGAGAAAGAAAAATGGAGCTGGAGGAATCAGGCTCCCTGACTTTAGACTATACTACAAAGCTACAGTAGTTAAGACAGTATGGTACTGGCACAAAAACAGAAATATAGATCAATGGAACAGGATAGAAAGCCCAGAGATAAACCCACGCACATATGGGCAACTTATCTTTGATAAAGGAGGCAAGAATACACAATAGAGAAAAGACAGCCTCTTCAATAAGTGGTGCTGAGAAAACTGGACAGCTACGTGTAAAAGAATGAAATTAGAACACTCCCTAGCACCATACACAAAAATAAACTCAAAATGGATTAAAGACCTAAATGTAAGGCCAGACACTATAAAATTCTTAGAGGAAAACACAGGCAGAACACTCTATGACATAAATCACAGCAAGATCCTTTTTGACTCACTTCCTAGAGAAATGGAAATAAAAACAAAAATAAACAAATGGGACCTAATGAAACAAAAACTCTCACACAGTAAAGGAAACCATAAACAAGATGAAAAGACAACCCTCAGAATGGGAGAACATATTTGCAAATGAAGCAACTGACAGAGGATTAATCTCAAAAATATACAAGCAGCTCATGTAGCTCAGTATCAAAAAACAAACAACCCAGTCCAAAAATGGGCAGAAGACCTAAATAGACATTTCTCCAAAGAGGATATACAGATTGCCAACAAACACATGAAAGGATGCTCAACATCACTAATCATTAGAGAAATGCAAATCAAAACTACAATGTGATATAACCTCACACCAGTCAGAGTGGCCATCATCAAAAAATCTACAAACAATAAATGCTGGAGATGGTGTGGAGAAAAGGGAACCCTCCTGCACTGTTGGTGGGAATGTAAATTGATACAGCCACTATGGAGAACAGTATGGAGGTTCCTTAAAAAGCTAAAAATAGATATTGGGATATATGTATATGATTCATTTTGTTATACAGCAGAAACTAACACACCATTGTAAAGCAATTATACTCCAATAAAGATGTTTAAAAAAAAAAAAGAAAAGGATGAAATAATACCATTTGCAGCAACATGGATGGAACTAGAGATTGTCATACTGAGTGAAGTAAGTCAGAGAAAGACAAGTATCATATGATACCCCTTATATGTGGAATCTAAAAAAAGTGTACAAATGAACTTATTTGCAAAATAAACTGGAAGATTGGGATTGACATATACACACTACTATATATAAAATAGAAAACTAATAAGGACTTACTACTGTATAGCACAGGGAAGTCTACTCAATACTCTGTAATGACCTATATGGGAATAGAATCTAAAAAAGAATTGATATATGTATATGTATAACCTATTCACTATGCTGTACAGCAGAAACTAACACAACATTGTAAATAAACTATACTCCAATAAAAATTAATTTTAAAAAGTAAAAAATAATAAAATTATAGTATCAAAGAAAAAAATATTTTTGTCTTCTCATGTGAGATTAAGTAAGTGGTTGTAATGGTCTCAAATATGAAAAGAGGAAATAAAAAACATGAGTTAATATAATGATTATTTTTTAGTATTTATAAGGCCACCTAGTTGTCTAACTGATTTTATATGATCAAATGTCAAAATCTTCCAGCTAAGTTTCCCAAGTCAACTGATTCTTTTACAAGAAAGTCTTCATATTCCATAAATGTTAATATTTTAAAATTTTGTTTGATGTAAACTTTATAATGTTTTGTATCAAATGAACACAGAATACTTTTGTATTTTGCTTTAGTTTAGATTAATTAGTGTGTACCCCAGGAGTGATGATTCTGTTGTACTAAATAATAATAAAAGTAGTAAATTTTAGGATGGACATATTCACCTATTACTAAAATTTTATCAATGCTTAGTTTTATACATGCTGAGTACCAATAGTCATTGTTACTTAGTAATTTTATAGCTTAGTTCGCCTCTTCATAAAATTATTCTTTCATATTATTTTTGTGTGATAGATACATTTATATTACTTACATATTAATTTAGGAGATGTTTGAATGAATAATATAAAACACAGTTTAATATTTTGATCTGACTACTCAGTCATATTTTCTAAGAACTACATTAATAGATAACCTTTAGTTTTATTGGGACCATGCAATTCTACAAAACTAAAAAAATTGACCCAAGCTATCTTAATCTTAGCATAGCACATAGCTAAAATATAGTAGATACTTAATAGCACTCATATTAATAAATAAATGTCTTCCTGAGAAAAATAAACAAGAGTAAATACCTTCAAAAATGAAATAACTGTTTATAGCCATGTAGTCATGCTCTGATTTTAAGGTGAATATACATTGCCTATATGTATGCATATGCATGTGTGTGTCTGAAAAATCTGCCAAGGTATTATATTTAGTGAGACATTACCAGGTGTATTATGATAAAAATTATCTTCTGGAAGGAAATAAAAAACAGAGTGTGTCCATAATCTTCCCAAAGCTCAAAGGAAAATAGCCCTTATAGAAAATATTCAACAAGCTGAAAACAGACACAGTATCTCCTTTTTGTGTGTGAAATTACTGAACAGATTTCACTACTTCTTTATGTTAGTAATGTAAGAGATAATGAGTGTATCAACATGTAGAAGAAAATAAATAATATTTCTCACTAAAATTTCTATTGTTAAAGCATAATAAACTAGCTTAGTCATTGTCTATAAGAGAAAAGAAAAAAACCAACTATATCCTAGCTAACACCTAATTCTAGGAATCCTACACCATTCTCTCTGAGTCTACTTCAGAACACTTTCATACCTATTACATATACCAAAATTCCGAGCACCCAAAACAAGTCAAATATTATTATGAATCACAAAACTCTCTTCAAAGTTTAATCATGGCCTCAAATTTCTTCTTAATAGACTCTAAGAAACTATTGCCATTGGAATTGAAAAATATGGTATTCATAATTGAGATCAATCTGCCATTCTGTTTTTTTTTTTTTGCAAGTGGTTTAAATCCTTTTATTAAAAGATAAATTAAAGATAAATTGAATTAAAGAATAATCCAACTTTGTGCAGCTTACAAGAGTTATATCTAGGACTTCTCTGGTTGCGCAGTGGTTAAGAATCCGCCTGTCAACGCAGGGAACACAGGTTCGAGCTCTGGTCCGGGAAGATCCCACATGCCGTGGAGCACAATACAGTGAATAGGATAATGGGTAGTTTATGTTGATAAAATGTGTTATTGCAGATTATGCTATAATAGTTTGAGTCATTATATTTCATATATTATTATCAAATGATACAAAGAAAAATATTAAAAATAAACTAAGAAATTTTATTTTATTCTTTTTTAAATTTTTATTGGAGTACAGTTGATTTACAATGTTGTGTTAGTTTCTGCTGTACAGCAAAGTGAATCTGTTATACATATACATATATCCATTCTGTTTTAGATTCTTTTCCCATATAGGTCATTACAGAGTATTGAGCAGAGTTCCCTGTGCTATACAGTAGGTCCTTATTAGTTATCTATTTTATATATAGTAGTGTGTATATGTCAATCCCAATCTTCCAGTTTATCCCTTCCCCGCCTTACCCCTGATAACCATAAGTTTGTTTTCTACATCTTTAACTCTATTTCTGTTTTGTAGATAAGTTCATTTGTACCCTTTTTTTAGATTCCACATATAAGCGATATCATATGATATTTGTCTTTCTCTGTCTGACTCACTTCACTCAGTATGACAATCTCTAGGTCCATCCATGTTGCTGCAAATGGCATTATTTCGTTCTTTTTTTATGGCTAATTAATTTGCCATTCTTTTTTAAGGTAAAGTTCTAAAGACATCCTTTAACATCGAAGCGCTATTAGTGCATCTGAAATGATTATAGTGAATTTGACACCATCATAACATCTAATAATGCAATTTGTGTCTAAATGTAAAGTAAGTTCTCTAGATTTTTGCCTAGCAACACTGACTTTTTTTTTTTTTTTTGGCCGCACCACATGGCATGTGGGATCTTAGTTCCCTGACCAGGGATGGAACCCGTGCCCCCTGCAGTGGAAGCGAGGAGTCTTAACCACTGTACCTTCAGGGAAGTCCCTTTTTATTGGCTTTTTTTTTTTTCAGCACTGAAATAGAAGATATGCATCCCAAATGACACAGCAATTCCATCTCTAATATTCCACTCTGGAGAACCTCTCACAGGAGTGTACGAGAAGACATGCATATATATATATATATATGCATGACTATTTATGGTATTATTTATTAATAACAAAAATAGAACCTATCTAAGTATTAATAAGAGAATAAATTGTAGTATGTTCAGAAAATGGAATATAGCAGTAAAAATTAATAAACTAGAACGTCCTATATTAATTCATTTTTCATTCAACAAATATTCTTTCAGCATTTTCCTCACTCATTCCACCGTGAGTCAGATGCCTTCCACAGCCTTTTTCCATCGAGCTGGCATATTTGCATTATTTTTTTCTTGCTACCTTGTCTACAATTCTAACAGTTGTTACCAGGTGAAAAGTGATAGTCATTATGGAAAGCAATTCCTCTTGCAAAATTAATAAGTTGATAAGCATTTTATCTATCAATATGTTTTCTTTTTTGCTTATGAGAAAAGATAACAAAAACAAATACTTTACTTAAAATCAAGTAAGGAACAACTCTCTTCATGCACTCCTTATCCACTATTTTTCTCAGCATGAAAAACACATTTGCCATTTTCTTTCTCCATAATGGAAATCCAAAACCAAATCCCATGTAATCTTCTCATATGTAATGAGTCAAACTTTAAAAAATCTAAACAAATATCTTTTTAACATTTCATAATATCTTAAAATGTGCTTAGTAGAAACAAAATTTCCCTTTAGAAATATTAGCTGTTATTAGGTTATCTGTTGAGATAATATGAACAAAAGTGAAGGGGAAATAGTTATTATTTCTAGAGGTGATTTTTACTTCATTTGTTGAATCCAGGAATGAAACCTCTAACACCACCCTCTCTTTTGCTTCTTTCCCCATTTTTTCATGATAATCCATCATAGTCATATATAGAAGAAAGTCATAATATTGTCATCAATGCCATTTTGAATGACAGCTTATCCTAAAAGCATGTATCTACTGCTTCCTGATTTCCTGTTAGACTTTCGGTTCTAAGTTAAACCTGTGTTTCTTAAACCTGTGCTTGCATTCAATGTATCAACTGACATTATTTGAAGTGTAATGTTCTTCAATTCCGTCTATAGGTTTTTCACATTTATTGGATAGTACATGCCTGAGAGTAGAGGTTTCGCTTTATTTAATTCTGTAACTTGCCATAGAAATTGGCATTGTATCTGACAACTAGAAAGTAACTACTAATGACTTTTCAAAGAAATAAATAGAAAATATTCAAACTTTTTCATCTCATTTGACTGCCTTTGCCTAATGAAATTACATTTCTATTGTAGTTTTGCAAATTTTGTTCATTATTAGGCTAAGATAGATAGACGTCTGTTCTGGTGGCGTTCTTTTATTTTTAATTAGTCATAACATCCTTATATTGATATTTTAATTTCTCTGAACTTTTTAAGCCAACAGAAATTAAAACATGTTGATAGTTATGTTTATAAAGAGCAGCATAGATTATATTTTGAGTTACATAAATAACTTGGAACTATATTCCAATAATTTAAATATGACTTTCATCTATTTATGTACTCTTTATATCATTAGCTGGCGGTTTTACTTAGTTTGTGTCATTTTCCATTTTTAATATTTGATTCATATGCACGATAATACTTTACTTACAGAGGGCTTCTTCTTACCAATTTATCCTTTAAAATATATTTCTTACGGACTCCAAGCAGCAACATCTGCATTATAGACCACGTAATCAATTCTCTAAATGTATCAGATTTAAAATTATTTTTCAATTTTAAACCTAATTTCAGATGTGTTCAAACATTTCTCAAGATGAAATATTTTATCTTTTTTTCCAGTTTTATTGAGATATAATTGCCATATAACATTGTGTAAGTTTATTTTGTACAATGTGATGATTTGATACACTTGTATATTACAAAATAATTACCACAATAGGGTTAGTTAACACCTCAATCACCTCACATAATTAAAATTTCCTTTTTGTGGTGAGTAAACTTAAGATCTACTCTCTTAGTAACTTTCAAGTATATAATAATATATATAATTACAATTATATATATTATAATGTAATACTGTATAAAATGCAGTATTAAACTATAGTCACTATGTTGTACATTAGATACCCACAACTTATTCATCTTATAACTGAAAGTTTGTATCCTTTGACCAACATCTCCCCATTTCCCCCATTCCCTAGCCCCTGACAACCACCAATCTAGTCTCTGTTTCTATGAATTCATCATTTTAATGATACCATTTTAAAAAGTGATATCAGAATATTTGTCTTTCTCTGTATAACTTCATTCACTTAACATAATGCCCTCACAGTCCCCCCATGTTGTCTCAAATGGCAAGATTTCTATGCTTCTCATGTTTGAATAATATTCCATTCAAACTTAAGATCTACTCTCTTAGCAACTTTCAAGTATATAATAACAATATACATAATTACAATTATATATATTATAATATAATACTGTATAAAATGCAGTATTATTAACTAATAATACTGATGTTACCGCATCTTCTTTATCCATTCATATGTAGATAGACATTTAGGCTGTTTCTATAACTTGGCTATTGTGAATAATGTTGCAATGAATGTGGGAGTGAAGATAACTCTTAGAGGACCTAATTTTATTTTCCTTGGAAATATACCCAGAAGTGGATTGCCAAATCTTATGGTAGTTCTGTTTTTAATTTTTTGAAGAACCTCCATACTGTTTACATAGCAGCTGTACCAATTTACATTCCCACCAACAGTGCACAGGGGTTTCTTTTCTCCACATCTTGGCTGAATTATCTCTGTCTTTTTGATAACAACCATTCTGACAGGTGTGAGGTGATATCTCAATGTGATTTTGATTTGTATTTCCCTGGTGGTCGATGATGTTGAGCATCTTTTCCTGTACCTGTTGGCCATTTGAATGTCTTCTTTGGAGAAATTTCTATTCAGCTCCCCTGCCATTGTTTAATTAGTTTTGCTTTTTGCTTTTGTTTTTGAGTTTTGCTATTGAATTGTGTGAGTTTCTTACGTATTTTGGGTATTAACCCCTTATCAGTTGGTTTGCAATTATTTTCCTTCATTCCATAGGATGCTTTTTCATTTTGCTAAGTTTGTTAGTTTTTGTTTTTTGTTTTTGGGTTTTTGTTTGTTCTGGGCAGAATCTTTTTAATTTGATGTAGTCCTATTTATTAATTTTCATTTTTGTTGCTGTGCTTTTTGGTGTCATACCCCAAAAATCTTTGTTAGGACCAATGTCAAGGAGATGTTTTCTACCTTTTTTTCTAGGAGTTTCATGGTTTAAGGTTTTATGCTTAAGTCTTAATCCATTTCTAGTTAATTTTTGTGTGTGTGGTGTAAATCAGGGGGTCCAATTTCATTCTTATGCATGTGATTATCCATTTTCCCCAACCTAAGTTATTAAAGAGACTACCATTTCCCTACTGAGTCTTCTTGACTCTCTTGTCAAAGGGTAGTTTATAGTATGAGCAAGGGTTTATTTCTGGGCTCTTAATTCTGTTCCATTTGTCTATGGTTCTATTTGTATGCCAATAGCATGCTGCTTCTATTACTATTGCTTTGACATTTACTTTGAAATCAGGAAGTGTGATGTCTCCAGCTTTGTTCCTCTTTCTCTAAATTTCTTTGGTTATTTGGGAGTCTTTTGTGGTTCCATACCAATTTTAGGGTTGTTTCTTCTATATCTATGAAAAATGCCATTGGAATTTTGATAGGGATTTTATTAAATCTATAGATGGGTTTGAGTTTTATAGACATTTTAACAATATTAGTTCTTCTGATCCATAAACAAGGGTATCTTTCCATTTATTTGTGCCTTCCATTATTTTCATCAAAGTCTTATACTTTTCAGCGTACAGATCCTTCACCTCTTTGTTTAAATTTATTCCCAAGTATTTTATTATTTTTGATGCTATTGTGACTAAGAATGTTTTATTTCTTTTTCAGATATGTCAATGTTAGTGTATAAAAACCCAACTGATTTCTATATGTTGATTTTTTATCCTGCAAACTTAATGAATTTGTTCATTACTTCTAATAGTTTTTTGGTGGTGTCTTTAAGATTTTCTATATATATGATCCTATTACCAGCAGAGATAATTTTACATTTCCTTACTGATTTGGATGACTTTTGTTTCTTTTGTTTTGCCTGATTTCTCTGGCTAGAACATCCAGTAATATGTTAAATACAAGTGGTGAAAGCAGGCACATTTGTCATGTTCCTGATCTTAGGGAGTACAGCTTCAACTTTTTATATTAAGTATGATGTTAGCTGTGGGTTTGTCATTTATGACCTTTATTATGTTGAGTTACATTCCTTCTATACCCAATTTGTTGAGACTTTTAATCATGAAAGGATGTTGTATCTTGTCAAATGCTTTTTCTCCAGCCATTGAGATTATCATATATTTTTAACTTTTTATTCTATTACTGTGGTGTATCACATTTACTGATTTGTGTATGCTGAACCACCTACACATCACAGGGATAAATCTCACTTGATCATGCTGTATGATCCTTTTAATATGCTGTTGAATTGGGCTTCCTAATATTTTGTTAAGAACTTTTGCATCTATATTCATCAGGGATATTGGCTTATAGTTTTCTTTTCTTGTATTGTCCTGATCTGGCTTTGGTATCAGCATAATGCTGGCCTCATAAATGAGTTGAGAATACCCCTCCTCTTCAATTTTTTGGCAGAGTTTGAGAAAGATTGACATTCATTCTTCTTTAAATGTTTGGTAGAATTCAGCAGGGAAACCACCTGGTCCTGAGCTTTTCTTTGTTGGGAATTTTTTAAATTACTAATTCAATCTCCCTACTCATCATTGGTCTGTTCAGATTTTCTATTTCTTCAGTCTTGTAGGTTGTATGTTTCTAGGAATTTATCCATTTCTTCTAGGTTATTCGATGTGTTTGCATATAATTCTTTATAGTTGTCTCTTACGACTGGGACTTCTTTGCTAGACTCCTGAACTTCCACAAAGTCTTTCACATCCTGATTGTCTAAGACAGTGTTGTCCAGGGACTCCCAGATTGTGGCTGAGAGGGGCTGCAGCTGGTTCACAGGTCACTGCGGGGTCCACAGCTGGGAGTAAAGTCTGTAGACCTATTACCCCACACACATGGGCGGGACTCCTCCCATGTCCCTTGACATTTAGTTCTGGATCCCACAGCTCCCACAAAGGCACTTTTGTCTGTGGATGGATGCCAAATTGTTGTTGTTGAGGAGGGGATACATGCAAGGGACGTTTTATTTGGCCATCTTGCTAACATCACTCCTCCAAAATAATATTTTAAAACAATGTATTCTTTAATTTGAAAAAAGATTGGCATGTTTTCACTGAAAAAGATTGATAACCCCCAAATTTTTCTAAAGTTACTTTAAGCCAGTATTATGTAAGTGCTTTTTATATGATATTTAAGATGATTTTTATAATAATTATGTGAGGTAGATGATAATATCCAATTGTACAAAAAGAAAAAAAACTGACTTTCAGAGAAGTTAACTACTTGTCTAAAAGCACATCTTTGTAAATGGAAAAGTCAAGAAATAAAAACACAAGGACAAGAAAATCAGGACCTATTTTCTTATAAACAAGGAAGAAATATACATACATTTAAAAAATATCCCAAATAATGTATTCACTCCATTTGTTATATCATATGGCCTTGATGATAATTTACTAAAAAATTTTTTTTGCTGAATAGATAAAGCATATCAAAGTGGTGAAACAAGCTCTAGAAAGAAAAAGTCAGCTCAATTTATTCAAAAAATAATTAAAAGATTAACAGAACATTCATTTCCCTCAGGTTGGCATGATTTCATCTCTGCTTTTTTTTTCTATTCTTATCCTGATGATCAATCATGTTATGCACAGCAACCTGTCAAAACGTGCTATATTAGCAAATCTGGGATGCTTTGCTCATCTTTCCCCTCAAAGCCCATGCATTTTAATAGGACAAGTGAACTCAAGTTGGTACTTGGAAGGAAGTAAAGGCAGAGAGTAAATCAAGATCATCTTGCTTTAATATTCTTTATGATTTTTTTTTTCTATTCGTTAAAAAATTGTTTGGTGATCCTGCTTTGTTCAATCAGAAATTTTTAGCATTCTGCATGAAAACATATGTTACAGTTTTAACCAAAATAGGAGAAAACATACATTTTTATTATATAAATCCTGTAATGACTCACAGCATTCTGTAATAAACAACTGATGCAAACTGCTTTTTAGTTAGGAAGAAATAGTTTTGCTCATTTGACATTCCTGCTGTCTATAGTTAAACTCTTTCAAGTTAATTCCTTTCATACTCACAATTTATTCTGTTTCTTTAAGGATTAGTAACTTTTGTCAATGAAAGAATGACATATACTAATTCCCCAAATGGCAATAATTTATCAGATATCCAAAGGGAATAACACCAAAATATTTTCTGATCACTTAGAGTATCTACTAAGATTGAGTACCTGTTAAGCAATTTTTTCTCTTTAAAAAAAAATTTTTTTATTGAGGTATAATTGACATACAACATTACAGTAGTTTCAAGTGTACGAGGTAATGATTTGATATTTGTATATATTGCAAAATGAGCACCACAATAAGTCTAGTTAACATCTGTCACCATAGAGTTAAACAGAACTTATTTTTCTTGTGGTGAAGTCTTTTAAGATCTACTCCCTGGGCAACTGTCAAATATGCAATACAGTATTACTAACTATAGTCATCATGCTGTACATTACATCCTCATGACAATTATTTTATAACTGAAAATTTGTACCTTTTGACCCCTTTCACCCATTTCACCCACCCTCCCCCCAACCCCTACCTCTGGCAACCACCAATATGTTCTCTGTATCTTTGAGCTTGCTTTTTAAAAAAATTGTTGCTGTTGTTGTTTTTAATTCCACACGTAAGTGAGATCATATGGTATTTATATTTGTTAAGCTATTTATAGCAGTTAGACTGCATTCTGCTACAAGTAACAAAAGACCCAACCAAATACAGCTTAAATAATAAGATTTATTCTTTCATATAATAAGATTTATTAGTTCATATTACAGGAATTATGTAGAAAGAATGACTTCAAATTGGCTGATTTAGAAACTCAGTGGGTTTCCCTTCAAAGTCATAAGATGGCTGCAGAAATTCTAGGCATCATCATTTTACTCAGCAACATACAAAGGCACAAAAACTGGGAGAATCTCTAATTTCTATTCTGTTTGAAGATTGAGAAAACTTTCTGGGAATGCCTCGGCAGATGTTTCCTTACTTTGTATTCATTAGGTTTGCATCACATGCTAACACCTGAAGCAATCAAGGGGAATAGATCTTTCATGAGTGGCTTAGATTTTATTTATTCACTGGTCAAATCAATGCCAATAAGTGAATAAAATCTGGTTTCTGTTTTCAAAAAATAAGGAAGATGGCTATAGGGATGGCTTTGGATAAGCAAACAATAATGACTGCCAATACCTTTTATGATGCTAAAATCTCTAAAGCATTTTCTTATGTTTTTGTGTAATATTTATTATCAAACTACAAATAAGAATTTATTGGTTCTACAAATTTCACAAAGACAATTAGTTTGCACCCTCTGAGTGTTATTCTGGTATGTGATATCATGGAGATATATATAATATATGTATAAAATGTATAAGCATATACAGAAAATAATCAGAAACATGGCAATGAGGTAGAGAATGGAGTGTTAAATTGTGGGGTTCATTTTAGTTTTTAGGTGAATAAAACACAGGCAGCATAAAACAAGGGAAAATAATGTAGCAATGGCATATCACATAAGAGAGATTAATCCAGGGCTCAGACTACAGTAGAATGTTTTGTAGATCTAGACATTGACCCCACTAGTGAAGCTTAGGTAGATTTCAAATAGAGGAACTGCAGAAGTGAAGTTTTGGTGATCATGGAAACAGAATGAACAGGGATAAGCTAAGTAGATGGAATATGGTTTGAGGATAGTGGAGAGTTGGGGGAATATAGATCTTGGGTATAGACAACACTGAGTTGAAGATCAGTTTTTAAAGCTCACTCTTTCATACTGCTATTTCGGCAAATCAAACATGTTCCTATGGAGAGGTGACTATGGGGGAAAAAAAGAGCTCTCAATTTCATTTCAATGACAGATTCATTATTTAACTTACTCATGTTGACTTTGGGTAAGCTACTTAACTTCTCTATGTCATCACCTGTCAAATGGAAGTAATTTTGGCCTCTCACCTTCTGAGATGGCTCACACTCTGTGGAGTGTGTTTCTCTCTAAATAAATCCACTTCTTACCTATCACTTTGTCCCTCACTGAATTCTTTCTGTGACAAAATATCAAGAACTTGAGCTTCATTAATTCCTGAGACCAGGTGTGTGGTCTCAGTTAAAAGATGTGGGTTCAAGTCTTAATCTGGGTTTTGGCCAGATTCAAGTCTGGACGTACAGGTTCAAGTCCAATTTGAGTTGCGTGGTTTCAGCTGACAAGCCAGGAAGGGATAGCAATAAGGTAAGAAAATGTTGAGAGTTAGGCCTTGGTCCTAGGCAGGCTTGTGGGACGAAGCCAGGTGTACCAGGGAGGATGCTCCGCTGAGGTCTGCCCATTTTTGTCAGGCTGGTCAACCCTGAATGCTTTGGGACTGTGACCGGGAACCTAGGTCTGTCTGGACCAGAGGAATGATGGCAAGCAGCATGGTTTGCTATAGAAAGACGGTATGGAATGGTTATGCTTAGGCACATCCAACAGCAGGTCTAGGACAGAATTGTTGCTGCAGGATTTGATAATCTATACTCTTCTCCTTGACTCTGAGGTTTTTTTTCCTACGTTCTATGTTCATTCCTATTCCACTTCTCCCTCTTTTCCCCCCCTCCCTCCTTCCTTCCTTCCTCCCTTCCTTTTCTTAACCCCAGAAGACCTGTGTGGCTGCCAAGATGTACTTTCTTTCTTTTCTTTTTTTTTTTTTAAAAAGCCATTTGGTCAGATGGGGACTTAATCATTAGATAGATTTTTAAATTTATTTATTTATTTATTTATTTATTTATTTATTTATTTATTTATTTATTTATTTATTTATTTTTGGCTGTGTTGGGTCTTCGTTTCTGTGCGAGGGCTTCCTCTAGTTGTGGCAAGCGGGGGCCACCCTTCATCGCGGTGCGCGGGCCTCTCACTATCGCGGCCTCTCTTGTTGCGGAGCACAGGCTCCAGACGCGCAGGCTCAGTAGTTGTGGCTCACGGGCCCAGTTGCTCCGCGGCATGTGGGATCTTCCCAGACCAGGGCTCGAACCCGTGTCCCCTGCATTGGCAGGCAGATTCTCAACCACTGCGCCACCAGGGAAGCCCCCAAGATGTACTTTCTATTGACAAGTGCTGACCCTTTGTTTCCAACTTATAGCTAGACCAACTCCTGCTCACCAGTGACACGGTGGGGGACACCTACTGTACCATTCTTTTGCAAGAACTTTTTGGACACTAACACCTGGTTGGGAGACTACCTTGGAAGGTATAACATCTAAAATCGTAAGTGCAAATCTTGACCAAATTGCGGGGTGGATTTTGACATGAGAGTGAAATTTTGGATAGCACAGGAGTTACAGACATCACCTCAGGCTTGGGTCTGAAATGGGTCAGGCCACCCCAATCCCGGCCGATACCCCTCTGGGCCATATATTCAGAGACTGGGAAAAATTCAGACAATAGGAATTTAAAAGGAGAAAAAAAAAAAACTTATTAGGTTATGTAATCAGGTTTGGCCACAATATGAGTTAGGAAATTTAAAATGGAGTAAGGTACTGTATGCTCAAATTTTCATGGCCTTGGAAAATCTAGGCAATGGAACACAAAATGAATTTAACGTATGTGCAGCTTGGAGGGATAACTCTAGGAAAGACACAGAGGACATTTTAACTGACCCACCCTATGGGGCCATGCAGTACACTGGGTGAGGAACGATGCCATGCCTGAGGCAGACGCACAAAGGAATTACCAGGTGAATTCTATTGATAGAGATAGATGGGACCATATGATTACCTGTTTAATAGAGGGTATGAAGAAATTTATAGTAAAACCTCTTAATTATAGAAAGGCGAAAGAGGGCCAACAGGGACAGGACAAAAATCCTGCAGTCTTCCAAGGGAGACTAGTGGAAGCTTTTAGAAAGTATACAAACGTGGATCCTTCCTCCCCACAAGGGACAGGCCCTTTTGGCTATGCATTTCATAGTCCAGGCAGCCCCAGACATGAGGCGCAAAATTCAGGAATGAACAACTCAGACTCCAATGAACGATTTGCTCCAATTGGCTTATTTGGTTTTCGATAATAGGAATATGGCTGGAAAGGCTGAACGCACAGAGAGAAATATGCAAGAGGCCCAGATGATGGCAGTGGCTTTGACCGCTCAGAGACCACCAAAGGGAAGTTGGCTTTTCCAGGCCAGTCTGACTTTTGTGGACCACTAGGCCCACAGGTCCAGCATACCCTATGTGGATAAAAGAGACACTGGAGGGAAGATTGCGATCACTGTGCCCTTTGCAAACAGCGAAGGCACTGGAAGAGAGAATGCCCCAGATGCCAGAGAGCAAAGGGGGGGTCCCTCAGCCATTGATGGTTTTACAATCAGAAGACAGAAGGGGCCCGAGGCCGAAAGTGGCTCTGCCTAGAGATACCATCTACATAACTAATGTTGAGCCTCAGGTGGTCATTGCTATGGCAGGCCACTTGATAGAATTTCTTATAGACACTGGTGCAATCTTCTCAGTCTTAACCCAAAGGATTGGAAACCTTAGCAATCACAAGGAGTATGTAATGGGGTGTCAGGGAAGAGGTAGGGGCACACTTTCCTGGAACCCTTTTGTTCAACATCAATAGCCAGCTGTTTTTACATTCCTTTCTGATTGTGCCTGACTGTACCATCCCTTTAATGGGAAGAGACTTACTAAATTAGGGGCCACTCTGTTTCTTGAGGAGCAAGGGAACCACCCTCATCACCAAATTGTTCTAACAGAAAACAAAGAGGAACAGATTGAATCTGGAGCTGAAACAGAAGACTTAGTAGATCCTAGAGGGTAGAATATCAAGGTTCCAGGCTTGGCCAGAGATATCTAGCTGGTGATTATTAAATTAAGACCTGGACGGAGATATCCCTGTAAAAAAACAGTAACCAAAAGGGAGGCCACTAGTCTGACTAAACTAACCATAGATGATATTTGGAGCCTGATAAGAATTTGGAGGGAAGCCTTCTCCTCTAAGCTAAATGAGGGAAAGTAAAACCTTACAATATAGGTGAATGGGCATGCCAGTCTTCTGATGTCATTTGGTGGCTACCCAATTCTTTGAGAAAGGAAAAAAAAAAAGAAGAAAAAAAATGTTTTTCTGGGCTTAAGGGAACAAAGTCATCCTAGGAGGAGCTTGCCTGTGCCTTTGAGATGCAAATGTTCTACCTGATCTTCTCAGGACCCCTTATCTCTGCCATCTTTTTGAAATGAAAATTTTGAAAAAGGGGGTAAAGTAATTTAGAACTTGACTTATCAAGGATAAATAGAAATCTGAAGTGTCTTTTCTGTAAACATTAGTAAAAAGGGTTTAGCCATCTAGACAGGTGACCTTGATTTGTTCCATCTGCCAGAAGCCCAATTTGAATCCAACCCCTTGTAACTGATGGGTTTTATGTTGTTGTACCTGACTCATGGCTGAAATTTTGAAATGGGAACTATGAGGTCTGTGTGTTTGTGTGTTTGTATGTATCTATATGTGTATTGTAGATGTATAGTATTGCCAAAATCAGTTCATAAAAGAGCTCTATTTAATTGGCTTAAAGGAACTTAAGTGCTTATATAAATACTCATAAATATGAAAAAAAACAGCCAAAATGAATTTTGGGTTCACGTGATCTAGGAAATATTCAACATTAAATTAATATCTGGTATTAAAGCTGGCTTAAGCTTGTTGGTTTGATTAATATAGACATGTCTTTAAAGTCATCAGTGTTAAGTATAATACTTCTGTAATACCTAGGTTTACTGAAGGTCAAGTTTATGTTATTCCTGTTTCAGAGTTTGTCAGCAGAAAGAAAAAAACTAAATTAACTAGGATTACTTGGTATGCTAAATGTAGTCATTCGTAATTCTGGTTATTGTAACCAAGTTTATCAATTACACTGTAATCAGACGTTTAACCGTGCCTTCTAAATCTTTTGCCATTTATAGATATTTTTGTACTCTGATGCTATTACAAAAAGTGCTTCATCAAGAAGATTCATAGAAAGGCTATGGAAACAGTTACAACAGTTCCACATCAAGATGATGGTTATGTGAGGATTCCAGCACATACCAACTTAAAACAAGGAGATGTCCTACCCCTGGAGCCCCAAGATCAGGCATCCAGAGACTTTTACTCTCTGACAGGTAGGGTCGACGCCCCTACTCAGCCTTGAAGCAGTTACAGAAGACTGACCTTCACCCCTCTGCGTCCCATAAGAATATGGGAGTAAAATCTCTCAGAGAGAAATGAAACAAGAGGAAAGGGGGCAGGGCACAACCTTTAAAGGAATGATATAGCCATAGGACATGACAAAAACTGGTTAGAACCAATTAGGTCCAAGATGGCAGAAGATTCGACTTCCAGTCGAATCTTGAGCCTCATTATACGCTCACTGTAATACATTAGCATGCTAAATGACACACCCACCAGCACCATGACAGTTCTGAGGCCAACTATAAAAGGTCAAAAAGTGGGCAGTGGCCCAATTCCTGGAAATCTCCTCCCCTTCTCTGAAATAATTGGACTAACCCTCCCACTCATTAGCCTATGAAATTATCCAGCCCATAAAAATTAATCACCCCATATTTTGGGGCCTCTCGCATTCTGAGATGGCCCACACTCTATCTGTGGAGAGTGTTTCTCTCTAAATAAATCCACTTCTTACCTATCAAAAAAAATAATAATAATTTTCACTCCTATTGCCCAGAATTGTCATGATGAAATAAGCAAAACATGTTAAAGAAGCTTGCATAAATCTTCAGCTATTAATAGGTGATTACTGTATACTAGTATGTATTAGTAATAATACTACCAATTATTTCCTGTGACATGTAAGTTTAGATAGAGATATATAATCCTATTAATAGCTCTAGGTAAACACTTTGAATATTTCTTGGCATACGGAGTTAACAATGTATTCACAGTATTGAGATTCAAAGTTCATAGTCTCAAATTGAAAATTAATAAGCAGAGGGACTTCCCTGGCAGTCCAGTGGTAAAGAATCCGCCTTCCAGTGCAGGGGAAGCGGGTTCCATCCCTGGTTGGGTAACTAAGATCCTACATGCCGCAGGGCAACTAAGCCCGCGTGCCACAACTATTGAGCTTGCGAGCCTCAACGAGAGAGCCCGCATGCCGCAAACTACGGAGCCCACGCGCTCTGGAGCCTGCGTGCCACAACTAGAGAGAGAAAACCCACATTCCACAACTAGAGAGAAGCCCAGCACCACGATGAAGAGCCTGCGCACCGCAAGGAAAGATCCCGCATGCCTCAACAAAAGATGTAGCCAAAAAAAAAAGGAAAATAAATAATATATATTAAAAAAAAGAGAAAAAAAGAAAAAGAAAATTAAGGAGCAGAGTTTTCCAACAAGAAATCCCTCTTTGTGTTAGTGTGATTTGTGAGTGACCATTCTGGGATAACTTTAGAGTTTACATCAAAACTCTATGTATTTTTTATGAAAATATGTGGACTGACACCATTTTAAAATTTGTAGTGTTAGTACAGAATCAATATTTTGTAAAGTCACAGTTGTATACGGGTGTTTGGAACTAAAAAGGTATTTATTATTGTAATGAATTTAATTCTGATGGGTTCTTTGAGTAGTACTCTCTGTTAAAATTGCATTTAAAGTATTAATTTAAGAATAATTGAAAATAGAGTCAATGAGTCATTTGAAAAGAATCCACCAGATTATCGTTATCGATGTGTGCCATAATACTTAAAAGTCTGAATTTAAAAGCACTGTACAGTCTTTGAAATAGCTGAATCAAGAGCAAGTCTCTGCAGGGCTGCATGTTATTAAGTGATACCTGTTAATAAACAAGAAGCTCCATCTGTTGTGCGGTGATGTGTTCTCTCCAGACCTCACAGACTCATGTTTTACATGTCAGTGTTCAAGTGTAAATCAGAAAGGGCCACCCAAATACTTTGGAAACAGAAGAGCTGTTTACACCAAATAAAAGTGCATATCCAACATGACAGTCTTGTGTGGATTACTTTTAAGTTTATTGCACTGTGTGGCATTACCTCACTAAATAAAACTGCATTGTTCTAATTTTGGGTTGCATATTTAAATTCAGAGGGTTTTTTTCCCCAGGGTACATGTATTTTAATTTCACTTACACATGTGTTAAGTGACTTAAAAACTCTACTCTATGTACACCTTATTATTTAAATTCCTCTTCGGGACAAAAAAGTCAACTGATTCTCGAATGGAGTTTGAGAACAATTACAATACCATTTTCTTTCTCAACGTCTCATTATTTTTCTACAACATAAGTAAATCAAAATGATTTTCTAGGTGGAAATATTTAGTATTTATTGTCTATAATAGAAACAAAAATCAACCCTTAACCTCACCAGAAAATGAGAAGAAATATCTAGATTTAAAAGGTCAAATTATCATGTTGTCTATTTACCTAAACAGATATCTGTTAGTCTATAGTGCATACCTTATTATTTCCACTTAAGTACTTTTGTATCTCTGTTGTGGCATGTTTTAAATATGAACAGATTTAAAATTTTTTGTTTTATTCATTAAGTATATATTGAAGAGTTAAGTATCAGGGCACTGAGCTAAGCTCTAGACATGTAATAGAGTCCCAAATAATAATTGGTGCCGAAAGCTCAGCTTCTCTGTATACCGGTGCCAAATCAAATCTCAGAGACAGAGTTTTGGGTGAAGTAGAAAAAATAGCTTTATTGCTTTGCCAGGCAAAGGGGGACATGTTGGCTCCTGCCCTCAAAAACTATGTGTCTCAACTGAGGAGGATTTCATGAGGAGTTTTATAACAATACTGCAAGGGTGGGACTGCTGACAAGATTAGGGTGTGTGCAAGATCTCAGGTGGTTTCTGGCTGCTCCTCCCTTGATTAGCAACTGTTCCATAATCTGCCCTTTGGAACTCAGGGAAGGTCATGGAGGCTGGAGTCTTGCCTACAAGAAATGGGGGACAAAAAGAGGCCTCTGTGCCCAGGCCCCACTAGGTTTCATAATCACTCTTTTTACTCACAGAGGAAATACATTACCTATTTTGGAAACAAAATTAATTAATTAATAATTAATTATCTATAGATTTGTGAAATGAAAAAAAGTACATTCAGGAAAACTGAAATGTATACACATATAAAATTGGGGTTTTTTTTCCAGTATTTATCAGTGTTGGTAAAATGAGAACTACTTGGTGAAAGTTTTAGAGAATGTGTTAGTTTACGAAGGGCAAAGGGGAAAAAGTTGTAAGAAAAAATTCACATACAGGGGATGGATGACTCCTAGGACAGACTTTTGGGTAGTTTGAAATAAAATTCATATTTTATGGCAAGATGAAAATTTAAACATAAAAAAATTTTCTCTGCCCTTTGGCCCCCTCTCTCCCCACACTGTGCATTGAACCAAACCTCCCACATCAGCAGGAATACCTGCTCAACCATAAAGGGCAACATTGTCCTAGCACCAACAAGACAACTCCTTGAAAGATAACATTCCTTAATGTTGTTAAGGGGCTTAAATCTGGATTGTGTAACTTGTCAATAATACCTCATTCAATGTACAGCCCTCTGTCTCAAAAACTTACATAACTGTGCTTTGACATCTCATGGGTAGAAGAGTTCTCAAGAGCTTTCTGAAAGCCTGTTCCCAGGTTATAATCCTCAATTCGGCTCGAATAAAATTTTCTTTCTTAGATCAACTAATTAACTTTTTCTTTGCCAGTAGAAAAATGCCTACATGTTGGTTCCACCTCCAAGATATCGTTGCTCCTGAAATCAAGCAGAACACTGTGGGGTCCTCCCAGGTACAAAAGCCTTTCCATATCCCCCATTTCTTGTTCATAGGAAAAAAGTTTCAGCCTCTTATACTTTCCCTGAGTTCCAAAGGGCAGATTCAGTCACTAGAGTAGTGAGGGAATGCGGAAACAAAGGAAAGGCAGTCAAGAAACCATAGTGCAGCGATGCAGCAGGATCCTGGTTCCTCCCCAAGGGTTATACATAGCAATCTGATACACATCTCTGCGTTCTTCTACAGGAACTAAGGGCCCCAGCCAAGTAGAGGATGGCAACTTCAGGCTGAGCACAAGCACTTAGACCCAGATTGGTTGGAACCAGGGGGCTGATGACTGAGATTCCTGGACCACCATCCTGTTACCTCACCACCAACCAATCAGAGGGAGGTTACACACCCAGCAGACCTCCCCCCAAATTCTGCCTATAAAACACTTCCCTAAACACCATCGAGGAGTTCGGGTCTTTTGAGCATAAACTGCCCTGCTCTCCTTGCTTGGCCCTGCAATACACCTTTCTCTGCTCCAAACTCCAACTTTTCAGTTTGTTTGGCCTCACTGTGCAATGGGTACATGAACTTGGATTCAACAACACTCCAATATGTCTGGATTTTTTCCCTTCAATTTGTTAGTCAGAAATTCCACCAAATATAGTAATTTGTGTGAACACACATCTATTTTTAAATTATAAATACTCCTCAGATAATTATTAACCCCATTAGTGTAAAAAGAATTAAACTACATTGCTTTCTTGTTATAACCTGAGATCAGCAACATCAAAATGTGGAACACATTGTGATGGGGAAGGAGAGGCAGATAATTCTGGAATAGTGTGAATTTTGCCAAGAATGGGTCAGATCAGTCGTAGTCCTTCAGGGTGGTTTGGGCTTATGAGGTCTCTTGAGAAAGCACGGGAAAAGCAGGCTGGAAAGGGGAAAAGGCTGTGGGATCAAAACAAATGCCAGAAAAGGAAGAGGCCATTTTCTCTTCAATCCTTCCTCCAGACACATAGGAATAATAGGCAGATACTATCAGCCAAATAATGGGTTAAAGCAGCTATTTGTGGGCTTGCTTGGGAAACACTAACATTTATCCTAGTTTATACATAAAAATATGTTCTTAGTCCCAAACAAGTGGCTCACAAATGCACTTTTGGAATACAATCCATTCATAAATTGTGGTGTCCTCCTGTAATTACATTCAGACAAAAATCCTCTGACTCATAAACAAATTAAACAAATAATTTCCTTCCCAAACATCTGTTAGTATGAATTGCAATCTTGTAAACCAGCCACAAGATGCCTTATAATAACATGTGTGGTACAACCTTAGCATATGAACAACATGAAGTCATGAGTTCCTATGGACCTGGTTAGCCATGATTAACCATTTATTCATACCCTTTCCCCAAAGATTTTAGTCAGGACTTTTTAGGGCAGTAGATGGTAACTTCATTTCTTTCTTGGACAACCTAGAGGAAACATTATTTTTGAAGATAATAAACTCTGGGACTATTACTAATGATCTTATCTTTTCTTTTATAATATTCTCCCAAATTCAATTTACATTTTTATAGTTGAAATTGATTAAATCCATTTGACATGAGTGGAAGTAGTGACTTTTCTGCAGAGAATAAATCCAATAATTACTGTCACAAGTTTAGGAGGTAGTTGATTCCAGATAATATAGGTATAAAGTAGATAAAGGATGTCCTTAGACAAAATGCTTAACTAAGTTGGTTAATAAGGAGCCAGCCCTCCTCTAAACTTTAAGGAGCCAGTCCTCTTCTAAACTTATCTGCCAAACCTAATATTTTAAAGTGATAATGAGAAAAACCAGATATTACATCATATGGTAATAATACTTGTTAACAGTTTACAGTGCTCACAATATTCTGGATCTTGTTCTATGGATATTTGGAAATATGACATCATTTAATCCCAACAAAGAGCTATAAGATAGGCACCAGATTTATGACAGTCTTAAAATGAAGAAAATGAAGAAGAAAAAGATTAAGCACCTTGTTCAAGTTTGCATGGCTAGGTGGTACAGTATACGTATGCCATTCAGGTGAGTAAAAGAAATATCTTGTACAACTGATTTTTTAAAACTTAGATGCTACATCAAGCATAAATCAGGCAATTTAGAAGCTTTTTGAAGAATTTAGGATTTTATTTGTTAGTTTATGTCTAGGAGCTCCTAACTCCAAAGTCTATATTGCACAGATTATTTTCCTACACTTATATCTTTAAGATGGCCTTTATTATTTTAGATCAAAAATTATTTGGGTCTCTTCAATAAAATGTACTTTTGCAGATACTGTAAGAATTCTGTAGGAATTTAGGAAGAGAAAAAAAAGGGAAGGAAGGAAGGAAGGAAGGAAGGAAGGTAGGAAGGAAGGAAGGAAGGGAGGGAGGGAGGGAGGAAGGAAGGAAGGAAAGAAGGAAAGAAGGGAGGAAGGGAGGAAGGAAGGAAAGTAGAACAGGGGTAGGGAGACCAAGTGAAAGAAAATAACTCGAGTTGTTTCATAATAGACATGCTTCCTGCAATGCCACACCCATTCAGGAAATTAAACCAACACAAATGTATGTAATGCAGTGTAGCATACAACAATTGTCACAAGAAGAATCTAAAGTGAGCAGCCAAAGGCAGTAAAAGTGCATGCTGATACCAGTCTGGGAAGAAAGGCCTTAAAAGATATGTTTAGCTAGTTGAGACACGGACATGATAAGTGCAAACTGCATTTAGTGCATAAACATTAGTTTATCTAACATAAACATTAAAATATATAGAGGAAAAGTGAAAGAAAGATTTTCAAAAAGGTGCTTACAGTCTCTACCAGTTATCAATTACTGTAAATAAGTTACCTCAAAAAATATTGACATACAATCAGTTACTCCTTATGTCTCATGAATGGTGGATTGCAATTTGGGCTTGGCTGGTC
Organism: Balaenoptera musculus; assembly: GCF_009873245.2. Classification (NCBI taxonomy): domain Eukaryota; kingdom Metazoa; phylum Chordata; class Mammalia; order Artiodactyla; family Balaenopteridae; genus Balaenoptera; species Balaenoptera musculus. The sequence goes on along the minus strand of NC_045788.1, from coordinate 102,902,086 downwards.
AATTCTGCTGCTGCTCAGGGCTGATGTCACTCATCCAGCTACAGTCATCTGGATTTCTGACTAGGACTGGATTGTCCAATAGCCTCAAGCAAACATCTGATGGTTGATGCCAACTATGTAATGAAGGGGGAGTGTTCCAAGAGGATGAAAGCAGAAGAAGCTGCAAAGCTTCTTAAAGCCTAGCCTTAGAAGGCATCTTCTGCAGTATTCTGTCACTTCTGCAGTATTCTGCTGGTCAACATAAGTCACAGGGTCAGCCCAGATCCAAGAGCTGAGGAAAAAGACTCTACCTCTTGTTGGGAGCAAATTCATATTGCCAAGAGGCCTAGAAACAGAGATGCATAATACATGAAGGGCCATTGTTAAACCACTCCACTACAGGGCCATTAAGTGTTTTGGCTCATTACTGAATTTTTCCAACAACATACAAATGTGCTGCTGAATTCTTCCATCTTTCAAAAGAAAAAAACTTTATCTTGACCTCACTTCCCTCTCAGATAGCTCATCATTTCTTTTGTTTTTCTCTGTAACAAACCATCTTCAAAGAACAGTCTGTTCTCATAGTCTGATTTCTTTCCTCCCATCATTCACAGTTAAACACAATCCAATCAGGCTTTAGTCCTCACCACTCCTCCAAAACTATTCTTGTCAAATTAATCAACAAGCTCCACATTGTTAAACCCACTTGTCAGTCCTTAGTCCTCTTCTTCCACCTTTCATTAGCATTTCACATAATTCAACACTCCTTCCTTCTTGCTCTTCACTTGCTTTCTAGGATACCATGGCGCCCATGAAAAAGCACCATTTGGACATCCTGCCGCAGGGAGTATAATTGACGATCTGAGAATGCCTGCCCCAGCATTCTTAGATGCACCCTGTGTTTAGGTGTTGAATCCATGCTTCCGATTGGCTGCTCCCAATCAATGGCTGAGCACAGCGTCAGCACTAACACAAGATCCTGAGAGATACAGAACTTAAATGGGGTCTTTGGCTTTAGGACTTGCCACCACCTGGCAGAAATGTCCTCAGAACTGCATTGCAGTCTAAGACTCATTCCCCTCAATCCCCTTCCTCTTCCTATTTTTTCGTGGTGCTCAGATCTCCATCAAGATCAGAAACTTCTCTTTACTCCCTTTGGCTCCCTCCTCTTTTTCTTTAAAAAAAAAATTCACCCCTAAAATCTCTAGTACATCTAACTCTTAGATGGTATCTGCTTCTCTTGGGACTCGAATTAACGCACTCTCTGTTGGTTTTTCCCCTACCTCAGTGGTTATTCCTTCTCAGCATATTTTGATGATTTCTCCTCTTTTGTACTACATTCTAAATGTTAAGTGACCCCAAAGCACAGTTTTTGATCCTGCACTCCTGCACTCTTCACAATCTATACTCACTCCCTAAGACTGATGACTTTAAATACCATCTCTCTACCAATGACTATCCAATATATATATATATATATATATATATATATATATATATATATATATATATATGTATATATATATATACACACGTATATCTAACCCATTACTAAATTCTGTTGAGTCTACCTTCAACACATTTTATATATACATGTGTATATATATAAAACTTTGTATATACATATAACTTTACATATATATATATATATATATATATATATGTAAAGTTATTCTGTTTTCTTTCCCTCTCACAGTCCATACCCAACCCGTTACTAAATTCTATTGGGTCTACCTTCAAAACATTTTACTCTTGCAAAGTTTCACCCCTCCATTGGTGCCATCCTGCACTGAGGCACTGTTATATCCTGTTTAGATTACTACAGTAGCCTTCTAGCTTGTGTTCCCAATTGTAGAATTGCTTATCCACAGTCTACTCTCATTACAGTAGCCTAAGCAAGTATTTTAAAACTGAGGCGACTCCTCAAAACCCTGCTTTGGCTTCCCATTTCCCTCAGAGTAAAAGACAAAATCCTTAGAACAGTCTTCCGGTCCCTACACAATCCAGGACCCTGTTATCTCTCTGAACTCTTCCACTCCTCTCACTCTCACTTTTAATACTCCAGCTTTACTGTTGTTGCTGTTTCCAGAACATACCAAACCTACTCTATCTTAAGGTCTTTGTATCCACTGTTATCCTGCCAGGAATGATCTCCAATTACCCATGGAAATACCTAATTATCTGTGTGGCTAACTCTTTTCAAGACTTTGTTTTAATCCATCTTCTCACAAGTTTTAACCTGTCCACCATATTTAATACTGAAATCTACACCTATGTGCAGTAACTATTCGTTGACAGAACAGTCCTCATTTCCCTTTAACCTGCTCAACTTTGAAATGTTTCTGTGCCCTAATCACCTTCATACCATATTGTATAAAAATAATTTATTAATTTCTTGTGTCTTTTGTTTATTATCTGTCTCCCTTCTCCAAGAATATATAGGTTCTCTGCACAGGAATTTTATCAGTTTTGTTCACTGGTGTATCCCAAGCATATGAACACTGCCTAACACATAGTTGTTTAATAAACATTGAATAATTAATGATTATTCATTATTTGAATAATATATGGTTATATATGACAGCTTGTTATTATTAAAATGAAAGTTTTAAGGAGTCTTTGTCAAAGATAATTTTCTCAGCCCAACACTGTATCTTCTTCAAATAACCATGTTTAGTTAAATACTAATGCTCTTATTACACAGCATTGACTTATTAGAGTATAATACAAATTATTACTTTAACAATTCCCTCAATAACACTGGAACTTTAGAACTCTTTAACTTCATTTGCATTTATCTTGTTTTTTAAATTATTTTTGTGATGTGTTTTAGCTCAACTATATTTTACATCCACAATATATTACTATTCAATATTTAGTCAATATTCAGTCAATTTTCACTTAAATATTTACCAAAATATTTATCCTTTTCAATACTCTTTATTCTTTCTTGGTATAGTCATATGACGGAATATAAAGTAACACTGAGAATGAACAGACCATAGGTACTCCCAACAACATGAATGAATCTCACAAACACAACGTTGACCATAAGAAACCTGACACAAAAGAGAATGTATTGTGTTTCCATGTTCATAAAGTTAAAAAACAAGCTAAATTAAGCTATTGTGTTAGAAGTTAGGATAGTGGTTGCTCTAGGCACAGGTGGGAAGGATTATGACTGGAATAGAACTCGGGGATTTTGAGGTTGTAGGTACCTGGCTGGGTTCATTTTTTTAATGTATGAAACTGTACATTTATAATTTCACCACCTTTTTGTAAGTACACTTCAATAGAAAGTTCATATTTAAAGAAATTAAATGAAATTTGAAATACAACATTTCTACTTGTGAAGTCTTGTCCTGATATATAAAACATGGATGCTAATATTGTCCTTACAAAATTATTGTAAGGAACTATTAAGATAGTGAATATGAGACACTTTAAAATGATAAACATTATGATTATAAAGTAGTTTTATATATAACAGGCTAATATCTAAAATGGATAAATTGGAAAATGGAAAAATGAATTATCGATTCATTCATATAAAATGGAAAAAATGAATTATCGATTTGATTTAATGTGCTGCTTTCTCTAAGAAAGCTTCAAATATTCAAATGTACTGTATTCTAGATTTTTGTAAGAGTCATAAATAAACCAAGGGAATAAATTAAAAATTCTCTAACCCCAAATTACATTAAAAATATTGCATAATATACTAACGCTTACACAGTCAGAAAATGACTATTTCCTCAAAGCTTCTACTTACAAAGGAATAGAATGTTTACTCACAGCTAAAGAAAACAAACCTAGTATAGATATAAAAAATTAAATAGTAGATAATTGTGTGTACGCTAAAATTTTCACATTGTGTTTTTATTAAAATATTGGCTTGAAATTATTTGAGGATTTTGTTTGGTTGCGTAAAGCCGTCTTAAAAATGCCTCAGTAGGGACTTCCCCGGTGGTCCAGTGGCTGAGGCTCCACGCTCCCAATTCGGGGGGCCCGGGTCCGATCCCTGGTCGGGGAACTGGATTCCCACACGCATGCTGCAACTAAGAAGTCCATGTGCCATGGCGAGGATCCCGTGTGCCGCAACTGAGACCCAGCGCAGCCAAAATAAATAAATATTTTTTTTAAAAAGCCTTAATAATTATTTGGTAGCTATTTACTTAGGTTTATGATGGAAACTATCAGATTTATTTGAATTAAAAAAGAAAGTGAATCAATCAATAGATATTTCCCGAGTTCCAACTACGTTATGCTGTGAATAAGATTTTAGTGGTATGTTAAATGAGAAAATTAGACTGAGACCCTACAGTGATATTACAACATTCTAAATAATTCCAACATTCCAATTACAATATTCCAAATACCAATAAAATTATTGAAAATTAAATATCTAAAACTAGTTTGGTGATATTTTCCACAGCTAGGAGATAAAGACTGGAGATTTAAAGAAGAATTTAGAAAGGTGCTATTTGTATTCTGAAGAGTTTTACCTCTTCTTCCACGGGGGTGGAGTAGGGGGTGCCTTTTCTTCCCCTCAGTCTCAAGACAGGAGTTTCAGCAGGGCCTTCCAGAGAGCTAGATGTGGTCCCCTGCCACTGGAAGCATGGTGCACTGGTGTGTAACTCTCCCTGAAAAATCTAAAGCAGCTTCACGCTCACATTCTACAAGTTAGGGAGAAAGGATTCAAACATTGTATATGTACATGCACATTTGTATTTGTATGTTTTATTTATATGTGCCATTTTAAATAATCCAACTATTTTTTTCAGTGAGATACCTAAAAACTTGTGTTTTATTTTCCTTCAGTGTAATTATGTTATATAAAAGCAAAGAGCAAATGGGGGGGAGGGTGTGGAGGGAGTTTTATTAGTGTTTTACTAATAAATAGTGAATTTATTAATAAAGAGTGAATTTAAAGAAACAGTGAATTGGTCAGAGGATAAAGCAAATGAACTCTGCAGTCCTCAGAAAGACAAGAAATCACACTAAAGAACCACTTTAGTCAAAGGAAATATTTTCCCCAGAATCCTTTGGAATTCTAATGCTGTTACTGAAACCAGCAGAAGGCAGCGGGGTCTGTATTAGCTATCAGCGGCTCAGGAAATCACCCACAATGATCAACCCCACAGAAGACAGAGGTACAAGGGTTGGTGGAATCTTAATTTTATTTAGTCCTATGCTCAGAAAAACCCAAAAGGGAAGAAATTAGGTATGCTCAGTTTTATATACTAGCTAGACAAAAATATTCTCATACAACAGAAGGAGCTTGTGACAAGTGATGACTGCATTTCAAATATTTAGAGGGTTTTATTTCTTCAAATAAGAACAGAGTCTTCTGAGTTTCTCTGTGGTACAAATATCATATTAGCAGTTTTTCTTTTACATTACAGATACGTTTCCAATTCAATTCTGGCCTGCTGCAACTAAAACTGAGCAAAATAGCTGTCTTAAAACAAATAAACGCATACATACATACATGTATGTGTATGTACATACCTACCAATTATAAAAAGTGAACATATATTAAATAAGATTTTAAGATTCTTCAAAACATAGGGGCTAAAAAGTAACAACAACAGGAAAAATACTTAGGCTATTTCCATACACATTTATTTTAAGAAATTATCTAATTTGCATGCTGTGCCATGCTGAGGGACAGACTTATACCCTCAGAATGTTTGAGCAAGAGGGAACCATGTCCAATCTTTAATTGTGCTCACATTACAGTGCAGGAAATGCAGCTGGTTGTGTTGTATGTCTGATGTCACACAGTAAGTGGTAAGAAGAACTGTGTTATGTTGGCTCTGAGATAGTCCGTCTACTTCAAGTACAGGGGAAAAAAAGGGACAACAATGGTACCAACCTAGGAGGAAATGAAGTTCCATTGGAGCAGCTGTAAGAGAATCTGCCTATTCCAGGACCTCAACCTACCCTGTGTGAGAAGTCTAGCTCAAGAGATCCAGGGTACTCTCTATCTGCAAGAAGATAGATTTATGACAATAGTTCACAAGGGGCCTAAGATCAGCCCATGCAAGTAGGGTTGCCAGGTAAAATACAAGACACACAGTTACATTTTAATTTCAGATAAACAACATTTTCTTTTTAGTAGAAGTGTGCCTCATGAAATACTTGAAACATACTCTACTAAAAAAGTTCTTATTTTTTTATCTGAAACCAAAATGTAACTGGGTTTCCTATATTTTCATTTGTTAAATCTGGTGACCCTACATTCAGGGCATTTCCAGGAGAGCAGGAATGCAGGTGGGCCTAAACATACAAGCAGGCACCAAGGTCTCTATGAGATTTCTGAGAAAGGTTATGTCACCACTGATTAGGTGGGCCTGAAAGGATTTTTTTAAAGGCTGAAATGACTGAGGAATAATCTATGCCTATTTCTAGAAACTTCACAAAAATGTCTTAGTTCAACTCTGAAAGAAGAGTATCTTTATGCCTTTTTCCAGATATCTCTCAAGATTTCTGAGAAAAGAAGAATATGTCAATACAGCAATTTTCTATTAAAATAAATATCTGCAGAAAAAGAATTATGAGACAACAGTGTGGGAGTTACAAAAAAAAAGTCTTTCAATTTAAAATTAAGTAGACTCGTCACTGTAATATGTGGCCATTTAGATTAAAGTAACAAGTTTTAAATCAACAATCTGTAGGCTAACCTTCAATTCTTGCACTTTTTAAGCAGGGAAGGTTATATGCAAGAAATTATACATTTTGTTTTGGGGACTTTATTGGGTGCTTCACGGAGAAGGTGAATTAGATTAATTATTAGACTGAGGCAGTCCCAACACAATGATTTCTTGTCATATGGTCTATTCCAACCCATGTAGCTGCTTCATCATAACATAAACTTGTCTTAATTATTTGATTATTTACAAAAATACAAAGTGATGACAAGACAAAATAGCAAACCAGTAATGTGCCATGTGTCATTACTCTTTTCCATTGACATTTTTGGTGCAGTTTAGTATCATGAGCTTTGTCTCCACAAGACAGTTCAGGTACTTTTGGAAGTTGTAGCAAAGGTGAGGATGGGACAGTGTTGGGAATGTGCAGCATAAAAAAGGACTTGCTCAGGCTCCAAGTTCAGACTGGATTAGTTCAAGTGGGTGGTAGTCTCAACTAACTTGACCTGCTACAATTAACCAACTCCCAGCAGTTTAGATTTTAAGTCACAGTTTTACATTCATTTCACATTTGCACAATAACTCTGTAAGCTAGAAGTAAAACAAACAAACCATGGCTCAAAGTATTTAAGTAAATTTCCATGATTATGCAGTCAGGAATTGGCCTTGTAAGACTTGATTCCTGATCTGCCCATACCAGAAGCTAGGCTCTTTTAACCATAATGTTCTCTAACCAGACTCTTAGGATGTGTGTGTGTGTGTGTGTGTGTGTGTGTGTGTGCTGTCTTTACAACTGGCCTTCCATATATTCAATATGATATGTATTGCTATGGGTTGAATTGTGTCCCCAAAAATGATATGTCGATGTTCTAACTCCTCGTACCTCTGAATGTGGCATAATTTGGAAGTAGGGTCTTTGCAGATGTAATCAAGTTAAGATGAGGTAATATTTCATTAGGATGGGCCCTAATTAACATGATTGGTGTCCATATCAGAAGAGGCGAGAAGACACAAAGACATAGAGGGAGAAGACCTTGTGAGGACAGAGACAGAGGTTGGAGTGATGCATCTACAAGCCAAGGAACACCAGAGATTGATGGGCTACCACGCAAAGCTAGGAAGAGGTAAGGAAGAATTATTCCCTAGGGCTATCATAGAAGCATGATTATGCCTACCCCTTAATTTTGAACTTCTAGCCTTCAGAACTGTGTGTTAATAAATTTCTGTTGTTTTAAGCCACTCAGTTCATGGTAGTTTGTATGGCAGCCCTAAGAAATGGATATATACCAAGGTAGATAACCTTTCCCCAAAGTAACATATTACTCTGTATAGAAAGAATATTCATTATAGAGAAAATAAAAAAGGAATAATATTAGTGGATTCTTAACCTGTAGTAAAGCAAATCTTTTTAAATACGGTTGCAAGAAGAGATTAAGCATAATTAATATGTGCCTTTTTCATATAGGGAAAAAATGCAAAGTAGAAGCTGTATCTTTCATAATACTGTATATTTCAGGATACCTTTTTTAGCTGGGTTTACATTTTGTCTAATATAATGCAAATAATTTTTAAAACCAGAAATCATTTGTTTAGTTATAAGATGCTAGTTTTTCAATCAGGACCTCTAATTGAATATTTTCTCCTCCCACAAAACAAAAAAAAGCATCTGTAACAATAAAATCACAGCAATTTGTTATATTATGAGAACATGTTTATTAATCAAAGAAAACATCAAGTTAATGTACTGTATTAATGTTTAGCTAGTGGACACATTTTTTATTGTGTGACCATCTGCTGTGAGGCTTTTGTTAAAGGAATTTTACAAAAAATTGCTGATTAAAATTGAAGCTACTAGATTTGCTAGATTCATGCAAATCTCTTAAAGGAAAAGGTAAACTCACTAAAATCTAAATCCTTTCTTTGATTAGTTCAATAAAAGTAATGACTTTTTGACAAAGCTTTGAATCATACACATTTTGATAGGTATGTTTAAGTGCACATAAAAACTAGTTTTTAAGAAATGGTTACAATAAATGGTTTGATTCAGTTCATAAATATTAAAGATAATGCTGGACTTTTGATGGTAAGAAATACCTCCTGATAATCCCTTATATGTGTATGAGGTTTAACAGATTACCAAATGCTTTTGTGTAAATTATCTCTATTGTTGTTCTGAATATGGAAATCAGTGGATATTCTTTTCTGTGACAGATGAAACTACAGTAGAGGAGTAATGACTTTTTCAAGATAACTGAACTAGTGAAAGACAGGATTTGCACTTCATTGCTAGTGCTCTTTTAATTTCTGTATGGTTGGCTGTCAACCCATGACCGCCTTATACTCTAATACGCTGCTATGTGAACAAAATGCCCTCTAACTTTCTCACTGTCTTTCTCCAATTACACTTGCTTTCCAGGGATATTTAAACCACACCTTTTGATCATTGTTCTAGTGTTACAGCTATTCCACTGACCAAATCCCCTGCCAAATTACCCACAAATTCTTTAATCTGGAAAAATTGTTATATTCTACTCTATGATTCTAAGTAATCCCTGAAGGATAAAACTATACAACTTGGAAGTTAGAATCATTACAAATTATGAATTACTAACTTCAGCTGTATCTATCATGCCACTTGTCAATTCTTTTTATTTTGAGTTGGCACTCTCTCACACTTCCCTTCAGTTTCTCCCTCTTAAGACTTATCTGTCCATATGTGTGCTTTTTTTGTTTGTTGGTTGGTGAGGAGTGGGAGCAGGGAACAGGGCTAGTTTACATTTTTCCTTTTTTGAGTTAAAATTTACACATAGTAAAAAGCACAGATCTTAAACATTCAGTTTAATGAGTTTTGACAATTGTATATATACAAGTAACACAAAACAAGAGATAGAGCCTTTCTATCCCTCTAGAAATGTACTTTATATTATTTTCCAGTAAACATTGGCCTTCTAGAATTTGATTGAAATGAGTTCAAGAAAGAATGGAAGAAATGTTGTTTGAGACAGCAAGTTTGCACAACTACTTCATTATGACTTTATGCTTTCAAGCAGGTAGTCAATGGAGAAGAATGGATATTCAAGAAAATTTATTTTAAGATGGACAAAATAACTGTGTATTTACCTGGCAATGATCACTAAAGAGGGAAATGTTGATACCAAATTCAGTGGGGGTAATTGAAAAGCTGGTATATTTTTGGAAGGCAAGAAGGATGGAATGTAGTACACACATGGATAGACTAGCTTAGGCAGGAGTACACACATTAGCTTCATTGTGGCAAGATATAAAACAGAGCATATGGATATAGATGGAATAAGTTGGTAGATCTGTTGGAAAAAGCATGTGGTAGTTTTTGGTTTTGCTTTTTCTGATTTTTAATAATGATTTTTAATAGTGAAATCAGAAGCATTGCCACCAGCTGAAAATGGGATGGAGAGGGAATTACTTGGCATTTGAGAACAAAAGAAAAGAGATGGAAGAGTCTTCTTATATAGGAGAGTAAATATAACAGAAACTTAACAGGTTACACTAAGGACCAGTTTTGTATAAGGAGTCATGAATTTAAAGGAGACAAATCAGCATGGTTGTATGTTTCCTTCTAACATTGTTTATTCAGCTGGGCAAGATGATGGGGTAGTACATGCAGAGTTTTATGCAACTAGTATTGATATCTTCTAGGCGGGCATAATAAAGGGCAAAGAGGCCAGAGAGTGAAGACTCTGAGGCAAATGACTGATTACAATTGAGACCATTGACCTAAATTAGATAAAAGGGAAGTGAGGTTACTACCTGAGTGAGGGAAAGTGAGATGATGATTAAATCAATATATGGTTACACATTTTAAATCCTTTTAAATGATCACATTGTGTGTCTGTGTTCATTATAACTAAACACATCATTTTCCAAATATAAAAGGGTACCTGCTAAGTGACATAAATCCAGGAATTTAGGTAAATCCCATACATTTTATTCTTTCTATGTCATATCTACAAATATGTTAGACTTTTTTGTCTTCATCTTTTTAGGCTAAGATATTCTAATCTTAACCTACTGTAAACTGTCTTGATCATTTAGTTGTCTTTCTCCAAATTTTCCCTGCTTCAGTAATATTTTTTCATTAATAGAATAACAGCTGTGCTTTGATTTCTTAATGTTAAGATTTTGGTTTTGCTTTGTTTCTACCAACAACATAGGCAAAAGATAATTTCTTAAAATATACATTCTCAGGTAAACAGAAAGAAAAATAGTTCAACCCTATAATATAAAAATCTTAATCTTTTATCTGAACTAAAATAAGATTGTGTCAAGGTCAAAACTGACTTTCACTTTGCTAAATGCAATGGCCAGTTCTCAGGTGAATATGTTGAATCATCCCAAGGATTTAATACAGTTGATGATTTATCATTCCTGAAATGCTTTCTTTCCACAGCTTATTAATTCTTCCCTTACTTTGCAGGCCATCATTTTCTCAGAGTACAGCTCCTTTACTTGAGAGTTTACCCAGGACTTTTTCTCATTATTTATACTCACTTTATAGGTGATTCATCCATTCTCATGGTTTTAAATGCAATTTATATGATGATGATTCTCACATTTACTTCTCTGGCCAGACCACTTCTCATGAACTCCTGATTCATATATCTAACATCTTATTCAACAATCTCCATTTAGATATCCAATAAATTTTCAAACTTAACATGTCTAAACAAAATTTCTGATTTTCCCTCTCAGAACGGTTTACGCCACTCTTCATTTTATCTCTGTTAATGAGAACTCCACTGTTCCAGTATTCACGCCAACATCTTGGAGGTGCCCATCGTGTCTCTCTAATCTACCAGCATTGTCTATTAGTTCCACCATCAATGTACAATCATAATCTAGTTACTTCATCCAAATCCAGCATTACCACCTGTTTATGTTCCCCCAAAATTCATATGTTGAAATCCTAACCCCCAAAGGTGATGATATTAGTAGGTGGGGCTTTTGAAGGGTGATTAGATCATGAGAGTGGAGCATCATGAATAAGATTAGTGCTCTTATAAAAGAGATCCCACAGAGCTCCTAGCCCGTTCTGCCATGTGAGGATACAAGAAGAAGTCTACAACCTGGAAGAGATCCATTGTTTAACCATACTTGCACACTGATTCAGACTTCCAGCCCCTAGAACTGTAAGAAGTAAGTTTCTCTTGTTTATAAGCTAACCAGTCAGTACTATTTGATTATAGAGGCCAGAATGGACTAAGACAGAAAATGCCCCCAGCCCACCATAATTCCTTACCTGGATTATTGCTATGGCCTTCTGAATATTCTTCTTGCTTTTGCCCTTACTCCTCTAGAGTCTATTGTCATGATCATCAATGTAATTCCTTTTAAAACATAAATCAGATCATATCACCCCTCTGTTAAAATGCTTCTGTTAGATTTTTTTCTCACTCAGAATGAGAACAGAAGTTTTTACCAGGACCTACCAGGCTCTGTGTGGTTTGGCCCTGCTATCTCTCTGATCTCATCATTTCATCTCCTACTTTCCTTCTCACTCACATAGGACCAAGTATGTTAGCCTTCTTGTTCCCCAAACACCTCAAGTATAATTGTACCTTAAGACCTCTGCACTTGCTGTTCCCTTTGCTTGGGATGTTCCCCATGATATTCATATAGCTAACTCTTGACTTCCTTCAGGTCTCTCTGCTCAAATGTCACTTTTTTGGAAAAGCTCTCCCTGAAAAACTATTAAGAACCCCTACTCTGATACTCCTATCCTAAACTTGGCCTTGAATTGGACAAGGATTCTTATGCAAGGTAGCCTTCCGATTCAGGAACTTGAGTCTGATGATAGTGGTCATAGCCCTAAGGCAGGCAGGTAACCAGTGGTTGTTCTAGGTGACTCCAGCAGTGTGGAGGTTCCAATCAGTGACTGGGGTCCAAGGACACTGGTGCCACATTAGCTGGACCTCCCAAAACACAACATGGCCAGAGCCTAGCCAAGGAGCCTAGCCAAGTAGCTTATCATTCAATTCAGTACTCTCATCATCATGGAGGAAATAAAATGTTAATCAGAATGCAACCAATACACACAGATTGTAAAAACATTGTGGGAATTAAGTTAAGGCTGTGGATCTGAATAAGCCTTTGAGTTCAGGGTTCAACCCTGTCATACAGGATGCTGGACTGACAATAGTATGACTAATCTCAAACCACATAGTGCAAAGTATTTGAATCTACATACACACTGCCAATGTTGGTTAGGATTATCTGAGCCTGTCAAAGCAGTGTCTGTAAAGCAGAGGCCTAGGATAGACTCATTTAAAACCCTTATTTCTTTGGGCTAGATTGACATTTTGGGGAAGGGGAACATAATTTATAATGCCTAATATATGCAACAGGAATAATAAAATACATGAGGATTAAGGGCAGAGGCAGCATATTTAATTCTCCTAGAACTTCTATTTTGGTTATATTACTGCTAGGCACTTAGAAGTCATACCATAAATATGAGTTGAACTGAAGGTACTATATCTAGATTAATATTTATCTGAAAGCATGTTTAAGCATATAAGCAAAGATATTAATCAAAAATGTAAAAACAACAAAAAAAAGAAAGATATATTTGACTACTTACAAATGGAACTTCACCATGTCAAAAATAATCCCAAGTTCCAATAAAAATCAATGATAAACTGAAAAAATTCAATGCATGTAGCAGATAAATAGCACTATCAATCTTTTGTGAGAACATACAAATATTTAAGATGAAAACATATGCCCCAACAGAAAAATGTATAAAAGGCATTAAAAAGAAGTTCACAAAAGAATAAATATAAATGACCCATGAATATATGAAAGGTTTCTAGCATCATTAGTAATCAAAAATGCAAAGTAGAATAATATGAAAACTTTTTTTTTTTTTTTGCATCTAAAACGAATGGTGTCCAAGGTGACTAGAGTTAGATATAATTTTCACTCTCTGTCCCAGTGGTATAAATTGACACAACTTTCTAGAATTTCTTTTGACAAAATTTTCAAAAGATTCAAATATGTTTGTAATATTTGAATTAACAATTGTGCTTATAATAATTTAACCTAGAAAATAGAAGAGCCTTAAATTATGTATTTATAGTGGTAGCATTGTTATTTGCAGTAGGGAAAATTTATAATAGAGAAATCCAAGAATTTTGGAAATTTTAAATAAAATAAAATTTTTCTCTAATATATTCTGTACAGTCATTAAATAGCATATCTTTGAATAATAGCTAATAACAATGTATAATGCTAATAACTAATAATAATTTTGAAATTATACAGGCCATATTATAGAAAAAGGCAAAGTTATAAAACTATTTACAGTATATTAAATTTTTTGAAAAATAATTTAGACACATAGAAAACATAACACAAAAATAAACTAAACTGTGAATGGTGGTTAAACTTTTAGATGGTATGGATATTGTGTGTTTTTGTCATACTTTTCTCAATTTTGTATCTTCCTATAATGAACTTATACTGCTCTACCAAGAAAATATTTTATATAATAAAGGTTTGGAAAAATGAGGCTTGCAGAACAGAGTAAAAAGCAAATATCATGTGTCCTACCAAACATCTCCCATTGTCATGGACAGAAAAAAAAAATCAGATGGGGATCAGCTGTCAATATGAGCCATATTGTTGATTCAAAGCCTAACTTAATTTTTTTAACAAAAAGATTACTCTGAAAAACCTCAAGACCTTTAAAATACTAGTTAGAAATAAGCAGTACTGTTTTATTTTTGATATAGAAAACTTGAGGAACAGTACAGAATTTGTTTAAAATTGAATTTATAACTCCATATTCGTAATTACCAATTCTGCTTTTTCTCAAATATCAGGCTTCATAGATTGGATAAAGGGTATGAATTAGATTTTGGTCAGTAAATTAAACATTTTTTCTATAAAATTATCATGCTCTGCATAATTGCTATTGGCCTTAAATCAACCACATGACCATTGACTTATGCAGCAAATACAGAATCAATTCACTTAGTACAAGTTTAGGGGATTTGTATGCACAATCATCTTCTAAACAGAAATGTGAAGTTGCATTATCCTCCCTCTGAGCACTGTCAAGTTCACTGCTTTCCTATTGAAAAAGAATGAGACAGCTCTAGTCTTTTATACTTAATTTGAACTTGCCCATGGTCTCTTATGCATAATTTGAACAAACATTCAAAGAGGTAAAATACAATGATTTTTAGGTTTTATATTATATGATATCATTAGTCCATAGATTTTATTGACCTTACATTTAATCAACCTAAATATCTGAAAAACTTTTTTAAAAATTCCCCAAAGAAATTACATGCAGTCCAGGGGTTTAAAACCTAAAACAGACCAAGATGAACTAAACAACAGGAATAATGTCTTCATCATTTTTGTATTTTTTAAATGTTGCCAAAACATAAAGTGTTAAACACTGTGGAACTGATTTTACTTCATTGTGTATCTAATTTGCTTTAAATCTATATATAAAAATCCATACTATAAAAAGGAGAATACAGTTCTTAAAGGGGATTTTTCTTGACAAAAGAATTCTTAATAAAATTGTATTAAATAACAATTACTTTAGCATAGTTACAAATATGAAAATTAAATATGATTCCACTTACAAAAGTATCTGTTTAAATTTTCTCAGTTGTGTGTCAAATTGAGTATATATATTGCACTATTCAAAGGCCTCTGTTACAAATTCATCCTTCTTTAAACGTGACCAAATTAATCTTGCTAAAGGATATCTCTAAATAATCACTTTACACCTTAAGTTCCTTTACTGGTTTTCCATTACTTCTATATTCCTTATCAAGAAATCCTGGGGAATCCATCTTGTTCAACTATACATTTTCTAGCTAACATTTCCAATCTTCTTTTCCAAAACTTTTTTTTTTTTTCATTTTTTCCGCCCACCAAAATAAGCTACTCATTTTACCTAGAATATGTCCCAAGTTCCCTTGCCTTTGTTGTTTTGCCTATGGTATTCCTTCTATTCTTATATCATAATTTCCCCCACTTCTGTTGCTGACATATTGCCCATCCTTCAAAAGTTCAAAAGTCTTTTCACATACTTTTAAACTTGATTTCATTTTTCTCACTATGAATTCCCTTGATTATCCTTTTATGCCATTTGCACATTCTGCAATTTACTTTGGTTACCTAGATGTTTGTACTAGGCCTCTCATTTTTCCATAATCGGCAGAAGTAGCAGAGTACTTTGCTCAATAAATATTTGTTGAATTGACAGGCAAGGATACATTAAATGGATAGTGAAAGGGAAGGAATAACAGATATAAATACAGCATAAATATCCCTAAATGAAATAGAGAGGAACGCTCAGCTGGGCTACAGAGAACGTGGTCACTATGTAAGCTAGGAAAATCACATCCAATTTTGGATATGTTTGTAACTTTTTACTTCACAAGTGTAAGTTCTATTGGACAGGGATCATGTTTTATCCATCTTTGATTTATTTTCTAACATTACCCAATCACACTATTTACACTTACTGGTGAATTTATCTTGAACTTCCCCAAAATATTCAGGCATATGGTAACCAATTCATTGGCTTTTGATCAGAATTTAGAAGTTATGATTTTAAATGTCAAAGCCATATAAGCTATACTATTCTGAGAACTAAATTGCCTTTCTTTTGTACTTGAAGACTTTTTAAGAGTAGTTTTACGTTCACAGCAATATGAGTGGAAGGTACAGAGATTTCCCATGTATCCCCAGACTCCACACATGCATAGCTTCCATCATAATCAACATCTTCCATCAGAGTGGTACATTTGTTACAGCCAATGAACCTATACTGACACATCAAAATCATCCAAAGTCTAGAGTTTACATTACTGTCCACTATGGTGTTGTCCATTCTACGAGTTTGGAAAAATTTAAGATGACATGTATATATCAACTTAGTATCATACAAAATAGTTTCACTGCCCTAAAAATTCTCTGTGCTCTGCCTATTCATTCCTCCACCACCCTCCTCCCCCAACCCCCATCTCTCCCCCATCCCCTGACAATCATTGACCTTTTTACTGTCTTCACAGTTTTGCCTTTTCCAGAATGACATATAGTTGAAATCATACTATATGCAGCATTTTCAGATCAGCTTCTTACGATTAGTAGTATGTATTTAGGTTCCTCCATGTTTTTCATGGCTTGGTAGCTCATTTTTTTTTAATGGTTTAAGAATATTCCATTGTCTGGGTGTACTGCAGTTTATTTGGGCATCTTGAAGGGCATCTTAGTTGCATCTGAGTTTTGGGAATTATGAATAAAGCTGATACAAACATTTGTGTGTAGGTTTCTTTGTGGATATGTTTTCAGGTCCTTTGTGTAGATACCAAGGAGCATGATTGCTAGATCGTATGAGAAGAGTATGCTTAGTTTTATAAGAAACTGCCAAACTGTCTTCCAGAGTGGCTGTACCATTTTTCACCCTTACCAGCAATCAACAAGAGTTACAGTTGACCCACATCCTTGCCAGTATTTGGTGTTTTCTGTATTTGGGATTTTGGCCATTCTAATAGATAAGTAGTAGTATTAGATTGTTGTTTTAATTTGCAATTCCCTGACATATGATGTTGAACATTTTTTCATATGATTACTTGTCATCTGTATTATCTTCTTTGGTGAAGTGTCTGTTCATGTCTTTTTCCTTTTTTTTTTAAATAGGTTGTATTTTTATTGTTGTTTTAAGAGTTCCTTGTATATTTTGAATAACAATTTTTTAAAGTTTTTGCAAACATTTTTTCCCATTCTGTGTTTTGCCCTTTTATGCTCTTGACATTATCTTCTTCAGAGCAGAAATTTTTAATTTTTTAATTAAAAAAATTTATTTTAACTTTTAAGTCCAGCTTTTTAATTCTTTCTTTCATAGATTATGGTATCTAAAAGTATTGTATATAAAAAGTCATTGCCATATCCAAGGTCATCTAAATTTTCTTTTTTGTTTCCTTTTAGGTGTTTTACAGTTTTGCATTTTGCATTTAATTCCATGTCCATTTTGAGTTAATTTTTGTGAAGGGTGTAAAGTCTGTGTCTATTTTTTTCACATGGATGTGCAGTTGTTCCCACACCATTTGTTGAAAAGACTATCTTTGCTCTATTGTCTTGTCTTTGCTCCTTTGTCAAAGATCCGTTGACTATGTTTATATGGGCCTTACATTTAAAAAGATTTTTCCAGTGGTTGTCCTACTCAAAGCATATAATCACCTCACTGACTTATGAAATTTAAAACTTTAAAGTTTAAATTTTTAAAATTTAAATATTTAAAAGACAATGTTTTGGAACTATTTTTATTAGAAAATAGCATATTTATTGGGGAAAATATTATAAAATATAGATTAAAGATTAAAGAAAAATATTATAACGCCATCACTCAGAGATAAACACTGTGACATGTTTTGGTATGTATATTTCTGACCATTTTATGCATATTTGTCACTTTTTTCTTTTTACAAAATCAGTAACTTAATATACACCATTTTTCACTGAAATTTACATTGGAAATATCTTTCAACACAAATATACTTCTACAATATGTTATTTGATGGTAGAATAAATTTGGTTTACTTTGATATTTTACTTCTTTAGATAATTAATTCTTAGGGTTAAATCTTTGTGTGTTTGGTTATTTCCTTAAGAAAAATTTTTTAAATGAACTGTTGGTTCAGATGTCCCTATTTCTCCATATCCTCATACTTGAGGATTTACCTGTGTCTAGCTTTTTTCCTGAATCTCCATATCTGGATCATGACAGAACTGGAAAACCTTTGGTGCATACTGGTTAAGGCATAGAAGACAGTAAGAAAAGATGCCTCTGAAAATTATGCCATCAGGCCACTTACCTATGAGGCTGAAAGCCACTGCTTAAGTAACCACCAATGTGGTCCTTTGGACTCAACCATTACTATAGGCTTCTCAGGATTTAAAATAAGAAGAAGAACAACAACAAAAACCCCCACACTGTATTATTTCACTAGTACCAACAAAGTACCATAGACTGGGTGGCTAAACAACAAAAATGTATTCCCTTGCAGCTCTGGAGGCTAGAAGTCCAAGATGAAGGTGTCAGCAGGGTTGGTTTCTTCTGGGAGCCTCTTTGCTTGCTATACAGATTCTTCCAGTCTTCGCATGGTCTTCCCTCTGTGTCTGTTTCCAAATTTCCTTTTCTTATAAAGTTATCAGTCATATTGGATTAGAGTCCACCCTCATGATCTCATTTAACCTTAACTACTTCTCTAAAGACTCTGTCTCCAATACAGTGACATTTTAATGTACTGAAGGCTAGAATTTCAACACATGAATTATGAGAAGATACAATTCAGCTCATCATATTTACTTATTTTAATATATTTCCTTCTGGGAAGAGGCTAGTAACCCTTTTATTTTCCTAAGTTATAGTAGCAGAGGATTTAAGATAGCCATATTTTATCGATCAATAAACAAATCCTTCCTCACTTAACCATCAAGATTTATGAGAGTGGGTTCTGGAACTGTCTTGTACGTCCTTATCCTCATTGACTAGTATGTTATCTAAAACAGAATAGGTGCATAGTAAAGATTCGTGGATTAGATGAATATATGAAAGAAACATCCATTTATTTAAGACACTGTGATAATTGGTGCTAGGAAATCAAGGAAAACACTGTGTTGCTTTCAAAGAGTGTGCAATATCAAGGGAAGGATTATAACATTTGAAGTCTTGATAATAAAGCCATATTGCAAACTCAAATGCCCTCAAGGGTTAGGCAACTAATTTAAATGTGTGAAGAAGCTATGAGTAAGAAAATAGGCAATGACAGGGCCTTCCATAAACTAGAAAATCAATGCTAAGCCTAATCAAATTATACTTCCTTAAAACAACCATAACAATACTGAGCTACCAAACAAAATGTGTCTGAGGGTTTATTTAGGACCACAGGGTATCAGTTCTTGATTCTTGTTTAGGATATGCAGTTTCACTGTTTTATAGACTTATAAAAGATAATTAAAATCAAACAGCCAATGAATAGCACAGATTCTGCAATATAAGTGGTAAATCTTGGATCTGAGAAAGCAGTGTAAGCCGAATAGTTCATTCTATACATCTATTGCCAGACAGCAATATGATCTAGGCAATCTCTAAATGTCTTCACTGGTTTAAAATATGTAAGTAATACCATGTAGAAATCTTTACCGGTTTATAGACTATATTAACTAATAATAGTAAACCTAATTTTTCCCAATGATAATAATCTGTGAGTTCTTGAATTTATATGACAGACTCACTTTAGTCTTTACCCAGATAATTTTTAAATGTGTTTCTGTTATTCTGGAGGGGCTTACAGATTATTTACTGAGATTCTATGCGGCTAAAAAGAAATCACTTTGGATCCATTCCCATAAACTGATGTTATGTCTTTGTTTTTTCGTAACCACTATCAATTCCCTCCCTACTGTAGTATTCATATGTCCCAGCTAAAGGATTATATGTAGCAAATATTGAATGAATTCCTCTACTGAAACATATTCTCTTACAAATGAAAAAGTAAATGATGAGTATTTTATATTCTACCTTAGGCCCAGTACTTGATTTAACCTAGGGCTATATATATATATAAATTTTCATAGACACAGTTAATATGTTCCATTTTTATAGCCCTCTCAAACTTTTTAGATATAGGTGAAGGGCTGTTTAATCCCTTCTTTTTGATAGATTTATGAATAGAATATATGTGTACATCGTCTGACCTCCTGGCTCTACAGTTGGCTTCTTTTTGAATCAGATATTAATTTAAGAAGACATTTTAAGATTTTCAATAAATATTACATGTTGCTGTTTCACCGAAAAAAAAAAAAAAAGGATTTTTCCTCTCGGAATGAATTTAGTATTCCTGAAAGGTTTCAGATGGTAGAATATTCATTGAGATGCAAAATTACAAGATGCAGCCAGAAGCAACGGAAACTTCTCTAAAACGCTCAGTGAGGACCCTACTGGGCTCAAATGTCTCCCCACATTTTCCTTCTCATATTTAGGAGAACTGTAAATCGCTGGAAACAGCTACTTCATTTCTGTTCTCTGGCCAGAGCTTGAATCCCAGGAGACATTCCAGGGGATATGGGTTTGATGGCTTCAGCACATATTCCAGAGGTCTGCATACAAACCACAGCTGAACTGGTCGCCTTTGGAAAGAAAGGGCATGTTTCCAGCCAGCAATAAGACTGCATTATCTCTTCTCCCTAGAGAGAAAGATCCCTTTTGATCAAGTTTGCAGTCACCTCAGGGTCAGAAGGGAGCACCTTGCATTAGTCTTGCTGGCTCTTCCCCAGCTCGTGAGTGGAGCCCATCTGCTTCCTTGCCAGCACTTGTTTAAACCTGAGCAGCCGCATTAAGAAGGGAGGGGTCAGGAGAGGATGAGGCATAAAGAAATCCAGGTATGAAATGGTGACCAGATATTTCCGTTGGAGGGGGCAATTCCCCAATCTATTGCTGGAAAGTCCTATTTTTGTGTTGCTGAACTCCAGTTTTCAGCACCCCAATTTTTTGTGCTCTCTCAGATTTAAGGTTCATTAACCTCCCCACTTTAGAAGCACAGTTGCAGGATAACAGGTGAATGAAGAAGGTTTCCTGCCTGACCAGAGTGTCTTTGTTCCAGGAAAATTCCATCTATGTATTAAAACAAATTTTAAAACTAAAACTTTGAATTCAATTATCTTTAAAGGGAAATAAACACACAGGATTTTATTTTATAGTTATCTTTCTATTAGATAGTATGAAACCATATTCTATGAAGCAGTTACTTTACCTATGGAAATTTGTTACATGTACATTTCCAAAGGTTTTAATGAACTACCACATACACAGTATCATGGATGATTAGCAAAATATTAGATCTTCATTTTTTAATTAGAAACAAAGCCCCCAAAATTAGCATATATGGACCTCATCACCTTCTTTTGGGAGATTTTTCCTTTAGTGAGTGGCAGAAGGTTTCTCTAGATTCCAAAATGAGATACAAATATTACCAGTGTTTGAAGATCTACTCAAGGTAAATATTGCTGATTATGGCAGAAAAGACAGTGGAGGGTTTCCCTGGTGGCTCAGTGGTTAAGAATCCACCTGCCAATGCAGGGGACACGGGTTCGAGCCCTGGTCCCGGAAGATCCCACATGCCGCGGAGCAGCTGGGCCCGTGAGCCACAATTACTGAGCCTGCGCGTCTGGAGCCTGTGCTCCTCAACAAGAGAGGCCACGATAGTGAGAGGCCTGCGCACTGCGATGAAGAGTGGGCCCCACTTGCCACAACTGGAGAAAGCCCTCGCACAGGAACTAAGACCCAACACAGCCATAAATAAATAAATAAATAAAATTAAAAAAAAAAAGAAAAGACAGTGGAGTGAGAGTCAGGGAAGTTGGTTCTTCTAATCCAGAGACTATCACTAACTTAATATGTAAGCAACACCAAACACACTGCTTTGCATTACATAAATGCCTGTGACTTCTTTTCTTCACCTGTACTCTGAGGAAGTTGCCTAAACTAGAACTTTGCTTCTCAAAGCATGGGCTGCATATTACTCTGAACCTTGTTGGAAATGCGGGCTCAAAGCCCTGTTCCCTGGAATCACTGGTTCAGAAACCGCCTTTTAACAGGTCTCCCTGTGATTCTCACACATGTTAGTTTGAGAAGCACTGTATAGTTGAGCTTCAAGGACCCCTTCTTCAATAATCCATGATTGCATGGCATAAAAAGCCCATAAGATGTTGATACTTTAACAAGATGACCTAATTTAGCTCAAAGGAAGATTTGTGTTCTTGCTTTTTGCAGAACTGGAAAGCAGGTGACCACTGTGGACATTTGTCTTTTCGCATGAACATACGTGCCCGGTGTTTTTGTGTTTTAGTCTGGGAGGAAGGAAAGTCAAAGTGACCAGGGGAAGAGATGAAGATGGCAAGGGAAATGGAGGGAGTGAGATGACTTTCGTTCTCGGTCTATCTTCAAGAACTAGTTTTGAAATTCTAACAAAGAGGACATGTAACCAGAAGTTGAATGCCATAATTATCACCCATGATGATTTGGTTTGGGGCAATAATCTAGAGCAGAGGCACCTTTCCCAGTTTCTTCAGCAAGAGCCAGCAGCAGTATCCATGGGCGTTGCGGAGCAGCAGAAGTAGCTGCTGTGCCCAGAAGACAATCAGGAAGTGAGCACGGTTAGGGGGCACGGCACTGGCCGTCAGCCTCCCTCAGACTGCCTTTGACCACTGCACCTACGGGATGTTGCTGGAACAGAAGAAAATGCAAGGACCAGGGACAGGTTTGGGAACACATATATACACACTGAGGATGCCTAGAAATAACTGTTCTATAGTCAAGTGCTAGGAGTGAATCTATCTTTCCCCTCATACCTGCAAATGTTTTAGTGAATGGTACTCCCATCCAACCAATTGCTCAAGCCAGGAACTAGAAATAATCTTTGACTTTCCTTCTCCATCATTCCCATATATGGTCAATGAGCAAGTCTGATCAATTAAAACTCTTGAATATTCTTTATCTCCATCAGCTTACCTCTAATTCTCACTATCACTCCTCCACTCAGGGTAACATCTTGTTCCAAGAACAACCTTGCAACTGGCTACACTGAAACTGGTTTTGTTTTCCTCTAACCCATTTATTATGGTCTGGGGGCCCATTTTTATCTTTCCCTACAAAACTCACTAGTTGCATCTTTTTCCATTTCCTTACAACCTATGCGATATTTATGTGTATAAATTTTATTTTTCAAATACTTTTGTTTCAACTCTGAGTCTTTCTACACATTTCCCCAGTTTGGTGGGCTATTTCTTCTCAGTTTAGCCAAAGTATGACTCATCCTTCAAGTCTTAACTTAGATGAAGTTGAAATAAACTAGATAATTTGGATGCCACTAAAAAGTTATATAGCACATATAGCAAGTATAACAAGTAGATCCTCTCAGAGATCAAGGGGAGGTTCCTAGGGGTTTACTAGGACCTCAATTAACACTCCCATCTTTAACAATAAACCAGCTAATGGATATTAAAGACGACAATGTCCTATCAGAACTTTAATAGGTGTATGATACACTTCCTTCAGAGTGCAATTTCTCAGTGGAAGCATCCCAAACACTTTTCTTCTGTCAAGCATATGAAACATAAGCTGTGACTAATTATGAGTAGATTTGAGTTACTAAACAGATGGACTACACTACTATTTCTAGTTATTCATATGCCCTGTGTTCATTGTTTCTACATGGCTTTGAGCATACAGTATCAGAAAAGAATAATTCAGTTGAGGGTTATCAGAATGGCTTTGTACTAGCTCACTACTCCTGGTTCTTAGCAGACAGTTTTGTTACACAGAAAAGCCCTGGAGAATTACAGCAGTCTTCTTCTCTAAGCTCATCCTCTTTACCACCAGTTACATAAACAAGTCTAGCAAGGGGATTAGTAGCCTTCTCTCTCCCTCATATTTTGGACTCTGTTTGAATAGTGAAACTTTTGACCCCCGGAACTAGAGCACAGCACAGCTCCGTGGTTTCACTTCACGCGCGTTTCATGTGACCTGTTCTCTCTGATGTTTATCACATGATTTTGCACATAGACTTTTCTCAAGATCCAAAACACCATCAAAATCAAGGAAATTAATCTATGACAGCTTTAAATCTCAGATCTCCGCATTCAAGGAAAATGTTTGTTAATTTTGCTCTTTTCAGAAACAAAATTTTACTATGTGGTATATAGTCAATTTAAAAGAAAAAAAGACTCAGAGTCCTTCTGCAAAATTCTCTCCCTCAGTTGGACTCGCAAATTAAATTACTTTAAGAAAGACAGAAAAATGAAAAAGGCGGTGAAGAAATTCAGAGACCTGCATCTGTGTCTTTTGGTAGGGGAGGGGGAGAAGTCCTTATTGACTCCCAGGTGCGTTTTTACTATAAATGGGTATTATTTCTAACTCCTCTAACATTCACACAGTTTTCAGTATACAGAGAAATCTGAAGCCAAGTGAGCTTTTTCTTGGTTCCTCTTTTTCCTGGTGAACATTTTACATAGCTATTGTGAGATGGTGTCTTCAGAAATTCCTCTCTTCGAGATTCCTTTTATTGGACATAATATCCCTCCCAACTTGGAAATGCAAGCAGGCCTATATATTTCCCATTTCTTGACTGTTCTGGCAATTTTCCCCAAAAGGGAGGAAAAACCCTATAAAATTTCTTTTGGCCCCCCAAAGCAGAAACATCTGCTGGAGTCATGAGTAGCTTGTTGGCGCTGCTTCGAAGTCCCAGCCTGGAGTTGATTATCTCCCCGCTTCGCCAGTGTCCATGCACTCAGCAAGAAACACACTGAAAGGTTTCTGGGAAGACTCATTATAAATAATGAGACCATGGAAGAGAAGAAAGAGGGAAAAGGTTCAAGCTACTTTGGCCCATGCTTTTTATGAGTTTCACAAACTAAAATCATTAGACCACCAAACTGCTCAATTAGAAATCAAGATTTTAAAAATTAGGCCATTGCTTTCTGTAAATACAGCTGCTTGGCAAATGCAAATGCAAAACGTGACAGATTGCTAGTTGATTTTTTTTTTCCTGATAGGAAAAAAAAAGTTAGTTATTTTAAGTGACACTGGGGAAAGGATTGGTTGCTGATCTGTCTGTAAGTTGCCAATTGCATCTTACCTCACAGTGGAGCTGGCAGTGAGTAGAATTTTCTGACTTGAGTGCACAGGCATTTTTTATGCTTTGAAATAGTTTAACAGGTGCAAGTCAAGTCTTGCTAGGAATGCTTACATATGACAATGTACTGAACTCTTTTGTAAATTAATTCATTCCACCCAATATACAATACGTGTTGCAAAATTTTTGGTGTGCTGTCAGTTCAATCAGTTACTTAACAGATGAAAATAACCCTAGTTCTTTATATCCTCCAACAACTCTGACAATTTTATTATTTTTCTACCATAAGTTTTTCTAATGTTAACAACTGACAGGGTGAAAATGTTCTTTGTCATTCTGATAGGATTTGCGGGAAAAAATATGAACAGATTGGATTTAAAAAGTCCTGATGTAAAGATTTAGATTAAAATTTCGGTGTAGACCTAATAGGTACGTAAGAAAAGGTTAAAAACTAGTGAGCTGTGAGTGAGTGTCTACAGAATAAAGTTCATTGGTGTAAGTGGAGGTGACTTATTCCGAGACAGGCGTTCTCAAACTTGACTGCATCACAGACCCCTGGACGGCTTGTTAAACACATATTGCTGGGCCACACTGCAAAGTTTCTGATCCAGTGAGACTGGGGTGGTGCATTTCTTTTAAGTTCCCAGGTACAGGTTAAGGAGCTGGCCTAGCGACCACATTTTTCCAACCAGTGCTCTAAGAGATAGTGAGAGGAACCAAGTCAAAATCCCGGAGTGTCCATCTCTATAGGCTCCTTAGATTTCCAGGTTAATGGACTACTAACCAGTTTTCAATGAGATCACAGGCTTGCTTTCTTCTAACCCTGGATGCCAAGTGCATCTTCACCTACAGTCCACCAACCAAGGGCCATACTTTCATGCTGGGATAGTCTAAGGTGACTATTTGACCCAAGTGTTCTTTTCACATCTGTATGTCTATATTGCGTACATGTTATTTTATTCAAATGTCAATTTTTTTGGACAACTCATTGCTCTGATGATTTAATGACTTTTAATTCTTTTCAAATTAAAGTCAATTCTACCCCAGGACCACCCCAATAAATACTTAGAGACATAAACACCACAGGCAAAACTCGCCTTGTAAATTAGTTTGTTTTTCCATCATACACTGATATGAAATTCTCACTTGTAAATTCCTGGACCAAATCTCAGCCTCCCTCTTATCTTTCAGCTGAGATTCATACCCTACAGAGTGTCTTCTGCCAATGCTCACCTACCTCTGAAACTTGTCCTTACTAACTCCTCATGTTTCTACAGTACTCCTTTAATAAACCTCCACCAACAACTCTGTTCAACAAACATGTACACAAGCACCCGATTTTCCTGGGGTCTTTTTTGATGTTCCTCTGGTAAATTCCCCACTGAAGCCTACCTTGTAAAATAATTTTTATAACAACTTTTGTGCTAATATGTAAGTATTATTTCTTGATAACTCAGACTTTCTTGATAAACATCCTAATAAACCTATATTTTAGTAGTTTATTGTATTCCTATGCTTTATTGTAGGGACTATAAAGACCATTGAGATTTTAAAAATACTATACTAAATAACTCCAAGCCAATATTGATTTCTGACTACTTGTGTCTTTTAATTTTTAACGTTTTATTTTGAACTAATTTTAGACCTACAAGAAAACTGCAAAATAGTATAAAGTCTCCTTATGTCCCTTGCCCTGTTTTCCCTAATTTAATGTCTTAAATCATTAAATATAGTGATTATATTATAATGTAGAAACAAAGAAAGGTCAATACAGAACTTTTATACTGACACTGATCTCTTTTCCTACTGCAGAAGTCACTTTGGATGAAACTGAATGATGAATTCAGAGATCTTACATTTTTCATAGGTGCCAGGAGTAAATTTCACTCCACATGGATTTTTCTCAACCAATGTAAAGATAACTCCCAACTCCCACTCTTCAAGGTGTGAGAATTATTATCTCAGGTATGTTTTAAGCCTATTTCTCTTTTCCTTCCTATTAGAGTGGCCTAAAAGTATAAATAAACATCTGTGGTATTGCAAGAAATGAGGGAAGGAACTTTATCATTCAGTGCAGCCTCAGAGCCCCTACAATGCCTGTCACCCTCGCCTAAGGGGTCCATTGAGGACAGGCAGCTCTGCTCTGCAATGCAAAGCTTGGGCACAGCAGTCTTTGCGGAGTCTGGAGCATCAACACCTTATGTCCAGACTCCCTATATGCACGTTATAGCTATTGCCCTCCAAAGTCCTGTCACTCTCACCTGGGTGCCACGAGGTGCTGCAGTGCTAATCCTGACGGGGGCTGACTAAACTCCTGTGTCCTTACCACATGGAGGGATCTCCCCTCACTCAGAGCCAGCCACTCTCACCCCTAATTCTCCTTATCCCCTTTTATCCTTTCTTCTTCACAACTCCCATCTTAAATATCCACTGAGAGCTCTCCTCTCAATAAACTAAAACATAAAGCTCTACTCTCATTCCCTGGGTGGGTTGAGTATGATGTGCTAAACTCAACACATTTTTCTCCTCATAATATTCCCTGCAATACAAGTATCTTCAAAGCCTACATTACATTATCAAGAATGTTAAATATGTTAAATTATAGTAGTCCTTGATAGATTCCATAGTTTGTTTTTTAAAAAAAAGCTCTAAGCTTTAATCTTCCAAAACTATACAGAAGAAAAAGAGGATTCATGTTAAATTTTCAAACTTTTGGTTTGAGGGAAAGAATGGAGGGAAGAAAGAAACCATGATAATATAGGAAGGGAAGTTAATAGGCATATCATTATTGTGGAGAACATTAAATATTTTTAAAAAATGATGCTTCCAAATCTC
The DNA here is from genome assembly GCF_009873245.2 of Balaenoptera musculus. Lineage (NCBI taxonomy): Eukaryota > Metazoa > Chordata > Mammalia > Artiodactyla > Balaenopteridae > Balaenoptera > Balaenoptera musculus. Next base: position 102,873,921 of record NC_045788.1, on the reverse strand, counting down.
TAAAGACAAAGCTGTCCTATGTTTCATGTTGTGTGTGTTAATACTTAATGTTTTAATTTTATAGACAAGACAGTCACTAATGTATTTACTTCAGTTTTGGCAAATACGTGAAACACTTGTAACTATTCTATATTCACTTGTCATGACAGCTGTGCTGGTTGATCACAGCAGTCTGTAGGGCTGCAGCCTAAGGAATTCTCAAAATCATCTCAGCATAATGCTCAAAACATCCACCATTTGTGGACTTGAGTTAATAATTGGTCCTGCTGGGTCTCTATGTTTGCCTTGATTTTAGTCTATGTTTCATACCTTGGCATCATATCATTTGGCTTAAATTAAAATGCTGTAACAAATATATAATAGTATATGTTATATAATAGAATAAATATACTCAGATATGTATATTGGGGGAATTTATTATAATAGATGTTTCTTTTCTCTTTAGGTAACAGTCCACGGTATTTATTTCTGGTCGACAAAAGCTGCATTAATATTCAATGACCCAGCCTCTTTACCTCTGTGGTTCCCCCGTAATTGCTACTGCCTCACTGTCATCTTCATCCAGCCAGCAAAAGAGGAGAGAGAACATGGAGGAGGCAACTATCCATCTTAAAAGCTTTGTTTCAAAGATTACTCACATCACTTCCTCTCCCATTTTATTGATGAGATCTAGTCACATAGAGTCACTTAACTACAAGAAAGCCTAGAAAATGTTTGGCCACAATCCTACTACTAGAGAAGGGGAGGATGGCTTGGGTGGAGGACTCGTAATCTCTCCAACAGGTGTCAAGACAACAGGACACTGATGTCCTCTGAAGGCAATTGCTCAAACTGCAAGTGCTAATTTCAGTAGACACCAATACAGTTCCATCTTCTTGCACATCTTATTTGAGTATAGTTGTGATGAAAGGGTTTGGACAGTTAGGAAGCAAGCACAGAGACTTAATTGGAGAAAGGCAAAAAGATAAAGATGACTTAACCTTTTTTATAAAAGCAAATATATCAATGTTTCACTATGCTCTAGGGTCAAAATTTAACATTTGAATATATGGGAGCAACAATTATTTATTTTCTAAAAATTTTACTGAAATTAAACTTCCAAATTTACATTAAACTATTTAGACATATGAAAAAAAAAACTAGAAAAGGTGATGATTTCTATAACTTGTATTAGAGTTTGTATTTTTATACATTTTAACATATTGTTGAATGACATACCATCACTGCAAACAATAGGAGTAGGTCCAAAAGAAAAAAATTGCTTTATATTTATGTTAAACTCCAAACACATAGAATGTTTATTATTTTCCATTTTTAATTCAGTGTGTTCTAATACTTGCATCTCAGGATGTTAGAAGGAGACAGATGTAGTGACATTTTCAAAGCCAAGAAAGCCATTATTTGAGAAACAAACGGCCACATGGAAGTCCAGAAATAATTATAAATATATGGATTACCTGGCCTATACTGGTAGAAAGGGCTAGAAAGGAATACAGGAATAGCATATTTATTCAAGTTCATCAGAATCTCCACAATAGTAGGCTACAAGTGTGTGCTCATTACATACAATACAAATAACATCTCACAATGTTTCCCCATCCTGTTTTCCTCTCCTAGGCTTTCTATTGATTTTGTAAAATACAAAAACACATGCAAATACACACATAATCAAATACAGTTTAAGTTTTATATCAGAATCAGAATATACACTGGAAAATTCAGCCACTAATATATTATTGCACATAGAACTAGAAAACTACCAAAATTTCCAAAATTGAACCCTGCGCTCTATATCTTCTATTTGCCTATAACTATAAAAGGTTTTCCTCATCCAGTAGGACGCTATAATTAAACTTTTAAGTCTCTCAAGATGGAAAAGGCAAACAATTTTAGCCTGCTATTCTTCAATACTTGATTACAATTATAGTCAATGATACTATTGCTTAAAATTATATAATAATCTACACAAAAGAATTCTTCTAAAACTATACATATATAAAAGCCTAAATAAGTATCTGGTTGATATACAGAAGGCAATCGATAAATGTCAGCAACATTTATAAATATTTATATGGGAAAATATTTATAAAAATAGGATGAATATATAATTTTATTTTCAAGCACACATTAAAAATATAAAGGCAAACACTAATATCTGCTCACAGAAGAGCAATATGAATGATAACTCACTCACAAGTGGTTCCCTATATCTGTTTGATACACCAGTGCTTCATTAGGAAATGAAACACACACACCCAACACTTAGCACATGAGAACTCTGCCAGCATGGAACCCATTAAGCTTCATCAAAATGCTTTTGGAGTCCATGAAATGCAGTGCTACAAGGAAGCCACACAAGAAGCAATTATTAAGTGACTGGGGAGATAAATGTAGCTATTAATACTGCACACCTGCTGTTCTTCCCTCTGCACTTTGATCTAACAGACGATGATTTGTAATGGCACAACCTCAACACCCGCCCACCTGTAGTTTATTAGGAAATCAGCCAAGTAACAGTATTACTTAGTTACCAGCAGGAGGGAAGTAGACATGCAAAGAGTCAATTTTTGTCACTTCACGGGTGACACCTTCATCCAGAAATCACCCTTGGCGCCTGTGCTGCACTTGGCCAGTGATATGCAAATTTAGCATCCCAGTGGGCAAAAGCCTATTCTTATTCAAAGACTCTGGGTTTGTGGAATATTGTATTGTTTTTAAAAGAGATGTACGTATGTATTATTTTTGCACAGTATGTGTTCGCCCAGTTTATACCTCAGGAGGGAGAACCACATTTTGTGTTTTCCCTTTGTTAGTGTTTTTTACAGACTATTTAAACTTCATCTAAAGGTGGAGCCTTTGGAGATATTTTAAAAACATGAGAATACCCACATAACTGCTTACTCAGCTACAGGAAAGAAGCTATTAGGTTGTTTCTGCACTGAACAATGTGGAAAAAAATCATCGTAGGACAAAAATCTCAGTTGTAGTGAAGCCTTTGCATTGACTTGGTAGTTTCATTTACTGGATTGTAATCAGGCTTCGTTTGCCTCAAAATACCTTCACCATAAACTAGCATTGTAGAACAGAGACATTTCTTACGGTTCTAAGAGTAAGAATAAGAGTAAGAAACACCTGGAGTAGCAGAAAAATCACTCCAAACCAAAACTAGATGTCAAAGTCCAGTATGCCTGTTAATATTTTGTGAAAATTTAACATATACTTAGTGTCTCCATAGCAAACAAAATAGATACAAACCAAGTGATTTTTTAAGCATCTAAGATAGTGTATGATTAAATTCTCTTTTTGAAATTTGTTTCCATTTGTAAACAATACTCTCTTCATTATCATGAGGTAAGTTAAGTTGTGTGTTTATGTGTGTGTATGTGTGTATGTATGTGTGTGTATGTATGTATGTATGTCTGTATGTGTGTATGTATGTGTGTGAAAGACATCCAGGTTCAATGCCAGTGTCACTTGGAAACTTTTAATACTTCTATATTTTTTTTCCCTTCTAGAACTGTTTTCCTTTTCTCATAAGGAAAAACAGAATTTTTCTTTAATTCACTTTACAATGATTTATCTGGTCATTTCACTTTTAACTGTGAAATCACTAAAGTGGTAAGGTCTTTGCCCAAACTTGGACAATAATTACATTTCTTAGGAAGAGACTTTGCAGATCATATAGTGCCAGTATTAGCATTTAAACATTAAACTATATATTGATACATGAAACTATAAATTGGTACATTTAAATCATAATATACTAGATTTCACTTTGATTATGCTGCCCAACAAATCATTCCAATACTTACTAGCTTTAACAGCCACTATTTCCTTGCTCACAGATTTGTGGGTAAAGAATTAGGGCAGGGCTCAGTATGACACTTTTCTCTATTCCACCTGCTATTGGCTCTTATGGCTCAATTAGAGATTGAAGATTCAAGGCCTTATTCACTTGCCTAGAGTATTGATGTTGGTTGTCAGCCGAGATCCTTTGTTGTTTCTCCATGTGATCTCTCTTTTTATGTTCTCTTTTATTCTCCAGGGCCTCTTCCTCTAAGAGGTTTGCCTGGACTTCTCTATATGGAAGCTCAGAGTAGCAAGTAAGAATAAGTGGAAACCACTAGGTGTCCTAGCTGAAATTCGCACAATGTTACTTCAACCAAATTTTACTGGCCAAAGCAAGTCAAAAGTCCAGCTCAGAAGAGAGTGGAGGGGAAATAGTCCTCTTAATAGGGAAAGAGGCATGTATATACAGGGACAGAAGAAATTGTTAACAACCACTGCATATGACAGAGTTATCATACAGTTGGATTTCAGATTCTCTTTGCTTTACCTTGACTCCTGACCTTAGCTGAGATAAGGATGAGGTGACCTAGCTAGCTAGTGATTTACAGTATGCTCCTTAAAGCTTGAAATTCTTCAGGCAATATGTGGGTCTCATTTGTCTACATTGTTTAGGAATCTATGGATAGATCGATTAAACCCAGTTAAACCTGTTGCACAACCTGATGCAGCTTCGTGACTGGTGGGGTGTAAGAGACCCTGCTGGAAATCTTTGCCCAAGCTATTCAGAAACCAAGATTCCTCACACATATCTCCATGGCTCACAGTTCAGAGACAAAGTACATCCTGTGTGACCAAGAAAGGAACTGAAGAGCTGCACCTGTAAGTTTCTAGGGCCCTTGATGTTTGCCTGTGTTTTCTTTCTCTTTCTTTACCATATTGTTCATTTTTATTAAAGCCTTATGTTTGTACACTCAACAGAGTCTTGTGAGTACCTTCGATTAACTAACCCTGTGTAATCATTTTAGACAATCTATTATAACTCATTACCAAAAAATGAAACAATATAATCTCTTCATTTATAAAACACATACACGAAAAGTGAGACCCTACTGAACCACTTATAATCGAACAATAAATTTTTGGTTTAAAACTTTACATTTTCTATTAGATGAAAAGGGTCAGAAGTACCTGGTTTATTTATGAATACTAATTTTACTACTACTGATATTATTTCTAATAATAATGATGGCTAATTTATTCAGTGTTTACCGTAAGCCCAGAATTTAAATCCATAATGTCATTTATTTGTCACAGAAATATTATGATATAAACAATATCATTATTTATAAAATTATTAACACTATATATGAATTTTCCAAACACATCAATAGTCTGCAAATACATTACAGTTTACATATTTTTGCTAAGTTTAGTACCTCTCCACTGTCTTTGATAGCATTTGTATTTATCAGCCTAATGGACTTTGTAAACTTTTCTTTTCCAATTATGTCAGCATGGGATATTTCGGAAACATGTTTCCTTCTAGACAGCTTGATAAGAATAATTAAATTGTTCCTTCTGAATATTCTTCTACATAGTTAATTTTGCTTTTCCAAGATATATTTTATCCAAAGTATCTTCTTCCACATCTGTCATTAGAGAGTATTCATTAAAATATTAACATTAAGTTATTATCTGATTTGGAGCCCTAATTTTATGAACACAAGGAAGAATCCACACCTCTAGAAAACTGAACTGCCTTAGTCACCATCCTTTCTTTATCCAATGGCTCTCTTTTGTACAGTGCCCTTACACTAAAATCTTATTTTCTTTATACTCATCTTAAAAGAAATACTTTTACCCCATTTCTCAACACATTTTGCATTGAATCTATGAAAAAAATTTCACTTTGGGCTGAATTTCTGTCTTCCCTTGATTTTTCAGGCACTCTGTTTTTCAGGAGAAGAGCCCCTTTTAGATATGAGGGTTTCTTCTACATTCCTGGGAGACAGTTGTCTATCCTGGAATTGACAACTGAAGTCCTCACTCAGAAGGATATCAAGCAAAGCAGATCAGGTCATATATATAGCAAACATTACCCAGAAAATGCATAAAACTGAGGAGTAAACCCATTGGTTTATTAACAATAAGCCTAAGCCGATAAAGGGAACTAGGGTCTTTGAAGAAATAGCTGATTCTGGGACTAGAGCAAGAAATATACAGGACGAACCTGGAGAAGTTTGTAGCACCATAAAATAAGGAAGTTTTCAACATACACACACACACACACACACACACATTGATGAGAGTATGTCAGACACAAGAGCAAACTGAAAGTGCTCTCAATGGCCAAAGCTGGAACAATGTGAGCAAAAAATCAATTAAAACATATGAATGAGTCTGAATTGGTATAAATAAATAATGAAAAATACATAAGTGGAGAAGATACAAATCTCCAATGCAGAAAAATTCCAAATAATGTTATGTAGATACTCCACCCTCAAGGAAGTTGAGCACAACTCCTCATGTCTAAAGTGTGGGCTATGCATAGTGATATCTTTCCAAAGAGTATGTTATGGAAGTGGGGGAGGAGGGAAGGAATAACTTTATAGTGGAGAAACCTGACAAACACTACCTCAGCCAGTGACAAAGCTCGACATTAAGGATAACGTCATGCTGATAATATGTACCCCTGACAAAATGTGATAAAATGGCATTTTGTCTTTATGGTCTTATTCCCTAAAACCCATAACCTCAAACTAAACATGAGAAAACATCAGGCAAATCTCAATAGAGGGATATTTTACAAAGTACCTGAACAATACTCCTCAAAACTGTTAATGTCGTGAAAATCAAGGAAAGTATGAGAAATTGTCACAGCTAAGAGGAGTCTAGGAAGACATAATGACTTCATGTAATGCAGTATCCTGGATGAGATCCTGAGACAGAAAAAGACATTGGGTTAAAAACTAAAGATATCTGAATAAAATATGGACTTTGGTTAACTATATCAGTATTGGTTTGGTTAACTATATCAGTATTGGTTTGTTAATTGTAACAAATACACCTACTAATGTAAGATGTTAATAATAGGGACAATTGGGTATAGGGATTATGGGAACACTGTACTAACTTCACAATTTTTCTGTAAATTTTAAAATATTATAAAAATTTGGCTTTTTTAGAATCAAAAGCCTAGATATGGATTGAAGTGCTTAAAACAGGGGAGAAAATCAATGTATATTCCTAAAGACAGATTGAACAAAGAATAAGAAAAAAATCATGAGATCAATTCAAAATTAAGAAGATCCAAAAAATCTAATTATCTATGTCTGTAACAGTTTGGAGATATTTCAACTGTTATAGTTCATGGCTTTGTGAATGAACTTTGCAAGTCAAAACCCCACTGATAATAATAGAGTTATAAAATATCAATGAATTGATAAAGAATTGTATAGTGGGCATTATAAAACAAGGGATGTCAAAAGGACCTAGAAGCTTGGTTGAAGTGCCTTTTACTGGACACATCTGCAAAAATTTTGATTGTTAAAAAAGACAGTTGGTAGCACAAAAGAAAGTATAAAGAAAAAACTTAAACCATAATCTCACCAACCAGAGGTAAGCATTGTAAACATTTGGAATAACTGGCCTGCAGTGAAAAAATGTAATTCTTTACTAATCTTTAAAAATGTCTTCTATTTCTTAATAAAAACTTCTTCCCTCAATTAAAAAAAAGAAAATTGGTGGTTTGAAAAAATTGGTAGTTTGAAAACATTGCATAAATAAAAATCCTCAAACCCACAATAGTATTCAGAGGGAAAGACAGAGGGAAAGAAAAGGAAGGCAAAAGACAAGGAAGAAAGAAAAGCAAAGCAAAAGACATTGACAGCAGATTGAACCCTATTATATTAACTGTGAAGCAATAAAAGAAAAATCTGTAAACTTAAATATGGTAAAACAGAACAAAACCCATTAGGCAAAAATGATTAGAAATATAAGGATACATTATAAGAAAAAATAATAATGAAAAATGTTAAATATCAGTATCAGTTTATAGTAAAACATGCAAAAAAATAAGAACACAAAAGACCTAAATGGAAAAGCAATAATTAATAAAATATTGTATGCAAAAGTAGAAAAATATATTTGAAATTATTAGCTAATATTCACAAAAATTGATCATGTGCTCAGTCATAAAAAGACAAAATCACAAATAGGAAATTCTAAAACCTTCATTCAATGATCACAGCACAATAAATATGAACAATGAAAGTGTAAACAAGAAACTCACAATTATTTTAAAATTTTAGAATAAATTTTGAAGAGTTTATTGAATCATGATGAAAATTTTAAAAGCACAAATCACTGTACTTTGAAAATAGCAAGCTGTGGAAACTTATACAGTCAAATTTGGCCAAAGATAAAAAAACATGCTAAAAAAGTCTGGGTGCAAGTTATTTGACATTTTCATTTTTACAAGTACTCAAGAAAAAAATTAATTTCCATAATAACAAAGATGGAAAGTTTGTTAAATTATCTCATGAAATCTATTTAAACCTGATATTATTTCATGCAAAAACAGTACTATAGGGCTTCCCTCGTGGCACAGTGGTTGAGAATCTGCTTGCTAATGCAGGGTACACGGGTTTGAGCCCTGGTCTGGGAAGATCCCACATGCCGTAGAACAGCTAGGCCCGTGAGCCACAATTACTGAGCCTGCGCATCTGGAGCCTGTGCTCCATAACAAGAGAGGCCGCGATAATGAGAGGCCCACGCACCACGATGAAGAGTGGCCCCCGCTTGCCACAACTAGAGAAAGCCCTCGCACAGAAACGAAGACCCAACACAGCCATAAATAAATAAATAAATAAATAAATAAATAAATAAATAAATAAATAAATAAACCAGTACTATACATCAATATCTATAATATTCATGGTAAAATCCAAAAGAAAAATTCCATTCAGCAATATATAATTTTATACCCAAAATACAAACATAATTTTTGTTAGGAAATTGATAATATTAAAATGTAAGTTAAAAAGGAAAATTATCTGATCTTTCTAAATCAAAAATAAAAATCATATCATTGTTTCATTGAATGATGAAAGGTTGTCATAAATATAACCCATAGGGTTTAAAGTATTTTTTTTAAGAATTAAAATAAATGTTAACATGAATTCCCTATAATCAATAACCAACATCATTCTTAGTATTGATCTTCATAACAAGCCAAGATGACTGCAGTTAACATTGTTCTATTAATTTTGATCAATGCATTAAACACTCTAAATAGATATAAGGAGTATTGGACAAGTAGAAGAAAAGTTATCATTGTTTGCAGAAGTAGAATTCTTAATAGTCATCTAGAACTTAGTATCTCCAAAATTAAATTCTCTCCCAGAACACATACAAAATAGTGTTTCTCATGTCAATAAATGATACCACATCCAGCCACTAGTTCAACCAAAACCCAAGGAGACATTTTTGATCCTTCATTTCCCTTATCACCCCATTCAATCCATGAGCAAGTTTTGGTGGACCTGATAATCTCCAAAGTTGGCCTATGCACTTCTACTCTACAATTCTTCCCTTACTTAGCAACTCTAGTGATTTTTAAATCAATTATAAGTCACTTCCTAACAATTTAAAATTATTAATAGGATATGATAATATATTTTTATAAGTATAACATATAATAGTATAGAAATTATTTAAGTGACTTGCTCTAAAAAACAGTAAATTTAAAGAAAAGAAAATGCCAAATTGAACCAATCAAATCAAAGAGATATTCTTTTAATTAGGAGAATTCTTTTGGTCTTTTTTTTTTTTCTCACATAAAACATGAACATATGATGTCAGATCCTGGGTAAAAAAAACTACAAAGTTTCAGAAGCACAAAATTGAGAATCCATTTCTATTCTCCAAGTCATACTCCAAAGAAAGGAAAAGAATGGTGAAATAGACATTGACCAATGAATAAGGAATAATCCGGATTGCCATTATTTCAATATCCTGATAGAAAATAAGACTCATAAGAGATTACTGTTTTGTGTGAGGATGCACCTGAAAACACTTTTCAGGACAAATGTGTAATGGGAATCAGTTAATAAGGATATGTGTTTTCGAAGAATCATTTATAACTTGTCAAATACTCAGCCAAAGAATCGATATATGTACAAACAAGGCAGTATGAGCAAACTACCATTACTCCTAAAAGATCATGCATATGGATGGATGGATGAATGAATGAAGGGGTGGAAGGAGGGATGACGGGATGGAGAAATAAATAATTGGGATAAAAAGAAAATATATTCATGGAAATGAACAGGGGTTTCTTTTGAGAAAACAACTTAAAACAATCATCTTAAGAACTACAAAGGTACATCCATTAAATCATGTAAAGAGCTATAAATAAATAACATTTTTCTTTAAGTAAAATATAGGAAGGATGAGGGTTACAGATACAGAAATAGAAATAAAATTATGGGTCTTTTTTTTCCTTGAGAAGGAGTGTGTAATAAGTTTTTCTTTTAAAACACTAACATTTCTGCAAATTGCAGTGTATATAATAAGGTTAATGCAATAAGAAGTCCTACAGAAAGTTTATGTAGAAAATGCAATTAGAGCCAAATAGCAAAAGTGATAACATGATGTTGTACTAATAAGAATACGTGAAGCTGGACTTGTACACCTGACAGTAATTACATCATTAACACCTGAGGAAATGAAAATTGATTAATGAGAAACAGATGTTAATTTTGAAGACTGCAAATTCAAATATGTTCAATAATGTGAAGATGTGGTATGCAAATGAAGTATGGAATGCATCATATACCAGAAATTATAAGAAAAGAAAAAAACAAAGATGTTTTAAGAATTGTGTAAAATATAACGAATAGAAAAATAGATCAAAACTAACATGAATTAAAAATAGATCTAAACCAACATGGGAGGCTTTATTTTTTAGCTATTTGAATGTTACTTGATAATCAAAACTAACAATTTCATAGCTACAAGAAATGTGAATGTGGTTCTGTTTGTTATGCCAATTTTATTAATTACGTATTTGTTCAAAAATTAATCTGAATCTTAGCTTATAAGCAGAAGTTGAGATAAAATATGAAATTAGCATTTTTAGAAAGTGTATGTTCTTCATGTGACTGAAGTTCCAGTACACAACATCAACACTGATGGAAAACACATGTCATACTAATTAAATATTAGTATAGTGAAAAATTCCATTTGCATTGACAAAGACATAATAAACTGATTTTCCTAACTTTTTTTTTTCTTTTGGCTATTCCACGAAGCTTGCAGGATCTTAGTTCTCCGACCAGGGATTGAACCTGGGCCACAGCAGTGAAAGCGCCGAGTCCTATCCACTGGACTGCCAGGGAATTCCAGTGATTTTCCTAATTTCTTAATCACTCAACAAAGTTACTTTTTCTTAGTTTCAGCAAAGTCCTTCCGCTTCTCTAAGATCTTAAGGTAGATGACACTGACCTACTTTTCAACCTCAGAAGAACACCTGCAATTAAGATGTTACTCTGCATCATTTACATCATTACATTATGCAGATGAGCTTTCAGAATGCTAACTAGGATATTTTACTCCTTGGCACCTGCAGTACAATTTTATTCTTTGTATCAGGAATAGAAACAGCTGCACTTCAGCAAACCAATAGTACTAGAAAGAAACAAACCATCAAAGTATAATAATCCAGAAAAATCTCTAAAACTATGTCATTGGGGAAATTTAACTCACTAGAGATAGAAAGTGTTGCTTCATAATTGAGTCAAATAAAGGGAAAAAATAGTATTGAAAATTGTTCAATTCTTCCAGTGCCCTGAATGATCAACATCTATTAAAGAGCCAGAAAATGTCCTTCAAATCAAGGTCCCTGCTTTCCTGGAGGCAATAAAATGCATGACACACAAGGAGTGATGAATTTCTGAGGCTCCTGAAGAATACCAAGTCCTTGTCTTTTCACGTTTTGTCCTTTAAAACCTATATATACATTTATGGCAACTTCCTTGAGAGTTTAGTGAGGTTATTAAAAAAAAACAAGTATTTAACATAAGACTAAAATCATAAAATATGTTTCCTTGGGAGACAATTTAAGTGACAGCAAGAGAGCCTATATCTTTAAGCATCTTTCATTCCAGTGATGTTATTAGGAAAAAAGCATGCTATTTATCTGGAAGAAACATGTTTTTAAGAAAATAAAAAGAATTGCTGAATCAATAAAAATAATTGCTTTATCAGTTTGATATACCTTTGCCTACAGCAGTAATATATCAAGGATTTTTTAAATTGAATCAAAATACAGCACACCAACTCAATTCATTTCTATCAAAAGCAGTAAATCTGAAAGGCAGTATAGATTCTCTTTTTTCCCAGCATCAACAAAAATAACGCCATACTTATTTGCACTGGCTTCTATAATAGCAGACATAATTCTAAATGAGCTCCCATTTTCAAACAAAGAAGATGATTTTTTTAATTAAATGTGTCATGAACAATTAGGGTAGAAGAAAAGTTTTTTGCATTTCCAACCACTTAAGATACTAAATATAAAACCTGTAAGAATTTTAAGTGCTTATAGAATACTGTCAGAATTATAATTGGAGGTGAGGAAACATCAAGGGATTTTGCTGTATTTCTTAAGAAAACGTGGATATCAGAAGATAGCTAATTTTAGGTGTCTATACTTACCTCCTTTGAAGAGATTTTCTACTTTGCCGGAAATACACACACACACACACACACACACACACACACACACAAACAGTTGAAGTAAATGCAATTTAACAAGACCTTGATGGTTTTGTACCTGATCAATTCTTCTCTTGTAAATGATTAGGAAAGGCTTATTTTAGATAGTTTTTTCCAACAAAGGCAGAAACATTTACCTCTAAAAATTGGAACCAGCATTTTAAGTAAATGCTAAAACAAAATATACCTAGTGCACACCAATAGGGAGAGTTGACAATCTCAAAACAAAAAATGCACAAATCCACCAATCATACTAACATTAACTTATACAACTCAGTGTTACTCTAACTAAAAGATGCAGTTCTACACGGTAGCCAATGTACAACAAAACACAGAATTCCTTCAGGGCTTAATTAAAATTAACTGCCTGCATATAAAGACTGGATTCTGGGAAATAAAGTTGCTGAATAGAGGCAATGGGAAATGCCGTTTATTACATGCAAAGAAAGTAAAACACTGGAAAACAGCACAGATCCCTTGGGTACACATCAGCAGAACTAGAAATAGAGGAACTTGATAAGGATTGGGGATTAGTTTCAGCTTCCCTAAAAAAATCCAACCTTTGAAATATTATCTAAAATCTCCTTTTTATTTTCCAATTAATATGTACATATTTAACAAGTGTCTTATTCCTAGGGCAATTTAATTCTCAAGATTAATGCTAATGCATTGATCCTTGGACTCAGTCCTGGGCCATCTTGAATTCAGTTCTTCATTTTCAGCTGCTATTAATTGTGTTCAAGGTTTAATTCAGTACAATTGGCAAGATGGTCTTAATGTTCCCCTTGGCTTGACTAATTTTTTTTAGCTTCCTAGACTTTCTTTTTTTTTTAATTTTTATTTAATATTGGAGTATAGTTGATTAACAATGTTGTGTTAGTTTCAGGTGTACAGCAAAGTGATTCAGTTATACATATATATGTCTCTATTCTTTTTCAAATTCTTTTCCCATTTACATGGTTTGAAAGGATACATGTACCCCAATGTTCATTGCAGCACTGTTTACAATAGCCAAGATGTGGAAGCAACCTAAATGTCCATTGACAGATGAATGGATAAAGAAGATTTGGTACATATATGCAATGGAATGTTATTCAGCCAGTGATTAAATTTTTAACAGATTTCTTCCTAACTATAGGTGCCCGACCTCCCTTTCTGTTAGAACATTTACTTTAGAAAACTTGCAATTGTAAATCCTTTCTCTCTCCCTTTGAGATGTAAATTTTTTCCCAGACTCCTGTTAGTTTTACAAGCCAAGAAGATCTTTCCCCTCAAAGATCTGAGAAACATCCCTTTGAAACGTAATTATAAAATCAAAAGAAAAGGAAAGCATCACATTGACCAACCTCATCCTAATGTACATCCTAAAGTACTCAATACTTTTCCACTAGCTCATCTCAGTGCTTAAAACTCCTTATTGGTTAAAACTTTTCTGCCTGTCATTTCCATGGAGTTGAGTCCAATCCCTCTTGACTATGTCAATAGTCTTGACCTCTACTGCAATAGTCTTGAATAAAGTTTTCCTTGCCTGTTTAACTCCATCTGGTTGGTATAATGTTTCTCTGACAGACTGAGAGGGTAAAAAAGGTACTGGTAGCCTTTCTTAGTTAGAAATAAGAGTGATTTTATCTAAAGATCAGATGACACAGAATTAAAACAAGCAGTCATTGAATGTAAAATATTGACTTCAGCAGTGCTATGTTATCTGCTACTACTCTTCCTTAGGGTAAGAACTAATATCTACCTATGCTTTTAATAGAGTATGGCAAATAGAAGGTAAAAATAAATATTTTTGAATTGCAGCATGAATGAATGAAGGAATCAAGGAGTCAAAATATATAAAGTGCCCTTCCAAAAAAATTCATGTAGGCAACATTTTTCTAAGCACCTCTTTTTTTTTCTTATATTTGCTCTGCCTTTTGTCTTCTCAGTTTCCAAAACTAAGTTGACTCTCTTGAACATTCCCTTAGCTTCTACAAATAATTTAAGCAAGAGTAGATTTGAAGCCACTAACAATGGCAAGTTTGAAATGCAAGTTGTAGGTACATCCTTTTAGAAAAATTTCAAATATATGTTTTCATACAAAGATTTTCCCAACTTTTACATGTGTACTCTTAAACAAGAATTCTTTTAAAATATTATTTAACTCATCAGATAATTATGAGTGGAAATTTAAATATGTAATAAGATAATGAGATATTCTATCCCAAAAGAACAATATTTGAAGACAAATCTGTACCTGTAAGATAAGGCACAAGAATTCAAAAAAGAACTCAAATATCTTTTTCTTTCAAAGGAACTGACTATATTTCTGTTTGAAATATTTTAATTTGCCTGAATTGCGGATATGTGCTTTAAGCTAATTCACATATAATGCCAATAAACCATATTTGCACAAAATGACATATCAGGAGAGGGATTATCTATAAGCACTTCCAAAGATTTGTAATGACTCTGCATATTTCTCATATTAAGAATAATTTGCATTTGCTATCTAGTCAATAAAACATCAAGCCTTAAATATAACTATAAATGTAAAAAACAAACAAAAACCCTTAAATTCCATGTAGTAAAAAGCAATGTTATATGTGTATCTGAACCCACTGTCTTCTTTTTAGAAGGGGGATCTGAGAGGTTTAATACCCTGAACACCACACTAGGTACATGCATTTTAAACATTGTTTTATTTCTACTTAACCACCTATTACAATGTTCATAATGCTTGAACTGTACTTACAAGTTAAAATATATATAAATCTTGAGTCTTCAAAGAACATAGCTAAATACATGCTCATTCACAGATTTTGCAGATGTAAACAACTATAATATTCTACTAAAGACCCATTTAGAAAAAAACAGGTTTATGTGTGTATTTTCTATGCAATAATGATGCATACAAAATAAAAATATAGTCTACTCTTTTTTCCAAATTCCTGCATACCATTTAAAATCCAATTTTAGACCTGAGATATCATGGAATTGTAGATATGGCTGTACAATGATATTGGCAAAGTTTATATTATAGTTTATGAAATAAGCAATGAAATGTTCAAAAGTATAAAACACAGACAAGTTTGTGTATGGTTTGAGTGGTGCTTTCGGGAAATAATCTTTTGAGGAGCTTTAAACTTGGATATAGTTTCTTCAAATAAAGTATTGAACTAATTAATTAGTGCCATGAAGCTCAGGTACAGAAAAACACGTCTACCATCTCCTCTAGCAAGCACATTTATTAAAATCAGAAACTAGTATCTCTCTATTCGATTTCCCTATTTTATTAACGTAACTTAGCTGTTTGAACAAAATCTTATGCTTTAATCCACTGTTGTATTCCACATGGTTTTTGCCATCGCATTTAAAAAAATTTTTCTTCTCTCTGGTTGATTTCTCTTCTATACATAATAAATCAATAAGGTAGCAACAGGTCAATGAAAATATAATGGCTGGTAAGTTTCAGAACTGTTAAAAAAAATGTGAATCTTCAGATTCAGGAAGTCTAAAGAATCTCAGTTAGAATAAATAAAAAAGAAATATACTTCTAAATACATGAAAATGAAATAGCTTATTACCAAAAATAAAAGGGAGATCTTGAAAGTAGCCAGAGAGAAAAACAAATGGTTTGCAACACTGCAGCAGTAAGCCTGATTGTCAACAACGAAAGACAAAAGAAAGTAAAACTGTATCTTGAGTGCACTGAGAAAAAATAACTGTCCGCCTAGAACATATGCACAAGGAAACTGCCTTTCAGGAATAAGCATGAAATAGACCTATTTTCAGACAAAAAAAACCCAGAGTGTTACTAGCAATAAGCCCTCACTAAGCAAAATTTTAAAGGATATCCTTAAAACAGAAGGAAAATGATCAAGAGGAAAGGGCTAGATGCTAAAAGAAATGATAGGCAAAGAAACTGTTAAATGTATGGGCAAATTCAAGCAAATATTAGATATAATTGATAATATCTAAATTATAGAATGGTATACACATTGGGAAGAAAGTCATCATGGTTGTATTGTTCCAAAGAAGAGAAATGAAACTGATTAATTTTAGCATTTAATTAAACTTTGTTAAAATTAGTATGAACATTAGAATTTCTATTTCCTAAGGTATTATAAATATAATGTCCAAACTACTAAAGGAAAAATATTGAAATAAGAAAAAAGGAAATAATACAATTAATCCAAAAATGGAAAAATAAGAAGAAAAAATATAGAATAAATAGTACAAAAGGAAAGTATAAAATAAAATTGTAGGCATGAATCAAATATTTATTTGATTATGATAAATATAATATTATGATAAATATAAATGGGTTACATCTTCAGTACAATACAGAATTTAAGACTTTAATTGGTAAATCACAAATATGTTCGTTACCTGAAACATGCCTGCAATATAAGGACACAAAAAGCCTTTTTAAGATGTGGGAGAACATATACGATAATTTCAAACAGAAAAAATGCTGGTGTAATTATCTCAATATCATACCATATTGTCTTTGCCAGAGGTGAAGTCACTTCAGAAAATGAAGAACAAGTAAAATGAGTTTCTTCCCCACACCATTAAAATTCTACATGGATTAAGGACTTATGTATAAAACCCAAATCCATTAATCTTTCTAACCAATACAGGAATATAGCTGTAAACTTTGGGATAAAGGAAGATTTTCTATATAAAAAGTACAAAATACAGAGAAAAGACTTATGAATTTGAATGTATTGAAACTATAAATTTCTGTTGAGAACATGAAAAGATAATCTGCAAAATAAGAAAATATTTGCAATACATAAAACTTACAAAGGAATAAGTATCCAGAATATATATATTTTTAAACTTATAAATATCTATAAGAGACTTTAAAAAATCAAGAGAGCAGGCAAATGAATTTAGTAGGCACTTCATGAAAAATGAAAAAATAATGTACAGTAACCATACCAAAAGGTATTCAAATTCAATAGAAATAAGGCAAAGCAAAATGACCGCGATACAATTTTACTTCCACCAGACCAGCAAAAATTAAAGTCTCTTAAAATGAAATATTTGCAAAGATGAAAAAAATCAGAACTCATTCACTGTTGACAGTGAGAGGACATTGGCATGACTGTTTTGTAAAACAAGTTGACAGTATCAAATGAAGTCAAAGATCTGAAGCCTCAGGGTTAAATGTGCTTGTGTGAGAAAATAAAACACTGATGGGGGCTCATAAAAGAGTATGCCATAAGACAGAGTCATGTAAAACAGCAAAATTTTAGACTCAGGCTAAGCAAGATAGTATATAAAAATATAGGTCAGAGAAAAAAGTTATGCCATTAAAGCAAAAGAGGTAAATATCACTAGGTGTGACAAGTGGTCTAGTTGAAAGAGATTGACCATAAATCATTAAGCATGAAATAGCATGATATAGCCAATAAATAAAATCAGAACTCACAAAAGGAAAAAATCATAGCAAGGTAATATAGGCAACAATGGCTTAATTAAAACCTAGAACATGGCTTGAACTTTAAAGTTTGGGAATATAGCCAGGTAAAAGAATCAAGAGGACATGTTTGATGAGATAAACAATACATGACAAAGAACAGAAGTGGGGGTGAGCATGGGTCTTGCAATACAGGGAATGCTACAGGTTTTCACTAGATGAAAGTATTGTGTAGGCATGGGTTAGATTAGAAGAAATACTATGACTGGACAGAGAAAGTTTAGATTTAGCATAATAGAAAGAACAGAAGAGAACAGAGGCTTTAGTGTAGGGAAGTAATGTATAAAACAGGCATCCAATCATGGATTTTGCCAGAAGCAGTGAATGAATCTAGCTGAATTAAAAAAGCAAACTAGGGGCTTCCCTGATGGTGCAGTGGTTAAGGATCCGCCTGCCAATGCAGGGGACACGAATTCGATCCCTGGTCTGGGAAGATCCCACATGCCGCGGAGCAACTAAGCCCGCGAGCCACAATTACTGAAGCCTGCACGCCTAGAGCCCGTGCTCCGCAGGAAGAGAAGCCACCGCAATGAGAAGCCCGCACACCGCAATGAAGAGTAGCCCCCGCTCGTAGCAACTAGAGAAAAACCCGCACGCAGAAACGAAGACGCAACGCAGCCAAAAAATAAATTAAAAAAAAAAAGGAGATGGCTTCAGGACTGGAAAAACAAAACAAAAAAGCAAACTAGGGAACTAATCCTGTAAACCAGGAATGAGTGGTAATGAATTTGACTAGGGTGGTAGGAAAAGGAAGACAGGCAGAGAGAGAAAGAGAGAAAGAGAGATTCTGAAAGAAAAAGTAAATGAATTTAAGGGCCTGCTGTTCGTGCCCCAAAAATTAACTGAAAGAAATGAGTAAGTCAAAGATGACTCCAAGATTTAACCCTTAAGTGACTGAGACTTAATAGAAATAAAATATCTGATAAGAAACACTAATTTAGGATGTGAAGCGAATGTTTGATATCTGTTTATTGTGGTGGAATCCATTCAAGGAGATATGTTCATCGGGCAACTGGTGAAGGAGCTGAAACTTGGGTAAATGGACTTGAATTATGCTTTTAGGTGTAAAATATATGACAATTGATGATGAGCTGCTATAAATTATTCATAGCCATTTAATCATTTTATATATTTCAAACATTTCAAAAATAGTATCAGGTATGTATTAAAATATTCTAGGGAATGTTTTCATCTCTTTATGTGTCTTTAATCCTTACCACAAGCCCTCAATCCAGGTACTATTGCTATTAACCATATTGTAAACATGAAAACACGTGCGACACAGAGAGGTTAAGTGACTTGGCCAAGGTCACATAGCTACAGACAGAGTGGGATAGCACGTAGGTACTCTGAATCCCGAGCCTGAACTATAGCCACTGTGCAATACTTATTATAGGTGCTAAGGGTAAATAGGCTCCAAACGTTCATAGAATGAAAATTAGTTGATTCTGCTAAAATTGAAAGACTGAACTATTTCTTTAAAGGTTACTGAAAACATCATGAAATAAAATCTGTAACAGAATTGGCAAATAATATAATCATAAAACTGATTTTCTTGTTCCAGAAAGAAAAAACACTTCAGTTACTCAAAGTGTATATCGCATAACAGAAAGCATACCTTAAACAATGTGTGTAGATATTATCTATGTGTAGGTAGATTTAATTTTTATAAGTTTTTGCAACCTCCAAGGCTTCATATGTTTTAAAAGACTACAATAATGCTTTTAACTTTTGTACTGAACTGTATGCAAATTTTCCAGTTACTGCTTTAGAATTAGTTTTGAAGATTTTATAGATCACCTAGAAATTTTGAATATAATAATTTTCTCTTCATAAACAATGGCTATTATTATAAGACAACATAACTGAAGATAAGGCTGCATAGTAATGATACATATTTGAAACGAGAACAATGTGTTTTCTCAAGATGAACTTTTCAATGCACTCCTACAATTCTGAAAGTAACTATGGGGCATGTGCTATAATTATGTGTTATAGAAAATGATTAAAAGAAGATGTTCTTCAGAAACAAATGTAAAGCAATAGTAGAACTCTCTTTGCTCTGATTTGCAACAATGCTACCACACATTTTATCCAAAATAAATTTCACTTTGAAACTTTCAGGGTCACATATACACTAATATTAATACACAAATATATTACACACACACACACACACACACACACACACACACACACAATAAAATATGGCATCTATTTTTCTTTTACAAGTAAAGTTAAACCATCAACATTTTCTTTATTTTTTCTACTATGGAAACTCAAGTCTCATTTTAAATATTTATATCCCATAAGCTACATATTAGGAAATTCTCAAAAATGCAAGACAAATTGTGCCTAGTAGTGAATTCCAACTAGGCAAATCATATATTTCTTAAGATAGCTCCAATAAACTACAATTGGATACATAGTAAACATGCTTTAAAAATAAGTATCTTTATTTCCTAGATTAGCATGAATCTGTCCATGGGATTTAGCAAAAACTATAGATCAAAGATAAGATTCAGTTAGAAAATTAAAATGAGTTTCTGAGCATTGATAAATTTAATACTTTAGGGTACTTGGTAGAAGTGTGCACGTTGCCTACTGATATCACTTTATTACTGCCTAGTATAACTGTGTCCTGCTTATTCTTAAGTAATCAAAATAGAGACTCTAAGAGGTTAAACACATACCTATATGAGACAGTAGGCATCTTTACTGGATATGATATTGACTAAATACTGTTGGTCTTACCCCAAGAACTTCTGACTATAATCCTGGAATGTAGGGCAGGTTAAAAAAAGAAAGAAAAAAAAATCCACTGTTAGGCAATCGGAAATTCTTTTTACCCTAGCATTCCAGTGGAACTTCTAGATTAAAAATAACAGACTCACAAAAATTATTTCTGAAATAATTTGAGCTCATGCCAGTTTCTCTTGTCAAAGAAAAAAGTGTTCACCTTTAGGCCATTGTACATTTTCTTGGATTAAACAAGAGGGCATTACATAGTGTTAAATTATTAATTTTTACCCAAAGCCTGCTTGTTCAAGGTGAAAGATACTTTCTGACCAGGAAACTGAGTTATGTCATGAACTGCAAATCTTCTTTACCCATCTCGTCAATATTGTCACTTCACCCTACCAAGTCCACTTCCTAAATATTAAAATCAACAAAATTTGTTTCTTCCTCTCACCAATCTATATAAAACACTACTCTAATTTAGACCCTTATAAGTTTTTTACTTATAATAACTTGATTTTAAAAGTTCTTTTTACTATTACATTTCTTTAGACTTATGTTTACTATGCCTATTATTAAATATAAGGTGTAAAGGAAAAAGGAAAACACCTCTTCCTCTTATTCTCCAGAAGATGTAACCAAATACTTTATAGTTTTACAGACATTCAATATAAGCAAAAATATATATGTATGTGTATTCACTTTTTACAGAAATGAATTCATTCTTCACTCACTGTTTTCTGATGTGCTCAACTATTATATACATGCATGCATGGCCATGTGTGTGTACATGTGTGTGTTGTTAATATTGGGCTGTAATTTTATTAAGGACTTTGGATAAATCCTTGTATTCAGTACCTCAGTGTTATATAGGATATTTGTTTAACTTTTCAAAAATTAATTTTAAATGTTAGAAGATAAAAACAAAGTAATATCGATAACACATAATCAAAAATATTTTAATTTTATACAAAATTTTTGAGTGAACAATTTCTGCAGGTCCATTTTTTCTCTATACTGTATGGGTTTCTAAGAATCAGCTGATAAAGGACACCATTTTATTTGGCATTAAATAAGTGTCTCTACAAAGCACTTTCAAATATGTGTATTTTCACCCTTTCACAATCACAGTGATCTCAGCAGTCCTATCTATTTGCCAAACAATTTCTTTATTCCCTGATAAATTTCTAGAAAAAGTGGTCCATTCCTACTGTTTCTACTTCCTTCGCCAACCCTTTTTAGAATTGTCTCTAGTGAAAATCTACCCTACTCAACTCACATAATACTTTGAAATATAATCAGAGATTCTCTAAATTCTCCAAATGATTGTCCGCATAATTTCTTTCATTTGTTTCCTTGTTTTTTACAGCACTGCATTAGCCTGGTCCTCCTAGTACCTTCACCATCAGTTTTGCTTACTCAGCTTCCTCCTGTGCTGAACAATTTAACCTTTATGCTTCTATTTCCTATACACTTCTTTTTGTAGGTTCCTTAATCCCATGGAAATCCACATTCTACACCTAGTGTTCAGATCTACACTTTACTTTCTTCCAGAGTTCCCATCACCATTTCTAATTACTTACTTACTGAATATTTCTGCTTGGGTATCTTACTATCCAAGAAAACCAAGCTTATGTTTAAATATTTAAATAACATTTCCTTCATCAACTATTCTCCAATAAAAACATTTTTTAAATAAAACTTAGAAAAATATGTTATTCCCTTAATCATACTTTCTTCCTCCATTCCAACTTCCTTAGCCTTCTTACTGCTTATACCATAAAGTCAAAACTCTTCAGCCTGTCAAGTACCCACCAATCCTTATTGCAACTACTCATCTTTTCAATAGTTATGCTTCAATATAACTTAGGCACTCACTGAGTGCCCCCAAGAAACCTTGCAATTTTGTTTCTCTTTTCTGTCTATCATTCCAATTACTCATAATTTTCTCCCACTGTCTAAAGCCTATCCATTCTCAAAGAACATCTTAAATCTCCAAAATTGTTTCTCTATTTTTTTATCAAACTCTTAGTTTATTTCTTTAGTATCATTTATCACCATTCTTAATTACCAAATTTATATGTATTTATTTATGATTATATATAATCTGTCTATAGGAAGATCAGAAAGACCAGTAGATTGTAAGCTTCCCTTTATCAAGGTGTATGTCTGTTGGAAGGTAATTCCATATTAGCCTCTCATTTTTATGAATTTCTTATGATCTTCTGATCACCCTTAAGTGATCCCCCAATGAGTCACATTCCTATATAATCCCCTCCCCTTGAGGACAAGAAAAAACTATGACTTGCTTCTAACCAATAGAATATGGCAAAAGTAATGGAATAATCACCCGTTAGTTAGGTTATGCTATATGGCAAAGATGATGGAATAGTCACTCCCATGATTATGTATAAAACTCCATTTTAGCAGACTGGAAAGACAGAGTCTCCTGCTGGCCTTAAAAAAGTAAGCCACCATGATATATATATATATATATATATATATATATATATATAAAACTGTAATAGGGCAATATGCCAAGCAACTGTGGGTGACCTCTAGAATTTAACCTCAAGAAGCTAGATGCCAGACAGTAAGAAGATGGAGACCTCAGTCCTACAACTGTAAGTACCTGAATTCTGACAACAACCAGGTGATCATGGAAGAAGACCCTGAGCTCCAGAAAAGAACTCAATCTGGCTGACACCTTGAATTCAGCCAATGAGACTTTGAGCAAAGGACCTTGTTACCATGCCCAGACTTCTGACCCATGGGAACAAGATTATAAGTAAGTTCTGACCCACTAAATGTGTGGTAATTTGTTGCATAGCAATAGAAAACTAATACAGGCCCTGATGGCTGTATTTTGTTCTGGACTGTCTTTTTCAGAATGTTTGTTTGGTAAACAGCCTTGGAATATTAGTATCTCCTCATAAACTTGAGGGAAGGGTTGCTTACTGACCAGTATAATGAATGTCTCCTTCCAGAGCAGAGGGCAGATGTATTTGCTCACTGCCCATAACAAATGATTCGGGGTGCCCAAGCCCAGGGTTCCTCAGCTATGATATAAACTCATTACCTGTGCAGCATCTATCTGGGCCCCTTCATGTCACCCCAGTGGGACTTGGAGTACAAGGGAAACTCACCCAAAAGTGAAGCTCCTTCTTCTTGGTGTGCCATAAGTATAAAGACTTTCACCCAGACCAGGAGTCTCATACCCATTGTCCATGAAACTGTGGCAGGATGACTCCCTAGTTCCCAAATAAGGTAAAATCTCAGAAAATTCTCAGTTCTTGACAACCTCTGTCTTATTTACCTTTTTATTCCCAACATCTAACATAAGACCTAGCATAATGCCTAACATTATAGCAGGCACTTAACTAAAAAATTTTAAAGAAATGAATTTACTAATGAATCCAGTATAACTACTATAACCCAGAGGAAATTCTCCTCATGAAATATTATGTCTTGTACAATCTGTGTAATTAAGGTAAAGTACGATTTCCTATAATGTCTTTATTAATAAATTTTAAACAAGTAAGCTTTATATTTGACTTTTTATACCCAAATAAATCACATGCTTGTTGAGAACATGGATTTTTTTTTCAGTCTATATCTCTGATAGTGTTTACAGAGGATAGCAGTTAATAAATTATCTAATAGACATATCCATTGACTTATTAAATTTGATTTTTAATGCAGTCTCACACAATTTCAGAAGCAGTAGATTTTCCACATCATTTGCAACTGATTTGCTAACTAATCTGCCAACTTTAAAATAATGAATAATGAATAAAACAAAATCACTAGCTATTTGACCAATGTTCAACCTTTTTAACATAAAGGCTTCTAGTGGTAAATAAGGTGATTTCTTTAGAAATATTTGGATTTTCAATATGAGTGTCATTTACAATATTCTCATACTTTGGCATACAGGCCCAAGATGGCATACAGGCCCAAGATGCTATGGCATACAGGCCCAAGATGACATACAGGCATACAGGGCTATGGCATATGGCATACATGCCCTATGGCATACAGGCTCAAGATGCTTTTACCTATGGCATACAGGCCCAAGATGCTACGTTCTCAAGAAGGCCAATTTGACAATGTGATTATGTTAGAATAAATTATATAACATTATTTTTCTGCTTTTGATAGTATTCTATATGTGCTGAGTGAACATTCACATTATCTCTTTCACACTCACTAGGTAGGATAGGTAATCTGTTATGAATGAGGAAACTGAAACATATGAGTTGCCTACATCACACACATATGCATACACACACACACACACACACACACACACACACACCCCAATAAAAGACACAGTATTAAAAAGTAGGTGATAGCCCAGAACATCTTTAGGTAAGTTGCCTCCTTTACAAGCCACAAGAGGTAGAGGAGGACTCATGGAAATCTTAACTAGGAAGTAAGATAAATATATACCTTGGGCTTGACATATAAAGCTGCCAAGTCTCTTTAGTTGGGCAAAATAAACCTTCTTGGATTTGTTAGTGGCCTTAGTACTTTCTAGCTTCATTTTAAGAGTTTAGTTTAATTTGGAATCCTCTGAGAGGGAACTGAGAAGGAAAATCTATTTCAGTATGCCCTTGTCTCTAAGGAGAATTCTCATTAGGTAAAAGATGGCTTAAATACAGCAATTTAACTATTTTGAAGGTTTCTACCACTAAAGTGCCTTTGCCATCTTACATCTAATGCTTAAAATTCAAAATGGCAGGTTCAGATGCAGTTAGAAGCTACTAGAAAAGTGTGATCCTGAAAATCTGTACCCTAACATCCTAATACTTTCACCCTAAGGGATCCAATGATAAATTTCAGAAGGCATTTGAATCTCCTGAAATTTTGTGTATGTGCTTATTTTGTATATAAGCATTTTTTAGGGAAAGTTTATATGGGTTTGATGAGATTCTCATGGCCTAAGGGAAGGAATTGAAGAGATTACAAGCACAGACTGGATATTCTAAAATCTAGATTAGTAAATAACTAAATTTAAGGGCATTTAAAAATTTTAAGGAATAATTTTCATTCTTGTTATAAAATAGCACATAATTTATTATATCATTTCTTATAGAAGAAAAATTTTTTGTAAATTGTTATTTAACCAATGTGTTCATTCATCAATCCTGTCCTATGATTATACAGTAGACCTCACTAATAATAACAGCACTGTCTCCAAAATCTCGATTTCAAGCATCCAATTCTTTGATTTCATCATCTAATCCTTTGACTCTTATCCTCTGAGTACACCAACTGTACTGCTCATACTCTTAAAATTCTTCAATTCTTCTGGATCTCCAATCCACATATTCACTCTCTATCTCTCACCTGGTGTTCTCATTTACCTCCTTAATCACTTTAAATTTCATGGCCCATTATTATAACCATTTCTGCATATACCCACAACTCCTCTGCTCATTTTCCTCGAGTTATATTTGCTTGACCAAAGCCCCATCCTTAGCTAAAGATGCCTGTTTTGATGGATGGACAGTTTATAAACTTGTCCAGGCCAACTGTTCCACTTGTGCACTTGGTCCTACTATCCATTACCTCTCACCTAATCTAAGAATTTGTTCTCGAAAATTTCACTTTCTCTCCTGGATCACGATTTTCCACAGTTACTAGACAATGCCTGTAACTATAGAGACATGCTGTAATGTAAGACTGGGAGTTTTTCAGTAGAAAGATACAGAGGATGGGGTGAAAGAAGGGAAGAGCACAGCCTTAAGGGATGTTTTCAACAGAGATGCTTTAATAGCATATCACAGACTACAGCTGGATAAGAAGAGGAATACAAAGGAGGTGGCTGTACAGTGGAAAAGTGACAAAATCAATGGATCTGCACTCGTGATGTTGGTCAAGGAACAGCTTGATGCTGTAAAAATGTGGATGGACTGGAAGTTGGTGGCCAGAGAGCAGAATGTCTAAAATTGAGATACAAGCTGTGATATAATTATTATTAATGGAAGTATCTCGAGTTTGTCCATGGGAGTGGTAAGAAAGTAGAGTGGAAGAAAAGCAACTGAGGGGTCAGGGTCTTGGTGGATAATTAACATAATTATAAAAAAGACACTAAAAATCAAGGCAAGAGTAGTGATGGAAAGGAAGGCAGAGATCTAGATGTTAAAGCCATGCATAAATGTGCTGTGAAGGTGAGAATCAACATAGAAATAAGTAGATGACATCAATAAGAAGAGTGCAGTCTGATAGCATACACTTTAGAGAAATTGAGGCTATGTGGGACAGAGAGAATTAGTTTGATAAACAGCAAATGGAAGCACACATGGTACCACTCACCCCCGCACCTGAGGTCACATGTGAAAAAGAGAAGAAAAAAATCTCCACTTCAGAGAGCCATAGGGGAAGTGTACTCAGTGAACAGTTAAATTTCCAGAAGAACAAGAAATGGAGGGGACATTCGAAAGTAGGTTGATGAAGACAAGGTTACTAGTCCTTCACAGATCTCAAGGTGCTGTGGGGTATAAAGCCATGAAATCCTTGGGGCATCTGTTCAACTGGCTACTCTAAGTGGATATTAAAATTATCCCTGACATATATTCACTATGCTTAGGAATACACTCTAGTCTATTTAGTGCATTTATAAACCATTTAATAAGTTACCTGATTAAATATATTTATGCTTAAGTCCCAGCCAAG
The DNA here is from genome assembly GCF_009873245.2 of Balaenoptera musculus. Classification (NCBI taxonomy): domain Eukaryota; kingdom Metazoa; phylum Chordata; class Mammalia; order Artiodactyla; family Balaenopteridae; genus Balaenoptera; species Balaenoptera musculus. Next base: position 102,846,461 of record NC_045788.1, on the reverse strand, counting down.
AGAGTGACTCAGAACTTACTCATTTGCGTGATAACACACTTACAGGGAAAATACAGCTGGACCTTATGTTCAAATGAATTTATCCTTTATAGATTCAGCAGGAGGTAATCAATTTTTTAGCCAGATCTTAATAGCAAATCCAAAATAAAATGATCAAAAATAAAGTTTTTGAAAGGTGGCTCTTGTCTTAAATTATTTATTACTAGTTGCTTAATGATAAAATTGAATCAAAAACAAATTTTTCATTGTTGTATTCAGAAAAGAAATTACTTAGTGTTTTATCTACCAAAAAACTATTTTATAAAAAACTATTATTGAGCAAGGGTAACCAAGAGTATATAAGGAAATGCATGATCGCCAGTTAACATTCTTTTTACACCTGAAAAGTCAGTTGTGAAATTGATTAATGTCAGAAAGTGCAGGATGAATACAGAACTGGAATAAAGGGAACTGTATTTTCTTATAAAGTTGTGTCACTGTACTCTGGTAAGTAACCTTATATCCATTTTCCCACAATAGTGTGCATCCGTCAAGCAACTGTAAGTATAAAAGCATCAGCTGGTCAAGCTGCCTTCTAATAATTTTATAGTTGAAGAAAAATAGCAAAACAACGTCACCATACAAAAAGTTATCCTTAATTTAGTTTTGGTGGGGAAAAAAAAGAACAAAACCTATTAATTTTATGTTTATTTTTAGCTAGAACATTTCCTGTAGCCTATGCCAATTTTTTAGTTGGTCTAGAGAATGAGCATATTAAAAACATAAGAATAATTAGTAATATTCTTGATAATAAATTACTATTGATAGTAATCATAGTTGGAAAAATGTACTTATATATCTCTAAGGGAGGCATTATTATCATCTCTACACATGAGAATAAGGAAGGTTGAAGAAGTTAAATTATTTGTTCAAAACTTTAGTAACCATTAAAATGCCTTTCTGATGCTATGCCTTTTCATATCACAAAACAGAATTTCTGTACTTCTCACCCTGGGGTGTACAAACACCCTGGGTGTTTCAAAAGCGACTTATTTAAAATATTAATATGGTACTTGAAAATAGGAGGTTAAATTTTATAGATAAACCAAGTAATTAATTACCAAAAAAAAAAAAAAGAAAACATTACGCAAAATGTTTGTCAACAAGAGAGAAGCTTGAAGAAATGTATGCCTGAGAAAACAGATTGGTTCAGTTTGAAAGATATGCAAAGAGAAGGGGTGTTTCAAAGGATTTAGTGGCATAAAGAAATTGTTTAGTGGAATGATCTGGAAAGAAAACTTGAGAAATGGCCCTAGGAAGCCAAAAACTAGCTGTATTTTGTCAACTCTTATTTTTGATTGTGTAAAATTAAGGATATATGTATGCTGACTCATCTTGCATGTGGGCTGACTTTTGTTTGGTATGTCCAGAAGCGACCTTCTGACTTCAGGCATTTAGTCCTGGAAGAGCAATTTAAAACCTAGTAACTGGAGTTTTCCATTTTTGACTGGTCATTTCATGTCTTTAATGGATTGAGCTGGAACAAAGCTAAATAATTTCCAAGTGACAAGTTATTTCCCTAGAAAACAAAAAGTTTACTCTGAGGATAGGGCATGGCAGATATGAATCAACAATAAAACCAGTCTGTTTTTTTAAAATTGTTTATCAAAACAAGTTTTAGGGCGAAGAAGTAACCTTTCAGATTTTTTAAAAGTAACTCAAGTAGAAAAAAATAATTTATATTGCTGATTAGAAAAAAAAATAACAAATATATAGCTATCTGCCCTACTTTAGCTCAATTTAAATTAAAAATAATTAAAGCACAAATAGAAAGCTTTTTAGAAACAATATTTTGTGTCTATCTTGATACTAAGGGAAATTTGTATTTTAAAAGACTTATATTTATAATCTGAAAAGTATCTGATTTGGGGTTAAATTATGAACAATAAATATTTTAGCTGTCTTGGACTATGGAAGAAGTAATATGCAAATTACTAGCAAATAAAAATGTGGCAAAGGAGGAGAGGGTCCATGGTAAAGTATAAAGTATTATTCAGGTAAATGTTACTGAAATCAACTCCAAGAAAACAAAGACAGACCATGGTTCACTTATATTTATTTTTCATTCTTAATATTTGACAGCATGGTAATTTTTATGGTTTATTGTCTTGATGCAGCAAGGACACGTCTCAAAGGTCTATTTTGCATAACAATTTTTGTCCCGCCACTTTAGATTTATAATAGAAAAAGAATAGTTTTACACCCCTTAATGCCTTGCCACCCAGGTAAACTCTTTAACAAAAGTCTATGATTTGTATTTTTGTTACTGCAAACTTGTACATGAAAAATTAGTAGAGTATAATCTCCTGTACTGAAAAGATGCAAATAGCTCAAAATTATTAGTTTGTTTCACCTTCTACACAAATGACACATAATGAATTAACCAAATACGTTATTGAATGCAAACCAGTAGTTGATTAATATTCTTTTAAACAATTAAGCTACCATACATTCAAAATTGGAGTAGTGTTTTTCTTCTTTTATGACCTACCAAGGATCCACATCTTTACTTTGTATAGTACTCTCCACTCTAATTAGATTTTTTTGACCATTGTTTAGGAAACAGGCAGAAATCTGTTTAACATTATCTTCATGCCATAAAGCTTTTATGTTTCATTTTGTTGCTACACAAGAGATAACAAGGAAGCTCATGTATGCATACGTTTTCAGAAACCATTTCAGAAATTCAGCACAATTGCTTTGCACAGAAAAGCATTTACTAAATGGTTTGTTTTCATTGTTGTCTGAAAACCAGTTTTATTTTTTTCCCTATACAACTTATAGATCCAAAATAACCACAGCAATCTCCTTTGAAGTTGGTCAGAGTTCTGAGCTGAAGTAAGTTCTCCTGGGAAAAGAAATAAAAGCTCCAAGATTATTTTTAGAATTGCTTTACTCGACTATGTGTCCAGTACTCCAAATTTTATTAAATTTCTAATGATATTGTTGACACAGAGATAATTTTCAAAGTTTACCAATTTACATACCTATTATACTAGCTACTCAGACCAAGCATTCATTAAAATATCTAGGAGGCCCAAATTTTGAAGATTATTAATATTTTGAGTACACTTGTTCTGCCATTTACACAGTAAACCACAGTCTCTGATAATCTTTGATATATTGTCAACAATTTTGTACTCTGTAAATTACTTCAATATGTTCACTTAAAATATCTATTTAACTGGGAATGTCTTAACACAGACAATACTTGGTACTATGCAAAGTGAAAATGAGCTATTTTCTTTACTGTTTATTATGTAGAGCCATTCATTCACGTTATTGGATGTTAGAGTCATATTGGTTGACAAAATGTATATTCTCTCTTGTATTTCCTTCCATTGTGAATCTTGAGCTATTATATTAAATGTGCATTTAAATGGAAGTAGTGATTGGTTTCCCATTTTATTGTGATGCCTCTTTTTTTCCACTTGGTCCTTTTATCATTCTGACCTTAGGTTAATAAATACAAGAAACAACCTAAATGTAAAGATTAATTTAATGTTAATGTTTTCTAGTTATTAGGTCTTTCTGCTCTACTTAGGAAGTAAACATTAAAGGAAAATGAACACTTAAAAATACTGTTTCATCACTCTGTTTGAACCCTCAAGGTACTAAAGGTAATTAACAAAAGGAAAAAGAGATGGAATCAAAATGTACAAGTAATTGTAGTATATTTTATGTTACTTTGTTCTTTGGAGGTTCTGCTTATTGTCGGATAAAACAAATTCTTCCAAAGCATGAAAACTGAGTTTTGCTATTTTGTGAATATTGTTTTAATGGGATTTTTTTAATAAAGTACCCAAGACTTTCATACTATCAAAGTTTCTTTAAAAAGCAATGGGGTTTATCCTATGGCCAACAGGTAAAAATCTATAAAGACAGGCTTAAAAAGATTAAGTGCTCTCTTGGGAAGAACATAATTAAGAAAGATTTTACTGAAATACACAGAACTGAACATGATAGAAATAATGTCAAGCAGACAATTTTCCACTTAAAGAAGATAGCAAGATGAGGGTTCAGGAATGGAACTGGGGGAAAAAGGAAATTCAAGGCAGATGTCAGGAAGTACTTTTTCATGAAATAGATCACAAATACTTGGGAAAGAATTCTGAACAGAAAAACTAAAGGTGAAGTGAAATCATTCGCTGTAGGGATTAAAGAAACTTTCATACACATTTTAAATATAGAATATAAAATCAGAGAATACATGATTTATTTTGTAGTTTAACATGCTTTTTAAACTTTAATTAAACAAACCCAAAATAAACAATGTAATGCAAATCAAACTAATTTTAAATTATGAAAAAGCAAAGGAAAGGTAGTACTAGTTTTACTAAGTAAACTCTTTGATCTACTACATGTAAATCACTTATTCAACCAAGTGACTGGAATCGTCAAGGTCCTTTTTATTCTGAGCGATTATGCCAGTGGCTCTAATCAGGCACCAGTGTTCTATCTCATAGTTTTCTTACACATAGTCACTTTACTTAAAGTCATAGAATCATACACTTTTGAGAACTGCCAGTATTCTAAAGATCATTAGACTTAATTCTTTAAATTTTACAGAAATTGAATAAATACATATTAAATTGCAGAGCCAGAGCCCCAAGTCAGAACTTCTAATATCTCCTTATATTTTCATGTCCTAGAAGAACTCAGAACCAACATGCCCAAGACTCTTTTCTTCCCTCCTCTCCCAAAGTCTTGGCCTCCTATTTTGCACATTTCTAGCCCTGGGTCTGAAATCAGTTATTCTTGGAAGCCCTTGTTCTCTGTAGTGGAGAATAGTTTTTACATAAAATAATTTGAGCTTTTTCAGTAGACAGAATTATAAACTATTTAATTTTAAAAAATTATGAGATCATACTATTATTTCCACTTCACACTAAACACCATAGAGGCAATCATTCTTATTTTAAAATTATCTTTCTTCTTTTGTACACCAAAAATCTTGGTTTCTATCAATATTAGCATAACTATCTATTTGCTTTATTCTCAACACACACAACAATTGTCAAAATAAAAAATCAATATTACAACTAACAAGTCTTATGAATGCATTTGAAAGTTGGTTTTGTTCTTAGAATACACTCCATTAAGTATGCAACTCTAAATCTATGATCTGAAGTAGTTATTTTCTCCATACATTATGCCAGTAACTTGGAAAATAGACACATCTTTTTCAGCTGGCTTCCCACTTTTAGGAAATTTATTTTCATTGGATTTTCCTTTTCGATTCCATTTATTTTTGATTATCTAAAATATTTTAGTATTTCAAAGTCAATATTGAATAGCAAGTAATATTCAAAGAAATATTATTCCCATCCTGTCCTCTCCCTCATCCACTCTCTACAAAAAGATAATGATTTATTAATGCTTTTCCTTATACTTGAATGCTAGTATTTGCAAATCTGTAGAAATATATATACTATTGCAGTAACTCTACCCAACCAGTTGTCAAAACCAGAAACCTGAGAATCATTTGTCTGCTGTTTGATTTCTTTTAGATTTCTGGAATCTTGTCTCTCCACAACTTACTTTTCCTGTTTACATCTAACAGGCATCAAACTATTCCCCTGCCAACAATCATTTCTCTTTCAAAAATATCATCCACAGAACCTAGAAAGTTATTTTTTATAAAAATTATTCACTACTATAACTTCTATTGATTCCACATTGCCTCCAGAGCCAAGACTCAAATTCAAGTCTTCAAACTAAAAATTAAATACTTTTTTTATTACAAACATTTGCCTCCCTAAGTTTAAGATGTCTTCATGCCCAAAACATTTCTGAATCACCTTTCTTTGCTTTAATTTACCTATGTTCAAAGAAGGTAAAACATGTTAAATAAGATTTATATAACTATGTATTACATAGGAAGAAAATATTGATGCAAAACAACAAAAATAAGCTTTTATGAGCTTTAATAAACTGATATATTTTGATTTCAGTTGCATAATATATATTTGATGATAAAATTATCAAGCATAGCCCAAAAAGATCAAGCATCATTTTCCAGCTACTGGTCTACAGAGTTGTCTAAATCTATAATGTATCACATTTGGGATGGATACTTGAATTCAGATGCTTTGGGCCCTAGATCTAAAACCTGAAGTGAAAACTGAGGTCTCACATAGATGTGGAGAGTATAATAGGATGCATGGAACTCAGTACGAAAATCTTTGATGTATTTCATACCTTGTCACTGAAGTCTTGAACAAGGGGTTCTTAGTTAGCAGAACTATCACTTATTTCACAAAATTCTTGTGATCCATGAAACACAAATATTTGCGGGTCTTTGATTTAAAGCCAAGGTGTAAAGCCATGTCTTTAACAGGGCGTAATTTAGATTGATTATTTGTGTGGTGTATTTATATTCTTCATACTTATTTTATTATTCATGGAACTTTTCAAATAAAGATACTCAATATATATACTTAGCCTAATATTAAAGACCTAATGATATTTTAATATTTAACTGTTCTAATTAGGCAAATAAAACCCTTAGACAAAAAACTAAGTACCAATTTTTCTCCAAGTACAAACCATGTTTACTAATGTATTTTTGACTTATAAAAAGTAATAAAATTTGGTGTAGCCACTATGGAAAACAGCATGGAGTTTCCTCAAAAAATTAAAAATGTAACTACCACATGACCCAGCAATTCCACTTCTGGGTATTTATCTGAAGAAAATAAAAACACTAACTCAAAAAGATATATGAACCCCCATGTTCATTTCAGCATTACTTACAATAGCCAAGACATGGAAGCAACCTAAGGGTCCATCAGTGGATGAATGGATAAAGAAAATGTGGTATATATATACAATGGAATATTAGTCTTCCATAAAAAGGAAGAAAATCCTGCCATTTGCCATGTCATGGATGAACCTTGAAGTCATTATGCTAAGTGAAATAAGTCAGACAGAGAAAGACAAATACCATGTGGTCCCATAATCTCACATATATGTGGAATGTAAACAAACAAAACAGAAGAACAAAAACAGAAACAAACTCTTAGAACAAACAATGGATTGGTGTTTGCCAGAGGAGGGGCAGGGAGGCAAGGGTGAAATGGGTGAAAGGGATCAAAAAGTACGAACTTCCAGTTATGAAATAAATAAGTCATGGTGATGTAGTATACAGCATGGTGACTGTAGTTAATAATACTGCATTGTATACTCGAAAGTTGCTAAGAGAGTAGATCTTGAAAGTTCTTATCACAAGAAAAAAAAATTTGTAACTATGTATAGTAATGGATGTTAATTAGACTTATGGTGGTGATCATTTTGCAATATATACAAATATCAAATCATTATGTTGTACACATAAAAGTAATATTATATTTCAATTACATATCAATGAAAATAAATAAATAAAATTTTAAAAAATTTAAGTAATAAAGTGCCTATCTTGAAATAATATTACACACTTGGTAAATGTGGAAAAAATATATGCTAATTACATACTTACAATTCATTCATTCAAAAGGGTTTTACTAACCATTAAATTCAAATTACTATGTCAGGCTATTAGGGGTAGAGGACATCAAAATTACTAAAATCGCATTACTATTCTTAAGGACTTGACAATATAAAAAGGGAGAAAGCATAATAGTAACTGTTCCGTAAAGCAGTGTAAAATAAATGCTATATTTCATACTTGCCTTGCACCTCCCCCTGAGAAGAACCAAAACAGATGAGGAGAAAACCAAAATAGTCAGAAGTTTTGTGGTGGAATTTTAGTTATTAGAAGGAAGTGCTTGAGAGAAGAAGCATAGTAAACGGTGTCCAAGGGAAGAAGATAAAGGATGGAAGAGAAGCTAGAGTTGCACAATAATTTTATGAGAGGACTGCAGGTCAAAGAGACTTCTGCCAAAGATAATGACTGTAGATGTCAGAGATTGAATGATAGATACACTTAATAGGATGGCAGATGTTCTTGAGGAAAATATTAACTTAGAAAGTGAACTAATTATGAATCAGCCAGTTTTTATATTCCAAACGAAATCTCAATATGTTGTTTCAAGTCTTGTTAAAATTCTAATAAAATGTGAATGTTTGTTGTTTGCTGATGAGCCTCTTTGAGAAAAAAAGTGTGTCAATAACTGTGAGTGGTCTGAAATTTACCCTACTTGCAAGTTAACAAGTTAGCCTGCTACAGTTTCATGGATTCTGGCAGAAAACATAAGACTCTTGGGCCAGAGACAAAAAACATTATGGTTCACAGTAATAGCAGTAGCAAAAGTGTCAGTATTTTCTTTAGCTGGTTCCTCAAGCCTTAATTCCTGCAGGAAGATCAGGTTTTTCTTAATTGAGTGCTTGGATCAAACATGATAACTACCAATGAAGATCTTGGCATTAAATCCAATTATGTGTATTATGAAAATTTTCCACAGATCATTTTGATTTATATTTTTACTAAAACCACTTAATAAAGGGTGAATTTGAAAAAAAGTTCAATAAGCTTAAATCATACTGGAAATTTATCAGTTACTGGTCAAATCTTAATTTTAAGTAAACTTTGCATGTGTCCAGCACCATGCCAGAAGTAGAAGGGACAAAAGAAATCTTAGATGAAATCTGTTTTCTAAAAATTTACATTCTAACTGAGAATGCAACAAAAATTAAGCACTTACAATACAGATTAAAAGTCGGTATGTAAATAGAAAATTTTCAAAATAATAGTTCTTATAATAATACACCAGATTATGGTTATTAGTTAGGAACTGTTTATCATATGTGCAAAAGAACCTTTTCAAGATTTCAACATTTATATATGGCACTCTGCATGTAATGAGAGGCTGTGTACATAGTCATTACTAGTATGTGTGCTGGAGCCAGCTCCGCGGTTGAAATCCAGCTGTTTGTCTTAGAACAAGTATTTCACCCTTGCTAGACCTCCAAATCCTCATCTGTAAAAAGATTATAAAGATTAAAAAGTTAATATATGTAAAATTCTTATAAAAGTATCTGTGACATAGTAACTACTATATTTTAACTTTCACTGTTATTTTTAGGTACCAAATAGTTGACCTCTATCAAGGCACACATATGTAATTGTTTATTTACCTGACTCTATTTCTTACAAGATGGTAAATATCACGAGATTGGGTACCATACTGGATTTATCATATCTGCAATACCTGCACAATGTCAGATCTATTATAACCATTTTATACTTACTTTTAAAAGGGTGGGCAGGAGACGGGGGGCGGTAAGAGAGGGAAAGAAGGAAGGGAGGAAAGCAAGAGAACTGCAAAAACAGTGAATGAAAATGGCCCCTCACATTTTCAGATATATATGCATTTAATCAAAATATAGTTGCAACATTTCACTGAGGAGTAAGTAAGGGGCAGGAATAGAGATGGCTAACTGATAAAGGAGAGATTTACAGGGGATTAGGAAGGTCATGGATGGGAGGGTATTCTGTGCAAAGAAAATAGAAACATAGATATACAGATGTTAAAAGGCATCGAATCTGTAAGGAAAAATGAGTTTTCTGTGGCCTCAGTATTTCATTCGTGGGGAAAATTGAACAAAACGAAGTTGTAGTGGTAAATCAGATCCAGACTTAGTAAGACATGGTATGTCATTACTTTTTTTATATTGAACAAGATGAACTCAAGCGTTTTTTTTTTTTTCTGTTTTTGATTTGTTTTTTATTTTTATTAATTTATGTATGTATTTTATATTTTAGGTATTTTTATAGTTTGGTTTTTTTTTTCAAAGAAAGATAAAAGCCTTTGCTTTAATTTTGTTAGCTGTGGGTAATTTTGTATGGTGGTTATTTATGTAGAAATAAGTGTGTGCGACATGTTTTATCACTCTGCTATTGGAAATCTGAGCCAGTCTTCAGGCTGCAAGACCCTCTGAATAATTAAGACATAGGGCTGGGATCCAGTAAATCACAGTGCTAGCCCGTGGGTTGGAAAGGGCCTCGGATTTTCAGCCCCACTCCCCCAACTGCTGAATCGCCTCTACGACATTGCCACCAAGTGGTCACAGGACCCCTGCGGGAGAAGCTGGCCTGGATTTACCCCACAAATAAAACTATAGAGCTAAAATTTAAATATAATTAATAAAAAGTGGTGTGTTTAAGTTAAAACATGTATAAAACTGACCTTTAATGTCCCCAAATCTTAAAGAAGACTCATCTCTTTTTCAAATAGAGTTTGAGGTTTAGATTTGAAACAGCTACTTTTTAACTTTAAAAGTATTCGTTGTTAAATATTTCTTTCCATATACAGTATTTTTGACAGAAGTCAGGAAAAGAAGAAGCCGGGAATTAAGGAACATGAATTAAGTACAGCAAGAGCAAGCAAGAAAGAAGGAAAAGAAATGGACAACACACTAAAAACAGCACAGTGTGCTTCTGCTATATGCTTTTGCACTTTATTTTTATTTAAAGTGATTCGCACAACTTTATAATAAAAGATTTATTAGTGTCACAAATAATGTTAGATAAGCTAGTGTTTTTATCAACCCAAGCAATGAACACTTAGATGTTTAAAACACTTGGCTAGACATAGGCAGAATTTGAAATGAGTTGAAAGGAATGATCACAAATAATGAGGTATGTGCTGCTTGTTCCTAAATATACACAGAGTTCTGGCTTCTTATGCCAACTTAGTGTTCAGGAAGTAATTCTATTAAGCTGATGCTACAAATCCTTAATGGTCACATAAAGCAACTACAATAACAAAAACAAAACTAAATAAAATACTGATTCAGCTCTGAACCAAACAAAACTTTCTGTGGTGAAGGGAACACAAATTATTTACCCTATGAGAACAGCAGGTAACAGTATTCATTCCTTATCTCAATAAAGACAGAATTGTTTATGGATAAAAATAATATCCCTTCTGGAGTTTGCAGCTCTAGGTGTCTCTTTTCTAAATTAGTTTCACTATTACAGGGGAAACCACCAAACGACAGGTGTCATAGATGTGGCAACAAGATATGTCATGTCCGGATACCACTGCCAAAATTTTTCTCCTTCACACACCCCAGCATTATTTTTATTCATTTATACATTTCTATACCCTGCTTTGTTTCAGGGTCACACAAACATGCACACACGCACACACACGTACACACGCACAACCACCCCCCCCCCCCCAAAAATTCAGCGTATAGTTGAGTGACTTAGAATGAAGAGAAAATAAGGGAGGGAAAATTATAAAACAAGGTCCAATAAGCCATACCAGGTGGCCCAGCGAAGTTGCTAAAAGCAAGAAATGACCTTTAGATGAACCTAAAAGTAGGCTCTAAAACCTTGCTTCTCAGACTCATTGGACCATAATTATCGTCATTTCAAAACTGCTCATTGCACTGAGTGTGTCTCCACTCTCCACGGCTGCCATCCAATATCATTAGAGTCTTTTTCTGCAGTTTGTCAGAACGATTGGATGTTGCTCTTTGGCACCCCTGCTGATGAGGAAAGTCAGTATAGTTTTTAGGACTGGGTGTGGGAGAGTGCCCTGAAATCACTGACTCATTTTTTCCCTTTGAAACCGGGTAAAGAATGTATCTCCTGCCACAGGCTTCCCTCCTAGAACCTACTCTTTACGTGTCTGAAGTTAGTGGGCTCAGCATCCCAAGTTTTTACAACTGAGCCCCAAAGCAAGCATTCCTTTTTCCTTTGGTGAGGGGTTAGATCTTTGTTTTTAAATTTCAGTAAGGATTCATTCCTTACAAAGCAAGTTGGGTGGTTTGTTTGTTTTTTTCCTTTTGGGGGAGGAAGAGGGCAGATGATAACCAAATAGAACCAAAGCCTCTATATTTTGAGAAATAAATCCCTATTATGCAAGTTGCAACTCATTTGGTTAAACGGAAAGACATTTTAAATGTAATCTGTAACCAAATACAACTGAAGGCTTGATAAAATTTACTGGGAACCAAAAATGCCATCTCCTTCATGTAACTTGAATCAAAGTATTACTTCCAAATATAGTCTCTACAAACACCTATTACTATTTGTCAAATAGTAGAAGTCAACTATACAACATTTATAACCACATAGCACTTACATTATGTCACTCACTGTTCTAGGAGTTTACACATAATAATATAGTTACCCTTTCAAAAACCTTATGAGATAGGAATGCAAGACAAATAAAGAAAATGAGGCAGAGAAAGATTAAGTAACTTGCCTAGAGTCACACAGCTGGCTGGTGGCAGAGCCAGGATTCACATACACTGTGGTCTAGTTCCCAAGCCCGTGATCTCACCTACTAGGCTATTCATACCTTGAGAGGTGTAAAGTTTCTATGTTGACTTATCTTCTAGTATTAGGTTTTTAGTTTTATCGTCATTTATTTTGATGCCAGAACCAGTCACTGTAACTTGATTTGGATAGTACTTAGATAATCTGAGATTATTTAGGTAGACTCAAAAAACAATACATCAAAATTAATCCCGGGTGTGATATGTCTCTTTCATAGAATTACGGAAGCCATTTTAATGTTCTGTGGCTTGGTCTCTTCATTTATAAATTTGGGATTTTGATATAATTTGTTTCCCAATTACAAAAAGAAACTGAACATGATATGATTATATAAACCAAGATAGTTAAACTCCCTGTTTAACTATCAGTGTCTATGATAGTTTAACTACGATAGTTTAACTATTAAAAATCAGTGTCATATAAAGTAGTACTCAAATTGGTAGGACATCTCCCTAAGGATACTACTTTATTTTTTCTCAACTGATAAAGTACATAGACCGTGGGTATAGGATTCCCTCGGATGTTACAAAAATGTGATTATGAGACCACTGCTTAGACCTACTCCATCAAAATCTCTGGAAGTTTGGAATCAGAATATGCATTTTATTAAGCTCCCATGTGATTTTTATATACTAGAATTTGATAATCATTACTCTTGAACAAGCCTTGGTTCTCCAACCTGCTGACACATTCAATTCACCTGGGAGCTTTGAAAAAGTTAAACAGAATGAATCAGAATCTTGGATGGGCATGGGGCCTGAGCATCTGATATTGTTAAAGTTTGCCAGCTGCCTCGTGTTATCTGTGCACTTAAGCCTGAGAACCACTACCTGTCTTCAAGTTCATAGAAAACCATGGAAAGGGAAGTACACCCTTTCTGATTTCAATAATCTAGGAATGATTATTATATCACTAATTATTTAAATGATCATCTTTGCCAGGCTATTCTTTTCAACCTATGAAAATATTAAAGTTAAATGCATGTTCCATCCTTACTGTCACAAGAATAAGTGCCCTGGAAGCTACTGTATTGATTTCCTTTTTACCATTACAATGGGAATGTCCACAGTCCAAATAGATCCTGTAATGGTGGGCTTGATTACATCGCTTTTGGGTTGTTTATAATTGTGTCTGTGGGGTTTCTTGCTCTGAAAGTATATGAATATACTAGGGAACGAAATGCTTTTATACACCCTAATCTTCAAGCCCCAGTTATGCTCTTGAGACTTAAATACTATTCATGAGTGATGCTATACAGCCCGTTAAATCTCCTCACTCTTTCCATATGGAAATGCTTTGCTTGAAACTGTTCCCTAAGGACAGAGAAAAAAAGAGGAAATTATTTTTAAAATATGTTGGGATTTTTACAGGGACATGCTATATACTGTATACTCAAGTGACAATTCTGAATGGACCATGATGACCCAAGATTTTAATTTTGTGATTTAGTCTGACATTAACATCTTAACTTCCCAATTCAACAAATTCAAGTTCAACAGCGTAATGAAGCTGGATGCCACACTTAATGCTGCTTTTAGAATGTACTTTGGGGAAATTGATTTAGGCCCTTTTTATCCTTGGGAAATATGCTTTTATGCTCTTAACTTTGAAAATGAAAACAACGTGTAATAAGATGAACAGAGAAATGCACAACAAATATGAGTGGGACTTAAGAGCCAGTTGGCTAGAGACATGTTCCTGAATCACTCCGGTTAGCAAAAGCAATAGATACTTGGAGAGAAAAGTTAACGATCAATAAAGAAAAGTAAATATGGCATTGCATAAAGAAATATTACTGCAGTTCCTGATACTGATCTCAGCTTAAAAGCTTTAAGAAATATGTCACACTTCAAGATAATCCAGGGAAAGAAGTTGTGTTGCCTTGCACACAACTGAGGACAAATCAAATTTTCTTAGCCAACAGAGACACCCATGGATTTGAAAAGGCTTGCAGATGGTCTTCACAAATGATACCTTGGAGATAATGACATCAACTTTACAGGCCAGGTAAAAATCCAGTGGCTGGCTGGGGTTTTGACAGCATGTGTTCCATTTAATGACAATAAAAATAACTTTATATATTTTATCGCAAATTGTATTTACTATTCTGCAAGAAAACTGCAACAGAGTAAACAGAGGCAAAACAGATTCATGTACAGTTAGGCAGTGGTATGTTTCCAAACACTTTGATGTTCCTTCTTCTCCATTTCAGTTACATCATGTTGCTCTATGCCACCAGGTACCTGGTACCTGCCTACCTAGGACTAATAAATTAGTGATTTTTGTGATGACCAGGTATCTTACGTAACTACCTCATTCCCAACCAGCAGAATCTTTCTACAGTGACCAAATTAGACTCACACTCCAATAAGACTCCATGTGACACACCAAGTCACGTCAATTTGGACATTATATTTTAAAACTATACAACTTAAAAAGCATTGGTCCATGATAAAATAAGGAGCTTACTCTAGAAAATAATAAATCAATGTACCATTGTCTTCATCAAGAAAATCTTTCAAAAAAAGAGTGTCAGCCGAGTCTAACAGTGTGCTTTGTAATGAAATGGCTTTACATCTTGGTGCAATTCCTTATCTTGTTGCAGACTAGTAGCAAATAATTCACAAACTTGGCAGCCATCTTAGGACTAAATTTGGGGTAGCACTGCTTAAAATAGTTATTTACATCTATAATGTCAGAGTTGAATAGTAGCCCCCTAAAAGTCACATCCTCTCCTAAGTCACAGAACCTGTGAATATGACCTGAGTTGGAAAAAGGATCTTTGCAGACGTAATTAAGTTAAATATCTTGAGAGGAGATCATGCTGGATTATCTAGGTGGGCCCTAAATTCAATGTCAAGTGTCCTTACAAGAGACACAAGAGGAGAAAACAAAGAGAGAAATTGGAGAAGACCACGTGAAGACAGAGGCAGATATTGGAATTATGCAACCACAAACCAAGGAACACCTGGGGCCACCAGAAGCTGGAAGAAGCATGGAAGGATTCTCCCCTAGAGCCCTTGGAGGGAGTGTGGCCTCCAGAACTGTGAGAATAAATTTCTGTTGTTTTAAGCCACCCAGTTTGTGGTGATTTTTTTACAGTAGCCCTAAGAAGCCCTAGGAAGTTTACACAATGCTGTAGTTTTCTGTTAATTTCTAAAAACATCATCACATACACTCTTTAGGAATATATTTTGGGGAATATAAATATTATATATATACACACACATAAATATATACAAACACATACATACTAATGTGTATATGTATGTATTTGTCAAGGCCAGTGATTCAATAAGAAATTAAATGGTTGCAATTTGTAGTTTACATAGTTCTTACAATTAGTCAAGCAAGGGACTCTCTCATTTAGCTCAAGGTCATTGAAGTCTGCTGAACACTAAGAATGAAATGATCCATTTGTCACAAATATCTCTACCATTTTTTTCTTAGTAGAAGAGACTTTTTCTCTTCCACAGAAATATCATGCCATGAATTGTAATAATAAGATATTGGACAAGGAATATATGGTATGATTTCTGTACACACATAAAAATATACCTAAATATATAGAAATAAAAATATATACACTGTTATCACTAGAATCATAAATTGAGAAGATATTAATATGTGAGTTCATGATTTAAGGGTAAGAAAATTCCCTGAGTATTCTATTTCCAAATGCAAATTAATTTGGAAAATGACTGTGAGAATGCCCTATAATTAGCCCAAATATTTTATTTTTTGTTCTCTTCTTTCAAAAGGGAAGGAATAGTTTGAATCTCATCACAGTGAACCACAGTGTACAGGCTCTGGATTTCTAATCCATCAAGAATAAAACCCTTTCAAAATCTCTCACCAATATCACTTTTCCCTTTCTCAAAGCATTTATCCTACAGTTCACTATGTACAGTTGCACCTGCATAGTATATTCACATTCACTGCTGGAACTGCCAAAAAGTGACTTGCAGTTACCATGTTTCTGTTAAAATTAGCTAGGCTCTTTCTGTCTGTGAAACATCTGCTTTGAGTGATACTGTAGCAGCTGTGATGATCTAATAGTAAGCTAAGCACTTCAGTATTCAATTGTACAAAAGGGGCTTTGAGGAGAATGATAAATGGCCTAAATTAGATGACGATTTTTAAGTACCTAATTTTAACCTTGCCCATAATGAATGTTTTTTTCTCAAGCCTCTTTGCACCTGTCGCTCTTGGAAAGCAAGTAAAACGCGCCTGCTTGTTGTTTGGTTCAAGTTGCGTTCTCAACAGATTGTTAAGCAATTCCTGAAATGGTGGAATGAACACACATTGTGCCTTTTAAGTCCTTTCTCTTCATTTTGGTTTCCTCTAATTTCCTCTGGTCTTAAAAGGCAGAATTTCCTCCAGAGATGCACATGTACTGTAAAAATAATATTATATAAACCTATATATCATCCTTAAGAAATTCTTTCATATTTTTAACATATTTCATTTTTAGACTAATCAATATTTTTTCACTAAAAGCTTTTCCATACAGAAAGAACATTATTTTGACTTAATTTTATAGTTACATGTCTACAGTGTTAGGTAAATATGTGCACTAGATAATATATGATTATTAAGAAGGTACATATTCATCCCTTTAAAATTATAAAGGTAATTGGGTTCTAGTTGCCAAAAGCAATCCCTTCTATCTCACCCATTCCCACCCTTTTTCATACATACATTGAAAACAGAATAATGAAGTTATTCTTACCATCTTGAAAACAATGGAATATTAATATCCAGTTTACAAAATACTTCCACAACAACAAAGTATCTCTTTTGTTTCTGACAATAGGGTCATTGAGGTAAGCTTCCTCTGTGATAAATAAATGATGTAAGATTCAGATAGTTTAATTGCACATACAGGTGAAGTCTAAACAGATGTCTAAGTTTGCTTTAATTATATTTTTATTTGTTTCATGACATACTCTTTTCCAGTATATAAAATTGATATAGGAAAGAGAGTCCTTTAAGCACACTTTGAACCATTGGTCAAAATGCTGTGCCTTCTATGTGTGAAAAGGCATAAAATGCACCAACCGTTTATTTTCTTTATTAAATTACTTTTCCAAAATTATCAAAGTAATATTTGCAGACAAGAACTGGTAAAGTAACACAACAGTGTGTGAAGAAAGCTAATATATGCTCTCCCTAAGCCTTTTCCATTTAAATCCCTGTCTCCAATAAATAATCACTATCGTCTTTGCCCTACTCTAAAAATATGCAAACATCTACACACATGTAGAGAATTTTATTGTTAATGTGTCTCTTTAAGAAAACGTATTACTCCTATAGACATTACTTTTCAAATTTCCTCTCTTAATACGTCATTGGCATATCTCGGGTGAATAAAGAATTTACCTAAGACATGCTCTCAATTTAGGCCACAGCTGGCGTTAATAACAACCTATGGTGAAGGACACCTTCTGGCCTACTGACCCCTTGACTGCTTCCTTCTGAAGGTATTTTTGTGCTTCATCCTGTGTTATCAACCCAAGTCAAAACACCTAGAGATCCTTGGTAGTATATGCAAGGGACAACGACTTCTACATGTAACTTTACTTTTTCCTATCTTCTTGCTTTTCATGGTTACCCATTCAAAAGCATATTCTCCTCCTTTACCTCACCTTCTGGCATTTAGAGGACATCCTGTCTTAGAGAATGTCTCAGTCCTGGGTACATGTCTACCCATTGATGGACATTCACATCATTTCCAGATATTTGCAAAAATAATTACTACAAGAAACATTACATTTAACATTATATCATGAAAAATATGGGTATACATACTCATTCTTTAAATTTTACAGGATAGTTTCCTAGGAGTGAGATTGTAAAATTTACGACTGTTTACAAGTATACCCTTTCGATTTAGTCCTACCAAATAAGTGCTATTGCTTTTTTACAATTTTTGCCAGTCTTACAGAAAATTTTTATCTCATTTTTACTTTGATTTGTATTATTCTGACATCTATTATTTACTATTTAGATTTGCTATTCTGTGATTTTTCTACTCATATCATTTTTCCCTTTTCTTCATTCTTGGATTTTGGTAATTTGTCAGTTCAGAATTAAAGATATTAATCCTCTCTGCTTCAAAAATATATCTATGTGGCTTGTTCATCTGTTGACCCTATTTATGACATTAATTTTTTTTTCTATAGTTAAATAATTCTGTCTTTTTCTGGCTTCCAAGTTTATGGTCTTGTTTTAGAATTTTCTCCTGCCATATTTTTAGTCTCTTAGATCTGTTGAAATATTTCAATAACTTTAATGTATACATAACTTATTATTAGATGCAGTATAATAGAGTCTGGTTTTATTTTCTCCTAGGAGACAGTTTCTTAATATTCTTAATGAGTTTGTTAAAATCTGCAATGTAGTTGTTAAGAAGGTCAATCCACCATGGGCCCTGAGCATCCTTGTGTATTCTTGCTGAGTATACCAAGAATGAAAGACCCTCACTGCTCTCTCAGGGTTCCATTTGCAGTAAAACCCTAGAGGGATAAAGCCCTCTCTCAGAAACAGAGAACAAGTTTACTTGTCGCTCATTATAAAAGTGGTAGATTCCCCAAACTCAGGTCTTCCTGTTCTGTAACAGAACCCATTGCAAGGACAGGCATGCACCTAAACCATCTACTTCACCTGCATAAGACGTGAAAGGTAAAGGGAAATGATGCAAACATGCTCATATTGTTGCTGTGACATCAAAAATGAATCCTTTTTCTCTCATCTGAGAGTCTAATGACTTTTGTCAGTATCCATTAAACAGTAAAAGGCTAACCTAGCTTGTAACTAGAGTAAAATCCCATATCCAACAGCAAAGATTTAGATAAATGTATACACACATACACAACCATACATATACAAACATACAAGCTCAGTGAGTATATTTTCAAGATCTTACATTCTTGGTTATTTCTATCACTTGATCTAATTTTGAGAGTATATGTAAAATGTATGTTTATAACTGTGCTTAATTAAATTCTCCTTGGATTTTGCTTTATACATTTGATTCCTGGATTATTTCATTCACAATGGTCTATGACTCCAGCATCACTTTTGTGAATGCATGTTTCAATATGAAATAACAATGCATATTTTCTTACTCAATAATTTTGAGGTCAATTTTCTTTTTGCCATTAATCCATCGCTTTATATTCCTTTTTGTTTCCGTTTTTCTATTATGATTTTCCCATTCCTTAATTTTGAAATTATTGTTTTCACTCTGATTTAAGTGTGTCTCGTAACAATTACCTCACTGTCTTTTTTTACAATCAAAACCGATAATCTCTACTTATTGCCCCCATTATAGTGAACAAATTATTTATTAGTTTTATTTTTAATTAATACTATCCTAATCTACTTACCACTTTTACCAATGTCTATTGTTATTTTGGTTTTTCTTTCCTTATATGTTATGGCTTGATCAAATTTATTTTTTTACATAGATTATTTCATTTATTTTTCAAAGCAATACTCCAAAATGGACACCATTATCCACACTTTATGGGAGAAAAAACAAAGGCTCCAAACGATGGAATGACTTACTCAAGATCACAAAGCTAAGATGTGGTAGATATAGGATTTAAATCCAGGTTTGTAATCTCCAAAGATCATTCTCTTTCCATTATACACTTGTCCTTCTTGCCAATAAAAACTAATAAAAATATTTTAAAGATTTTCCAATGCCATTTGAAATTTGCTGCCAAATATGAAACTTTTATCACTGAAAGGATATATTGTGCTTTTGATGATAGGGCATCTCATTCTATAGCTTCCTTCACATTGGAGAGGGAAAGCCAGCAACAGCACTCCCAGGATCTCCTTCCTTAGCTGGTTCTGAGTTACAGCGGCCAGTGTGGAGTCTTCGGTGTGAAAGCTGTAAGGTGGAAGATGGGCGGAAGCCATTATTCTCTGGGGGCAGCTACAAGCAGACACATGTAGGTCCATAGCAGTTTCCAGGCTGAGGAAGGCAGCTGAGAGAGGGGCAACAGTCCCTGGAGACTACCTGCTTCAGTAGTAAAGGCTGAGATGCTGGCAGGATACTTCTAGAGTCCTTAAGAGTTCTGGAAGCTTCTCGGGATATCTGGAGAACCACTGGTTTTGAAACTACATTATTATTATTTTTTTCCCTTTTGACCCCTTCACCCATTTCTCTCACCCCACAACGCCCACCTCTGGCAACCACTAATCTATTTTCTGTATCTATGAGCTTGGTTTTTTGGTTTTTACTGTTTTGTGGGATTTTTTTTAGATTCCACACATAAGAGAGATCATATAGTATTGGTGTTTCTCAGTCTGACTCATTTCACTTAGCATAGTGTCCTCAAGGTCTATCCATGTTGTCACAAATGGCAAGATTTCATTATTTTTTGTGGATGAAGAATATTCTATTGTATACATATACCACAATTTCTTTATCCATTCATCCACTGATGGACACTAAGGTTGTTTCCATGGCTTGGCTATTGTAAATCATGCTGCAATAAACATGGGGGTGCAGATATCTTTTCAAGTTAGTGTTTTCATTTTCTTTGGATAAATACCCAAAAGTAGAAATGGTGGATCATATGGTAGTTCTATTTTTAATTTTTTGAGGAGTCTCCGTACTGTTTTCCATAGTGGTCATACCAACTTACATTCTCATTAATAGTGCACTAGGAGTCCCTTTTCTCCATATCCTTGCCAACACTTGTTATTTCTTGTCTTTCTGATAATAGCCATTCTAACAGGTGTGAGGTGATATTGAAACTGAGCAGGACTCTGTGGGGCCTTCCCAAGCTCAGACACCCTTTGGCTCCCTTCACCCTTATTTGTAGAAAAACTTTAGCTTCCTAGGCCTTCCCTAACTTTCAAAGAGCAAATTTAATCAGAAAAGTGAGAAAATGCAGAAACAAAAGAAAGCAGTCAAGACAAAATAATAAGAGTTCAGCCATAAAACAAAGTCAAGGACCTTTAGTTCCTCCTCAAGGGCTCTAGATAATATCCCAAACCACATCCTTGAGTTGTTTTGCAGATACGAAACCCCCCACCAGGTGGAAGAAGTTAACTGCATGTTGACCACCAGCACCTAGAACCCAAGCTGGTTGGAATCAGAAGGTTGATGATTGAGATTCCTCAAACATCACCCCGTTATCTCTCCATCAACCAATTAGAGAACTGTGCACTAGCTGATCACCCACCCTGTGACCCTCTCTATCACACTGTCTTTAAAAACCCTTCCTTGAAAGCCATTAAGAGTTTGGGTCATTTCAGCATGGGTTGCCTTGCTTGGCACCCTGTGGTAAACGCTGTACTTTCCTTTACCACAACCCAGTGTCAGTAGATTGGCTTTCTGCAAAACAGGTGAGTGGACCCAAGTTTGGTTTGGTAATAATATCTCACTGCGATGTTGATTTGTATTTTCCTGATGATTAACCACATTAAGCATCTTTTCATGTCCCTGTTGGCCATCTGCATATCTTCTTTGGAAAAATGTTTGTTCAGCTCTTCTGTCCATTTTTAATCAGATTGCTTATTATTAAATTTATTTTTATTGCTTTTTTCCTTGTTAATTTGGAAATTTCTGCTATGATTTTTATTTCTGCAAATGGTTATGCAGTAGTCTGCTCAGGCTTCCATAACAAAATATCACAGACTGAGTGGCTTAAACAACAAAAAATTTATTGTCTCACAGTTCTGAACGCTGGAAATCCCAGATTAAGATGTTAGCCATTCTGGTTCCTGGTGAGAGCTCTCTTCCTGGCTTGTAGATGGCTACCTTCTTGCTGTGTCCTCACGCAGTGAAGAGAGAGAAAGCAAGATTTCTGGTGTTTCTTCTTATAAGGGCTTTGATTGCATCATGAGGACCCCACCTCCATGACCTCATCTAACCCTAATTACCTCCCAAGGCCCCATCTCCAAATACTCTCACACTGGGGATTAGGTCTTCAACATATGAATTTGGGGACACACACACATTCAGCCCACAGCAACTTACTTTTCCATTTCTTGTAATCATATCTAAATTTTTCTAATAATTATATGGAAATAAAATTTAAAACCATCTCAATTGATGCTTTATTTATCCACTTCTTTCCAAACCCACTAGTAACAAACTTTTAGAATATTTTCCACTGTCTCCATCTTCCCTGCTCAAATATTCGATCTTACGACTTCTGCTGAGGTAATTCTTAATTCTAAGCTCTTACGATTTACATTTACAATGTGCCTCTTCTGTCTCAAAATCTTTACCCTTAAAATAATAAAATCTTAGTCACACTGTCATTCGTTTAAACTTAAGTACATATAAAATAGTCAATGCTTATTATTGACTATTAGATTTACATTTGTTTAGAATATCTTTCTGTTTTCCATAGATGAGGTGGTGCTTTCTATTAATTTGTGTTCATCTTCCCTTTGCACTGTTCTATAAGAGATTTTCGAATAAAGAAGTCAATATGGTTGGGTTTTTTTAACATCTTTATTGGAGTATAATTGCTTTACAATGTTGTGTTAGTTTCTGCTGTATAACAAAGTGAATCAGGTATACGTATACATATATCCCCATATTCCCTCCCTCTTGCATCTCCCTCCCACCCTCCCTATCCCACCCCTCTAGATGGTCATAAAGCACAGAGTTGATCTCCCTGTGCTATGCAGCTGTTTCCCACTAGCTATCTATTTTACATTTGGTAGTGTATATATGTCAATATCACTCTCTTACTTCGTCCCAACTTACCCTTCCCCCTCCCCATGTCCCCAAGTGCAAGGAAGTCAATATGTTTAATGGTGAATCTGGAACCAGATTCTGCAGCTTCCTGTCTGAGACACTTTGGAGTGTACCTCAGTTCCTTCATGTGTAAACTGAGGATAATAAAATAATCTATCTCAGAAGACTGATATATATTACATAAAACACATAAAATGATTCTTACCATACTGAGCACAGTATAAGTGTTAGTTTAACTTCACTGGGTATAGAATTGTTGATGATAAACATTTTCTAGCAGTAATATGCATATATTATTCCACCACCATATAGTTTTCAGAGTCACAGAAGAGAAATTTGATGATAAACTGATTCTTTTTTGCATTGTATTGTTAAAACATTCTATTTATACTTAGAATTTAAGAATTTAAGAATAACCATGGATTTTTTTTTCATAAACCTTGCCTTGGCTTTGGAAAATCTTTAAAGACTTCAGACCTATGTCTCCAATTGAGAAAAGCTGTCTTCTGTTATTTGTTTAATTATATGAAACAAATAAAAATTTGTTTTTAAATTTCCAAATATATTTGGTATAAATTTTAACCATCTTTTTATAATTGATTTGTAGTTTCATTGCATGTTGATCAGAAAAAAACAACCTATATTACATTGATTGTTTCAAACATTAAAGTTTCCCTGTGGATTAGTATGGGATCAATGTCTATGAAAAGTTTATGTATATATAGTCTATATTCCTGTGGAGTGGGCAAGTTTCTATATATTTATCAGATTAAACTTGTTAAAATTGTGCTATTTTATGTTACTGAGTATTCTTTTTTAATTTTTTGCTTAATCAATTTGTGAAGAAGTATATTAAATCTCCCAAGATTACATTGGATTTGGCTAGGTTTTCCCTGTAATTTTTTTCCTGTTTTTCTGTATATTTAACAAATATATGATTTTTAGTCATCAATATTACATTTTGGGTTATTTATTATTTTTTCCATCATATAGTACCTCCTTTTAGCCTAAATAATTTTCACTTGAAATTCTATCAAATATTGATGTTGCAGTACTAACTTTATTTTTTAGCAGTCTTTTTATTTCCACATTTTCTGTACAGATTTCTGTCAATGCCTCGATATTATCTTCCTATTAACTACTTATCTCTTCAACTAAGTCCAGTAAAGCAATTATTCTATAAAAGTTTTTTATTTTTAGTTTTATTACTATTTTTTCTGCTGCTTTAAATTTATAGTCCCCTACGTTTCTTTATTAACCTCTTCATTTATTTTTTTTTTTTTCTTCAAATGTATGATTCATTTGAAAATTTTAATGTTTCATTCAAGAGAGACATTTAGATTATAGCTATGTCCACAACAGGGTGCTGCAGTGGTCAGGTACATTAGCTTAGCTGGTCTCGGTGCACAGGTAGAGTGGTCTTCGGGGCAGACAAGAATGTTTCTTGACTTTCTTAAGACAACAGACTCCCTCTTGTGAGAACACCAGAACCACAACCAACCACTGGACAATCATCGACAGGAAGACACTGGAACCCACGAAAAAAGACACCCCACATTCAAAGACAAAGGAGAAGACGCAACGAGATGGCAGGAGGAGCTCAATCGCAGCAAAACCAAACCCCATAACTGCTGGGTGGGTGACCCACAAACCGGAGAACGACCACAACA
Source organism: Balaenoptera musculus (assembly GCF_009873245.2). Lineage (NCBI taxonomy): Eukaryota > Metazoa > Chordata > Mammalia > Artiodactyla > Balaenopteridae > Balaenoptera > Balaenoptera musculus. The sequence continues at coordinate 102,821,785 of NC_045788.1, read as the reverse complement.
CAGAAGTCCACCCGCTGGAGTGAATGCCCTGAGCCCCATATCGGGCCCCCCAACCCGGGGGTCTCGCAACGGGAGGAGGAATTCCCAGAGAACCAGACCCGGAAGGCTAGCAGGACTTGACCGCAGGACCTCGATAGGACTGGAGGAAACAGAGGCTCCACTCTGCTAGTGTTGGAGGGTCTCCTGCAGAGGCGGGGGGTGGCCACGGCTCACCGTGGGGACAAGGACACTGGCAACAGAAGCCCTGGGAAGCACTCCCCAGCATGAGCCCCCCCGGAGTCCACCACCAGCCCCACCAAAGAGCCCATTTATTTTCTCCAAGGATTTTAAACATACTTGCTTACATACTTTTCAGAATATTATGATAATATTTGAATTTTCTTTGGAAGAATGTTCTTTCATTTATTGCATTTATTGCCTATTTTTTTATGAAATCATTATTCTTCAACCTGCTCTGACACTTGAGTTTGAAAGATTACCTCCTCCAGTACTGTGTTTTTATTTAAATATGTGCAGGTGTACACACATGTGTATGTTTTCTTTTTCTCTCTCTCTGCACCCACTTTTCAGTTTGGTGGTTTGACAGTTCTTCATCTGGCCTAACATGGTCAAGTTCAGACCCAGATTTAATATTAGTATCTTGAGGTTGTTCATCGACAGAAACAAAGCAGATCCACTCAGGAGATGGGTTAAGGCCATGCCCTAGATCCTACTGCATGGCCATGTATCTCTCTGTTCCCTCTTAGCATTCCTATAAGTAGACCAGTGAGAGTCCCAGCACTCAGTAATGGTTGCAGTTTATTTTAGCTTCCCAGCTTGAGAAGGGGAGCTCTCACACCCTGGTTTCAGGTACAGAGTCTGGCTTTTGCCCCGCACCATATTAGAGGAGCTTTCGTCCCTGTTACCGCATAGGAAGAGAATCTTACCAGTTCACATTTATGCCTAGAGCCAGGCATTTTCCAATTCCTGCTGCAGGTTTTCTTTTGTTTCTTGTCCACAGAAGTGCTTAGATCGTTTTAAAATATGGCTATATCTTCTTTTCAACATTAAAAAAAAAATGTAGTGGGAGTGAGTTTTAGAACTTCAAAAGTTACAATGTTATTTTAACTGGAAGTGCTTAATTAACTTCTATTCTATCTTTAGGGCATATATTTATAAATGTCCTTGCCCTTTCTTCCTCAGTTTTGAGCATGCCAAGAACCAAAAGAGATTTAAATAGCTACAAGATGTTTTGATGTTTGGTGGTTGTACTAAAACTTTGATGGCCCCAAAACTTGTCTTCATTCAGAATGATAATACATAACACACAGTACCACATTTTATTTTTTGCTTGAAAAAATTCACCTTTAAATACCACAGCCTCTAGCATGGGTGGTAATTTTAAAACTAATTTTGGAGGATTATAGCCACATGCCCATTTGTTTTACATTAGAAAAAAATAGATAGTTAAGCAGCTATTCAAAGGCTTTGTCAGTATAGGCAGATTCAGTCATTCAGATTAACACTTTTTATAAAAAGGAATACAATTTGGTCAGTGTTTAACCATCCAAGTCTTTAACAGAGAATATTAGTGCCTAGTATTGTAACAGAAGAGGTAAATCTGAGCCAGCCTACAGTAATCACTTTATCTACCTTCTTTTTGCTAATACATAGTCATTCTTCCTTTTGAGCTGAAGCAGATATATATTCTCATTGAGATATCAAAAAAATCATAGGCTATTTACAAAGATAATATAAACGTGAATCAAAATTTCTTGCCACATATAAAGCATAGTAAATGTATGAGCCATAAGACAAAAATCTTAAAATAACGTCTAATCGTCAGCCAGAAAAAAGTTCTGTATTTCATTGAAAGGTTCTTTTATTTTATGTTTTAATTTACTTATTATTTTTGGCTGCATTGGGTCTTCATTGCTGCGCGTGGGCTTTCTCTAGCTGTGGTGAGCGGGGGCTACTCTTTGTTGTGGTGTGCAGGCTTCTCATTGCAGTGGCTACTCTTGTTGCGGAGCACAGGCTCTAGGCGCACGGGCTTCAGTAGTTGTGGCACGTGGGCTTCAGTAGTTGTGGCTTGCGGGCTCTAGAGTGAAGGCTCGGTAGTTGTGGCGCAACTTAGTTGCTCCACGGCATGTGGGATCTTCCCGGACCAGGGCTCAAACCTGTGTCCCCTGCATTGGCAGGCTGATTCTTAACCACTGCACCACGAGGGAAGCCCAGTTCTTACTTTTAAAACATAAATTGATATGCATAAGCAAAATTGCTTCTTTAACCAAGGTCATATTAAGTCAACTGGACAGGGCACTCTGCATTTGGTCGCAAGCCAGTTGGGGCTTAATCACCATCACATTCCGTCCTGTGAACTTTGTGGCAAGCTTCCAGGGAGATTCCTGGCAGTTACTTGGCTTCTCTGGTGGAACTATCTCAACCATGCTGTGGGAATAAAGAATTGAGCCGAGTTCTACAATGAGATATCTTTTCCTTGATGGCAATAATTTCTGACTAAAGACCAGTCCTTCCCATCAAGCCTCTTAGATAGCCTCATCCACCAGAGGGCAGACAGCAGAAGCAAGAAGAAATACAATCCTGCAGCCTGTGGAAAAAAAACCACATTCACAGAAAGATAGACAATATGAAAAGGCAGAGGGCTATATACCAGATGAAGGAACAAGATAAAACCTCAGAAAAAAAAACTAAATGAAGTGGAGATAGGCAACCTTCCAGAAAAAGAATTCAGAATAATGATAGTGAAGATGATCCAGGACCTCAGAAAAAGAATGGAGGCAAAGTTCAAGAAGATGCAAGAAATGTTTAACAAAGACCTAATAGAATTAAAGAACAAACAAACAGAGATGAACAATACAATAACTGAAATGAAAACTACACTAGAAGGAATCAATAGCAGAATAACTGAGGCAGAAGAACGGATAAGTGACCTGGAAGACAGAATGGTGGAATTCACTGCTGTGGAACAGACTAAAGAAAAAAGAATGAAAAGAAATGAAGACAGCCTAAGAGACCTCTGGGACAACATTAAACGAAACAACATTCACATTATAGGGGTCCCCGAAGGAGAAGAGACAGAGAGAAAGGACCAGAAAAAATATTTGAAGAGATTATAGTCGAAAACTTCCCTAACGTGAAAGGAAATAGCCACCCAAGTCCAGGAAGCGCAGCAAGTCCCATACAGGATAAACCCAAGGAGAAACATGCCGAGACACATAGTAATCAAATTGGCAAAAATTAAAGACAAAGAAATATTATTGAAAGCAGCAAGGGAAAAACGACAAATAACATACAAGGGAACCCCCATAAGGTTAACAGTTGATTTCTCAGCAGAAACTCTACAAGCCAGAAGGGAATGACATGATATACTTAAAGTGATGAAAGGGAAGAACCTACAACCAAGATTACTCTACCTGGCAAGGATCTCATTCAGATTCGATGGAGAAATCAAAAGATTTACAAACAAGCAAATGGTAAGAGAATTCAGCACCACCAAACCAGCTCTACAACAAATGCTAAAGGAACTTCTCTAAGTAGGAAACACAAGAGAAGAAAAGGACCTACAAAAACAAACCCCAAACAATTAAGAAAATGGTAACAGGAACATACATATTGATAATTACCTTAAATATGAATGGATTAAATGCTCCAACCAAAAGACACAGGCTCGCTGAATGGATACAAAAACAAGACCCATATATATGCTGTCTACAAGAGACCCACTTCAGACCTAGGGACACATACAGACTGAAAGTGAGGGGTGGAAAAAGATATTCCATGCAAATGGAAATCAAAAGAAAGCTGGAGTAGCTATACTCATATCAGATAAAATAGACTTTAAAATAATGTTACAAGAGACAAGGAAGTTCACTACATAATGATCAAGGGATCAATCCAAGAAGAAGATATAACAATTATAAATTATATGCTCCCAACATAGGAGCACCTCAATATATAAGGCAACTGCTAACAGCTATAAAAGAGGAAATCGACAGTAACACAATAATAGTGGGGGACTTTAACACCTCACTTACACCAATGGGCAGATCATCCAAACAGAAAATTATTAAAGAAACACAAGCTTGAAATGACACAATAGACTAGATAGATTTAATTGATTTTATAGGACATTCCATCCAAAAACAGCAGATTACACTTTCTTCTCAAGTGCGCATGGACCATTCTCCAGGATAGATCACATCTTGGGTCACAAATCAAGCCTCAGTAAATTTAAGAAAATTGAAATCATATCAAGCATCTTTTCCGACCACAATGCTATGAGATTAGAAATCAATTACAGGGAAAAAATGTAAAAAACACAAACACATGGAGGCTATACAATACGTTACTAAATAACAAAGAGATCACTGAAGAAATCAAAGAGGAAATTAAAAAATACCTAGAGACAAATGACAATGAAAACACGATGATCCAAAACCTATGGGATGCAGCAAAAGCAGTTCTAAGAGGGAAGTTTATAGCTATACAAGCCTACCTCAAGAAACAAGAAAAATCTGAAATAAACAATCTAACCTTACACCTAAAGGAACTAGAGAAAGAAGAACAAACAAAACCCAAAGTTAGCAGAAGGAAACAAATCATAAAGATCAGAGCAGAAATAAATGAAGTAGAAACAAAGAAAACAATAGCAAAGATCAATAAAACTAAAAGCTGATTCTTTGAGAAGATAAACAAAATTGATAAACCATTAGCCAGACTCATCAAGAAAAAGAGGGAGAGGACTCAAATCAATAAAATTAGAAATGAAAAAGGAGAAGTTACAACAGACAATGCAGAAATACAAAGCATCCTAAGAGACTACTACAAGCAACTCTATGCCAATAAAATGGACAACCTGGAAAAAATGGACAACCTGGAAGAAATGGACAAATTCTTAGAAAGGTATAACCTTCCAAGACTGAACCAGGAAGAAACAGAAAATATGAACAGACCAATCACAAGGAATGAAATTGAAACTGTGATTAAAAATCTTCCAACAAACAAAAGTCCAGGACCAGATGGCTTCACAGGTGAATTCTATCAAACATCTGGAGAAGAGCTAACACCCATCCTTTTCAAACACTTCCAAAAAATTGCAGAGGAAGGAACACTCCCAAACTCATTCTATGAGGCCACCATCACCCTGATACCAAAACCAGACAAAGATACTACAAAAAAAGAAAATTACAGACCAATATCACTGATGAATATAGATGCAAAAATCCTCAACAAAATACTAGCAAACAGAATCCAACAACACATTAAAAGAATCATACACCACGATCAAGTGGGATTTGTCCCAGGGATGCAAGGATTCTTCAATATATGCAAATTAATTAACGTGATACACCATATTAACAGATTGAAGAATAAAAACCATATGATCATCTCAATAGATGCAGAAAAAGCTTTTGACAAAATTCAACACCCATTTATGATAAAAACTCTCCAGAAAGTGGGCATAGAGGGAACCTACCTCAACATAATAAAGGCCATATACGACAAACCCACAGCAAACATCATTCTCAATGGGGAAAAACTGAAAGCATTTCCTCTAAGATCAGGAACGAGACAAGGATGTCCACTCTCACCACTATTATTCAACATAGTTTTGGAATTCCTAGCCATGGCAATCAGAGAAGAAAAAGAAATAAAAGGAATACAAATTGGAAAAGAGGAGGTAAAACTGTCAATGTTTGCAGATGACATGATACGATACATAGAGAATCCTAAAAATGCCACCAGAAAACTACTAGAGCTAATCAATGAATTTCGTAAAGTTGCAGGATACAAAATTAATGCACAGAAATCTCTTGCATTCCTATACACTAATGATGAAAAATCTGAAAGAGAAATTATGGAAACACTCCCATTTACCATTGCAACAAAAAGAATAAAATACCTAGGAATAAACCTACCTAGGGAGACAAAAGACCTGTATGCAGAAAACTATAAGACACTGATGAAAGAAATTAAAGATGATACCAACAGATGGAGAGATATACCATGTTCTTGGATTGGAAGAATCAATATTGTGAAAATGAGTATACTACCCAAAGCAATCTACAGATTCAATGAATCCCTATCAAATTAACAATGGCATTTTTTACAGAAAAAATTTTTTACAGAACAAAAAATCTTAAAATTTGTACGGAGACACAAAAGACCCCGAATAGCCAAAGCAGTCTTGAGGGAAAAAAACGGAGCTGGAGGAATCAGACTCCCTGACTTCAGACTATACTACAAAGCTACAGTAATCAAGACAACATGGTACTGGCACAAAAACAGAAACATAGATCAATGGAACAACAGAGAAAGCCCAGAGATAAACCCACGCACCTATGGTCAACTGATCTATGACAAAGGAGGCAAAGATATACAATGGAGAAAAGACAGTCTCTTCAATAAGCAGTGCTGGGAAAACTGGACAGCTACATGTAAAAGAATGAAATTAGAATACTCCCTAACACCATACACAAAAATAAACTCAAAATGGATTTGAGACCTAAATGTAAGTCCAGACACTATAAAACTCTTAGAGGAAAACATAGGAAGAACACTCTTTGACATAAATCACAGCAAGATCTTTTTTGATCCACCTCCTAGAGTAATGGAAATAAAAACCTAAATAAACAAATGGGACCTAATGAAACTTAAAAGCTTTTGCACAGCAAAGGAAACCATAAACATGACAAAAACACAACCCTCAGAATGGGAGAAAATATTTGCAAACGAATCAATGGACAAAGGATCAGTCTCCAAAATATATAAACAACTCATACAGCTCAATATTAAAGAAACAAACAACCCAATCCAAAAATGGGCAGAAACCTAAATAGACATTTCTCCAAAGAAGACATACAGATGGCCAAGAAGCACATGAAAAGCTGCTCAACATCACTAATTATTAGAGAAATGAAAATCAAAACTACAATGAGGTATCACCTCACAGCAGTTAGAATGGGCATCATCAGAAAATCTACAAACAACAAATGCTGGAGAGGGTGTGGAGAAAGGGGAGCCCTCTTGCACTGTTGGTGGAAATGTACATTGATACAGCCACTACGGAGAACAGTATGGAGGTTCCTCAAAAAATTAAAAATAGGGGCTTCCCTGGTGGCACAGTGGTTGAGAATCTGCCTGCCAATGCAGGGGACACACGTTCGAGCCCTGGTCTGGGAAGATCCCACATGCCACGGAGCAACTAGGCCTGTGAGCCACAACTACTGAGCCTGCGTGTCTGGAGCCTGTGCTCTGCAACAAGAGAGGCCGTGATAGTGAGAGGCCCGCGCACTGCGACAAACAGTGACCCCCACTTGCCGCAACTAGAGAAAGCCCTCGCACAGAAACGAAGACCCAACACAGCCAAAAATAAATTAATTAATTAATTTAAAAAAAAAACTATAAATAGAATTACCATATGATCCAGCAATCCCTCTACTGGGCATATACCCAGAGAAAACCATAATTCAAAAAGACACATGCACCCCAATGTTCATTGCAGCATTATTTACAATAGCCAGGTCATGGAAGCAACCTAAATGCCCATCAACAGACAAATGGATAAGGAAGATGTGGTACATATATACAATGGAATATTACTCAGCCATAAAAAGGAATGAAATTGAGTCATTTGTTGAGACGTGGATGGATCTAGAGACTGTCATACAGAGTGAAGTAAGTCAGAAAGAGAAAAACAAATATCGTATATTAACACATGTATGTGGAACCTAGAAAAATGGTACAGACGAACTGGTTTGCAGGGCAGAAGTTGAGACACAGATGTAGAGAACAAATGTATGGACACCAAGGGGGGAAAACCACGGTGGGGTGGAGATAGTGGTGTGCTGAATTGGGCGATTGGGATTGACATGTATACACTGCTGTGTATAAAAGTGATGACTAATAAGAACCTGCAGTATAAAAAAACAAACAAACAAAAACTAATACTAAAGTTTCATTGGGTTATTTGTATGGAAATATGTTAATATAAATGTTTCAGACATTACATGAAATTTCTAAAAATCTTATATGTTCTGGTATAATGTTATAATTCATAATTCCAGTTATTACTTTAAAATGTATATCTCAGAAATAACTAAATTTCCTTGTCAATTGTATTATTATGAACTTTCATCAAATCTTTAACCATGGCCATTTTTAAGTCTTTTGTCATTTACAGACAGTTCTGGGTGTACTCTGATGCTTTTGCAAATATGTTCCTATAAAAGGGTTTCATCTTCAAGGAATTCATGGAAAAGACTCTGACAAGTACAGGTTTCTGGTAACTGATTGTACTGCTGAACTGAATGAATAAGCATTTTCAGAACTCTAATGGAAAACTGATGAATTCATAAAAGTGCTAACAAAAGATCAAGATGAAAAAAAAATTAATTACATGGGACTGAGTGAACTGATGAGGATGATTATCAGTTTTGTGACTTTCTGTTTGAATAAAAAAATAATAATAATTTCTGATTAAAATATGCTTTTAACACTTTAAAAAAAACCATATATTTTCTGAGTCACTACATGGAAGAATTTTTCAAAGAAAAATGTCATATTGCTCTATAATGAGATGATAAAGTACAAGGGTAATTGGTGAACAATAATTTAACTCACAATTTGTAGAGATTTGCAGCAGAGTGTGTAAGACAACACCTTGTGGTCCAGACTTCCAAGTAAAATTCTGACCCTCCTGCTTAACAGCAGTGTGACCTTGGGCAAGTTATTCCACTTTTCTCAGTTTGTCTCCTCATATTAAATGGATAAAATAACAGTATGTTCCTCATAAGGCTGTTGTTAGAAATAAAGGATTCATTATATTTAAAAAGCTTAGAACAATACTTTGCCCATAGTAAAGACTACATAATCATTAAGGTCTTCATAAAAACATAAAAATTCTTTAAATTTGCAAAATCAAGTCTGTTACTCACAATATAAATTTTCTTATCAAAGATGAGGTCTTTAGTCGGTGATATCTAATTGTAACCTGAAATATCCATTTCTCACTGGTGTACATATTTTGACTTCTTTCTCATTTTGTTAGAGGAAGTTTGAAGCTTTTATACTTGTAAAGTGAAAAGTAGAAAATACCATTATAAATTCAATCATTTTGCCTGCTTCCTAAGGTAAAAATATATTTCTTTTTATCCAAAACATGAAATAATAGGGACTTCCCTGGCTGTCCAATGGTTAAGACTTCTCCTTCCAATGCAGGGGGTGGGGTTTGATCCCACATGCCTCATGGCCAAAAAACCAAAACATAAAACAGAAGCAATATTGTAACAAATTCAATAAAGACTTTAAAGATGGTCCACATCAAAAAAAAACTTTAAAAAAAACCCCATGAAATAATAAAGATAATTGAGGGATTTCTATCAATTATTTTTTCACTTGTCTAAAATGAAGTAATAGTATAAATGTTATATAAGAATAAACACACAAGATAAAAATGCTATATATAACAAATTTACAAAACTTCACCTAGTTGTATACTTAAATGGGTAGATAAATAGATAGTGATGTATTATAACTTAATGAATACAATATGATTTCATGTGTTCACACAGATAAAATACCTAGTAAATAAGAAAGAGAAGAAAGGGAGAAGACAAATTATACAGCTCATCTGTATAGTAGAACACCAAAAAATAGAATGGTGAAATTAGATAATCACCATTTGGCAACTAGTCTAGTAATAATTATTTCAGAATCTTCAATAAAATCATAGCAATTTTTTCTTGGGTCAGTTACCTAAGGCACAAAAAAATAAAAGCAAAAATAAACAAACGGGACCTAATTAAACTTAAAAGCCTTTGCACAGCAAAGGAAACCACAGACAAGATGAAAAGACAATCTACAAAATGGGAGAAAATATTTGTAAATGATGCAACCAACAAGGGGTTAATATCCAAAATATACAAACAGTTCATACAACAACAGCAAAAAAACAAAACAATCCAATCAAAAAATTGACAGAAGACCTGAATAAACTTTTTTTTTTTAGTTTTTATTTTATATTGGAGTATAGTTGATTAACAATGTTGTGTTAGTTTCAGGTATACAGCAAAGTGATTCAGTTATATTAATACATATACATGTATCTATTGAATAAATATTTTTCCAAAGAAGACATACAGATGGCTAACAGGCACATAAAAAGATGCTCAACATCATTAATTATTAGAGAAATGCAAATCAAAATTACAATGAGGTATCACATCACACCGGTCAGAACGGATATTACCAAAAAGTCTACAAATAACAAATGTTGGAGAGGATGTGGAGAAAGAGAACCCTCAGATGCTGTTGGTGGACATGTGAATTGGTGCAGCCACTATGGAGAACAGTATGGGGGTTCCTTAAAAAAACTAAAAATAGAGTTACCATATGATCCAGCAATTCCACTTCTGAGTATATATCTGGAAAAAATGAAAACACTAATTCAAAAAGATACATGCACCCCAATGTTCATAGCACCACTATTTATAATAGCCAAGACATGGAAGCAACTCAAATATCCATCTAGAGATGACTGGATTAAGAAGATGTGATATATACATGCAATGGAATATTACTCCATCATTAAAAAAAAATGAAATATTGCCATTTGCAGCAACATGGATGGACCTAGAGAATATTATGCTTAGTGAAATAAGTCAGAGAGAGAAAGACACATACTATATGATATCACTATATGATATTATGTAGAATCTAAAAAATAATACAAATGAAAGTATATACAAAACAGAAACAGACTCACAGTATAGAAAAACTTGTGGCTACCAAAGGGGAGAGGGAAGGGTGGAGGGATAAATTAGGGTAACAGATACAAACTACTATATATAGAACAGATAAGCAACAAGGATAATACTGTATAGCACAGGGTATTATACTCGTTATCTTGTAATAACCTATAATAGGATGTAATCTGTAAAAATACTGAATCACTGTACTGTATACCTGAAACTAACACAATATTGTAAATCCACTATACTTCAATTAAAAATAAAATAAATAAATTCAATAAAATTTATTCAATAAAATTCAAAAAAATAATTCAACGAAATATATAATCTCAAACTATCTACCCACAAATTACTTATTAATAACAATGAAGAAAAATAACAAATAAACAAAGTTACTCTATCCTGCAGAAATTTGGCAATCCTTTTCTAATTGAATTCTACACCCCCTGACAGGATGCAGTGAAAAGAACACAGCATCAAATTCTATGCTATCCCTGCTCCAAATGGATAACCAGAAGCTACACATCAGAAAACATTAGACAACTGTAAATTGAGGGATACTTCACTAAATGGCTCACATCTTCAAAAATGTCAGGGTCATGGAAGTCAAGGAAAGATGAGAAACTAGGAGACTAGAAACACATAACAAGTGGGAGCATTTCATGATCCAGGATCGATTCATAGGGCAATTGACAAAACATGAGTGGAGTTCTCTGGGTGAGTGGTATGCAGTACTTTGGGCTATACCTGCAGACATTCTGTAAGTTGAAATTGTTCCAAATTACTTTTTTAACAAATGGATGGAAAAACATAAAAATAAAAAGTTAGCTATGGTTGTAAGATTGAGGGGAGAGGAGTATGTGGAGAAACAAAAAAGGAAGTGAATAGGAGCTGGAATTCTCCGCATATACTATGTACATAGATTTAACTTGGAATCTTAAATATATACAAAACAAAATTACATTTTTATGTTACCCATAAACATTAAAAGCAAAATGAAACAAATGAACCAAATTGCGTATAAAGTTGGTGGCAGAATCACACAATGACTTCAAAACACAGAGATCTGACTGTAGATATACCCTAGAAAGAAAAAGAACTTCACAAATAGTAAACTCTGCTCTATAGTTTGTTTATTATGATAGTGATGTTAGTTTTATTCTGAATCTGGTGTGTATGTATGTGTGTGTTGTGGAATAAACCAAATGAGTCAAGTTAATGTCATTAAGAACAGGAGAAAAGGAGATATAAATGTAAGATGGATGAGTTTAATAACATCTCTTTAGTCCTTAATTTGAATTGGAAGTAATAGTAAGAACACATGATACATTTTCTGTTAAAATATACATATTTTGCAGCTCAGGCTATTGAAAAGACTAGCTAGATACCATTTCCTACTAATAAGAATTGGGACCCTTGGAAAATTGTGTGATGCCAGATCTGAGTCAGGAAATGCCAAAAATGAGCCTGCAACATATTTTCATAGTGGAAAACAAGGAAACTATCAAAATTAGATTTCAAATGGATTCAAGAGCCAAAGCTTTAATTTTTTCTCTTATAATTTTTTGAACAAAATCATCTATTATACAGAAACCTAGATTTTTTTCAATTAATAAAATTATTTTCATAACTTTTTAGTATAAATCCAATATTTTTTCTCGATTAATCTTTACAGGATTTTTAAATTACATAATGTTTTCACCTCTAATGTTCACATAGTTCATCTCTAAAATATAATTATAGTTTAAAATAATTTATACAAATTTAAGAATAGACTATGTGTGCATGTGTATACGTGTGTGTGTATATGTGTATGACACAAGATATGCCCCTGAATAGTGTTCAAAAGAGGAATATATGTAGTTGGGAACCTACTTGCAATATCCATCAAGAAAAAGATTTCTTCTCAACCTCTGAGACCACAATGACTATAAGTAGGCAGGTGTATTTTTAAAAAGACAGCAGTGAGAGGCCGTGTGCATATAAACAGACAAGTAGTAAGGCTTCTATGAAAACCTCACAGATCCAAAACATATATTTAGGCCTTGCTAAGAATGAGAATTATTTAAAACTCTAGAGCCTAGCTGTGCCAAGGAAATTTATTCTCCTGAAAATAATAAAGCAGTATCTGAGACTATATGCAGATAATATTTATTGCAAATGTGTCTAAACCACAACAAAATCATGCCCTTGAATAAAAATCTGCATGTTCATCTCATGCAGTGAAGCACTGGTACAGATCTCAAACAATTCATAAATACAAATTTAAAAAATTATTTTCTTCTATGTGGCTGATTTGATCTTGTTTAAAAGTTTCTGCTCATACAACTCAGACCTGGATATCTGTATTATCGTAGAGATTAAGATTTGAAAAAATACCCAAACATGCCTATAGTGCTACCTGTATAACTATTCAATGTGCCACAAACATTTAAGAAATTGACTGTAAGCATTTGGGTGCTTACTCGAATATTTACCAAATAATAAAATAATTAATGCTTGAAAAAAAAGAAAAAAGAAAAAATTTTTCTGCTCATAATTTACTGCAGGGGAGGAAAACTTTTAATCTTATGTTTTAAATTTAGCCCAACCTTTCAACTGAAAATTTTCTGAAGGCATTGTTCAGTGAGTTATGGAAAATAAATGTTCAGACGCTTAGTATTTTACATAGCCTCCCTTGAACCTTGCTTGTCTCCCCTAAATGGGAGGTGGAAGTATGGAGTAAAGGAGGTTGATTCATCCTCACTGCAATGGCAGAGAAGGAGACTTCTACCTCCTGTCTCCTGCTGCTGTCCCTGGTCTACCTGAGTTGCTCCTTGCAACTGAATCTGCTGTAACTCTGATCTGGTTATCTTTGCCAAACAAAGCCAGGCGGGCTTCCTCAGAACCCAGCTGTTGCTAATGCTATAGACCTCTGGAATCTAGCCGTGAGTCTCATTTGTCCCAGCTCACACAGTTAGTTCTGCAGCTGCAGGCACAGAGTCACCACACCCCCACCATCACATCCTCACTTGCAGTGTTCTTAGTCAAAATGTCTACTATTTCTTGTCTGAGAACTGAGAAATGAAAGGAGGCAGGGGATAGCTAACCCTCAGGGTTTCCCTCTGCCATCAACAATGTATCATTAAGTGGGCTTCCTTGGTGGTGCAGAGGTTGAGAATTCCCCTGCCAATGCAGGGGACACAGGTTTCAGCCCTGGTCTGGGAAGATCCCACATGCCACAGAGCAACTAAGCCCATGTGCCACATCTACTGAGCCTGTGCTCTAGAGCCTGCGAGCCACAACTACTGAGACCACGCACCACAACTACTGAAGCCCATGAGCCTAGAGCCCGTGCTACGCAACAAGAGAAGCCACTGCAATAAGAAGCCCAAGCACTGCAGCAAAGAGTAGCCCCTGCTCGCCACAACTAGAGAAAGCCCGCACACAGCAACGAAGACCCAACACAGCCAAAAAAAATTAGAACCCTACAGAAATATTTAAAAGAAAAAAAACAATGTATCATTAAGTGAGTGATCTCACATCCCAAACTGATACAGGGATCTTCTTTGAGACTATATCCTTTCAGAGTTATTAAAACTGAGTTAGGCACAAGCCTCTATCTTTTGCATCAGTATCACTTGTCTAACACTATTCTTCTGTCTTAGATGGAGCAAAATTGTCTTCTGGCCTTTTTCTTCCCCCTTTCTCTTTCCACAATCCCACAGGTCAACCTATTACCCTTGTAACAAATCTTTCAATTAGATACCTTAACCATGGACAGAGGCCTCTTTACACTCAAACAGAGAGACACAAAAATTGGGGGAGAAACTTCTTTAGATGATACCCTAGCTTGAAAGTCTCTTATTCAGTCTTACAAATCAAATTTGAATATGACAATCACACTTTACTAGTTATTTTTCTCTATTTATTTTACCAAGTCCTTGTTTCTGCTCTGGCAGATGAGTACCTCAAGTATACTAGGAAGAAAGTCTTTTGTATAAGAAGGAAAAAAAGAGAAAAACAAAGCAAAATATAAAACTATTACTCCTTTACTCTTATTTATTGTAATAGTGTTTTGAACACTATTTGTTAGGTACAGCAAGGGGAGCAGTGGTTCAGTATTTCATTGTGATAATTTGGAGTTTGTATCATTTTTTGCTGCAATGATTTATGAGTAGGAAATAAAAGGTTGATGCTTTCACTTGTCTTTTTTACTAGCACAACGTAACAGTCCTTTAATGGTTAAAATTCCTTTCCCATAACCAAATATCTTAAAAGATTATTTTCCTAAATTTTTATACTTAGCATATTGAAGAGAAATGACAAAAAACAGAGAACCATGGAAATTTTAGAGCTGACAGAGACCCAAGACAAAATCAAATTTCATCTCCCTCCCAAATATTTATTTGTTGTCATGTAAACAACACGGAAAAAGTTCAGCTTTCTGGGTTGTTAGCCAGGATCTTTTTAATGTAAGCCTAGAGAATGCTAACAAACTTAACTGATCAGCCAGCTATACTGAATTTGAGATTTCCTTTGATATTTTACCATAAATATAGACCGCATGGAGTGCATGATGGACGCAGTAAGATTAATTGAGGAAGGAAAAGGAAAATTAATATAAAGTTGTATTGAAAGGAATGCACTTGCCTGATTTAAGAATACCTTTATTTTGACTTTGTAATTACTAATGACAGTGAAAGAAAATTTTTAGTTGTACTGGTTCAGAATCTAAACAAAATGTCATTCTATAAAATATGTGATCACTAATAATTGTGGATGAGCAAAGGACAAAATTCTGGAGAGTTCTACTCATTGGAAAGGGAAGGAGAGCTAGAATAGTAAGCAAGAAAAGATAATCATACATCATAGGTTGATTATACCCCATTTGCAATAAAAGAAATAACAAGTATGTTATTTTCCCTTTTCCTACAAAATGTAAAAGAAATATTTTAATTGAACTCTTTACCGCCTTGGCCAAAGTCAAAATTACAAATCACAATATAAAAGGAAATTTTCTTTTTAATTTATAGGGATTTTTTTAAAATTCTGTAATATTTCTTTCAATGGAAAACAGTTAAAATATATGAAAATATGTCACAATTACTATCTCTAGGCATGTATCTATGTTAGTTATTATGTTTTTAATATGTTCTGAATATGGATTATGTAATAACAACTAACAGAATTTGCCAATCTCATTGATCAGGTCAATAAAGCTAATCAATCTGTAAGTGAATCAATTTGTAAATGAATAGTATTTGTCATAAATGGAACTAAAGGCTGGGTCTAGATCTATGCCCTCAGGGATTTTACAAATAGTAGCATTGCAATGTAATAAGTGTATTGAGCAGTTAATCATTTAAACTGAAAACCTACTTAAAATGTAGTCTTCAAAATTTTGGAGTTACATAGGTAAGAAAATAATTTAGATTAACCTAAAACTTGGCCAAACCCAAACTGGCAACCAAGGCATTTTTTAAAAATAAAAGCAAGTATATCAAATCACCATGTTGTACACTTTAAATATATACAATTTTGTTTGTCAATTACATTCCAATAAACCTGGGGAAAAAATAATATTAAAGCAAGTATTAAGCTCTCTAAGGTGCCACATGAACAAACACCAGGTACAGGGAGCTGTAAGGCTCTCAGGAACATGTCCTGCATGCATTTCAACAAGATGCCATATTATATTATTTTCCTCTCTAAAGACATAAAATATTACATAAGAATACAAAAAACAGCACCTGCTTTCTGCTAGACTCCTACTTGCAATAAATCTGAATCTGACAGATGAAGACTAAGGACAAATGTAAAGTCTCTAGGAAATATGAACCACCAGATGTGCTGTTTGCCAACCCTTCCATCCCACGAACCTATTCTCTGGCTGCTGAAGTCATCATCCTATGAAAATAATGGCTCACTAAGTGTCTGCTTGGAAATTAAAATTATGATCATACAACTATTACTTATTCAAGTCTTCTAAATTTTGAGAAATCAATGGCCATCTGACAACTGTTCAAATGTAACCATGTATTATCACCATAACAAATTTCTGTAGATGTAAGGTAAAAAAAAAGAAAAAAATAGATTTCTGCTATTGCAGACATGATCTTGGACAGATTTAATTCTTGAATATTCCTGTTATTTAAATATCACTGATTGGATCTTAAATCCTAAATTTGTTGTTTTATTCCTAGTTTTCCATTTGCAAATCCATTTTCTGGTAAGAGAATTAAAAATTCTGATAGAGTAGTAATGGTAGCCTGAAAGATGGTACTGTTTGGAATTTCTCAGGTAAACAAATACTACAAAGTTTGTTGATACTGCTATTCAGGCCTTTATTTTTTCCTATGTTATGATGCAAATAAATGTAGAACCAAAGAAAAGCTGATGCTTCAGGGTCTTTATTAAGAATGTCTAAAATGGTGAGACATTCTGTATTGACTTCAGAAACACTGTAATCAATTTGTAACTCTAAATTCACACTGAAAAAAATTCTTCCCCAATGTTACTCAATGGAGTGTTGAACATGAACCTCTCTTAGCGAGACATAACTACTTCCATATGCAACATACATCTGGTTAGGAAGTGGAATCTTCCTATGCACATTTATCAAGACCAAGGCCTTCTATCAACTAGCTACTGTATTTTTCCAAGCTCATCTCTCATTACCACCCAACATGCCCATTGCCTTCTACTTACCATCCAACTGTAGGGAATGAGTGGTTACTGAATGTGATTGACTGAGGCTTGGCCTATGGCATGTTATATTGGTGGTAATTTGCCTGCCCTCATTTACTCTTGGGAATAAATGATAGAGAATTAAATTAGCCTAAGGACCTTGTGCCTATATGTTTCAGACTATGGTTTTGCCTTTCATGAAATGTGTTTAGAAGTCCGTTTTCCTAAAATGTTCACATCCTCCCATTTTAGTATTTTCAGCTGTTTTGGCAGCATATGACACTGAGAAGTAGTATTAACCACTGCTAGATTAATGTACGATAGACTACATTAGTTTAGTATCTGAAACAGGAAATAGCAATAATATTACCAACTAAATGATTCTGCATGATTAAAATATGTCTAAGGGGGCTTCCCTGGTGGCGCAGTGGTTGAGAATCTGCCTGCTAATGCAGGGGACACGGGTTCGAGCCCTGGTCTGGGAAGATCCCACATGCCGCGGAGCAACTAGGCCCGTGAGCCACAACTACTGAGCCTGAGCATCTGGAGCCTGTGCTCCGCAACAACAGAGGCCACGATAGTGAGAGGCCCGCGCACCGCGATGAAGAGTGGCCCCCGCTCGCCACAACTACAGAAAGCCCTCGCACAGAAACAAAGACCCAACACAGCCAAAAATTTTTAAAAATTAATTAATTAATTAATTTTTAAAAATGTCTAAGACCTTTAGATTTATTTTTTATAATGAATCTGTGCAATAGGTATTATTTCCATTTTAAATAGGAGGAAACAGGCATAACTGATTCAATAAGTATATTAATAATTTAATCAAGGATGTACTGTTCAAAAGCAAAAATACCCAGATACTACCTCAGATCTTTTCAACATCAAATCCAGGCTTTTAATCATTTTACTATACAGTCATCCCCACTTTTAACCTCCATCTCAAGCCCAGCATATTAGAATTGCATTTTCTTATGCTTATTTAAAAGTTGCTAGTTGCTAGTTAACATCACTTTAATATTTTAGCAAGTTTTTTAGCGTTTTAAGGATTATATTTTCATTTTTAATTGTATGAATTTTTATTTTTATTTCTTTCTATACCAGAATTCTATTGTGCCATTATTACTGTTACCTAGTAAATGTTTTCGCTGATGCCTTTAATTTCTAGTTGCTTTTAATTAATTAATTAATTTATTTATTTATTTATTTATTTTTTGGCTGCATCGGCTCTTAGTTGCAGCACGTGGGATCTTCGTTGAGGCACGCGGGATGTTTCATTGAGGCACGCAGGCTTCTCTCTCGATGTGGCGTGTGGGTTTTTCTCTTCTCTAGTCGTGGAGTGTGGGCTCCAGGGCACGTGTGCTCTGCAGTTACGGCGTGCAGGTTTCAGAGCACGTGGGCTCTGCAGGCTGGCTCTCTCATTGAGGTGCACGAGCTCAGTTATTGTGGCTCGTGGTATTAGCTGCCCCATGGCATGTGGGATCCCAGTTCCCTGACCAGGGATCGAACCCACGTCCCCTGCATTGTAAAGCAGATTCTTCACCACTGGACCAACAGGGAAGTCCCTCTAGTTGCTTTTATATTTTAATTATTTTTATATTTAATGACTCAATTTGGTTTCATTTTTTAGAATTATATTGTCTTTCCTGATGATTTTAGATAACTATTGTCTATCAAGTAATAGGCACACTAAAAAAGGCAATGACTTTATAAATGCATCTATTCAATCATTATCCACTAAACCTAAGCAATCTAATATTAATCATTTTAATTTTTTAAATTCTTTAACAAAAAAATGGCCATCATGTGTTGAATGCTTAACAGTATTAAGTATACCAAAGGGCTTTATTTGCATTGAGTCTATTGCTTATAATTATATAGCAATTAAGCATTAACAACCCATATTTCATGTAAGGAAAATAGGGATCATAGAGTTTAGATAACACATCCAAAGTCACTCAGCCAGTAAATACTCAACATAGAATTGAACCCTGATGTATCTGACTACAAAATGTGTATCCTCACCAATACATGAAATTGTCATTCTGGTATCACAATAGAAAATATTTTCTAAATGAAACTTCTAATCTTCAGACTAAGAAGTTTCAAAATTCCATAAAGCAATAAGTCACTTCCTAGAAATCATTCTGAATACCCGATATCATTCATGTCTTCAATTTAGCCCTGAGTATTTAAAAAATTATGATGTTATAAAATATGACCAAAAATATTCAATGGTATTATAATGCATGAAATAATGCATTCCTTTTCAGATGGTAACTCAAGCAAAAGAGATCCTAACATATATCTGGATTAGGAAAAAGTGACAACTTATTTGAAATTGATTTCAGCAGTCCAAAGGCTGGCTAAGACTCCCTGGAAACTTTATTCTTCTTTTTGTTGTCTGAAACCATTTGAAGACCCAGGTCACAAAAGAATAACAATGTGAAAACCATCAAAAATGTCCTGAATTTCACAAACCACAAGGAAAATCTCAAGTAAGAGTAAAAATATTGGAAAAATAAATTTTATTTTATATCCTATAAAAATCAAACTCTTCTGATGTTATTGTTGATGGTATTGTCCTGGAACTTATAAATAAATGCTAAATATGAAAATGTTTGTGCAATAGTTGTCCAGATAAACTTGAAAGCAACAGAACATTTCCATTTTTCTCCCTAAAAGAACATTTTTAAATGCTTCTTAATCTTACTTATCTCTATGTCTATAACTATAAAAGGTAGTTAATTAAGAAGATAATAAAGAAATAGAAACAGTTGCTCATTTTAAAACATACATACTTGCTATACATCTGTTAGAATGACTAAAATCCAAAACACTGACAACACCAAATGCTAATAAGGGTGCTGAGTAACAGGAACTCTCATTCATTACTAGTGGGAATGAGAAATAGTACTGCTACTTTGGAAGACAATTTGACGATTTCTTACAAAACTAAACACACTCCTACCATATAATCCAGCCATGTACCCCTTGATATTTACCCAAATTAGTTGAAAACTCATGTCCACACAAAAACCTGCACAGGAATGTTTAGAGCAGCTTTATTCATAATTGACAACACTTAGAAGCAATCAATATGTCCTTCTATAGATGAATAGATAAATAAACTCTGCTACATCCATACAATAGATATATTACTCAGAGCTAAAAAGAAAAGAGCTATCAAGCCAGGAAAAGACATGGAGGAATCTTAAACGCATATTACTAAGTAAAAGACACCAGTCCTAAAGACTGCATATTGCATGATTCCAACTATATAACATCCTGGAAAAGGCAAAACAACAGAGACAGTTAACAGACCAGTGGTTGCCAGGGGTTGGAGGGTGGGGGTGGGGTGAATAAATTAAGCACAAGAGGTTTTTAGGGCAGTGAAACTATTTTGCACAATACTATAATGGTGGATCTACGTCATTACACATTTGTCAAAACTCATAGAATGTACAGTACATAGTGAACTCTACTGTAAACTAAGGAAAACTAAGGACTGGTTGATAATAATGTGTCAATGTTGGCTCATCAGACTGTAACAAATATGGCATCCTGTTGCAGAATGTTGAGGGTGGAGAAGCTTGTGTATGTGCCTGGGGGAGGGGTATGTGGGAACCCTCTCTACTCCCCACTCGGTTTTGCTGTGAACCCAAAGCTCCTCTAGAATATAAAGTCTATTAATTTTAAAGAAAGTCTATGTACTGCATGTTCTTTTATATATAAAGTACAAAGCTGGGGGAATCTCAGAATTAACACATACTTTGTAGAACAAAACCTACAAATTTAGAAACTTGATCAAAATTTAATTATCTGTAAGATTCTTTGATCAATTAAGAAAAAAGTGACAAACCGAGATATTTGAAAAGTCACATTTTTGAGTAGAAACTCACTAATCTTTTTTTTAGGTGTCCCTGACTGAACAAGTTCACTCTCTGGATCAATATAGCCACAGAGCCATACTCAGCTGTTCCCTCTCCTGGATTTCCTTCCAAATATTGGATGGTTACCTTGGCTGTTTTTTTTTTTTAAACATCTTTATTGGAGTATAATTGCTTTACAATGTTGTGTTAGTTTCTGCTGTATAACAAAGTGAATCAGCTATATGTATATGTATCCCCATATCCCCTCCCTCTTGCATCTCATTCCCACCCTCCCTATCCCACCATTTTAGGTGGTCACAAAGCACTGAGCTGATCTCCCTGTGCTATGAAGCTGCTTCCCACTAGCTATTTTACATTTGGTAGTGTATATATGTCAATGCTACTCACTTCGTCCCAATTTACCCTTCCCCGTTCCCGTGTCCTCAAGTCCATTCTCTACGTCTGTGTCTTTATACCTGTCCTGCCCCTAGGTTCTTCAGAACTATTTTTTTTTTTTTTTAGGTTCCATATATATGTGTTAGCATACGGTATTTGTTTTTCTCTTTCTGACTTACTTCACTCTGCATGACAGACTCTAGGTCCATCCACCTCATTACAAATAACTCAATTTTATTTCTTTTTCTGGCTGAGTAATATTCCATTGTATATATGTGCCACATCTTCTTTATCCATTCATCTGTCAATGGACACTTAGCTTGCTTCCATGTCCTGGTTATTGTAAACAGAGCTGCAATGAACATTGCAGTACATGACTCTTTCTTTTTTGTTTTTTTTTTCTAATTTTTTTTAACATCTTCATTGGAGTATAACTGCTTTACAATGGTATGTTAATTTCTGCTTATAACAAAGTGAATCAGTTATACATATACATATGTTCCCATATCTCTTCCCTCTTGCATCTCCCTCCCTCCCACCCTCCCTAGCCCATCCCTCTAGGTGGTCACAAAGCACCAAGCTGATCTCCCTGTGCTATGTGGTTGCTTTCCACTAGCTAACTATTTTATGTTTGGTAGTGTATATATGTCCATGCCACTCTCTCACTTTGTCACAGCTTACACTTCCCCCTCCCCATATCCTCAAGTCCATTCTCTAGTAGGTCTGTGTCTTTATTCCCATCTTGTCCCTAGGTTCTTCATGACCTTTTTTTTTTTTCTTAGATTCCACATATATGTGTTAGCATATGGTATTTGTTTTTCTCTTTCTGACTTACTTCACTCTGTATGACAGACTCTAGGTCCATCCACCTCACTACAAATAACTCAATTTTGTTTCTTTTTATGGCTGAGTAATATTCCATTGTATATATGTGCCACATCTTCTTTATCCATTCATCTGTTGATGGACACTTAGGTTGCTTCCATGTCCTGGCTATTGTAAATAGAGTTGCAATGAACATTGTGGTACATGACTCTTTTTGAATTATGGTTTTCTCAGGGTTTATGCCCAGTAGTGGGATTGCTGGGTCGTATGGTAGTTCTATTTTTAGTTTTTTAAGGAACCTCCATACTGTTCTCCATAGTGGCTGCATCAACTTACATTCCCACCAACAGTGCAAGAGGGTTCCCTTTTCTCCACACCTGCTCCAGCATTTATTGTTTGTAGATTTTTTGATGATGGCCATTCTGACCAGTGTGAGGTGATACCTCATTGTAGTTTTGATTTGCATTTCTCTAATGATTAGTGATGTTGAGCATCCTTTCATGTGTTTGTTGGCAATCTGTATATCTTCTTTGGAGAAATGTCTATTTAGGTCTTCGACCCATTTTTGGATTGGGTTTTTTGGTTTTTGGATATTGAGCTGCATGAGCTGCTTGTATATTTTGGAGATTAATACTTTGTCAGTTGCTTCATTTGCAAATATTTTCTCCCATTCTGAGGGTTGTCTTTTGGTCTTCTTTAGGTTTTCCTCTGCTGTGCAGAAGCTTTTAAGTTTCATTAGGTCCCATTTGTTTATTTTTGTTTTCATTTCCATTTCTCTAGGAGGTGGGTCAAAAAGGATCTTGCTGTGATTCATGTCAAAGAGTGTTCTGCCTATGTTTTCCTCTAAGAGTTTTATACTGTCTCGCCTTACATTTAGGTCTTTAATCCATTTTGAGTTTATTTTTGTGTATGGTGTTAGGAAGTGTTCTAATTTCATTCTTTTACATGTAGCTGTCCAGTTTTCCCATCACCACTTATTGAAGAGTCTGTCTTTTCTCCACTGTATATTCTTGCCTCCTTTATCAAAGATGAGGTGACCATATGTGCATGGGTTTATCTCTGGGCTTTCTATCCTATTCCATTGATCTATATTTCTGTTTTTGTGCCAGTACCATACTATATTGATTACTGTAGCTTTGTAGTATAGTCTGAAGTCCAGGATTGGCTGATTCTTTAACAATGTAACTTGTAAAAGCAAAATCACATAATCTCTCACTTTATATTCTAGACCAAACAATCCCAATTTTAGTCAACAAATAAAAATATTTCAGGCACTAACTGGAAATAAACACAATTTGCACAGAAAGTATGCCACTTATCAATTTATTGTTTCTCAATTTCAAATTCAGCCTGTTAGAGAGATCTGTGAAAATAGGTATGGACCCTTTAAACATTTTTTCCCTTTACCAACTAGCACCAAATCCGAAAAGACACTGAAGGAAGAAAATAGGTATTTCCTTCCTGGCTCCAGTTGCTCAATTAGCAGGATCCTGTTACATGCAGGGTCTCTTCCTCACCAGGCTCCTGCAGCTCCGAGAGCATCTCCAGTGTCCAGGTCCTGCAGTGCATGGTGACCAGCAGCACTCAGCAGCCAGCAGCTTCCCTTTGCATCTCTCTCAGGCAATACTGTAGCAGAGTGCCCTGGTGAACTGCCTCCCTGTAAACAGATTCCCCCAGCAAACTTGAGGGCAGACTTCTAGCAAGTTCTACCAGTGGGGTACTATGGAGACTGCTGGTCAATGAACCAAAGCACTACCCTCTCTAACGGGTCTAGATCTCATTCCTGGGAGCCTCTTCCTTGGGTGCATAATCCCAGCCCTAGAGTTAGAGATTGCTTCTTATATTTGATATTTATGTATAATTTAGAGTTCTCTTTACTTTTTACTACCCTACATCTCATTACTCCAATCCCCAGTTATAGTAAACAATTCTTCATTTTAAACATTCTCTGTTCATATTATTGTGTGGTTTCTCTCACCTGATTGGGGCCAGTCCAATAAAGTTTTAAAGCACATGGGACATATACCCAGAGATACTATGTTCTGGGTCATAAAACAAGTCTTAGTAGATTTAAAAGGCTTCAATTATACAAAGTATTTTTTTCATGTAAAGTATATTTACTATGGAATTAAATTAGAAATCAATAATAGGTATCTTTCTGGAAAAGTTCCAAATATTTGAAAATTAAATAACACACTCTGAATGATCCATGGGTTGAAAAGAAACCAAAAATAAAATTAGAATGAAATTTGAGTGAAAATGAAAAGACAGCACATTAAAATTTGTTGGATACAACAGAAACAGAACTTAGAGGGCAATTTAACAACCTTAAATGCCTATATTAGAAAAGAAAGGTCTCAAATCAATGACCTCAGCTTCTACCTTAAAAACTAGAATAAGAAGAGTAAATGAAGCCCAAACTCAGCTTCAAATATGAAGGTAAGGGAAAGATATGAAAGAAGAAGGGAAATGTGAAAGATTAAAGTAAAAATCAATGAAGTAGAAATCAGAAGAAAAATAGACAAAATGAATGAACCAAAATGAATGAATGAATAACCAAATTTATGGTTATTCATAAAACTGTATGAAACTGATGAACCCACAGTCTGACTAATCAGAAAGAAAAGTAATAAGACATAAATTCTACATCAGACATGAGAGAAGTGACATGACTACTAATTCTACAGATATTTAAATATAAATGATTATCATGAACAACTTTATACCAACAAATTTCACAATATAGATGAAATGAACAAATTCCTTGAAGGACACATACTACTATTATATTTTTTAAAAATATATGACCTTAGTAGCTCTATCTAGATATTTAAAAAATTGAAATTATAGTTAAAAACGTTCCCACAAAGATATCTCCAGACCCACATGGCTTCATCATGAAATTCTACCAAACAATTAATGTAATAATAGCAGTTTTGTGGATAAAAGAAAAACAAACAAAAGAATCCTTTGATCTATAATCCATCAAACTTAACTCAAAATGTATCATAGACTCAAATATAAAATCTAAAACTACAAAATTTCTAGGAGAAAATGTTTATAACCTTGGGTTTGGCAAAGATTTCTTAGATACAACACTAAAAGTATGATCCATAAAAGAAAAAGTATTCTAAATTGGTGTTCATGAAAATCAAGAACTTCTGCTCTTTCAAAGACACTATCAAGAGAATGAAAAGAGAAGCTACAGACTGAGAGAATTTATTTGCTAGGTAATGTACCTGGTAAACTACTTATATCCAAAATATATAAAGAACTTCCATAAATCAAAAATAAGAAAACAACCCAATTTAAAATTTGACAAAATATTTGAATATACATTTCACCAAAGAAGATATACGGATGGCAAATAAGCATATAAAAATGCTTAACATCATTAATCATTAGGGAAATGTATATTAAAACCACTTTAAACCTATTTACAATATGTAAAATTATAAAGGCTGAACAAATCAAGTCTTTACGAGGATGAGTAGCAACTGGAAATCTCAAAATCTGCTGGTGGAAATGTAAAATGGTACAACCACTTTAGAAAACCATTTGGTGTTTTCTTAAGAAGCTAGACATGTACCAACCACATAACTAGCCATTCCATCCATTTACCCAAGACATATAAAAGCATATGTCTGTACAAAGACTTATACAGAAATATTTATAGCAATTCTATTTGTAAAAGCTGAATTTAGAAACAACTCAAATGTTCATCGCCTGGAGAATCAATAAACAAATTGTTGTATATCTAAACAATGGAGTACTACTCTGCAATAAAAAGGGATGAATTACTGACACACCCAACAACATGGATGAATCTAAAAATATAAAACAAAACATTGAAAATAGAGGGATTGAGGCCAGTTCATGTAGAAACCTTCCAAGAATTTTGTTTTAAAAAGAACTAGATAATGGAGAAGTTGGTGGAAAGGGAGTGAAAGTGAAAGTGAAAATCAAGAGATTTTTATTTTTAAGGTGGGGGCAGGGATCCTAGATGGATGCATGACACCATGAAAGAATCTGCAGTGGGAGAAAATTTGTGGATGCAGAAGAAAGAGGGTGTCATTTCCAGAGCAAGTGAAGCAATTGGCCTTAAAAGAAACAAGGATTCCTCCATTTTAAAGGGAGATCAGACAGAGCAAATGGGCACTCTTGTTTGTAGATGGGTAGAAATAGTAGAGATTTTGAAAGGTCTCTTCTCACTTTGAGTTTTCTCACAAAAATAAGAAAGATGGTCATCTGAGAGTGAAGAATGAGAAGAAAGAAGAGAGGTGTTACATTTTGAGAAGAGAGGAAATAGTAGGGACTGGGAGTATAGACTAAATACAATGATTGTCAGGTAGCATTAAGAGTCCACTTAAGGTTATTAATTTAAAGTGAAACAGCCATATCCTCCTACACAGGTGCTGGCACAGAGAAGAAGAAGAGTTGGATTTACCCCAAATTGTGGTCTAACCAGTTGAGGAAAATGAAGTGAGAGACAGGCAAGAAAGTTGAAGGTGAATGCAAGGGAGTGAATTTAATGATTGGCTAAAAAGTGTAAGCTGGTGAAGAATGAAATGAGGGAAAGAGGGGAGTAAAAGAAAACAAGGACATGATAAGATCAGGTGAAGGGGCTAAAGAATTGTTGGATTTACCATCCAGACAGAGTGAGATGAAGAGACAAAAGTGGTTGTCAGAGGGATGTTTCAAATTGAGATTTTTGATGATGGTATTATAGATATTGGTCATGATAAATCTAGGGTATGCTCAAGGGAGTGAAAACCTAGGTGGGATGAACAAGGAGTTCAAGGAGCTGAGAAGCCAATATTTTGGAAGAATCAGCCACGTGGACACTGAAAGCACCAAATGTGGTTTTACAGTGACAGTAAATCAGATACAAAAGCTTTCAAGATACAGGATGCAGTGGGAGTGGAGATTATGACCCAGTGGTAGGTACTTATTGCAACAATGAAGGTAATGCATACCATTGTCTGGTACATAAAATTCAAAGTTAAGAGGTCTTAGAGAAAAGGGAGAGAGAATGGTCAAGAGACAGCAATTCAGATCAAGAAGGACACTCACTCCACTTTCAGGCTCAGTGGTATAAGAAAGGCCTATGGGGGAAGCAGTGCTCTCAGGGGAGATTTAAATTTATGTTAGAGCAGGAAATAAAGGGAACATTCTGAAAAAGTTTACAAATATGGGGAATTTTTTTTCTAGTAATGTACTGTGTGCTCCAGAATACTCAGTGGAAGGATATCAGAAGGTGGGGATGGCTAAGAGATGAAGAGAGATCTGGAAATGTGTAGTCTTCAGTGACATTAAGCATAGAAGATGAGGATGACCTGAGAGTCTGGGCTTCTTGTGGTCACTTATGTGATCAGGACAGAGACCTGTCGATATTATTTCTTGTGGTCTCAGACAAAGAGAAATCATGGCAAGGTCATGATTCTTGGAGAAAAGTTTGGGATTAGTGTAGACCAGAGGCCTCATCTTCCTTCTTCTAATAGGAAAAGTAGTGACTGGGGAAAGGGTCCCTGTATTCTGTTATTTTATTTTTAAATTATAAGCATGGACGTGAACAGTAGTAGACAGATGGACTCTGTTTTTCAATGCCTCTAGAAATTCATTTAAAAATCTCTGGAGCACTGATTTGGTTCACCACAAAAATCTCTGGAGTACTGATATGGTTCACATTACTGAAATCATAATGTTAGTCATACATGTCTCAGAGGGTGAATATAATTTAGAAAACGTTGACATGGAATTTGAATATAGACAGTACTTGGATACTAAATATATTTAATTACATTCCATGCATATATTCCCATTTCACTTTACTTGTGGCAAGATTATGATTATTCTTGCACTTACTGAACACAAAATACCAGCTAGTCTCTTTTTATTTTGCATTACTACAAATGTTAGAGAAATATATTTAAATATACTTATCCATGCATTATATAAAAAGTAAAATAAATTTTATGATAAAATTTCTTGGCTTTAACATGATGTAAAAGTTTCTAATATATGACTACTGTAAACTTTGAGAACATTGATGCCCTCATTAAAAGTTAAGGTGAGTACCAGGAAGAGGTTCGTGGTAATAACCTGGAAAGAAAAGAACTACATTAAACAGGAGTGCCTCATCATGGCTTTTTTTTTCCTCCATAAAACTGTACAACTAACTCATTTTCACTTAAGTAATGAGTAAGTTATTCATGAATAGGGACTTAAAACTCACTCCAAGCTTAATATCTGACAAATAAACTATAGGTAAACTACAGCTAAATCAGGGAGATGATTAGATTAGTTATGGAGGAATTTGAGTTCCAAAGGTGAGAAATATATGAAAAGTATACCACCTCTTGATGTTATTAATTTTATTCAAAATCCAATGGGGGGGGCTTCCCTGGTGGCGCAGTGGTTGAGAATCTGCCTGCCAATGCAGGGGACACGGGTTCGAGCCCTGGTCTGGGAAGATCCCACATGCCGCGGAGCAACTAGGCTCGTGAGCCACAACTACTGAGCCTGCGCGTCTGGAGCCTGTGCTCCGCAACAAGAGAGGCCGCGATAATGAGAGGCCCGCGCACCGCGATGAAGAGTGGCCCCCGCATGCCGCAACTAGAGAAAGCCCTCACACAGAAACGAAGACCCAACACAGCCAAAAATAAATAAATAAATAAAAATAAAAATAAAGGAATTCCTTTAAAAAAAAAAAAAAAAAAAAAAAATCCAATGGGGGTTCATAGTCCCAAGAGAACATTTCTTGGGTTGTGCAAATGTATAGGATTTACACTTTCTCAAATATTTCATTTCTGGAGCAGTGTCAGGGATCACAAGCATTACAAGTCTACCTGCTGGGAGAGCATTAAAGAATCTTTGCCAGCCTATCCATTTGGACATGTTATTCATATAGAAAAAATATTAACCTTTCTTCTTATTTGAGAATACTGTCATTTCTCCAATGCTCTTCTGACTTCTTTTCCCACCACTTAACTTGGTCATTTTGAAATAAATCTAACAGAATGAGTTGTATTTCCTCCTGGGACAATGGGTTTACAATATATATGTAACCACCCACAAGAAGGGATGTGATGTCTGCTATTGAGCAACAAACCAATGATGATAATAAAATCATTAATTCTGTCAATATAAATGCTAATAGAAAAGGAAAATTGGATCCATGCCTGGTATCACATTTTCTCTGATAGGAAATTAGAGCAGAGAAATTGAATCTGACAAATCTTAACATTTAAAGACTAACATCAAAATTGTAGTCTAGAGAACACAATAAATGGCAGAATGCTTAATTAAACTGTGCTTTTGTTAGGTCAGGATAAATAGCTTCTGCCTGGCCAACAAAGTGATCCACAGTCTCCCAGAGGGATTCTTAAAAAATATAGTACAAAATAAAGGCCATAACGTTAGCAAAAATCAAGCTGACAAGCCTGCACTAATTATCTTTGGTATTACAACACTGCTAATGGAGCTGCAGTCTGAAACATAATAGAGGTGAACTCATTAGCAGTGCCTTGAACTAATGTTTGTAAGGGGAGCATTTATTGTTTGCTAGTTCTTACATAGCTCAATATTTCACAGCAGCATATTAAACAGGACCTAACTTGATTTGCGAGCATTTTTTTAACCTCTTGGTATAAATGACTTCCTTTGAGGGAAAACAAACTTAAATAAATTGGACAGTATATGACTTCAGGGAAAAAATCAGGCAATTGATGAAAGGATGATGCTTAAAATTTTTCACTTTTGAGAAAAAACTTGAAAGTACCTCTAAAGTCAGCCTTGGAAATCTTCCCACTAAACTTTACCTATACAAAATTTTTTAAAGTCTATAATAGATATGAGAATATATTTCAGCTTTTTCTACAGTTTGATTACTTTTAGTGAAAATTTAACCTTATTTTAATAACATTAATGGAAATGACTTCTACTGTTTTATAAAACAAGAAGTGTGTAACTTTTGTGTTTGGAAACTAGCAATGGTATAATCAGTATGATTGGGTTTTTGTTGGTTATTTTTAGTTTAGTTTACTTGCTTATTTGAGTGTAGGGGCATAATTGAATTACTTAGGGATATAATCTATTCTATTTTTATTTGGCAACATCTATTTCAGTTCCTTCTTCCTTCACTCTTCCCATCCTATGTAGGCACAGTGTATAAGATAAAGAATTTGTGTAAATGTCAACAAGAAGCTTCGTCACCCTTGAATAGCCACCATTTGCAATGACTGTGTAATGATACTCTAATAATGTATTTCACAAATATTTAATGTGTAGTGCTCTTTATTTTCCTGTAGTACATTCCTATAAAATTTTTTCTGTAGTAATTTCCTGTAGAAATTATATTCAATTTTCATTTTATTCAAACTAGTTTTAACTGTGTGATTAAATGAAGCTATGAATATTCTCTATCTGAAATTGCATTTCAATGTCCATTTTTCTATGGTAGATTTTTGTCAGAAACATTTAATTTTAAAGACCCTAATGCTAGCAAGTACCCTGGAAAGGAGAAACACATGTTTGTAACCTTTATCCAAAGCATGGTATTTCTTCAATTTCTATATATTTCTTACAAAGAAAATTAAAAGGTTTTTGAACAAATAATACAATTCATACTATATGGGTATTAAAGGAAATTAGCTATAATAGTAATATGTATTATGCTTTCTTAAAATTGTCATCAAATCATATTGTTTAAATTAATCCATGCCCATTTCAAACATCATTCTCCACCTAGCCATTTAATATCTAAGACAAATGTTAACATTTATACACATAAGTAAACAGAACAAACATTATGAGTACATGGCTTTATAAAAAAGATAATGCAAAAAAAAAAAAAAAGATAACGCAGAAATTTAGTAGCTGCATTTCAGAGCATTACCTGTGTATGTTTAAAATATGAATACTGAATTCCTGTCTATGTTGTATCTATGTACAGATATACACATATATATGAATTTAAGAATTTTATAGATTGGTAGTTATAAATTTAAGATCACAGAGTAGAATTAGTATATCTGAAGTTACACAAAGTCTGAGTTTAAAAAAAACTGGAAAATGAAGCAAGAGAATTTACATAACTTCTACTTAGTTGGTTAATAAAATTCTAATAATCTTGAATTGATGTAGGATGAAGATCTAGGAGAATTATGACCTTGAAAGAGTGCATTGCATTATCTATCCTACTCATTATCCAGTGGTCTCCAGGATATGACCTTGAAGTGCTCTGAAAAGGACAGCTTGTCTTTTTTGTGTTGCCTGAGAAGATGTGTGCACCTATGATGAGAAGTTTTAGAAGTCTCAATACTATCTTCTTTCACATAGATAATCAAAAAGAAATTTTAATTGATTAATTTATTCTGTAAATGGATTGCTTTATTATAGTTCATTTAGTATATTCTGTGCTTTTTAAAAAAATTCCTTCTAATATATTTTAAATTCCTTAGGTGTCCTCTCATGACCAGAGAAATTAGAAAAAGAAGCTATAACCAAACACTGAGGAATACTATCAATACATATAAGATACCCATACACTTGCACACACTTGCAGAGCATTTCCTCCAGCTTCTTCCAGAAAAATGTATGTGTGGGGTACCTCTGTCTTAATCCACATCTAAGTACATTGGTAAAAATGAAACAATAAAAACAAAGGGCAGTAACTTCTTTCTAAAATAAAACAAAACTTGAATTTCTAGTCTTCACTCATAAAATATTTTATTTTGCCAGAGTACCTAAATTTCCTCTCTTAATTATCTCATGTTTTTGAAGGAAGGGAAACACTGAAACTATCTAATGAGGTTCCTGAGTGAATTAATGCAAAGTAACTAAAGCATTTTTAAAACATGGAGAGGGCCAGATCAAGATGGCGGAATAGAAAGACGTGGGGCTCACCTGCTCCCACAAATACATCAAAAATACATCTACATATGGAACAGTTCTCTCAGAATACCTGCTGAAAGCTGGTAGAAGATCTCATGAAACCAAAATTGCAAAAAAGATCACCATGTAACCAGTTAGGATAAAAGAAAAAAAAAAAGGAATCACTATGGGACCTGCACCCCTGGGAGGGAGCTGTGAAAGAGGAAAGGTTCCCTCACCCTGTGAAGCCCCTTCACCTGAGGGGAAATCAGCCAGGACAGAAAGGGAGCTTCAGAGGCTTAAAGGAGAGTACAGCAGCTGGACTGTGGCAGGCAGAACAGAGAAAGACCAGCACAGAGTTCCTGGCAACCTCCCCACATTCCCCAGCCTGAGACGTGCATCTGCTGGTGCATGCAGGGACTGGGTGCTGAAACTAGGGCTTCAGCAGATGGACCCGGGGAGAGGAGTGAGGTTGGTTGCGTGGAGACAGCCTGGAGGAGCTGGGGTGTGATCTAAGCTGCAACCAGGGGTGCGTGCAGGAAGGAGCCCGGGTCCACCACTGAAGCCTCATTGCTACACAGGGATGCTCCCACATAAAAGCAACCCTTCGAGACCACAGTAGATAACTGTTTCTCCTAAACTTACAGAGTCAGAGGAATATAAGTAAAATGAAGAAACAGAGGATCCCAAGCATGATGTACCCAAACAGACCTACACCAAGACATATTAAAATTAAAATGGCAAAAGTTAAAGGTAAAGAGAGAATTCTAAAGGTATCAAGAGAAAAACAAAGAGTTAATTACAAGGGAACCCCGCATAAGGTTATCAGCTGGATTTCTCTACAGAAACTTTTCAGGTCAGAAGGGAATGGCAAGATATAGTCAAAGTCCTGAAAGGGAAAAACCTGCAACCTAGGATACCCTACCCAGCAAGATTATAATTTAGAATATAAGGAGAGATTACGAATTTCTCAGACAAGCAAAAACTAAAAGAATACAGCAATACTAAATTTATCCTAAAAGAAATATTGAAAGGTCTTCTCTAAATAGAAAAGAAGCAAGAATCTATAGGAAAGAGAACATCACAATTGGAAATCACTTAAATAAGCCAATACACAGATTTTTTAAAAAACCAAGAAAATGTTTGTGAAAGTGATGATAACTACAATGAACAGCAAAAGGATAAACATGAAGATGTAAAAGAGAACATCAAAATCACAAAATGCGGGGAAGGAGAGTAAGAAAATGTAGAATTTTTTTTGAATGTGTCTGAGCCTATATGACTACCAGTCTAAAGCAAGTAGATATAGTAATGGGTTAACATACTTGAAAAACAGGGTAACCAAAAATTAAAAACATACAATAGATTCACAAAAACAAAAAGAAGAGAACACAAGCACAATACAAAATAAAACCATCAAACAACAAAAGGAAAAACTAAAATGAAAGAGAAAGGAACAAAGAAGAAATACAAAATCAACTGGAAAACAAGGATTAAAATGGCAATAAAACATATCTATCAATAATTACTTTAAATGTCAATGGACCATATGCTCCAATCAAAAACACAGAGTAGCAGATTGGATAACGAAACAAGAGCCTACAACATGTTGCCTACAAAAGATCCTCTTTAGGGCAAAGGATACACAAAGATTGAAAGTGAGAGGATGGAAAACAATATCTCATGCAAATAGAAACAACAAGAAAGCAGGGGTAGCAATACTCATATCAGACTCAAATGGACTTTAAAACAAAGGTCATGGGCTTCCCTGGTGGCGCAGTGGTTGAGAGTCTGCCTGCCAATGCAGGGGACATGGGTTCGAGCCCTGGTCTGGGAAGATCCCACATGCCACGGAGCAACTAGGCCCGTGAGCCACAATTACTGAGCCTGCGCTTCTGGAGCCTGTGCTCCGCAACAAGAGAGGCCGTGATAGTGAGAGGCCCGCGCACCGTGATCAAGAGTGGCCCCCGCTTGCCGCAACTGGAGAAAGCCCTCGCACAGAAACGAAGATCCAATACAGCCATAAATAAATAAATAAATAAATAAATAAAATTAAAAAAAAAAACAAAGGTCATAAAGAAATATAATGAGGGACAGTATAAAATGATGAAAGGATCAATACAAGAAGAGGATATTACACTCATTAACATTTATGCACCCAATATAGGAGCACCTAAATGCATAAAATAAATACTAACAAACATAAAGGGAGAAATTGTCAGATATACAATGATAGTAGGAGACTTTAACACCCTACTCACATCAATGGTCAGATTTTCTAGACAGAAAATCAGTAAGGCAACAGAGATACTAAATGATACAACAGAACAGTTAGACTTAATTGACACTTTCAGGACACTGCATCCAAAAAACAACCACCAGAATACACATTCTTTTCAAGTGCACATGGAATATTCTCCAGGATTGAGCACATACTAGTATACAAAACAAGCCTTAACAAATTTAAGAGGATAGAAATTATTTTAAGCATCTTTTCTGACCATAACGGCATGAAACTAGGAATAAACCACAGAAAGAGAAACGAGAAAAAATAATCACATGGAGACTAAACAACATGCTACTAAAAAAACAATGGCTCAGTGATGAAATCAAAGAGTAAATTAAAAAATACCCTGAGACAAATGACAGTGAAAACACAACTATAAAAAAATCTATGGGATGCAGCAAAAGCAGTTCGCAGATGGAAGTTCATAGTGATATAGGCCTTTCACAAAAAAACACGAAAAATCTCAAATAAACAACCTAACCCACCAGCTACAAGGATTAGAAAATGAAGAACAAACAAAACTTAAAGTTGGCAGAAGGAAGGAAATAATAAAGATCAGAAAGGAAGTAAATAAAATAGATATTTAAAAAACAATAGAAAAAAATAAATTAAACCAAGAGCTGATTCTTTGAAAAGGTAAACAAAATCGATAAACCTCTGGTCAAGCTCAGCAAGAAGAAAAGAGAGAGGACCCAAATAAACAAAATAAGAAATGAAAGAGGAGAGAAATAACAACTGACACCACAGAAATACAAAAAAAAAAAAAAGTGAGAGAAAACATGAACAATTATATGCCAACAAATTGGACAACCTAGAAGAAATGGACAAGTTTCTAGAAACAGAGCCCACCAAAATTGAATCAAGAAGAAACAGATAATTTGAACAGACTGATCACTATAAGTGAAATAGAATCTGTTAAAAAAACAAACAAACAAACAAAAAAACACCTCCCTGCAAACAAAAGTTCAGGACCAGATGGCTTCACTGGGAATTTTACCAAACATACAAAGAAGAACTTATATCAATCCTTATAAAGCTCTTCCAAAAGTTTAAAGAAAAGGAAACACTACCAAAGTCATTCTAGGAAGTCACCATCACCCTGATACCAAAACCAGACAAAGACATGACCAAAACAGAAAATTACAGGCCAATATCTTTGAGAAATATAGATGCAAAAATTCTCAACAAAATATTAGCAAAC
The DNA here is from genome assembly GCF_009873245.2 of Balaenoptera musculus. NCBI lineage: Eukaryota > Metazoa > Chordata > Mammalia > Artiodactyla > Balaenopteridae > Balaenoptera > Balaenoptera musculus. The sequence continues at coordinate 102,785,911 of NC_045788.1, read as the reverse complement.
CAAATCCAACAACACATAAAAAAAGATCATACACCATGGTCAAGTTAGATTCATTCTGAGATCACAAGGATGGTTCAACATACACAAATCTATCAACGTGATACACCACATCAACAAAAGAAAAGATAAAAACCACATGATCATCTCAATAGATGCAGAAAAAGCATTCGATAAAACTCAACAACAATTCGTGATAAAAACTCTTACCAAAGCAGGTATCTAAGAAACATATCTCAATATAATAAAAGCTATTTATGACAAACCCACAGTCAACATACTTTTCAATGATGAAAAGCTGAAAGTCTTCCCACTAAAATCTGGAACAAGACAAGGATGTCCACTCTCACCACTTCTATTTAAACATAGTATCAGAAATCCTAGCCACAGCAATCAGACAAGAAAAAAAATAAAATGCATCCAAATTGGAAGGGAAGAGATGAAACTGTCATTATATGCAAATAACATGATACTATATACAGAAAACCCTAAAGACTCCACACAAAAACTACCAGAACTGATAAACGAATTCAGCAAGGTAGCAGGATACAAGATTAACATACAGAAGTCTATTGTAGTTCTTTACACTAACAATGAAATATCAGAAAGGGAAAGTAAAAAAAAATCCGTTTCAAAATCTCATCAAAAAAATAAAATACTTAGAAATAAACCTGACCTAGGAGGTGAAAGACTTATACGCTGAGAACTATAAAACACTGATAAAGGCACTAAACATCAATTAAAGAAATGGAAAGATATCCCATGCTCTTGAATTGGAAGAATTAATATTGTTAAAATGACCATAATACCCAAAGTAATCTACAGATTTAATGTTATCCCTATCAAATTACCCATGACATTTTTCACAGAACTAGAACAAATAATTCTAAGATTTATATGGAACCATAAAAGACTCAGAATTGCCAAAGCAATCCTGAGAAAAAAAGAACAAAGCTGGAGGAATAACTGTCCCAAACTTCAGACAATACCACAAAGCTACAGTAATCAAAATAGCGTGGTGTTGGCACAAAAACAGACATATGGACCAAAGGAACAGAACAGAGAGTGCAGAAATAAACCACGCACCTATGGTCAATTAATCTTTGGCAAAGGAGACAAGAATATACAATGGAAAAAATACAGGCTCTTCAGTAAGGTGTGTTGGGAAAGCTGGAGACGCATGTAAATCAATGAAGTTAGACCATACCTTCACATCATACACAAAAATAAACTCGAAATGGCTTAAAGACTTAAATATAAGACATGACACCATAAAACTCCTAGAAGGGAACATAGGCAAAACATTCTCTGACATAAATCATACCAATGTTTTCTTAGGTCAATATCCCAGGCAATAGAAATAAAAGCAAAAATAAACAAATGGGACCTAATCAAACTTCAAAGTTTTCACACAGCAAAGGAAACCATAAACAAAATGAAAAGACAACCTATGGAATGGGAGAAAATATTTGCAAATGATGTGACCAACAAGGGCTTAATTTCCAAAATATACAAACAGCTCATACAACTCAATATTGAAATAACAAACAACCCAATCAAAAAATGGGCAAAAGACATAAAGAGACATTTCTCCAAAGAAGACATACAGATGGCCAGTAGGCACACGAAAAGATGCTCAACATCGCCAATTATTAGAAAAATGCAAATCAAAACTACAATTAGGTACCACCTCATGCCAGTCAGAACAGCCATCATTAAAAAGTCTACAAATAACAAATGCTGGAGAGGGTGTGGAGAAAAGGGAACCCTCCTACTCTGTTGGTGGGAATGTAACTTGGTGCAGCCACTATGGAAAACATTATGGAGGTTCCTTAAAAAACTAAAAAAAGAGTTACCATATGTCCAGCAATCCCACTCCTGGGCATATATCTAGAAAAAATGAAAACACTAATTTGAAAAGATACATGCACCCCAACGTTCATAGCACCACTATTTACAACAGCCAAGACATGGAAGCAACCTAAGTACCCATCCACAGATGACTGAATTAGGAAGATGTGGTACATGTATACAATGGAATATTACTCAGCCATATGAAAGAATGCAATAATGTCATTTGCAGCAACATGGATGGAACTAGAGATTATCATACTAAGTGAAGTAAGTTAGAAAGAGAAAGACAAATACCATATATCACTTATATGTGGAATCTAAAATATGACACAAATGAACTTATTTATGAAACAGACTCACAGATGTAGAAAACAAACTTACAGTTACCCAAGGGGAAAGGGGGTGGCGGAGGGATAAATTAGGAGTTTGGAATTAACAAATACACACTAGTATATATAAAATAGATAAACAACAAGGTCCTACTGTATAGCACAGGCAACCATATTCAATATCCTGTGATAAACCATAAAGGAAAAGAATATGAAAAAGATTATATATATATGTATAACTGAATCACTTTGCTGTACACCAGAAACTAACACAATACTGTAAATCAACTGTACTTCAATTAAAAAAAAATACACAAAATAAAACATGGCATGCCTAGGAAAGTCAATTTCAAAAGAATGAAAAAAATCATATAAATTTTAAAAAATATGGCATGCTTTTATTTATAATTGATAATATATGAACAGGTTTGCTCTTTCTTTCAGTAAATAAAACTAAATTGTCATTCAGTATATTGCACAAGCAAAAGAACGTTTAAGTAATAGTTAACTTCTGGCCAAAATTGTAATGACTATTGAACTAAAAAGGAATGTTATCATTTGATGATACCTAAGAAACCTCATGATATTTCCCAGGAAAATTTCCAGTTGACCAAGCAGTCACTGCTTACGTTTGTTTATTTGTACATAGGAAACACACCTCATTTTTAACAGTGTAACAGGAAGATCTATGAAAAATAAAACAGAAGCAGCAGTAGAAGGTAGAGAAAGCCTTCAGACCTCCATGAAGGCACATGAAAGGAGAGAAGAAAGGAAGGAGAATTGGCCAGGAGGAGGAGTATAATAAAGTCGGGTTTTTTTAATGCTGTCTTGCCCCCATTTTGATGACCTGGCTAGAAGTCAGTCAGTGCCCCTTCTTGAGCAGCTGATTGAGTCTATACCCCACATTGGTCTTTCAAATGCTGGGCTATACACCTTCCTTAATTGAATCAGGGCCAGGAACTAGACAACTGGGGACAGCCCCTGTACCCCAGAGTCCAAGTATTCAAATTAGCCACTCCACAGGGATCCTGGGAAACCTGGCTAACTCCACCCCACTTGCCATACATAACCCACCCCTTACAGCTCCAACTTGCTGTTACCCTGTCCTAAAGGGGCAACCCTGCCTGACAGCCACCTCCATATCGGAACTGTAAGTAAAAATGAGTTCTGTCTTTGCTCTATCCAACTGTCAGTGTGTTGTGTCCCACCTTCAAAGGACTCTTTAAATCTTATAAAACAAGGAGTCTTCGATGTTGCCCATTAGAGGTGTCCTGCCATCCAAACACTGCAGAAATAAGCCTGCACCTGGATTACTGTTTTGGAGTGGCCTAGGGTAGCATGACCTCAGAACAAACACAGTGGTGGATACAGGGAGGTGGCAACTGGGCCCTCAACCTACCATGCTTCCTGCAGCAAGTTCTCTTGAAGGAGATCTAAGGTGAACATTGACAAAGGTTACCCAAACCCTACTCCAAGGTCAGAGCTTAGGCTAATGCATGAAATTCCTCTGTGACTGCTATTGGTGCAGGAGGAGATTTGTGGTTTCAACTGGTCATCAGACTGAAAGGCAAGAGTAATAGTCCTTGACTGTGGTGTAGTTTCTCCCTCTCTCCTTCCAGCCATCAACAAAAAAAACACACACATACTCCCAATTACCACTAGCAGACAACTGCCAACCATGAGCAGAAGCAGCATCAGGATGAAATCCATGCTACGTGGTGGCAGAAAGGCCACCAAACTGCCACACTGGGAGCTTGTCTGCCTTTGGACTTCAAATTATGTGTACTCAGAATTTGGGTATCTTTTTGTCCTCAACATCAGGAGGCAGCCTACAGAGTTTAATTTTTAGTGCTTTGCTAATATAGATGTGTGCTTTCCCCTATACAAAGTCATAGCATCTGAACATTCAAAGCAATCTATTCAGTAAAGGCTCAAGAAAACCCATTCATGATAGCATTTTTCCATTCCAACAAATGCACTTTAGCCAGCTCTGTTTATTCTTGTACAGATCAAGGAGCCAAACAGGAATGAAATACATTAAGGACAATGTTTCCAAAGAAATCTGATCTAGCAAGCTCTTCTAATCACTCCTGCAAATATTGGCATATTTTGACATTGTAGTTTTAAAAAATGCAAGCACCTGCTACAGTTGATTATCTGCTTTACATTTGAAAAGTGTATTGATCACTTGACTTGAATTAACGATGCAAGTTTCTTAATTGGACAATCAGGATCAGGAAGCTGGATGTATGTTCAAGGAGAAGAGCTGCTTTTTTTTTTGCTTCTCTTTTATTGACTTCCTCATAGGCACTATTGAAATTATCATTTAGGGTAATTTTGCTTCTTCTACTGATTGAAATATTATGATTATACAATATTGACTTTCCTTGATAATAAAATGCAATCGAATTATTAAAACTGATTTTAATGGCTTGGAATTTGCTTGTGTAATTTATTGCAGGCATTCTTGTTTATTTTAAGAAACAATTTTTCTTCAAATTACTGAAAATTTTATTTTCTACATAGGGTGGTCTGAACTACATTGGCTTTATTTTTAAAGTCAAGATAGTTAAACTCTAGAAGACACTGAATTCAAAGCTTTAGGCCTTCCTTAAGAAGGTAATTTCTAAAATTTCCTGAAAATATGATTGGTTAACTCCAAGGTCTTGATAACTAGGAAAAAAGATATATTCAAGTATCAAGGACAGTGGTTCCCTTAGATTTTCTACTTTGTCTTCTCTTTCTCTTCTTTTTGTATTTTGTAATATGTAACACTCCTGATTGCATAGATATTTGCAAAAGCATACATTTAATTTGATATTCTAATTTGAGATAAGTATTATGTCCCAAATATTATAAATAAAGGTATTGAATCTCAGGTAATTTGATATTTGCTTTCAGTCAAAGAGTTAGTTGATGGCAGACCTGGAATAAGAATCTACAGCTCCTTCCTCCCTAGATTGATTCATGGTCTGATCCAAGCTCTTTTCATTGGATTACAAATTGATTAGAAAATTATTAATGTGCTGGCCTGTATATGTATAACATATGTAATGTATTTATAGGATACATTTAAAAATAAACATTGTTATTACTATTCCTAGTTGTTTTTTCCAACCCATTTAATGTATATTCATTTGCCCAGACTTCTCATACCCAGCATTTTCTTTCAGATGTGATGTGAAACAAGTGATAGAAATAAGGTTTTTATATCACTTCGTTTTTTTTGTTTTTTTTTGTTTTTTATAAATTATTTTAATTATTATTTTATTTATTTATTTATTTTTTGGCTGTGTTGGGTCTTCGTTTCTGTGCGAGGGCTTTCTCTAGTTGCGGCAAATGGGGGCCACTCTTCATCGCGGTGCGCGGGCCTCTCACTATTGCGGCCTCTCTTGTTGTGGAGCACAGGCTCCAGACGCGCAGGCTCAGTAGTTGTGGCTCACGGGCCTAGTTGCTCCGCGGCATGTGGGATCTTCCCAGACCAGGGCTCGAACCCGTGTCCCCTGCATCAGCAGGCAGATTCTCAACCACTGCGCCACCAGGGAAGCCCCTCACTTCGTTTTAAAAGAGCTACCATTATGGAGTCCTAAATGAAAGGCTTTCTCCAAAAGATACATTTTTCTACTTATTTTTCTTTTTTTCCCCAGTACAACCATACCTGAAATATCTAGTAGAGAAAGAATTGAGGATCTGGCATATACTCTGGTATCCTAGGGTCCAGCACATGTTCCCACATCATGGGGCAGACAGAAAATTAGTTCATCACTTATTTTCCATGTGCTTCCTAGAAAGCAAAAGGAGCTGGGGGAATCCAGTACCATTCTAATTGCTTTTTGTTTACTTGATCATAACTATGCTTATTAAACACGGGTTCGTGGAATCACATAAATCATTTCGTGGGGTTCATGATGGGGATCACTCATCCACTCACCACACTGAGTTCTCTCCAGAAACAAACAGGTAGGTTAAGAATGTTCCTAAAACTCAGAAGCAGCAGACTCTGAATTCAACTTCAGTATTTAAAGCCTCTGTAGTCAGTTATTCTAAGTGGGATGGAAAGTTTGCCTCAAATAAAATATTAGCACAATTTAGCCCCAGATTCAGTAAGAAATTACTCAGATTAGGTATTCTCTCTAGTGACTGTCAATAAATATGTGATTTCCAGGGATAAGGAAGAAAAGGAACAAGATCACTATTATTCTGTAACCTCCACAAATTAAAGTTGCAAATGTAGACAGACAGCATTCTTCCTCTTTAAAAATCTAAATGCTAAGAGGAAAAAACAATAGATTTTCTCATTCAGAAAAAAATATGAACCATCTTCTGGTTCCTTCCACTAAATGCATCATCCTTATATTATCTACATTAAAATTTTATGAGTTACTGCTTCTTTAATTCCTTATGCACATGCTTCTGTAAGACTTTGGAAGACCCAGATGTTTTATGTCTAAATGGTAATGCAATGACTGAAAGACTACTACCTCAAATAGAAAACCACCTTCTTTACTTTCACATAAAAGCCAAAATCATCTTACCATTCAAAAATCATGTTATAATATGGTTCATTATATTTACTTGGAAGTGTTAGAGATCAAATAATACCTCCATTTCTTTATTTTCTTATTCAACAAATATTTCTGAGTACCTCCTCTTTCAGGTATTGCTTGGTATTAATCACTGAATGGTATTAATCACTCCTCCCTTCACGTGATATTCATGAAGACTAGTAAATTCATATGGCATAAATCTAATAAATTACATACTGACAAAAAGGTGGTGTGCAGGCCATCACCTTGTCTTTGCTGGAAAAGCCCCTACATAGACTTAAATCAGAAATGTCTAGGTATTGGAGGGTAGGCATAGATAAAAGGAGGTGGTGTAAAGTGCCTTTCAGATGCATCAGAAGAAGGACTGCCTAAGTATGGAGCAACAAGAATTTCACGATTTAAAACCCCCAGATACCTATGTTTTTTTTTGACAGAACTTCCTGAATAGCAGAATTATCACTTTATATGGCACAGATTTTTTTTCATGTGTGGTGACCTGACCATTCCAGCTGGTGTGAAGGCAGCCATGTGTTCAGCATTCCTCAGACCTGGAAGTCTACTTACCTTGCATGGTTTGCTGACTACTGGCACATTCATTTGCAAGACAGAAGGCAGACCCAAGGAATCTGCCCTCTCTCATGAATGTTATATCTTTTCTGATGCTTGACAAGCCTCTAAGTAGAACTAGTTGAGTCTGGAAATTTTTTTTCTACCATCCTCAAAACCAGTCCCAGTCTTCTTAGACACTGTGCATAAGACATAGAATTATTCCATCCTCCAATTCTAATATTTTAAGGAGGATGCTTAGCTTATTTCTTCCCTTGACTAAATTCCCTATTTCTTTTCTCTAGTTTCCTTTTATTTCTGGACCTGAGCTACCCTTTTACTCAGTATGCTTCAAATCATTTTTCATATTTTTTTATATTAGAAATCATCTATTTCTTTGAAGAAGATTCAAAGAAGTGGAAAGATATCCCATGCTCTTGGATTGGAAGAATTAATATTGTTAAAATGGCCACACTACCCAAAGCAATCTATAGATTTAATGTGATCCCTATCACATGACATTTTTCACAGAACTAGAAGAAATAATCCTAAAATTCATATGGAACCATAAAAGACCCAGCATTGTCAAAGCAATACTGAAGAAAAAGAACAAAGCAGGAGGCATAACCCTCCCAAACTTCAGACAATACTACAAAGCTACGGTCATCAAAACAGCGTGGTACTGGCACAAAAACAGACATATAGATCAAAGGAACAGAATAGAGAGCTCAGAAATAAACCCACACACCTATGGTCAACTAATCTCCAACAAAGGAGGCAAAAATATACAATGGAGAAAAGACAGTCTCTTCAGCAAGTGGTATTGGGCAAGTTGGACAGCAGCATTAAATTAACGAAGTTAGAACACACGCTCTCACCATACACAAAAATAAACTCAAAATGTCTTAAAGACTTAAATATAAGACATGACGCCATAAAACTCCTAGAAGAGAACATAGGTAAAACATTCTCTGACGTAAATCATACCAATATTTTCTTAGGTCCATTTCCCAAGGCAATAGAAATAAAAACAAAAATAAACAAATGGGACCTAATCAAACTTACAAGCTTTTGCACAGCAAAGGAAACCATAAACAAAATGAAAAAACAACCTACAGAATGGGAGAAAATATTTGCAAATAATGCAACTGACAAGGGCTTAATTTTCAAAATATACAAACAGCTCATACAACTCAACAACAAAAAAACAAACAACCCAATCCAAAAGTGGGCAGAAGACCTAAATAGACACTTGTCCAAAGAAGAGATACAGATGGCCAACAGACACATGAAAAGATGCTCAACATCACTAATTATTAGAGAACTGCAAATCAAAACTACAATGAGGTACCACCCCACACCAGTCAGAATGGCCATCATTAAAAAGTCTCCAAATAACAAATGCTGGAGAGGGTATGGAGAAAAGGGAACACTCCTACACTGTTGGTGGGAATGTAAGTTGGTGGAACCACTGTGGAATACAGCATGGGGATTCCTCAGAAAACTAAAAATAGAATTACCATATGATCCAGCAATCCCACTTCTGGGCATATACCAAGACAAAGCTATAATTCCAAAAGATACATGCACCCTTATGTTCACAGCAGCACTATTCATAATAGCCAAAACATGGAAACAACCTAAATGTCCACCAACAGATGAATGGATAAAGAAGATGTGGTACATATATACAATGGAATACTATTCAGCCATTAAAAAGAATGAAATAATGCCATTTGCAGCAACATGGATGCAACTAGAGATTATCATACTAAGTGAAGTAAGTCAGAAAGAGAAAGACAAATACCATATGACATCACTTATATGTGGAGTCTAAAATATGATACAAATGAACCTATCTATGAAACAGAAACAGAATCATGGACATAGAGGACAGACTGGTGATTGCCGAGGGGGAAGGGGTTGGAGGAGGGATGGAGTAGGAGGCTGGGTCAGCAGATATAGGCTTTTATATAGAGAATGGATAAACAACAAGGTCCTACTGTATGGCACAGAGAACTATATTCAATATTCTATGATAAACCATAATGGAAAAGAATATATAAAAAAGAATGTATATATGTGTGTGTGTGTGTGTGTGTGTAACTGAATCACTCTGCTGTACAGCAGTAATTAACACAACACTGTAAATCAACTATACTTCAATTTTAAAAAAAGGAAAGAAATCATCTATTTCTTAACCAAGTACTCCTCTATATTGCTTATGAGTCTTGTGCTTTATTTGCCTTTCATGTTCTTTAAAGAATTGGGTTCTGTATAAATAAAAATTTACAAAGACCATTCAAATGGGATGCTTATTATTTCTTGCATAAGAATGAAATATTTAATATTAATAATAATTCTTGGGGTGGGATAGGGAGAGAAAGAGAGAAAATCCCACAAGTGAATGAGAAATGCCATAAGAAAAATGCTAAGCTTTTTTTATTGTACTGTCTAGTTTTTTTTTTTGAAATTTAACAGATGAATTTATTTGCTTAGTCTAGGATATTCAACCCAGTCTCATATATTTTCATTATTGTGGATTTGTATGTATACAAGACACAATTTCACAGAATTTTATTAATATCAATCCTTGGTTCATGACACACCCTCATCATATATAAATGCTAAGTTTTAATATAACTGCCACAAGGGAGTATTATTTCTTGTTAATGGTTCAGAAGCAAAGTCCACCAATAGATCTCTTTTTCATATTGTATTGTGATCTACCTTCATAATTTTTCTGTATTAAATTCAAAATGATATTAGAATGATTCTTCTCTTTTCAAGCTTTTAGTATAATGAATTTGTTTTGAATTTCAATTCAAAGGGAATCTTCTCTATCCCCACTGAGGCAACTTTGCTGATCAGCAGCATTTGGTGCAAATAGTAATCAAGTTTCAAACTTATGCAAAACATTCCCTGTTTCTCAAGAATTTCACTGAATTATTTAAAACTCAGTGGTGGAAACAAGCACCAGCTGTGGTGTGAGGGGGGTGGGAATTTGTAAATATGCACAAAGGATTGGAATGATCAGTGAATATAGTTCACATAGTTGCACACCCTTCTTCTGGTTGGAGTCTGGTAAAATCACACCGAAACCTAACCATGCAACACACATCATTTTACCCAAAGATGGTTTTTTTTGTATTCAATTAAAAAGTGTTTTGTCACAGTATCTTGCCATCTGTTTAAAACGTTCAAGCACTATTACATAACGCTAGTTCATTTGTATGGGCTGTGTATTGACACAATGTTAACTGCATAATGCTGAAATGTATAGCAGTGACATAACTCCAAATGGCACCAATGCAAGGATCAATGTCATTCTCTACCCCAAAGATTGTCACTTCATGGATAATAGTATATGTTAATTTGGTCAATAAAAATAAAGTTATAATAAAAAGGAAAACAAAAATAAAAGATTAAGGAGCTATTCTACAACTAAATATTACTTTCAGTTATACTGAAAACATAATAGAAATGGCAGAGATTTGCTGTCTTGCCACCTCTCTGGTATACAGCAACAGGTGACAAAATTCCATAAATCAAAAGGTGCAGCTATTGCAATGTTTCTACCTTTGATGCTATCAAAACCCCAGGGTAAAAAGGAGAGGAAGAGTAGTAAGAATGCACATCAACCTATTTGCTACACTTACATTACTAAATTGGCCTCTGATCTACGGAACCACTTATCAATTATGCTTCAAACAGGACAATAGTAGGCTAACATTCTGATTTTTCTTCCCCTTAGATCATTTCATTCTCTCACCAAAAGTAGATTCATGTATTTCTGTGATTCATGTTAAGAATTCTTGAGTTAAGAGATGTGTTCAATTTAATTCAATGTATATTTTTCAAACGTCCATTATGAATGCTTAGAACTTTGAAATACTCAGAAGAAGAAAAATGGTCTCTGTCCAAAAGGAACTTAAAATGTTATTAGGTAATATCTGTGATTTAACAGTCAAGACACCTGAAGCCATTGACCTTTAAAGGACGCCTATTTTGCTCATGAATTTCATGATAATAAATATTTTAAAAATTAACCTTCTGCATATTATATATTAAAACAGATATAAGGGAATATGTTTTTCTTGTTGATGCATTAGGAGATTGATTCCCCTGTGAATAGGTATAAATCTGTCCAAAGAGGTGATGAATCTTTTCAGATGTCTTTGTACACTGGGGTCCATGAGGGGGAAAATAGTCAAGGTTAGGATATTACTCAATTAATTTGAAGACAACTGTTTTTCCTGGCCTGAGCATGACTTTCCAAATTAACTTCCTGCTTTGTGCCTTCTCTCCCTCAATGGAGGAGACAAGAAAAATCAGAAGTTGAGAGGAAGAGTGAGAAAGGAAATCATTATTGAAGAGAGAGGAGGCACCTTGGACATCTTAAATGGAAAAAAAAAAAAAAAAGGCAAGAAGATCTGGTAGCAAAGAGACCTTGGGACAGATCATAAGAATTGGTAGGTATGAGCTCAATGGTAACTTAATTATCTCAATCCCAGAGACCATCAGTTAAATAGAGAAACTCGGTATACATTTTTTTTCTCTCTCATGCAACAAAAGGAAATGCCTCTACTAAATGTTGTTCTGCAGAGCATGTGTTTAGTCATATTCTGAGTAATTTTGCTTGAAATAATATGGCTTTATTGAAAACATGAGCAGGAAACAAGAAGTGTTTATGTCTCAGATGAGGACTGTCATGAACATTTTGCACAATTGCACTGAACAACGTGTCTACTCTAAGTGTATGTGACATTCTAAACTGCCTGTGGGAAAGCAGAAAACCAAAGAGAAATTAAAGTAATTCCTAAACTAGAGGGAAAGCCTAAGCCTTCACTCATTTTATTTTAGTATTCTGAATAAAACTGCTTTGCTGTATTGACAAATACAAAATTATCTAAAGCAAGAGGGATCTGAGGTGGGTTTTTTTTTTTTTTTTTTTTGCCATTATACATTTAATGTGGGTTCTTTCCAACTTTTAAAAAATAAAGCATAGACTTACTGTGGGCAAAGTTGTGAAAAAATAATTATATTGATAGAGTATGTTAAAATTGGCTGATTCCTTTTATATGCATAATGTAGTTTAATCATTATAATCACCTTGTAAATTGGTATCAAAGTCTTATTTTTACTGATGAGAACAGAAGAGATTAAATGATTTGCCCATTTCTGTAATTAGAGAGTAGCAAATTCGGGACACAATTCAGGCCTCCTGATTCTATGTTCAGTATTCCTTTTCCACCACAAATATATACCATGTCCTCTTTTTTTTTCTTTTCTCCACCCCCTTTAAAGCAAGCAGTGCTTCTGTTAACTCTGTTTTTCTCCCCAGTCTTTGCAGGCTTTCCCCTCTTGTGCAGGATAAAGTCATCTAAGTAGCAGACTGTTGGAACATTCTGACACTTATCCAGTACAAATACAACACTACTAAAGGAAACTTACACCTTTATGGAGTCCTTAATACATTTTCTGTTAAGTATCTAAGAATGCCATAAAATGCCTGGCTAGAAGCTATCTGGCTACACAAATTAAATTTTCCCTAAGAAAACAGGCACCAGTGAGAGACAGCAATCTTAAATTCTAAAGGTCACAGGCTTGTTTAGACATATCTATGCAAAACTGTAAACCTCTCCTTAGTTTGTTCCTTCTTTTTTTTCTCCCTAAGTTCCCACTCAGTCCTTCCAGATCTGATTTTTCCACCTTCCTTGTAATTTTAAAATTTTTACTGGAGTATAGTTGCTTTACAATGTTGTGTTAGTTTCTACTGTACGGCAAAGTGAATCAGCTATATGTATACATATATCCCCTCTTTTTTGGATTTCCTTCCCATTGAGGTCACCACAGAGCACTGAGTAGAGTTCCCTGTGCTATACAGTAGTTTCTCATTAGTTATCCCTTATAATTTTGATCCTTGTTTTTCCCCACAGATCTGGTTTGCTCTGTTTTTAATGTTTCTAAAATATATTGTAACTTCACATACTAATATATTGTAGTACTCTTTATTTGCTTCCTGTTACACTCTTTCCTCTAATCGTTGATTCAGCAAATATTTGCTATGTAGCAGAAGCTGTGCCATGCACTGGAAACAAAAAAATAAGACATCTTTTGAAGATTTTTTCCCAAGGTACCTTTCTCTAATTTGAAGAGAAATATAAATACAAGTTGTTATATAACTTGTCGATAGGCAGTGCAAAATCAGCTTCAGAAACACAGTAAAGGTAAGAACTTGGTAAGAGGGTGAATGTGGATGGGGTGTTGGGAGGTATAGCATTTGAACTGAACTTAAAGGTAGAATCAGAAATTACAAGCACTGACATTCCAGAGAGAAGTTTCCCAATATGTAAAGTCACAGAATATAAAATAGTGTTATGATTTTTGAAGGATGGTTGGATTATAGATACATTTTTGGAACTGGTAGGTAAAAGCCAGATTGCAAAGAACCCTTTATGGCACATCACGAAGCAGACCATTTATCTATGGGTCGCAGGGACCTAACTCAAAGATTTTTAAAAGAGGAATAATGTAATCAGTTATATGTGTTTAAAAAGGTATGTTCGTGACAGTGCAGATGAATTGGAGGGGGGAAAAGATAGAAAAGCGTTAGGAAATAGTTACACACATCCAATTACTTCACGATGAGAATCGTAACTATGGCAGAAGCTAAACATAAGCGGTAGATCAAAGTGACTAAAAAAAAAAAGAACAGAAGTGTGTGCAATATGCATAAAGAACACAGAAGATAGGTTTGCTGATTCTGGTGCTGGGGAAAGGATGGGTTCAAAGGCAAATCACAGACTCTACGAAATTTATAATTCAGTGGAATTATCAAAGAGAATGATTGCCACTCTGAATGACATTACAGAGGTACAGAAGAAATGTGATGAAGCTGTTCTGAAGTGGGAGATGTCACATGTCATCTAGGATAATGGATTGATGGAGAAGGTGAAGCTTGCAGGTGGTAAAACAACTGTAAGGCAGAAATTCTTGGTTTCTGGAGAAAAAGGTCTCAACAGAGAAAGAATGTAATCTCTTGTGAAATTCTCAGACCCGAAGGGAATCTGACATCTCATCACTTTCTTTAAGGCACCCTATGGCCACAACACATTTGAAAATGCATTAGAGCTCAGGGGTACCATCAGCTAAACTTCCAAGAGGATCGCTCAGAGTTCTCTCCTGAAAGGAGATGCAAGTTTGTGCCTTCCTTCTGAGCCACAGAACATAAATTATTCATTTAAGAACAACACTGAACATAGAGGTTAGAAAGACCCTCGAGCAGATGATTTAATTCAGGAATCTTACCCCCCAAAAAAGTAGTCTCTCAAGGGTCACTAACAGAAAAATCTGTAGAATATCTTAAAGCATTTCAGGAGGTAGCTGCCAGCCAGTGTAGGAGCTAAAAATGAGATTGCTGGGATAATCATGTCAAGAAGTGGGTTCCTGCAGAGAACCCACTGAGGTAAAAGCAAAACAGATGTGTTTGACAGGTTGGAAAATGGCAGCAAAAGAATGAAACACTGAATTTGTAAATTTATAAAATTCAGCTTCCCTAAGGATTTTTCCTCAGGGACTTCTGAGTAAAGTAAAAGAACTTGTTAGGAAGAAAAATGTCATTGTATTTTTAAAGGCTTAGGGAAAAATAATTAAATAGACGAAACTAGTTTAGAATCATAGACTTTAGGTATTAGAAGTCTTCCCGGCATCATTTAGTCTACCAATATGGAGGACGGATATGTTACTAGAGTTCTTATGACCAAAGGAAAAAATCTAATGGGACAGGGGAGAAAGTTGATATATATTAAATAGCTACTATGGCTTTGTGAGATGTTTTACATATGTTTTCTCATTTAACCTTTGTAGAAGTCTTATGAATTATGAAATAGGAATTATTCTCCCTATTACAAAGGGAAGGTGACTGAAGCTGAGAAAGGTTAAGCAAATGTATTTATTTCTATAGCTATCTTGTTCCAGAAAAGATTTCAAGGGTACAAGAATGATTGAAGATGCCTACAATATGACAAAAATAATAATAATCATTTTAAAGCAAGGAGACAAATGCTAAAAAGAAAGCAAAGTAATGTAGAGCAAGGAGTACATAAAACTACATTTCTCTTTCAATCTAAAAATGGATTGAATGACTAAACCATAGTTGGACACATTTCTGTGATACTTAATGATGAAATGTGATACTTCCTCTTTTTGTGGCTCTAATGCTTTCAAGAAAATTATTTCTCAAAGTTTCGGGAAGGTTTCATTAACCATAGTAATTCCTCCAATCGTTTGCTCATGAAGTTCTTGTGGAGGGTCCTAAATTCAGTAGGAAAGTGAAAGAAGTACTTTAGAACTGGCTACTGTTTAGTGGTGCACATGAAGCAAGCTGCCTTCTTGACCAAGTTTTAGCAAGATTCTTGAGAAGTCTGTGACTGATTCTTTGGTGGATGGGAAATTATATTTGGTTTTAGGGCAATAAAATCTCTGTCTGGAATACACAGAAAGATTAAGGAAAAATCTGTGTTAATAATTTTAGGAGGCATTTGTGTCTGATCTATCTATGGAGAATAAATGTTGAACTACGATTTAAGGAATACTAAATAAATTGTAAGACTGGTTTAGAGAGATAGAATGATATATATAAAGGAGAGAAACATTCTTTCTTGCTTATTTTCAGGAATTGTATGCCAAAGTCAAGAACTCAATATATCAAGTCTGGGATTATGAAAGAAAGACTTTAGAATGACTATGTGTGAAGTACTCAATGAGGGATGCCTATAAGGGACAAAGTTGAGGGCATTAACAGGTTAAAAAAACCCGAGGAAAGGAATTAGAAACTGGTGGGTCTGTAATGAATGGATGGATGTGTCCCTGGCTGGCTGCCTCCACCAAGAATTAGACAATAATTGCCAAGAGGGATTTCATACCAAGGGTAAAATAGCGAAAAAACTCTTCAGTCTATCGTTTAAAATGTCTGGGATATATTTAGAATTTACTAAACTCACAAAGAAATGCAATTAAATTGGAATTTTATACCAATAATAAAATCTTCAAATATTTGGAAACAAGCAGCATAATTCTAAATAATCCAAGGGACAAAAAAAGAAACCACAAGGGAAATCAGGAAATATTTTGAACTGAATGATAATATAGACACAACATAACAAAAATGATGGAAGTCCACTAAAGTAGGAAAAATTACAACTTAACATTCATATTTAGAAAGAAAACATTTTAAAATCAATGACCTAAGCTTCCATATTGAAAGGCTAGAAAAAAAGAGCAAACTAAACTCAAAATATCAATAAGTATAAGGTAAAAAAACAAAGGTAATAGAGAAAAGCAATGAAATTGGAAACAGACAAGAGAAAATCAACAAATCAAATATTGGTTCTTTGAAGATATTAATTAAATTGATAAATCTCTAGATAGATTAATCAAAAAAGAGAAATAGATACATAAATTATCCCAATCAAAAATAATAGAAGTGACATCATTACAATATTAAAGACATTAAAGGATAAGGAAATATTATGAAAAATTTTATGCCAATAAATTCAACAATGTAGATGAAATGGGCAAATTCCTTGAGAAAGCAATTTATCGTAACTAATTAAAAGTCTTTGTTGAAAGAAACCTCTAGCACCAGACGGCTTCACTAATGTATTCTATCAAACATTTAAGGAAGAAATACTAATCTTACACAAACTTCCAACATAAACTCTTTTTGAAAATCTAAGAGGCAGTAATACTTACCAACTTGTTTTATGAGGCAAACAAAATTTGACAAACATTTAAAGAAAATCAATTAATGGTAATACCAATTAGGAACATAAAGGCAAAAATCCTTGGGAAAATACCAGCAAAACGAATCCAACAATTCATTAGAAAGATAATACTCCCAAATCAAGTAAAGTTCATTACAAGAAAGCAAAATTATTCAATTTTAAAAATCGATCAATGTAATTGACCACATTAAAAGCTAGAGGAGGGGCTTCCCTGGTGGCACAGTGGTTGGGAATCCGCCTGCCATTGCAGGGGACTGGGTTCGAGCCCTGGTCCGGGAGGTTCCCACATGCCGCGGAGCAACGAGGCCCGGGCACCACAATTACTGAGCCTGTGCTCTAGAGCCCGCAAGCCACAACTACTGAAGCCCGCCTGACTACAGCCCATGCTCCGCAACTGCAGAGTCCACCACAATGAGAAGCCCGCACATGGCAGTGAAGAGTGGCCCCCGCTCGCCGCAACTAGAGAGAGCGCATGCGCAGCAGGGAAGACCCAACGCAGCCAAAAATAAATAAATAAATTTTTTAAAAAAAAGCTAAAGGAGAACAATTTTATGATAATCTTAGTATTAAACACTACGTGAAAGAAGTCGTTTTCTAAGTTGGGACATTATGCACTGAAAGGGTGTACAAGGAAGATAATCCTGCTGTAATTCAGCAACTGATTGGAACCTAAGAGATGATGGTAAATTATGGGGGGAGGGAGAATAGGGAGGGGCAGAGTAAGAAATGTTTTGTGATCCAAATGGAATGTAGCAAGAAAGTCTAGTAATGACAGAGATGGCAATTAATACAATAAACCTCAATTGCTGCAAGGGTTCCAAAAACTTAAAGTGTTAAAGGCAAGTATGCTTGATGATAACAGAAAGCTAAAATCTGGACTTATTTCATCAAAAGAAAGAAAACTTTGACATTTTGTTATTTCAAAAACAAAAATGTAAAGGAGCAAATCAAAATAGGGACTTTTTTTCTTCTAATGTCTTATTTAGATTACTTAATTTTAAATAATATTAGATCTGTCTAGATGTTATCATTGAACATAAAATGAGAAAACTCTTCCTCAACATTGGCATACAGGAGATGCCCAGTAAATGTGAGAATGGATGAATGAATTAATGAGGCTTATTAGAATGTTTTTGTGGTAAGCTTTATAATGTTGCAATTTTAGAACTTGGAAGAATAATTAAACAAAATACATTGAACAGCTTCATATCCTTGGAAAAAGATATGTTAAAGTATTCTTATGCATAAATGCATATATATAAATAAATGTATATACATGTTTTCTTTTCCATGCCTATTGGCCTTGAATTTAAATTTAGTATTTGTATTTATTTATTATTATTATTATTTATGAATGAAAATAAATGTACATTTTGATTTTAAAATGTTTATCAGGTACTTCCCTGGCGGTCCAGTGGTTAAAACTCTGTGCTTCCAATGCAGGGGGTATGGGTTCAATCCCTGGTCGGGGAACTAAGATCCCACATGCCATGTAGTGCAGCCAAAAAAAAAAAAAAACATGTTTATGATAAACCTATATGCTTCTTTTTACCATTTTAATGAATTACTTTATTGCCTTTTTATGTAAAATGCAGGAGTAATATAAAGTTGCATCAGAATTTTTTATTTTACCATTTAAGGCTGTAGTTCAGAAGGGAATCTGTGAGTTGATGTTCACTCCACTCCAATGTAAGCTCCAGCCTCCCACACCCAGACACCTACACAGTAAATGTAAGTTCTATGAAGACAGGAATTTTTCTTTTTTGACCTAGTTTCCTTAGTGTCCAGAACAGTTTTTGAAACACAGTGGTAGATAATAAATTGATATGTTAATAAACTTAATGTATTAAAGAATGAAAAGTAAGTATAGACTGTATATGTGCCATCCAAATTCCAACCATCCGATAGCGTGTAAACTTTGTTTTCTGTTGGGAAGTCAGTGTTGTCCACGGTCAGCCTAAATGGTGAGTCAGAAAAGGAATTCAGAGAATCCCTAGTAGAGATGTACTTTTAATCATTCTATTTGTTTAAAAGTACAGAAAAAAGTAAGTGGCCAAATAACATAAACTTGGGTTATTAAATAGTTGTGCAGGAAGGAGGGAAGATACTAGAAAGTCAAGACAATGAAGGTAAAAGAGAAATTTATTAGTCTCCAGGTATAAGGCAATTCTAGTTTATTGCTGTACCTTTCATGTTTGGGCCTTCCTGGTTTCTTATTAGTGAGTTTCTATGGAGAGGTAGGGTCATTATACTTTTCTGTATATATAAAAATACTGTAACATTCTATCAATATTAGTCATGTCCAAAAGAGCTTGCCAATAGATCCACTTTATCAGTGCTCTCCAAAAGAAATTTTTGAAAGATAGAAATGTTCTACATTGTCCAATATGTTAGCCACTAACTACATGTGGCTGGCTATTGAGCACTTCAAATGTAGCTAGTATAACTAAGGAAACCAAACTCTTGATTTTATTTTAATTAATTTAAATTTAAATAGCCACATGTGGCTAAAGGCTACCAAATTGGACAGAGGAGCTTTAGATGATCAAAATAAGGCAAATCTATTTTATTTTCACCACAGTACAATACAATATAATCATAAGGGAGAGTCTGAAACATTTCTTCCAACCAGCATATCAATGTGAGTTTAGCCTCTGGAATGACTATAGACCCCAAAATGAAATAAGTATAACAAGAAAACGGGAACGTGGCACCAGTTGTGAACACTGAGTAAACTGACAGAGGTGGATAGTGGATATAATGTCTGGATGACACAAAAAGGGAATCATTATTTTCATAATTAAACATACTGTGTCTATACATAATTATGGTTATGCAGTGTATCAAAATGATTCTCTCACAAAAAATATGATTTTTTGATCATTCATACTAATTTTAGTAATTCCTGTACTAAAGCTTTTTAAAGATTTTTATTGGAAAACTAATTGTATTTCTGGAAGTCTAACAATCTTTTGCTTCTAAATATAATTTTGAGCTTGATTATTAAATGTTAAGTATGATTTTTTTTGTCCTTTTAGATTTTCACAATTCAATGTTGATTGCATTACTCTGATTTTGAGGACCACATCTTAAGTTCAAGGACCCCTCCTAGTTTAAAAGATAATGAGGGGCTTCCCTGGTGGCGCAGTGGTTGAGAGTCTGCCTGCTGAGGCGGGGGACACGGGTTCGAGCCCTGGGCTGGGAGGATCCCACATGCCGCGGAGCGGCTGGGCCCGTGAGCCACAGCTACTGAGCCTGCGCGTCTGGAGCCTGTGCCCCGCAACGGGAGGGGCCGCGATAGTGAAAGGCCCGCGCACCGCAATGAAGAGCGGTCCCTGCACCGCGATGAAGAGTGGCCCCCACTTGCCGCAACTAGAGAAAGCCCTCGCACGAACCGAAGACCCAGCACAGCCAAAAATAAATAAATAAATAAAGAATAAAAACACAGGGACCGTTTGGCAGCTTTAAAAAAAAAAAAAAAAAAAAGATAATGAGAAATGTTATAAAAGCTGTATCAATGTTTTAAATGTGAAATATGTGTTTCTATTGCAGTCTAGATAATTGGCCTTAGATTAAGAACAAGTAATTTATTTTTCATACATGTGTGTCTTGTTTTTTCCCTTATTTAAATCATTTTAGCACAGACTTTGGTATAACATCACACAATTGTACTATCTCCTCTCCTTCGTTATTTACATGCATATCCATTGTTACAAATTATTTATTATAGAAAGTTCTATAATAGAATATCTGGACCATATGCTAAAATATTCCAAGCAAGTGAATGTATATTTACAATGCATGTTTACTTTGAAAACCTAAGATTGTGAAATGGATACTTAAAATCCAATTGATGCTACCTTATATTTACCTGAAAAGTCTTTCTTATGAGTAAAGTGGTAGACAAAAATCTTTGACCTCAATGAAGATGAAACCACCTCTATGGTGACACTGCAGATTCCCACATTATTTTTAAATATTTTAACATTCAACTGTTGTGGCTGACAGTTATCAATTTGATTGTAAATCAGTTATATTTTTTAAAGCATGATTTATTTTTTTGGTATAATACAGACAGCTATGAATTAATGCCAATAAAATCTTCTGAACTCACTGTATTGCTAACTCCCCCAAATGGGAAAAAGAATGTCCCCTTATAAATTCTGAAATCTTAGGAGTGGGATAGAATTCATTGGAAGAAAGAATACCTGAGCATTCCTTAAAGGCATAATATATAGACTGTTTGCCATTTTCATATACTACAACTTCTTACCTCTTCAATCCACTTCAATCACAGAGATTAGTTTCAGCATGGACAGACTCAGGAGAGAATAATTCCATCCTGTCTCAATTCGACCTATTAGTTATGACAAGAATTGTTCTTTATAACAATAGTTGACATATTCCAGTGTTCCCCTTCCCCAAACCAGAAAGCTCTATCTAAGAAACAAGTTGGGAGGAAAGAGAGATCAGGGAACCACATTTTGAAAACTGTTTTTAGATCACTATCTTCAGTATTTTCTAAGAAAAAAATCATGTTGCTGTGGTTTCAAAAGCTCTTTGAAACAAATACATTTCAGAAGTCATCACTGGAACACAATGCTACACAACACTGTTTTCTTCTTCTTTTTTTTTTTTTTTTTTTTTCTTTCCCTAGCTAATTTTTACTTTCTTCCCAGGCAGGAAAGCAATTTGTAACAGCTGTATGATTTATGCAATAATTGATGCAAAACTATTGAATCCCCAGGCCATTCACCATATCTTTTGCCAATGAATATCAGTAAAGGCAGCGTGACTTGATTTCTCAAACATGCAAGTGAGGCCACTTTCAATGTGCTGGAACTGACAAGTGAGACCACAGACTGATGTTTCTATATTGCCTGTTCAGGTCTGAAAGCAGGCAAATGTTGCTTTTCCTCTTTAATCACTAGAGCAGTGCAATTTCACGGATCTGTTGACGATGTAGAGGTACAAATGTTTTGCCTCAGTCTTATCAGTATTGGAAGTTCCTTTCAGATTAGAGGACAGGTTGAAGTGCATTGCTAATATGACATATTTAAAATGGGACTTCTTGGTAAAGGGCAGGATGCAGGTATAGTTTTGCGATGGCTCCTCGTGGCACACCACAACTGATGGTCAATGCTTCCTTGATTCTGAAGTTGTATATTCTTCTCCTCTTAGCATTAACAATCAGACTAGTTTCACCCACAACTATAAACTCTCAAATACTCTTGAAAAGCTTTTTATGCTAAATTCACTTTCCCCAATTAACAAACAAAAAATCTGGGGGAAAAAAAAAATAAAAACACCTGCCAGACTTTAAGAATAATTTATTTCTTAAAAAGTCAAATGTAAAAGAATGTACTCATGTTTCATCATTGGCTCTGGGAAGTCCTCACAGGCACGCTTTCCATTTAAAAGCAATCATTGTCCCTGTACCCTGCATGCAAATTTACGGTGAAATCCACAGTCCACAAGGCTTTCAGGGACAGTCTCGCCATAGCCAGGTAAACTTCAAGGTACTTGTGAACCTAGAGGAACTGTTACTACCATTTTCATCAGCACCATCACTACTACCACCACTCCAGCAATTCCAGAAGTTACTACACATATCAATTAGGTCAAATGAGGCTTCATGATTTGAGACAAACAAAAGATACTACTACTTACTGGTGTGTTGCCTTCACTCTATTGTGGAGAACTCAGCGCTGGCTGTATTCTTTCTAATAGAGGATTTTTTAAAGCTTTAAAGTACAATGTTTTATAATGATTAACTATTAAAAAGGATTTTAATCACTCTTCCTTTGCAAGCAGTAAATACTCTAGAATAGTGATTAGATGGTTCTGTAGCTCTAAAACTTCAAATAAATTCCTTGGAGAGATTCACAATTGATAATGGGAAGAGAAAGAAAAAAGACAACAATAAATAACAAAAATAGAAGTGGAAGAAAAGGAAAGTTTTTATTACCAATTGCTTCAGATTCCTTACTTTTAAGCCTTAAGTATAGTCTGCTAACTCTACAGACATTTTGCAAGTGTCAGTGTTCAAAATAAATAAAATTTAAAACCAAACACTCAAATATGAAGAGGATTACATAATTATTTTAATGCAGCAGAGAAACAATACTTAGGAGTATAGTCTAGTCTTGAATCACAAACAATACCAACTATTATGTATTCTGCTTTAAGGGTACTCAATATATTAAACATCTGGATTCAAAAGAAAACGTCGAAGACAATGAGAGGTAAGAGGAACTTCAAAGATCATTGAGTACAAGCTGCTACTTCTATGGATGAAGAAATGGAAACCAATGAAACCTGAGGACTTTGTTTCAGCATTCTTGCTGCCACAGAGTTGTAGAAGCTATTAGTCATCACAAAGGAATTTAGATGAGGCATGAATCAAGGTTTACTTTTTTCAAGTGGCATGTTGTATTTGAGATATTTGGGAACTATTTTTCTG
Source organism: Balaenoptera musculus (assembly GCF_009873245.2). NCBI lineage: Eukaryota > Metazoa > Chordata > Mammalia > Artiodactyla > Balaenopteridae > Balaenoptera > Balaenoptera musculus. The sequence continues at coordinate 102,762,387 of NC_045788.1, read as the reverse complement.
GAGGTTAAATGAAAGTCTTGGTCAAATAGTGAGCAACAAAGTAATTAATTTTCTCATTTAATTTACTGAAGGATTTATTAACAGTTACCTTTAAATATTAGTTTGTCAAGTAGGTCTGCGTCTTTATTCCCGTCTTGCCTCTAGGTTCTTCATGACCTTTTTTCTTAGATTCCATATATATGTGTTAGCATACAGTATTTGTTTTTCTCTTTCTGACTTACTTCACTCTGTATGACGGACTCTAGGTCCATCCACCTCGCTACAAATAACTCAATTTCGTTTCTTTTTATGGCTGAGTAATATTCCATTGTATATATGTGCCACTTCTTCTTTATCCATTCATCTGTCGATGGACACTTAGGTTGCTTCCATGTCCTGGCTATTGTAAATAGAGCTGCAATGAACATTGTGGTACATGACTCTTTTTGAATTATGGTTTTCTCAGGGTATATGCCCAGTAGTGGGATTGCTGGGTCGTATGGTAGTTCTATTTTTAGTTTTTTAAGGAACCTCCATACTGTTCTCCATAGTGGCTGTATCCATTTACATTCCCACCAACAGTGCAAGAGGGTTCACTCTTCTCCACACCCTCTCCAGCATTTATTGTTTGTAGATTTTTTGATGATGACCATTCTGACCGGTGTGAGATGATATCTCATTGTAGTTTTGAGTTGCATTCCTAAAATGATTAATGATATTGAGCATTATTTCATGTGTTTGTTGGCAATCTGTATATCTTCTTTGGAGAAATGTCTATTTAGGTCTTCTGCCCATTTTTGGATTGGGCTGTTTGTTTTTTTGATATTGAGCTGCATGAGCTGCTTTTAAATTTTGGAGATTAATACTTTGTCAGTTGCTTCATTTGGAAATATTTTCTCCCATTCTAAGGGTTGTCTTTTCGTCTTGTTTATGGTTTCCTTTGCTGTGCAAAAGCTTTTAAGTTTCATTAGATCCCATTTCTTTATTTTTGTTTTTATTTCCATTTCTCTAGGAGGTAGGTCAAAAAGGATCTTGGTGTGATTTATGTCATGGAGTACTCTGCCAATGTTTTCCTTTAAGAGTTTAATAGTGTCTGACCTTGCATTTAGAGCTTTAATCCATTTTAAGTTTATTTTTGTGTACGGTGTTAGGGAGTGTTCTAATTTCATTCTTTTACATGTAGCTGTCCAGTTTTCCCAGCATCATTTACTGAAGAGGCTGTCTTTTCTCCACTGTATATTCTTGCCTCCTTTATCAAAGATAAGGTGACCATATGTGCATGGGTTTATCTCTGGGCTTTCTATCCTGTTCCATTGATCTATATTTCTGTTTTTGTGCCAATACCATACTGTCTTGATTACTGTAGCTTTGTAGTATAGTCTGAAGTCAGGGAGCCTGATTCCTCCAGCTCCAATATCACTGATGAATATAGATGCAAAAATCCTCAACAAAATACTAGCAAACAGAATCCAACAGCACATTAAAAGGATCATACACCATGATAAATATATTTTATTTAACCTATCATATCCAAAATATTGTCATTTCAACATGTAATCAATATAAAAACGGTTGATGAGCTGTTTTACATTTTTCGGTACTAAGGTTTTGAAATCTGGTGTGTATGTAATACCTGCAGTGCACTTCACTTTGGACTGGCCGCATTTCAAGTGCTCAACAGCCACATGTGCCTAGTGGCAACCGTAAAAAGCAGTGCAGGTCTAGAGATAAGACCCATGACAGGCATCAGGAAACACATCATGAATAATATCTCCTTTCGTTGATTGATTGATAAGTATTTAGGGCCTCTGAATTTGAGGTGATCCTCTGATAATTACTAGTATTTCTGTGCTTCAAATTAAGTGTCAACAGAAAATATGTAATGGTCAACAGATCTGGAGTACAATTATCATCTTCTGAAAAGTGCCATTCTGAGAGAGAAGAGTGCCTGAAGACTACCAGATCTCCCACAAACACAGAAGAGAAAATACCTACAGGGATTATGAAAATTTGCACTGGTCCTTAATGAAATGGTCCTTAATTTCACAAGAAAATCATCACATGACAAAATGTCTAAGTGGGGTTGAGTATCCTTTGTATATATTTAATAGGACAACATTCAGTAAACTGGTGCAGCCACTATGGAAAATAGTATGGAGGTTCCTCAGAAAACTAAAAATAGAGTTGCCATATGATCCAGCAGTCCCACTCCTGGGCATATGTCAGGAGAAAACCATAATTCAAAAAGATATATGCATCCCAATGTTCACTGCAGCACTATTTACAATAGCCAAAACATGGAAGCAATCTAAATGTCCATCAACAGAGGAATGATAAAGAAGATGTGGTACATATATATAATGGAATATTTCTTAGCCATAAAAAAGAATGAAATAATGCTATTTGCAGCAACATGGATGGACCTAGAGACTGTCATACTGAGTGAAATAAGTCAGAAAGAGAGCAACAAATACCATATGATATCACTTATATGTGGAATCTAAAATATGACACAAGTGAACTTACCTATGAAACAGAAACAGACTTGCAGACATAGAGAAAAGACTTGTGGATGACAAAGGGGAGTGTCAGGGAAGGATGGATTGGGAGTTTGGGATTAGCAGATGCAAACTATTATATAGAGAATGAATAAACAACAAGGTCCTACTGTATAGCACATGGAACTATATTCAATATCCCATAATAAACCATAATAGAAAAGAATTTGAAAAAGAATATATATGTATGTATAACTGAGTCACTTCGCTGTACAGCAGAAACTAACACAACATTGTAAACCAACTATACTTCAATAAAATAAATTTTTAAAAAACATTCAAGAGCTTGTGGAATCTTAGCAATTAAATAAGAAATGCTCTTCTTCAAAATGACATAGTAGCTATCACAATTAAATTTTGCTTAAATGCAATTATACTGATTTATATGCAATTAACTATGTATGTGAAAAAAGCCATAAATAATCTAACTATTTTTTTTTCTGAACTTCTCATATTGTCACAATCAAGCCTATCAAAAGTTAACCTTTTTCAATACTTATAAGAATCTCTTTATTTCATGGCGCCATGGTTACGGAAGCTCCTAAAGAATCTGATGACAGTATCTTTCTTCTTCCTTTGTAGGGTTCATAGGCCACCTAAAGTATATTAACTCTCCATGAGTGATAATAATTTCTGCTTTTTGTACTGCTATATTTAAAATTCAAGGGTGTACTGCTGTAACAGTAAAGATAGAATGTTTGTTTCCATCACCTCAATTTACGAAGAGATAAAAAGATGTATTCCCTAGAGATTGAAATTGTGAGAGAATATCCCTTATCTTGTAAGAAACCAGCAGTAAACTGGTTTTATATCTTGAAATTTGTGACAGGAAATTCAAATGCAGGTAGAATTATTGCCAGTTCAAAGAGCAGTGGAACATGCTTGGTTGGCAAGGGGAGAAATCATTTTTTCACCTGATTCCAGTTAATTTTTTTAAAATTTAAGTTCTCATTGGTGATTGCACACCCACTGATCCATCTGGTGCGTAGTGGAACTTTCAAGGGTGCAGCTGAATTGGTCCAAAGGGAGCCACAAGATAATATAGATATTGCAGAAAGCCTCTGGAAGATGGAAAAAGAGGGGAAAGAATAGCATGGCTTCTCCCCATCTTTCTACCTTCTGTTTTATCCCCAGTGCTTCCTTTTGGCCAAACCTATATGCTGATACATGTATTAATATAAATGTAGTAGGAGTTGAAAACTTATTCAGGAAATCTGACCAATGCTGAAAGCCAAACTAAATAATTCAGGCACAAGAATTTTTCTTTTTTCTCTTGAAAAGGTTTTTATTCCTAAAATATTTGGGTCATTTCCTTTACTCTCTATTTAAGATACTGACACATTACTCAGGTTTGCCAACAATGAGAATGAATCAGCTTTTGTTACATGGATCGTATTCACGAGAGGCTTTGAGATATCCTGAAGTATTAATGTCATCATGTCAGCTCAATTCATCACACATTGATTTTCAAGCTAAAACATATTATTTATACTGTGATTGCTGCTTGCTATTTTCCTAAAGTGATCAAAATGATTACTCTATTAATATTTTTTCTCGTTCCAATTTAGTCTCTGGCGGAGTAGAATTGTTTATTATTGCCCTTATTTTTTATATTAATAAAACTAAAATGAAGAGAATTTAAATCTGATCACAGTGATTTAGTAACTTGCTGATATAAGACATATGGAATATTTTTTCCTGGTTCAGTGTGCTTTTAAAGTAAGTTCTTTTCCTACATAACATAGACAAAGTATTATTTATGCCTACTTATTAGTTTTATATGTATGCATAATTATATGCACTGCTTGTATATTGCTCACAATTACTTACATATAGAATTTCACTCCATTAATAAAAATTCCAAGTGAATAAAGCATGAATCAGCAATGTAAGTGATCTTCTGTATCATTATTGGCCTAAAGCACAAACCTCTGATTAAAAAGGAAAATATATTTCCCTTAGACATTATAAAATACTGCCGCTCATGAGATTTTGTCCTTCCACTGTGGAGATAAGTAACAAATCAAAATCAAATAATACTTATTTAAACCCACCAAACTTGAAAAGGCATATGTTTAGAATGATTTACTAGGCACTTCTTCTAAAAAGCAGAAAGTTAGACAACATAATATTTATTTACACATTGTTTCAGGATCATTGAATATCAGTATGAAGCAGTCACTAACATGAAAATTTCATATAAAAATGGATAAATAATGGTTTCTTCCTTTAAAGAGGTGAAAATCTAGTAATAAGCTCTTGCAAAAATGCCCCATAAAGGCAATAATAAAATACTGTACACACATACACACACACTCACAGAAAAAAATCATGATGAATGACAGAAGTCTTACTTAGAGAAGAGTGTGGAGGGATGCAGTTGGGAAGGATTTTATAGAAGAGGATGCACTTGAGTTGAGTTTTAAAAGTTAAAAAGGTGATGACCAAGAGAACTTTATAAGAGAATTACAGTCCAGGGAGGAATAAAGAGATGCACAAAGCACAGAAGTAGGAAGCAGAAGGAAGTGCTCAGGATAGCTGAAGCATATGGAAGGGGCAGTGATGAATGATGAGGTGAGAGGAGTCTCATCAGGGGAGGATCTCCTGGGCTACTTCCTGAAAAGAGATACTGATTACCATACTACATCCCTACATTTGGAGTAGTTCTCATGTGCTAGCCTGGAAAAGTTGTCTACTCTCTAGGATATTGAGTTCATGTAATAAGGCCTGGGAACTAATATGTTCTCAGATCATAGCCTAGACCCCAAAATTTTTTAATTCACACACTTAGGGCTTAAGAAATTAGACGGTGGCTGACAGCTTTCTTCCTCAGTCCAGACTCTTCCAGGACCCCCACAGGTTCATTTGGGTCTATTCAGAGTACCTGCAGATATAATTTTCTTGGATTTTAGAGATTTTCCTAAATTTAGATTGAATATTCCACAAGAGCTGAAGGATCTTGCACAATTCTGACCAAATCTCTCAGGCAATCCTAAGCATTTCAGACTGTTCAGAAAGCTGGGTAGTGTGTGTGAAACTGGAATGCAACTGCTAGATGAATAAGGTACTATGTCCTCCCTTATTACAGTTAGAGGTTCAAGTGAATTCAGTTTAATTTCATGTAATTGTGTTTGAGCCACTACTGTGTGTTGACACAATGGGCTAAGGGCTATGTGGAATATAAGGTTGAAAAAAGATACTTTACTACCCCCAAGGCCCATGACCCCAAATTAGGTTGGATGGTGTACTCATATGCTTAACCCCCATGGCCAGAATTATTAAAGCTGGAAAGTAGTAGAACAAGGGATTCTTTTCTACTCTTTCCTTTCTCTGTTGTGTTTATGGAAATAGTAATATTTATGAGGCAGAGGTTTCCCAAAGTTATAGTGAATCAGAGCAATGACACAGAGAGAGAATCTCCACCATGAGCTGTGGTCTCTTCCAACAGGAAGCCTTTAGACAATCTCAGAGCTCTCTAGCCAAGAATGTGGACTTAGAAAAAGGAGGGAAAAAAGAACTCCGTAAATGACATAACAAGATATATCAATTAATTATTGCTACATAATAAACCACACAACACAGTGGTTTAGAGGAATAACTTTTTTTTTGGCTCACAGTTCTGTGTGTCACGTGGGTAGTTAGCTAATCTCCATTTGGCTCACTTACATTTAGCTGGTGGGTCAGGCACTCACCAAATTTGAATGGCCTTACTCAGATGTGTGCCAACTTACATATTATTGGTCACGGTGATAGAAACAGCCTCTGAGGCCCAGACTGAGAACAGGCACAATATGACTTACTTTGCATTCTCTTGGCCAAAGCAAGTTACACAGTCAGCTAGGATTTCATAAGTGGGGAAATAGATGCTGTAAAGTCACATCGTGAAGGCCCTGGATACAGGAACAGGTGGAGAATTGTGGCCATCTTTGTAAATTACCAAATCAGGGGATTGAGAAAATTCTTAAATAGCACTGTGGATTTCCACACTTTTCCATCATATATGCTTTATGGTAACATATATTTTAACAAATATATATATATATATATATATATATATATATATATATATATATATAAAACAAAACCTGAAATGTCTTGCAGTGTGACAAGTAAGGGCATTGGCTACCTGAGGGTAGATTAGCTAAAGGCATACTTCAAATATAGTTACAGGGTGGCTAAATCAGTCAAGGAAAGAAACAAAAATATTACTGTCACAAAACAATCCATATGATTAGAGAGTTTCCACGAAAGTCTAAAACTAATGATTTGAAACCTAACTATTCTTTAGTCTCCTCTGTGTTCTTCAGACTTAAGATCTTATAACATCAAACATCCTATGGCTGACTTATAAATGTGTAAAGAAAAGTTTCTCTTTCTAATATCCTTCAATGCAATTCCAACAGTATGGTTGGTTGCTTTCTTTATGATTCACTGCCATATCTTTTCTATGTGTTTCTGTCCAATTTTATCATTGAGAGACACCGTGACATGGCACAGGGGATGTGGTATTAATATTGCCTGTGTTATAAGGACACTGGGTTTTGCCTAAGAATAAAAGCCTGCGTCCATAACCAGGTTCTTCAGCCAGTGTGTGAGACAGATCAGTCTGGTGACACTTGGACCTTGGACCTTTGCTCAGAGTCACTCATTTCAAGCCTCCAGCCCTTCAAGGCTGGCGGAAGTGCTGTAACTGTACACTAAGTCTGAAAGAAGCCCCGCTGGTGGCTGCAGTCCAGTTCCCGGAGTGCAAGGCAGGGATGATGATTCTGAGCATATGCTAGAGCCAGTTGTGGTGGGAAAAAAGCAGGGCTCCTGCTGTCCCTGTTGATCCTTCTGAGGTGGAAAGAACAAGATTTATTGCAAGTTCCACGGCCTTAAAAACAGGCCCGCAAGCTCCATGTGTTCTTTTCCTGATTGAAAGCCTGGATACACATTGTGTATATAACTTGGCCTAAGTAAAATAACTCAGCTGACCCACATTTACATTTCACTGCTGGTGTCCTAAACACAATCGGGATGGGCCTGGTGGCCGGTCTTGGCACACAGCACAGTGTTTGTGTCTTTCTTCCCTTGGTGCCCCAGACATTAGCTTCCTTTCTGATGGGCATTAGTGTCTGCAGCTGTTCCTGCTCATCTCCCCATCTCGCTCCTCTCAGTGATGGCAGCGTTTTATTTCATCCATTTCACCACACATTACTGAAAATCTGCTATGCAATGAAATTTTTTTTAAAAGACTCGCAAGATATAAATATTTGCTTAATTTTCTGTGACAAGGAGTCATAAAAACTGAATATATTTGTTCTTCTTTCAATTCTCACATCTTCCATTTGGAGACAGCTGAGCGCAGTGGAGGAAGTCCTAGGTGAGTCTGTGCGACGATTCCTGTAGCCAGCATGCTGACCCAGGGACTGTGAACAAAATGCAACTTCAGTTCTGTCTTCTTCTGGATGGAACCTTCCCTACCCCTGATGACAACTCTGACAGTCACAGGGCTTTTGTTCCCACTCACTCCTACATAACACAATGTCTTACAATATTTGTAAGTCAAAAAACAGTCTCATTTCAGTATGTAAAATATCCATTGAATATTCTGATCACTAAATCTTCTCCTCTTCTGCAACTCAGATTTGCTTCAGGTTGAAGCCTGAAGAAGTGGGTGCTCTGCCCTCCACCTGTCCAGGTCAAGATTTTCCTTCACTCACTAGTTGCAGCGAATGAAGAGATTAGATAGTTCTTATTGGACGGGTGCCATCACAGGTTGACTGTCATCTCTGGCCTTGAAGGAGGATAAAAGTCAACTTCTTTTCTCTTGGGCTCTGCAGAGTTTCCTTCCTGGCCTCCTGTCTCCTGAGGAGCCCTCACCCCTGGGGAAATGAACCTCTGTGCCAGCTGGCCGCGCGACACCGCAATCTCAGCTACTGGGCATTCCACGGTGCATCTTCTTTCTTCTGCTGCCGAGGTCTTCTTGCCCCTTGCCTTGGCACTGTGGGACAGGACCTAAAAGTCTCATGTTGGCTTTTTCACTTTAAATGACCGATATCTGATTCAAAAGAAGTGGTAGTATATTCTGTGAAAATTCTCAGAGTTTAAGCAGACCCAATGCAGACCAAATATGGTGGTGTCATATCAAGTGGTCCTCTCAAAGACCACCTAAGTCTTGGGCTTAGAAATTAGCATGCTCCAAAATTTAAGTTTGAGGGCTCAAAGCAAAGCACAAACTTTCTCCAAAGAAATCTCCTTACCAACCTCTTTCCCTTTCCACTGTCTCTGATATATTTGTATGTCCTTGATCTGGCAGAGGGGTGCAAGAGTCGCGGGGTTTTTTTTTTGTGCAATTTCCTTTAAAAATCAGCATATGAGGATGGGGATGTCTGCCCACACTCTCTGCTATCTGATACTTTTCCTTACGGTACCTCGGTGGAAACCTGAGGCAGGCACAGTCCCATACTAACTTCTTCTTACACTCACTATATAACTTTGCAGAAACTATTTAATTTTCTGGATCTGTACTTCCTCCTTCATAAAATGAGAGCGTTGAAGCTCAGTCTCTAGAGTCCTTTCCAGCTGTCAAATTTGGTGGTTTTGCAGTTAAGTTTCTATAGACAGTGTAACACAATGGAAAACACATTGAGATGGTTGTCAAGAAACATAATCCCTGCTGTAATCCTATTAACTAGTTGAATGTCCTTAAACAAGTCTCTTAATTTTACTGGGACTCAGTTTTCAAATATGTAATGGTGGAGTTTGTACTGGATGACTTGGCTTAATAAAAAATGCAGGATTTAAGATCATTATCATTTTGGAGGGCTGCACAGTGTGATAACCAGTGGGCACCTTTGGAATCTGAAAACTTGGTTTCTGGTTCTACTTTTGCCTCTTCCCCAGCTGTATAAGCACAGACGTATCACCAAATCTCTTTAAACTTCATTATTATTAATAGTAGTAATAATAATAATAGTAATAATTGACAGGGTTGATTTGAGGATCACATGACATAAATTCGAAAGTGATTTTTAAAGTATGAAACAAATGCTGCTTGTTATCTTTAAATATATTCAAAAGTGTAGAAAGAAAACAATTATTTTTCTACTTATTCAGAATGGTGATGAAACAGTAACTTAGTGATTATTATCTAAATCTGCAAGCCCATAATACAACTGGAAACGTGAGGGGTATGAAAACTGAGGGCCAGAAAGTGAAGTAGATCCTGGATGCAGTGAGGGATACTTCCAAGATGTTTGTGAATCTACTGACTGTCTAGGCTCTTGATTTTCTCTCAAATCACATTTTAGTCGAGCCACACATTTCCTGAGAATATCCTCATGTGAATAGTTGAAACACTGAGTAGAACATACCAGTCACACTTTACCGTGTTTCCACAAGAAGTGGGGTATGCTTGTTCGTGTCACTGGTCCAAGTCATCACTAAACTAGACATTTCACTCTTTAATGTATCTAAAATTTCTATCTCAATAAGAACCATCATTCTTTTAGACTCCTTGATATGTGCTTCACTTTCAATCTCAACACTACGCTTTCTTTTTAGGTGTAATATGAAGGAAAAATGTTTGCTTTTAGTTGTTAGGGTTTTTATCACTCTTTAATATACCTCTTTAATGTACATTTCACTCTTTAATGTACCTAAAACTTCTATCTCAGTAAGAACCATCATTCTTTTAGACTCCTTGATATGTGCTTCACTTTCAATCTCAACACTACACTTTCTTTTTAGGGGTAATATGAAAGAAAATGTTTGCTTTTCTTGGTTAGGTTTTTTAAAAATCTTTTTAAAAGAGTTACTATGGAAGTTTATATACTACCTAGGTGAGACGCTTTCTTCCTCTGGTGTGTGACTCAAATTCATGCCTTTGCAAAATGACAAATATCATCCAATACATCTTAAAATCCCTAAAATCCTAACTACTGATTCCTTGGATACCAAGGTCTACAACCATACCTAACAGCCTACCATTAATACATTTCCTTATTAATTCAATTTCCCTTTTTTTGATCACACCTCTTTCTTCAAAACTCCAACAACCCTGCTTTCTCCCTTTAGCTGATAATCTCACTTTTTAATTAATTGAGAAAATGGAAATGACTCCATTTCCCAACACCAATTATTCACCCACCCAGTGACTTCTGTCTTGAAATCACCCCCCTGCCTGCATCATGATTTCCTCTTCTCTACTGAATCATGCCCATCAGCAGTCAAACAGGCTGAATTCTCTTCCACATTAGAAATCCCTTTTTGATCACATACTCCTCTTCCTTTACTGCCCCATTGGTCTCTTCCTCTTCTTTTCTAAACTGTTGCCAGTACTTAATATATTTCCTCTTCTACACTCTCTTTTTTTTTTTTTTTTTTTAATTAATTTATTTATTTTTAGCAGTGTTGGGTCTTCCTTTCTGTGCGAGGGCTTTCTCTAGTTGTGGCGAGCGGGGGCCACTCTTCATTGCGGTGCGCGGGCCTCTCACTATCAGGGCCTCTCTTGCTGCGGAGCACAGGCTCCAGACACGCAGGCTCAGTAGTTGTGGCTCACGGGCCCAGTTGCTCCACGGCATGTGGGATCTTCCCAGACCAGGGCTCGAACCCGTGTCCCTTGCATTGGCAGGCAGATTCTCAACCACTGCGCCACCAGGGAAGCCCTTCTACACTCTCTTGAACCCACCCCAGACAGGCCAAAATTCCTACCACGCTAAACATACTGTCCTGGCTAACAACTACCATATTGCAAGATCAGATAAGTGCTTTTTACTTCCTCACATTTCTCAAATGATTCACTCTTAGTCAAATAGTATTTTCACAGTTGATGGTTACCTGCTTCTTCAAAACTCCTTGTCTCTTAATTTCTGGGAAACCATACTCTCCTGATTTACTTTCTGATAGATTAACTGTTCTTTCTCAGTCTTGTTTGCTGACTTTTTTCCCCAACCTAAATGTTACACTGGCCAAGAAGTTGATCTCATGTTCTTTTTCTTCTCCATTTACACAGACTCCCTAGATTGTATATTATACCCTTTCTCTTCTCTACGTACACATACTTCACTGGCTATTATGGCTTTAAATAAAATGTAAATGTAGATGAATAATAAATTCATATCTTAGGTCTCTAGCTCTTCCCTGAGGTCCAGACTTATAAATCTAGCTGCTACTTAATGATTATCATTAAACATGAAAATAGGCACCTCAAATTTAACATAGCAAAAACAAGGTTTATTTTTATCAACCCCTAAGCCATTTTTTCCTAGTCTTCTCCATCCAAGTAAATGACACCCCTACCTATGTGGTTACTCAGACCAAAATCCAAGGAGCCATCTGTGACTCTTCTCTTTCCTTCACATCCCACATTCAGTTCACCAACAAGTCAGTTTGGCTTCATACTGAGAATATAACTTGCTCATTTCTCTCAATATGAACTACATCACTTCAGTGCAGGCCACTCTTTCTCTTACTTGATTTCAGCAATAGCCTCCTAACTGGTACCCTTGCTTCTACCCTTATCCATATTCAACTCATCCTCCATTTAGCCTGTGTCTGATGGCATAACTCCTCTTGAGACCCTCTAATGCCTTGACATTGCTTTTAAAATAAAATCTGTGCAAACTAAACAAAATCCAACTTTCTCACATGAAGAAAACTGCATTTTTGTTAAAAAACAGAGATTATAGATACATAAACTATATGCTTATATGTATATGCATACATACACATAGCAAGTTACTGAATAACTGAAATAAGTCAACAAGTAGGACTATTCTGTTTTTATTTCTTGTAATAAGTTACTATCTTTAATTAAAAGCCAGCTGAGAAATATAAAAAAGAATGAAAAAGTGTCATAAAATGTTAAGATAACATGATACTTCTAAGAGATTTTGTGTTTTGAACTAATTTCTTCAGATTAAGTACCTAGATTCCTAGAAGGGGACATTCCTGCACCCACCCACCCCATATTAGAGTGACTTGGATAGGAAAAAATGTATATATATATATAAGAAGTGATGATCTGTACTTGATTTTTTGTATCAATAATCAGTCCCTTTTTGCTAGGCTCCAAACCAAGACACTTCATGTTGTCCAACAGGGGAATGGAACGGACCCAAGAAGTGACAATCTACATTATAAAGGTTTCAAAGGAAATTGAAATTCTTGCTTATTTACTTATCCTGTGCACAGTCCGTATAAAGTGATGTCAAATTTATCAGAATAATCAAACCTCCCAGAAATCAGAAAGAGTGTCAAAACCATTACTCACAAACAATGTCTTTTTTTCTTCATAGACATTCCTAGCTGCTGGTGAGCCTGAGCCCTTTGTAATCTTCCTGAGTATGTGAATAATGGCACATTATTCAGGGTTAAAAAATTCCACCTTCCCAAGCATTTCAATTTGAAACCAAGATAGTGTTTCAGTGTTTGTTTGGTGACCATCAAATGCCTCCAATACTGGAAAGTATTTCTGCATTACATCTTGTACTGGGCTTTGGGCCAAAAACTTCCTACTGTACATGTTCCCACTGGCCTCTATAAGGGTGAAATGATTTTACCCTAAACTTTAATTAGCAAGAAAATGGTGATAAAACTGTTTAGTCTTTTCCTCTCATGCTGGGTAAAGCAACCATCACATCTCTATATAGATAAAACTCTCTCTACCTAAAATTTTGCCATTGACTACTGAAGTAATGAGAAATATTTCCTTCCTGGCTGGCTTTCCCCATCTCAGATTCTTACCCTCATGGGGGATGGGGCCAACCCACCAAGAAGTAAACCCACTCTCACTCTCCTGCTACAACAATTGCTGGGACAGAGCCATGGAGGGAGCACTGTGGGAAAGCAATCAAGACAGCAGAGTGAGTTAACTTTCTGCTGTCAGAATAAAGCTTCATAACTCACGGATGTGAGGAATTGACAGGGAAACCTATAGTCATATCAGCTTCTACTCATCAAAGGGTCTCCTTATCCCTGGAAATGATATAAACTTCAAACCCAATCACAATCTGGTTCATTTCCTGTTGCCCAAAGAAATGTCTGTTCGCAACATTTTCATTTTAATGGTTTTAACATAAACGTCCTCCTCACCACTGTAAATTCACCCATTCATATTTGAAAGATAAACTCTGTATCAATGGTGAAATAATTTCAAAGGATATCTTTATAATGTAAGAGGAAGCTCTGTGTGTGTACACCATTGTGTGGGAGTGTGTGCTCGTGCCTGGGAGCGGCGGGGGGGGGGGGGAGAGGAAGAGGGAGAGGGAGAAGGGGTAATGGAAAGGAAGGGAGGGGAAACTTCCTATAAAATGAAATTGTTTAGCAGAATAGAAAGATTTCCCAGCAATCCAAGTGAGATCAGCCAAAAATAAATTTCAAATGAATACCTCAGTAGGCAACTCTGAGCCCTCCAAGGCTGATCTGTTAGCTCTATACCATCCTTCCAATAGCACTCTATTACTCATATCAATAGCCAAGATATTTAGAATAGAATGGAAGCCAACATCCTAGCTAATAAACCCTTCCCCAGTCAGTGCATGTGCTGGCTTACATAACCTATTGCCTAGGAGGGTCATGCATTTTGACTGGTTTTACTCGATGATTAGCTAGTGACTTTATTTTACCATCTCCTCCCTATGACTAAAGAGAAGTATTAGCAAAATTAATGGCAAAATAGTTGCATAAAATATGTAGCCCTGAGCTGTGATAAAGATAATGTATTGAAATTCCCACAATTCTGATTACAGTCCAAGAAGTCCTCATGAATATAAGTTGTAAAGCAGGGACTCTACTCCTTTGATTATACCTGACAGTATAGATGGCTAAGGGTCTGAGAACACTGATTATTGTCATTTTATACTTTCTAGGGAGCCTGGTAAATTGCCCATTAGGGATTAAATGTAAGGAGAAAAGATTGTAGCTCTTGCTTCTATTTAAGATGCAGTAATTATATAGATGTAAATATATTTCAGTGCCATTTCTTTTTAGCTTAAGTAGCTCCATCTGCACCACAGTGTTAAAGCTGTACTTTTTCTATATTCCTTATTCTGAGATGGCCAAAATAATCTACAGTGTACATCTATATTTGATGTTTTCTGGTCTGAAATGCAAATATAATCATTTAAAAGATACTTTTGCAGGAGTAAAGACTTGCTAGTCCTCAGCGAGCAGGTGGCAAAGCTGTTCACTGAGTTATCATGCTTGTTTGCACATGTTACATGAATCTTCCAAATGAACAGTAACAACCTGGTCGATTCATTGAGATACTCCTTGGGACCACACATGCAATTTTCAATAGTGCAATATTGGCAAATATTACTGCAACAAATACAAATCATATTCGAAGTACTTTTCTGTACAGTATTCAGCTACACTATGAGCACATTCTAAATTTGACATACCCTTGAGAATAAAATATTTTAACAAATTAAGTTTATTTGGGGTTGATTCTCTCGCAGCCTCTTCTTGCAACAGAAATGCACTCCAGATACATACTTTATAATTTGGTTCAACCTCTGTTGGAACAGCAGTAGTAAAATACAGTATGGGAAGAAGAAAAGAAAAACAAAAGCCATGCCAACAATACAACAATTTTTCAGAAACACAGACACGCTGGTATGTGAGTTCCAGTTTAACAAAGTTGCGTGAACCTAAAGATGGATGAGCCCTGTCCCCAACCACACCTTAAAAGTTGTCACTAAACAAAAAACAGATGTGTTGATTTTAGCTCTATTCAAAACATTTATAAATTCTTTATAAGGTTTTGTTTCAGGATCCTAAAGAAAACAATAATGTTTTAGTTAAATCCTCGATATTTTTCTGATTCACTTAATGTTAAGGCCATAGATAAGAAGTACGTATGAATTATAAGAAGAGAAATGTAAATATATGTGAGAAGAGAATGTAAAAGGAAGTTACAGGTCTTAGAATCAGGTCAGTCTTAATTTTTTTAAGTCATAAAACTTTTCCAGCTCCATGCCTTTCCCCCTTCTTTTGCTCAACACTGTTAAAAAGTGTGGGAAAACAGCTGCCTGGTGTGGTTTTAAAGGCAGGAGAGTTACTAATGTCTCACAAACTGTGAAGAGATGTGTAGTAATGTGTAGGCAGCATTTGGGTTGATTAATCTTCCTTTGGATGATTCAGTGTCCCTTAAATGCAAGCTTGAAAGGAAAATTGAGGCCATAAAGTATGTTTCATCAGGCTGTTATTTACACATTAACACATCCCACATACAAAGGGTAACCATTGCTTTAAGAAACACAACATTAGCTGTACCATATTTAGATGCAACACAGCTTGTCCCTTCAAAAAAAAAAAAAAAAAAAAAAGCTCATGGTTACCCAAAACAGAGAGATTGTAAAGTAAGCCATATTTATTAAATGACTTATAAAAACATTCTTTCATTTAAATGTTAGAAACAGAAAGATGAAAAGAAAAAAATCAAACTTGAGAGCATTTTAAAAAGAGTACCAAAAATCACCCCACCATAAAATCTCAAAGTAAACCTATTTAATACACAGTGGAGTGGCATTTATACACATTCAATTTCTTACTCTGTGTGCCTGTACTTTGAGGGGTGGGAATGGGTGGAAGCAGTGGGAAGATATCCCTTAATTTATCTTGTCACTCATTTCCCCAGGGTATGAGGCTACAGATTTAATGCAAAGAGCTCCCACTCTGGTGATGTAAGGGCAGTATAGAAATTTTTCAAGGATAATTTTAAACATATGTGATTTTTCTATCATGTTCTTACTTTAGAATCTAACTTTCTCATTAGATGTGAGTCCACCATATTATGTATTTACCTTAAAGTATTCAGATAGAATTCCTGCTGCTTACCTACACCATCTCAACTGACAGAAATTATTTCTGACAAATTGCTTGCTGTTAAGATTTGGAAAACAACAACTCTTTAAACAGTCTCAAGTTAAAGAGTTAAAGAATCTCCTCATGTTTTAGGTTTTTAATAGAATGCTTTAACTATTGTTAATTCCTTTCTCAGACTCTTGAATATCAGTGTTCCCTCTGAGAAAACTCACTAGTTGTTTCGTCTACTTCATCTCTAGAATCCCATTTTCCTCTCCCCCGCTCTTCATCTGCTCCTCCAACTTAAAAAGGTCTCCTGATTTCTTATACCAGACATGTTTCCTGACCCTGTGTATCACTCTTGGCTAC
Source organism: Balaenoptera musculus (assembly GCF_009873245.2). Lineage (NCBI taxonomy): Eukaryota > Metazoa > Chordata > Mammalia > Artiodactyla > Balaenopteridae > Balaenoptera > Balaenoptera musculus. The sequence continues at coordinate 102,745,690 of NC_045788.1, read as the reverse complement.
CCAGCTATTTCCTGGGGCCTAATGAGCCAGAGAAATGAGGGGAGAGAGAACAGTACTTCCATAACCAAAAGAGTCTGTTCCAAGATGTTGGGCTAAACATAGAGAGGTTTCTTTTCCTAAGAATAATTCAAATGCTTACAGGGGCTAAACAGGAGGCAAAACAGGGACACAGATATGTGGACCGGACTGCAGAGAACCAGAGCTCACTTGCCCCATCTAGAATAGACAGCATAGCAGCTGGCTCCTCAGCCAGTTGCATATTGCCCTCTGTGAATTTGAATCCCCTTTGCTAGTGTTTACCATGTTTCAGGAAAGGCCAAAATTTCAGATAATTCTATGAAATCTCCCAGGATTTAAATATTGGAAGTTACTTTTTTTATGTTTTCAAACACTGTCCCGAGCAAATATATGTTACAGGTTATATCTAGCCTATAGGATACCGTTTTGGGGGCAAAGCTCTTCACTGTTACCATGAGCTATATACACATGTTAGCTGAACCTCACAAATGAACAGAGACAATCTACTTTATTACTTGAATTATATGTGACCATATATGGCTAACATGTTTCAAGACCTCTCTCATAAATATACAGTTTTACCCTCCTGGTTATAACTATTTATAATCCTCTATTTCAAGTCTTCAAAAAATAAAATAAATTTTAAGTAGAACTATAAGGGGGAAATACATTTAATTTGTTTTCCTCTAAATCCTCTGTTCTTCTGGGTTCATTATTCATAAATATATATATTTTAAAAATCAGGTTCATGTCCCACATATTGAGGGACATTCAGAATTTCAAGATTTCTTATGATTCCCCTAGGGAATTACAGTCATTCTCTTGGTCTCTTCTTCTGAAATACAACTGCTGACAGTTGTTATCCTCTTATTGGTCATCATGCCTCACACAAGGCCTTCTCCTTCACTCCCCAGAGAATCAATAATACAATGTCATTGCATGTATAGATACTCAATGCTTTAGATTAAATAAGGGGAACTCAGTACACCCAAAATAGAAAAGGAGTCTAAAAAGAATGTTGGACATGACTTTTCTTAAGGTTCTTCTGCCACACATACCCACTAAACCCTATTTTATATCGTTTCTTCTCTGCTCACATAATGTCTCTAAGCAGAAATGTCTACTATTGTCTTTATCCTGTTACAGGTATCCCATTCAATTTCTTTCTTTTCATTTCCTTGTTTTGTCTGTTTCATAATTTGTTTGTTTTCTTATTCAAGAAAGCCAACCACTATTACTAACTGCATGACATTGCCCAAGTTACTTAACTTCTTTAGAGAAAAAAATACCTGTTTATTGACCTATTGATGTGAGGATTAGAAGATAAAGCATGAATGAAACAGTTCATCTATGTGTCCAATCTATGGTTGGTACTCAAGGACTTTTGTCTTCCCCACTCCACTCCCTGCCTGCCTCTTCCTTCCAACCTTCAATTTTCATTACTCCTCCCTGTATCTCTCCCTGCAATTTCCTCTTGGTCACCAACAGTGTAAACTTTATTATATCTTGTTTTTCAAACTTTTTAAAATTTAAAAGAGAAAATTGAACACACCATTTTGATACCAATAAAGGACTCCCTGGATCAGCTCAGTGCTTTGTGACCACCTAGAGGGGTGGGAGAGGGAGGGTGGGAGGGAGGGAGACACAAGAGGGAGGAGATATGGGGACATATGTATATGTATAACTGATTCACTTTGTTATAAAGCAGAAACTAACACACCATTGTAAAGCAATTATACTCCAATAAAGATGTTAAAAATAATAATATTAAAATAAAATAAAAAATAAAAAAAAATTTTTAAAAAGGACTCCCTGACTTTCTTCTGAATGAGAATCACAACTTCATAAGCAGAAATCCATAATTATCTGCATGAGTACTGCTCTTTCTATTTCTGTTTGACCAGCTATCTTCAGGGTTAGATTCTGAAAGCCTGCAGACTCTAAGCAACCTGTGTTCTTTCTCTAATCACCCATTTTCCCCTACATTTCACTTCCCATCCTTTCATTTATCCAAATGCTTCTTCCTTTCTTCCCATCTCAGACTCTGGCCTTTAAAATGAATTGGAAGGGGGCTTCCCTGTTGGCTCAGTGGTTAAGAATCCACCTGCCAATGCATGGGACACGCATTCAAGCCCTGGTCCAGGAAGATCCCACATGCCGCGGAGTAACTAAGCCCGTGTGCCACAACTACTGAACTTGCGCTCTAGAGCCCGCGAGCCACAACTGCTGAAGCCCGTGTGCCACAACTACTGAAGCCTGTGCGCCTAGAGCCCGTGCTCTGCAATGAGAGAAGCCACTGCAATGAGAAGCCCGCGCACCACAACAAAGAGCAGCCCCTGCTCGCCACAACTAGAGGAAGCCCGCGCACAGCAATGAAGACCCAAAGCAGCCAAAAATAAATAAATAAAATAAATAAATTTTTTCAAAAAATGAATTGGAAGGAAATTACTTTAGCTTGTTTTGCTTCTCTCCAGTTCACCACTTCTGACATTAGCCTTTAAAACATTCATTCATTTACAAGTGATAATCTTGTCTGTGACAAAAGCCATAGTGAATAGAATCTACAATAATTTAAGGAAGATGTTTTTGCCATGAGAAGACTTAATAATTTCATTTCCCATGGCAAACATAATTCCCATAAAAACTCATAGCAAGACCAAAATAACACAAGGTTTTAAACAACTGGATTTTTTTGGTCACAACTTGAATGAACCAGACTTTCAAAACTCAACAACATGTACCTGAAGATTAAGGAGGAATGTTGATGCCATTGTTTATTATTTCTAAATAATTAAATGTTGAGGTATTGTGTTTTTGAGTAAACATGAAACAGTTGTTTCTTTGGATTGTAAACAGAATCATGAGGCTGTGTTTAGGAATGTTTTGTAAGCAAGAGAAATGGAAGGTTTCTTGTATAGAAACATAGACAAGAATGACATAGATTTAAATATTAAATTATCCCAATTGACAAATATTAATAAATTTGGCATTGAGAATCACTGTGGCATCTCAGATTCATCTTGGATGTCAACAGATCATGAATACTGCATCACCAAATGACTTTCCTGGAATGTTTTCAAGATTGATCATACACATTTCTGTTCTTAGCATATCACAGATGGAAAGAATATAAGGAATCCATTTCCCTTTTCCAGATTTAGGAGGCAACTAGTCCTCAGGATTTCTCAAGCTTCTTCACAGACAACAGTCACCCTAGAGGTCAATGCTGTGACTGCTCCGAAAGGGGTCTTGGCCTGGAGCACTATGGGGGGGTCAGGAGAGGCCTTTGCAGAAGGATGTTCAGGAAAAAGAGAAAGAAAAAAATTGTTTTCAGCTGCTAAAATCCCCTATACTTCAATAATCCCCATTAAAGAACACACTGTTTTTCCAACCTGCTCTCTATAAGTGCAGGTTTACATTTGTAATGATAACCTTTCTTATCATGTGCCCTATTGAAGCTTTGGGAGTAAACACAGGGTAAGAAATAAATTATCCCAGTTGTTCAAGATTTACTTCCCTATACACCTCAGAAAGGCAAACTTTTTTCATATATAAAATGTATTCGCTTGAATTTGGAGTTAACACAAAGAAGCAGAACTGCACCGTGTGATATGTTATTAGAGGACAGGGCTAGCCCATCTGCCCAAAACATTATCTTTTCACCTGAATTTTCACTTCCATTTGTGTGTTTCCTAAAACTCCACCTTATTTGCATTAATAAACACTTATTTCCAATTGATGAGTCTTTAATAGTTACTGTTAAGAATATACATATGCAAGTTTGAGGCTGACTTGAACACTGCTTTCAACATTTATAATGAATAAGAGTTAGCAGAAAAATAACCAGGAGGTTTAGATCGATCATAAGTAGTACATAATTAAAAATTTGAAATGACTTTTCAAAATAACTTAAGAGTCTTCTTTAATCAAAGTGTCTATACCAGAAAAAAATTCTTTTTGTTTTCTGGACCACACTGGAAAACTGGATTAAATTGTAAGAAGCATAAATATATGTCTTGCAAACCTAATGACTTTTAAAAATTATTTTCAATTTTGTGTTCATCATTAACATAAGTTTCTTGCTAAATGCATCTTCCTGTAAACCTTATCAATCATTGTTTATCATATATTCTGGGTGTTTCCAACTGGAGTGCCCAAAATGCACTCTAGATATTCTGGAAGGTATTAAGTTCCACTACATGAAATTGCTCTTTTTGTAGCTCAACAATGATCAAACATCAGCAATTTCATATTACTTAGCCAAAAACAGTGGATAGGAGTGGTTAATAAACATAATAAAACAAATAAGTTATCTTTACTTTTTTGGATTTTAAAGGTTGACACATTATAACCTAACAAAAATTACTGATTATTTCATGGTGACCATAAGTTATAAATGTTAATTAAATATACTTTTATTTAATAAAACTGAGAAAAATTATTTAATAAATGCAGTTTTATAAACATAAAAACTGTTTACACAGCAGCTTTAAATTTGCCATAACAGTAGTTCAATAAATAAATAAATATTCAAAAACAGAACTATTTTCCTCTTCGTAAATTCAATATAATTCTCAAATGCTCATTTCTTTCAGTAGGAGGAAATAATTTAGATAATAAACATATTCACTTCCTGTTCGTATAAAAGTCTCTTTTTGGATACCAATTAAATTCAGAGTCTTCTCTCTCTCCACTCTCCTTTTCTTGGTAGTAATCTAAGCTTCAAGAATCTTACTATTATGACTTTGAGGAAGGAGGGTTCACTTAGCAGATACTTATTGTAGGGGACGAAAAAGTTTTCCTTGACCCTCCTAGCTGAATCTGAAAATTAAACTGGAAAAGACAGATTAATAGGAGAAAGGCATACAATTTTATTGAATTTTTACATATACATGAAAGCCTTCACAAGAGAATGAAGACCTGAAGAAATGACCAGAGCAGGAAGCTTTCATACCTTTACAAATAAAAACAATAAATTTGTGAAGAATTGACAAGACAAAGGGGTTTGGGCTAGGGCTAGTAAACAGTGAAGAAGTAACTAGGAAAGAAAGGGTTAGTTTAACAAGGATTGTTGGTACAGATTTCTTGACCCCAAATTCCCCATCTCTGGTGACAAGAATGTCTTCCTTCCTCCTGGTACAGCAAGTGTACCTTTCACATGGGAGTTTTATAATTTGTTTTGGGGAAGAAGGATGAGGGGGTGAGTGGACAAAGTGACCTTCCTGCTTCTGCCATCTTTTGCAAATTCCTTCAGCTTATGATATTTAATATGCCAAGATGCCACATTTGGGGGTAGCCTTTTCTGAACCCCATCATTACCTTCAGGAATCCGTTATTGATTAGTTTTTCCATTCTCCCAGCCAGGGAAGGCAATATGACACACAGAGAATACCTAGTAGTCTCATCCTATTGGCTCACCTCTCTCCTCAGGTCCTAAAGCCTCCCTTCAGAAGCAGGCTAGGCTTCTTGTTCCATACACTCTACCATAAGGTTCTTCATCCCTTACAATGACAATTCCTTGGCAAGCATAGCATCTTCAACTCTTTACTGCTTTTCATCTCATACTTGTCTCTACAGTGAATATTTTCAGATCTTTTCTATATCCAGTAGGAAAATTTAAATGGTGAGTGGGGACTTATCTCTGGACCTTTCCTAGCTACCCATACACTGCTAACATTTTTTTCTCTATTGCAGTGATTCCATGTTAGCATAGAACATTCCACAATAATGAGTTTCCCCATGGTTCCAGACAGGATCTGGGGTAAATATCACATCTCTCCACAGATTCTCACATCTAGGAGTTTCCATCTTCCCCACTGGGTAATTGCTGGGTGCTGGGTGGTGGTAGAGGCCAACAAGGAAGGGAGTCCCACACTGGTGGTTAAATTCTGCTTTTCCCAGTCTTCTCTAACCCACCCCCTTAGCTCAGAAATGGTTGTTATCCCCTTTTTATGTGGAAATAAAACTAAGTTTCTGTGTATGATACGTATATTTTTTCATCCATTTTTCTTCATTCTTTTGTTTATGATATAAATACTTGCTCTGTGTTTTCCGAATTTTGCTCTTGGTACTCGAAACTAAATTGAGGAAATTTTAAAAATAAAAAAAAGCCAGGGCTTCCCTGGTGGCGCAGTGGTTGGGAGTCTGCCTGTGAATGCAGGGGACGCGGGTTCGAGCCCTGGTCTGGGAAGATCCCACATGCCGCGGAGCAACTACGCCCGTGCGCCACAACTACTGAGCCTGCGCGTCTGGAGCCTGTGCTCCGCAGCGGGAGGGGCCGCGATAGGGAGAGGCCCGCGCACCGCGATGAAGAGTGGCCCCCGCTTGCCGCAACTAGAGAAAGCCCTTGCACAGAAACGAAGACCCAACACAGCCAAAAATAAATAAATAAATAAAAATAAATCAAAATAAAGGAATTCCTTTAGAAAAGCCAATATGGATGCTTTCTTCTAGCCAGTTTCAGGCTATTGAAATCAAAAGCCACACAGAAGTTCAAATAACTATATTTTTAGGAATGAACCACCCTTTATTGTAATGAATACTGGTATAATAGTAGTAGAGCAATATTATTAATAAAAAATTATCTTCGTTATATTCTCATGTATATAGTTTCTTTCTTATGTTCTTAAAATAACCCTAAGTAAGTTATGTCAAGAGTAGAACTAGCATGTTGAATATTACTAAATACCATGATTTATTTCATTCATTCTCACAACAACACTATGCATACAGAGAATTGCCTCATTTTACACATGAGAAGGCTGAGGTTCCACAACGACTTAACTGATTATTTAAGTTTATCTGACATTAAATGCTGGAGCTAAAATCTAATCTAGAGCTTCCTTGCCTTTCCTAGTACCTCATACCTTTTATATGTAATATCTGAAATATGTATTATACATATACACATATAATCATTTGAATAACTTTTTAAACTATTGGTAAAGAGTAAATAATACTATGGAATGATACAACTATATGTTTCTAAATTTCAAACCATTAGACTAACACAGATGTATATGGAAAAGAAACATTGAAATCTCGTAACTTTTCATCACAGAACACAATTTATGGCTTTCTGCCATTTGATAATGAAAGTTAAATTTTCTGTGTGATTACTGGAATGGGGTATAATAACTCATTCTCCAAAACCAATTTATATAGAAAACATATTCAATACAAAGATGTTTGGGTTCCTGTATTTCTCTTTTGTCACATGGCAGCAATTTGTGTATGACTCAAGAAAGATAGAGTGAGAACTGATGGCAGTTATTTCTTCAAAATACACAGAAAAGACCAAGGGTATTGAAAGCGTGCATCAGTTAAAATCATTCATTTTAAATTAAACTCATGTTCTACAGTGACAGAAGTCCCAAATAACATATTTATCTTTAAGGATTAATAGTGTTTTACCCAAAGATTACTCTTGGTCAAAAAAACATGTTTATTGGTTTGGGTTTTTTTTCAATAGCTTTAAAAGCCATTGTGGCCACAGACAGCAGTGGACATTTGAATCTATGTTTTCCAAGGTGCACAAAGTTTGGACTGAGTCTTTGGTAGTTTCACAACTTATGTTGAAGATACAATGAAATTTGGAACCTCTGTTCACAAATAAGTGTGTCAGTGATCTCTATCATTGAAAATAAAAAAATTCTGAATGCAATAATTATAAGGTGCTTGGCAACTTCATTTGTAGAACTGACAATTTCAATTTCTGAGCTTTTAATATCTTTCATAACCTCTGAAGTTGAGACCATAAAATCATGTCTTTTCCCACATATTTCAAACCATTTCGAGTGTTTTTCACTGCAGTAATGGACACTGTGGTTATCTCCTCAACAATCATTCCAAAATTCTCCATCATGAAGTGGCTGTGAGAGTTGGGTGGAACTGGGTAGACCTTGAGTGTTCCACAATCACTGAGGTAATCTCAAATTCCTTACTGCTGCTTTTGTCACAGTAATCCACACAGCAAATGATTCTGAACATCTAGAATAAATTCAATTAATGCATAGCATTTTTCTGGCCACTGAGATTAGTTGAAGATTAGACCAATCATCATACAAGTTGGTATTTATGAAAGTAATTCTGGAAGCACATGTCCATCCCCTCCTAACGATGTGATTTGTGGATGTGCCGTCAGACTGCCACCCTGAGAAATACCAATTTGAAGATATAACTGAAACACAGAGTAGACCAGAGATTTGATCAAACCATATCTAGACATATTATTTGTCTGAAACTTTTAAACTATATGAATAAGTTCCCTTATAATTTGTCATTTGAGATAGATTTTATCTAACAAGTTAAATAGTCTTAACTATATATCTCCTTGACTCATAAGGACAGTCATAAATATTTCTGTTGCTAGAAGCATTGTGCCTCATGATTTTTACAGTTTAGTTACATTAACTTAAATCATCTGCTGAGCAATTAAAGAGAAAATATATTTTTATTAATTTGCTTAAAAGGTTAAAAAGCAAATGATACTGCATTTTAATGACATACTTGGCTGATTAGCATCTTTTGTCCTCTTTCTCTGTAATCAAGGAATATTAAGATGAGAATGGGATCACAATGATTATCTAGTTTAACAATATATCTGAGGCTTAAATTCCATTCAACTGGTCATTAGCCAACTCTTGATCACTTCCAGTGATAGGAAACTCATCTCCTAAGATAGCTTCTTCCACCTTTATTCAAAATGTATTGGCGAGCTTCATTTTTATTCATATTAGAATGCTGACTACTAGTTTACGGAAAATCCTGTAAACTTTAATGGTATCATTTCCATTTCTCTCTAGATAATAATTTGTTGCTTCTATGTCTCTTCAGGCAAAGCATCCATTGCTAGTCGCATTTAAAATTCCTACTGTCTTAATTCACACTTGATGTTAGCCAAAAGGCTGAGAAGCGATGCTGCTGTCTTTATTCAGAGATATTACTTCTAGGGCTTCCCTGGTGATCCGGTGGTTAAGAATCCGCCTGCCAATGCAGAGGACATGGGTTCGATCCCTGGTCCAGGAATATCCCACATGCCGCGCGGCAACTAAGCCCGCGCGCCTAGAGCCTGTGCTCCGCGACAAGAGAAGCCACCGCAACGAGAAGCCCGCGAACCACAACGAAGAGTAGCCCCTGCTCCCCGCAACTGGAGAAAAAAAGCCCGCGCGCAGCAACACAGACCCAGCGCAGCCAAAAAAAAGAGATGTCACTTCTATTTTCTTTTTAACCAATCCACATTGGGCTACTATGTTTATCTAATTTAGCAAATTATTATTACAGAAATTTTTAAAAAGGAATTGTGATTCTCATAATGCCTTTCTTTGTGCTGAAAAGTCAAAAATTTCTAAATCTGGCTGTGACAAAAATTGCCAGTTTCAAGTAGCCAATTGCCTAACAGATACCTAACTTTTCTTCCTTGCTGAAAGAACTCCCACCATATTATATATGGCAATAAGCCCAGCAAACATTTTACATTTTCCTATGTCCTTTATAGAGGTGGTCGTGAGACACCGTACTGGTCACAGAGAAATAAAAGAAATCCCTTCAGTGGGGCATCCGTGAATGGGATGATTTCAGTTGGTATGTGCCTTTTGTCCTGTGTCCTTTCCCTTTTCCTGCCTAAAATGCTGATACCCATAGGTTGGGCCATTTGTCACTACAAAGCAACTCACATACAAGAAAGATGGCTGAACAAAAAGTTAGAAGGAACATAAGTCCTTACAAATATCATCCCTGGACTGCCTATCCTTGAACTTATTACATGAGAAGTATCAAAGTCTTAATTTTTCAGCAAATATTCTCTATTGACTGCTGACTAGTAATAATAATCTTCTGTCATCAAAATAAACCTGTTTTCTTCCAAAATGAACAGTAATGTAAAGTTATAACAAAGAAAAAGACTGCGAGTTGGTAAGGATTTAGAAAATGTGCAAAGATTTAAATATTGCTTTGATCCATTTTTATGAATGTGCCCCTCCACTCTAGAAGGTAGTTCAAATGAACCCCGATGGATGATCATTTATTATAATGTAGTCTTTTTAATACGTAGCTCCTAGGATAGATAAAGAACGTTATGCACCTCTGGGACTTCCCTGGTGGCACAGTGGTTAAGAATCCGCCTGCCAATGCAGGGGACACAGGTTCAAGCCCTGGTCCGGAAAGATCCCACATGCCGTGGAGCAACTAAGCCCATGCACCACAACTACTGAGCCTGCGCTCTAGAGCCCGTGAGCCACAACTACTGAAGCCCGCGTGCCTAGAGCCCGTGTTCTGCAACAAGAGAAGACACTGCAATGAGAAGCACTCACACCGCAACGAAAAGTAGCCCCCGCTCGCTGCAACTAGAGGAAGCCCATGCGCAGCAACGAAGACCCAACACAACCAAAAATAAATAAATAAATAAATTTATTAAAAAAATAAACACTGGGACCCAGATAGTTAAAAAAAAAAAAGAATGTTATTCACTCCTTAGTTTTTCTATGTCCCAGTTGTTTCTGGACACTTAACAAACCTGCTATCATATGCGGGGGGGGGGGTGGTACAGCGAATATATGTGTGTGTATAAATTACATGTTTATACACACATAAACACACATATATACAGATACATATATATCTTAATACAGTTGACCCTTGAACAATCCACTTATGCATAGGGTTTTTTTCCATAGTAAATACTACAGTACTACACTATCTGTGGTTGGTTGAATCCACTGATGTAGAACTGCAGATAAGGAGGAACAGGGCATACAAAGAGCTGACTATAAATTATACTAGGATTTTTGACTTCACAGAGGGTCAACACCCCTAATTCCCATGTTGTTCAAGGGTCAACTGTACATTCAGGCTGCAAAGACAGAACACCACAGACAGCATGGCTTATCAACAACAGAAATTTATTTCTCACAGTTCAAGAGTCTGAGAAGTCCAAGATCAAGGCCCAGTCAGATTCGCTGTCTGGTGAGAGCCTGCTTCCTAGTGCACGGAAGGGCAACATCTCACTGTGTTCTCACGAGGCAGAAAGGATAAGGGAGCCCTCCAGAGTTTCTTTTACAATGTTACTAATCCCATTCATGAAGGCTCTGTCTTCATGATCTAATCACCTTCCACAGGTCCCACCTCCTTATCACCACATTGGAGGTTAGAACTTTAACATGTGAATTTGCGGGGGCAGGGTGGGTGCTAGGAACACAAACATTCTGTCTAATATATTCTATTGACCTGTCTTTAAGTTCATTTATCCTTTTTTCTGCTGTTTCCAAGTTCCTAAGTCTGCTTGGTGAATTATTGGTTTCTTACTATGTTGTCCTCATCTAGAATTTCCATTTTTTTTATACAGCAGATTCCTCTTCCTCTTGCCATTACACCAGAAGTGAGAGCAGTGATGTTAGTCTCCCTCCCTATTAAGCATACATCACTTTTGGAGTTTAGTTCTTTTTATGTTTCTTTGTGTACTCAGATCTCTGATGGGTTTTAAAAACTAGATTCTGTAGGTTATCTGGTTTATTTTGGTTGTTAGGGTAAATCTCTTGCCACTTTCTGAATCTGAACTAAAAACGAAAGTGTCATGTGGTTTTGTTTAATTTAAAGATCATAAAATTATGATATTTATTAATATGATTTCATTTTTAATTCAACCAATAATTAGATCAATGGTCCTGTAAATAGAACAGTATACCAAGAATCTAGAGACCCATGCTCTGGAACTTGCATTGCCATTGATTACCTGTGTGGCTTGTGGAAATACATTTAATGTTATCGTTTCTCCGTGTGTAAATATATTAAAGTGATAACCACTAGAAAGAGAAGAAAAGAATAGCATTCAAATGAGAAATATTATTTAAAGCTCAATTTCTTGAAAAGAATAGAAAGAAAGAATATGAAGCAACTATGATATGATGTTAACAATTATTAATTCTGGAAAGTCAATAATACCATATCAGATTCACAATTTTCCACATTTTTTGTAAATTTTTCTGAATTAAAAAACATAATCATAATACTAACACATCACTCCAACAAGTGTAGCAACCAATGAAATAAAGGGAAAATGTGCTGACTGCAGACCAGCCAGGATAAGGGGTGTAATAAAGCAAAACCTACAAAACTCACCAGGAAATTTTTAATAGCCTGGTTTTCCACTTGCTGTCGTATACTCCACTTGTTGTCTGACATGAAAGTTGGCAGATCCAGTTGCAAAATCTCTGGAGAGATGACAAGAGAAAAAGATTTCTTTTTGAATTACTGACGCTTTGCAGAATCCCAAGAATCTCCCCTCCAAAAAAAAAAAAGGCATATAAATAGGTATATAAATAAGCACAGTGTCTTGTGTTGATTTCCCATCCTCCAAATGTACTTAAAAATACAAGATTTTTTTTTAGATTCCACTTATAAGTAAACTATAAGTATCTGTTTTCCCCTCTCTGGCTTATTTCACTTAGCATAATGTCCTATAATTTCATCCATGTTGTCATAAATGGCCGAATAGTATCCATATATGTATATATGTATCACATCTTCTTTATCCATTCACCTATCAACAGACATTTAGGCTGTTTCTATATCTCAGCTTTTGTAAATAATGTTTCAGTGAACATGGGGGCTGCAGAAATCTCTTTGAGATACTGATTTCATTTCCTTCAGATATATACCCAAAAGTGGGATTGCAGAATCATATGGAGTTCTGTATTTAATTTTTTGAGGAACCTCATACTGTTTTCCATAATGGCTGCACCAACAGTGTACAAGGTTTCCCTTTTCTCCACATCCTCACCAACACTTGTTATTTCTTGTCGTTTTTATAAAAACCATCCTGATAGGTACAAGGTTGTATTTCACTGTGGTTCAGAGTAGAGTGGTAATCACCAGGACCTGAAGGGTGAGGGAAGTAGGGATATGCTGGTCGAAGGGTATATGCCTTCAGTTATAAGATGAACAAGTTCTGGGATCTAATGTACAACATGATGTGTATAGTTAATAACACTCTATTGTACACTTGAAATTTACTAAAAGAGTAGATCTTAAACATTCTTACCACAAAAAAGTAACTATCGGAAGTGATGGATGTGTTAATTAAGCGGACTGTAGTAATCATTTCACAAAGTATACGTATATCAAATCACCACATTGTATGCTTTAAATACATAAAATTTTACTTGTCGATTATGCCCCAATAAAGGAAAAGTACAAGAAATTTAAGTGATATAGCAAAGATACAGGGTCCAGGAAAATAGCACACAGAGCTGTGATATTTAGCAATCACACAGAAACACAGGACTTAAAAGGTCTTATAGAGTTCTGGCTCATCCCATTCATTTTAAACAAGAAACTAAGATCTAGAAAGCTAATGTACACTGAAGTTGAAGTTATTAAAATAAACAGGTTTACAAATCTATTCTTTCAGACTGTTACTGTCTGTACCATTCCACTGACTTCTAGACAATTCCCGTTAGAAATTTCAAGGAGAGCTTTAACACTTCTCTCTCCCTCACTTTTGACCTACTTCCAGTCAGCAACCAAATTTTATTAGTTCTTCATCTCAAAACTCAAGTTTTCCAACTTCAAGATATAGTTATTTTTAATTGTCAAAAGTAGAGCTATTGAAAGTACATAAACAAACTATGTTAATTATGGAACCGAAGTCACTATTCATTTTTTTCTGCCATAAAATCATGTTATTAATCAATACAGAACATAAAAACCCCCATTACAATATCCAACAAATCTGGGTTCAGTCCCACTAAGCATTTGAAACATTTAATCTCTATGCTTCAAAATATCTTTTACTTTTGTCCTTTCTTAAATAGTCCTCTTGTCACTAGTCCCCAATGTTTACCCTTTTTCATTTTTATGCTACTTCCAGTCTCATTGCCCTAAAACATAGATTAGATCTTGCTATTGCATTCTTCAAAGGTATTCATCACCTTCCAGATACACACACACACACACAACACACCACGCATGCATGCAGGTACACACACCCTAAAATACCATAACATGGCATATAAGAATTTCCATGGGATGAAACTTGGAATCAGTTATTTTATTTTATCAGAGATGGAGTGGAGACTTAAAGAGGAAAAATAAAAGCACTTAGATTAAGACTAGGACTACGATTTGGGAAGTACTTTGACCAGGAAAAGGATATTGTGAAGGGCACTGTTTAAGTTCCCCAAAGCAGTGGCTAGAATAGAGGGTTAAACCTAGCACTACAGCTTGGAGCTGACATATCAAGGAAGAATGTTCCAATGTGTCTAAAATTCTCACCGTATCTGTGCTTGAAAAGCATAGTCATCAATCATTTTCACTTTTTGAGTAGAATAACTTCTCTCCCTATTATTTAAGACACTGTCCACTAATCATCATAAAAAGACATGTCCCAGCAAGCCCTACCTCGCTAGAAATAGCAAGTGATCATTGCACACCTAATGAAGTAGGAGAAAAGCTCAAATTGCATGTATGTTGGAGGAAGTGGAACTTATATGCCAAATGTTGAATAAATGACTGTTGCTAGAGAAAATAGGATACCCTGATTGGCCATTTGTTATTCCTTATTGATGTATCCAACCAGGAGAGGGTAGGTGGAGGCAGTCCACCCAACCCACAGGAAATGGGTTCCTCAAAAGAAAGGGGAATTCTTGTGCCATAAAAGGAGGAAAAAGAAAAGAAATAGTTCTGGACATTATAACAACTAGTATCTTAAAAAGCATAAAAGAATCTATAAATGAGAATTTGATAAGAGATCTGCATTCTCTACACATTTGTTATTGTAACAAATGGTTAATCTTTAAATACACAGAATTAGGCATAAAAATTTCTTTAAGTACAAATTATACAATGATCAGATTCTGTATTTCCATTTAAATGTTTTTGGTTTTGTACTCTTGACTTTTTATTTTACTAGTTGCAACTGATTAATAGTCCCATAATAATTAATGTTGATATTCTCCAAACTATTCCAGGTACCATGTAGTGTCTCTTTACTGAGAAGCCCTAAAACATAAATTTGTGGGTCTCCTCCTCTCCCCTACTGAAGGTGGCAATGATAACATTTATGGAACATTTACTATGTTCCAGGCACCATTTTAAGTACTATATATGTTTTAACCATTTAGAGCACATATCCCAATGCAAAGAAGAATTTGGCATAAGTTTATAGTAATTAGTTAATTTGGCATTAAAATGCAAAATTTGCTCTCACATAGCAATGCTGCTTAAATTAAACTAACAGATTTTTTTCATGAGGCTTTTTTTTTTTTTACAAACTCGCATTTGCATGTGTGAAATCTTGCTGTGAGGCTGCATAAGGCAGAATTAAAAATAGATTTAATGTGCATTACATCTCTATCACATAAGGAAGACCTAAATCAACTCCCCAGGTCTGTCACACCCTTTGGTTCTTTAAAGAACAGAACTAAATTTGTGTGTTCAGCTATGATATCTGGTCAGGTCATCCTACAGTGTTCAGGAATAGGTCATCTGATTATTGTGGTGTGTACAGAGAGCTTACCCACTCTAAAATGGTGATAAAGTTAAAATCGTGCAATAGAAAGGCGGAAGGCTTAATATAGCCATTTAATATATAAATAATCTACAATTGAAACAAAGTGAAAAGACTTTTGTTGTAATGACAAGCTACAAATGCAAAACATGAAAATAGGATCCAATTCATGGTTATGGAAAACATAGACCCTCTTATCATTATTTTCTCTATCAACCTAATTGAACAACCAAAGTAATTCTCATAATAGAATTGGTTCTATTTGAACAAAGACTGTAAGTATTTCTATGCCAGAAGAACTGCCGATTATATCACTGCTTAAATAAGTAGGAGTTTTGTTCTGGTAAGTACTTGTGGAAAATTATTAGGAGAAACCCTATAATGAAAAGGCAGTTACCACTTATGGAAGCTACATTTAAATTCACAATATTCTTATTTCAAAAATCTGGAGAGAAATCAATAAGAAAAACTCAATGAGTAAGTATGTTGATTATGTTTTCTGAACTAATAATTCAGAGATCTACAATAACAAAGGACTTTTACTTCTCATCTGTGATTATTCAAAATGGGAAGCTGTGAAATTAAAATGTATCAACTCATCTTTTTTTTAGATATTCATCACATTTAACTAAAACTATATCATATAAACTATACCTAGGATCCCTCCCATAAAGCAGTTTTTAAAAAATTCTTTTGGATATTATTGTCATTTTCTTCTATTCCTTTTTCAATCAAACTCATACTTATGAGATTTCTGCTTCTAGGCATCTTAGAATAACAGGGACTGGATTCACCAAATGATGCTGTAACAATTAAATATTCAAATGCTAATAATGAACCACAAACTTTACCACATGTCATATAAAATATTAACTAAAAGTAGATGGGTCATAAACCTAAATGAAGACCTAAAACTATAAAATTTCTATGACCTTAGGTTAGCAAATATATATTAGGTAGGACACAAAAAGCACTAATCATAAAATAAAATATTGATAAAATATTAAAAGTAAATTTTTTCCTTTCAAAGACAGTTAAGATAATGAAAACGCAAGCCACTCACTGGGAAAAAAAACATTTGGATAGCATATGTCTAATAAAGGGCTGGTATACAGAAAATACAAAGAACTCTCAGAATAAAAAGACAAAACATAGATAAAATATTTGAATAGAAAATTCACCAAATATGTTATACAATAGCAAGTAAGCACATGAAAAAATCTTAAATATCATTAGTTAGTATGAAAATGCATCAAATTAAACCTACAGTCATACAACCCACTAATTCCACTTGTAGATATTTACCCCAGAAAATGAGAACTTACGTCCCCACAAAGACTTGTTCTACAAGGTTTATAGGAGCTTTATTCACTATAGATAAAAACTGGAAACAACCTAGGTGTCCATCAACTGGAGAATGAATAAACTCTGAAATAGAAATGAACTAATAATATTACAAAATATTGTTCCATGATTCACAGTGCATTGTATAAAAAAAATGTAAAATATAAATGACCAATTCCCTGTTTAAACCTTAATATCTATGTACTTTTGTGTGATACCTTGTCCAATAATCCCTTAAGTTCTGGGGGTGGGGTAAGGAATGAATTAATAATATATACAAGAGTATGGATGGATTTTAAATCATCAAAGTCAATGAAAGAAGCTAGACAATAAAGACTATGTACATACATACTACACGATTATATTTAAATGACATTCTAAAAAAGGCAAACTATAGCGAAAGAAAGTGGTTGCCAGAGACTAGCTAGGAGTAGAGAACAGGGATTAATTTATGCAAAGAGGCACAGAAAGTTTTGGAGGTGATGAAAGTGCTCTAATATCATGACTGTGCTGGTGGTTCAAACCATGTTAATTTGTACACTTAAAATCGGTAAGTTTTATGGTACATAGGTTATAACTCACTGTTATGGACTGAATGTTTGTGCCCACCCCCTCACCAAATCTATAAGTTGAAGCTCCAGCCTCCAGTGTGATGGTATTAGGAGGTGGGGCTTTTGGGAGGTAATTAGGTTTAGATGAGGTCATGTGGGTGGGACCCCATGTTGGGATTAGTGCCCTTATAAGAAGAAGAACAGACACTGGGGCTTGCTCTATCTCTGTCAGATGAGGATAAACAGGATGTGGCCATCTGCAAGCCAGAAAGAAGACCCTCACCAGGAAATGAAAAGGCAGACACCTTGATTTTGGCCTTCTCACGCTCTAAACTGTAAGAAATAAATGTCCTCTGATTAAGCCACCTGGTCTATGATATTTTGTTACAGCAGTCCTAGAAGACTAAGACACTCATTGAAGCTCATTTTACTAAATAAGTAGACAAACAGTTTAGTCTTGACCTAAAATTACTGAAGATGTGGAATAACATTTCCTCAACGTACACTTAAAACTGCTTAAGCATAACTGAAACTGCCTCTCATTGTGGTCAAGTAGCCAGAGGTCTACTGAGTATGAAGTATATAACAAAAGCTACACAGGAAGCCCTGGACCATGAATTTAGGGGAATGCATTAAAGTATCAAGCCGTGATGCTGGAGTGGTATAGGAGAGAGAGAGCTGGCAAATGTTACATTGCTGTAGGAAATAGCAGCCAAGGCTGAGGCAAATTTCCCCATTCGTAATTCCCTCTACGTCCATCTGCCAAGAAAAACTGAACAGCAGCAGCACCAGCTGTTCTTATTGCTCCACAGATTGCAGGCCATGCTTCCCAAATTAACATCTCACCAACGCTTACCCATGGAGTTTTTTTTAAGACAGAAACGAAGTCAAGATGGAATCTGGGAAGAGGGAGAAAGTAACAAGGAAGTCCGATCACAAACTGAGAAGCAGACAGCAAGGAGCTGTCTATCTGAAGACAAGCAGCACAATCAGCTGAGGAATTAGCATAAGGTTAATGTGCAGAGGCAGACAGGGAAGGGGAGCAGGTGTTTCAGAAGTAAAAGTACTGTAGTAAGACTGTGATTCAGTACTTTGCCTCCCCCATTTCAGAAGAGAAAGGGAAAAAATGAAGAGTAAAATAGTAAAGCATTATTAGTACTGCTCATATGCCAAGTAACAAACTCAATGTACTGCATCTCATTAGACAGATGCTCGAAAGTAATGAACAAAATGAATTATGGCAACAGTATGTATTGCCTTAAATACTAAGATGACAACTCTTCCCATCTTGCTAAGGAAAGCGACTTGTAATCGTATAATAAAAGGAGTCTTGTTTATTCTGTTTTGAGAATTGTATCCCTGAGCCCACATTCCTTTGGTTCCTGGAGCAGAAATGCTTTCTGAGGGCCAGCATACTCCAAAGTTGCCTGCCTAATATGTGAAGTGAAAGCTCTTGAAATGGTAAATTCTGTTGGGAAGATGAAAAAAGGAAAGCCACTTTTTCTTCTCTTTTTCTCTTCACCTTACCTTCCCCTTCCTTTCCCCATTTTCCGCTAACTTCCATTTCCTCATGTTGGGATCACAGTAGACACACAGAACAGGTTGGAATAATTCCCATGCTATCACCGATGGCAATACAATGAGGAACCCATTTGAAAAAATGTGTCCATCCCAGTATCCTCTAAAGTAATCCATTCTGAACACAAAACATGATGGAGACAAGTGTACATATTCTATGTCATATCATTTGGTAGAGTTGGAGTAGGGGGATTTAACCAAGTTAGTAATTTTAATATTGAACATGAAAGTTTAAAGCATTTATTGGTGCTCCCATAGTATGTTTTCCGAAAGCTATAGGGAAGAAAGGGGTTTTTAAAAATTTATCTTGATCAATTTACATCCACTATTAAAAAAATCAGAAATATCTATGACTTTATTCTGCACAGTGTGCAAAAGTGAATATTCCATTTGCTTATGTAAAGACAAAAAAATTAATAAAAGGCATGGAAGAATAATTAAGATGATGGCTAAATACATTTTAAATGAGATACATATATATTTTCTCTTTCCTCCGAAACATAAAATATTTAAAATTATAATTCAAATGTTTATGCATTCCTTATTTAAAAGATAAATGAATATAAACAACTAACTTTATAGGACTCAATAGCTGCTTCCTCAGTTACCAAACAAAACATGTAATTATCAAGAGTTTTACTGCCAACAAATTATTTGGGCTGGAGGGTCACTGTCAGTGAGCCTTAATTTTCTTATCTGCATTCTAAAAGAATGGCATAAATAATCCTCATTTTTATAACAACATCTAAAAAAGTCTCATTTTTTTCTTTAAAAATGGAAAATAAATTTATAAATAAAGCTCTGTAATTAATGTCTAAAAATAAAACTAATATATGTGCATAGTGTTGTGGTTCAGATGTTTTGTTTCCTGTCTCCATGAGGGCATTAATTTCATTGGTTTTATTCTGCAATGTTGTTGAGGGTTTCAAAATGTTTATATATTCTACCGTTGGAACAAACAGTAAATGCCATTTGCAATTATTCACACCCAAAGTAAATTTTTCTTGAGACAGGATTATGAAAATCTCTTGAAAATTAGGAAAACACATTTAAATCCTCCCCCATAAAATATAGTTTTCACATAGGTAGAATACTACAATATTATGATTAACAGAGTGAAATAGTGCTAAGAGTTTGATCTGTTAGATCAGGGCTATCAGAGTTTAAATCCTGCTCTACTGCTTTCTAGTAATATAATCTTGAAGTTATTCAAACTCTGCATTAGTTTTCCCTTCAGTAAAATGAAAGGAAGCAGAACGACTGCTTTTATTGTATTCTTGTGAGTAGGAAATGATGTAAGCATAAAGCAGGTAAAAGAGTATACAGCATAGCAGAAACATGAATAAATGTCAGCTATTTATTTTTGAACAAATATTTATGGAGTGATTACTATGCTCTAGACATTGTTCTAGCTGCCTGAGAGATAGTAGTGGACACAAGAGATTAAAATAGCTTCCTTCATGAAGATTACATTCTAATGGGAAGATGAACAATAAACAATGTATAAAATATATATTCTGTTTATGAAAAGCATTACACAGAGGAGAGGCAAGAAAGCTCAGAGTAGGGGACGCAATTTTAGGTAGGATGCTAGGGAAATATCACTGAAAAGATGGCATATGTGAGAAAGAACTTAAAGGAAATGAGAGAGCAAACCACGAAGATTTCTCAGGAAGGAAAAGTTTTCTAGGCAGAGGAAACTGCAAATGTGAAGACCATGTGGGTGGGGAAAGTGGGTTTGATCTGCTAGAGGGAAAACAGACAGATCAGCGTGTCTGGAATGGAGTGAGCAAAGTGGCGTGTAATACAAGGAGTCAGATGGGTGAGGTGGGGCTGGGGAGCAGTGGCAGTACAGGTATTGGTCCCATGGGGCACTGAGGGGAACAGTTATTCAATATCTTATACTCAGAGTGATATGGGAAGTTATTGGGGGGTTTTAAGCAGAGGAGTAGCATGATCTAACATAGTTTACCAAGATTCCTGTAGCTAATAATAAATCAAAGTGTCCTCCAATCATCACACCCAAGTAAGCAATCTACTCCAGTTAAAGAACTGCTTCTCTTAATTCTCTTCTAAAACTTTAAGGGCTAATTGTAATGAGTTTTATATTGCAGTAACCATCTATACTTCACCCATTCACACATATTTTGGACCCCCTAATTTCTATTTGCAATACATCTGTAACCATTTGGAAACACAATTTACAAAATGTTGGATTATGAAAAGTGTACATACTTTGTATTATCCAAAATTGAGAACATGAAAGGACTCAGAGAAAATATTCTGTAAGCTTTGTACAGAACACTAGGGCAGCTTTTGTGGCTTTTTTATTGGTAACATCCACAGCTCAGTGATAACTCAATGTCCCTGTTCCTCCAGTTGACAGGTGATAAACATTCAAGAGAACAGTGAGGGCATCCACCAGTGTAGAATGCCTGATGGCAGTGTGCACCACAGCGAGCTAGCGCCCCTTCTGTTTCTCACACAAGCTAAATCATCAGGTAAGCAGAGAAGTCAATCAGCCAACAGCTTGTGTTGCTTTCATTACAAGCCTATAGAGCATTTAAACCTTCCGAGGAGACAGAATTGTCTCTGGCTTCAGCGCCTACCCTCTTAAAACCAGCTGTGCACCGGCCACTCTCCATGCTCCATAAGGCACCCAGCTTAGAGAATTCCACTTCCCCCTAAAGACCAGTCAGAACTGCTGGGAAAGGCAGGCACTTCAAAGTAACAGAGGTCTGGTGAATGTTCACATCACTTCAGAAAGCACTTGCCTGCTCAGAGATAAGGGGGGAAGAGCTGCAGTACTCTGAAAGCTTATAGAATCACCGCATTGCTCCCACCTGCTTTTCTGTTTCACCCAGAAACTTAAGTCATTCAGGAGGCATGCTCCTTGCACAGTTGAGCACAAATAACAACTGGCTGGGAAAACAGAACAACAGAAATCTTCACTATTGTGACTCAGAGGGGCTGGAACATGCCTGTGAAACAGATGTAGTACCGAAGACAGTGATTTCCAGGTCTTGAAAATCTTAGTGCTTTTGACTGCCAATTATGTAATTGTCTGGCAAGATTGGACTCCAAACTGTTTTCTCAATATTAGAGAACACATTTCCCTTTCCCCTTTACCTCCTCTGTGAATGAAGATTACCCTTTTCCACAACGAGACTACCCCAAATTGTAATTCAACAATTATAGTTAACTCTGAGACAATCTCACCAATGGGGAGAGAGGTTAACTGAACCCGGTGGAGATTCTCTCTGGTTAGAGACTGGCACAGGAATCCAGCTGCCCCCTTTTGTTCCACACAATAAACATAGCTTATTCATTTCATCTCAGATCATATACTGTAAGCGATTATATACGTAGATTCCCTTTCCAAAGACGTTCAATAAGGAAGATATTCGCATGCTACTTGTGGTTTGCCACTTTCTTGGGTTACAGCTACACAAACCAATCCACTAAGAATACACAACCACTTTTACGTTAGTGATGTGATAATTAAAGTTAAATCATCATCATTCACTTAAAAATTCAATAATATCCCCAAATGAAGAAACAACTGGCATCAAATAATTTCTGCTTTTATTAGTTAAATCAATATCATAAGCAAAACAGTTTCCTTTTTAAAAGTGTCTGTTCTCTGGGCTTCCCTGGTGGCACAGTGGTTGAGAATCTGCCTACCAATGCAGGGGACACGGGTTCGAGCCCTGGCCCAGGAATATCCCACATGCCGCGGAGCAACTAGGCCCGTGAGCCACAACTACTGAGCCTGCGCGTCTGGAGCCTGTGCCCCGCAACAAGAGAGGCCACGATAGTGAGAGACCCACGCACCGCGATGAAGAGTGGCCCCCACTTGCCGCAACTAGAGAAAGCCCTCGCACGGAAACAAAGACCCAACACAGCCATAAATGAATAAATAAATAAATAAATAAAATTTAAAGGAAAAAAAAACACATGTGGTTAAATATAAAAAAAAAAAAAAGTGTCTGTTCTCTATCTTTAGAATCTTCCTGCCAAATCTTCCCACAGTTATCAAGCCAAATAAATCTTACACAGCCCACATTCTCCCACATCTAAATTATTTGGGTTTGCCTGACAGGCACATGAAATGTTAAATAATAAGTAGTCATCCCTTTTTTCTGAATAGAGTGACACCTCTTTCTCAAAGACCTCTCCTTTCCCAGACAATCAAATCTACCTTTTTTAAAAAACTTCCCATCAATGATCATGGCTTCCATAATTTATGATGATTTGAACTATTCAAAGACAAAAATATGTCATTTTAATTCATGGATAATTTGATGTGACAGTATAACCATATATTGACATGCAGCATTAAGAACAATATGATGTAGTTTTCTAAAAATTTATAGCCAATTAATGAGCAAAGAAGTATGATGTCCCCTTCTTGAGTATCACCTCATCCCTGGCTCCATCTGTATTCTCATTCTGCCCCTCTAAGTCTTCTAATTACCACATCCCAAAGTTCTGCTCTACCCATCCACATTTCTAACTCTCAGCCCATTCACAGCTCCTACTCCACCCATGACTCTATCCCTCATCCTCTCCTAATTGGTCAAAATGGCAACTTCCATTAGGCTGAATTCTCTACTTTTGTGTTGAATAAGCACATCATAGGCAGAATAATCATTAATATGCCATTTTTTAAATGGGGTTGCCCAGTTTCACCTTAAGATATCTTAAATTCATAATTATAGCATAAAAGAACTTCAGAACCAAAAAGATTTTGGCAATCACTTAATCAAAACTACTGATTTTATTTTTATGTATTTGCCTTTTTCTGGAAGTCTACACATGACTTCAATTAGTCACACCCCTCAGCTTATGACATAGTCTAATTGTCCATGAAAGATCCCTCACATACATAATTTTATTCTTCCCTTCGGTCCTGATATCACTCTTATTCCCTTCATTCTCATTGGACACCCACTATAGTACACGTCACTGACTATCTGTGTATGTTTGAAAAAATAATAGAATTCTATAGGATTTAAATGTGCACACAACTACAGGTTTACGATACTAACAGTTTTATTTTATGTCTTCTTTTTCTTTTCATTTGACACTTTGTAAAGTATACGAATGTTGCTATAAATATATCTCATTCATTGCTTCTAGCAGTGGAATAGTATTCCATGGTATATATAATCATGTTTTACTTTTTTATTCCCCTAGTGACAGACAACTAGGTATTCACCATTTGTCTACTGTAATAAACATGTCTATAATTATTACTCAAATAAGACAATTTGAGGGAGGATATTTACAAATGGACTATTTTCAAAAGATGTGGATAAGGTTAGGAGGACCCACAAGGGCTATTTTAGTAGACCAGGGTTAGAAGCAGCACAGCTCTACAACCCCTAGGTTCAAAAGAATAAGTGAAGGGAGCAGTCACTGAACCTGAAAAAGGAAGAATTATGCTGAAGTCCACAACCAGAAAGGAGGAGCAATGACCTGGGTTGTAGGAACAGAGCAGCTGAAGCTGCTCTCTCAGGTCTCTGAGGCTCTGTTCACTTTTCTTCATTCTTTTTTCTCTCTGTTCCTTAGACTAGACAATCTCCACTGACCTACCTTAAGGATTGCTGATTCTTTCTACTGCCAGCTCAAATCTGTGGTTGAACCCTATTATAGTGAAATTTTCATTTCAATTATTATAGATTTCAACTCCAGTATTTTTACTTTTTTGTTTTTAATAATTTCTATTTATTGATATTCTTTATTTAGAGACATCATAATCATACGCTCCTTTAGTTCTTTATTTTTTTTAATGTTTTTATTCAAGTATAATTGCTTTACAATGGTGTGTTAGTTTCTGCTTTATAACAAAGTAAATCAGTTATACATATACACATATCCCCATATCTCTTCCCTCTTGTATCTCCCTCCCTACCACCCTCCCTATCCCACCCTTCTAGCTGGTCACAAAGCACCAAGCTGATCTCCCTGTGCTATGCGACTGCTTCCCACTAGCTATCTATTTTACATTTGGTAGTGTATATATTTCCATATATACACTACCACTCTCTCACTTTGTCCCAGCTTACCCCTCCCTCTCCCCGTGGCCTCAACTCCATTTTCTAGTAGAATGGCCTCTTTATTCCCATCTTGCCCCAAGGTTCTTCATGACCTTTTTTTTTTTTCTTAGATCCCATATATATGTGTTAGCATACGGTATTTGTTTTTCTCTTTCTGACTTACTTCACTCTGTATGACAGACTCCAGGTCCATCCACCTCGCTACAAATAACTCAATTTCATTCCTTTTTATGGCTGAGTAATAGTCCATTGTATATATGAGCCACATCTTATTTATCCATTCGTCTGTCGATGGACACTCAGGTAGCTCCCATGTCCTGGCTATTGTAAACAGAGCTGCAATGAACATTGTGGTACATGACTCTTTTTGAATTATGGTTTTCTCAGGGTATATGAGCAGTAGTGGGATTGCTAGGTCGTATGGTAGTTCTATTTTTAGTTTTTTAAGGAACCTCCATACTGTTCTCCATAGTGGCTGTATCCATTTACATTCCCACCAACAGTGTATGAGGGTCCCATTTTCTCCACACCCTCTCCATCATTTATTGTTTCTAGATTTTTTGATGATGGCCATTCTGACTGGTGTGAGATGATATCACATTGTAGTTTTGATTTGCATTTCTCTAATGATTAATGAGGTTGAGAATTCTTTCATGTGTTTGTTGGCAATCTGTATATCTTCATTGGAGAAATGTCTATTTAGGTCTTCTGCCCATTTTTTGATTGGGCTGTTTGTTTTTTTGATATTGAGCTGCATGAGCTGCTTGTAAATTTTGGAGATTAATCCTTTGTCAGTTGCTTCATTTGCAAATATTTTCTCCCATTCTGAGGGGTGTCTTTTCGTCCTGTTTATGGTTTCCTTTGCTGTGCAAAAGCTTTTAAGTTTCATTAGATCCCATTTGTTTATTTTTGTTTTCATTTCCATTTCTCTAGGAGGTGGGTCAAAAGGGATCTTGCTGTGGTTTATGTCATAGAGTGTTCTGCCTATGTTTTCCTCTAAGAGTTTTATAGTGTCTGGCCTTACATTTAGGTCTTTAATCCATTTGGAGTTTATTTTTGTGTATGGTGTTAGGGAGTGTTCTAATTTCATTCTTTTACATGTAGCTGTCCAGTTTTCCCAGCATCACTTATTGAAGAGGCTGTCTTTTCTCCACTGTATATTCTTGCCTCCTTTATCAAAGATAAGGTGACCATATGTGCATGGGTTTATCTCTGGGCTTTCTATCCTGTTCCATTGATCTATATTTCTGTTTTTGTGCCAGTACCATACTGTCTTGATTACTGTAGCTTTGTAGTATAGTCTGAAGTCTGGGAGCCTGGTTCCTCCAGCTGTTTTTCTTTCTCAAGATTGCTTTGGATATTCGTGGTCTTTTGTGTTTCCATACGAATTGTGAAATTTTTTGTTCTAGTTCTGTGAAAAATGCCAGTGGTAGTTTCATAAGGATAGCATTGAATCTATAGATTGCTTTGGGTAGTATAGTCATTTTCGCAATGTTAATTATTCCAATCCAAGAACATGGTATATCTCTCCATCTATTTGTATCATTTTTAATTTCTTTCATCAGTGTCTTATAATTTTCTGCATACAGGTCTTTTGTCTCCTTAGGGAGGTTTATTCCTAGACATTTTATTCTTTTTGTTGCAATGGTAAATGGGAGTGTTTTCTTAATTTCACTTTCAGATTTTTCATCATTAGTGTGTAGGAATGCAAGAGATTTCTGTGCATTAATTTTGTATCCTGCTACTTTACCAAATTCACTGATTAGCTCTAGTAGTTTTCTGGTAGCATCTTTAGGACTCTCTGTGTATACTACCATGTCATCTGCAAACAGTGACAGTTTTACTTCTTCTTTTCCAATTTGGATTCCTTTTATTTCTTTTTCTTCTCTGATTGCTGTGGCTAACACTTCCAAAACTATGTTGAATAATAGTGTTGAGAGTGGGCAACCTTGTCTTGTTCCTGATCTTAGTGGAAATGGTTTCAGTTTTTCACCATTGAGGACGATGTTGGCTATGGGTTTGTCACATATGGCCTTTATTATGTTGAGGTAAGTTCCTTCTATGCCTACTTTCTGGAGGGTTTTTATCATAAATGGGTGTTGAATTTTGTCAAAAGCTTTCTCTGCATCTGTTGAGATGATCATATGGTTTGTCTCCTTCAATTTGTTAATATGGTGTATCACATTGATTGATTTGCATATATTGAAGAATCCTTGCATTCCTGGGATAAACCCCACTTGATCATGGTGTATGATCCTTTTAACGTGCTGTTGGATTCTGTTTGCTAGTATTTTGTTGAGGATTTTTGCATCTATGTTCATCAGTGATATTGGTCTGTAGTTTTCTTTTTTTGTGACATCTTTGTCTGGTTTTGGTACCAGGGTGATGGTGGCCTTGTAGAATGAGTTTGGGAGTGTTCCTCCCTCTGCTATATTTTGGAAGAGTTTGAGAAGGATAGGTGTTAGCTCTTCTCTAAATGTTGGATAGAATTTGCCTGTGAAGCCATCTGGTCCTGAGCGTTTGTTTGTTGGAAGATTTTTAATCACAGTTTCAATTTCAGTGCTTGTGATTGGTCTGTTCATATTTTCTATTCTTTCCTGGTTCAATCTCTGAATGTTGTTCATTTCTAACAATTTGTCTACTTCTTCCAGGTTGTCCATTTTATTGGCATAGAGTTGCTTGTAGTAATCTCTCATGATCCTTTGTATTTCCACAGTGTCAGTTGTTACTTCTCCTTTTTCATTTCTAATTCCACTGATTTGAGTCTTCTCCCTCTTTTTCTTGATGAGTCTGGGTAATGGTTTATCAATTTTGTTTATCTTCTCAAAGAACCAGATTTTAGTTTTATTGATCTTTGCTATCGTTTCCTTCATTTCTTTTTCATTTATTTCTGATCTGATCTTTATGATTTCTAACTTTGGGGTTTTTCTGTTCTTCTTTCTCTAATTGCTTTAGGTGTAAGGTTGTTTATTTGCGATGTTTCTTGTTTCTTAAGGTAGGATTGTATTGCTATAAACTTCCCTCTTAGAACTGCTTTTGCTGCATCCCATAGGTTTTGGGTCATTGTGTTTTCATTGTCATTTGTTTCTAGGTATTTTTTTATTTCCCCTTTGATTTCTTCAGTGATCTCTTGGTTAAGTAGTGTATTGTTTAGCCTCCATGTGTCTGTTTTTTTTACAGTTTTTTTCCTGTAATTGATATCTAGTCTCATAGCATTGTGGTCAGAAAAGATACTTGATACGATTTCAATTTCCTTAAATTTACCAAGGCTTGACTTGTGACCCAAGATATGATCTATCCTGGAGAATGTTCCACACTTGAGAAGAAAGTGTATCCTGTTGTTTTTGGATGAAATGTCCTATAAATATCAATTAAGTCCATCTTGTTTAATGTATCATTTAAAGCTTGTGTTTCCTTATTTATTTTCATTTTGGATGATCTGTCCATTGGTGAAAGTGGGGTGTTAAAGTCCCCTACTATGATTGTGTTACTGTCGATTTCCCCTTTTATGGCTGTTAGTATTTGCCTTACATATTGAGGTGCTCCTATGTTGGGTGCATAAATATTTACAATTGTTATATCTTTTTCTTGGATTGATCCCTTGATCATTATGTAATGTCCTTCTCTGTCTCTTGTAATAGTCTTTGTTCTTAAGTCTATTTTGTTTGATATGAGAATTGCTACTCCAGCTTTCTTTTGATTTCCATTTGCATGGAATATCTTTTTCCATTCCCCTCACTTTCAGTCTGTAAGTGCCCCTAGGTCTGACATGGGTCTCTTGTACACAGCATATATACAGGTCTTGTTTTTGTATCCAGTCAGCCAGTCTATGTCTTTTGGTTGGAGCATTTAATCCATTTACATTTCAGGTAGATATCAATATGTATGTTCCTATTACCATTTTCTTAATTGTTTTGGGTTTGTTATTGTAGGTCTTTTCCTTCTCTTGTGTTTCCTGCCTAGAGAAGTTCCTTTAGCATTTGTTGTAAAGCTGGTTTGGTGGTGCTGAACTCTCTCAGCTTTTGCTTGTCTGTAAAGGTTTTAATTTCTCCATCAAATCTGAATGAGATCCTTGCTGGGTAGAGTAATCTTGGTTGTAGGTTTTTCTCCTTCATCACTTTAAATATGTCCTGCCACTCCCTTCTGGCTTGCAGAGTTTCTGCTGAAAGATCAGCTGTTAACCTTATGGGGATTCCCTTGTGTGCTATTTGTTGTTTTTCCCTTGCTGCTTTTAATATTTTTTTCTTTGTATTTACTTTTTGATAGTTTGATTAATATGTGACTTGGCATGTTTCTGCTTGGATTTATCCTGTATGGGACTCTCTGTGCTTCCTGGACTTGATTAACTATTTCCTTTCCCATATTAGGGAAGTTTTCAACTATAATCTCTTCAAATATTTTCTCAGTCCCTTTCTTTTTCTCTTCTTCTTCTGGGACCCCTATAATTCGAATGTTGGTGCATTTAATGTTGTCCCTGAGGTCTCTGAGACTGTCCTCAATTCTTTTCATTCTTTTTTCTTTATTCTGCCCTGTGGTAGTTATTTACACTATTTTATCTTCCAGGTCACTTATCCGTTCTTCTGCCTCAGTTATTCTGCTATTGATCCCTTCTAGAGAGTTTTTGATTTCATTTATTGTGCTGTTCATGGTTGTTTGTTTGCTCTTTAGTTCTTCTAGGTCCTTGTTAAACGTTTCTTGTATTTTCTCCATTCTGTTTCCAAGATTTTGGATCATCTTTACTATCATTATTCTGAATTCTTTTTCAGGTAGACTGCCTATTTCCTCTTCATTTGTTTGGGCTGGTGGGTTTTTACCTTGCTCCTTCATCTGCTCTGTGTTTCTCTGTCTTCTCATTTTGCTTAACTTACTGTGTTTGGGGTCTCCTTTTCACAGGCTACAGGTTCGTAGTTCCCATTGTTTTTGGTGTCTGCCCCCAGTGGCTAACGTTGGTTCAGTGGGTTGTGTAGGCTTCCTGGTGGAGGGGACTAGTGCCTGTGTTCTGGTGGATGAGGCTGGATCTTGTCTTTCTGGTGGGCAGGTCTCCATCTGGTGATGTGTTTTGGGGTGTCTGTGAACTTATTATTATTTTAGGCAGCCTCTCTGCTAATGGGTGGGGTTGTGTTCCTGTCTTGCTAGCTGTTTGGCATAGGGTGTCCAGCACTGTAGCTTGCTGGTCGTTGAGTGGAGTTGGGTCTTGGCGTTGAGATGGAGATCTCTGGGAGATTTTCACCATTTGATATTACGTGGAACTGGGAGGTCTGTGGTGGACCAACGTCCTGACTTGGCTCTCCCACCTCAGAGGTACAGTCCTGATGCCTGGCTGGAGCAACAAGCACCCGTCATCCACACGGCTCAGAATAAAAGGGAGAAAAAAAGAAAGAAAGAAAGAAAGAAAAAGATAAAATAAAATAAAATTTAATTTAATTTAAAAGTTATTAAAATAAAAAACAAAAAACAATTATTAAAAAAATTTTTTAAGTAATTTTTAAAAAGGAAAGAAGAGAACCAAACCAAAAAACAAATCCACCAATGATAACAAGCACTGAAAACTATACTAAAAAAAAAAAAAGAAAAAAAAGGAAAAAACGGACAGACAGAACCCTAGGACAAATGGCAAAAGCAAAGCTATACAGACAAAATCACACACAGAAGCATACACATACACATTCACAAAAAGAGAAAAAGGGAAATATATATATATATATATATATATATATATATCCTTTCTCCCAAAGTCCACCCCCTCAGTTTGGGATGATTCGTTGTCTATTCAGGTATTCCACAGATGCAGGTACATCAAGTTGACTGTGGAGATTTAATCCGCTGCTCCTGAGGCTGCTGGGAGAAATTTCCCTTTCTCTTCTTTGTTCTCACAGCTCCTGGGGTTCAGCTTTGGATTTGGCCCTGCCTCTGCGTGTAGGTCGCCTGAGGGCGTCTGTTCTTCGCTCAGACAGGACGGGGTTAAAGGAGCAGCTGCTTCGGGGGCTCTGGCTCACTCAGGCCACGGGGAGGGAGGGGTACGGAGGAGGCGGGGCGAGCCTGCGGCGGCAGAGGCCAGCGTGACGTTGCACCAGCCTGAGGCACGCCGTGCGTTCTCCCGGGGAAGTTGTCCCCAGATCATGGGACCCTGGCAGTGGCGGGCTGCACAAGCTCCCAGGAGGGGCAGTGTGGATAGTGACCTGTGCTCGCACACAGGCTTCTTGGTGGTGGCAACAGCAGCCTTAGCGTCTCATGCCCGTCTCTGGGGTCCGCACTGATAGCCGCGGCTCGCGCCCGCCTCTGGAGCTCCTTTAAGCGGCGCTCTTAATCCCCTCTCCTCGTGCACCAGGAAACAAAGAGGCAAGAAAAAGTCTCTTGCCTCTTCGGCAGCTCCAGAATTTTTCCCAGACTCCCTCCCGGCTAGCTGTCATGCACTAACCCCTTCAGGTTGTGTTCACGCCGCCAACCCCAGTCCTCTCCCTGGGATCCGACCGAAGCCCGAGCCTCAGCTCCCAGCCCCCGCCCACCCCGGCAGGTGAGCAGACAAGCCTCTCGGGCTGGTGAGTGCTACTCAGCACCGAGCCTCCGTGCGGGAATCTCTCCGCTTTGCCCTCCACACCCCTGTTGCTGCGCTCTCCTCCTGGCTCCAAAGCTTCCCCCCTCCACCCCCCGCAGTCTCCGCCTGCGAAAGGGCTTCCTAGCGTGTGGAAACCTTTCCTCCTTCACAGCTCCCTCCCACTGGTGCTGGTCCCATCCCTATTCTTTTGTCTCTGTTTTTTCTTTTTTTCTTTTGCCCTACCCAGGTACGTGGGGAGTTTCTTGCCTTTTGGGAGATCTGAGGTCTTCTGCCAGCGTTCAGTAGGTGTTCTGTTCCACATGTAGATGTATTTCTGATGTATTTGTGGGAAGGTGATCTCCGCGTCTTACTCCTCCGCCATCTTGAAGCTCCTCCTCCTTTAGTTCTTTAGAGAGGGTTCCCTTTAGTTCTTTGAACATATTAGAAATGCTGATAGTTTTTTCTAGTAACTCCAATGTCTGGACTTCCTTGGGGACCCTTTCATTCTATTGCCTGATTTTTTTCCTCCAGCATATGGACCATATTTTCTTATTTCTTACAAGTCTTTTGATTTTTTAAATTGTGATCTAGATACTTTAAATCATATAATGTGTCAATTCAGATCCCAGCCACCCACAGTGTGGTAGTTGTTGTTTGTTGTGTTTGCTGCTGCTGCTGTTTGTTTAGTGATTTTCTTGAACTCATTTTGTAAAGTATGTATTTTTTTGTAGCCCCTTAGCACTTAAGCCTCTGCTTGATTAGTTTAATGGTCATCTAGTGATTAAAGAGAAATGTCCTTAAATGCCTTGAAGCATTTCACCAAAGGGCTATGTTTGTGTGTTGTGGCACATCTTCAGTGATCTACCTAGCAGTCAAAATTCTGCTTTAGTTTTTACTTTCTGCTTGCACAGAGCTTCAGGATCCATCAAAGATGAGAGATCAGAGACTTCTCAGATCTTTCTTGGACATACATACAGTCTTGCATATGTATGCAGCCTTCTAGACTCCCAAAATTATTTCAAGGTTTTCCAAAGCCTTTTCTGGCCATCCCATTACCCAACATTTCCTTTTAAGCTTTTTGGTCAGCTTCTTGTTGATCCCAACTGTTCTCACCACTTCAGGCAGCTTCAAAATTTTAAAATTACCACTGATTGTTTACAACAAATGCTTCAAGGAAAAAGGTGTTCACAATAATTGAGTTGTAAATCAAGTTAAGTAAATACAAGCCCTGCAAATGGGGATTTCCAGGGAATTGCGAGACAGATCTGATAATGACAGTTCTCTGGGGACGGAGCTTTCGGAGAGCCTCAGATTTCCTCTGCTCCCATCAATGGGTGCTTGGCTACAGGAGGTTTTCATAATGACTAACATTGTGAAACTGTTGGTTTTCAAGACGACTGCAGAGCTGGAGAGGGGGAGATGGGACTACAACAAGGCAAAACGCCAAGCTCACTGTTTCTTCTGCAATTTAGGCTTTTTTTTTTTTTTTTTTTTGATAAATGCTCCTCAGATTTTTGCAAGCCTTTGGTTAATTTCCAAAGTTCTGAAAAGTTGACTTTGATCATTTTTACCAATGCTCTCACTGCATTAATGGACAAGAGGCTTTTCAGAGCTCCTTATTCTACAATCCTCACTGATGTCGCTACTTGTTAATTTTTCACTTTGAAATATATATTTTTTAATCTTTCATCCATCTGTTATTTTTCTAAGGTATAATTTTGGGAATATAAATTATATTTTCAATTGTGCTGAATGACCTTTTTATGCCCCTATCAATCAACTGTCAATTTTCTCCATTCTGCTTTGTGACCCAAGAAACTAACCTTGATGGACGGCTTCTATCAGCCTATTTTTGCCTGCTGGTTTCCAGACAGTGGGAAATACCAGCATGAGACTGGAGAGCAGGAGGAGAGATGGAGGGAAAAGTTATTCCTCCAACTTCCTCCCTTCTAGACCATGATTTGGCAGTGGCTGCATTCCTCTAACACAAGTGCAGTTCTTCTGATAACCATTCCTTCCTCTGGTCCCTTCAGACCTATGAGTGATACAAGCTACCCAGTGTTGCTAACACCAGGTGCTTCATCAAACTTTGTCCCTTAGCTCTATCCAGATTTTGTAAATAGTTCCTCCATTCACTGTCCATTGAATGAAATTTTAGATATAGTTAAATGTATTTGTTTTTGCCTGAGGATTTATGCTTTAGAGATCTTAGTTAAAAACTCCCTCCCAACCCAAAGAGTTATTTTCCAAAATTTTCTGCTACTAGCTTTATTCTGTTTATTAATTTATGTATATGTCTTAATCCTTTTAGCATTCATCATTATATGGAGGTAGATGTCTGTATTAGTTTCCTGTTGCTGCTATGACAAACTATTACTAACTAATGATTTAAATAGTAGAAATTTATTCTCTTACAGTTCTGAAGGACAGAAAGCTGAAATGGGTTTCGCTGAGCTGAAATCAAGGTGTCAGTGGAGCCATGCTCCCTCTCAAGGCTCTAGAGAATAATCCAGTTCCTTGCCCTTTCAATCCTTAGAGCTGCATTCCTTATGTTCCTTGGCTCATGACCCCTTTCTACACCTTCAAAGCCAGTAGCATAGCATCTTCAAATTTCTCTGCTTTCATCTTCACTTCATCTTTTATAAGTACCCATTGGATAATTTGATTTCATCAGACCCATTGGATAATCCAAGGTAATCTCATCTCAAAATCCTTAAGCTATGCAAAGTCCCCGTTACCCCTTTTGTAAAGTAATAGTCACAGATTCTGTGGATTAGGACACAGAAATCTGTGAGTGAGCCATTATTCAGCCCACCAAAGTATCCAGCCTTATTTTACTCTATATAAGCCAGTTTTCTTAATGTCATCTATTAACCATTTCCCCCATTGGTTTATTATACTGCCAATTTCATCAACAACAGGGTCCTTCATAATACACAGCTTTATTTTTTTTTTTCCATAGCTTTATTTTTGAGCATTCTAGTCCAGTGGTTCTCAACTAGGTGCAATTTTCCACCCAAAGGACATCTGGAAATACCCAGAGAACGTTTTTCTTGGGGCGGGGGGAGGGGTCCTACTGGAATCAGGTGGGTTGAGGCCTAAACCTATTACATTGCACAGAACATCCCCACCTCAACCCCCACCAACAAATTATCTGGTTCAAAATATAAATAATACTGAGATCAAGGAGCCCTGCTCCAGTCTGTTCCAACAATCTCTATGCTATGCCTATCCCAGTGTCAAATCATTTTTATTATTATGTATTTATATAGTATATATATAATTTAGGATGTAGGCTCCCTCTCTTAAGTAAAAAAATAGGTGGTACCATATAAACTTCATAAGTTGAATTTTTATAAATAACCTGCTGGAGTTTTAGGAATTCATATTGGTTTTTTTAGAATAATATTGGAAGAACAAACATTTTTACAATGTAATGATGAGAGGCAAATCTGGATGGCCCTGGAGGATCCTTCTGTGCCCCCTATCATTAGTGTCTCAGAGGACTGGCTCAGCCTTTGGCTGATGTCAGCATTCTTGTCATGCAAGTCTGTTCCTGTGGCCCTTGTATTCAGACCTTGGTCATCCAAATGCACAGTCCTCAGTGTTGGTCGTTGGCTGGAAAACCTGATACTTAATCATCCCCCTTCTCTATCATCCGTTCTAGAGTCACCTTCCTTCAGCTAATTCCTGTAGAATTTTTGGTGGGGTGGCTCATCCATGAGGAATCTCTTCCCCTAGTGACCATGCCCTTCTCAGATGATGCCTACTCTAGCCATGAGAATCCTAACACCAGTAGTTTGTAGAATGTGGATAGTCCCTGACATCCTATGATAGTACAATGGTTAAAAATTTCACTGGTGGTAAACTTGGATGTCATACTGCTAGAAGGGGCCCAAATGGCTGCTACAATATATCTAATACTAGAAAGAAACCAGGGAAATGATTTTTAAAAGGGC
This sequence comes from Balaenoptera musculus, assembly GCF_009873245.2. Classification (NCBI taxonomy): domain Eukaryota; kingdom Metazoa; phylum Chordata; class Mammalia; order Artiodactyla; family Balaenopteridae; genus Balaenoptera; species Balaenoptera musculus. Next base: position 102,710,141 of record NC_045788.1, on the reverse strand, counting down.
TGGGAATTAGGTGGCTACTCATGAACTATCTGGATTAATTGAAGAGAGATAATGACAGGTTCTCTATGATTAATCATCAATTCAAGGAAAAATGAGAAAGTACTTAAAAAATATCAGTGTCATCCTTACCCCAACTTTATCAACTGACTCCAGAAGAATCCTTTGACTTTCAGTTTTGTTAGAAAACATTTTCCCTTTAAGAACTTAGTTTCTTCAGATTTCAATGTATCCACAGCTTTCCAGGGACTTTAAAGGAAAGCATAATTTTTTATTTATTGAGGATTTCTTGTTGTTACAGCAATTTGATAGCTTTAAAAATATGTCCACAAATTCTTCAAAACTGTTTTCCCTTCAAGAGACAAAATTTAATTCCCATCTACTTGAGTGTAGGCGAGACTTAGGGACACACTTCTGAAGACTAAAATATGGCAAAAGTGATGGCCTGTCCCCAAAGACTGCAGCTTCCATCTTGGGGAGGATACTCTCTCTGGCTCACTCTCTTAATCAGATCACTTGCTTTGTGGGAACAGGCTTCCATCTTCTAACAACATTCAGGCAGCCTATGGAGACGCCCACATGTAGAGAAACTGCAGAATCCAATCAACAGCCATGCGAATGAGCCTGCTTGGAAATGGTCCTTCTACCAGAGGAGACTAAGTTGACTGCCGACCCTAGTGACCATTTGTCTGCAGGCTCATGAGATACTCTGAGTCAGAACCACTGAGCTAAACCAACTTGGATTCCTCACCCTCACAAAGTATGTGAGATAATAAATGTTTTAAGCTGCTAAGTTTGGGAGCAATTTGTTATACAGCAAGAGATAACTAATGCAACAGGACTGAAAATCTTTCAAAGCCTTCTACATTCCAACTGGAAGCCACTTATTCACGAATTTTATCCACCTACTTGTATGATTCCTAAATTTATATCACTAGTTCAGAAATCTCAGACAAGCTTTCACATATTATATTGTTTTATATTTGCCCCATACACCCATTTCCATTTTCTGCCTCTCTATAACCCAATTTATGTTCAAAGGGACAAGGGTTATCTTAATGTCCTAAACTTATCTTTATCATTGCATTTAACACTTTGTATGATAAGTTTTGTTATTTCCAACCTACTAGAGAGTGAGATGCCTGAAGGGAGGAAGAGTGTTCCTTTTTGCATCCCTTTACACCTAGCACATATGGGTCCTCAACACATATGGGTTGTTAATTAATGATTGGATAACTAATTAATAGTCATGATAGAGTCAGTCATAAACTAACAATCTGAGGCAACTGTGAATTGCAAAATGTGGTTGAATGGTAATTAGAGTCACCAAGCATGGAAAAATATGATACACATTCATTGCACATTTCATGTACACTGGCATTGACTGAGCTTCAGTTTATTGTTCCAGAATTCTTCATCATGTGTTTATGAGACATCTCCCATAGGAAAAGGAATCTTCAGCGAAATAAGTAAATCTAATATATGCCATCTAATAAAGAAAAGATGAGGGGAGGATTAAGATCCATGTCTGAAATGCCAGATGAGTATCTGTATCTGATTTACTGATTAACTTAGACCTGAACTAATTTTTGTCATCATGGTATTTGCTAGGAATCTAGACACATGAGGTCTGTGGATGCTGCATAACAAGTGCACTAATGCTTCTCAAGTTCATGAACCATGTCTCTTCAACCTTGACACTAGTCTGAATAGAACAAAGCCACAATATATTTCCAGTCTCTAATCCCTTGTTATCAATTGTTCAAGTGCTTTGGCATAAAAAGGACGAAGAATGTCACTCCTTTATCCCCTGCTGGTTATACCTCTCCTAAAGTCATAATCCCTGTGACAATAACCGATTGAAGAGGGCATTGCTTTGATGAGGCTCTTTAACCTCAATCCTTTTACATACTGTTTGTAAAATCTGCACAGCTACACAATTATTCATCATCCCTTTCTTTCTATGGCATCTTTTCACACTTCCAAAACTCCCCAAACTTATAATTCAGCTCCACTGGCATAAAGACAAAAAACCTTCCCAACTGCAGTTTAAAATCATGCCGCTGTTGGCCTTAATCTCCTTCTAAAGCCCTAAAATATAAATTAGGCCTGTATTCATTGTGTCCCAAAGAGCTTTCTTTTCTGAAACTCGTTCTCACTGCCTCAGGGCCTCCCCAAAAGTTCACAATGGCCATCTGGCTGGTGTGCTTTCCCAGATGGGCTCAGTCAGCACAGATTCCAGGGTCTAGGAAAAAGGAGAGGAAAGAGACATTTGGTAACTGACTATATTTAAAATGTATAATATTGAGACAATCTGTATTTCATTTTCTCTCAGCTTCACTATCACCTGCAAAAGTTATTTGTGCCTAATAGGAGCTGCCATCTTGGTTAACACACTTCACAACAGTCTATGATTTCTTAATAAAAGAATACTTTGAGAGGTAAAGAGAATTGATCCTTGATTTTTAAAAATTCTGTTATAAAAATATACATGGATGCTTGAATTATTGTGGAATAGTAAGTCTGAATGGTGTGTTGTGTCCTGCAATAGAAAAGTGGAAGAATGAAAAAAGATATGTTGCATATTCTATTAAGTAATAATAGAAAATACTTACATAGGGCTTAAAACATGCCAGCAAATGTCCTGAGTGATTTACATATGGGAACTCATTTAATCGTTACAATAATCATGTGGAGTATGCACTATTATATATTTAATGACAAAAATAATGCATAAAGAAAGTAAATAATTTATGCAAAGTGATACAGATACTGGCAGAACCAGGATTTGAACAAACGGTCTGGCTGCAAAGTCCATGTTCCACTCGAGTGTCACACTACTTCCTCCATCCTTTATCCTGTGTTCTTGATTAGACTACCAAGGTTGGTCACATTCCAAGCCTTGATCTCTGTAAAATTATTTTCCCTCTAGTTAACTGTCACCACAGCTGGCCGGCAGTGGAAGTAGGTCTGATGGGCAAGCAAGGGCAAGTCTGAAGTTTGGTGATCTCCACCATCTGCCATGTTAGAAGAGATAGTTGCTAATATTAACCTCTCTTAGGCTGAGGGAGCAAAGATATTGGGCAGGTCAGCCCATGAAGCCCTGAGTTTAAGCAAATAATTGCTAACTGGACTACAGTAACAAAAGCCAGTTTCTGCTGCATTAGGTTTCTGGGCCACAATAAAAGCCTTCTCAAACTTTCAGCACCACAGACCACATATGTGTCTTTATGTCTGAGAGCATATGTGTTTTAGATCAACTCAGAGTCAATAATTTGGTGTCCATACCACTTAGCACATCATGTGGAAACACGATAAAGTATATGAGTAATTATGCTTCCATCAAAATAGAAAAACACAATTAAATGGCTAATATGAAATCCTCTGCCCCCATCAAGCAGGGTCAGCAAAATGGTGTACAGTGTGTGCAGGACTAATATATTTGATGCCTTCTACACATCAAGTGATCAAGAATATAACCAAGAAGTGCTATTTTCACCTCAATACAATAAAGGTGTAAAAAGATGGGCTTTCCAAGGAGGGTATAACTCATGGTAAAAAAAAAAAAAAAAAAGTCAAAATATGTGACTGGACTACACTTGCAGGGGTGACCAGAGCAGGAGGAATCATGAATCAAAAAAGGCCATGACCATGGCCATCACCATGGTGATTAAATTAGAATATGGAACTCCACAAGGAAATGAGGTCTGGGAATTTGGGGATGGCTTTGAGCCACCACATCTAGGTAAGCAGACTTTAAGTCTAGCTTACCTTGACTTCAGAGAAGAGAAGCCACAGGAGACATTTCAATTAGGATGGAGAACAAGTTCAGCTCTCTTTCCTTCCATGATGCTTTATCTCCCATGAAAATCACAGGCTTGTCAGCCTCTGTGAAGTTTCCATAGTTCTCTTACAAACAAGTATTATAAACAAATGGAGAAAATTTCCACTTTTGCACTCCCTAAATATTACAAGAGTTACAAGATATAAAATTCTAGATCTTTTGAGGAATATCCAGAAATCTTTTAATATAAATCTATCTCTAATATCCAGCCAGAATTAAACCACACTCATAATCTCAAAGAAATATGCATTTTAGCATCTATATTATTTATCCTACACATCAATTTTAGTGTAGTATTAATTTTCAACTACTCAAACTACTACCTAAAGCCTTAACTAGTAACAATATAATGTTTTAGGGACTTCCCTGGTGGTCCAGTGGTTAAGACTCCACGGTCCCAATGCAGGGGGCCTGGGTTTGATCCCTGGTCCGGTTTAGGTCCCACATGCTGCAACTAAGAGCCTGCATGCCACAACTGAAAAAAAAAAAGATCCCACGTTCCGCAACAAAGATCTCACACGAGGCAATGAAGATCCCATATGCCACAACTAAGACCCGGTGCAGCCAAATAAATTAACTAAATAATTAATTAATTAATATTAAAAAATTTAAAAATAAATAAAATGTTTTAAATGGGAATTTGGAAATAAATTTAAACTAACCAAAATAAAAAATGTTAAGGGTTGTACTGTCTATGGAATAATCTCTTTTTATGTTGGCAATCTACCTCATCTACTCTTTAGCAACAGCCTCTTAAATGGACTCTCCATCTCTCTATTTATGTTGAGCCCACAAATATGAATTATGATACATAACTGTCCCAAAGCCATCAGCAGCCACTCATTGACTAAAATATTAAGTAGAAGCACAAACTTTTTACTATGGATCACATGATAAAAAAGGGTCACAACTGGAATTTTACCAAGTTGGAGTTTCCATACCGGTTGTTTTAACTTGCATGAGAATGTTCTTTTCTCTTTTCTGTTAAAATAAACAATAAGTAATAGTAACTTAGCAGTGAATTGACATTAAGGAAAATTTTTCCCAAAGAAAGTAGTCACATAGGTAATAAGAACTGAAACCCACTGTTATAAAGTTGGCCAGGACTATTTTACAAAGTTTTCTTGGCAATATAAAGGGATGCCAGCTTGAAAAGTAATAAGAATATTTGATTTTGAAATACTGACCAAATATTAATGTTACATTTTTTTTTTGCAGTGAATACATTCAAGAGTTTCGTCTAATACTTCTTTTTCAGTTTAAAATCTTTCATACATAGTTTTATAATTTTGAAAATAGAGGAAAAATTATAACATAGAACCAAAAGTAGGATGGTTGGGAAGAAGGAAGAGAGAACGTTTAACTGGATAGAATAAGAAGTAGGAAATCATGGCATCAAGATAAAAAACAGGTAAATGGCATCTCTGAAGATAATGGCTATTTTAAAATTCTAGCATTAGTACATTTTTAATTGAAGATTTGAGAAAATTGTACATTGATATGCTATTGTAAAAATTAATATTGAGACATCCTATGTACACTTTACAATTTTCCCCAAGAAAATTGGGGAAAATTCATGTATTTTATTACCCCAAGGGTAATATTTTGAAATTATAATATCACAATCATGTTATTGACATTGATATCATCCACTTATCTTACTCTGGTTTTCCCAATTTTACTTTTATTCACTTATGTGTGTATGTGTGTTTTCGTTCTCTATATTATTTCATATGTATAGTATCTACCACTATAGTCAGGAAACAGTCCTTACCAAAAGGATTCCTCCTGTTACTCTATTAGAATCACATCCACCTACCAATCCCCCACCATCCCTATTTCCTGGTGACTAAAATGAGACCTTCATTTCTAAATGTTGTAATTTCAAAAATGTTACACAAATGAAATTATACAGAGTATGTAAACTTTTAGGATTAGCTTTTTTCACTCAGCATAATTCTCTGGAGATTCATCCAAGTTGCTGCATATATCAATACTTTGTTCCTTTTTATTGCTGAGTATTCTGTTTTCTAAGTTGTCTAATTTATTAGTATTAAGTTGTTCATAGCATCCTCTTGTTAATTTTTGAAAGACTGTAAGATCTGTAGTGATATCCCATATTTTATTCCTGATATTGATGATTTGTGCCTTCTCACTTTTTATTTTTGTTAGTTTTGCTAGAAGTATATCATGTTACTGATTTAATAACCAGCTTTTTATTAATTTTCTCTATTGTTTTACTATTTCCAATTTGATTGATTTCTGCTTTTAATGATTTCCTCTCTTCTGCTTGTTATGGATTTATTTTACTATTTTTTGTCTAGTTTCTTTAGGTAGGAACTTAGATTATTCTCTCTGCACTACTTAGCCTCACCCTGTGTATTTTGATAAATTACTTTCTTGTTTTCATTAAGTTCTATGTATTTCCTATATTTTCTTTGACAAATGGATTATTTTAAAGTATTTTTTAATTTTTGTGTGTTTAGAGATTTTCCTGGTTTCTTTCTGTTACTGATTTCTAGTTTGCTTACATTCTGGTCAGAGAACACGCTACACTGTTTTAATTCTTTTAATTTTGTTGAGTCTTGTCTCGTGGCCCAAGCTATTTTAATGAATGTGCCATGAGTGCTTGAAAAATATATAAATATTCATCAGTTTTTGGGTGGACTCTTTTATATGTGTCAGTTCGATCCTGTTGGTTGACTGTTGTTCAGATCCTCTTCATCTTTGCTGATTTTTCTGTTCATATTTCTATCAGTAGCTGAGAAGAGGATGTTGAAGTCCCCAACTATAATTTGTATAGTTTTCCTTTCATTTCTATTTGGTTTTGCTTCATGTATTTTGAGGCCCTGTTATTTGATGTGTACACATTTAGGATCATTATGTGTTCCTGGTGGATTAATCTTTTTATCATTATGTACTATCCCTCTTTGTCTCTAGTAACTACTACTTATCTAATAATATTACCACTCCTGCTTTTTAAATTTTATTAATGTTTGCATAGTATATCTTTTTCCATCATTTTACTCTCAACCATATTTTGTCATTGAATCTGATTTGAATTTTATGTAAACAGCATAGAGTTGGGTCACTTTTTTAATCTACTCAGTCTCTGTTTTTTGCTTGGTGCATTTAGACCATTTACATTTCAGGTAGTTATTGATATGCTAGTGCTTATGTTTACCTTTTCTTTTCCTTCTATTTTCTATGATTCGCATTCTTCTGTATCTCTCTTCTTGCCATCTGTGGGTTATTGGAACATTTTTTAGAATTTAATCTTGACTTAATTATACAGTTTTTGAGTATATCTCAAAGTTTTTTTAGTGGTTGTTCTGGGTATTACAATATACATATGTGACTGAAAACAGTCTGTCTATATCAACATTTTGCTACTTTGAGTGAACTGTGGAAACCTCATTTTCATTAAGGTATGCCTTTGCTTTCCCCATCTTTAAGTAGCATTGCTGGAGTATCAGATGGTGTTATAATTGTCTCCCTCATCAAATACGATTTATAAAATTCATGAAGTAAAGGATGTCCATTGTGCATATCCAAACTTTTGCAACTTCCTTTATTTTTTATTCTTTCCTGATGCTCCAAGATTCTTTCTTTTATCATTTTCTTTCTGTTTGAAATGTTAAGAATGTGTCTGATAGGGGAAAATTCTCTTAGTTTTCTTTCATCTTTGAATGTCTTCATTTCCTCTCATTCCTGAAGGATAGTTTCACTACATATAAAATTCATGATTGCCCATTCTTTTCTTTCAGCACTGAAAAAAGTGCTACTTCCTTCTGGCCTCCAGGATTTCAGATGAAAAATGTGTTGTCATATAAATTGGTGTTCCCCTATATATAAGTGTTGTTTCTCTTTGGCTGCCCTCAAGATTTTTTCTTTGTTTTTAGTCTTCAAATTTTAAATTGTGCATATGACCCAGCAATCCCACTACTGGGCATATACCCAGAGAAAACCATAATTCAAAAAAAAACATGCACCCCAATGTTCATTGCAGCACTATTTACAATAGCCAGGTCATGGAAGCAACCTAAATGCCCATTGACAGACGAATGGATAAAGAAGATGTGGTACATATACACAATGGAATATTACTCAGCCATAAAAAGGAACGGAATTGGGTCATTTGTAGAGACGTGGATGGACCTAGAGACTGTCATACAGAGTGAAGTCAGAAAAAGAAAAACAAATATTGTATATTAATGCATATATGTGGAATCTAGAAAAACGGTACAGATGAACCAGTTTGCAAGGCAGAAATAGAGCCACAGGTGTAGAAAACAAATGTATGGACACCAAAGGGGAAAGTGGGGTGGGGGGGATGAATTGGAGATTGGGATTGACATATATACACTAATATGTATAAAATAGATAACTAATAAGAAACTGCTGTACAAATAAATACATACATACTTAAATAGAAAAAAAAATTTAATTATATGTGTGTGGTGTGTATTTCTTTTTTTGAGAGGGACTGAGAAGAGTTTGTCCTGTTTGGAGTTTGCTCAAATTCCTGGATCTGTAAGTTTGTATCTGTCACCAACATATGGGATGTTTTCACACATTATTTCTTTAAATACTCTTTCAGCCTCACTCCATTGTTCCTCTTCTTGGAAGCCAATGGTAGTAACATTGTATTTTATGTTATTGTCTCACAGGTCCAAGTCTCTGTTTAATTTTTTTTCACTCTATTTTATCTCTGTTTTTCAGATTAGGTACATTTTATTTTTCCTCCAGGTCACTTATTTTTATCCTCTGCCCCTCCAATCTACTGTTGAACCCCTCCAGCAGGTTTTTTTTTTTTTTTAACCTATTTATTTATTTTTGGCTGTGTCGGATCTTCGTTGCTGCGCATGGGCTTTCTCTAGTTGCATCGACTGGGGTCTACTCTTTGTTGCAGTGCACAGGCTTTTCATTGCAGTGGCTTCTCTTGTTCTGGAGCATGGGTTCTAGGCACGCGAGCTTCAGTAGTTGTGGCACGCGGGCTCAGTAGTTGTGGCACACGGGCTCAGGTGTTGTGGCTCACGGGCTTAGTTGCTCCGCAGCATGTGGGATTTTCCCGGACCAGGCATCGAACCCGTGTCCCCTGCATTGGCAGGCAGATTCTTAACCACTGGGCCACCAGGGAAGTCCCGGGGTTTTTTTTTAAGTATTATTATTACGGTATTTTTTCAATTCTATATTTTCCATTTGGTTCTTTTTTATGACATATTTCTTTGTTGAGATTTTCAATTTTTTCCTTTGTTTCAAGAGAATTTGTACTTGATTGATAAAGCATTTTTACAAATGCTGCTTTACACTTCTTGTCAGATAATTCTAACATCTGATTCATTTTTGTATTAGCATTAGTTAATGTCTTTTCTAATGCAAGTGATTTTCTTGGTTCTTAGCATGATGGGTGATTTCCAATTACATCATGGACATTTTTTTTATTATGTCAGGAAATTATAATATCATTATATTTAATCTTTAAAGATCTATTTACATCTTTTCTTTTAGCAGGCATTCATCTTGTTTAGGTTCAGCACACAGATCTTGGCTTGCTCTTGTGGGCTGTAGTTCCAATGTCAATTTGTTATTCAAAGGCTTTGTCATGTTATTTCAGTCTGCTTGGTTTTTCTGGTGCTACTGGGACTCCCACTGGTCCCTGCTGGCGCTACCTGGGAGAGTGGAAGTGATCTCTCCAGTAGGTTGATTAGTGGATGAGAGATATGGTAGTGTCCACCCTTACTGGTGCCTCTGGCTACCTTGATATCTCTAGACAGGGAAGAGAGTCTCAGACCAGTGGAGTCAAAGAGGCTTCTGCTGCCAGGCCACTTTATGTGAGTGGGTCCATCTTGCCAGTTCTGCCCACCTGCCCCATATCTGTAGGAGAGTTTCATGCCCTCAGAGACAAAGAGGATCCATGACCCAGCCACTTGTCTTGACTTAGTCTTTCCTGCCCATTCTGCCCACATGCCCCTGTGTCTCTGGGTAGAAGAGGGGTATACATGGCTACCTGGGCTAGGCCATTTGTTGTATATGTGTTCATGTTGCCAGTTCCTCTCACAACCTCAGTATCTCTTGGTGGAAGAGAGGAGACTCTTGGCAGAAGAGAGGAGACCCAGACCACTTATTATTAGTGGAGATCCACCTTTGTTGGTGGTGTATAGCTCACTTGATGTTGACAGAGGGACTCCCTTTAGATATGGAGGAGGAACAAGTCTACCTGTGCTGGCTCCCGTTGCTAAATTAGGGTCAGAAAACACCATGTCTGAGTGACCTTCTTCTGTTGGGGAGGCAGAAGGTATCCTGCCACATGTGTTTCCTCTAGTTTTCAGGTCTTAAACCAGTTGGCCTTTTTCTTGCCACATTTTAGAATTCTCCTTGAAATGTCTGTTGAACTACGTACAGAGGTTAACTTAGACTTAGTGGGGAAGAACAGAGAAAAACAAGTTCATGCTATCTTGTTGGGACTAAAAACCCAACAAAGCATTTTATTTAATTTTATTTAACAGTACATTTAATTTCCATATTATCTCTAATTTTTTGTCTTTTTTTTTTACTTTCCAATTTGTCTCCCAAAACAACTTAATCAAAAAACATAGCCTAGGGACTTCCCTGGTGGCACAGTGGTTAAGAATCCGCCTTCCAATGCAGGGGACACGGGTTCAACCCCTGGTCCGGGAAGATCCCACATGCCGCAGAGCAACTAAGCCCATGAGCCACAACTACCGAGACTGTGCTCTAGAGCCTGCGAGCCACAACTACTGAGCCCACATGCCACAACTACTGAAGCCCGCGTGTCTAGAGCCCGTGCTCCGCAACAAGAGAAACCACCGCAATGACAAGCCCACGCACCACAATGAAGAGCAGCCCCCACTCGCCACAACTAGAGAAAGCCTGCGCACAGCAATGAAGACCCAACGCAGCCAATAAATAAATTAATTAAATTTAAAAAAAAACAAAAAACAAAAACATAGCCTATGGTCTTAATGACTGTTAGAATCTTTTTTTTTCATTAATTCTTAACATAATATAACTTTGATTCTTGTGTAGATATGAAAAAATAGAAATTCCACTTAAAAATATACAATTCTGGCCTGTAAAAGATTGGTGAAATTATTCATACACATATAGAAACCATTTATCTGTGAAAACATTATTTTAAAAGGCTTAATAAGCCAAATTACAATCTTGCAAAAAATGCTTATTAATCATATCTTTAAATGCATTCCATCATTTGAATAGCATTGCATGATTCTAAAATTTTGAGGACACAGAAATTTTATTCATTATTGAATGGCAAAAAAAAATGATGTGACGATCTACAATACTATCTTTAAAGGAGAATATGAATAAACAGGGCATATGTGAAAAGGATTAATTGTTAGCCTTTAAATTGGTGGGAAAAGTCTTTTAGAATTATTCATCTTTAATGCCTTTGGACATTATTACATTCAGTGATTTTACACAGGACTGAGTCCTAAGCAGAACAGGACATATACCTTTCTGAGGCAGTTGTACTCAATTCTAACCTTAAAATATGGTTTATCAAATAATCATACTTAGTTTAACATGTTATTTTATTTCTATAATCTGTAGAAAATACATGTTCTACATGTTCCACACAGAATTTTTTACGAAAGTCTGTCATTTTTCTGAGGGCTCAGAATCAACATTCCATGGTTTATACAGTCTCTATATCCAATGAATCAGATGTGCTGCCTGATGTGTTTTAGAATTTAAACTTTCTTTTACATTTTAATATTTTAATTAGGAACTTTGTATCTTTAGATAAGAAAGCTTTCATTATGAATTTATGCATTTTTTGGCTCGTTTTAAGGTAGTAATGTATCTGAGTTTTGGGAACAATGACTAAAGAAAAAAATGTTTTAAAAAATACCTTGGGATAGAACAGAGTATATATATTTTTTAATTTTAAGTAAACTAAAAGTAAAAGAGGCAGTTTTAAAATATATCCACAAATTGTTAATACACCTCCCTTTAAAAGGTAGAGGTTAGTTTCCTTCCCGTTGAATGTGGGTTGGATTTGATGACTTGATTTCATCAAATAGACCATGGTAGAAATGATGGTGTGTGATTTTCACAGTTAGATAATTAAAGACTTTGCAAATTTCTCTTTACTCTATCTTTGATCAATTGCTAAGGTGGAAGCTAGATGCCATATCATGTATCACATATGCATCATTCTTGAGGACATTCAAGTAACTGTATATAGAGGTCCATACGGCCGGGAACTAAGGTCTCTTGTTGAAAACCGTCAAGGAATAGAGGCCTTCTGCTAAAGTCATGTAACTGAGCCATGCTAGAAGTGGATCCTACAGCCCTGGTCACATTTTCAGATGATAGTAGCCCCAGACAATAACTTGACTTGACTCTGACTCAGAACCATCCAGCTAAGCCACCTTCAAATTTTTGACCCATAGAAATTATAAGTAAATAAATGCTTGTGTTTTTCAGCCTCAAAGTCTCAGGATAATTTGTTATGCATCAATAGATAACTACAGAAATAGTTTCCCTTACAGACCTTTAACAAATCCAACTTCCCCTACCCGTTTCAGCTTACCAATATTTTACTCCAACCCACTTCACTCTTTGATTTCTTTTTCATTGAAATTGGCAAATTAGAATAATATAATATCTAGTACATTTTGTTTAGGTTGACTTAAGTCAGTCAACTTATACTGCATTGTATGGTTTTCAATGAGGGGATTCTACAGCAGTGATGTCTGCTCCCCAGAAATCAGATAATTAATTTTTTATTCACAAAAAGGTATTTTTTATTCCCATACCTCTGAATATTCTTATTATGACCTTAACATGAAATTTGTATGTACTTGTAAGTCTTAAACTATTTTTTAAGACCTTATTAAAAACACATAGAGAATGGTCTGTAGTTTTTAATTCTATGTTTGAATATATCAGCATATTTACCTTTTAATACAAATGTTTCAGTCAAAGTTAATGTGAAATTACCTGGAGCAAACAAACTTGCTGGGTTTACTGTTAAACAAGAACTCTGAAGCAAATAATGGTTTCATAAAAGAGACAGTCTTGGGAGTGACATCATTCTGTCAATGGTCAAATTGTCTTCTCAGAAAACCCACTGCTACATTCAAGGAACTCCCAAATAGGATGCCCGAAGAGTAATGTTAACAACTCTGGTCAAATCCAGTTTCTATACTTTTTCCATCTAACCCCCTCATATGTTTTTTTGGTTTTTACAAAGTAGCAAAATTATTGTAGTGTTTTAGGCAGATAGTTCTCCTTGAAGGAGGAATAAACTCCATGTTTCCACTCTAAACTGGATACATATTTCTCCAACTGACTATTTTATTGTTATGATTTGCCTTGGCCAACTACTGTGTATTTCATGATGATTTTTTTTTCTAGGATAAATTTTTTGAACTCCAAACTTGGAGCATATTTTTCTTACAAAAATAAAATTGAAAACTACATTTCACTGAAATGGCCTGGGAAAGGATGAGTTGTTCCAAATATCCAAGTTATTGATAGACTATTTTAAAAGTTGCATCTGGGGACTTCCCTGGTGGCTCAGTGGATAAGACACTGTACTCCCAATCCAGGGGGACCGGGTTCGATCCCTGATCAGGGAACTGGATCCCACATGCATGCTGCAACTAAGAGTTCGCGTGCCACAACTAAGAAGCCCGTGTGCCGCAACTGAGCCCACATGCTGCAACTAAGACCCGGTGCAACCAAATAAATAAATAAATACTTTTTTAAAAAGTCGTAGGGGTTTCCCTGGTGGTGCAGTGGTTGAGAATCTGCCTGCTAATGCAGGGGACATGGGTTCGAGCCCTGGTCTGGGAAGATCCCACATGCCACGGAGCAACTAGGCCCGTGAGCCACAACTACTGAGCCTGCGCGTCTGGAGCCTGTGCTCTACAACAAGAGAGGCCACGATAGTGAGAGGCCCACGCACTGCGATGAAGAGTGGCCCCCGCTTGCCACAGCTAGAGGAAGCCCTCACACAGAAACGAAGACCCAACACAGCCATAAATAAATAAATAAATAAATAAATAAAAATAATTAAATAATTTTTAAAAAAGTTGTATCTGATGACTATATTTAATTAGCTTTCCAAATTTTATGATATTTTAAAGTTGTGATCCAAACAAAAAAAATTAAATGTATGTGCAAATCACCTTACATGTCTTCAAGCATGACACAGCAACACATAGACTACATTATGATAAGAATTAATAATTCAGAGCATTTCATCAAGAAAAGTTGCCTGAAAGTTGATTTGAACATCATTTTGGCATTAAATTGGAGTAAGGTACAACCAGAATCTCATGTAAAGACATTGCAACAGTTATTAATTGCTAAAATGAAGTATTGTGGCACTTTAAAATTAAGATGAACAATTCTGCCATCACACCAATCACTCTTGACACTTAAGACTGAACTGCTTCCCTTATGTTACCCAATTATGACAATACCAGCTCCGGTCTTATACTGAAAGGGACATTTCAAAGGGTTGACAACTGATCCTCAGGAATCTGAAAGGAAGTATCAAGTAGGTGTTACTTATCCACATGTGAGGCTTCCAGGAAGACCAGGGAACTTTGTAAGGCTCAATATTGCTGGAAATGCACTTAATGCATTCTGTCCTTCTCCCCAGCGTCTACACAGGAATGATTTAGGGATACCAGCTGCCATGTCTTGATTTAGAACTAAGATCTTAATCACAATAAAACCCCTGCCTTGGCAGACCTTTCCTGTTATCTTCATGAAGACCTCGGCAATAACAAGCACTCAATTCCTCACAGTTCTTACAGAACCACATTATGGTTTTACTGGGCAGCCATTCTCTTTTTGGAGTTTGCATTTAGACCAATTGGAGAAAAGATCGGGTGCTTTGGGGAGCAGGTGCTGAGACCCAACAAAAAGTGGAGCTGTGAGGGTTGTAGAGCAGTGTAGGTTAAAGCAATCAATTTTATTGCAGGACGCTGTTTCTCCTGCTACTAACAGCTGCTCAGAGGATAGTGGGGAAGCTACCCTGCTGAGCAGATTTGAGTCAGTGGATGGAAAATCTACCTCATTTCCAGGCTGAAGGATCCCACATTAAAAGACCATAAAGCTAAAGTCATTTAAATAGTAGCTCCAGGGGCACATTAACTTTCTTTCTTACAAAATGTCTGTTAATATAGATCTCAAAGACAAGTTCCTTGTCACTTCAACGTTCAACACAACGTAACAGGTTTGGTTTTTTTTGTTTTTAATTTTTGAATTTTATTTTATTTATTTTTTAATACAGCAGATTCTTATTAGTCATCAATTTAATACACATCAGTGTATACATGTCAATCCCACTCGCCCACTTCATCACACCACCACCTGCACCCCCCTGCCGCTTTCCCCCCTTGGTGTCCATACGTTTGTTCTCTACATCTGTGTCTCAATTTCTGCCCTGCAAACCGGTTCATCTGTACCATTTTTCTAGATTCCACATATATGCGATCGTAACAGGTTTTTAAATTTGGTTTCCCGTCTCACACACACACACACACACACACACACACACACGTTTGAATAAATGAAGAAAAAGAGCAAGCCATCACTATTCATACGTGGTGGCCACTATCACAAAAAACTAACACTGGCCATTTGAAACCTTTGCAAAGCATTTAAACTGCTGAAATGGACATTCCATAATTTATGTTACGAAAAAAATAATTTATTGCCACACATATTGCTACAAACTTGGTGAGGCTTTAAAATTTCTGGCTTGCAGATTTAGAATAGCTCTGTCCTCGAGGAATGCCTTAGAGGAACAAATTTGGAATATAAATTGGTCTTTGAGAAGTCCACTGGGTTAGATGGCTGAATGCATGTCAACTGGTGAGTGTGCCACAGTTTTCATGGAGAGACCTGAACAGCAGGACTGCCTGTTCCTGCTGCTGTCAGTCGAATGTTCCCTTGAGAGATACAGCTTATGGGTGCCGTACTGTTAACTGTAAACTACTTGGGAAAAGAGGAGAGAGTGGGATTTAGAAATGTCTGGCAGCTCAAGGATCTGGTTTGAATGCCAAGTAGCAGCTGAGACAACTGTAATAGCTTACATTCCCAAAGGAGAAGGGATTAAAAAAAAAAAAAGACAGCTAGGTTCTTGTCAACTTTTTTGAGAGTAGGTAAAACGAATGCTTCTCAACAGGATCCTTAGTTTTGAGTTTTAAAAATATATAAAATATATTTTAAGTATAAAAATATATAAATGTATGTAGATACAGAAATTTTATATATTTGTAAGTATATTTCACATGCAGGGCAAATTAAGACTGACTTTACAATCAATGTGCCTGTCTAAATGGAATTATATAAATCTGGCTATGTAATACACAAGCTACTAATGCTATATCCTAAAGATAGCGTGCTGTATAAAATATCTGGATTACTATATTCAATTATTATAATACTTTGTGCAGTGTAGAGACTGGTGTAGGCAAATTTTATACAGGATTTTTTAAGTGTTCCCACAATATAAAAATACCAGCATCATTTTATTTTAAGCAATCATTGTTTTTATAAAACTACTGAAGTCAGCAACATTAGAAATTTAAGTAGAAACTGGAAGATCAATAATGTAACACATCAGCTGCTTGTAATATAGGATTAAATGATAATTATAAGCAATCAAATATTGTAACATAACATTTATTGATATTTCAAATTTTTAAAAAGTTAAAATTAGGATTTTTTTAAAAATCAACTACTGATAAACAGAAATGTATGTGATAACTGGAGATGGAATTTTTCTAAATGTTTCTTGTTTTAAGTTGTTTTGTTGTTTTTTTGTGACATAACTAATTTGTCTAAGTAGAATTAGAACAATTTGCCTAGGTGGCCTATTAGTAACCTCATTGTGAAGAACATCAAGAAATTTGTTTTAATACATACCCTACTTTCCAGCTTTGACACTGCAATCAGAGCTTCCAGCAGATGCTCCTTCAGTTTAAGAACATGAATCAGCTTTTGGCTAAAGTCAGAGCATCCTATTTAGGAAAATTTCTATGGAAAATAAAATCTAATGTGATGGCTTTGGTGCAAACAAGGAGTTAAAAGAACTTGCTTCTGACTAAGCATGGAGGTTTGTGCCCTAAAGGGTGAGTTAGCATTCATTCTTCTACCCTAGCCATCTGCTCCTGTCCTAACTTCCTTTTATACCTGCCTGTCTCTGATTCCTATAGCTCATCAGCAAGGCAGTGGCTGTTGGACTGTCTCCTTGAAGATTCTTAAGCCTCAAGCCTAAAACGTCACAGAAAAGGAAACATTAATTTGTAAACATCATCACCCTTCAATCTCTTCATGCCTGAATCATGGGGAAAACCTGAAGTGATTTGTAAACACACCAGCATACAGAAGTGTTCCCTATTTCACACCTTTTGTTCCATCTTAAGGAAAAGCAGGGTCCAGATGCTTATGTAATTCTCACCTAACCCCACACATTTTGAAAATTATGAAGGGCAAGGATGGAAAGGAAAAATACTTGGGTAGGTATGATGCATACCGTATGTACCAGATATGAAGTATTTTTCATCAAGCATTAAAATATTCCAGAAATTTCAACATTTTGCCTCGAAAATGCCTATTTTATTCTGACTCTCATATCTGGAAAGCCATGTGTTTTCCATTCCATGTCTTCATTAGTTTGGAAAATAGAGTCCAGAGGGGTTTGGTAGAAAGCCTGTGGGCATATTGTGAAAAGTCTCTTCTCATCAAATTAGCACAGTCATTTAGACTCACATGGTACAAGCATAGTACTTTGCACACAATATGTGCTTACCAACACTAATTTTATTTAACTTAGCTCAATGATAAATGTCATATGGATAATGATACCCAATGTCATTCTACATCACTCAAGAATACAGACTCACTGAACTTTAAAGAGACATGTTTTCACAAGAAAAAATTGCAACACAACCAGCAAACAGGACATTTTTACCATAAATAATGAAGATCATCTTAAATGATCCCATATACAAGGACAAAGAAATATACAGTAAAAGACCACCCATGCCACATAACTTCAAGGTTCCTAAAACTCACGTAATCCCCCCAAAAATGTCTCCATCAGCTTTACCCTATACCAGAAATATGTCATTATTCTTCTTTTTGTTATTAAATGTATGCATTTTCAGAGGGTGCTTGTATAAAGGAAATACATTATCCAGAATGTATAGCAGTTTTTCATTTTAGCCTTCATGATCTCATTTGGTAAAATTAGATTTTTTTTTAGCTTTCCACCATAGATTAAGAACTATAACAGGATAAGTAGCTTTTAAAGAGAGTGTGTACAGTTTTGGTAAAGTCCTAAACACAATAGGTATTCTAAAATGATACACATAATCAGGGTGGTAGAGGGAGATCCCTTGGGCAGCCAGGAAAATGAGCTCATGAGGACACTGTGTTTCCATTAAAGGAAATTTAGGAAAAGGAACAACTACAAAAACAAGCTTTTTGCTACATCATTGTTTTGGCCTGAACTGTGTCTCCTCCAAATTTATATGCTGAACTCTTAACCCCTAGTACCTCAGATTGTGACTGTATTTGGAGATAGAGCCTTTAAAGATGTAATTAAGATAAAATGAGATTACATGGGTGGGTCCCAATCTAATATGAATAATGTCCTTATAAAAAGAAGAGGTTAAGACACAGACACACAGAGGGAAAACCATGTGAAGACACCATGGAAGACAGCCATCTACAAGCCAACGAGAGAGGCTTCAGAAGGAATAATCTTGCTGACAGCTCAGATTTCTAGCCTCCAGAACTGTGAGAAAATAAATGTCTGTTGTTCATGCCACCCAGGCTTTGTTTAGGCAGCCCTAGCAAACTAAGACAGTCATTTCTTTGTAGCATTTTGGCCAGGATAGAAAGTAACCCTCAGGCCTAATGGCATATTACATAATCAAAGATTTCAAGCATAATTTAATGCAGTTCAACGAGGTCAAAGAAGTAACATTCAAAAGGCATCATAGATTGAAGTCAAAGGAAAGAAAGAAATGACAAAATAGGAAGAAAGACTCTAAAAGTCCAAGTCAGAAAATTGTGAATGGCATGGCTTAAAACCAGAAGAAATGAGACAAGGGAAAAAACATATTAAGAAAAAATAGTAAGTAGTCTACAGTGGTAATACTGACCTGGGATTGCCAGTGGCATAAAGAATATCAAATGAAGTAAAATATAATGTTTTGATTTCCTGACTAATGGATAACAGGACAAGGTATCCAAATTATAGATGTGAGAACTCTATTTTACTTTTAAAAAATAGCATTATAAGTAAAGTTAAAGAAACCTTTAATTGGAGTTTTTTTTTTTTTTTTTTTTTTAGAAAGGCCATTTGGAATCAATGAATAAACTGAATTATAACATATTTATAAAACATACAACTCTATTATGTACTTTTCCTATACAGTTCATCAAACTAGGCTGACAATATTGAGAAAAGAATTTAAATATAAAAGTGAGCAAAGCCTGTAGCATCCTTTATTATACTGTATGCTAAACTCCATGCTACTAAATGATTTATTGAAAATAGTTTTTTTCTTACTTTTTCTGTAATTTACTTGCACTATTTATGCTCAGTATAACTGAAGAAAGAATTGACAAGTTGTGGCATTTAAGATTAAATCAGTATTTAATTGATCATTCCATAACACATGAAAATATGACATGAAAATCAGTATGAAAGCCAGGATAAAAATAAAGAGATGGGGGTAAATATATAGTATTGGGGGTTAATTTTAAATGAAATAGGACTTGAAAGATAACAAAATATGGCTAAAATAGCTTTTCTAAAAAAGTCTCTTCTTAGGTATTCTTGACCAAAAGAGATACAAAAGTATTCATCCAATCCTGAGAGAGAAAAAATTGATCTTTTCTCTGTCCTGGAGCCCATTTCTCTATCATGGTAGTTAACACCCTCTAGTAAGTATCTTTAAATGTTTATCCTGCCTACCTTGACTATGATTTTGATACTGAGATTATCTTTTTTTTTTTAATTTTCAACTTTAAATCTTCAACACATCCTCTTGTTGAATATTATACTAATTTAGAGTGTATTCTGGATATTTTCTATACCACGAAGAGGTTGATTACGATGGACTGTTTTGTGGAACATGTCATTTGTGAAAGTCAGGAAGCCCAGTCCAATCCAAGATAATTAGAAAGAAAAACAAAAGGTAGAACTACTGCTGAATGCTTTAAATAAACATTATTCCAGAGCATCAGCATGTCTTAGGAAGGTAGTGGACTGGGGCCAAGAACTTAAACAAAAAAGGATTGAGTATGATGCTGATGCTGCCCAGGAAAATGAGGTGATGTGAATAATATCGCTGCAATGATATGATTGTGAATCCGAACAAACATCTGGAGATTCCTGATATAGTCTATCTCTTTTTTTAGGGCACCATTGTTCAGAAACCTATTCTTATTCTCTTTGTTACCAACTGGTGGTTAAAGAAAAGACTGTCAATATTGGAAATACTGCATATCTTTCCTACTTTCTGGGAACCAATGTTGATTTCTTTCCAGCCCCCCTATAGAGTTGCAAGTCTAGCTCTCTTTGGAAAATACTCCAGAGTTTTCAAGGTTGTCTCACTTTCCATAAATAAGAAAATACAATTTTACATCCCCTCATTTTGTTTAGTATGTGACTCTAGAAAGCACATGAATAACTACAGCTTGTACCTGCAGATTCATTCAGAGCCTAACTTCTCAATAACAATAAACATAGCTTATCAAGGGCTAGCACAAAAGTCATTCTTGGTAAGTACCTGAGGGATCCATCATGGTAATACTAAAGTTTCCCTTAAAATTATGCTATTTTCAGTAAGAATTATGATTCTTCCACTTAAGCATGATTTTTTTAAAATTAAGCTTATTGAAGATATAAATGTCTTCATTTTTCCAAAAAACATTTTACAGCTTTAAGAAGTCACCTAAATAGCACACTAGATGACATCCTTAGAAATGTCCCTTGAAGATTTTAATAATATTTTTTGAAATTTCTCATCTAACTTTTACCTTTAATAGTAATATGTCTGCCAAGGGGGATTTCTTGGCTGTACCTGATCCTTTCATATTAATTGTATAACTTATTTAGATTAAAACACTGTTAAGCCCTTTATTGAAATTCCACAATGAACTGAAAAAGAAAATTTCTCAAAGTGCCTCACAAAAGTAGAGTGTCTAAAAACTAAGAGAATCAAGATCCATAAAATCTAATTAATAAGGAAAGAAACCGATATGCTACTAAGTAAAGACTGCCAGATTTACCTGTGGCACTCTATGAATTTTTCTTTTAAGCTGAAGAAAGCTTTGAAGTCCCTTCCTATGAAAATTTATGTTGTTGTTGCTATTTTCACAGTTTAAATGTGTTTGCCTGAATCCTTAATACTGTAATCTAGAATTAATCAAATGCATCTACTGAGAATAAGGGAAATAACAGTAAGATGACTTGATTTTATCTCCATGATTTCTGCCTATTGAGGGTGACCGGACAGAGAAATGGTGACTTCCAGTGACAATTAAACTATATGAAAGTGTCAAAATAACATGATAACAAGAACTTCATTGTGCTTAAACGTGCCAAAAATAAGTAGGCTGGCCAAAATGCCAAATAATAACTAAATACATGATAAATGTGTCTTATTTTTGGCCTAATCATATGATGCTGCTAAACACTGAAATAGAGAACATGTACCTATGTAGATATACTAATATATGTCAAATTTAGAGATGCATATCCAAAATATTTTGACTAAATGTTAAAAGATTTTCTTCATTTGGATATAGTAATATCATTTAGTAGAATTTTATCACATTTGGATCCAGTCACTTTCTTGGAAATAACCCAAATGATATTCTGTGAAAAATCCCTTTACAAAATGATCAGATAAAAGAGAATTATTAATCTTAACAATCTTTATCCCGCTAATGTTAAAATATCATACAAAAAACTACAATAAGAAAAAAATTTCAATTTTTAGATTGAAAAAGAAAGACACAAGTTAAATATTTCCTTTTCGATCAAAGTGCCATGAACTTGAAAGGATTTGCAAAGTGGAAACAGGTGTAGTCAACTGTTGGAGTATTTTTTAAGTTGTTTGACACATTATAATAGTGTGATCCAAAACTGAAACTTGACATTACTATAAGCATTGGAAGATCATAAATCACTTTAGACAGCACACTGCAGTCATAGTTTTTTCACACTGGAAGTATGTTGTAATACTTTTTAATATGAGAAAACTTTAATATTTTTAACATATGAAAACTTTGTATTAATTTTACTAATATAAGGAAATTTTAATATTTTTAATATGAAAAAATTTTGCATTATTTTGTTTCCTAATAAGTAATACAAAGTTTAAATAATGATAAGATGAAAATTTAACTTTCTTCCCTTATATTCAATACATTGTATATAATTCCACATTGTTTGTAAAGCAATAAAATATTCTTTCTGCTTTGGCATATTATTGACATTTTATGAAAGGCTGGACCTATGAGAATAATGATTTCAAGAGGACTTCATACACATCCACATTTTATAGGTGATTTAATTGATGCATAATTAAAATTACAAAGAAATTTAAAGCCCAGTTAAAACAGAAACTTTCATCTAATTTTGTTTTTGTAAGAAAAGACAATTTCATGTAAATGCTAATAATTTCATATTTTACAATAACATCTTTCCAAGGACTCCAATTTTTTTCATAGAAACAGTCTTATAACGTCTTTATTTATCCCCATAATCTCACAGTGACACGATAAGTATAAAATAACTCAGATCAGGAAAATGGCATGTGGGATACTGGCTCCTTCCCCTACTCAAGAGTGATGCATCATCACTCTTGGTGTGATGGTCCCACTCCAAGCCAGCTTTTCAAAAAATTACCAGTCATGCCAGATGCTTAAGATCGCTTCAAATGGCTCAAAAACAACTTATTATTGCTTTTCAGTATGTTAAGCAGTAAGAATAAACTAAACCCATTTATTTCCATCAAAAATAGATACTTAACATAGCTAAAAATGTTTAATCATTACAGAAATTTAATTAAGCAATTTGCTTTAGGTTAACCCAAAGGGTGTATTTGAAAACTTTACTCTTGACATACATATTATATCCAATTCACAAAGGAATAATGCAAAGGATTTTAACATTTTTTAAAATATATTTTTGGCATTGTTCACCTGCTTTGTTTTTCCCCTTCTTGTCCCAAGAAATTTCTGCTGTTGTCCATTCAATTGCCTAATCTCTTTTTAATTCCTAGTTTCACTTCAGTCAGACAAACATACAGTATGAAGAATAAAACTCAGATAGCTATTTTTAACTTTAAACTATGCTTTTCTAATGCTTAATGATACTACCAGTATATGCTATGACTTGATTTTTTTTCCATTGTCTAAGGAATCCCTTTCTGTTGTGAAGTTTTCAAAATCATGGATTGAAGGCATCCAAACAGTCTCTAGCAGGAAAATATATAGCACACAATCCTTTAAAAATGCATATAATAACAGCTGGGATTTATAATAACAAACGAAGGGAAAGATGAAGGAAATACACAAATCATACGCTTCAAGAAACACGTAAATCTTTTTGAAGTTTTATCATAACTCAGAAAGAACGTTATCCTTTCAAAACCTGCCAGATCACGCCAGACATTATACCCAGTTTTAAAACTCAGGTGCTTTGAAGTTATCTTTGAAGTCCTCTCAGCTTTGGAGTTTTGGTCACTCCTCAGATCACACCATGCATGCATTAGTTCTATGTTGTCCTATTGTTTCCCTACATCCGTCATTGTTTCTTCTTCTCTTGAACACAGAAGTATATAATTTTGTTATCTATAATATATAATCTGAAAATGGGAGGGGGAAGAATAAACTGGGACGAAGTGAGAGAGTAGCACTGACATATATACAATACCAAATATAAAATAGATAGCTAGTGGGAATCAGCTGCATAGCACAGGGAGATCAGCTCGGTGCTTTGTGACCACCTAGAGGGGTGGGATAGGGAGGGTGGGTGGGAGGCACAAGAGGAAGGGGATATGGGTATATATGTATACATATAGCTGATTCACTTTGTAATACAGCAGAAACTAACACAACATTGTAAAGCAATTATACTCCAATAAAGATGTTAAAAAAAAAAAAGAATATAATCAGACAAAATGTAAAAATGCATATCTTAGATGTTTATCAGAGCCTTGTTAATAACAGTAAAAATGTAGAAACAGCATAAACATTCAACATTAGAGGTTTGGTTAAAAAATTACAGAATAGGCAAATCCATAGAGACAGAAAGTAGACTTGTGGTTTCCAGCAGCTGTGGGAAGGGAGTGACTGAATAGGAGTGACTGAATGGGTATGGGGTTTCTTTTGGGAGTGATGAAAATGTTCTAAAATTAGGTTGTGGTGATAGTTGCACAATTCTGTGACTATATTAAAACCATTAAATTGTATGCTTTAAATGGGTGAATTTTAATGGTATTGGTTTATATCTCAATAAAGCTGTTTTTAAAATTGAAAAAAAAAAAAAGAACATGTCTGAGATGTTCACACAATATCGAGGAAACGTGTGCAAATGGTAGGAGAAGTCAGAAAGGAGAGGAGGGCAGCAGAACATGAGAACCATATTGGCCATTTTCTGGACTTAGGCTTCTAACCTGAAGGAAATGGAAATATAACAAAATCTGACATATTTTAAAAGTATAACTCAGTATCCAGGTGAGAGATGATGGTGGTACAAAAAAAGGAGCTAGTAGTGAAAGCTATGTTTTGAAGATAGAGCCACCATCATTTCCTAACATATTTGATATAGAATGTGGGAGAAAGAAAGGAGGTAAATATTGCTCCAAGGGTTTTGGCTTGGACAACAGGAAGAAAGGAAGTGAATCAGACGTACAGGAGACAGTGGGAAGTGAGGGAGCAGATGTGGGACCGAATATTTGGAATTTCAAAAGTTTTATAATGTTGCATTTGTGATGTCTGCTGGCCAAGTAGACATGTTGAGTGGGCAAATTGGACATATGACCAAGACAGCTTAAAAATTTGGGAGTCATCAGCATACAGATAGTCTTCAAAGTTATGAGACTGGATGTTCAACCATGGGTGTGTAACTAAAAAAGAGAAGTCTAAAAACTAATAAGCTCTGGGCCATGCCAATGTCAATGGGTCAGTTAAAAGAGAAGGAATAGACAAAGACAACTGAGAATGAACAACCAGTAAGTCAGGAAGAAAGCCAATCAAGTGCAGTGTCCTGGAAATAAAATTTTAAAAGACTGAAACTTCTGATTTTAATAAAGATATTGCTCCATCCATGTGACATATCTGAACTGGATTTCAGCAACCAAAATTTCCATGATAGTGGTGGCTGCTGAATCTGAATCTACAATTTTTAGCATCCTCCAAGTGCATTTTGCTCTTGAATAGAAGGAATTTTGGAGTAAAAAACTCTTTAGCTTATTCTTCATTCTCTAAAACCTTATAGACTGTTTCAACGTATGTTCAATACCATATTTATGGTTGTGACTGACTCTAGAAAACTGACTGTATTTAATCTTCTTGTTATTACCTTTGGGAATAGTACACAAGTACATACTTTGATTTTTTTTTCCTATTATGGAAGCTAAAAAGACCATAACAAAACTGTGACACAATAAAGGAAGCCTGCCAAATGCCAATCAATCATATTCCAAAGGGAAGTTACAGATGAAACACTTCCTAAGTGTTTTCCAAATATTAACACTGAAATTTTTGAAGAAAAATCTAAAGGCATTCTTTAGATCTTCTGGAGTATGAATTCATACTTGGCATCATTCTTCACTGATTCTCTCCACTGACCCATCCTAAACCTAGGACCCCCAGACAATATCTTGCCATATCAAGAGAGATTGCATAACTAGATTTTACAGTAGTAATTACAGATTTTATTTTTAAAGATTTCTCAATTAAACTTAATCATTTAAAAACTCTTTTAAAAAAGCAAAAGATTTTCAAAGTGGTTCAATGTAATCAACCCACCTCCAAATAGCTGGTTGATCACTCCAGGGAATGTGAGAAGCTCAGTACTGGTCTCTGCTGCTGGCATATTGGACATTCAGCAGTGGCTGTAGCCAGGTTGGCTCTGGTGAGTGGAAGTCCATGTTGCTGAGCCCATACCTACCCTCCATCCCTGCCACCATGGCCACTTTGTTCATGAGCCTATTGGGTACTGATAGGGGTGGCTAGGAAAAGAGGCTGACTGGTAAACACAGAATGGGTCATCCTATCCACTTGATTATTAAAATTCTCCTCTGCTGAGGTCACTCTTTGGTGAGCATTCATATGGGACACAAATACCTTCACATTTTCACCCATTCAAAAAGGACCATCCATATACCCCTTCCCTATATCTCCCTGTCATCAATTTTCCAATTATGTTCCTTCCAAGTCTGTAACCATCTAGCCAAACCATTGGCCACAGCCCATGAATTTGTATACAGTCGCACATCTGGCATTTTTCTTCCCAAGAAAAAAGAACAACCAGATAGACTGCTCGAAGTTCTGCCCACTGGGAGAATTTCCCCTCATACTGTCTTTCAAGGATGTCCCAGAAAAGGGCTATAGGGCTGCAGCTCTTTACTTCCAGGTGGTACCTGCCTATTACAGACCCACTCACTGTAACCGAGACCCAAATTTTCTCTTCCCTTGTCAACTGATCACAGAGAACTCCTGATGAGGCCAGAGGTGTAGGCTGAGAGAGATAAAGTAATGGGCCACTTCTTCATGGAACTTACCTGTGCCTTCAGAGCCTGCTCAAGCCTAATCCTATAGGCACTACTTGCATTTGATGATGGACTGCTACTGTATACTCCCAACTTTATGACTTGGTAGGTCAGACAATGCTCAGTTCATGATGGACATCTCAGGTTGCCTGGTATCTTAGTGGTCCATGGTTAACATTCAGTTTCTACTAAGGCCCAATAGCAAACCAAAAGCTGTTTCTCAAAAGGAAAGTAGTTTCCACAGAACATGACAAGGTTCGCTCCAAAATCTGAAATTCTGAGCTGTTATTCATTGATAGGTGCCTATGAAAACCCTTCTCTGCCATGCCACATTAAGCACCATTGGAACTACTGGATCATATGGCCCAAGTGGCAAAGCAGCTAGGCACAACAGACTGGACCTGTTGCAAAGCCTTCCCTTGCTCTAGGACCCAATCAAAACTAGCAGTTTTTTGGTCACTTGGTAAATGGGCTGGAGTGACACACCCAAATGAGGAATATGTTGCCTCCAAAATCCAAAGAGGCCCACTACTCATTATATCTCTTTTTTGGTTGTTGGAGAGGCTAGATGGAACAACTTATCCTTCACTTCAAAATGGATATCTTGACATGCTTCACACCACTAGATCCTTAGAAATTTCACTAATGTAGAAGACCCCTGAATTTCTGCTGGATTTATTTCTCACCCTCCGACATGCAAATGTCCTACCAACAAGTCTAGAATTGTTGCTACTTTTTGCTCAATAGGTCCAATCAGCATAATGTCATCAATGTAATGAGTCAGTGTGATATCTTCTGGAAGGGAAAAGCAATCAAGATTTCTGCAAACTGAATTATGATGTAAGTTTGGATAGTTGCTGTATCCCTAAGATATGGCAGTGAATATGTATTGTTGGCTTTGCCAGCTGAAAACAAACGACTCTGGTGGTCTTTACTAACAGGAATGGAGAAAAAAATCATTTGCCAGATCAATAACTACATACCAGGTACCAGGGGATGTGTTAATTTGTTCAACCAACGAAACCACATCTGGTACAACAGCTGCAACTGGATTTACCACCTGGTATGCATACAGTAATGCACTGTCATTCTCCAAGATTCATCTGTTTTCTGCACAGACCAAATAGGCAAGCTGAATAGGGATGCAGTGGAATCACCACCCCTGCATCTTTCAAGTCTTTGATGGTGGCACTAATTTCTGCAATACCACCAGAGATGAGGTATTGCTTTTTATTTACTATTTTCCTAGACGGAGGCAGTTCTAGTGGCTTTCACTTGGCCTTTCCCACCATAATAGCCTTCATTCCACAGATCAAGGAACCAACATGGGGATTTTCCAGTTGTTTAGTATGTCTATTCCAATTATGCATTCCAGAGCTAGAGAAATAACCACAGGATGGGCTAAGGGACACACTGGACCCACTATAAAATGGATCTGAGGTAAAACCTCACCTCCAGAAGCTCCTACACTGACTGGTGGACCAAACTGGCATTTTGGATCTCCTAGAAATAGTGTCAGTTCAGAGCCCGTGTCCAGTAATCCCTAAAAAGTCTGATTATTTCCTTTTCTCCAATGCACAGTCACCCAGTAAAAGGGTGATCCCTTTGGGGAAGGCTGGGAGAAAGATTAACAGTACAAATTTTTGGCAGTGCAGCTGGGTTTTTACTCAAGGGGACTCAGCTTCCTCTTCATTCAAGGGGTTCTGGGTCTGTAAACTGGCTCAAGTCTGGGAATTGATTTAGGGACCATAACTCTGTTTTTATGATTCCAGTTAGACTTTTATTTACTTGGCCTACAACTTTTCTGCTTATACAAATCAAGTGAAAATTTAGTAGACTTCCCATCTATTTCACTTCTAGGAACACCATGATTCAACTAGCCAATGCCAGAATCTTTACTACTCAGACTATTCTGATTATTGCTTTGACTCTGATGTCCATTATGATAACCACACCCACCTTGCCTTTGGTGATTAATTGTTACCATCTGGCTTCTGCCACTCCATGATCCAACAATACTCACTGCATTAAGGTTTCCCAATTAAGTTCCCACTATAATTTCTGACCTACAGAAAAGAATGACCAGGGGCTCTTCAAAGATGCTAGATGTCACCTAATTTATCACACAGTTGTAGTAAAAGATGTGTCCTCTAGATTCTTCCAGGGTGGGTGAGCAGGTCTTACATGATAGATCTGCTCTTATATTCTCATCTTCCTAAGCCTTTTGATCCCCTCCCCTACTATATACCAAGGCAGCTCTGCTGTTCCCACTTATTTAATTCAGGTCACCTTTTGGTCCATGTTTCAGCCAACCAAACTGTTAAGAGCCCTCTCTAACTCCCTGAGCTGCAACATTAAATCCAGAATCTCTGCTTATTGATATATATTAATAAATTCAGCCTTATCCAACTTTGCGTTCCTTCTGTTATTATCTAAAACCCTTAATATCCATTCCCACACATACTTCCCTGGATTTCTGTATGTATAAATTGGAAAAGTAGTTCTTTCAGAGTGCAGCACTCTTCTTCATGGTCATACTTTGTACCTCACCTTTCAGGGCCTACTGGGAAGTGAGTCTAGTTCAAGGTCTAAATGTAAAAAGGGGTCCTAAGGCGGATCAGCAGTGTTTTGCAAGGCAGCTGATTCATGGGAGGTCACTGCAGTCTCCTAAGGCATATCAGCCTTACTCCCCTGAGGTAGAGGTGCAACAGCTGCTTCTACTGGCAAAGAAGACTCAGAATTATTAGAGGTTCCATGTCCCCAGCCTCACCAGGATCTTCCCATATGGCCCCATTCCAGTTTTCAGGATTCCATTCCTTCCCAATCAATGCCCTTACTTTACCAGCAAACACCCTGTAAGGTTGGGAATTCAATTTGTGTTATAATTAAGCACTAGCAGAATGAGACCTTAGGTCTGATTTTCAGCAACCTCTGTGGCTCTAGGAGATAAAGGTTTCTTTCAGAGCAGACATAGAAACTTTCAGGTCATTTATGTGGGGCTTAAACTGTAAATTCAAATCCTTGAGCTCGTCTTTTTCTTTCCCCACTTTTTCCAACACAATTAGGAGCAGCCAGATAATCTCATTGTACGTGTTAGTTTGACAAAAATCTGCTAAGGTACCAAATACATGGTCATCCAAAAACCTGCCTTCTCTAGGTATTTGTTTAGAAGAATCCAAGGTAATATTTTGCACATCTTTATTGCCACATCATACCGTGAACTATCAGTGCTCTCTTTACTACTGGAAATACAGTCATTAGCACCTTTACACCTAGTCAGATCAGAGAACCAATTCCAGAAATCCCAGCATCAATTCAGAATCCTTTTTACTACTCTTCCTTTTGCACACAAAGCCACAACCATACTGACCTTCTTGCTGTTCTATGAACACAACAGACACATTCCTCCATTAGGATCTTAGCTGTTCCTTATGCTGAAACTGCTCTTTGCCAGATACTGGCTTGGCTAACTCCTTCATTTCTTCCATGTTCTTGTTCTAACTTCTCCTTGGTGAACTTGCCCACCCCATTTAATAAGGCAATCCACCAAAGTCCCCCTACTTGTTCTATTTTTCTTTTTCCATAACATGTATGGATTTCTAACATAATGTTACATATTTTGTTTCATATATATATTTTTTTATTGTTTCTTGTTTATGTCTCTCTTCAGTAAATATAAGCTGTGATCTTTGCCCATTTTGTTTAACAATGTATCCTAAGATACTTGTTAAATAAATTACATAATCAGATTTCTGCTTCTGTAACTTAAATATAAGAAATATGAACTTTGTGTACATCACAAAGTGCACAACAATCAGGAAATGAATATGGAGTGAACTATAATAAATATGAATTCCATTCAGAAACTTCAAAATCTCTCAAAACGTGTAGCCTCAATATCAGAGCAAATCATAGCAGGTGCAAGCCGAGGAAGTGGAAGCCAAAAAAAAATCATTTTATCCAACCTCCTGATTCTACTAAGGAAGACAATTAAGCCCAAGGAAGTTAAGTGTATTGAAGAATGGTGAAAAGTTACCTAAGGGCAAAACTAAGATTAGAATCAAATCTTCTAATTACCAACACTATATTCTTTCTATTTTCTCAAATCGACAAATTCACTGCTCAAACAGGATTTATAACAATCAAATAAAAGGATGAAAGAAGAAATTTCCAACATTATTGAGTATTTTTAAATGTAGGGCTTTGAAATTTAAGCTTGCAGTTTCTAATTTCACCAAATTGAAATCTTATAATCTGGTATATTTGTTTCTCAGAAACAGCACAGATGACTGAGGTTTAGCATCTCTGGATGTAAAACTCTATTAGAGGAGAGAGACGCCTTACTGAATCTAAATTTACAGTCATATGGAACTAAATTATTGGCCTCTGCCAGTCCATGGGAATTTCATTTTCAGAACTGAAATGAGCTTCGTAAAAGCTACTACTCACAGAGGGAAAGATTGTATCAACTAATGATATAAAGGAAGTAGAAGTTGTCACTATAAGGGAATATCTCCTTAGTCTACCTTGCTATTGAATAGTTTCAAAGAACTTTTTTTTCTATATAAACGACCAGGGAATTAATTTAGCCAGGAGAAAAGCATCTGTTAATTGTGGTTATGCTTCTACAGACTAAATTTTGCCAGTGGAGTGTACTCTCCCACAGAGTTTTATAGAATGAGAATCTGGGTCAGTGTTTTATACGACTGGCTTCTCCTAACAAAGTAATATGATACTCCCACTTTGCTGAAACTGAAGACCAAGAAGTTATAATTTTGTAGTAAAGTTTATAATTTTCTTTCCCAGGCATTTTGCTCTTTTGGTCTTGTGATTCTTTCCCCACTTTAATGTTATGACTAATTGAGATATATTTCTATCTGATGAAGGCTAAATGAATCTTCCCTGGTAAAAATTTCATACATTTATAGCTAATAATGTCCATATATTTAATTCCCACTTCACTGGTAATGAATTAGTTATTAGGTTTTCCATATGAATTGGCAACAAAAAGTTCATAAAACTAATCATTTAAAGGTAAATGTTTATATAGTTTAAAAAAATAGAATCTAGACAGCCAGTTTAATTCTCTGCTTTACATCAATTAAATAAATATTCTTATACTCAGAAACCACTATAAGTCTATTCTTCAGAATAATATTAGAATTTGAGTATCATCTGCAAATTCTCTCACACTGAAAGTTAATTATATTAGTATTAAACTGATTTATTAAAACTTGAAACGTTACAGTAAGAAGACATGAAGAATCTTTTAAACTCTAGTATCAGACTGTTCTCGTTTTCAAAAAAACATTGCTTCATGTATTCAATGTAATTTGGTTAACTAACTAAAATGGTAGAATTCTTTATCCCCATTATTGTATGAACATGTTAAACTATCTCTTTGGGAGTAAAAACATAGTTTATGACAGTCACTTTCTAAATTTTAAAGACTAGTAACTTATTTTCCCAGCGGTATGCATTTTTTATTTGAAAAACTTGATTTCCACTCCAGGTACCTCAAACCTTATTTAAATTCAAATAGTATTCTGAAATACTTTCCCTCAACATACAATTCTCAATTGGAGACATAAGTAGTTTAATTTTTTTAAAAACTGATAAGCAATTTATTAACCAGAGATGTTTGTTAAGTTCATGACCTTCCTGAAACTACTTTAATTCAAATATATGTCACAAAATATAAATTAAAATAATGTAATACATTGAAAGGACAGTGACACAATGACTCACCAAACTGCCAAAAATCTGAACATGGTTTTATTCTCAGCCTTATGGCAAGTTTCTTCTTTATGCCAGGAGCCTCAATGAATAATCAGTAACATTCTAGGAAGAAAGTAGATGCAAAAATACTGCAGAAGATTGTGGGACTCCTCAAGAAAAAAAAAATCTCTAATGTCTTTGAATCATGCATGAATTATGCATATAACAATGATAGAATTTTGTTAAAACTTTAAAAGCTTGAAAGTTTCCCCAACCACATTTTCTCCTAGGATCAAAAATGAAGAGGTCTATATTTAATATAAAAATTCTCCTAAATTCACATACTGGGTTTCTGTATTATTTAAATTCTTAGTTCTTAAAAAAGGGA
The DNA here is from genome assembly GCF_009873245.2 of Balaenoptera musculus. Lineage (NCBI taxonomy): Eukaryota > Metazoa > Chordata > Mammalia > Artiodactyla > Balaenopteridae > Balaenoptera > Balaenoptera musculus. The sequence continues at coordinate 102,677,377 of NC_045788.1, read as the reverse complement.
GAAAACCTTCTCTTTCTTTCTCTTTAATAGCGTCAATTATTCTAAAAAAGTAAAAATAATAAAAACATGTCAGCATAACCAAATCAGCTTTCGGTTTTGCCTCTAAAATTTAAAAGAAGCTTTAGCAGCATGAGAAAATAGTACAAGTTCTGACTATGTGCCTTCTATCTCTCTATTTCTATGTTCTGGAAGTGAAAATGCTAAGATGGCCCACTGCAGACTAAAAACATAGAACATACTTCCATTCCGAAAGGACGGTACCAAAAGTATATCTTTAAAAAATAGAAGTCTACAAACCTGGGTCATCTGGTCAACCCTGCCTTGCAGCATTTCACACAGAGTGCAATTTATTCTTTAAATTGAATAACAGTCTCACAAAAGAATAACACTATACAAATAAACAATACCCCTGCCCTATAGGACCTCAATATTTCTTGCTAAGAGAAAGTACTCAAAGAGAGAACAGAAACTCACAACTAGAGTGGGAAATAATTTTTAAAGTATGTATTTCTCCACAAATGAGTAGCAAGAAAACAGAGAAAGAAAATCAACTCAACAAACTGTTTCAATGAGGAACTATCAAGTTATATGATAAGCAAAAATTTTCAGGACAATAAGCCCACTATTTTCATAACAAAGGAGACTTGGTGCTCAGGATCTTTAGGACAATAAGGAGAGGAGCAAATATTTAAAGATTTCTACATTTATTTAAATTTTAATTGTTTAAAAAAGGAAGTTTTATGGCCCACAACACAGGGAAAAAGCAATCACCAAATTATAGAGTGTTTTCTATTTCATTAAGCTTGATGGTACCCTCAATAATGGTCAACTAAGGCTATACATTTGGAACTAATGATTATATATTACTGTTAACTTTAGATAATAATAGCAATAGCTAACACTTATTAAATGCTTACAATGGCCAGGTGGATGCTGTTCTAAGTAGTAACTTTTTAGTTCATGTAAATCCTCACAAAATAACTTATCTTACCTATTTTATAAATGAGATAATAAACGCATAGAGAATTTAAATGATTTATCCAAATCATATAGCTAGTAACAGAACCAATAACTGAACCCACTTAGTCTGACTCCCAGGTCCAACTACTTAAACAAAGTTCAATATGTCTTAGGAAGCTTAATGAAGTCAAAGGAGCTTGGATAGTAGTAACAGAAGCCTAAAACTGATTTTAACTTTTACGGTCAATTCCATTTATTTTTTTTTCTTTTATGATCTTGTATATTACTTTTTTCTTCTATTATATTTTAAGCTCAGAAAACAGCTCCTCTTGCAAAGATTGGAGAATATTCATTTTACTCAAGGCCATAAATGGCACTACCAAATCCTCCAACATCTTCTTTTATTCTGATCACTTTCCCTGTCTGTACTTTGGGTGGTCCATCTGAGTACAGAATTACCCTGAACACTACTGAAATTATTTGGCCAGGAGCCTGAGACCCTGGTTCATTCTTGCCAGTTTAAGAGCTGTACCAATCTCCACATTCCCCCAGCTCTTTGTGGGGTGCACATCAATTAGGTAAGATACCTAGAAGTATGAGTCACTTGGCTGATGCTGACTTGATATAAATAGATTGCCAAATATTTCTCCAGCAAAGATGGGTTTATTCAGGATCAGCAGAGAATTGCAGTTTGGGGTCTGAAATCATGGTGAGCCACATGAAAGTCCTGGCATGGCAAGGGAAGGAGAATGCTTCCCTTGGCATAGAGAGGAAAAGGAAGTTGGGAGGGCTACAGTAAACAAAGAGTCCGTGACTTTTCATTGACTGAGTCCTTACCAGGGAAAAAAAGGAGACTTTCTTCTTCCTGTTGGGATCTGCTACCATCACAGGGTGTGAGGGCTCCCTCTTTTGTGCTCCCAACTCTATTTAATTTAGATTTCTGTTTACCAATTTTTTTACACTGACTAGATTGCTCATTGCCCTGTCATACTAACCTAATTCTGTGACTTCTCAACACTGAAGTAGGACAAAAGAAAACTGAACTCTATAAAACACTATACCTAGCCTAACTGAATGCCTAATACCTGCTTAAATTTGGAAGATGGGCAGCTACTGAAGCCCAGCTTATTTTTCTTTCTGTATCAACCTGTGTTGCTGATAAGTCTCATGAGCTAACACAAAGTATGAAAGTCATGACAGGGTGTCCAGTTCCACATATAAGGAGCTAAGAAGTTGCCACATTGTCCTAATAACAAGTAAAAAGCTGAACAGACTGAAAAATCAACAACTCTTCTGGATTCTTGGATTCATAAGACAGATGAGGACACAGAGCAAACCACTGCCCACAAAATTGGAGAAACAGAAAAATACAGGGAGTCTCAGCTTTCTGGAACCATTCAAAGCCACCTCAGGAACCAGTGCTGGACTAGGAAAACTTGAACCTTTATTGACAAATTGCTGGAGGCTCAGTGCAGACAAGTCTGAGAGTTAAAAACTCCAGGGGGACCCAGTTATAGGAAGCCCCCACGCTTTCGAGAGTTTTACCTCCAGGAGCTCAACCAAGTTCTCACAGTAAATATCAGAGAAAAATTCCCCCATGCTTCTGGGAAAAGAAACCATTTTGAAATATTCAAGAGCACTGTGTTCTCAATAAGGCCTGACTTCAGGAAAAATTTTTAACCAGAACCTAACCTGATGGGGTTTTATCAAAACCTAACTGACCTGTAGTTTGGGAAATACCCAACTCTAGCCCACTCTAGCCATCCTTTTTCACCTAAGAGGGGAGAAAAAATACTGAGAAACATTTGTGAAGTCCACAGTCCAGAGTCATAAATAGGCTCACTAAAAGTGATGATCTATCTTTCCCTCATTTTGTGATACTTTTTTCAACCTTTACAAATACAATAAATTTATTAGAAAGCTACCAAGAAATGGAGGAAAAGATCTTTTGTATTAGTGTGTGAGTGTGTGTGCGTGTTGTGTTTGTGTCTCAGAGGGTTGGGATGAAGTGAGGAAAAGACCTTAGAATAAAGCTATATAGAAGAACATGTAGTTAGCTAAGAAGGAAATGAAAAGTGATACTAAATCTAACACTCAAGTAGATAAAGCTTCAAACATCTTCACAGGAAATAAATGAATAGTGCTAATAGCTGGATCCAATTTATAAGGCCCTAAACGGATATTATAGGAGGAAGGCAGATAATTAATCTTCAGCTAGAACAATGAAAGCTCAGCTGCAGCATTATCACAGTGCCACATTCCAAGACTCTGGAGGTGCGTTGCCTTTCAATGTATTAATCAAAGACTATCCAGAATTAGGATGCTTAATTATTTGCAAGGATTCTTTGCATTTTTTAATCTCTGCATGAAGCCACTGATTACTGTACATAAAAAGTTTTCCTTTCTTATTATATACTGCACTGAGACTATAACAGCAATATTAATAGTCTCTGAGCATGGAAATGGAGATACTTGATTTCAAAATTATTTGACAAAACTATAGTTTTCATGATTATTTGATAGATTAGATATCTGATTCCAAATTTAATAAAGCTATAGTTTTTGGTGATTCCTTCAGTATTTGGTCTATATTTTTTAGATCTTATAATTTAAAACAAATAGTTGCTTTATTCCACTATCAGTTGATTCAAATAAAAAAGTTAAAATCACAATAGTTAAAGGCAGGAAAAATACGACCAAACATTAATTCCATTTTTTGCAGGAGATTATTTCAAGCATGAGTAACATCGGTAACAAAGAAAGTTTTGTGCAATCTATGTCACTTTACCAGTGCATCAAATGGAATGGGAAAGTGAAAGCTCTTAACATTAATATAAGCACATTCTGTACCTTGAAATATTGAACAAGTTTATTCTTAGAAGCTTTGTGAATAAACCTCTATCATTATCAAAATGACATTGGTTGGCCACTTTTGCAATGAACAAGTTTTAAAAACAGGGGTGCCCTTTTTTCTGCCTCTCTAACACTTACACTTTCTCATCCAGTTTCAAAAGACTTTGTCCAAAGTCTCTAAAATCTTCCACTCCTTTCTATTACCTTGACTCTGCCCCTAGTATATTTCACAAGTATGATTACATTTGCCTTTTAACTGTCTCCTTAACTCCAACTCTTTCTCATATTTATTTTACAACAGTCAAGAGGTTCTTATCATATGTAGATTGATCATACCATACTCTTATCTATAAATCTTCAAGGTTTTCTCTTTACCCTAAAGATAAAGCACAAACCCCTTAGCAGAGCAGTCACAACTTGCCATGGGTGGGCCCCATTTACCTATCCAGTTGTACCTCCTAATGCCATTCTCTCATCTGTGATTTATTTCAGTCAAGCTACAAAATGTTTCTTGAAATACTCTGTAGATGTTTGCCTTTACTCACCCTTCTTTCTTTATAGAATTCCTTTCCCCCTCCCACCTGCATTACTTTTGGAAAACCTGCACTGTGCTTTCAAGACCTGCTCTTTATCTGATTCCTACTACCTACCCAGAGTGAGCCCCTTATCTGAAGGGCCATGATATCAACAGATACTGCATTATAGTTACTTTACACGCCTTCTCCCTTGCTCTCCTATGCCGAAAAACAAAAACTGTGCTTAGCACGTTGTAGGTATTCAATAAACACATGCTACATTAATTAATGAATTCTACCTTATTAGTAGAACAGCATGCCCCAAATACTGATAAGCTGAGCTGCCAATGACCTTTTCACTTTTGTACTCACAGGCCCACCTCTAACAGGCTCACCATTTTCTTATTCTTCTCCCCATGACAGACTCTATTCTAATCCATATTTTTACTGAATAAAAGTAAATGGAGTAACATTTTGGTAAGAATATAAAGGAAAAGATCATTACTTTTAAGAAGCAGTTATTAGAAGACAATTCTCCAGGAATCTTTTGCATTTCTGCACAACTTGCAAACAAAGGTACTTATTGCTCTTTTGTTCCAAACCACCTTTTCAAGTATGTTTTCATAGAAAACAGCCTTGGAAGATAGTATCTCCCTTCAAAGAAGAATGCAGGTTTGTAATTGTCCAGTATAAAAAAGATAATGGGTTCCTCCAGGTAAAAGATTGGTCAGATGTGCTTGTAGCTCATTATAAAAGATTCAGCTTCCCGAAGCTCAGTGTTCCTCAGCTGTGGCATAGATCAAACCCGTGCGCCTTGGTGGGGTGGGGAGCAAGGTGCACCACTGCAAACATGAGGCTCATGTTTCCTGCTGTGCTGTGAGTAATAAAGTCCTTAGTTCCTAACTTGGAATCTCATGTGCTCCTCCAGCTTCCATGAAAGTATGCTAGGCTAACTTATTAGTTTGCAAGTACATTTCATCAATGAGTTTGGGATGCTGACAGAGCCATGACTTCCTGGAAGAAAAAGAATAAGGCCTCATGGGCCTGTTTAGAAACATGAGAAGACTCCCTGGAATGTGAAGAGCCAAGAAGTGTGGGGTTGGGGAGGGAGGAAGTGTCTCCTACTGTCCTACCCATTAATGAACATTTAGAGTGATTGATGAAAGGTAGGATTGATTCAAGCTGTTCCAATAGTGATGTGATGCTTGATCACTCTCCTCCAGGCAAAAGAGGTAAGGATATTATCATAACAAGACAGCAGAAAGCATCAAAACTCTGGCCAAAAGGCTATATGGCTCTAGCTATGGGTCAAGGAGTCCCTCAACCTGAAATAGATGGTGTCAGTAATGATGAGTTTGCCACCTGAACCAAATATTGGGTAGGTCAAAAATATTAAAGGTCTTTTCAGTTGAGCCATGTGCAATTCAAGGACCACTTGAAACTAAAAGTAGATGTGCCATGCTTACTGGTGTGGAGTCATTCTCTCCCTCTATGCATTCTATCCTTCTATCCTTCCCTCCTTCCTCTACCTTAATCTCAGTTGCTTTATGGCAGAAGATGATTAGGGATGGGCTGAGGCTGTCCCTTCTTCATCACGTACCTAAAATCATATGCACCTATACAAGCACACTTCAGGGATGGGAGAAACTCAAACTTTTATGACTCTGTTGCTTATAGGCAGCCAACTCACCATCCTACCCAGTTCTGCAGAACAAGAAGATAACCAAATTCAACTGTTGCTGTTTAGACAGGGTTCATAGTGAGGGGGGGAAATCTTTGTAGATTTTGTAGGTGAATCCTTTGGGACCAATTCAAAGTACTGTTGATGCCTCAACATCTGAATGTACAGTAGGATTGATGTGTTATATTCTTGTACTTCACCATTCCTGAAGTGCCATATGGGGGTTCCCTCAATCAGGGAAGAGCCAAATGTAAAGAAATGTTAGTGGGACAAACTCCCCTGAAACTTTCTACCAGTGGATGGGTCAGGAATTAGCATGCATGCCTCTCCCCTCTAACGTCCAAAGCTTTCACTATACTGATGATGTCCTGTTGACTGGCAAGTCAAAAGCCCAATCTCAATGACCCTTAATGTAGTATTTTCATACCTCTTCAGCAGGAGTGGCTAATAAGTTCTGAGAAAAACATGTACCTGCATGCAAAGTAGTTTCTTGGGAGTATTTAGATAGACTCACAATACTCAGTGCCTTCAAAAATCACCTTCTTGGTGACTGCCAAGCCAAAATGGGGCCTAGGAGATTCAAATTAATTCAGGTCCAGCCCCTTGGATCTCTTGTTGACTTGACATGGTCTTAGATGTTAAGGATAATGACCATTTAGTAGTCCATTGCTTACTGAGTCCTCCTACAGTAATCCACACAGGCCAAAGTGGGGAGCATAATAGGTACCTGTAAGTTTTATAGAAATGCCCTTACTCTTGTAACTAATCTTTTTGGACAAAAGGACTGGGTGTAAGAGGGGAATGATAAGATAAAGGTGAGGTTATAGCTATTGAAACAGACACACTGATTTTGTGGATAAGAATGAAGAGCAACAATCCTGGCGCCTGAGGAGGCAACACCCAGGATGCCAGGAAGAATGGGGAAGGGAGGCAATTTAATGGTCATTCTCTTTCAGAACCCCCTGTGGAATCTTCTGCATGAAAGAAAGTGCCCCAGTGCAACTCTTCAAAACTTAACTTTAGTGCCTTAAAGTCAACTGAATCCCGGGTCAGCCAACATCCTGTTCCAGATGAGTCTGACTGTGAGTTGATTGCCATTTCTCTTAATGTTCTCAAGATGTCTATCTGAAAGGGCATTGGATGGTCCTAACTCCCAAAATACCTCTGATGTCTTTCCCCACCCTGATTCCCAGTCATTCTCTTGGGCAGAGGAATATCAACCAGCTGGTAGTGTGGAAAAAGTGATAGTCCCTCTAAAAATAAGGAATAGAGTCAATTATTCAAACTGAACTTAGAACACTACAGTTTACAATCCAGCCAGGCAGCTACATTGGAAGCACGCTCAATCTGTGCCTCCTGACTGATGTAGGTTCTGTTTGAGGGGCACCATTAACTATAAACAACACTTTCTTTCCAGAGGCACCTTCAGGATGGTATTTTTATGAGGAAACCAGTCATTACCATGGCTTGCTCCCAAAAACATGGTTGCTTAAACCTCAGTGATGATCACAAGGGACCTTCAGTGTTTAAGGAAACACTATCTCAGACCTGGAAGGCATTCAGGTCAGCCCCAACTCACTGACCAGTGTTGATACGAACGTGAGACCCGGCCTAGATTTCTCCCTTGAAGAACAAAGTGGAGACTGGGCAATCTCTTAATACGTCTTTCTGCACGTGGCTTAATTTCCCAAGCCAAGTGGAAAGCTCAATACAGAAACTTAAGGAGAAACCATCTGGCTTTCTAAGGGACACCCTAATTGTCAATGGAGGCATGGCATGGTTGAGGTAAATAGTGCATGTTAGCCCCATCTTTCTGCTTGGAGTCTTGTTGGGAATATCCTTAATTAAATGTTGTATGAGAGAAACCAGATAGATATGGTCCCAGTTTCTATCAGTTAGATTAACTAGAGTGTTGTCCTCTTGCGAATATATGCCATAACAAAGTCGATGCAGAAACAAGGAATTGCAATTATTTGGAGACAATTCTCCATGGATATCTCATATCTCTGTACATTTTATGAGCAAGGACACTAACTACCACTAACTACACTTTATTCTGAATTCTTTTCATGGATGTCTGCATAGCAAATAGCCTTGTCAGATAGAGATAATGTGTCTTCCTCCAAGATAGAGTAAACAAACCCTCTAGTATAATAAAGATAACGTCTCCTACAGGGCAGTGGTTGGACAGGTCTGCCTGCAGCTTGTAAAATACAGGAGTTCATTAAGCTTGGGGTTCCTCAGCTACGATCCAAACCTACTACATTCACAGCATCCACTCACGCCCTTCTGCATCTCCCTACCGTGAGACTTGGGGGACAAGGGGACTGATACGCACATGAAGCTCATGCTGCTTGCTGTGCTGGGAGTAGCAAGTCCTTTGTCTCTGACACAGAAGTCTCATGTTTTCTGCCAGAATTCATAAAACTGTAGCAGGCTAACTCTTGAGCTTTCAAGTAGAGTAAAACCTCTCTCAGACCCTTTAAAATTCTTGATAGTGGGTCAGCATTTTCAAAGCAAATTTGTGTAGATAGCATGAGAGATGGGGGAAGTCCAGAATGAGAAAAAAAACTGCATATCATTTCCATAGTTGTTCATTGTTAGTTCATGCATTTTCTCCTCATGGATAAATTTCCCATCTCAATTAAGCAGAGACATATAGAAGAACATAGTTATCACTATTTAGCCTCCAACTGAAAAAAAATAATACACATATTTTCTTACTTAACTTGCAACTTAATTTAGACAGGGAGGCCTTCACTTCATATGTGCAATTTGAGAAATTAATATTTTTCAATCAAAATATTAAGATACTAAATAACAGAGTAGGAATTGTTTAAAAAAAACTTTTTAGAAGTTATCATTAAGGTGGGTTATAATTCTCAGCCTACTGCTTTCCCAGCTGAGCTGAACAAAACATGTGTCTATAATGAACCATTCATACAATTCCAGAAATACTAGAAAAGGAAATACTGTAAGTAGCATCCAGTCCCATGGCAGTTATACTGAACCTCATGAGTGCTGTAGATTTTTGCATTATGTGCAAAGATGTGATCATTTAAATTGTTCTCTCTAGGTATATGCCTGCTTTGAGGATATGAATAAACCAGTATATAATATGAGTAATTAAAGACTGTTATGCTTTAAGATCATCCATGAAATTATTTATAAAACTTTTATAATCTGTATCTTTCCTATAATTGTTGCCAGTTGAAAATGTACTTCATCCTTTCTAGAATGGATAGCAGAAATATATACTCTGGGACATTTGAGTATAAAGGCCCAAAGGGGACATAGGCCTTGGGAACAGCTGTTTTGGTGGCCTGACTTCTTGTAAATATTAAATCTAATTTTTCCCAATTACAGCCAGCACATATGGATGTAATACTAGTAGGGGCATCTCATTTAAAAACATCAATATAGTTAATATATTTGGGTTCACTTAAAGTTTATAGTCAGAACAACATAAGGACAAGGATACAAAATTATAGTGTCTGCTAGTTGGCAAACATCCAAGTAAGATAACTCAGTTGGTTGCTGTTTATGTCTCAGAAGAGTTTTATAATTGATGCTTATTGTTACACAATAGAATCAGACATATTCCACAAATAATGTTTAAAGAATATTTTAAAACATAGAAATAAGATATCATTATATTCTTATGAAAATGCTTCATTATTTTAATTAAATCAACATTATAAAATTATTTCACTACTTATACACCTACTAAATTTACATATACAAAAATGATAATATTTAAAAATCAGAACTTTTAAGCTTGGTATTAGTCATAAAGTTCTGAAGGATTATTTTGCCATAACATTATAATTGAGGGTTCTTTCTTTCAATAAAATTCATGGATTTTAAAGTAAAAATTATTGTCACCAGATGTGTATGTTTGCAGTAGATTTGTAAGGTAAAGCTCAAATTCACTTGATTAATGGGTATCTGTTTATGAAGTCAAGGGTTCAATGAATGACTCCATCATTTTTAACCTGATTATAGGTCGATCTAACAGGTTGTTGAACCTCCTATAATAAAAAGAGGATAAAAGGGAGGGAGGGAGGGATTAACTGCAGGAGGGAGGGAGGAGAGGAAGAGAAAGAGAGAGAGGCAAGGGAGGGAGGGAGGGAGAAACAAAGAAAGGAAGGAAAAAGGGAAGGAATGGAGGGAAGGAAGAAAGGGGGAAGAGAGAGAGAGAGGGAGACAGAGGAAGAAAGAAAAAGAGAGAGAGGAAGGAAGGAAGGAAGGAAGGAAGGAAGGAAGGAAGGAAAGGAAGGCAGGCTGAGGTGAAAGAAATACAAAAAAGCTATACGCAGTCATCCACCAATTAGGGCACATTATTTAATATTTACCCTTTCAGTTCCTTAAATGATAACTAGAACCAGACTGTGAAAATAACCTGCCTTCCATCAGAAAGCAATATACTTAAGCAGAAATGTTTAACTTTATGTTTAATTATCCATGTCTACATTTCTAAATGGCATGAAAGTTCAGGTGTGGATAATAAAGGGAAAAAGGTTTCCCAAATGAGAACATGAGAGGACTTGAATATGTTCCAAACAACTATTGTCTATGGAAACTGAGTGTTTGATTCAAATTCCCTGCTAATATTAAAAACTGAGTGATAGTATCTATGGTCCTGATTTTGACATTCAGACATGCAGGAAAGAATATAGTCTGCCCACTCCTTGAAAGCAAACATTTCTTCCTCTCATCTTTAATGTCAGAGGAATTCTGTACCCCTTTTGTGGCTCTTATCATTTCCTGCTGTCATTATAGTTATTTACAATATCTTCCCTCTATCAGTACCCTCCTCGGGCATCTGATTCATCTCTGTATTATCATACTGCCTAGCACAGGCCTTGCACAGAAATGTCTGTGATATGAAGGAATGGAAAAAAGAATAACTCTTTTATACATTTCACACTTTGTAGGTGGGGCCAGGATTGTCAATTCTACAAGCCTAATCCAGAACTTAATTTGCCCTTAAGTCTGGGCATAATTCTGAATGTCATGGTCAGTCACCACTGTTGACTAGAAGCTTCAGGACAATAGTTAAGAGAATGAGCCCTGTAGCCTACTTCTATCTGTGGAAACTTTTGCAAGTTACTGAAGTTCTCCATGCCTTAGTATCCTCACTACATGATTTTTTTTGTGAGATTTAAATAAATTAGTCCAAATAATGCAATTAGAAAATTGCCTAAAACATAGACAGCATTGACATATGTCAGCTATCATCATCATCATTGGTTTGTAATTTCTATAACAAACACAGACCTATTAAATACACAAAGTTGAAAAGTACCCACAGGCTTTCTCTCTTTTGATAAAAGGAGATAAAATCTCCCTAGAACATAGGAAAGACTCAATTTCCTTTTTTGTAAATTTCAGCTTTTTTGAGGTATAATTGACAAATAAAATTGTAAGACATTGAAAGTGTATATGGTGGTGATTTGATGTGGTTATACATTGTGAAAGGATCCCTTCCATCTAATTAATTTACATATCCATCACCTCACATACATATCTTTTTTGTGTGTGAAAGCATCTGTTTTTTTCTCTCAAGTGTCTTTGCCTAAACTTCCTAAAATTGACCCATCAGATATCAGTTTCAAAATCTCCCTCGACAACCTTTCCATGCAATTTTCCTCCTGCCTAGGCCTGGAGATACTTCTCAATTAGTAACCACTATCTCCATTTAATGAGAAAAGTAGATTTCTCACAAGTTTCTGTAGTATATCTCACTCCATGAAGTTGATTAGAGCAAGTTTCAGGTCTGAAAATAGTTTTCATCATTCATTTTCCAGCATGAATTCAAACATATGCTTTCCTTCCAGAAGCAAGCTGGAAAAGACAATGATTCATGACATTTGATTAATTAAATCCTCTCGTTAAATACGTTCCTGGCAGCAGCATTATGATGGATATTTATATATGGATATTTATCCTTAATCTCATGTTTTGACCTTTAATAGACCACCCCCCTCCAAAAAAAAATCCACTGTCTGATGGCCAAAATAGGCATGTTACACCTTGCAACTTGACCAGATTATCATTCTTGACATGCTCTGTCAGAGAAACCAGAAAAAAAGTTCAGTCTTGAGGAAGCAAAGGACTGATCTATGACGTATTCAAGAAATAAATAGCTCTACTACATTAACAGAATTCTAATATACCTCACCCAGGCTTACATGGAACTTGTAATGAGTGTACATT